>NW_024038984.1:0-1365122 GCF_016077235.1 Cyprinodon tularosa | reverse complement strand
CATTTAAACCTTACAGCTTACAGTTTAGCGTACAGCATTCACACTGCATTTTCGCAGGAAATGCAACTTTTTCTAGTTTAGAATTATATTCCACTTAGTATTTTAAAACATGTAAAAATCCCAATAAGAGACACTACAGTTTATGGTTACAAGGTGAGAAAATGTGGGAAAGTTCAAATACTTTTATAAATACTATAAAAATTCCTAATAAATATAACACCATGACCGTCCCAAGCTCTAGTATCCTCTAACTTTTACATAAAATTCCTTGAAGTCAATTTTTTTTTTTTTTACAGAGTAGACTATAATAAAATGCAATATCCTTCATTGGGGTATTAATGTATTTGAAAGGCGCTGCGTGCCAGAAGCTGACTTGCTGAAGAAAAAAGGGGCTAACTGGAGCTGCCGTGCAGACATGGTCATACATGCCAATTGCAACCTTTCAAAGATTGCATTCACCCAGGTCAAGATCTGAACAAGCAATCATTTTACAGGTGCTGGTCATAAAATTAGAATATCATGAAAAAGTAGATTGATTTCAGTAATTCCATTTAAAAAGTGAAACTTGTATATTATATTCATACATTACATACAAACTCATATATTTCAGATGTTTATTTTGTTTAATTTTGATGATTACAAATGACAACAAATGAAAATCTCAAATTCATCATATCAGAAAATTAGAATATTACTGAAGACCAATAAAAACAAAGGATTTATAGAAATGTTGGCCAACTGAAAAGTATGAACATGAAAAGTATGAGCATGTACAGCACTCAGTATTTAGTTGGGCCTCCTTTGGCCTGTATTACTGCAGCAATGCGGCGTGGCATGGAGTCGATCAGTCTGTGGCACTGCTCAGGTGTTATGATAGCCCAGGTTGCTCTAATAGTGGCTTTTAGCTCTTCTGAATTGTTGGGTCTGGTGTATTGCATCTTCTTCTTCACAATACCCCATAGATTTTCTATGGGGTTAAGGTCAGGAGAGTTTGCTGGCCAATTAAGAACAGGGATACCATGGTCCTTCAACCAGGTACTGGTAGCTTTGGCACTGTGTGCAGGTGCCAAGTCCTGTTGGAAAATGAAATCTGCATCTCCAAAAAGTTGGTCAGCTGCAGGAAGCATGAAGTGCTCTAAAACTTCCTGGTATGTGGCTGCGTTGACCCTGGACCTCAGAAAACACAATGGACCAACACCAGCAGATGACATGGCACCCCAAACCATCACTGACTGTGGAAACTTTACACTGGACTTCAAGCAACGTGGATGAAGTGCCTCTCTTCTTTTCCTCCAGACTCTGGGACCTTGATTTCCAAAGGAAATGCAAAATTTACTTTCATCAGAGAACATGACTTTGGACCACTCACCAGCAGTCCAGTCCTGTTTCTCTTTAGCCCAAGTAAGACGCTTCTGACGCTGTCTGTGGTTCAAGAGTGGCTTGACACAAGGAATGCGACAGCAGAAACCCATGTCTTTCATACGTCTGTGTGTGGTGGTTCTTGAAGCACTCACTCCAGCTGCAGTCCACTCTTTGTGAATCTCCCCCACATTTTTGAATGGGTTTTGTTTCACAATCCTCTCCAGGGTGCGGTTATCTCTCTTGCTTGTACACTTTTTTCGACCACATCTTTTCCTTCCCTTCGCCTCTCTATTAATGTGCTTGGACACTGAGCTCTGTGAACAGCCAGCCTCTTTAGCGATGACCTTTTGTGTCTTGCCCTCCTTGTGCAAGGTGTCGATGGTCGTCTTTTGGACAACTGTCAAGTCAGCAGTCTTCCTCATGATTGTGTAGCCTATAGAACTAGACTGAAAGACCATTTAAAGGCTTTTGCAGGTGGTTTGAGTTAATTAGCTGATTAGAGTGTGGCACCAGGGGCCATCAATTTTGAACCTTTTCACAATATTCTAATTTTCTGATATGATGAATTTGAGATTTTCATTTGTTGTCATTTGTAATCATCAAAATTAAACAAAATAAACATCTGAAATATATGAGTTTGTATGTAATGTATGAATATAATATACAAGTTTCACTTTTTAAATGGAATTACTGAAATCAATCTACTTTTTCATGATATTCTAATTTTATGACCAGCACCTGTATATCCTGCAGCACTGAATTCATGTCCACTAAGAGGAAGTCTCCACAAATCTTCATCTCAGTCCCCAGATTTGAATCAAATTGAAAAAAGCAGCTGGAATTTGAGGGGAAAAAAAGAAAAGGATCAAAACATAAATAAAGGGATCTTAGAGTGATAAAAGGTTTGCACGTGAGGAGGAGACATAAAAACCAAAAATAAAAAAAAGAAGTGGACATTTTTTATGACAAAAACTACTTTTAAACAAGCCAGTGTATTATTTTACAGTCTGATCATCTTTTTTTAGTGAATCCAATTCACAACCCTAACACATCCCTAGTTTGGTTTCAAAATAGGGATGAGCATAGTGAAAACACTTCGTGCCCTGATTTCAGGACGGTTAAGGATCCGTGACGCAGCGAGTCGGCCTTGTTACCAAAGAACATTGAGTTATCAGAAGATATCAACTAAAGATCTGCTGAAATTTACCATGAAATAATACGACTTGGTAGGAGATAGGTTCTTCTATAGTATATTATTTTAACCTTTGTCATCAGATTTGAAATGTTTCACATCTAAGAGTTGGAGAAAAGAGAGAACAATAGACCTTGACCTTGAGCTCTGGATGATAAGATGGATGCTCACAGATCCTTCTCTGTGTTCACTGCAGCCTTAGTAAATGTGTTAAGACCAGTGTGGTACATTCATGTTTCTTTGAAACTTGTGTTAACCGGCTTAAATAAAGCAGAGAAATACTTAATTGGAAGACAGAGAGAAAGTCATCCAATAGAATAAGCTTCAGCTGTTTATCCTATTATTTAAACCATAGAAATAAAACTGATCTGAACCAAGTGAAGCAGACAGTCAAAGCTCAGGGAATTAAATTAGATTCTCAGCAGTGCAGATATGCATTTGTTTGTTCTGACTTATACAGACCATGTATATCATTCATTCAGTCATTCCTACATATGTTCCCAACTTTTCCTCAGTGCTGTATCTTTCGTTATCAGATATGGTACATTTCTAACTCTAAAAGGAGTATTTACAACTATAATGAGGACAAAGTGTTGGAGTTAACAATTAGTGTAAAATTTACCAGTTTTGCAGTGTAGCTTTTACTCTGTATGGTGTTGATTATCTGCCAGTCTATGAGAGTTCATTTTGACACTAATATGAGTAAAATAACTGACAATCTGACACTTGCCATGGAGTAAATTTTACACTAATTTGGAGTGGGACCAAATGTTATCTGAAACAGAGTTAGAACTCTGTAGGTGTTAAAATAACACTCAGGCCAGGATCAGTTTAGCTTTTGGTTGATTAATCTATAGAATAAACCGTTTGAAGCATTTCTTTCATGTCTTTAATAAGGCCCTTTATATTTGAGCCTTTTATGAATGCTGCTGTATAAATAAACAACAGTGCTTTTGTTGCTATGCAGTTTTCTGTCAACACACTGTGCTGTCTTTATCTCCATTCTAAACCTGACCAGGTAAAGAAAATGGCTAATACAATGTTTTTGTGTATAAATATTCAGCTAAAACATTAAAAAAGGTGTGAAACCATCTTTTTCATTTACATTCTCCGTTTTTTTAAGTCTAAACATAATAAAGCAACTGGTAATTGTGGGTTATTTAAAGAAAAAAATAAGATTAAAAGTTAATTGTTTTCATGATAAGGAAATGGCCACAATACTTTAAAACCACCATCACCTTTCAGTGGGAAAAATACTCAGAGCATCAATATAGTGACATATATGAAAGACTATCAATGTGTTAGATTGGCCCAGTCAAAGCTCACACCTCTGAAAACGTTAGAAATATTAGAAAACTGATTTTCAATCATAGCTTAACCAATTCTCCACAAAAAATTGGGTCAAAACTTTAGTCTATAACTCTATTTGTGCAAAATTTATTATAGAGGTATGGCTTAAAGCAGGGGTCTTCAACGTTTTCCAGGCCAAGGACCCCCAAACCGATGGTGAGATGGAGCGGGGACCCCCTAATTATATAAATTGTATGAAACTGGTCCTATAGTCACTCTATTACAGATGGAGTAATGTTTTCGAAAGTAATTTGGCCCTGGGATTATTAAAGTATTTCTGATTGTGGTTGATGGGACAGGTGTTGTGAATGAAACAGTGTCCAGCTTGAAAGAGCTCCTGTGTGTCACTGCATGTGTGCATTGATAACTGAAAGACATCTTCTGCCTCCATTTATCTGTTTACTACAGTGTGTGGAATTCATGTTAATATGGATTTAAAGACATTTAGATTAGTGGACAAAATTGCAGGGGGGAATATAAAAAGAAGTCTAATCAACCAAAACTTTCGCGACCCCCCTGCAGTGGACCCCCTAGGGACCGCAGACCCCCTGTTGAAGACCTCTGGCTTAAAGGGCTTACAGCAGCAAATGCTACAAAAAGCAGTGGTGGTGAGGTGGGGGCAAGATAAAACCATGCATGTTACCTGGAACAATGTATTACTTCTTCTTCCATTTGACAAAAAAGCTTCAAATGTCTTAATAAAAGTCATTGAAGACTGGAGTGATAGGTGGGATTTCTACATTTTTATGATAAATTTTATGTTCAACAGAAATCCTAAACAAAGAAACTAGATTATGTTGCTTAGGATTTTGAAACTCATGGTCACTGTTTAGGGCAGCACCTTTGATCCGCAGTAAGTCCCCCCCGTTCTTTGATGCGCTGTATAGTCATTTCACCCTAATGGGGTGGTGATCCAGGCTTGGGGACAAAGTCAAATAAATAAAGTCTCATTGTTTGGTGGACCAGTTATACAGCCTGCTATCTGCAGGAAAATTTTATAATATGATAGTTTAGTTTGCAGGTTAATTAATGTGATGATGTAGAACAAAATAGTAGCTTCGGGATGCTTTAGGGCAGAGGTCACGGATTATCGGACCGTGGTCCGGACCCACCTGCTGGTTAATCCAGACCCAACCTGTATAAAAACATTAATAAATTACTGCATGTTGTCCGACGGCAGTGTCTAATTTCACTCGCGCTGCTTCTACTGTTTGTGCGGTAAAGCCCTCCAGAGCATCTGGGACCAGGCTACAAGTGATACAAATTAGTCAATGAGCTGCTGGCTAATTTTAGACACAGCAGGCAAACCTATTGAAAGCTGAGTGGTGGGAAAAAAGAAGACGATGAGAAAAAGTGAAGAGAATGTGGACTGCTGGATGAACTGCAGTGAACTGGTGACAGAAATGTGAAATGGCGTGCTCAAAGATGACCCTGCACATTTTGAGTATGTTTGGTTCAACCTGCTGCTGTGTTCCACCATGAACAGAATCAAAAATAAATATGGATCCAGGCTCAAAATGAGCACCTTGATATGTGCTTCAGAATGGCTTTGTCTCCATTCAAACCCAGGTTTAAAGCCTTGCAGGGCAGCCTAAAGCCCACTGCTCTCATTAAGCCATATACTGTAAAAGAAATAAAAAAATTACAAAAGGTTGGTTCAGGTGTTTTATAGCATATGTGAATCAGGAAATTGTCTGAACGATTGTTGATCTCTATAATAAAAAACACTTAAAATAGAAAAATGTTCTTTTATATATATATATATATATATATATATATATATATATATATATATATATATATATATATATATTTGTTATTTAAATATTCAATATATAACATGGATGCATAAACACCTCATTTAATTTCAGCGTTGAATTATGTTTAAAGTAACAGATTATAATTTAAAATGTCTCTGGACCATTACTGGTTTTTGATATTCTTTAACCAGACTCCCTGATTTTTAATTGGTTACCCCTGCTTTAGGGGAATGAGTGATGAAGGACAACTGACCATAATAATATTTAACTCAAATCCTAATGACCTCCTAGAGAAGAGGGGAAAGCATTTAATGCATTAAATAGCAGTGTTTGATTTGAAGGTGTTTGTATAATAAAACATTAATCCTACCCTGTCTTTTTCAGGCTGATCCCACTAAGGTAGAAACAGTTCAAGATGTGCTGGCAAGGGCAATAGCCAAGGGGCTCCTATGCGGCATAATATCTGAACCATCAAAAACTGGTAAGAAAGGCAAAAGCAAGAAGAAACAAGCTGCTTCCATCAAGCCTTCATCTCCCTCCAGCCAGGAGGAATCTGAAGGAGAGGAGGCTGTGGATGGAAGGGAGGGTGAAAAGAGTGAGGTTGGAAGGAAGGACGTTAAGACAGAAAAGAAGAAAAAACGAAAAACCAAAAGGAATCAAAAACAGACCAAAGGCGACAGTACAGGCCTGAAGCATCAAACTAAAGGGCAGAAGAAGAAAGCAAAGAGAAAAGTTAATCAATCCCAGCAGACAAACAGCAAACCAAAGCGAATACCACGTCTTACACTGGCGATGATGTCTGCTGAAAAACCCTCCAGACACTTGTCTCCAATCACAGCTCTAGCACACAGGATCAGCGGAAAACCACTGAAGAGGCTGCAGGAGGGCTCCTCTTCAGTCCCAGAAAAACATCTCTCACATATTAACACCCCTCCCTCTTCTCCTCAGACGGCCTCTGACAGGCAAAATATCCGACCTGAGGGTGCAGAGAAGACCCTCGAGGAGGAGGAGGGGGTCCTTCATGGTAATATTAGGAAACCACAGGCAAAGCTGAAGGCAGCAGATCGCATTCTGCCACCAATTTCTTCTTCTCCGATCTTAGAAGGCAGCGTTGGCGGACGCAGGGAGTCTCTAAACACCATCCCTCCCATAGGGTCATCATCCTCAGTTGCTCTGCATGAACGATAAAACATTCTCACTCACATTCATGCTCATATAATCCCCCATTCTGTTGCTGGAGGACTGTTTCTGGCTCTTCCAGAGGTCTCCTTCTGATCTGAACATCTTCCTATGACTGATGGAACCATAAGTTATGTTCTAGAAGAACGTCATCAAACAGAATGTTCATTCATTAGTTCTTGTTCATTTCTCTCCACTGTTGCCACATGCATGCTTAGGAGGAGCGACCTCTCTAGGATCAATGACTACATGTAAGCTTTTTAGATAGACCTGGCATCATAAGATCAGCAGGACTGTAGTACATGTGGATGTGACCCTTGGCAGGTTTCTTACCGATCGGCTTATTTGTGTATGGTTTTATGTTTTTGCTCAAGTGCTTTGAGTGGATTTCAGAATTGGTATTGTATAAATTCAATGCATTTACCATTTAATTGCCTTCAGGTTGTGCGACAATAAATAATTGAACCAAATTTAATTAAGATCATCTCTTTGGACATTCTTATTCTTTCTTTGAGGTTGGGTACAACCCAATCATGCAACAGGACACATGCAACTATTTTGACAGTGGGAGGCAGTAGGAGCACCCAGGGAGGACAAACCTGATGCAGAGGAACCCAGACTAGGAGTTGAACCCAACTAAGCAGTTGCTTAGTGCCCTCAGGCAAATAGAGGGCCCCAAGAGGATACTTTTATTTCATTTATTCTCATGTATACATGTATTAGGATTTTTTTTATAATACATATTCGATATATTGTTGGTCTTGTAGACATAATTAAATAAGAAGAAACATAATAAGGTCAATTGCATGGGTTTACTTTTTTTAAGTTGAGCTTTTTCATATAGTTTTATAAATACTTACCTGGTTTATAGACTTATTATACAAGTTATAGACTATTTATTAAATTTTAAACAACTTTACCTGGTTTCAGGTAACTTTTCATTCAAGTATGTGCTTATTGTTATTATTTATTTTACTAAAATATGCTTTTTGTGCATTCTTATTTTATTTATCTCTGTTATTGTATTAGCTCTTTATCATTTTTCTTGCACCACAGATACATTTTATACATTGTTGTTGCATCTTATTGGGGGAAAAATGCTATATTACCCTTTAACTATTGATATGTACTAGGTAATTTCATTACTTTTGGCAGCACTAAGTAATATACACTTTCAGGCTTAAATACATGTCGCAGAAATCAGTTAAAAAAGAGAGAAAGCAGCTGCCAAAATAAGAAACTAGAGAAATGACAGGACTACTTTCTCTCGACTGGAAAGACGTGTCATTCTGCATGCCTCAGACCAGCTGGTAAAAAAGGCCATCTCAGTGCGGGCCAGGTACAAAAAGAAAGAGTAATTGCAGCCGTTGCTGCATCTCCTTGCTCTGATTAACTGAGCGGATCAGAAGATTCATCCTCTCCATGGCACTGAGGTGCTCATCTCCTCTGCCTTACATGCAGTTACACATAAATGCACCTTCATTGTTGATGTGCTTTTATTCACATGCTTTCATATGTGATGCAAATGAACACACCTGCACATAGGAAGCTAAGTGTTTATGAAAATATAAGCCTGAGTCTTTTACTTTAAGAATTGTATTTTTCTTTGTGTCTTCTAAGTTATATTGTGGAGGACTGAGTTTCTATTTGAATTATCTGTTTTTATCTGTTTTCTCTGCTACTTCACAGCATAGTAGCTTCATCTGGCCTGGTTCTGTTAGCTGGTGGACATGAGCCCAGCTGGAGTTGAGCCGGTTTTTCAGTGCTTGGTCTTGTTTCTGTGATAGGGCTCACCTTTTACTGCAGTGCAAAAACAATCTTGAATTAAGTACAAATTTCTTAAATTACCTGTATTAACCCTTAATTTGATTAGGTAAATAAGATGATTTGCCAATGGAATTAATATTTTTACTCTTATAAGATAGAGAATATGCACTTGAAATAAGACAATGCAATTATTTTTTATTTTAAATATAAATTGTCTTCTTCCATTGACAAAGTGTCTCACTTATTTTGTGATAAATACTGAATCAGAGTTCATCGGCTTAACTGTTTCCTTCCTGGACAGAGCCACACAAGGAGCTGGTTTAACATTAGCTTTTCTAACAGAAAGTATTCAAGGATCAGAGCTTCTAAGTTCCTTTTTTTATGTCTGCTTCTATTTCCGTGGTTCAAAGATCAGCGTAAGCAAATGGCTGCTCACATTGAATCTGGTTCTGCTGGGGCTTTCTTCCTGTTAAAAGGGAGTTTTTCCTCTCCACTGTTGCATGCTCGCTGTAAGGGATTGCTGAAGAGTCAAGGACAAAATGTAAGGGGATGTCTACTGTCACAATCCAGGAGCAAATCCTCAAAAGTCAGTAACTCAACTAATCAGCTTTGCTAAGAAGAATTGTAAATTTCCTCCTGTTAGGTAAAGTTATATTCAATTCTAATTTAATCATCTAGAAATAAACCCAAATATTTTGAACTTAATTAGGGCTTTGATGAAAAGATCCAACTTTTATTTCCATTTTTTTTTTTTATCTATAACAACGATTCATAAGGGACATAGCTTTTTCTTCTGAGTTAAAATGTCCCTCTATCGACACTGCATAAACGATATAAAAGTTAGTAGAAATTTCTTAAATGAAGTGTATTTACCCTTCATTTGAGTAGGAAAATTCAATGATTTGCCAATGGAATTAGTATTGTTCTGTTCAAATAAAAATAAAATAAGATAATTAAATAGTATGCACTTGTAATAAAACAATACAATAGTTTTTTACTTATTTTAAATGCAATTTGTCTTGTTACACTGGCAAAATATCTCACTTACCTCCTAAATTCAAGAAGAAATGCGCTTATCTTAAGAAAAAAATGACTTATTTTGAATTTTTCCAGTACAATCTTTACATGCAGCTACTGAAATATTCAACTGGGATCTTCTGCCATCGGTGGAAACTATCAAAGTTTATGAAGAAATGCATTAAATGTGTAGGTAAGATGGAAGCAAACAGACCAGATGGTGTGTTTTATACCATTTATTCTCACAATTGGTTACATTGCTTAAGTGTACAAATCAGTGAGCAGCAAAAGGAAGCTAACACATCCATCTAACGGACTGTGTGTGTCTGTGTGGGTTCAACAGAAAGGCTGCGAGTCCACTCCGGCTCGCCGCTCCCTCCGCTGTGCGACGCTCTGAGCAGCAGTGGACCCTCAGCAGTGAGTGATCACTTTACAGGGTGAAGATATGTTCCTTTATCTGCTTTGTTTCTGCAAACCAGAGCTTTTTTGGGATTTTGAGGGTCTGAAATAATGACAGCATCGAGACTTTCTCCCCTAGCTAATAAAATCAGTATATATCTTTTATAAAATACAATAAATAAAATAAAAAATAGTTTTGTTCAATACACTCAAGTCTCTCTTTTGACCAGCTGAGGACATGCAACGCTCCTCACAACTTTCCTTTTTCTCCAGATCAAAAGAATGCATAGATAAAATTGCACAGTTAAATTCAGCATCAACTTAAGTGTAAAAATGTCTAATCGCCCGCTCGCTTTCTCATTATTTGCTTTCATATTTTCCTATCTACAACAATTTATATACGTATTTTACACTTTGGCCATTTGGTATGATTCAGAAAAGGCATTTTTCTATAATAACCTGTAAGAAAATATGAGGCATTCAAAAATAAAGACAAAGCTTATAACAACAATAAATGTTACACTGAGTGGATTATCTGTACAAACATGTCTTATTCACACGTCATCATCATTCTGTGAAAAAGGGGGGGAGAGGATTAACTTTCCAATCATTCTCTGATACAAAACAAGGTCCTTGAAGTTACGTGATTTTACTTGCTACATGCTACTGGCAAGAAAAAGATGGCACCGATGCTCATGTCTCCGTTAGCTCACCACATGGAAAACGTTGACTTCTTCCAGCATGTTTTAGTAAGCTGGGTATAGGCCTGCGCGGAAGCAGTGTTTGCTGTTAGCTTTTACCTTAAAAAAAAATCTGCATGATAGGCGGATGAAGTGATCAGAGAGGATAGAGAAGAAAAACTACAATACAAAATAAAAACAAGTGTGCTTATAAAAACAAGTAAGCTAAATAACAGCAAATACAGCAATAGTCTAGTGCACTATTAAGAATTTGACTTGACTATTTTAGTTCAGTTAAGTTTTTTTTTTTTTTTTGATTCACTCTAATGGCCTTAAAGCCACAAAATGCATAAAATATATATATTTTGTTGTAATTTCAAGACTGTTGACGGGCTGCATGGTCCTCCTGCTTTTATCAAACTCTCCAATAATGAAAATTCATTTTCAAAAAACGTTTAGTTTGTTTACTGAGGGGTCAAACTCTTATGCTGCTGTGTTAAATGTGTAGTAGCGCCATGTTGTTTTCCTATAGCATTAAGTCTGGTAAGAGCAAAACAAGAAATAACCTTGGATAGTAAACAGAACAGTGCAGGAATGAAATACAAGCCATCAGAATGACTAATGCATGATTTATTTAAGCTACTTTAACTGAATTGTATCTGCAAGGTCCTGGACTTCAGGTTTTAGCAGCAGGATTTCTTACTATAGGGGGCGCTGTTTGTCTGACCCCATGGAGAACTCCATGAGCCAGACTGGAAAGCTACAACAGATGTGCTTTGATTAAAAGGAACAACATTTGGCTGTTTTTAAACAGCTGCGACTCATTAATCCGAGGTATTTTATTTTCCTAGTTTCCAATTACAAATAAATTAAATTATTCAGAGATTCACTGATTAACTGAGCTAAAACATGGAAATAAAGAACAAGACTTTAGAAATAGGCCCAATAATCCTTTCAATATAAATAAAGAGTTTAGAATTACATCACATCTAAATGAAAAATACCTCAGGCCTTCAAGGCCATGTGATTTTATTTCTGCAGATTCTCTTTTGCTGATAAAGTATTTCATTGCTCTATATATTTGCAAAGATGTTTGAAAACAGGTAAAGTCAACAGTTTCCTTGGCGATAGACTAAAAGTATTTTAGAACGATCAAGATTAATAACTGATTCTTCTACTGTACATCAGAAGGGTCAGATTTGGGAGAGCACAGAGATAGCAAAGTGGAAAAAACATTTATGCTTTTTTGAAAACAGACCTAAAGCTAGCAAAATAATGGCACTGATGGAAACATTTTTCCTAAACAAAAGCACCCAGGAGATGGATAGCAGCCCGAGAAAGTTGCTCGGTTTGAGTCCCTCCAACCTACAGGTGGGTTTCCTTAAATAGGCGAATCACTTCCTTTCTTAGACATATTTAAACCCAAACAATCATAGAGACAGAAAAACATCCCTAAGGTCTATCAGACTCCCCCCAGCATGCTGATGTCTCCTTGTCTTCAAAGCAGCCAGTCTAGCACTGCTAACCAGAGAGAGAAAACTGTCTGCTGGCCTTCCTTCCCTTTATGGCTATTATCTGTTATTTCTTCAAAGATCACAAATACAATACTAAAAAAAAAAAAAACATTAGACGGAAAAGGTAGAGATATGAAGCATGATTCAGGTGACGAGTCACCACTCGTTCCAAGCTCAAATATATCTGCGGCCCTCCGATTTTCCTACTTGTGTCTCTGAAAGCAGCAGCACTTTTTCCACATTGTTTAAAACGGTTCAGATTTAGATAATAATAAAAAAAAACTTCATGCACACTCAGCTGAACAGGCTCCACTGGATTCTCTCTAGTCTATAGCAGCTTTCTTTGTTCATCCAGGAACAAGATGGCTTTATTTTCTCACTCGTTCCCTCTCATTGTTTTGTTCTGACGTTTAGATCTACTAAGGACGACGGGAGGCAGCGTCGGAGAGGGAGAGGAGCTACTGCGGGTTAACAGATGGCGGGGAGATGTGCCCGGTGTGGGGCATCATGCTGACAGGCGTAAACACAGATACACAGAAAAGCGTGGAGAGATGGGCGATTTGGTGAGTGATGAGCTCGGCCGTGGCACACGTGCTGTGCTTAAAGGAGCGCCTCCTGCTTCTCCGGGTTGTTCCCTCTTTTCCTCACGATGGTACTGAGAAAAATGGGAGGTAATCACTTGACTGTCTCAGACGCTCCTGTTTGATCTGGAATCGTAGTTTTGAACGGCTACTAAACTGATCTCTGAAGATTTGATTCCAAACAAACCCATCCACTGGAGATTCCATCAAACCTGTAGCTACTCTACTATGGAGCCTGTGATGGTGGCGAGGCTTTGGAAGCGAAGCGATGAAGTTTCCATGGTGACTAGGAGCTGTGTTAGGGAAAGCCTGTACTGGCTTGCTGCTGTTACTGTGGCAGCTCTGTGACGGGCTTCTTCTGCTTGAGGGTGTCGATGAGCGACAGGACGCCTCGCTTCACGCTGGTCGAGACCCGACGGGACACGGAGTCTCCGGGGGGCGATGAGCCACAGGCCTTCTGGGAGGGCGGCCGGGCCACCAGACATTTCTGATACCGCAGCTGAGAGAAAGGGAGAGAGAGCAGAACATAGAGGCAGAGTGTAAATCACAGAGCTACAGCTGCTGAGTAAACGACAGCAGAGGTATGTAAGTGAAAGACTGATGAGGAGGGAGCTGGACTGGTGCAGGCTGGGATCAATAGTAATGACTAACGGTTCTGGCCACCGTCGATCTGCTTCGGAGAGTGTGTGTTTGTGTCTGTCTGTGTGTGTGGCCATATATCCAAATATCAGATCGGTGATCAATGGCCCGGCCTGCAGTGGACTCTCATATGTCAGACAGCAGACGGAGAAGTTCAGTATATACACCACAGACTACAGATGGTGTTTGGTGTGGGAAAGGCTGCAAACGTACGGACAGAATAAAAACACTGAAGAGTTTAGAAAGAGATTAGGCTTCCACTGAAGTATTAAGCTATAATTATAATAAATGAGGATGATAAATTAAATAAAAACTACTGAACATCAGACACAGTGCTTCACTTCTTCAGCATTTTACTGGTAATAGACCAGTGCAGACCAGTACATTATTCGTTGGAGCATATCATCTGAAAATGATGTAGGACATGGCCATCTACCGCTAGGTAATCAGAGAAGCAGGCAAGAGGCTCATGGTAATTCTGAGGTGCACAAAGCCATAGCTTGGGTTGAAAAATTGGATTTAAGGCCTAATAAAATTTAGAAACCCGTCTTTTATGAATAAGTGTGGGAAAAATAGTAGTTTAAAGAAGGCAAAAGTAGAACCGTTTGGAGCTTTTTACAAGCCAAGTGGGAGACAAAGCTAAAGATGATGCTCTGGTCAGACTGTTTGGGCTTTGTGCAGAAACTCATCCACCACCATTTGGGGAGACATGGTGATGGCAGCATTATGCTGGGGAGTGGTGAAACGGTAATGGTTATGGGAAGTTAAATATGTTAAATATGAGATGATTTAGAAAGAAAACTGATTTGAATCTGCAAAATATTCAGGACTGTAGCAGGGGGCCACCTTCCAGAACAACAACCTACAAGGCTTTAATCTACATCATTTTAAATGGCTCAGCCAAAGATACTACTCTGCGCCTACATTTGGGTAGCTGATCACTATAAATTAGTGCTGTCAAAATTATCGCGTTAACGCGAGGCCATTTTAATGGCGATAATTTTTTTAACGTGAGATTAACGCTATGTGGTTTTATGGTACAATTTTCCAAGTACATCCCGCTGCAGCCTGCGGGAAGGCGGGGCTATTTTCCCCCAGTCTATGCATTTCTCATAGGCTTCGAGAGCGGAGATCCTCAAGGAAAAAAGACGCTCATACACTGGGTGGCGCTAGTGCCTTTTCTTTAAGCCCCACCACCAACAAACAAGTTGAGTGTCTGGTAACTAGTAGCAACCTGAAATACGCTGAGAAAACAGATTACTGAGGTGAAATGGAATCTGCTACGGCACTCTTGCTGTCTGTGTACGCCACAGGTCGGTATCGTGTGTGTGTGTGTGTGTGTGTATGTGTGTGTGGGTGGGTGGGTGTGTGTGTGTGTGTGTGTGTGTGTGTGTGGGTGGGTGGGTGGGTGGGTGTGTGTGTGTTCTCATTTTTGTTAAGAGGCTGAAAAGTAACTTTCTAGAGCATAGACTACCTCCATCTAGTGATGTCGGTCTATTGATTTTGATGTATTGATGGAAAATTGTTCATTATTACCTTGGTTAATTAACATCTAATGTTAACTGTACTAAATTTTATAGCAGTAGGGTAAAATGCTTGTCTTTGTTCAAAAGACTGTATTAACTGTAAAGACTGTCTTTTACATCAGCCTGTTTTCAGGGCCTTTTTTTTGGCTACATATTTGTTATTTTTTGCTACATGCCTCCCCATCTTCTTGCCATATGTTTCTATGGCATAAATCAGTATCTGTGACCTGTTTTCTTTTTAAAAAAAGAACATTGGCACAAACCTAGCCTGTATGTATTTTTTGTATGTCATCGAGAGTATTTAAATGATTTTCAATCAGAAAACAAATGTGTGATTAAAATGCGATTAATCGCGAGTTAACTTAGGCATTGATGCGATTAGTCGCGATTAAAAAAATTTAATCGATTGACAGCACTACTATAAATATATTCCAAAGACTTGCAGCTGTCACTGCAGTAAAATGTGGCGCTATGGACTCAGGAGAGCCAAAATACAAATAACGCCATTTCAAGATTATGATTACTAATAAAATTTAAAGGCCACTGATTATTTTCCTTACGCTTAACAGATAAGCACTCTATGTTGATCAATCTTAAGAGAAAAACTGTTAACTGATAAAATTGAAATTTGTCTAAAAGGGTCTGAATATTTCTCCCGTGTGAATAGTTCATTTGAACATGCATTCTCAGTGCATTGACAGAAAATCCCAACCTGCGTCTGAAATGCTGAAATATTTAGAGCTAAACCCTAAACTGTCAAAACAAATATCCTAAATGGCTTTCATTCATTTTTAATATGGATCTGTGCCTCCATGGCTTAAACCAGCTGCTACTGGGGAAAAAAGTGAGTTTTAAAAATGAGACATCATCTGCTTTTTTTAATTGCTTAAAGCTACAGTGTGTAATAATTACAGGGATATAAAGTCAGAAATTTAATATATTATACATAACTATGTTATTTATCATCACCTATGAGCTCAGCCTTTTAACCATAATATTTGCGTTGCCTTAGAATTCGTTATTTATAATTACATAGGAGCGGGTCTCGCAGCCATGGAGGCAGACATCTTTGCGCTACGGCAGCGCAGAGCCAAAAAACTAGCGATTGCGAGATCGCCCATTACGCTCGAAAATAACTACGGCAAGTTGAGAGAGATTAACTGAGACGGTACTGAACAGTAGATGGCAGTATTATGCCTGAGAAGCGTTTAGTCTGCCTGAAACCAAAGAAGAAGAAGAAGCAGGTATACTGCGCCTCAGTAACAAGAAAGGTGAACAAGGCGGCAGGCGTGAGTGACTTTGCAAACTGTTCAGACGAATGGAGGATCATGCCGACTCTGTATCACAACGAAAAGCGGCGGACACCGAACCCCCGTCATCTAAGAAGCGGAAACACAACGAGAATAAACGCAAGCGTGACAAGAAACGGCAAAAAACACGGATCAACATTGGCACGGCATTTACACGATGGAAGTCACTGATGGAGGAAAACGGTTTTCAAAGTGACGCTCAAGTTGCCAGTTTTCTCTTGGACAGGTAATTAATCCTACACACACAATTGTCTAATATCACTGCAGTTTTTGGAGTACAGGATGCTCAGACCTGTCTAAAACAATAACATGCTGCGTGATGATGCTGTTACTCTACAGTATACTTATTCAGCAACGTCCCTGACGTTTCACAGGTAAAGATTCAGTAATTTTCTGTAAAATAATTTTCTGGATATATACCTCGGTTACTTCTCTCCGGCTCCTTTGGAGATCTTCAAGCCTTTCCTCCTCTGCTCTCACCCCGCTGGCACCGCTGCACGCCAACCCCGCCCTCTCTGCCCTCACCCTCTGCCCTCTTCCTCGCCTTGTAACCCCCGTGCAACAAACAAGACTTGGACTCTGTAAACGGGGAATATATATTCTTCCAGCGAACACAATCTCGCTGTTAAACTAATGACTACAATTACTTCATCTGTTTATATCACCATGCAAAGCAGCTCACCAAAACGTCACAACGATGTAGAAAAAATAACGGGTATATTTATTATCTAAAGTCTACATGAAATCTATACCCTACACAGACTAATGAAATACTATCTGTAAAATTATCTATGTAAACAAACCTCATCACTTGAGAAGGTAGGTGATGCGGACGTCGTGGAAGACATTTTGTCCCGTAACGCTCGCCGTACTGTTGGGGGGGAGAAGGGGTGGGGGGGGAGACGTTCATGTTGCTGCAGTCTGCAGTCTGACCGCTAGATGTCGCTGAAAATTACACACTGTAGCTTTAAAGTACCAGAACTCAGATGTTGGTAGATTTGGAAACTGCAATTGTATTACAGGTTTACTCGGAAGGATTTTGTGTTTTTTTGGAATGGAAATGAAAACTGAAACACAAATTAGATTAACTGCAAAGCCCTAACTATAATTTAAAACATGTTTCTGCCTTTTTTATTTGGCAAAGGAGCTGAGATAATTTTCTACAGCTGTGGAACTAGGGGAAAAGTAACTCTGAATGATATTATTTATTTAATGCGCAACCCGAAATGCTGGTTTCCACAGTCTAATTAACCCTCTGTGTCAGTATGTCTGTGACTGCTGCAGATCAGACCTGACAGGAGCTTTAGTTATTTATCTCCCCGTCTCCTCTTTGCACATACGGCCTTTGTTTTAAAGGCCTCTTTCTATAACATCATTTATTTTTCATCACCTGAACCTTTTAAAGAGGTTAAGACTCACCATACAAGCTGCCTGCACAGCTTCAGAAACGCTTCCAGCATTGGGCTCACACCAGAAAACATGGCAGTCGAAGCGATGGCTGCCAGCGTCCATGATGAAGGCAAACGTGTGTATGTCACGGCCGACGCCCATGAAAGACAGGAAACGGACGCGGCATTCCACCAGCACTTCCTCTTCATCCTAGTCAGAGATACGGATGTGGGATTAATAAGAGCATTTATCTTCATGTAAAAGTTGATTTGAAATCTGAATAAGACCTGTCAACAACACAACGCTGTTCGTCTTTTTTGCACTAAAATTACGGGAACTGAGACGCTTACAGAATATAAGTATTTAAGAAACTTATAACAAAAGTCCTTTTATTTGTCTTGAAGTCTGAGCAGGAGAGATGAAGGAGCCATCACTCAAATGTCTGACCATTTTAATATTTAAAAATTGTGCTTTGCAACAAGATAAGGACGTAAATATAGTTAATGAGTCTGACGGGGACAAAGAGCGGGATAGGTTAGTCCAGGGGCAGATGTCTAACCTTGTCTTTGCTGATGGTCACAGTGGCATCTGCCACATTAAGGGCCACAGGAGTCCAGTCCTCTCTGTTGGAAGAGCCAATAAGACTGTCGATAGCACTGTTCAGTGTATCCATGCCTGCAAAACAGAATGTTTTTAAACAAGATCACAGCTCAAACTACATTTACGGTCATATTTAAAACCATTTGTATTTGCAGCCACGTCTCTGTTTAGTGGACCCACCTATTGGTCTGGCCACAGGCATCATTCCCAGGTAGAGCACCTGAAATTTCTGAACCAGTTCAGTCTTTGGTGTAGGGAACTCTGCTGGGAGAAAGTCATCAGGAAATGAACAACAGCTCAGAGCAACAGAAAATTTTTCACCAAGTAGTCCTTTAAATCACATTATTTTGCATCCCAACAAGGGGAACTAATGCGTGCTTTTCAGTGTAAACAAAAACACAGCAGAAATGAGACTAAATAATGGTACAATTCATAATCATAGTTGCACTGCAGTTTTGTTCTGTTTTATTCTCATCAATCTTTTGTCATTCAAATCCTAGGGATTCATAATTTTAAACAGATTACAAGACAATAAAGTGATCATTCACATTACTCCTGTATCTCAGCTATAGGAGGGATTGCGAAGACCCTCCTATAAAACCCTTTTGATACATTTTATCCCAGCACCCTAATTACATACAGAAATCATAATTTTTAAGACACAGGGTGCACAATTTTTCCAAACATTTTTTTTCTCACAACTCCTAGGGGGTGGAAGGCAAAGTTAAAAATCAAGGAAGAGGCTAATTTTTATTTAGCACAAGCACATGCTAGCAGCAGGCACTATAGAGAACAAATCCCCCGGATTATCATATTTTTACATTTATTTGCTGCATTAAAGCTGTTGAAACAACGAAGAGACGGTGTGCAACTCCTGCAGAGCTGAAATAAAAATCCGTTTCTCAATTTACAAGAACACAACTATGGACTTGTGTCCTCGCCAAGTATGTTCTTGAGAAGAACACAGGAAAGTCTGGACTCAGGGAGAACTGGAGCAAGCAGCATAAATATGGGTCAATTGGAACAGAAGCGTACTCGTGATGTCACCACACGCTTGGCTCCTGTCATTAATAGTTTCTAGATAATAATAAATTCTTACTTTTTTCATTTAGTAGGGGAATAATAATGAACAAAGTCAGATAAACACAAATCAAATTAACATTTTGCCAAATGAAACAAAAAATCACCATTAGAGCCAGCGGTCCTTCTCACACTGCTATGCTGACAGAGGGCCGCTGCAGACGGGCTGCAGTTAGCCCTGGCTGCCGTTACCCTGGGACGTCTGCTGGTTGCTGCGGTCCTCTCAACTTTAGATTTTTTCTTTTTTATTACGCATTAAATCGGTAAATGGGCCATATAGTGACGTATAATGTCACTAAATGAAGTATAATATTCTCGCCTCAAATTATCTTAAAACATACTTTTATTGAACAACAGCAACAGAAAGGGAACTTTAACTTAATACTCTGAGCTCTGTGAGCGCTCCATTGAAAGGTGCCGCAGTGCATGCTGGGACAGCTGTCAATCTCAAGAACGGACAAGTCTTCTCTGATGCATACTCAGTAAATAGGGAGGGGCGAGAACAACATCCGGGGACTTTGTCAGTTCTCGGTCAGCTGTTCTTGTGAACTGAAACACTACTAGGGCTGAGGTTGATGACGTTTCACGAGTACATGAGAACGCACAAGTACAAATATCAAGAAACGGCTAAAGAGCTGACGAAACCCCATCTTTCAGTAGAAGCTCTTATTGCTATGAGCCAACAAGCTACCTTACGGGTGATATGTAGAGCTCCCCCTACAGGCTTGGTGGAACAGTTCAGTAGATCTCAGTTGCCTATAATCCGGTGTGGCTTTTATATGTACATTTTTACACACATTTGTTTTGTTTTTAACTCTGTAGGTGCGGCTTATAGTGAGAAGATACTTAAAATCTCTTTTTCCCAAAGAGATCAGGCCAGCTCTCCTACATGTCACAGAGTAGCAGCTGATTGATGAATCTTTGTTTTTTCCCACAATCTATTTTAGATGATCTCCTATTCAATCGTTTCACAGGTTTTCTAAAGGGTTTGGGTCTACACACTGAAATGCCCATGGAAGACAGATGATTTAGTGTCTGGTTAATCTTTTTCTACATTAACTAGAGTTTGATCTAAAATCTCCACTAATGATGTTCTCCAAAACGTTTCCCAGGACCTCAGAAACAAGGGTTCACAGATCCTCCACAGTTATCTTCCCAATTAATTGAGCAGGTCTAGTTATCATGCATACTTGGTAAAAAAGGACACTGCAGCTCTCCAACTATAATAAAATAGTCAAATAAAGAATACTTTAACCAAAAAGAAATGAAATCCTAGAATATTGGATCAACATAAAATGTGTTGTGGGAAAAGGACTGTTTTAGGTACAAGTACTTTGGGAACTTTCATAAAACAACCAATTATTCCTTAACATTGAAGTTTGTCTGTTAAGGAAACAAAATAAAAGATTAGACTTTTCAGATTTTTTTAGACTAAGATTACACAACTAAATAAGCGATGAACTATTTTGAAGCTCTTTACATTATTATTATTTTTTTCAATCAGGGTTTTGTCACAGAGAGAGATGAAGTGACATGAAGGCGTCCCCATCTTCATCTCTTGGAAATGTAACAGTAAAAAGCGAGGAGGACAGAACGCTGAGGCATCATACGATTGCATTTCTTTATCTGTATCTATTATGCCACTTCAATGTACTTTTCTCTTCTTTTTTCTTTCCTATCACTTTCTTTTTCTGTACACAACTTGTGCAGCCTTACCACGCATTTCTCATTTGCTAGATCCTAACCTCCTTATATCTGCAAACCAACAAGTGTTTATGTGATAGGTTCTCATTGTTTAAAGTTTTATGAGCATAGCAACAGGATGTGAGCAAGGAAAGAAGCTACAGGATGCGCTCACAGACATAAATGTGTTTACTTAGTAATACATCAGTTGATTTTAACGCCTCCTACATGACTTCTACTTCAAACTGCCCTCATACTCCTGGTAATTCTTGGCAATAGTCACCCTAAAACATCCTGCTGTTAGAGATGGTGACTCTGCAGGCATGCTGGCATAAAGGTGACAACTTTTACTATTTGATGTCTGTTGTAGTATTTATTGTCTCCTGGGTCCCACAGAGTGGATGAATATATGGATGAGGCGCACCTTGTAAAGGGAGATCCAACCCCGCCTGCATCCTTTCATGGAGTGAACCCCCTGCCAGGGCTTTGGCATTCTTTCTCTCCGTCATTATCTGGAGAAAAGAATGGATTTTTTACACCACGGCAGAAAGAAACTGGGCATAACAAGAAGATGCATTTATAATATGTGTGAAAGTGGATGAGAGAAGCAGCTGGAGGGGGATGAAACAAATCAAACCAAAGAGCTCTAGAGCAGCTTCACAGCCGAACCTGGCGTCCGGCCATGCAAGAAAACAATCACAAAAACAAACAGGTCCCACCTTAAAACTACAAAGATAACAGAGTTCCTTCAACACTTTGAAGAAGGAAACAACAGCACCATAAAACTCACACAGATCTGTGGTCTTTAATCAGTTTATCAGATCAAAGAAGCCGCTTATCCGTTTTCTGTTTACTTCTTCTTCCAGTCTGATTTAAAAAGACCCAAACCTTACAAAATATGAACTTTAACTGTTACACACATAAAGTTTAACAACATTCCATTCTTTGACATGATTCAGGCTTATCCACAATACGTGCTGCCATTTTTAAGGGCTGATATTTCAGGCTGATATTGCTTGCTCTTTCTCAATTTACTTGATAGATGTGATGAAAGTATACCAAATGTGACAAAGTTCTCAATTTAAACTGAAAGAAAAAGCTATTAACAAATCCAAATAGCGCTCGTCAGGCAAGCGGGTCAGGAAATGACCGCTTAATGCATTAATTAATCGGCAAACACACATACATATCGGCAAATACTAATACAAGAAAAATATCGACCAAAAATATCAACAGCTCATATATTGTTCTGTCTTTGGGGTTGAATAAGCTTTTGTACCGGTTCTGGTGAGTTTGTTCATGTAAGCATCTGAAAAGTTTTCAAGCAAAGCATTTCTGAGGTCACACATTGTTACTGGACAAGAAAGGCTGCCTCTCAGTATCTGCTGTGGTTCAACCTAAGGGTGTTGGGTTAGGGTAAGGACTCTATGCAAAGTTCAAGTTCATCCTGGGCCAGATTTATTTAACAACGTCTTTATGGACCTTGCCTTGTTAATTGGTGCCCTGACCATTTCTCTACTGGTCTAGAAAGCATCATTTTACATTCCAGTTTGTGATTAAAGCCTTAAGTTGTGTGGATCAACTACTGAAACTTATTCAATTAAGCTTATTTAGCATTGTTTAGCTACTTTGAACGTCACTTTAAGTTTCGTGGTCTGAATCTAACAAGTCTACAGACGGTTGGTAGCCTCTGCTCATTGTGCAGCTTAGTATCTTTCCTCATTCAGGGTGTTTTTTTTCCTGTTTGCTTCCACACTGGTATGTCACCACCACTTTGAAATTACAATTCATAGATAGGAAATCTGACAACAGCATTTGTTGCAATGCTGGCAGCCTATCATAGTTACCATGAGCCAGAACAAGCCAGAACAACATGAGCCTTGGTACTGGAATTTATCCCCCAAGGCAAATAAACAGGCCTAATATGACCCCATTAAAAACAGTCTCTACAGTGAACTGAAGTCAGGGGCCAGTTAAGAGTCCATATAGAAAAGTTAAAATTATAAAGACCTTCATTTTAAAGACTGAATCAAAGGTTTACTGGGACAAAGAAAAACATGCATTAGTGCCATATCCATAGCAGGAACAGTGAAAATAAAGTGAAATTGAGTATCAGGAGCGTTAAAGGTAGCATGCTTAAGGTGTTTGGCAACAGGGAGCGAATTGTTCATGGATTTGGCTTTGATTGTGCAGCATCCTCTGGCTAGAACAACTCACCCTGGAGCAGATCTCATGCAGGCTTGTGGCGATGGCTTTGGCCGGCGTGTCACAGCGGAACACATGACATTTCAGGATCCTGGTGTTTTTGTCCCGTGCCACATATGCAAAGTCCCTAAAAAAGAAAGAAAAAAAGCCATAAGAACTATAAGTCAGGGTTAAAAAGCAACATGTCTAGGGCACAGATGAGGAATGAAGGGATGTTTATAGAGGTTATAAATGCCATACATTCACACCCATACAAGTTGATCGATCACCACAGATCAATAAAGCAGTGGGATGCAAGAAGGAGCTAAATACAGAGGGAGCAGGTAAAAGACTTTCTGAGATCAGTGGAGTGGAAAACAATTCAACTCTGCTGAACAGAGAGGATTGAGAGTGTATACAAGAAGAAAAGGTATTAAGCCTTATAGGAGTACTCATACAGCCTATAACAAACATTTATGTATATCACGAAGAGTAAGATAGTAGTGCATACTGCTAGTGTATTGGAAGGAGATGGATACATTCTTTTTTTTATTTATTTTTTTTTTTTTTATAAAAGCTACGAGATGTGGAATACTTTTACCACACTAATGCAGTGTCACAGTGTCACAATCGACCCTTATCTGTGAACTAGAGCAGTGATTCCAAACACTTAGTGGTCCGCGAGTGCACTGCAAGGGGTATATGAAAATTTTTTATTGCTTAGGTAGTAAAATAAAATAGGGCTGGGGACTATTATATTTTCTGAAGACCCAGTTGAAAAATTAAACAAGCTTTTATCAACCAAAAAGTAAGTTTTTATCATATGTTTGGTTTCGGCTTCAGCTTTGACACACATCAAAAATGAATGGGACGATACAAGAAAACACACATTAGAGGAGTGGTGGCCTAGTGGTTGGGGCATTGGGCTTGGATCCCAGAGGTTCTGAATTCAAGCCCCACTCCCACAGACTGCCACTCTGGGTCCCCAAGCAAGACCCTTAAACCCCACACTGCTGCTCGGGAGCTGCATAGTGGCAACCCACTGCTCCCCAAAGGAATGGGTTGAATGCAAAGAGGGAATTGTATTGCCTTGTACTTGTGACAATCTAATGACAGTTAAGTTGAAATATATTGTATTATTTAACCAAGCAGAGGAGAAGACTGGATGTAGATTAAATTAAAAGTAGTTTAAATATGATTATAAAGGAGTTACTAAGAGAAGCTCCTGTTTTATAAATACATGTTTATAATTTATTTTGTATTTATTTTGACTCCTCACTAACTTCCAGGCAACATATTTATTATATTTTTGGAATGAAAAGCATAAAATGCTTAAGAATTAAATGCTTAAGTTAAATGCTTTTCACTAAGAGGGTATGGGAAGACAAAATGCCCAAAGGGATACACAAGTCAGAAGAGACTAGGAAACACTGACATAGACCCAACACAGATTTAGAAGCAAATATGTTGCTTGGGAACCGCATCGCCGCCTGTTGGGTTATAGGTGCTGTTAATCCCACCATGCTAGTGACAGTTTGAATTTCTGGATAAATTACTGATCTAGCATCATTATTCTAATCTTTTTTCAAGTTATGCTTTATTAGCTGTGTCCATACTTTGACTCGGCCATTTTCTTTTTCTTCTTCCGCATTAGTCTAGTGTTTTGCAGTCTCGGGCAGGTTTTCAGCACTGCCCTATATTTAGGTTAACTCTGACCACATTCCCATATCATGATGCCACCACCTCTATGCAGTAGTTAGTTTTGCATAAATGGCATTTCTACATGTAGGTTAAAAAGTTCTTTTTTTTTATTTTTTTTTTTAACCAGAAAACCTTTTAACTTTGTACATTTCATGGCTCATTACAGACTAAATATGAGACTAAAAGATTCCCCTCATTAAGCCATGGATCTGTGCGGCTCCACAGTTTGCCTCTTAGCTACCTTTCTGTAATTAAAGTTTTTTAATTCAGTTGGACCTTCATGTTTGTTAACACATTTTATCTACAGCACACTCCTGAGACCTTCATAGAACAGCTGTAATCAGAGTAACATTAGATGGCAAACACTACATACTACTCATCAGGAGGATTTCTGATGGTCTAACTAGTTTCACTGGATTTAATCTAGAGTAGGGGGGCTGCAACCTGCGGCTTTGGAGCAAAAAATGGCTCTTAATAGTGGAATAAAATCATATAAAGAAGTAACCAATGTAGAAGAACAGCATAGTAGATTTTTGCCTTAGAAGATTTTGCAGGCTGATTTTTTATAGAATATTTGATAGAATTTTCATAACAGAATGATTTAAAAATAATCAAAAATATGCTTTACTCTACCTTTCTTGTCATTAGCTTGGAATTTTTTTTTTGTTGTTCTTTTTTTTTTGTTCTTTTTTCAATCAACTAATATTCTATGGATGAAAATCCATGCTTCATCTTTATGAAACGCAACATGTTTATCTTTACTTTAAAAGCATGAGATGGAAATAAACAGTTGGTTGTTTGAAATAGCAAAAGACTTCCCATATCAGTTATCTACCAAAAAATTATAAGATGTGTTTAAAAAAAAAGATTCAGTTATATTTATCGTTCAAAACAACTACTCAGAAGGACTCAAGGCAAAATGGCTCATTGGCTTTAAAAGGGTAAAGACCCCTAATCAAGAGACATAATCTCTGAATACAAATGTAAGCTTTACAGTTTAGATCAAATGTTAGCAACTTCAATTTAATATTAAAGCTTTAGTAAGAGTCTTCAAATGAAGATAATTCTGGACCAATCTTAGAAAGATCCTGTGAAACGGGACACAGGCCTCAGAGCTGACAGGATCTTTAAACATCCCGACACGCCTGCAAATGTTCCTGTCTGTCTGCACGTTGAATAAAAACACTTGTAGACCGTCAAGGACGCAGGAGGTAAACCACCTCTACTACCTTTCTTTTTATTTGTGCAGGGTGATACAGGAAATAAGAAAAAAAAAAACACATTGAACATCAGACAGAAAGGACATATAGAGGAAATTAAACAATAACAATGAGCTGACATTACAAAGATTGCTGATGGAAGGAAGGAATGTGTTTACCTCTCTCTGCATCCATGGAAGCATTGGGAGAAAGGAAGACAGTAAAGAAAAGCAAACAAGCTGCAGAAAGCCAAGCTCACACACATCTGGTCAGCCACTTCTTATGCTCTGAACAATGGAAAGAAATCTCAAAGAAATAAGAGTTTAGGGAGAGTTTGAAGAATTAAAAAAAAAAAATATGTATTGGTTGAAACAGAGGGAAGCAGATCATCTAACTAGGAGGGATGTTTAAAAAATAAATGCCTTTATAATATAATATGCAAAATATGATAAATAAACATAAAATACAGAATCAAATGTAGAAAAGAATCTAATTCAACCTGCAGAGACTCACACAGACAAAACTTTCAATTAGTTATTTATACAGGTAACACAATCATATTCTTAAAAATATTTCTAAGGAAATATCTAAGGAAAACCAGCTTATTGTGAGGACTGAGACTCTCTGCAATCCCTCACACCAACCATGCATGTAGCAACAGTGGAGAGGAGATTGAAGCAGATAAAGACATAACCTTAAGACATAAATGAAATAAGTTCTTTGGTGCTCAGGCCCCAACAGAAGACTTTGATGCTGTGAATCAACATATGCTTGAATCAGTAACCTGATCAGACACTGGTGGTGGAATAAGCCAGAGGATGAGAGGGACTGAGAATGAGGGAGGAGATGGGGTGGAGGTGGGGGAAAGTTTGCTTGTGTGGAGAAGAGAGAAGCTGGGCCGGGAGCTAAATGAAGGAGATCTTGCAAGGGGATTGGCTTTGGAGAAGGTGCGGCTCCCCGAGTTAATTGGCTGGACCTGAGCAAGCAACATCGCAGGTGGTTCAGGTGAAGCTGATAAGTCCTCCAGATTGAATTTAAGCTGAAGCTTCATTCCTTTCTTAAGCTTCATTCCTGGCATTTGCTAATTGACTACTGATGCTTATAGTTTCAGAGTTCACATAAGAATGGTTTACTACAGCTAAAGGAGAACATACTGCCAATCCCAACATCTACTCAGACCAGCTTCCCTGTGTCCAAGCAAGAGAAGCAATCCCACAACATAATGCTGTGGCCACCATGTTTGTTCATGAGAACTTTGCTTTTAGATGTGCAATACACCAGGACTGGGAAACTTGCCAAAAATCTAATTATAATTTTTCTACCAAAATTATGATTTTATATGGATTTTCCTTTGCACAAACAATGAGCATGTAGATGTTGCCCTGTAGGGTTTCATTGTTTTCGTGGCTTGGAAAGCTTGCTTGTCTATAGTCCATTGTTGCAGGACTTTTCTGTTACTATCGGTAGAATATCTGCTCCCTGTGATTCACATGCATGGATCTGCACTCTAACTGCAACTCTCTCTTCCCTTCTGTGTGGCGGATGAATTAAGAGCGCCAGTAGCTGCATTTCCACTAAAAATATAAGCTAAACTATGTCAATCTTCTGCTGGTTTTGAAAATCAATCTGTCATAATTGCAGTACTTCCATTAAATAACAAATAAAATTAAAATTGTTCATGTGATAGTTGTAAAAAAAAAAAAAAAAAACATGGCAGCGACGTGGAAGGTAAGGTCCAGCTGCAGACCATAACTCCTGTGATGAGAACAAAGTGTCTCCACTGTATTTTTGTGAAATATAAGAATACCAACCCACCTCAAAGCATAAAAAAATGTAGTCCATTTAGCAAATTAATGGAAACACACCTAATTTTTTACTCCTGTTAAGTTTAATGCGAGTTAATTGAGTGCCTCTGCAATTAGAAGATTACGCTATGTAGAATGCAATTATACTTTTTAGATTCTGTGAAAAAAAACATTCTAATCAAATAAAACGTCCACTTTCCCTTTAAAGCCACCCCCTACCTTATGCTGGTAGGGGTGATAGGGATGACGCTAAAACACCTTCAAACTATTCAAGGGTGTGATTATTTTTGTAAGGCGCTGTAGTAAACAATTCTACACAGTAAAGCAGACACTCCCAGACCAGATATTTGACTTCAGGTGTTTGAAATTATCTTGAAGGCAAGGTTGCAAATATCAAACTCATGTCCAGATAAAAAGGAAGTATAGAAGACAGATGTCCAAGAAAATAGAGGAGAGGAGACACAGGGTGAGCACCTGGGAGCAATGGCTCATCTCAAGTATGGCGTGATAATCGCATCAACACCTGGTTGCTGAGGGAATCTGTATTCGAGCAGTGATAACAGGATGATTGACAGCTCATGAAGAGATAAGCACTAACAGAGGTGCTGCTTGCACAATGAAAAAAACTGCTAAAGAACACCACAGCTGTAAGTCTGAGTGTGACAGAGAGGGAGAAATGAAAAGGAAGATTCCTGCAGCAGATTAAGTTTTATTAGAGATACAGTGAGAAACCAGTTTTCACCATAATAGGAGGATTTCCAGCTCAATCATAAGTAAAACCCCCCAAAATCATCTTTTTACTGTAAATAGCTTCAGCCCCCCACATGGTGGCCAGTTTCTACATACTTAAATGTGTCACAGCATCTTGAGCTGTAGTCATCTATAACAGCTTATCATAAACTCCTGTCACATCCCACCAGTAAAGAAGTTGAACTGATGATGAACTTTTGTAAGAAAGGTGTAAAAGATATTCAGTCTAACGATACAAGGACAGAAAGTCACAGCAGATAATGATCCTGTTACTGGAGGAGACAGAGAATAGATAAATTGGAGGAAAGGTGAACTATGCTTGGACAAAACGGGGAAATCATGTGCAGCGAGTCAAAGCAGCGGCTGCCCTGCATGACCTACCCAGAAACTTTACATTACCTTTAGATATTTGTCTTTAGTGGCCTTTTGTGACAGGAGCTTTAAATCGGTCTGTTATACTGAGAAACCACAGACCACTGAATTAATTTACAGCCAGAGATTTTCTTTATTGAGAGAATTTATATATATATATATATATATATATATATATATATATATATATATATATATATATATATATATATAATAAGGGTTCAGAAAGGAAGATGTTGGTTTCTCTTTATTTGGAAATGTAAATTTTACAGTAAGAATCTGTATTCCTCGTACACAGAGAGACTAGGGCTAGCCGAACTAAGTGCTAATTTAAGAAACTTAAGAAAGTTAAAAGTTTAGACTACTACTGACAAATGTGGTGCTACAGACAGAAACTGAATAGAATTAAATTAATTAATTAGTCCTTATATTAAAAAAAAGCAACCTAACTTTTACAGCAACTCCTTTTTCAAACATTAAAATCAACTCTGCTCCAAATTTTCAAAAAACAAGCCAACATTTTAATGCTTTTCTTATAAAAAAGTACTAAAGGAAGAAGAGAATGATGATTTTTCATAAAAAATTATTTTTTTATGTATATAAAGACTTGCCTTATTTGAGTTTAATCACATTGAACATCCGAGGCTCTTCATCCATTTAAACCAAGCTAAGTGATTTCTTATCTTAACAGGCATCCATCAGATTAATGATGGAAAAATAAACCAGAAGTATCTGCTCAGTAACACCTTCTACAGAGACCCTTTCATTCTGAGGTATTGTTTTACTTTTTGCTAAAACACAAATTTCAAAAATAAAGGAATCAGATATACTCACAGAGGTTTATTCTCCTATCTCAGTGTGATCGTGTGTCGATTCCCAGCGATGCTGCAGGCTCCCACACTCCCTTTAACCTGTCTGATCCACACCCTGGTAGGACTAACCATGCCTCCCCCTCTCTGACAGCTTTCCTCTCTCCCTCTAGTCCCATCACCATGCCCCCCCGCCCCCCCTTCTGCTGCAGCTGAGCTATTCTCAGTGCTCTGACACTCCTATCTGCCAATGTGCATTACACACACCTTCATTACGATAGAGGGATTTGAAGTCTCCTTGATTCTGCTTAAGGATTTTAGATCAAATGATTATGAAGTGGTTATAAAGGAATTCTCACTCAGCCCGGTTCACATCATCCTGCAGCATCTGTTAACTAGCATTAGGGGTTTGCTTTTGTTTAAGGCAGTGAACAGCTCCCTCTTGTGGTCACCAAGCTTCATTATCTTTAATCTAATGTTCACATCAGTTAAACATGCAGTATAGTGAAATCGCAGAGAGTCTAGATTATTATATTATCTTCCCTACTGAACAACGAGCCCACGTTATATGCACCTTTTGTTAAATAATCAGGCATTATCATCATTAATGAACTCCGCTGAGTTGCAATTTTTACACATGCCCTCATTGTTACCATGAACTTTTACTTTAAATGTTAATTGCATTTAAAGTAAAAAATATTACTGAAAGATGGAGCAGAGAGTAGATTTCGGTGAACGAGTGACTAACCTGCCATTGTCCCGGCCAACGCCCCACACACGGATACTGGCAATGGGCTGGGAATGAAGCACACTGCGATCCATAGGGTCTACAAGGTTCAGCATGTTATTCTCCAGCACCAGGTACATGTCCTTCCCCTGCACACAATAAGCACACAACCACAGATGATTTAAATATGCTCATAAGAACACAAAGTTCTAATTTCCTCTGCTCAATGTGTGGAAAAAACAAAATAGCTTTATGAGAAACTTAATTTGCCCGAATATTTCAAGTGTTTCCTGATTTTAATCCTAAAAAAAATACCAAATTAACTCTTGACATACAGTAATATATTAATAATTTTACGGAAACCGCGGCAGACCAAACCAGACGAAAGTGCGCATTCAGCTCGGCAAAGAACTCATGCTCTTCCTCAACACTGAAGTCCTCAGACATTTTTCTTTCGTTGTTTCTTTCTTTGCACATGTAAACAGCACATTTCTTCTTCTACGCTTGCATTATCGGCGGAGCAGACGCTGAATGCGCACTTTCATCTGGTTTGGTCTGCCGCGGTTTCAGTAGACTCGTGAACTCGCAGGCGCGCGCTTTTAGGAAATCCTATACACTACTGTTTATGCTCTAAAAACATTCTAAATGACTTTGTTTCGAGTAAATTCTGGATGCTACCCACTCAGGACACTTGGAATACATTGGACGAGCAGTATGGAGGAATATTGACACGTTTTTTGTGGACTTTTATGGACCTTTCTGTCTCGGGCGCCATAGACCACCATTATTTGAATGTCAGCAGACAGCAAGAAGCCTCCCAGATCTCCAGATGCATTTGAGATATCAAAAAAGTACTCCAGAGTGTTGTTCAGCATGGGGGTGAGTAGAAAATGAAGGCTAATCATGTTTTGGGTGTACTATTCCTTTAAGAGAGATTGTAGCTTATCTTATATAGAGAAGACAACTTTGTTCAACAGTTGGAAAGTTTGGTTTGGGTGGGGGTGGACTTGAAAAAGTTCTTGCAAACCAAAGTTGGGTTGACGCCTAGAAAAGTATTGCATCTTTCAACCTTGGTCCCCAAGACACACTGCCCTGCATGTTTTAGATGTTTCTCTGCTTTAAAACACCTGATTCAGATCACTGCAGTTCAAAAAAGCCTGTTAATCTGCTATCAATTGATATCAACCCTACTCTAAGCAATGTCCCTCACCTCTCCCCAGATGCCTACGGTGTCCCGAATGTCATTCTTGCAGTAGGACAGTTGTCGGATGCAGTTGTTGACGGCGACACTGCTCTTCCCAGGAGCAAGGTCCTCCTCAGCCATCTCTACCCAACCCAGAGAGCGCACTGCAAAACACTGCACACAAATTGGACAAAGAGTGAGTTAACATGTTGCTTTTATTTACAGCAGTGGTTTGCAGACTTCCTCAACTCTGATAGCCATCTTAAAATAGCAGTAAAGCACAAAAGGACTCAGACTTGTATGACTTGATGTGTGTCATCAAATCAAAGAAAGAAGCCACAGAGACACATCCTTAGTTTTGACTCCTTGTTTCAATATCCAGTCTGACTAAGTTAGGTATGCCCAACAGAATTAGGTTCCCCGTAATCAGTAGTGCAACATCCTGCAAGGAAGGTGGATCTTTTCGGTTAAATAATTTCCTCCTTTTACATTGTTATGCTACAATAGTTCCTGTTTCGTTTTCTACCTACTTCTCGATCAGATACAAATTTAATCCAGATCTTACAGAGTTAAGGATTACATTGGCAGTTGCTTTATTCATGACATCAGGGATCAGTTTTATATGGTAACTTCACTTACCATTAACTCAGCCTAGCCTTACACTAGAGTAAAAACAAGTAAATATAATAAAATATATAAAATAAAATACACAAAACAATAAAATACAGGCAGCTTGTTTTGCCAGCCAAACCAACCGTACACACCAATATTTACGTCCAGACTGGATCCCTGTCTTTGACTCCATAAAAGGCAGCCAGCAACTTGGGTCCTATGAATGACGACCAGCTGACATTTAAAGATCATGTTACCTCTGTTTCTCGACCTTATCGCTTCACACTACTAAACATAACAAAGATCCGGCCATACCCAACCAAACATGCTACCCAGCTCCTGGTACAGTCTATGGTTATCTTCTGCCTTGACTAATGTAACACACTCCTTACTGCTCTCCCAGCCTGTACAGTAAAACCGTTACAAATGATCCAGGACGCGGCGGCGTGTCTCGTCTTCAATCAGCCCAAAAAGTCTCATGTCACCGCTCTGTTCATTGAGCTTCACTGGTTACCCCTGGATGCCCACATCAAATTCAAATTGGGGGAGTGGTGTCCTAGGGGTTAGGGCATAGAGCTTGGAATCCTGAGGTTCTGAATTCGAGCCCCACTCCCACAGACTGCCACTCTGGGTCTCTGAGCAAGACCCTTAAGCCCAAACTGCTCCCCGGGTGCTGCACAATGGCAGCCCACTGCTCCCCAAGGGGATGGTTTAAATGCAGAGGGTTCATGTTGTTGATCTGTACTTGTGACAGTGTAATGACAATAAAAGCTTGAAAAGTCCCTGGTGCTAGCCCACAAAGTGCTTTAAGGCTCCCGTCTACTTGAACCATCTAGCAAAGGCTTTATATCATAACTCGGTCACTCCAGTCATAAATGGATTGTCGTCTTGCAGTGCCTAACCACACTTCAGACAATCCAGAGTGTTTTCATAGGTTGTTCCAAGCTGTTGGAATGACCTACCAAGCACTAAAAGGACAGCAGCATCCCAGTCTATCTTTAGGAAACTCCTAAAGAACATCCTCTTCCAACAGCATCTTCCATCCTAACTCTTAACCATAGCTCTGTACCCGCTATAGCAGGGGTCTTCAACAATTTCCTGGCCAAGGACCCCCAAACTGATGGCGAGACGGAGCAGGGACCCCCTAATTATATATAATGTGGTCCTATAGTCACTCTATTACAGATGGAGTAATGTAACTAAAGTAATCCCTCCCTGGGATTATTAAAGTATTTCTGATTCCTGGTTGATGGGACAGGTGTTGTGAATGAAACGGTGCCCAGCTTGAAAGAGCTCCTGTGTGTCCATTGATCATGGGCGGTTCTAGACAGGGGCCAACGGGGGCCAGTGTCTCTGTAGATCATGTCCTGGTCCCTGTACTGAAGACGTAGTACTTTACAAATTATGTTTTACTAATTATTTATAAAACATTAAGGTGATAGCTTCAGTTGAGATAGCATCCCAGTTTTCATCTGGTAGATGTTTTTTTTTTTTTTTCAAAACAAATTGCTCTAATTTTTACGGCTGAATTTATCCATTTTTCTTGAGTTCTAATTCAGATTTTATAGAAAAAGGTCATTCGAACTTAAATTAAATCAAAAATATGTAAAATTCCTAAATTCTGAATGTATATTAAGACATAGAATTTCAATTAAACCTAATTGAATAGAAATGTTACTTTATGCAGCTCTTTTAATATATATCTTGCTTTTTTTTTTATTTCATGCTTTTCTGTTACACCATGAAAACATGCTGGCCCCCTGCTGGCCCCCTGGTACATTTGGTCTAGAACCGCCCCTGGCATTGATGACTGAAAGACATCTTCTGCCTTCATTTATCTGTTTACTAAATTCATGTTAATGTGGATTTAAAGACATTTCAATGAGTGGAAAAAATTGCAGGGGAGAATATAATAAATAGTTTAATCAACCAAAACTTTCGTGACCCCTATGCAGTACCTCTGTGGACCCCCTAGGGGTCACGGACCCCCTGTTGAAGACCTCTGTTCTAAAGCCTTTCTGTACATTCCTCTATCTCTTTGCTGTCACCGATGATTCTGACTAGGGATTTTCCTCTATAGAACTTATTGTCATATAGATGATAACTGTAACATTGCGTCTGCTTTGTAAGTCGTTTTCGATAAAAACATTTGCTAAATGCATAAATGCTAAATGCTACATCTAGTAGGGCATAAGTACCTGCATTAGACCGTGAACAAGTCTAAATGTGGTTTAATGAGGAATCACAGCATTTATATATTTTAGTTCAGAGGTTGGATAGCTATACACTTGCGGAAAATAAAGTTTATTAAAAGTAGACGGTTGATATAATCAAAATTAACATCTACAAATACTCATTGAATTGCGTAGAAAAAACAAAGAAACACTGACTTTCACGTCTTTCATCCAGGCAGAAGTCTGTCCAGCTAGTTTGAACCTTCATCCTCTTTAAAATAATCAGAATCTAGGACTGGTGGTTGATTATCTTTACAGGAAATAGAGATGTCCAACCCCACTAAGCATTTTTTTACATTTCAATCTTTCCGACAAAGTACAGTAGAAATCCAGTAAACTTTTTTTTTAATCGCATTTTTTGTATTGTTTAAGCAATGGAATTGTGAAGGAACAATGAAGTAAGTTTGATTTAGAATATCCCACTGGTTTTTGAACTTGGATCTGGGACACTGGATAAAAAAAACATTATTCCCAGTTTCAATATCCACCTATTGAGCCAAATGGAACGCAGGGGTTAAAAGCCAGCAGAAATATTCCAGGTTCACCGTCATCCAGTTTGTCATCCTCCCATCACTGAAGTGACTTTTTTAAATATGTTTTTAAAAACAGGTTTTTAACATGTCTCATCACAAGGAAAGGATCATTTCATTGTAATTTAACACAAAAACACACGGCAATCATTTTACACTCATGCTTGTTTTATTGGGGACACCCTGCTAGAGATGGGTTGGACCCATTAAAAGATTTAACAAGATAAAAAATTCCTCAAAACTTTATTCACTGCTCCTAAAGATGTGAACACACTCAGGCTGGGTTTGGTGCAAATTATGTTCTTTTGGTACTAAAAGGAACGGAGCGGGACAAGAAAATATTAACCATACCGTTATACCGCCGCCGCCATGCTGAGCTGTTGATACAAGACAGAATAGGTCCATGCTTATATACTAAATCCTGACCCTGTAATCTCTATGTTGGAACTGAAATCAAGAATTATCATCTCAGGGAACAATTTCCCCAATCTGTTATTGTCCAATTTTGCTCACTTGTATCTTCTGTTTCCTGCTCGTAGCTTACATGATTGGGACTTGACTTGATGGGTTTTCCTTGGTGTCCCTTTTTATACCCTGTTTGTGATAAGCTCAGACCATAGTCTCTCACTGAATACTTTGTTATTTTCAGGCTGTTATCAATGAAAAGTTTTGATCTTTGCAAATAAAAATTCCAACAGCCACAGTATATTTAATGTCACTTAAATACCCTGAATTCCCTTTTTTATGCTCATCCTCAGCCTGTCTGTATACATAAAAACCCACAGAGAGGCTTCAGTGTAATAAGCTCATGAGTTTTACTGTCAACAACCTGATGATTTTAGACTATGACCATTGTGGCTCAATGTTGTCAGTTCTCCTGTCCTCCAAAACAGGTATCCAGCTTCACTTACATTTGCCCACTCTACAATAGAGCTAATTTAAACTGCTAATTCTGTCATCAGGTTCTGCAGAGGCCTGGGAATAAACCATTAATTTGATTAATGTAAGCTAAGCCAGTCAACATTTAAAATATGCAGGAGCCAGTCCTTTTGACTGACAACAGACAGTGTTACAGTAAAATTATATATTTAGCAGAGAAAATTATCCATATAGAAATTATCAAACACGTGTCCTGTAGGACTTGGCTTTATGGCCTTCTGCTCCTCTCCTCATCTTAAATGCAGCTAGATCCTTAAATAATCCCACCCTGGATTGTATGAAAAGATAATGAGGAGTAAAAACTTGAGGAAAAATAGGTTGTGTATTGGTTTACTCAAAAGCATTCTTAGAAAGTGTGGTGAAAACCATGACTTGGGAAGATAGGATGAAAGATAATGATTGGAAATGCAGATTCTAGTGATAGGATGTGGAGCTGCTTTCTTTGACTAACAAACAGAAGCAGCTGTTAAGTCGTTTAAATACAATATAAAATCCTGCATCTAATTTAGCTCAATGCATGCGGACTGAGCTCCGCTTTAAATCTTCAGAACATCCATCTATTAATCCAGCCACTTATTGAGTTTACTTTAACCTCACAATCCAGAAACAACATAAATCAATTGGCCAATGCTTTCATCAACCTAAAGGTAAAAAAGTTTTCATCTTTAAATCCAGGATTTGGATATTTTCAGCAGAAAAATCCAAAATGTTAAACAGGAGATTCACCACTTGGGGGCAATATTGTTTAGCAAGACAACTCCAAAAAAACCTTCTACATCCAGACAGTCTGAGGTCATCATGTGACAGCACATATGCTAGGCTCATCTTCATTAACCTTTCCTCTAATTTCAGTTCCATCTGTTTATAACAGCATGTGGGAAGCTGAGGATGGACACTGCTACCTGCCCCAGAGGTAGCAGAAAGTCCCTTTAAGGATCGTCTCAGTGATCCCAGGCTGCGTTGTGAGGTTTCTGCCTCCTTTAGCCATAGCCGCGGCGCCACACCAACCTCGTTTGGTTATGACAGGACAGTCATGGGTCTGTTCACAAGGTTTCCATAACTAGTTGTTCTACAGAGGTGCTGTGGAATAAGGCCTCTGCACAGCAGAAAGGGAATTTGATGTTGCAGAGATTTTATTTTTTTCCTCTCCAAAGGGAATTAAAAAATGAATGAGCTTGCAGGTGGCTTGATGTGGAACCACCATGATGTTTGGACTGGAAAAACATAATTGAGGCAAATTATGCTATGGATAGACTGATTTTTTCAGTAAGACTTGCAAATTATAAATACCATAAATACTGGAAGAAACTGAATATTCACAGGAGCTTGATATCAAATGTATAATAAATGTAATTGCCCCTTTTTTTATATTATTAAACTGCTCCTGTCAAACTATTTACTCTGTAATTTCTGTTAAAAGGGGGGTTTAACAGTTCAATGTATGTATGTGTATTTCTAAAACTATTAAATCAACAAAAATCAAGTATAAAAATATATATATATATATATATATATATATATATATATATATATATATATATATATATATATATATATATATATATATATGATTGAGCTGTGCCCCATCTCACAGCAATACACCCAAACTTCATAACATACATATTAAAACCTTTAAACTGCAGTCAGGCTGTGCCAAGTGTTTTTCATTTTAAACATACTATTGTTGTCTTTAAATTGGCATTAAAAACAATATTTCATCTATTTTCAACCACTTTTTACTGCTTCTGCACCCCATGCAGTCTAAATGCAATACGATTGCTATAGTAGTTGAGACAAAAAAAAAAACATGAATGCAAAGCTAAAGAGAAATTCTGAATTTTCATGAAGAAAACTAATTTTGAGAGCAATGAAAATACATGAAGCCACATAAACCGCTCACCTTAGCCTCTGGGCCACTGTTTACGCTGCGTGTCTCGTTTTCCTCTGTGGTCGGACGGTTCCTGAAATAAATAAATGAAGTTTAAAAAGGCATAATAGAGAAGATGGTTAATTAACATGGTTCCTACCTTTGGATTGAATTAACTATGTTAATCTAAAACCGTGGAAGTATTTAAAACACCTGAAACTGATTTGTTGGTTGACTGAATACAGCAGAATAGTAGATCAGCAGGGAAACACAGAGATACATTTGGATTGCAACTGCAGGCTACTGATTAATATTCAAAGGATAGGTCTGATCCCTCTGTCACTGTTTACTATCTCTTCACCTCAGCTTGAGAGAAGCGTAGCGAAGCGTGGCCCCCTCAAACTCCTTCAGACTGGGGTCAGGGTTCACCGTGGCCGCCTGCAGGTCCTGATGCACAGAAATAAAAATATCTTTAAGATAAGTTTTTGGTTTGACACATGCAATAATAAAGCTGCAACAATGTTCAGTTTCCCTTTGGTATAAATTAAGTATTTTTTATTAAATTCTGAAATGAAATGAAGTAGTAAGATGAGATCATAAGGGAATTCCAACGAAACCTAAAACAATTAAAAGCATTTCTCTCCTTTATGCCTCTAAATCTGATTCTACAAACTACTGATTTTTGCTTAAGCTTTAATAACAATTTGAATCTGTTATATATCATTTCTACAAGTTAGATTTCCATATTTTTTAAAAGCAATGAACCAGCCAATTTGATACTTATAACCCATGGTTTACTCTACATGTCATTAGTCTAGGGGTTCACTGAAAGCCCAGTGTGCTGGGGGGCTAATGGATACCAACAATGTACAAAACGAATGCAAACATCTTGATTTTTCTCAGTATGTCACAGCATGCATCCACATGTGGCCAGAGGGGCCTTGCTAGATGAGGAAATGGCAGCGGTCAGCAGGACATGCTACATTGAGAGACAAACGGTAACAGGCATCACACACACAAAAATTTTCTGTGTGTAAAACACATTCACAGCTATGTAATTAGGATGGAAACAAGCATTTTTATTAAGAAAAAAAAATAGTTAAAGGTGTTACTGCATCCAAATAAGACATTTTTATCAGTGCGGTGATATTTATGATGAAGCATCAGCCACACATGCTTCTGCTCAAGCAGTGACTCCGAGTGTATTAGATCCAAACATGGGAGGGGGGGTGAAATAAATGGGGAGCTAAGGCGCTGACATTTGAGTGCATAATACTTGCCTTCCACACTTCACTATCAATTTTTCCTCCAAATTCACTCCACATCTGCTTCTACATTCAACATTAAGACACAAACACAGATAAGGTTGGATCGACCAATAGAAGTCAAAGGAGCGGGTGGAGATCAGTTTACTGCAAGGTCTTATGATGCAGCAATAAGGAGCAACCTTTGAATATGACACATCCTACTTTATAGGAAATGGTTCACTTTAAAAAATCTAAAACTTTAAAATAAAATGTAACTTTTTTTATTAACTAGTTACACACTGAAAAATTTGGATTAAACATTTATTTCACATAAAAATTCAAATATCTCAACGTAATGTGTAGTGCTGAGATTTAGCCCATTAAGATTTCTGTAGTAAAAAAAAGAAAAAAAAAAAAGAAATACAACCGTTTTCAAAGCAGGATTCTATTTAATAAGGTAAAAATTCAAACCGATGTGGCCCTATGTAAAAGGAAGGAATTGGCAACAAATTCTGGCAGATCTGTAACATGAACAAATTCTTCAAAGTTTGACAATATAAAACGGGCTAACAGATCAGAAAAAGAAACACTTAAAGCTTGGTTTATGCTTGACGTGTCAGCGAGGTCTACACAAATTACATAATTTTGGACTTCCACGCCTCTTCACATGGAAATTCTGTCCAAACAGACCACCTGGAAAACTTGTAAATACTCGGACGGATTCGCATGGACGGCGAGGGTTTGCAAATGTAAACACCTAGAGACATCTCGTGATTTAGGTTCATTAATATCGTTACCAATCAACAGAATGTGGGAAATCTCCAGGAAGGAAATGACTGTGGCTCTCCGATGGCATGAAGAGGCTTTGATAAAATAAACGGCTGTTTTCTACTATCTCCTGTAGCGTGCTGCTGTAAAGCTTGATGTTTGTGCAGCAACTTTTAAACAGAGCGTGCACGACGAGAAATGGGCTTGTGCATGCTCTCACACACGTTTAACAGTCGTTCCCTCTCTGGGGCTGGTACAGGATTGTGCATGTGCATTTTTTTTTTTTAAAAGGGGGGCGGGTCTTTCAAAAATTCGTGAGAATCCTCTACTATACCTTTAAGTATAAATAAGTCATAAATGCATTCCTGTTCAAATCTAGGCAAAAAAAAAACAAAATACACAAAAGACCATCTAATGCATAGGCCCAATTATCAAACCTATTTCTCCACTGATTTTACATAAGGCATGAAATAAAGTGTATATTATTTGTTTTATGACTCTATTAGAGACAAATTGTGAAAAACAATGAATAACTCTCATGTACATTCTAAACGTTGCTTTATAGTTCATGAAATTTAACTTTTCCATAGTTGAGCTTAGTGTACTTGCAGTTTTTTCTTTAAACGTGAATGCTACTGCCTGTAGTACTGAAAGCCTCCTCCAGGGGGCACAAGAAAAGTATATGACTTATAGATAGAACCAACTTAGAAGTGCTTTAAGGAACACAACTATCAACTTGCTCTCATGGATAAAAAAAAAAAACTGAGAGACGACAAAAAAATATTTTCTTTCTGTTTAACACTATTTTTCTTCAGAAAATCTTAAAAATAATTTTAAAAAATTAAATAAATAAAGAATTCACCTCTGATAATTAATAAAGTTTAGACATTTTTAAAGCTGAATAAACATACAATCGATATTAAAAAGTTACATTGAGTTTCTTTGGTTACAACTGTCAGAATATCTACAGATATATTTCATGCTTTTATAAAAATTGAAAGAGGAAACTGATCCAATCCATTTTCCATTAAAGCAATAATTCAAATTCAGACAGCTGTAAAAGGAATGTACTGCATAATTTTCTCCCCAAATAATAGCAAGGAGAAAGGCCCTGGGGTCGAGTTTGAGTCTCCTACCTTATCTTCATCTTCATGATGTGGAGATTGACTTTCTTGATCTGAGGTCTCCTGAAGAGAAGTGGAACGAGGCTACAGAGGGAAAGAGAGAGTTCAATCAAACTGAAGAACAGGCTAAAAATGCATCACTGTTTGATCCAGCTTTTGTGTCAGCGCCAAAGACACCAGCAGTGTGGAGGACACATGGAGAAGATTGATAAGCAAGAATCTCATTTGGCCAGATCCATCCATCAACATCAGCCCATTCACGCTGGATCAATATTTTATCTAGACATTGCTGCTCTGCATCAGTCTCCTTTCCTCTCTTCACTTTATTCCATCATTCAGCATGACTGACCGACTGATTGTTGTAGCACAGCCTTGTTCTGCAGCTGGCCTGGAGAGAGGCTTATAGATTCTCTGTCCGTCTCAATAAAGAATAGAAAAAAAGCCAACATATACATACATAAATATATATGCATGTATGTTTGTGTGCGTAGATTGCCTCCCTTACTCTGATACCCCAAAACAATGTCTAGTGTGACCAACTGCCCCCAGGAGTCACCCAAATAGTGATAGGAGTACAGTAGGGATAAATGATAAAATTGACAACAAAAACACTCTTCATTAATTCTTTATAGCCGCGCTTAGGTAATTATAGGTCTGTGACTGCATGCCACAGAGGCCCACAATGCAAACACTGCTCTTGAAAAAATATATTAATTTTAAAAAGCTTTCATCAGGTTACATAAGAGAGATTCATATAACTTAACATTGCTTAGCAACCAGAATTAATCATATTCTTTCAATTTGAAAATGAAAGAAGAATGTTAAAAAATAAAATTCTAAATTACACATTAGTTTAGTTTATCATCACTAATTCTAACTTATTGTTAAATAAGACGATAAAGCGAAATTGTTATCATGACTAGAAACCAATCTTGATAACGATAAACCTCTAAAAAATTCCACTCCTAGAGTAAATTAGGGCTGAGAGATTTTGACAATAAAGAAAATTGCGATTATTTTAAACCAATAATGGGATTTTTTTTTTTTGCATGAAAATGTTTTTAATAAAGGGTTTAGGATTTTTCATTACCTTGGAAGCTTGCTTGTCCGAAGTCCAATTTTAGCAGGACTTTACTGTTACATTTGTGCAAAAAGGCGCAAACTTCTTCTTGCGGCATGAATCTGTGAGCTAGTTGCATCTCTCTCTTCTCTTCTGTGTGGTTGCAAACCTACTCTGAACATATTACCACCAACTAAAGCGCAGACATAAGAAATTTAGCTACTGAATTTAGTTTACTTACCGTTAAATGTAATATGACCAAAATTGAGTGCATCTAGGATTTCAAAATTGCATTTTGTTAAATTGCGACTTTATTGCAAATGCAATTAATTGCATCGCCCTAAGGTGAATGTACATTTAGTTTAATCTTAGTGCAAATAAAGCTATGATGAACAAAAACCCGAAAGAGCTAAAAAACTCAACAGGTATTAGTCATGCACTCCATAAACCAAACTCATAGGAACAATCATCAAGAGGAAAGCCACTGTTTTTACCACTTTGGGTTAATTCTTCAGCTTTTTTTATCTGACCACCCTGTGATTTATAATGAAAGTTAGCTAAAAGGCATAAATCGAGCACCAATGACCTGCGTTTTAAGACTTTTTTTTTTTTTTTGCCCCCCTTTTTAAATATCAAACTAAATCAGACCCGTTGACAGAGCCTTCAGGAAGTCCTGTTTGCATTTTTATTCCACCAGAAATGTGAGGCATGTGGAAGAAGTAACTTGAGTGAAGAAAGAAGAAAACAAAATGTTTTGTTCTACATACAAAACAGTGTTTGTTATAGTTGTTATATAATAAGTAGCTCTGCCCATAACCAACCCCAGAGTAAAACACGTTGGTGGAACCATTATAAAGAGGATGGGGGGCTTTTTATCTTTAAAGTCATTTATATTCAATTTTTTATGTTAAAACAAGTGTTCTAAATTCCTGAATGAGAGGAAGCAGAACTTTGAATAATCTCATGTTTTCTTCTCACTTTACTTAAATCAATACATTTAGACAAAAGCATCAAAATATACATAACAGAAAAAAATTATAAAATGAAACATCCTTTTCTACTGAGAACCTGAGGCAAAATATGATAAATAATGTTCTCCATCTAATCTGACTGATCTTAAGCTGTTTTGTATGCATCTATAATGTTTTGGCAAGGCGCTGTGTATAAACAGCAACATTCATTCAAATCACACACTGTGACTGTTATTTATGATAAGGAAACATTTGATCAAAGACCCAACCATGGTGAAAGAAATAGGAGAATATGTCAATACTCACAAAGTAGCAGCTGTTGACAAATCCGCATGAGGGGAGGGTGGAGTCTTGAGTGGACAGAGGCTCCACCGAGCTGTCAGAGGTGGTGCTTCCTGAACGAGTCGAACCCCTAAAGAAGATCTCAGCCTGGCACGACTACATCCATGCATGCACACAGAAAAAGAAAAAACTTAAAAAAAATAAATATATCACATCACAGGGATTTGTTACCGTATTTTCACGACTATAAGGCGCACTTAAACGTCTTTTTTTTCCCTCAAAATGTGCAGTGCGCCCTATGGTGCGGTGCGCCCTATGTGTGTTGTAACTGTGACTTTTGAGACCACCTCATTGAGGAGATGATGAAAGAGTGGCTGAATGTAAGGAGACCAGGTGTTTTTTTTTTCCACTCATCACCATCGCTGTTAATCTGTAACTCCATGCGTGCCCATCTCACAGCTGATGTGAAAAACATGGGGAAACAAATTAACCTTGTGCTCGCTGTTCAACCGCTTGACATTGGTGTGAACCGGACCCAGCAGGTGCAGCAGAAGCAGCGAGTTTACATGCAAAGTAAATGGTTGACGCGCGTATAGGTGCAGCAAAAGGTCCTGCAGCGCGTTTTGAGCAGCAGGAGCGTTTAAGCATCTGCCAACGCGCTGCTGCTGCTCGAGATGGAAAAATGGAAGTTTTGCTGCTGGACGCGCCGCATCAACCAATCAGAGAAGCTGATCTGGGAGCTGACAGCGAGACAGACACAGCGCTCTGATGACATATGATATTAACGCAAATGGAAAAGGCTGGATGGATGAGGAGATGATGAAAGCGTAGCTGAGGGAGGTGTGTGTGAGGAGACCAGGTGGTTTTTTCCACGCATCACCATCGCTGCGTGCCTATCTCACTGCCGATGTGAAAAAAAGGGTGAATCAAATGGATACTGTGCTCGCCGTTATCCCGGGGGGTCTGACAAAGGAGCTTCAACCGCTCGACATCGGTGTGAAGCGGCCGTTCAAAGTAAGGCTGCGAGCGGCGTGGGAACGATGGATGACAGACGGAGACCACAGTTTCAGGATAAGTGGAAGGCAGCGCCGGGCAAGTTACGCCACCTTTAGCGGATGGATTGTAGATGGACTAACGTGTCTGCTGGCTCTGTTGTTCAAGCTTTTGCAAAAGCAGGCATTATTTCTGAGGAGCCGCCCGGCACGGAAAGTGACTGACAGCGAAGAAGGGGAAATTGGCATGTCTGATTTAGTGCAGCTGTTTTATTCAGAAACAGAGGATGATGACTTTGATGGGTTTGATTAATACTTTGTAATAAATACATGAATAAAGCACAATCATACTCAGTTTTGCTCCCGCTCTATTTTTCTACCTGAAAACTTAATTCAACAGCAGCCTCTGGCCGGGTCTCCTCCTCTTCACCGCGGTGGCTGGCAGGTGTTTTTTCATCTAAATAATCTAAATCTTGCAGCTATATTTGCTGTGATCAGTGGGAATTAAGTAGTTTTATTATGTTTTTAAGTGAGAAAGTCCATCTGAAAACTTAATAATTGCAGTCAGTTCATCCAGATTATCTATTTCTGTCGGAGGCGCTCAGACCCCCACATACCAGCGGTGCGCCGACAGGAGAAATCCTTTCATCAGCAGCCTCTAGGCTGGGTAGCCTCCGGGTTCACGCGGTGGATGGCAGGTGTTTTTCATCTAAATAATTTAAACTGCAGGCACCCATAAAAGCGAACATATTCCGTCAGCAGGTTTCAGGATTTTAAGTTAATTTAGGAGTGATCACAGCGCTGTGTCATCTGCGATGTGTCTGTCTCACGGCCAGCTCCCAGGTTTGATTAATACTTTGTAATAAATACATGAATAAAGCACAGTCATACTCAGTTTTGCCCCCGCTGTATTTTTAAATACGCAGTAGAGCTATTTAAAGGTACTAGAGGACATGCACCTGTATATAAAAAACGCGCCCTATAGTCCGGTGCGCCTTATGTGTGTGTTAAATACAGAAATGGGACACATAACTGAGACTGCGCCTTTTAGTACGGTGCGCCTTATAGTCGTGAAAATACGGTACTCTTTCTGCATTAAAACATCTTGTTGTGTTTTGGTAAAATGTAAAAATGTATTTCTCTTCTTTAGAAAAGCAGCCGGTTTGTCATTGATATCGGAGCCTTTTTGGTCCCAAATTTGGAGAACTTTTTAAAAACATCCAAAATATGGATTCATTACCAGACTATGCACATTTTGTTTTGAAAAAAAATTCTCTTAAAACTGACTGGACTTGAACATCATACCTAATTGTCAAATGTTATTAATGGCGAAAAGCATAGCAACAAAACATCTAAGTTCAGCATTGAAGCTTTGGCTTATTGTCTCTCTCTAACCTCATTTTCTGGAGTGGGCAGCGGGCTCAGGGAGCCCAGCGAGTGTTTACGTGGAGCGGGGGCTGTGGGATCAGCCAGGGCCGGGGTCTCAGTCTGTCCAGGTGGAGGTGGATGGTTGGAGGGCCGCTCCCACTGGGTGGTGCCTGTAGGGATGTGCCAGTAGTAGATACCAGCCATGTCTGTGATCTTCTTCCATCCTGGTGGCAGGTCTGGATCAGTCTGGAATGACTGTTCACTCCAGACATCTATGTGGAAATGAAAACATAAAAACAAAATGTGGGGATTCTTTAAACGTTTTGAAATTAGGAAGGAAGGAAGGAAGGAAGGAAGGAAGGAAGGAAGGAAGGAAGGAAGGAAGGAAGGAAGGAAGGAAGGAAGGAAGGAAGGAAGGAAGGAAGGAAGGAAGGAAGGAAGGAAGGAAGGAAGGAAGGAAGGAAGGAAGGAAGGAACAATACCATAATAGAAAAAAAGAAGAAAGGAGATTTAAAAACACTTAGGAAGAAAAGGAAGGAAGAAAGAGGGGAACAAAGGACACAAGAAGAATAGAAGGAAAATAGAGGAAAGAATGAAGGGAACAAGGAAGAAGGAAAGAAAGGAAATACAGGAAAGCACGAAGTTAAGAACTTCATCTTTCAGTGTTATTTAGACTTAAAAACTACTGAGATGGAATTCCAGGCTGTGTTGGAATCCAGTAAATGATTTATTGTTATACAGGAAGAGCAAACACTGTTCTGCTCTGATTGTTGCTTCCCATGACTTCTTCCTCTGTAGCAACATGCCTCTCTTACTTTTGCAAACTAAATACACACTACTGGTAAACAACCTAAAACAAGTGAAAGAAATACAAGGAATAAACACAGGAATAAGGACACTGATATGCAATGAAAGTTATTGTTGTGTATGATCTCATTGGTCTTTGAGCAAAACCAACAGCTGTCCAGGATTATGAAAACTGCTGCCTGCAGCTGTCTTTTCAACAAGCCATATCTCCATTCCCTCAAGCAGCAAAGCAACAACTTGTTGATAGAAATATTCATATTATGTCTTACTATCTTTACGGGGACTCTTCACCGAATTTCATTTATATAAAATGCCCTAACCCAGTCCTTTACCCTAACCTTAAATCATTTCATACATTAGTCATAAACCCAAAAAAGTCTCCTCTTGGGCACCAGTTGTTGGTCCCCGGGATGTAGCAAAGTCCAGGAAAACTGTCCCCAAAAGGTATCAAAGACATACCCACAGACACACGCAATGTAGAAAAGCCGTGAAAGCAACGTGCTCAGGTTTAACACAATCATCTCACATATTCTGAATGCACTAATCCTGAGTATATGTATGACTGGTTTGCCTCAACATAACAGTAATAAACAGGGATGATTATTTTCTACATCAACTGTAATTAATTGATTCATTGCTTCCATCCTTTGCTTATTTCTTCTAATATCAGATTGTCAGTCAAAAGTTCCGCCCACAGTATCCATCCATCCATGGGGAAACAGGCGGACACTGAAAAATGAACTGGCAGTAATGATGCAATAAACTTGAATGTCTCTAATAATTCTTATTTGATTTGAGTTTCTGAGTTATAATGAATCAGAGACACTTTCAGGGAGGGGCGCTGAGTTACAGATGGGATCTAAAGCTAAAGTTACTAATGAAAGGAAACAACTACATAAGCCGGCTCAATGATTTCAATGATTTGCACGATTTCTCACTTTTTCACAAATGTTTTTTAATACATAAATATATATGCATCTAATCCATCTTTAATCCATCTTTACAACAAAACCCAAAAATAAAATCCAATATGTTACCTATAGCTGGTCAATGTACAGCACATGAAGGAATGTATTGTTTTAAAAACTCTTTATTTCTTCACATATATGCTTGGTTGAAGTTTATCAAAAGCACTGAGGATGATAATGTAAACTACGGCAAAAACAGCACAGAAAGGCAGAGAGATCATTACTTTAATACTACGACAAAAGTCTGAACATGATGTCCGTTTGTTTCTCCTCTGTGAGCGACAAAAACCAACTTCCTCCACAGGCAAGTTTCCACTTTGAGTTCCTGTTGGATATTTCTCTGGAAGTCACCTTCCAAAAAGCCTTTTTATGTCACTAAGCTTTTTTCTCTGTTTTTTTACTCGTTGCAAGGTCTACAAACTGCTGTCCAGCATGCAAAACAGTCAAATCAAACCAAGGTGCGATCTGTCACCCCAACGGTGAGGAAATGCAACTATTAAATGAATGGTGCTGATGAGAGAGACAAGAGGAGAATAAGTTTTATTAAGTTCTTATAGAGATGATTTAATTCTGTTTTAGAGCCTTGCTCTAAAACAGAATTCAAACTGGTTTTCTCAAAATAAGTTTGCAACAATCAACATATTCTTAATAAGTAAAGCCTGATGAATCCGGTAGAAAAATAAACAAAACTAACAAAGCAGTTGTTTCTCATTTGAAATTTTAGATGTGTACGATCAACAAAACAAAGAACTAAAATATTCTGACTTAACTAGGAAAAATCTCTTCAGAAAGCTTTTTTTGAACCAAGGTTGCAAATTTTGAAAGGATAATAATCAGCAAGGCTGGCTGGGTTTTAACAAAGCGTTTTCCCAGATAAAAACATACAACTCCAATCACCTCATCTAGAGTTCCACAAAAACTCCGTGCAGCTCTTCTAGAAGCTGAAGCTCATTTCTGTTAACAGAAAGCAACACCTGCTCATACAGCAGTTGCCTGGAGCCATAATTTATGGGGCAGTAAGACGGCTGGAAGAAGAGCGAGCTACATAGTTACTGAAAAACATATCGTTTACACACACTCACACTGATGGCATGTTGGTGTGCAGAGAGCAGAGGTTTTATCTGAAGGCAGTTAAGAAGATGCCAAGCTGCATCCCAGATTCTAGCAGCTCATAAAGTTGATATAAGCTCTGAGGAACTGGTCAGCTGCAGTAGCGTATGGGTGTGTTTGCAGGGCAAAGAGATCTCAAGTGTTGATGATGCTGATGAAGGATGTTGCCATGACGGCGAGCCATATGTTATCAAGACGACTGAGCCGGTCCTGATTGAGATGAAAGCTGCTAACGCACCATAAACACACTAAAACACACACATTCTTGTATGCTACATAATGAGGAGCAGGTGTTGACTTTGATTGAGTTTCATACTGTTTAACATCACTTTAAATATCATTATAATATTCAGCCCCTTCTATTCCCTAACCATAAAATAATCCTAAATATTACTGGTGCAAAACCAAACCTAACCCAACTCATTTCACATTTTGGTTCCTTAATACGACCAGATATAGATTCAAATTCAAGAACTGATTTGATTCTGATTCTCAATTTGATTCTCGATTCTGTTGGATCTGATCACAAAGTGGATTATTGTATAAAAAAAAAAAAACTGTTACCTGAATGACAAGGAAAGGTAGTCATGCAATATATTGATAGTAGTATTATATTAGCACTGTTGCCTTGCAGCAAGAAGGTTCTGGGTTTGATTCCTTGCTTGGGTCTTTCTGGATGAAGTATGCATGTTCTCCCCGTGTGTATGTCGGTTTTCTCCGGGTGCTCCAGTTACCCCCCACAATCCAAAACCATGACTGTTAACTAGCATGTCTAAGTTGTCCTTAGGTGTGAGTGTGTGCATGTGTGGTTGTATGTCTCTATGTCTCTGGCGACCTTTCCAGGGTGGACCCTGCCTCTCACCCATAGACGTCCGGAGATAGACCCACGGCCCACAGTGATGGAATCAGCAGGAAAAGATAGATGGGTATATATAAAATATATAATAAAAAAATATATAAATAGAGTAATGGTAGTTAATGACAGCTGTAAGAATAGTGGAAAATATATTTTTTAATCATTGGTTATGTGAATCAATCTTTAAGATTAGTATGGTTTTAGAATTGGAAAATCTATTTTTAACACATATCTGTTCCTAAACTTAATAATAGGCAAAAGAGGAAGTGAGAAAAATGCCCTCACTCTGATACCAAAAAGCAACCCCCCTATGGCCTTTGTCTAAAACACACAAAACACTGCAGATCACCCTTAATGCAATACTTTTACTGTGAAAACATAGGGGTGACAGCACCAAGCCAAGGGGATAGATTTCTTTATAAAAGATGGAGAACCTGGTTGGAGGGGATGGATTACAGATAAACACACTGGAAGGAGAAAGTTGCAAAGGACATAAAGACCAGAGCTGATGTTTAGCTTTGAGGCCATCTTTTACATAGATGCACTGCTTTGTGAATATAACACACCAAAGCATTTTTAAAACAGCTTGAATAGGTTCACGAGGTAGCAATACTTTTCTCAAGGCACAATACATTCATAACATAAGGGGCTTCTCTATACTCTAAGTCAGTCTTTCAGAGGTCGGAGCTATGAAGCAGTTTCTGCGGGGAGATGGAGTCTTATAAGGTGAGGAAAAAATAGGTCAGAGCAAAAAAATAAAAACGGTTTTAAAGGAGAAATTCTGACTGTTTGCTGTGATTAAGTGTACTCAGGCCAGCATGAGATGAGTGGAAATAGATTACACCATGTGCACACATGCAGGAGGAAACACTCTGAGAAGAGCTAAGGCTGTTTTGAAGGTTTCATCTGGGATCAACACCAGCAGTGACAATCTCTGCAAGCACTGTGGGAACCGAGGAATGACTTAGCATGCGAGCAATGATGCAAACGGCTGGCAAACTGCACTTAGGCTGCTGATTTAAATATGCCATACGTGAGAAACAGAGTCTATGATGGCCTCAGTTAGAATGTAGCCCCACGTAATAAAAACAGTTTAGCAGAGGGGGAAGGGAGCAAACGATCTAAACACATACACATGTTCTCACTGGTAATCACTGCCATGCATCCCATCTGTCACAGTCCCCTAAAAGTAGAACAATACAGCATTCCCAGATCAGACTTCCTGTTAGAGGAGACACACACGTCTATAAAGCTGCACATGCATGCTTAAACAGACCCACTCAGACTGCGCTAGAACTCTAACCCCACGGTGAAGCCGCTGGCAGACCCCGACAAATCCACCTACCCTCATAATTGACAATCACAATGGCCAGCATATAGTCTTTCCCCAGCATCATAGTTAGAAACTGGCTCCCTCTCACACAGCCAAGAAACCTGCTGCTGTAATCAAAGCAAAAACCCCAGACAGACTGAAAAAGAGATGCAGAGAGAGAGAGAGGAGGGGACACAGCAAGAGAGGGTTGAGAAAAATAAAGGAGAAAGAGCAGAGGAGGGTATTCAGATACATCCTATACAAAATCTAAAAAAAAGAAGATAAGAAGGTGGGGAGAAGATGAGAAGTACAAGCAAGACAGACAGAGAGATGGAGACTGAAATAGAAAGAACAGAGAGGTCGTGCATGCCCTGCAGTTAAGCAAGGTTTGCTGCTGTCGTTTCCTCTAAATGGAGCATCAAACAAACCCTTTTTCCTTCTTCTCCTTAAAATGAAGAGCACATGGTAATTCATTGACAAAGTGTGAGCATGGTTAATAACAAAGCAAGCTCTCCACCTTGCATTTGTTTACCTGAAAGCAGTCATTTAGTATCATGTCCAGCAGAAAGGCAAGGAAGGGGTGAAGGAGGACTGAGAAGGAGAAAGCTGAAGAAAAGTTTGAGACTGATTCTGAAAAACATCCTCCAAAGCAAAAACAATTGTCTCAAAAAACTCATCTTCCAGCACCCGTTGATGCTAACATTGTAACCTGTACATCCAGCAAGGCTGTGGGATAGGTCTATAAAACTATATTGACAATCAATGCATCTTTTGTGCAAACAGCTTGAAAAACTTACATAATTACCTGAAAATCTTTTTCAAAGGTGTTTCATTTCAAGTTCAAATAGAAAACACATACTTATAGTTTCTCATTTGATAGTATGTACAAAAATAAACACATCACGAGAGAAAAAAAATAATTCCAGCATTTTGTTGTTTATAATAGCAGACAATGCTAAATTGCTCTTTCAGTCATGTGACCCAATGAGGCGCTGTAGGATGCCGTGACATCAGTTTAGTGATTTTAGATAGCAAGTCAATATTTATTTACCTTTGTGATTGAGTTTTTAATTCTTTAACGAGGATGAACACCAAGCAATCAGTCTTGGTGGTTTTATTAATGCTCGCTGGTGTAATCGCCACTGCTAAATGTTCTTTGATCTTATGCAGCGCCGGTGGAAGTACGTTATCTTTCAGGGCATTTTCCAGGTGGTTCTGTGTTTTAATTAGTTTAAACCTGAGTCTAACCTCTTGTCTAAAGAGGTGATCACAGGATTTCAAATTTGTTCTGTGGTGACTGGGTTCAGTTCGGTTAGCAGCATGCTGCTGCAGCCGGGTGTGAAGGCTGGCGGTTAGAGTTGGAACCCTGCGAGCGGTGCTGGCAGTTCTGGATAGCAGGCTGTGCAGCGCTGCTGTGCCTGGATTGGAAAAGCTGCTCCTCAATAATCCGATCGCAGCGAGCGGTCCAAGCACCGGATCCTTTCTGCTGGCTGGGTGGGAAACATTGCCCTTCGAATTTGGTTTTTACCAAGTTCGACTCGTGACTCCGGGCTTGTGAGGTTCGAGCTGTGGGTCTCAGCCTGCGGTAACTGACTGTTATATGTTATACCATAATGATATGGAAATCGGTCTGGAGCTGCGGCTATACTAAACTGTGCAACTAGCTAGGGTTAGTTGTTTTATGAAATAAAATATTTCACAAAAAAATAAATAATGCTTTGAATCAGCTTTATCGCCATCAGGCACTTTATTAGAGCTATGCAAGAGAGAAAACAAGTCTTTGCAACTTTGGTATATTGAATCCAACTGATGCTGTGAGAGTAGGATTGATGATAAAAGATTCTGCCGTGAAGTGATCCGAACATAGTTTGCTGTATCGGTTTGGACGCCACAGATTGTCCGGTTGATTTTTGTCTAACCTATTTACTTTCCAGATCAAAGTTTGACACAAAACCGGGTCCTTCGAAAAAATAAAACATTCCTTTTCCTGATCGAAAGCCATTCCTACAATTGGCAGGAGTGCAATAGACCATTGTAATTTTGTTTTAATGATTCTTTCAGAGCGCTTAAAGGAATAGTACACCCAAAACATGATTAGCCTTCATTTTCTACTCACCCCCATGCTGAACAACACTCTGGAGTACTTTTTTGATATCTCAAATGCATCTGGAGATCTGGGAGGCTTCTTGCTGTCTGCTGACATTCAAATAATGGAGGTGCCCAGCGCCCGAGGCAGAAAGGTCCATAAAAGTCCACAAAAAACGTGTCAATATCCCTCGATACTGCTCGTCCAATGTATTCCAAGTGTCCTGAGTGGGTAGCATCCAGAATTTACTCGAAACAAAGTCATTTAGAATGTTTTTAGAGCATAAACAGTAGTGTATAGGATTTCCTGAAAGCGAGCGCCTGCGCTTTCACGACGCTACGGAAGCCGGCAGACCAAACCAGATGAAAGTGCGCATTCAGCGTCTGCTCTGCCAATAATGCAAGCGTAGAAGAAGAAATGTGCTGTTTACCTGTGCAAAGAAAGAAACAACGAAAGAAAAATGTCTGAGGACTTCAGTGTTGAGGAAGAGCATGAGTTCTTTGCCGAGCTGAATGCGCACTTTCATCCGGTTTGGTCTGCCGCGGTTTCCGTAGCGTCGTGAACGCGCTTTCAGGAAATCCTATACACTACTGTTTATGCTCTAAAAACATTCTAAATGACTTCGTTTCGAGTAAATTCTGGATGCTACCCACTCAGGACACTTGGAATACATTGGACGAGCAGTATGGAGGAATATTGAAACGTTTTTTGTGGACTTTTATGGACCTTTCTGCCTCGGGCGCCATAGACCTCCATTATTTGAATGTCAGCAGACAGCAAGAAGCCTCCCAGATCTCCAGATGCATTTGAGATATCAAAAAAGTACTCCAGAGTGTTGTTCAGCATGGGGGTGAGTAGAAAATGAAGGCTAATCATGTTTTGGGTGTACTATTCCTTTAACTATGCGTAAAGTAGTGGTTCTATACATCCACCCGGGGGGGTTGGACTACACTGACGTCACAGCTGGGTTTTATCACATGACAGCTCTAGAGGCCCCCAGCATACTGTAAAGCTCTCTACATTTTTATTACTTGGAGCATTTTTAGCGCGATTTAGATCAGCCACATAGAGAAAAGAAATGAAAATCTACCATCACAAATAATAAAACTGCTTTAGATGCACTCCTTTCTATTTGAAATTTAAAATATGAGTCTTTATTAACCCTTAAGTTCTTTTACCCCATGCCAGGAAAAAAAGCTACAAAATCAATAGAAGAATAATTATGTTTTGTTCACCCGAAAAAATTAAATTCTAACTGGAATAAGGAATCGGAATAATCCTGATTAATCTATTACACCCCCACCATGGACTGTTCTCCCTGCTGCCCTCTGGGAAGAGGCCTCGCAGCATTCAATGCAGGTCCTGCAGGTTCTGCAACAGCTTTTCCCCCACATGTTATCACTCCTGCACTTTATTAAATGGAAATGTTAATTTCACTGCTAAGCTGTTCATTCACTGTCTGAAAGCTGTACAAAATTAAATTTCGTTTTGAATACACTATGTGTATACAATAAAATGAAAATAAAAGTTGTCCAAATCTAAGTCTAATCGATTGATTGTCAGCTGGAGAGGATAGACTCTAAAACATGCCTTTAGCTGATAGAGCAACCCACCTAGAGCAGCACTTATACCAAGATTGTAAATAAATATATATAAATATTTTGCATTTAAGCTAAAAAAAAACATTTTCATCTGTCAGTATGTTCTATCCAGAACTCCTCAAGTGTAAAAGATTCAGTTTCACCTGGTTTCATTTAAAATAAAACCTATATCTGATGATCCCAAGGCCCTTAATTTAAAAGAAACTTCTTTAAGGAACCTTTGGCTATCTGATTATTAATCGAAAAAATAATCGACAGATTAATCGATTTGCAAAATAATCGTTTGTTGGAGCTCTAATTCAAACCTAATTCCTTTTATTATAGGAAGGATCATCAACACAGAGTAAACCTGCTAACATCAACCAGGCGTTTCAGCCAACTCCTAAGCCTGAAGACTTTTTGAGCTGGAAAATGAAGATATTTTACCCTGTTTCCAAAGAACACCATTCTGAGCTCTGTTTACATCCATCAGCCAGGTGTTGATCTTTTTGTCTGGGACTAGGAACTAGAAGAGTTACAGACGACCACTAGTCTTTTTGTGTGAGAGGAAGCAGACTTTCCTCCGTTTCCTTTATCTTCATTGCTAGATCTTCAGGACAAGTATGGATGCTAACTAACACAGCTGCACAGTAATCATGCATATTTCCATAAGAAATTAATTTAAATTTAAATACATATGTATGCAATTTAAAACAAAAAGCTTACAAGGTTACATCAAAGAAGAGTGCAGTGTATTTATATTAGTACTGGAAGGATCAGTTTCTGGCACCAAAAGGTGAAGAAATCTTCCCTTTAACATTTATTATTGTTCATTTCCATAGCCCTTATGTTTAGAGAGAGCCATCACCATCAATTTGCACAACCCCAGCTCAATATGAACATATAGAATCAACTATATACTACAACAGTGAAATTGAACCTCTAAGATCAGGTTGAAGAATAGTGAAACATGCATTATGAAAAATTCAAAGAGATCTGATGCAGGCAATCAAACTTACAGAGAAATGAAACAAGCAGATGCTCAGAGCCTTCAACTTGACAGGACAGTGAGTCATCAGGGAGCTAAAAGAGGAGAAGAATTGAACTATGGCTGCAGGAGACAAATTGGCTCTGAGCAGCGAACAGTGTCAGAGGTCATGGCTGAAGACGGTGGAAATATTTCATTTGTCTGACAGGCCTAAATTAAAACTTTAGATTCTTATTTTAACATAATGCTGAGAAGTGATGATGAGAACATGAATAGATCTGCTGCTGAGGTTAACAAGAAACAGGGACACAGACAGTCAGATGACTCTTTGGGAACTCTGTGGTTCATTGAAAGGATTTATAAGCAGGCAATCTACAGTTAATCTTCTGTATCTTAACCATAATGCTGACACTTAATTAGTGAACAATAAACAGAAATAGAAAAAAAATATTGAAAAGTTAAAATACCAGCTATTTTAATATTAGAAAGCTAACATGATAAAAACTTTTATCTATTTATTCCTAATTACTAATACATTTAGAACTTAATATAGATACTTTTTCCTTAAAATGCAATGCAAATACATTAGAAATGCACCATGCATTAGGTGGATGGATAGAAACATCCAAACCTTACCTAATGGTTACCAGGTCACACTGACACCATTTTGCAGAGGTGTGAGATGTTAGAGACTGGAGCAGATGAAAGGAAGGCTCAGCAGAAAACAACAAAGTTCCTGTTTCGTGCCTTTGAGCTTTAAACTTCTGCTGCAATGGATTTGGTAACATCTTAACCTTTAAAGTATATCAGAATACACTGAGTTTTTCTAGATCCAGGCTGCACGTTAGTTGGTTAATCCTGGAAATGTTCCTAAGGTGATAAAGGTGATGACTGCCGTTATGTGCCTCTGAAAGTTCAGGTCCGAGTACATCGGGACACCAAGATTTCGGCTATAATCAGTTGATTCTAGCTTTAGTAACTGAAGCTATGAGCCAACTCTGGATCTCGGCTCCTTGTATCCATAAATTATTACCTTAGTTTTGTTACTCAGTTTTAAAAAATTATGGCACATTCACATATTGATCTGTTCTAAACATTTAGCCAACAATGCGATGGATTTATGTCACCTAGTGACGTTGTGAAATAAAGCTGTGTGTTAGGTAGGAGGTAAAGCAGTCCAGTGCGGTACCAGAAAGCCCAACCCAGTTTTCCAGACGCTCTAATAAAATGTGTGATCAACAGTATCAAATACTACATTGTCAAATAATACCAGAACTGGGGTTCTCTCAGAGTCTGAATTAATTCGGATATCATTGAACAACTTAATCCGGGCAGTCTCTGTATGGTGGTTGGCATGGAAACCTGACTGGAAGACTCGAAAGCAGCATCACTTTTAAAAGGGCCTTGCTGAAACACAACTTTTTCAATATTCTTACTGATGAAAGGGAGGTTAGAGATGGGCCTGTAGTTCTGCAAGACCAATTCGTCAAATTATTAATATAGTATTGGGCTGCAACCAGAGCCAATCCCTTATCTCTGACCTTAAGACTAAACTCTGACCAAAGACATGTTAACATTAGCAGAGACTCCCTGCAGTCTTAGCCTATACCACAGCAAACACCTGCAGGTTTAGCGTAGGTGTGCTTTTTCTGCCAGATTGACCAACACAAACAAAGGTGACTAGTGACAGATGCTGTGATGACTATCGGTATCAGTTCCAAAAAATAGCATCGGCACAACACTAGTTAAAACAGTGGATGCCATTCAACAGCAATGTGCAACCAAACTGGTGACCAGCATTAGTAGGAGGTTCCAGGCTGTGGTGGTTTGGTTTAGCTCTCATGCAAACTAATGAGGCATCCGTTTGCTCAATGATTACATTTTTAAACAAACAAAATCTCTTCTTTTATGCAAATGTCAGCCACTAAAACCGCTTAACACCATGAAACAACACCTGCTTGCCATTGGCTGAACCCAGAAAATCAACTATGCTGCTGAACCCACCAACTTATAGAGACATCGCTTTACAGAAACTGTTAACTTAAGATTTTTTTTAAAGGGACCTCCATGACATGTAGGAAAACTATAACCACAGTCATGGGTTTTGTATTAATTCAGGACAGATGGACGGAGCTGAAATGCTTACTAACCACCCATGAGGTCACAAGGTCGGTTCCCATCCCAGGAGAGATTTACTGAGAGCTGCAGCGTTTGTTATTCTGTCCCAGCATTCAGCTCTGTAAACGCACAAGTGTTTACGTGCACAGACACAAACAGAGTTACCCGAAATGGAAACATGTCATCAGTGAGAGGATGGTGAAACCACAACAGAGCACACAAACACACACAAAAAGTCCAGTCCAGGTCACTCAGCCTCACAAAGAATCAGCTGGAAAACAAAATAAGCTATAAAAATCAGCAACAAACTCTTCACAGGATAAGTTTGTGTGAGTACCTGTCTCCTCCGGGGAGTTGCTGTCCTGAGACAAGGTAGTCCAGCTCAGCTCTTCATCACTGGGGTTCAGATTCTGGATCCGGTTCAAAGCACAGTCTGTCTTTGCTCCAGTCCTCCTGTCCTTCTTGGTCTCTGGAGATGAAGAGGAGGAGGAGGAGGGGCAGGAGGTAGCAGAGAGCAGGGGAGTGTCTTCTGGGCTGCCTTGCCTTGGCGGAGAGAGCAGGGGAGGAACCCTGGAGTTCTTTCCTGATTGGAGGAACGTGATGTTGGACTGGATTTCGGTGATGATTTCAGATGCTGGGGAAACTTTGCTCTCCTTCGAAGGAGAATCATTTTTCAGGCAGAGCAAAGGTTTCTTCTCCTCATCACTCGGGTCCTCAACCAAATCATCTTCCTCTATCTTCATCTTTGAAGGGATTTCCCTTTCAGACAAAATGCTAATGTCGTCAGGCTCCTCCACCTCAATGTTCAAGTCAAAGTCTAAATCTGCAGTGTTGCTTTTCAGTTTGGTCTCCACTGTCCTGTTAATGTTAGAGTCCACATGTGGCTCTGTTTTCGGCTCCAAATCGACATCACTGGGGGAACCTGGCTGCTGCTCCACCTCAAACATGTCTTCCTCTCGGTCATTGTTGGTGAGAGACTGACTGTCATGCTCTTCCTCTGTGTTAACATTGGGATCATCAGCTATAGGTTCAGGGTTATGCTCTGGGTCTGCTGAGTCAGGGTCGGTTGTGTTTTTATTGTGGTCCTGACCAGCTTTACGCAGCTGATTGGCCCCATTCTTGGCTAGTTTGGGATTGTTGGAGGCTGCTAGCTGTGGTGGGGACGACGGTGATGTCGCAGGTGGTGTGCTCTCTCCGAGGCCCATGGCAGCCTGGATACTTGTGAGCGCGTACTTCTTGCGACATTTTGGTGGCGTGGCCGAGCCTTGCTTGATCACGTCACCGCTGACAAGCTGATTGTGTGATGAGCGGAGGCTAAGAGAAGAGGGAGGCGTGGCAGCAGGGCCATTGCGATTGGTCATGTCCACTGACATCATAGTAACTCAAGACCTGCAGTAGAAAAGATACTGAGGATTAATACATAGAAATACATATAAGACATAATGTAAAAAAAAATCCATAATAAAGCTGAAATCTTTTATGTCGAGGTATAAAAATAGTAACAGTATTGTCTTCAATAACAGCTTTAAAAACAGAGAGTCAGCCATTTTTAAATAAGTGGTATAACTGTTCTTCTGGCCTTCAAAATGCCAAGAATGGGGTCTATAGTGAAGGTATACTCAGTGTATCTACTTTTCTAAATTGCGTCAACAACAACCTGGTCTGGCCTCTATGATAATGACCTAAATCTGTCAGTAATGAAAGAAAATCTGTAAATAATATGAGACAAATTCATCGATTTGCAAATACCGGTAATTGTTGGTTTCAGCCCTAGTAACAGGTACCCCCTCCCCCACCCATTGCCATGCACAAATGAGGTTGCTAGGAAATACTTGAAGTTGCTCTCCAGACCAAATATCCCAAGTCACATTTGACTCTATGTATTTAAGTGGGTTTAGTGATTGAACAAGAAGCCTGACATCAAGACTCAATGTTTACTTCATACCTGTAGGGCTTCAGCCACAGACTGGTGCTGCTCACACTTCAGAGTACAGGAGATTCAGATCTAAGAATGAGAGAGTGAAAAAAGACAGTAAAACTATGATCACTGAGGAACGAAAGGAATCCTTAGTACTTATTGGATGGCTCAGAGACCATATTCATCAATGTGGAACCAGACCACAGCTGGTTTCTGTGGAATCCACACAGCTGTCAGGCTGTGAGGATTATTTGGTGCATCACAGATATCAAAAAAGGGAGGAAAAAAAGAAAATATATCAGTGAGAACTTTCTAGGTCAGCAACTCAAAGAGTTTAATTGAATTTATCAAAAAAAAACAAAATGCAGGTTCTAAAAGGTATACTTTACTGGATATTGTTTACTTAAAAATGAAACATTGCACTTACCCAAAAACTATGAGTTTTGAGAAATGACAGGGTGCTGCAGGTCCATGCTGGTAGTCCACAGTGTGTTCCTCATCCAATCACTAAAGCAACGGTGCACTGTGGGAACGACACATAAAACAGGATTAATAACAGCGCATGAGGCAGGGTGAGCAGAGGGGGAATAAAAGGTACACAGGACATCAGAAGGACAAATACAAGGTATTAATTATTCACAAAAACAGTCAAACAATAAAATCAGGATGAGTGTTTGCATAACTACACCTTATGAATGTAGGAGCAAAAAACGTATTTAGTACAAAGCTCATATTTTATGAAGTATTGCCATTAACATGCTGCCTGAAAATATCATAAACCTTATGCCACATGAGACCAGTAAACTCCCATTCTTCTGCTTTCAAACACCATAAACACATGAACAAGCTTAAAAACACCCATTAAGAAGTTCAGGGCAGTTTTTTATAGAGGAGCTGGGGAACATGTCGGATATAGTGGAAACTAAGGTATAAGCAAAACAAAACCTTTTATATTAAGAACTTTCAAAAAACACAAAACTATATTATACTGCAAAAGTTGAGTTGTTTTTTTTTCTTTAACCACAAATTTGTATTTAAGAGGACATACCATCTCAAGTTAAAAGATGATTTTGAACTCAAATCTGCCGGAGGTATGAAATATTTTAAGCTTTACCATAGAGGGTGAATAAAAAAAAAATTGTTGTCAGCAGTGTCATATAGTAACGCAGTAAAGTTACTTCACTACTGTACTTTTGGAGTACATTTTGTATATTTTTAAGTACTCTACTCTTTCCTTGAGTATAAACGTTTACCAAAATATAGAAAATATCATTCAAAGTGAATTTGCCTTGTTTTACTTTTTACTTATACTTTTCTTTACATTGCATAATTTTCATACATAAGTAGAAGACATTTCAAATACTTTAAGACTTTAACTCAAGTAACATTTCAGTCAGTGATTTGGACTTTTACCAAAGTCATATTTTGGAGAGGTACCTATATTTTTATACTTTTAATTGACTCTGAGATTTCAGTACTTTAAACAACACTGGTTGTAAATATTGTGACAACATGACTTCTGAATTACAGGACTTTCCTCTTTGTGCAAAGAAAGCTGTGTTGGATTGAAGCCAACCAATGCCTCCCTCACAGCTTCAAACACAAAGTTGACCACTTGAGAGGAGGTAAAAGGGTCAAGAATCTTTTCTAACAGTGAGGTTCCACTGAATGCGTAACCCTCGTGCAGCATACGCGCTTTATGCCAAGTACTTTATTCCAAAAGAAGCACCTTGAAGCGGTCGGACTCAGATCACACCAAGATTTCACTATTGCCCTATAGTAGTACACGAGTAAGCTTTAAATAGAACAATAAAGTGGTTATTTGGCCAGTACAAGCTGTGTCTCACATGCCTGCACCTTATCTAGTCGTCTTGCCTTTCTTTCTCTCGATCCAGTATGGGTAAATGATTTCATTTATTTTTCAAACCAAGGGCGGTTGTGTTCATGCTCCTTCATTTCTGCCAATCTCAGTCCAAATGTTCATGTGACAAGTCTTCCCCATCAGAAAGAATCAATTTTTCCTCTCTCTGCGACAATGGAGACTGAGATGTTTTTAAACCATTACACTCTGGAACCCGTTCCCAAATGTTCGCCGTTGATATATAAGCAAACATTTCAAAATTTTCACCCAAAATAAACAAAAAAGCACACCAAGTAAGGAGAAGATAACTGTATATTTGAACATCGAAATATGTTCCATGGTTCAAAGAAACAAGAACTGAATTTGATGAACAGAACAAATTGTGAGGCAACAGAAATCAAATAATTTCACACTCAAAGCTGTTTACAAAAGAAAATAACACACATGTTAAAAGATCTACGGGTTTCATAGCTGTAGTTTCCCATCAGTAGGTAGCACTCTGACTATACCTGCCTCTGAAGTTACCATTAAACATCTGGTTTGATTTGCAAACAACAGTGAGAGGATATAAATGTGATTGGCAGCTGTGTAATTCTGACCACCTGTACAAAGTGTAATGCCTTTTTTCAGTAGTTTACATTTGGACAGGTCAGATCATGCTGAGGTTCACAATGGTAGATGTAAGCGTTTAAGAGACTGGGGTTGCGATAAACCTTAAAGAACCACTGATATTATCAAATAAAGAAAAGAATGGTGCTCAAATAAATGCAAAAAAGCATATGTAGCATTATAGGAATTATAGGAGTCCACATGTGACTGAGACAAGCACAGAGAAAGGGGAATGTTTCCTGGATTAGAATTACAAGGCACGCTCTGTTTCTTAAATCTTGCACTAACAAGTCTGCATACCAGAGAATATATTTAAGTTTGTGAGAGTGAAAACGTCTTGTTTAAAAAAAGGAGGGAGTACATTAAAACTGCTGACTCATTTCTCCGGAAGCACTGCAAATGACAGGCTATTGAAGATTGGATACAACACCTAAAAACATATATTTATCTCTTTATAAAGAGCTGTTTTGTTTTTGTTTTTAAGAAAACTACACAGAAAACATGTCAGATTCAGTATTCACTGCATTAAAGCAAAGCTCCACATGATTTTTATTTTTTAACTCTAGGGCGGTGTTCTTTCTAAGCATGACCTCTGCTCTCCAGCCCTGAATAGACATAAAGTTACATCCTTTGCAGCCAATTTACCTTTCCATTACTCTGCACGTACACAGAGGAAAACATTTCAGTTTATTTCCTGCAGCACCTGAACAAAGAGGCCTTCACCAATGTGTCATTATGTCCCTTTACTTGAACAAATGACAAGAAAGCCATAAAAATCATTCTAATTTGGATCACGATCATTTTATGAATGCTGATTGATTTGTTAACTGACTGTTATCCTGTAAAGATAAGGACTGGGATGCATCAGGAAATAAATGGGGAGAGTTTGAGTTGGACTGGGCCTGAACAGGAAACACACACAAAAACATTTAAAGAGTCCACACACATACACATTCTACATGAAACACGTTTTAACATCTTGTTTTATTGAAGATTCAAACCAGCCTATTCTTACAATTAGTGGGGTGTTGAAAAAAAAACAGGTCAAAAGAACCGCAGAAGTCATTGATTTATTTTGCAACAATACTGTATGTCAGTTGTTCATACAGTGTGCACAAACAGAGGGTAAGAGCAGATAACAGGAAGGCTTAATTCATTTTTTTCCTGCTATGCTGGGTTTGGAGATGTTGGCAAACCTCAGCAAATCTGAATTTACACTGCCTAAGAACAGAGGTTGAAGTCTTTAATTAAAAGGGTTTACATGCTGTTTGCTAATACAAGATGCTAGAGAAGATTTAAAAAGTCAACTACACATTCTTTTTGTATTGCCTCTGGGCCAGGACTCCTTTGAAGAAGGTTTTTAATCTCAGTGGGATTTACTAACGGTAAATCACATTAAAAAAATGTCATCCGAAATAACAACAATAACAAGCTGCTTCCACCAATCACTTTAGAAAAGCTAAAAAAATAAAAAAAAAAAATAAAATGTTCTAAAAAAAATGCTGTAAATTCTTATTCCCCAGTTAAAAAAAAAAAAAAAAGATTCAATCTTAGGTTTAGAAAATAAAGATTGAAAATTGACATCAAACTTAAGAGTGGTGCTTTTTAAGTAGAAAAATTAAAGCTGCTCCCCATGACTGCTAAACCATGACACTGTGAACCATCAAAGTGAAATAAATTATAGTAAAACTGTTAGCAGTTAGATGTACTGAACACCATGTGAAGTTTGGATCCACTTAGCAATGGTTAACTTTTATTTAGGAACATGTCAGCATCATGTCTCCAACATTAGACAGACAATAAATTGAATCCAATCAGTAACCTTTAGAGGTCAGGAGAGGCCTAATGATTACATGCTGTTAAATAAAGAGTATTATAGTATATGTTAAAATCTTAATCAGTCAAATAGAAGAAAACATGTCCACTGCTTTGTAGCCAGCTCAGTCAAGATGACATTACATGATAATTGTAAAATATGAAATTTCAATATTATTGCTGAATATTGTGATTAAGATAATAATATTAAACCCACTTTGTCCCTTTAATCAATAAGATCTACATTAGGAGTGGTAAAGGTTTATGTAAAATAGACAAATATTGCATTGTCAAATTTTAAAAACACAACATTTCTTTCTTGCATATCTATGCCTAAAGGCTGATTTACACTCAGTAACCAGGTTGTCTGCGTAGGTATCGCAGTTAACGCAGATATGCTCCCGCCCCTTCCGCAGACACTCTGCTGCACCTCTCCAGAACTGTAGGTGACCGCAGATAGTGCTGCAGACAGGAGGCCTCTGATTGGTCAAATCTACATCCGCTCTACACTATGCAGATTTCCTGTTTGGTAACTAACCGGCTTGTTTTGTTTGTGTGACCGCCATGGTGGAAAACGCCATGGACCAGCTAGAAGAGCGAGGTGTGTGAGAACGCTGGGATCCTTTTTCCACCTGGATCCCCGCTCTTTTTGGCCCTCATGTCCCTCCATTGTCGCACAAACTTGACCTCACTCCCTCACCGCCTCGTCCGTATCTAGACCCTCAGCTAGTTCGGGATTGTCCCTCTTGCGTTGTGGCATAATAGTTCAAATTTGGGCATAAATCAAAAATATCTGTGTCATACCTTTGACAAACTCACTGCGACTCACTGCTGGGGGAGTATAACCAGCCCCTAAGTTCACAGCAATTGTGGGAACTTTACAGATCTCCCTCTGGAACCCCAAAGAGGACTTTGTGTAAGCAGCAGTGCTTTCTCAAATGTGTAAACACACTTTGATGTGAAAAAAGTGGAGTTTCCCTTCAGAGTTACCACTTAAACCTCACGCTGCAAACCCCAAGCGATGCAGCAGCTAAAACAACAACAAAAAACTTAAGTATTACGGCCCAAAAGCTAAGTAGAGACTACATTTAAAGGTGGCGTGTCATTAAGTGCTCCAAACGCAGATGTCTGAGCTTCAGATATGGAGCAGCGCTGAAGGACTAATAAACATAAAAACTTAAACTTCCAATCCCACAATCCATCTGGTTGGGGATGAGTCTAAGAAAGCAACGCCTTTTATGAGCCTCAGTGCACTGAAAAGGCTCCCGGCCACCTTCTGCCGTACATGGGGGGTAATTACAGAGCTCCTCAGTGGGCGGGACAGCCGTGACATTAACACAGAAACAGACACACAGTGAACGTAAGAGCAAGCCTTCCACATGGACCTACTTGTAAAGTGGGTTTTTTTGTGTGTGTGCTGGAAAACAAACCCCTTTAACGACATACCTCCATAGAAAGGCTTTAGTTATGGACAGACTGGCAGCTGGAAGCTGGAAATAAGATCTCCATTGTTACACAGGGTAGGACAATGACCTTTGACTGTTCCTGTGTGCTCGTGTCAGACTAGCTTGGCAGTCTGGATAAAACAACAGAAAGGCGGCAGCTGCTAACACCCCACCTCTTCTCTCTCAGCATGTCTCCCTGTTTATGTTTCCTGCGTCACTGAAATCATTTACCAAAGTCTGGAATGAGAGAGAGAGGAAGAGAGAACTCCACAGGCTGGGACATTTGATGAGCCTCTCGTTAGTCCCGCCTCTTTTTCTCCCTCGCAGATTTTTCATCCTAATTCATCGTAGCTGCCACTATAATCCCACCTGGCTTAGACTTTCTTTTTCTTTAATTTCCCTGCACTCCTCTCTTCTTACAACCAGCAATAGAAAACCTGCCAAACTTCATACCCCTTTGGAACGTTTCTTCTTCCAGAGACATTGAGACTGCCAGGTATTTTACTAGGATTTTAATGAAAGACAGATGCAAAGTGGATAGTATAGTTTGGGGATTTAGAAGAGCGTTGTGTGTATATGCATTTGGTCCTCTTAACTCTGATACCCCTAAAAAAAAAAATCCAACAAACAGCATTCTTAAATTTTTTTTAATTGCCCAATGGAATCCTGTGCAAGAATGCATCGGCCATTTACAGAGTTTACTTCTGTGCAATGAGTAAACTGTAAATCCACCTCTTCTGTGAACTATTAGAGAAAAGCTGCATCATTTAGACCAGGAGTCTGCAATCCGCAGCTTCAGAGCTGCAAGTGGCTCTTTGGCCCCTCTTAAATCGCTCTTAATAGTGGCTAAAAATTATAAATAAGCCAACGTTTTGAATATAGTATAATAGCAAATACCAGAAAGAAAAAAAGGATTCAGTTCAAAGAAAATTATAATAATATTTTTATAGTATAATGATATTAAAATTAGGGCTGAAAACATTAAACTCGTAAACTAATTTAGTAATCGATTAATCTTTATCTGGAGTATAGAGACTGTAAAACATACATTTGGCTGACAGAGCAACCCACTTAGAGCAGTAATTATATCGAAATTGTAAAAAAAAAAATATTAATAAATGTGAAAACATTTTTCGTCTAAGAAAAAACTCTTTTTCATCCGTCAAAATGCTCTATCCAGCACTGAGCTTTATTTTCACTTGGTTTATTAAGCAAAAAGTCTTCTTTAAGAAACCTTTGGTTATCCGATTATAATCGATTAATCACGATGAATCCAATTAATTGTTTCAGCTCTAATCCTGACACTTCCCTATGCTCACCCTGTATAGCACCTCTGCAGGAGCTACGATGGTAGAAGGCCATGTCTGAAAAAAATAAAGACAGATTTATAGGGATCCCTCAGCATCTGCAAAAAGACACACAGCAATTGTTTGGAGGAAAAATTATGTCTTTCATGAATAAACATACTTGCAGAAAGTAGCAACAGATCGAACCAGACAGAGCATCTATGGGAGCTCAACCCATTTATAAACTCCTGGTAGAGTTAATACTGCCTTGTAATGAACGAGCTACCGTTTGCTCCAAGCGTCCACTTAGTGAAACAGATACTATCACTGTGATACTGTGGCAGACAGCTTAGCGATTGGGCTGGTCACAATTTGGCAAAAGTGTTGTTGGATTAAAGATTGGATTAGACAGATTTAGATGAATGAAAGGCTGCCATAGATTTAGATCAGGAGGTCTTTAACTTAAGGCCCATTACGCGTTTATACTTAGGATTTCTGTGCATCTACTGCCTTAAAATCCTCTTTATGTCAATTTCTTCACGTTATCAATAATAATTGCAGAAAATCTAATCCCAGCACGGGTCTAGTTGTAAAGTGACAAAATGTTAAAGTTCCAGAAGAAAATATCCCTCTGCCTTTGCTTTGTTTTAGAGGAGCCGTGCTGTCTCTTCTCATTAAAAGTAAAAAGGTTTGTAAACACTCATAAAACCACCCGTTTCTCCCCACTCTCTTGAATTACAGCCATCGTCCTTTTTTCTCCCCCGTCGCTCAAGAGAAAAAGCCCATCTGTTACAAAAGGAACAGGCAAGAGAGTCACTGCGCGGCGCGCTCAGATGCCGAAACGGATAAATAAACTGATGCATAGTTAGATATGGAAAAATAAAAATAAATAACTATAGCATCCATACGGGTGTTTGGTTTAGCTTTATTGTCTTTCTTTATGATACCTAATTAACCGCAATATCTTTATGCTTAATTCTTTATCCAAGCTGCAATTCAGCTAATTCAGCTGCTCGGCACCAACTTCTGCATTAATAGGAATTGATTTCAAGTCCTTCTGTTTTAATGTAAAGCATTAAAAAGCTTAGAGACTGTAACGCAGAGCCTTTCTGTTGATTTAAAAATTAAAAGTGGGCAGTTTTCACATTTAAACAGCAGGAGGAGGTGCAAAATCATTGGTCAGGACGTTTTCTTGTTTTGTTGTGTGTATTTTTTGTAGCTGCTCAGATATACCAGGAAACCAGGATGTTTTACAACAGAGAAACATACTTACAGATGGAAGGAAAAGGCAGAGAGGGAAGCAGAATGTCTGTTTACAGCAAACAGGAGGCAATAACTGATGGAGAAAAGTACACTGAGTAACTCTGTGTTTGTCTTTGCAGCAAGATGAGAACAGTTGAAGAGACCTGCTGATGTGTTGACAACATGGATCTGATCATATCCCGGATAAAGTAGGGAAGAGCAGAAAGCTCAGCAGATGATGTGAAAGATTCGGTGCAGCATTTGCACATTGAATCATCCACTGAACTTTCAGCCTGTTTGCTCTGGGGCTGGATGAAACCTTTTCACCAGACATCTAGAGTGAACACTGCTCGCCTCCGACTGTCCTCATCTTCCTTCCTCATTACAGCATGTAGGCTGGGCAGCTTAAAGACACCATTGCTTCTTGATTTACAACTCGTTCCAACAAAGAATATTGATTCTTAAGGGAGATGAAAAGAACAATACATGTTCCAAGTCATACGCTCAAACTTTCTGGACAATATTAATTACGATTAACCAACTATTTTGAGTACTTCTTTGATCTTTTTCATAATTCCAATTACTGTTGGTCAATCATGTTATTACAGTGTGATTACATGGCAATTAAAATGTGATACCCGCCCAAACATTCCATCCATTATGAAACTCAGTTAAACACAAAAATTCAAGAAGCATTTTAAATATTACCAAAGAGGTAAAGCTTTACAAACAAGCTGCAGAGAAATACAAATGGAAGGACAGATTGGTGAAGTGGTGAAAAATGGATGGGCGTGTGAAGCAGATCACTGACAGAAGTTAAATATAACCTATTGATGAAGGGATGCGGGAATCTGATTTTGTTGTAAAATAGAGCACATTTGGAAAAACCATTAGACCGTGTTTCTGTCTACATCAGAGGGTCGGCTACAAGGGGAGCTTAAATTAGCAATTTGAAGTTTTATTCCATACCTCCTGCTACTTCCAGACAAAAACAAAAAAAACTAAGGTAGCTTTGGTTAAGAGCAATAAAACAGTGGATTTAAAAAGATCATCAAACATGCTGTTGAATGCAGTCCTTACCAGGTAAATTAAGGTAAATAAAAGTTTGTCTTTCATTGGTATGGATTATGTTTGCTTAAATAACGTTACTCACCCAGCTGTGCAAGTGCAGTTTGCCATCAATATATAGCTGTTCCTCTTGTTTACAGTGACCCAAGCCAGCTACATGGTCAGTTTATGGCCTCTATGGCAGCTCAGCAGAACTTTAGACTGCCTTCTGTTTTTCAGTCAGCTAGGTGTAGATGTAACGCCACTTAGCCACAGGTAATCCATCAGATCATCCATCCATTGATTTGGTGTGTATAGGTTCTGCCCTTTAAACATTGTGTTTTTAGAGAAAAAAATCTTCAAAACAGGTTTTTGTATTTGACCTGGCTAAAATATCATTTGGTGAGCAGACGGACACCTCAGTAGGGCTGCAACTAATGATTATTTTGCAAATCAATTAATCTGATAATCAATAATCAGATATCCAAAGGTTCTTTAAAGAAGACTTGTTTTTTCTTTTTTTATTAAATTAAAATTAAAGGGGAATATAAAACTTTTCCACTTCTGGATATAGCATATTGACAGACAAAACAGATTTCTATCTTAAATGCAAAGTGTTTAAATATTTTTTTACAATTTTGGTACAATTGCTGCTCAAGGTGGGCAACTCTGTCAGCTATCGGCATGTTTTAGAGTCTCTATACTCAAGTTAACAATTAACTGATTACTAATGCATCCATCTATCCATTTTCCGCCACGCTTATCCCTGCTGGGGTGGTGAGGGGGGCTGGTGTCGGTCGCCAGTCCATCTCAAGGCAACACAGAGACAAACAACCATTCATGCACACACTCACACCTAAGGACAGGCATCCCCAAAGTTGGTCCTCGAGGGCCGCTGTCCTGCAGGTTTTAGAGGTTTCTCTGATTTAGCACAGCTGATTCTGATGATTGCAGTTCAGCAAAAGCCTGTTAATCAACTATCAATGTAAATCAGCTGTGCTGGAGCAGGGAAACCTCTAAAGCCTGCAGGACAGCGAGCCTCTAGGACCGACTTTGGGGATGCCTGCCTAAGGAGAACAGTCATGCTTTTGGACTATGGGAGAAAGCCGAGTATCCAGAGAGAACCAACACAGGCACAGGGAGAACATGCAAACTCAACGCAGAAAGAGCTCTGGCCAGGAATCAAACCCTGAACCTTCTTATTGCAAGGCAGCAGTGCTACCCACTGCTCCGCTGTGCAGCCGTGATTACTAAAATCAGTTGACGATTATAGCCACCTTGTTAACAACTTAAAATTCTATCTCTGTTATGAGAGGAAAATAAAAAAACGGACGAAGTCAGGGAAGCTGCATCCATCATGGAGCTGCTTCACAGCTAACGGCGGAAGTTTAGGGGGGGATGTAGGGAGTTTGGTCAATAGAGGGAAATAACAGAGACAAAGCAACACTCTGCTTGAGACCCTAGCCTAAACAAACCACCCTGTGTACAGACAAACACACACAGAGGCCCTACTTCCAAAGACAAACCCATGGTTTGAGTAGCTGTTCAGCCATCTAAAGTGATGGTGCAGGAGGGGGCAGAACTAGATGGACTGTAATTGCACTCATTGAGTAAAAGTTTAGAAGTACAGAGTGCCTCAATGTGCTGTAGTCACAGAGCTAAAGATATCATTTACTGGTGTTATGGTCCACAAATCGGGGAGTCAAAGAAAAAAAAAACCACAAATGAAAAGAAAGGCGTGAGGAATTTTAAGGGTGTGCCAAAGAATCCCAGGCATGTCTGAGTGGACGAGGGGCGACTGGGGGCAAAGAAAGTACAGAAAAGCCACATGGATACACACATGCACTATTGAAATCCCTTCAAGCATTGACCCTTGTGTATATAGACGCATAAACCATAGAGCAAATAGAAAAACTGTGAGCCGAAACAATGACAAGGTAAATTAAGAACAAAGAAAGGTAAGAATGAAAGGCTTATTTCTATGACATTAATTCATCAGTCGGACAAGAACAAACAGGCTCTTTACATTCAATAATATACACCAGTCAACAACTCATGGGGCTGGATTAACAGAATAAAGACCAATTTACACACTCCAAGAAAGTCAACATATTACATTCCTGTGATATATAGGAGGGAATATTGTTTTAAAAAGCCTCACAATAATAACCCTGGATGAGGAAAACGGATGACTGTGAGCATTTTAACCCTCCAACATTCTTGTTTCCCTGTTGCTCCAAGGTGTATGATAAATGGAAGCAATGCTGAGCCCGTTTACTTAATGAAATCACCGCTCTTTCCTGAACCTACAGTTAGAAGCAGCAATTGTCAGCAACAGTACAACTGATGCTCAAGTTAATTAGTGAAATTTATCCAACAGTGAGTTAAAACTTCTCAGTTCACTGTCCAGTACAAACACCTAAAGGCAGCAACTCCAATAAGCCTCAGTGTTGTATATATGAAGTTTATAAAGTTCAAATTCATAATAAAAGAATAACGGATACCAGGTAAGAGATAATAACATGGCTTTGCCATACAAGCTGTTTCACTGCCAGCAGACGGTTAAAAAACATTTTCCCCCAAAGCGGCACTCATCTACACAACCATCACATTTAAAGGAAGCTTTTGCTTAAGAAACACCTCCTGAGGCCAAAGAGACGTCGTTAAGGCCTTCTAATTACTGTGTTTCGGTTGCACCTGAAATAAACCTGCTTTTATCTCCTTTTACTTTGACATGGTGAGAGCATGTAATTGCTTTTTCCCCCCCTAATATTAGACAAACATAGCACAAATCCCTGATGTTATCCTTTTTCCTTATTTTGCAATAAACAACACAAGTAGCCATATTAAAATGTCTACCCGAAGTAAAAAGGCAGACAGACAGGCAGACATGCACAAAAAGGGCCTGTCAGATTCAACGCGAGCCCAGAGGGAGCACAGAGACCTATCCTATATATAGCTGTGATGTGGCAGGACATCCGAGAGGGCAGGGAGATCTAGACATAAAGAGACACCGCAGTTAAATCTATGAGTGTCACTGACTTCAAAATGTTTTTATCTCAAACAACATCAAATTATGATAACTATGCCACGAAACTTAAGGAGAGGAAAAGGGAACTGTTAGTGAATGTCCTTTAACATATAATACCAAATGTTATGATTATGTAAACATAACACAATACAAATGTAATCTATCTTACAGCTGCATTGCTATTTGTTGAATCCTTGTAAAGATTTTAAGAGAACGCTGGCACTTCTTTACATGCTTAACCAATGACTCAGTTGGGTCTAAATCTAATAAAGCAAATCTGGTCAGAAACCTAAATGACTGCAATGCCTGGAATTGTTATTTAAAATTCATGTAACCTGACATCCTGTGCATTCACCGAGCAGGAATGCGCTTCATACAATTCAGTCGCCGGCCTTCAGCATGAGGGTTAATTGTTCCTCCAGAAGTCCGGGCAGGAAGCTGCAGACTTATACGGAAGGGAAGGTGTCTCAATGTTTCATCCAGGATGTGGGTCACATCATCCACTTCAGACCACAAGATTTGAATATAAACCCCAGCAGTGTGCCAAGACTTGGAAGGAATGCAAGCACAGTTGGTGTTAGCATGTTAGATTAAGTCATCTTAACCTGAGACAACATGTATATAAAAAAGGGATCTATGAAAGCATCATTTTCAAGTTGATTCACGCAAACAACTGAGCTTCATTTAAAACAACACTTCAATCCATGTGAATCACAAAGTAAGCAAATCTGCCAAAAAGAACACAACTAAAGCTTATGAAACATATCAAGAGGTTTGAGCAGAGTAAAAGTTTAAAGGAGCCATATGTTTAGATTTAGCACATTTCCTAAACGATCCTTTGCAGAAACATTAATTTTCAGAATAATAGAAAACTAACATCGCAAGTCAGGCAGCGGACAAACATTAAACCTTTAATTACCTAAAAGAAACAACAAATGTAATGTTACAGGCTTATTTCAAATCAATTAACAAATGAAAACATTTCCAATTCCTATGTATACAATGTGAGCTCTCTGTAATATTTTCCAACAGAAATTTGTTCAATTCAGAGCTGCAACATTTATAAACGCCCCCTAAAGCGTCTTAATATGTGACCTACTAGAGCTTCGTTCACAAGCATGTTTCTTTTGCTTCTGGTGTGTTTCAAATTGCTCTTATCATGTCACATCATTAAACATAAAAGCAAATCTAAAAGTGCTCCTCTTTGAGTTAGTAAGTGCTGCACTGAGTTTTTGCTCATTTTTTTTACTGTATTGAATAAGAAAAGAGCAGATGAAGATAAAGCTTCACATTTTGGGCTCCCGCTTGAAACTGTTGTTTAAGAAACCTATGCAGTATACTAGTTTGACATTACATCTTAGGGAAAAATTACATCTTACCTGCATGTTATCTGACAAACAACACAGAGAGTGAGAAAATACACTTTAATCGACACAATTTAACCCTGACAAAACTCTTTATAACCTTGAATATAGTATGTAAGTTCAAATCTGAGGTGTTTTTATAAAGGCAATTAGTCATATATAAACTTTTAAATAACAGTTAGCTGAAACTTGTGCCCTGGCTTCAAGCTGATTTGAAGTGCACCAGAAATCTGGCTGCCTTGAAAAGTTAGCAAACTGTGGCCACATAAAACGTGTTACCATGCTGACTGCACGCCGACTGTGCACATGATGGAAAATGAGATTCTGGTCTCATGGAGTGGCAGTACTGAGAGATCTGCAGATACTATCTGTGAATAATTCAATCCAAATGGCCTGTGTGAATGGGGCTGACAGGAAGCAGACTCCGACAGCAGAGTCTTGGCACATCGCGAGAATAATCACTGACACAGCAACTGCAGACAAGCCTGGCTAATGGGGTATGCTACAGTTAGCTGAAGATAAAAAGTCTCAATAGGCTTTTAGGCTGAAAACAAACAAGGCTGGCCCTGAAATGCACATAAAATGTGACATAAAAAGATAAAAATAACTATAATTCATTCCTTTTTTACTGCACCACAGTGGCGTTTTGAGCAAAACATCTTTCTATCTATGTGATCTTCCTTGTTTGATTTCTGTTGCTCAAACCTAAAGCCACAAGAGTCCAGAGTAAATTTATTGAGTTATGTGAAGGCCTCTATGATCTCCATCTAGGAGAGAAGCTATTGGTGAGGATTTTAATTTGAATTAAAAGCTTATACCGTCCCTATTTAAAGTTTGCTTGAGTCAGACTGTTTTTCCCTTACTGTCCAATATCAAATCAGAATAAACTTGCTCTATTTTAAGTCAGTTTGGATAACTTTCTGTTTTGAGAAACATTATTTATTTTTTATGTATTTTTTACAGTCAGACATTTATGCAAACTGAGACAACTGAAACAACTGTGCCTTTAAACCATCTGCAGAACCCAGATGATGTTTGCAGAGCTTTGCAAGTTTCTGTTAGTGTTAAAGGAGAATTCCGGTTTTTAACACTTTTAGCCCATTTTCTGTAGTGTCCAGGATGAAATCGAATGATCGACACCAAAATTTTGACAATTGGTCCTGTCTCTGCTTTTTGGCTCATGTAGAATCAACCCCTGGCTGCTTTAGAATGGCTAGCATAGAGCATGTCCGATAATGTCCTTAAAACAACCTTAAACGTTCTTTTTTTTAAATATGCTACTCACCGGGTCGTCAGCGCTGTTCAATGACGTTCCAAAAAAATTTTCGTAAAGAAAAAACGTTCCTGTAGTGTTTTATTTACCATTTTGTAAATCCCATTGAGTTCTGTTGGAATAGTCAATATTCCCCTGCCACCGGAAACGGGGCCTGTTTACACAGTTGTAGTCTTTTCGCTTCACTCTGTGTACTCCGACGTCGAGAATCAAGAATCCACCTTTCGTATTCCATTTTCAGAGTTTTTTAAAGTGTTTAACAGAGACGTTAGCACCTCGACGTCGGAGTACACAGAGTGAAGCGAAAAGACTACAACTGTGTAAACAGGCAATGGGATTTACAAAATGCTAAATAAAACACTACAGGAACGTTTTTTCTTTACGAAACTTTTTTTGGAACGTCATTGAACAGCGCTGACGACCCGGTGAGTAGCATATTTAAAAAAAAGATCGTTTAAGGTTGTTTTAAGGATATTATCTGACATGCACTATGGAAGCCGTTCTGAAGCAGCCAGGGGTGGATTCTAAATGAGCCAAAAAGCAGAGACAGGAGCAATTGTCAAAATTTTGGTGTCGATCATTCGATTTCATCCTGGACACTACAGAAAATGGGCTAAAAGTGTTAAAAACCGGAATTCTCCTTTAAGTTAATGCACATCATCCGAGTTAAGTAGACCTTAAACACAATTCTTCCTTGTGTGACGCTTACAAAATTATAGGCAAAATCTATATAAATCACCCAAGATATTGCAGAGCTTTAAGATGTCATCCTTGAGTACATTTATAGATGCCTGAAGGTACTTATCTGTGTGCCTTCAGGAAATATGGGAGTCAACAGCAGAATGGAAAACGGATACCAAGTAAAGATGCTGGCATTAAGCAGGTTTTATGGGTGCAGTACAGCCATAGGCCCAAAAGCCACGCAGAGAGGAAGAAGCCATTACTCCAAAAACATAGTGACATGTGGGAATCCTTTATTTTCCTTACCATCATCACCATCACTTTCCTTCCTTTAAGAAACTAGAAATATCTCTTAACACCAGAATTGTAGATGGGTAAAAGTGTAGAAGCCTTCTTTCGGCCTGCTGACCAGCAGTGGGAAGTAAGCAATGTGTAATTTAATGCTCTGTGCACACAAGGGCAATCCTATTCTCTTTACCACTTTTCTTAGAAACACTTTAAAGAGCTATAGACAGTAAACACTTTAGAAACAAAACCATTAGTTTGAAAGTTTACATTTTACTGCAACAACTATATATATATATATATATATATATATATATATATATATATATATATATATATATATACACACACACACAAACTTAAAACATCTGTTTGAAAAAATAGCAGCAATAGACCAGAGGTTCTCCTCACTAGCCAATTTTAATGTTTAAAACACAATTAAAAGATACTTCTATAATAAGAGGAAGATCATATCAAATCTATATAAACATTTAAAGATGCATTTCTCTGATAGCTCTATAGACATAAAGCAAAAGTGGGAACTGGAAATGAATATTGTTATTGAAGATGAGGAGTGGGAGGAGATTTGTAAAAAAGATTTTAAGATCACCCACAGTCCAAATTGGAAGGAATTTGACTGGAAATTAAGAATGAGATTCTTCAAAAGACCTTTCAGTATTTCAAAATACGACAGAAATGCTACAAATGTGTGTTGGAGGAATTGTACACAGATTGGGGATCACACTCACATTTTTTGGGACTGCCCAGTACTGATTCCATTCTGGGAGGGGGTTCAGACAGAAATTAAAATCAAGTTCACGTTACCACTGAACCCACTGCATTATATACTGGGTTTGACCCCAGGAGATGATATTGGGAAAAAGGAAGTCCAGTTACTACAGATTCTGCTACTAGCAGCAAGAAAAATGATAACTTTGTCTTGGCTCAAGCTTTTGCCTCCCACCCTTCAACAGTGGCAAGAAAGATTGAAGAATGTGTATATAATGGAAAAGATAACAGTAAAACTTCATGTAAAAATTGACATTTTTCTGAGTGTTTGGACCCCAGCTATTTCCCACTTTCGATGGCCAGATGCTAAGTGTTATAAAAAGCTGCTAGTCCCTTGACATGTCTCTCTCTTTTAATGAAAGGCCCCGTCCACACGAAGTCAAAACGAACACGACACGCAATTTTTTTCCAGAACATTTGTCGTAAAGACGGAGACATAACATAAATGTGATCGACCACACGAATGCATGAAAACGCTGCAAAATGTATGCCAGGCCTGTAAGTGGCGATGTGGTGCCAAAGCAAAAATAGGCGAAAACAGGCAACGAAATGTTGGGCATGCGCACTAATATTTATACATAGTTGCCCTGCGGGTCCATTTTTCAGTCAAATTGAGGTGCTGAACTATGTCGTCGATATTGCTCTGTTCTGCCTGGAGATATTCCAGAAGAAGAAGATTCTGTTGTAAGCCCGACAGCAGGGTGAGTAGCATGAGCAGCAACCATTCAACACAGTACGGCGCCATTGTTGTTGTGATACTGTGTCGCGCATGCGTGTTTAGAGGCGACGCTATGACGCATGCGTGGAAGAAAAAAAATGCGGTTAGAGCTTAAAGATGGAAACGCGAGAACGGCGTTTCAAAATCTTCCCACTCTGAAGGCTTAATAAAAAAAAGATCGTTTACAGACCCCGATACGCCGGCTTCGTATGGATAAGAGGCTGGTTTGGTGAAAAATTGGTGCGTTTAGGCCAGGGTTTGACTTCGTGTGGACGGGGCCAAAGACACTGGGTATAAACATTTCTCTTTCATGTGAGCCAATGAGGACCTCTAAATGTCAATTGCCAAAATGGACTTACATGTTTGCTGAGACCCCCCCCCCCCCGTGCATGCAAAAATATACATATGTATGTGTGTTGGATTCCTAATAATCTTAAATAAAGAATGTTAAAAAAAAAAAAAAAAAGATACTTCGAAATTTACCGATCAGAATTTTGTGGGTTACCGCTAATGTCTTCTTTTTATATTGTTATGCAATTAAAGTTTTAAACTCCTTTTGTGATCTGTTAGCCAAGGCCAGTGAGACTAAACACCTGTCTCTAGGTAGGTCCTCTGTCATTACATGCTTGCTCAGAAGGAATTGCTGCATACACAAAAAAAATAAGGTTTGCTTCCTTTTAATACAGATTTCCATGATAAACTGATCTTTACTTAAGGGTTTTATCCCTAGGAGCCAATTGATGAGAGGCATGGAGAAAATACTTTCCTCTCGTCCTATCAGAACTGTTTTCACTAATGAGTAAAACATTATAATATTAATTTTAGAGAACACATGAAATATAACAGCCGTAATCCTCACATTTGCTGAAGCTGTCCTGTACACAAAACACACCGTGGCTGCGGTTTTCCAGCTTCTTTCACCACATTTGAGTTTTCACTTTTCATGACCACATGCGTGCATTCAAAAGTCAGAATAAGAGCATGACGGGAAGGTCAGACACCCCTTATGCACCTAAACTGCTGACAATGGGAGAAAATGTGAAAGTGCAGCGATGGAGAAAAGACAACATCAAAAACAAAAACATGTAAACAGAGTGTGGGTGAGAAAGTGTGAGCATGTGAATGTAAATCTGCCTCCGTGGGAGAGCTCCCATCATGTTTAGGAGTTCATCCTCACCCGCTTGCACAGGTGATTTGCAGGCAGAATAACATGCATAGTCATGAGCCAGTCTCCATGCAGATTTGACAGCAAGAAGACAGTCGCTCTATGAAGGCTTGTCATATCACACGCACACACAATAACAAAAACCAAAGATGCAAAAAAGAAGAGAAAATGTAGTGGGGGGGGGTCTGTTAAAAAGGGCAAAACAGACAGACAGACAGACAGATGGAAAGACTGGGAGGGAATAGGGGCCCTATCACTCATTTTCACAGCCTGCAGGATGAACAGGGCCTCTGTGCTCCTTCTCTGTTCAAACACACCTCACGGTTGTCTGCTCCCTGCAACAACAATGCACATACACACATATATATACACCAGCCTGCCTGACAGTGAGCACAATAACACTATTGAGAGGCATCGATAAGGGGTTAGAAAGAAAAAGTGAAGCGAAGGATTGATAACCCATGTCCCAGTCTCCAAATCTACAGCAGCTTAGGGTTCAGCAAAAAATACTGCACAGCAGCCATCTTGTCAATTTGACAGCCTGAGATGCACCTACACTCTTGTTCTCTATCCAACAATCATGCAAAAAAATTTAAAAATTAAAAAAATCAACACAAACATTTGCCTCTGCAAATACTAGTCTGGTCAGGGTAGATCAGCGTTGTTTCACAGGAGAAAGAGGGCGGCAATAACTGATCTCCATGCTCTTTATCTGATTACTCACACACCCAGAGAGAAACAAGCATGCACCCACATGCAAACCTCCGACGACCTTTCTCAATCTGTCTCATCTATGACCTCGGCCACACACCGACTCAAAGGCTGCTGCTGCGAGGCAAGAAAATCCCTACTCCAAACAGGGCAATAGCATTCCAAGCCCTCGAACTTTCTCAGGTTTTGACGAGTCACCAACACATACTTTAATGGATTTGTAGAACAACACAACGTAGCCTACAATTGAGATACCTATATAATAATTATTACACATGAAAATCTTAAAATGAAGTCCCCCTAGTGAATCAATAAGTTTCTAACTTTTTTGAAGTTACCAGCATAAGTCTTCTAGGGTCATCGCTGGAATGTCTGTACCCTCTTTATTCATCCACAGGCCTTAACTATTCTTTTTTTGTTTTTTTTTGCAAAACATCAAACTTAGTCAGGATGAAAAGCATTAAAAGCAAATAAAAGGGTTAAAAGAACATAATCCAGGAGAATTCTGTCTCTATATCATCTTCAGCAGCCTCATACAGGATTGTCCTGTGTTTAGATCTATCAACCAGCTCTGATCAGCTTTCCAGTCCCTGCTAAACAAAGGCATTCTGCGATATATAATGCAGCCATCACTGTGTTTCACCATGGGGGTAGTGTGTTCAGGTAACATGTGGCATTAGAAAAACACCAAACATCCCACCAAAGTAACCTTTTTAAGATTGCAATAATGAAGACATGATGGTGACCCTGACTCACTGTGCAGCTCCAGTTAAGCTTGATCTGCAGCGATAGCTTTTCACCCCACATAATACTTTGCAAGGCTAATTCGTTTAGCTTTAGTCTGACCTGACTGGGTGGCCTACTTCAATATGCTGTATTATCCACAAGCCCTGATGGAAAATGTGCAAATGAGCCTTCTTGTGGCCTTCCCTTCACCAGGTTTAGATTTTCAAGGCACAAAGATAGCATACAGCTTACATCCACCTGAGCCGTGCATCTCTGCATCTCTATCAGAGTTAGCACAAACCTAGTCAATGCTTCTGGGATTAATCCTTGTGGGTTTGTATTTTTGATTCATTTTGAGTCGGTGAACTGAAGGGGATAATGTAAGATGGTTTATAATGTTATTTCATAACATAAACGGGCTTTAAACTACCCCAAACCTTTCTCTCTGACTATCTGCTTTGCTCCTTAGTTTTTAATGATCCTGTTTGTTCATTTATGTTCTCTAAGAAACCAACCAAGGTCTTCACCAAATAACTGAGTGACTTCTGCGGGAAATTGGATGCACTGTGGTTTATTTAGGGGCATCAGAGTAAAGGGAGTGAAACACTTTCTGTAACTATTTTATATTCCCAAAGCCAAACTCATTAAGTACATTAGGGTTGAAACTATATATCGGATTAATCGGTTACTGAAATAATCATCAACCAATTTAGTAATCGATTAATCGTTAACTGGAGTATAGAGACTGAAAAACATGCCTTAAGCTGACAGAGGAACCCACTTAGAGGAGTAATTACATCAAAATTGTAAAAAAAAATATAGATAAATGTTAGTGTTGTGCCAATACCATCGGTGCCCTATTTGTTGGTGCTCGCCGATACCAATAACGCCATTTTAGTGCTGGATCGGGGCCCTGCCCAATACTAATATCAGTATGGGTGCAACACTAATAAATAATTTTTATTTTAAAAGTAAAAGATAAAAGAAATGTTTTCATCTGTTAATATGCTCTATCGAGAACTCAAGTGGAAATTATTTATTTTCAACTGGTTTAATTTCCTAAAAATCCTCTATAAAGAACCTTTGGCTATCAGATTATTAATCGATTAATTGAAAAAAAAATTCGATAGATTATGCGGTGAAGATTCTCAGTCATCCAGGTCAGAGTCATTCAAAAAAAGTTTTAAAAAGTTAAAAAAAACAAACCACTGGAAGCTTTTTCAATTCAAAATGTCTGGATTAGCGTTGAGTTCCAGGCTTTATAGAGTAGCTCAGGTTCCAGCTCTCAAAATCCTACAATGCAGCGAGTTGATTCCTTCGCACTATCATTTCAACCCCCATCGCTATGCAGGGTTCCAAAACATCTCACCTGGTCACCCAGGCCAACAATGACCCCAACGACATAGCCCATTATTGGGTTTTGCAAGCCAACAACAACCTCAACGACTCCCCATTACTGAGGGGTGGACCTGTTTTCTCAGTTTTCTAAGTCATAATAATGCTTTGTTGGGCTACTCTATAAAAGCCTGGAACTCTATTTTGAATAGAAAAAGCTTTCCGGGTGGGAAGTGAATAAAAAAAACTTGGGAAAAAATTCCCAGTGAATTTTAAACAACAAATCAGTCAATTTGCAAAATAATCATTAGTTGCAGCCCTAATATACGTTATATAATAAGCTTTATGGTTTATTCAGAAAAGATAGAATCAGTCTGTTAAGAGAAATTTTAGATTAGAGGTCTGCAGCCTTTATAATCCAAAAAGTCATTTTACCCCAAGCCCAGCTAAATAAAAGTGACAGTCCCAAATATTACAAGACCTTTACATAAAACACGTCTTATTACTTTTGTTAAATATCTGCAATAGGAAACTGATGCCGTTTTAAACAACAAACAATTTACTTGTATTTTTTTTTTTTTAATAAGGACAAAACATGAAAGCTTCATAAAAAGGAAGATTTGATTTTGGATTTGGTTCTATAGGATATGATTTTATATATATATAAAAAAAAAACAGTTTTAACAGTTAATGACAGCAAACTGAGATCTAAAAACATATTTCGGATGCTTTAACATCATTCTATGGTGAAATTTAAATCAAAATGTTTTTTAAAAAAAAGCTTGTAAGACTGGTATTTGCTAAAATATAAAAAAGGATTATTTGGCATTTATAATTAGGACCTATGGTAGAGGCTCCATAGAGGCTCTAGAGCCGCAGGTTGCATTCCCAGGCTTTATATCCTCCTATATCCTAACAGCCAGGAGTTTTAATTAAATTAACAGAGGAAGGGACGCTTTGAAAACTAAGGCACTTTCATAAGAGCAGGGCTAAACAAACAGGCAGACGGGGAACAGAATGCAGTGCTTGGCCCAAAACTCAGCCCATAAATGTCCAAGTCAGTTTTTCCACACTCAGCAACTCCTGATGTCGTACTGAAAAATGCTATAAGGAGAGGAGGGGGGGACATGAAGGGGAAAGAGGGATGAAGTCAGGAAAGAGAGGGAGAAAAAGGAGGGGCCAGGAAATAGAAAGAGGGGCAGAGTATAAACCAACTTAACAGCCCAGTAGTCTTGAGCAATCAGCAATGACATCATGCAGACTGAAGCCAGGTCTGAATGAAGAGAAAAAGACAAGAGCGAAGAGGCTGATAGGACGAAAAGGGAGGCGAGACAACAGGCAGGAAGAGGATGACAGTGCTGCATTTCCACCATGGTGGTGCAGGCGGTGACACGTTCAATTTTTGTGGTTCGCACAACTTAACCAAGCCAACCAAAGCCACAGCAAAAACATATGAAGAATGCAAGAAGATCACCACAACCACAGCCTGACGCGGAGGTTAGAAGATGCTTATCTTCACTGCACATACAATATAGTTGGAAAAAATGGCTTCAAATCTCGTTTAAATGCGTTTAGGCTATGGCGTTTCCTGAACTCCTAAATGTCGCCCTGGGAGGACATGAGTGAGAGCAAATGTGATGCAAAACAATCACATCAGAGCCAGTGTAACCAGGTGAGAGACAGGAAGAGGGAGAGAAACCTCAGAGGGAGTCCAAATAAAGCAGTCACAGGAACACACTCAGACCCTCGCACACTCGCCGACAACAAATCTAACCCTGCTAAAAACGCATCACTGCTTCTACAAGCTTTGGAACAAAAACTCACAACATACGATCCCCTTCAGCCCCTCCTATCCAACAGGAAAACAACAAACAGGATGGTTTCCCCACAATATTTAAATGAAAAAACATAAACAAGCAGATAAGTGGCTCCACATTTTTTTTTTTTTTGCATCCAACCCCCACGGCGTATTATCAGAAAGACCTGGCAGAAATGAGCAGAGGAAGTGTGGAAGCGATTAAGCGAGGCAGGTCCAGTCAGCACCAAGCACCGATGCAGAGCCCTCGCCTCGCTCTCAGGGGCCGCACGGCCTATATAGAAACAGACTTCTCCTGTACTATGAGCAAGTCAAGGGAATATACTACTACTGCACGCTTTTTTTCCAACAATAAGCTATTTGTGTTGCTAACAATGCAGCAAAGCAGAAAAACATGGGAGAAAACACAGCTAATGCTGCTACTAACGATTATTTTGCAAATCGATTAATACGTTGATTATTTTTTCGATGAATCGATTAATAATCAGATAGCCAACGGTTCCTTAAAGAAGACTTTTTTATTAAATTAAACCAGGTGAAACTAAAACTTTTAAACTTGGAGTTCTGCATAGAGCATATAGACAGATGAAAATGTTTTCTTTATCTTAAATGCAAAATGTTTCCATATTTTTGTAAAATTTTGGTATTGTGGGTTGCTCTGTCAGGCATGTACAGTCTCTATACTCCAGTTAACAATTAATCGATTACTAAATTAGTTGAAGATTATTTCAATAATCAATTAATCACGATTAATCCAATTGTTTCAGCCCTAAAAACAGCTCTCAGCCATTGAGACATTGCAAATAAAATAACTCAATATGACTAAAGCTCTGCTAACCGATTCAAAGCTGAGAAGCATGCTTTTCGGAAAACATGGCCCATCTCTAGTCTGCATGGTGACACTAATAGCTGACACTAGGGCATTTATTTGACATCCAAACCCAATTCCCAAAGAACTGTAACACATTGAGCCGAGTGGCAAAACCCACAGAGCCCAACTACCCATAAATAGCTCCATCAAAACAACACTGGTGGCATTTACTGCTTTGCTGAGAAGAGTTACAATGAAGCAATGGGAAGGTCTGATTTCAGACGCTCTAAAAGATGATTATGACACCTTTACAACATGTTAGCTAGCTGTTAGTATGAACAGTTTTCACTTTACTAAATCATAAAATCGTAGTATAATATATGCTAATTGAATGAAAACAGGTTTTATTTGTCCAATAATTCTGCAATCATTGAAATTTAAGGACTGCATACATGTAGGGCCCGGCATGTTAAGTTGATTAGATACATACTGGCTTTTATACAGAACTGGATTTGAATAGTTTTCATAGAGTTTTACTTTTAGCATCTATATTTTATATTCTTAGATTTAGACAGGCTTTGTCATTTTGTATACACACAGTGTATACAAAACAAAATTTCATACATACACCCTCCGACAGTGAATGAGCAGCAGCTTAAGAGGGAAATGAACAGTTCCATTTAAAAAGTGCAGCAGTGATCAAAATGTAAACAGTATAGGAGAGACATGGTGCAAAAGGCATTGATGTGGAAGGTTCAGAGCAGCGCTAAAATTGCAGTTTCTACTCTTTCTCTACACTTTCAAATCTGAATTATTAAAGAGTCCTATCAAAACAGAGAGGAAGATAGCTACTGTTTTCCAGCTACTTTAGAAGCTCCTTTCTCCTTCTTATTGCAAAGACGCCTGAATGAAGCAAGTCTATGAGCTTTTAAACCACTTTGTAGACAAATGTTTCAATATGCTGAGGGTCTTTTAAGTGAAACATTTTCTGAACAAGAGCAAGCGGAGGCTGAGCTCTGAGCAACATCTGAAAATCATTGGTGAGGGAATCATGTTTGGTGTAATTGACTTGGCAGAGAAATATTGCTGAAAATCTAAGAGGTCGATTTTTAACATTGTGTAAATATTTCTTGTGTTTCCATTATTATATCAGGGATATTAAGCTTTTGTTTTCTTTGAAGATGACATATAAACCTTGCAATTATATCCTTCTTGGATCCATTTAAAAATCAAATTACTAAACTGTAAAATATAGAACTCAGAAAAGTATTAGCATAATAAAGCATATGTTTGAGTCACAGTGACAAAATACTCAGGATTTCAATGTTTAGAAAATACTTGCAATTAGGATTATGTTCCCACTATTGCTTCAAAAATATATATATATATATATATATATATACACAAATGTAAGTGTGTTCTTTTATGGGTTGCAGATATGTATATTATAAATAAACATATTCTCAATGGGATTCATTGTGCATTTATGGTATTTTAGCTAACAATGTGGTTGGGGATTTATACTTATTAAAAAATTATGTATGCAAATTGCATTGCTTTAATATATAAGAAAAACATTTATAAAAACACTGCAAGCTTAATGTCTTATAGCTCTACTACTGACAATGATTATAAGTACTAATAAGGCAGAACAGTTATCTAAGGTTCATTTAAAAATTAAAAACATTTCATGAAAATGTCTAAAGAAAATTCAAACGAACTAATTTTCAAAGAAGGCTTTTAACCAGTTTCAAATACTATTTGGGGGTCACATCTTCCGCTGTCTATAATTAATTAAAATAACTATTTTATTGTTTCGGATAATTTATTAACTAGTTTTACAGTAAATTATAGAGTTATTACATTAAGATGTTTTGGTTTGATTTTCAGTTTTATTGGAAACACAATAACAAGGAGTCAGGCACACTTTTGAAACAAAACTTTCTTATGAAAAGTACCAATTATAATAAAGTTACACTACCAGTCAAAGGTTTTGACACGCCATGGTCATGCAAATGGAGCCCTTTAAAAAACTATGAAGGAAAAGTACATAAAATAAAGCATCTAACAAGGAATGTTTAAATAACTGCTTTATCATGTTTTGATTGCTGCTTTTCACCCTGTTTGCATTCATAGCTCTGCTTTATCAGGGGTCACCTCAAATGTCCTCAAAACATTCTGCCAAAGGCAGAATAACAAATAAATACACAAAAACAAACCAATGGCTCAAAATAAGCGTCCTAACTTTTCCCTGGTAGCTTAGATTGTTTAGAAGATAAACAAGACATGTGTTATAGATTGGCAGCAAACAGCAGTGTTTATATTAAACGGGCTGACATCCAGTTGTGTTGCTTTAAGCTTTAATGAATGCCTTTAGGCTAGAAAGTGTTACAGAAATGGGATTTTTCCTGCATGTCGCTCAGTGCGTGTCCAGGCGTCTCTGCGTCCTGACGGACCGTGGAGCGAAGCGCAGCCGCGGACGCGCTGAGGCGCAGCGGGGATCGCCTCGCCGGTGTCCGCTGCGTTTCTCTATCGCTTCCCCGCGTTTAAACCCAAATCACCAAAAAGGTATGAAAAGCGAAGCCGTCTGTGGAGCCGCTGCAGGTCCGACAGCCTCGGAGACCTTCCCTCTCCCCCAACCTTGTGTGCAACACAACGGGCCCCGCTCCCCGGATCTCTCCGCGTCGCATAGATGAACTAAAGTTATCCTCATTCCCTTATTTCCCTTTATCTCAGCATTTGTGTTCGGACTGAAAAGAAGCGACTCCAACTTTGCAGTGTTGGCGTGAAAAACAACACTTACCTCCTGATCTCCTCCAGCGGGTTCACCTCCTCCTCGATGGGCTCTATGCCGCTGCTCCTGCTGCTGTTGCCTTTCCTTTCTCCTCCCCTCCTCGGTTTTTTTCTCCTCCTGTCTTCTTTCCTTAACTCCTCCCCTCCCAGATACACAGCTGCTGCCATAGATATCTATGGCTGCTGCTCTCAGACAGGAGGGAGTGCTACTCCGGAAGTAAATCACATATTCTTTAAAAAGGGAAAATTGGAGATTTTTTTCTGATTTCAGCAGCCTAATTAATAAAATTTAAGTAAAACATCCATGTCTGGTTACGCCTCGAGGTTGGAATGATATCAAGGGTACACCAGAGGATTTCAATGGACAATAGAATAGAATAGAAACTCCCTTTATTGTACTACAGTTGGGAAATTGTGGTGTTACAGCAGCTGAAGGTTATAGCAGGAATGGCCAGACAATGCGGACCTTAGAAAGTGTATAAAAATAACAGAATAAGTGAGTTTAAAAAAATAAATAAATAACAAAAGTAATATAAAATGTAAATATATTTTATTATATAAAATATAATAAAAAAAAACAAATAATTACTGTACTGTACAGTGTTTACAATACAACATGTGTGTGTGAATATTTGATGAAACAAGTTTTCTGGCTGTATATGCTGACAGGTTTATTTGCTGGAGGGTTTGTTTTTCTATTAATGATTAGGTGAATTTAGTTAGTTTTGAAACTGGTTTTTGGTTTGGTTGATGTTAACTAGTCTTTTTTGTGTGTCTTTGGTTGATTCATTTATTGTTGTTTGTCAAAAATTGTCTAAAATAAATTTCTATTCATTCATTTATTGATTCATTCGATATAAATGCTTTCTCACCTTCGCCTAACTTTTTTTAAATACACAAGCATTCTGATAACACGCTAATAGGTCTTATCAGGCCAAAATGTCCAGTTAATGTCAACCAATGATGATTTGGTTGAAGGTAAGGCAAGGCAAGTTTATTTATACAGTATAGCACAATTTGTTGCAAAGTCAGTTCAAAGTGCTTTACATGAACTAAATAACTAAATAGAAGGAAAATAAAAGAAGTTTAAAAGCAAATAAAAATTTCGGACCACAACCTTAAACTAATAATACCTCAGTAAACACTTCAACAGTTAAAGGCAGATCTAAACAAATGAGCTTTTAACTGTGACTCAAAACAATGTTCTTGTTTTTTTTTTCAATCTTCAGGTTTACTTGTGGTTCCTAAAATTTCTAAAAGAAGAATGAGAGACATATATTTTAGTTATCAGGCTCCTCTCCTTTGGAAGCAACTACCAGGTTTAGCTTGTGAGGCAGACACCTGGTCTACTTTTAAGGCAAGGCTAAAATGTTCCCTTTTGATAAAACGTATAGTCAGTGTGGCTCAGGTTATCCTGAGCTATCTCTGTAGATATGCTGCTATAGGCTTAGACTGTTGGAGGACCCATTTTTAACCCTTGCTACTTAAATTATCTTCTACTCTCCAAATTTTGCTTTACTTGTTAGTTTAACCTTCATGTTCTGTCTGATTTTTTTTATTGTAGTTTCATCAGGCAAGTATGAAGTACAGTATATACAGACTGCATACAATTACCTCTAAAAATCTGCACTATACATAGACACAAAACTGGTATGTTCCTATGCATGAAGTAAAATTCATCAAAACAGTTTAAACTCAAAATCAACTATTTTCCAATGGCATGACTGAAAATAGAATAGGATAGAATTGAATATGCAAGTTTTAAATTTTTAAATTGTTCCAGTACATAGAATACAACTAATAGGCTGTACAAGAAGTTTTAATGTTTTTTGTCCCAAGTTGGGCGTAACGTAATTACATTAAACTTGTCAAATATCCACAAAACATTTAACTATACAAGGAGATATTGTAAAAAGCACAAGGCACTATTGCTTTCCAGAAAAAAGGTCCAGAATCCCATACATACAGTATATCAATATAAAAGTGACATAAAAGTGATGTATGTGGATTCACACAGAAAAGAGACTGGACATTAAGATAAAACTTTTATTAGAAAAAGATACAATGGAGTACAATTTATTTTTTTCTTAATGCGAAAAATGGTCATGTATATTTTTTAGTGTTGTGCCGATTCCATTTTTTAGCCCTGATACCGATACCTTTTCTGTGCAGTATCAGCTGATACCTTTGCCATACCAATACCATCTGTTTGAAATTGATGTGTGTGTGTATATATGAAGAACTGCATACTACTTGGATGCTAAATAATTGCCATCATGGCTTTGTCAAGCTGCTGCCTACCTTTGTGAAGCAGGAAAAGGACTAATACAAAGTGAATCAAGTAGAACTTATATTGCCTACCTGGAATGCATGACAATAGTTGAATAAACTTTTGGCTCTCAGAATGGCATCAGTGCCCTATTTGTTGGTACTCTCCGATAGTGATACCACCATTTTAGTGCAGTATCTGGGCCCTGATATACGCCAAATGCAATCATACAATACATAGAAAGTAAGATATTTTATTTATTTTATTTCTTTTTTAAACACCCAAATATGACACAGCAAAAGAAGGAGAGGGAATGTATTATTCCTTAAAAACAAAGCAGAGAATGTGTTTGTAAATTCAGTGGAAAGCAGGATGTAAAAACATCAAGAACAGGATACAGTTGGTTTCCTTTTTAACATTACAACCACATCATTAACTAATTTATTACTTAGCATAGCTTATTCATTTCACACACCCTCTCTCACAACACACATGCATGTCACCTAGAAGCTAAAACACTGAATAACGATAACGTAAAAGGAGGCTAGAATTGCAAAAACAACCTTTTACATGGTATATACCTGTTAACACAGACAACTAGGTTAATATGGACCTGTGCAAACTGGGACTTTATATATGTTTTTATATCAAAAGTTATTTCATTTTCACACAACACAGACAGTAAAATGATAATCTATCATTCATTTAAATGCAAGGGAACAGATAGAAACATGTCTGGTCCTCAGTGACCATGAAATTCTAAAAAAAAAATGCAGTTTAAAATTTGGTTATTTTACTTTTGGTTAATTTTTCAATAACAATACCTGTTGATACCTAACCTGTTGATTTAATTATAACAAAACTTATTTGTGGTTTAAAAGCAATGAGAGAAAATTACCGTATTATCTTTTTTTCTCTGATAATAATTCAGAAACTGAGAATAATTTATTTCTTTGTTTACTTTTTGCCAATTTAAAAAAATGTAAAAATATAAATCATAAATAAATTCGCGTTGGCAGAAATATTTTTAATAAATTAAATCTAAGGTAACAGCTTAAACGTTTGAATTTTTTTAATAGGGTAGGCAGAAAGAGTCTGAATATATGGCGACCTCTGGTGATTAATTTGACTCACTACACCAATGGCGGCACCACCAATATTTGCAATTTATAATCGAGTGGCCATTATTCTTAGCCTGACGTAGCCCGAACTCAAACCTTGTGGGCGGGACTAAGTTCTGACTGGCACCCAGGCTACATTATTCTGGGCAAATTAACGGGCTTTTTTCTATAGAAACTAAAAAGAAAATAATTTTTTTTCTGGATCAACAAAAAAATTATCTTTGCATTTTATTCATTCTGTTTTTAGACATCTGGCTGTGTTAAAACAACAGTTTTTTTTTTATTATTTATTTAATTCAGTAATAGAGTGAGAAAAAAAGCTGAAAAGTTTTACAGTGCAAAGTTTTTGTTGCATTTTTTTTATTAATAACAGAATAAAAAAATGTGAAGTTTATTCAAAATAGAAGGACTTTTATCCCTCTACAGACTGTCATTTTAAACCAAACTGCCTAATCAGGCTTAATCCCCTTTCCACAAAATAGACATGAAAAATTGTAAAAGTGTTGAAATGATAATGAAGATGTTAGTTGATATTTTCATCATTTTAGTTCAAACTCTACAGCAGGAGTTTCAGCTGGACGATAGTTTGTGAAAGCTTTTGCTAAATGTGTCAACTGTTCACATTTAGGTTTAAAAATCCTTATACACTTAAACTAGACTTGCAATACAAAGAGCAACACATGAAAAAGTAATACTTGTCTTCAGATGCAATTGTTTTCAATAATAAAAATGATAAAAAATAATAATAACCATTTGATTACTGTTTTCTTCACCTCTGTGTTTTGGAAGGGTAATGCTGGTCAAATGCTGCTGCTAGATCAAACAAAAAATTGTCATCTGCCGCCATGACCAAGTAATAAGTGAATCTGGTATGAGCTCTTTTAATGCTTTTTGCAGACTAAAACTTTTTAAACTAACGGTTAGAAAACATATGGTAATATGATAAAGACGAAGTGCTAATATGAAATAGAAGCTGTGCATTGTTCTTGTAATTAGAGAGGTTTTCGGAGTCACGGTTATTTCAGCAAAGTATTAATGGATTTCTGCACACAATAAAACTGTTCTGGCAATCTTTCATTTTTCATGTCCAAGTAAAAATCACATTTGTTGTATTTCACCTTGGCCTGTACAGATATTTATTATCCTCTCTTCCATCCATCTTCTCCCACTTATTCTGACAGGTCGCTGGTGCCTGGACAGTTCGGCGGCCTATTGCAGGGCAAAATGACTTTACACTAAATTGAGTCATTCACACATTCATGCCCACACTCACACACAAATAGTGGCTGCCCTGTGGTCACTGACAGAAGCAAGGCTGCCATACTCAGGCGGCACCAGGCCCTCTGACCACCATAAGTAGACAATGTGGGTGAAGTGTCTTGCCCAAGGACACAATGACGCTGAAAGCCCAAGTTTAAAGCCACAACCCTTTGGTTTCAGGGGAAATTCCTACATCCAATGCCACCATTGCCCCAATTATTATCTAAACAGTATTTGTAAATTTTCCCCTACATAATTTTAAAGCAGAGCATAACATAGTAATTAATTAAGAAAATAAAACAGTGAAAGAAACAAGCAAAGTTGTTTATAGTTTTATTCAGAAAGATTTCAGCTGCCTATTTCTGAGTTTCTAAGTCTGACTGGGCAATTATATAGCCTGTTCGGTTAACACTTCAATTAGTTCTTTGCTGAAATTTGCACCTCAGTTGAATAAATAAAAATGTCAAGCATATTACAATTGAAGTTATCACAATTGTGTAATTCATTTAACAATAACATCATCTTTTTTTCGAAAAGTTACTTTTTACAAAAATAATGAGGGGCTTAAAGAAAATCAGATAGTTAAATATTTCAATGGTTCTTTAATCTTTTTCACTGAGCATTGCCCCTGTCTCCAGATTGTAACCACTCCAATCCTGGAGGTGGCGCTGTGGTACCACTCACCCAGATTTTCTGACCAATCAGCGCGCTCCTGAAGTTTGAAGAAATAGCGGTTGTCTGACTATTTGATGGACGAAGTCAAATGGTTCTAAGTCGTTAATGTCCGTTTCTAGCTGATTTTCGCTTTATATCATGGCGTCATTTAAACCGCGAATTCTAAAGACCTATGGTAAACAGAAGCGGAAGGTTTCCGCTTGGCTTTCCCCCGAGGACCGAAGGAAATTTTTCGACAGCACCCCGTCGTCCGAAGACATATCCGTGTTTCAGGCCGCAGAGCCGAGCAAGCCACGGTGCGTTCAGGGCCTCACCTCTACTGTTTACGTTTGCTTGATTAATTTTATTTTCCAAACTGATATGGTTGTTTCTCACAAAGTACAGCAGAGCAGTGCTAAAGAGTTTGCATTGACTTTACTTAGATGTATCTTAGTTTATAATATGGTTGATGTAAATGTGAACTTCAGTCCGTTCGGTTCAGATGCTTCTTATAACGTTAATGTAAGGGTGCCCAAAATACCGTTTTATTTTTTTAAGCTCTTACTCAAAAGCTTTGTTGCATTCTCTTTTCTTTCATGATTATTAGGACCCCATCTTTCTGGTCGCTTTCCCTAAAAACAAACGTGTCTTCACCCAACTGTACTTTTGATTAATTTATTAAACTTTGCCAAATTCAGCGGCCTTTTTTTTTTATGAAAGACTGAGCCACATTATGTTTATATAATGAAGATAGACTAAATTGGTTATATTTTTTTCTGCATCAGATCATTTAGAATAGCACTGATTAATCAGATGGCTTGATTCGTCTAATTTTAATATCACATGCGTTGAACTGTTGAGCAGATTCAATGAAAAAAAAATGCTTTGTATTATGTAATATGAGTTTAAAAGTAGATGAAATTATTTTTTGTCCGCCTTTTTTATGATCTTGACTCATTGAAACATTTGAACTAGGAATGAAACAGTTTATAAGATTAATTGTGATTAATCATCCTGGAGAGAAATATGCCATCAACACCCTAGTTTCTAGATGTTGGAGATCGGTCTGTTTTTCAGTGTAGTCCTGTTTCTCTGACTGTAACTGGCTGGATGTGCTCTCCTCATCCTCTGACATGGGAGTTGCCTCGGAGCTCATCTGCCTGGCTGTGTGTTTCCTGGACGGGCCTGCCTTTTACAGCTGCTTTTTGTATCTCTGCTTCTGTCTCCTTGAACCCCAGTCAGCCTCAGCAGATGGCCGCTCACACTGAGCCTGGTTCTGCTTAAAGTTTCTTCCGGTTAAAAGGGAGTTTTTCCTCTCCACTGTCGCTACAAGCATGCTTAGTGTGAGGGACTGCATCTGAGTCAATGCAATCAACTGGTTTTCCTTAGATAGGAAACTTTGAATCAATTTGACTGTATGATCTGGTGAACTGTAAAGTGCCTTGAGATGACATGTGTTGTGAATTGGCGCTATAGAAATAAACTGAATTGAATTAAATGAATCGATTATTGAAATAATCTTCAACTAATTAAGTAATTGATAACTGGAATATAGAGACTGTAAAATATGCCTTTAGCTCACAGAAAAACACACTAGAAGCTGTAATTTTATCGAAATTGTAAAAGGATATATTTTGCATTTAAGATGGAAATAAAGTTTTCGTCTGTTAACGTGCTTTATCCAGAACCCCTCAAGTGGAAAACTTTTAGTTTCACTGGGTTGAATTTCGTAAAAAATCTTCTTTAAGGAACCCGTGGCTATCCGATAATTGAATTATTAACAGATTAATCGATTTGTAAAATGATCGTTAGTTGCAGCCTTAATTTGAACAACCCTGGTTTAGACCGTAAATATGTAACCTATAGTACGTTTCATGTTTCCTAAAATGATCCCAATATCAATTTTATCCAGGTTCCTTAAAGTGTTGCCTCTGAAGGCATTTTTGAACTTAGTATTCTATATTGTTTTGCTCTTTTGTCCCTCCAAATCCATCGCACTGCACCATGTTTATTGAATGTAAAAAGAGTTGTTTCAGCTTGTTAGATCAGAAGCGTCTGGCATGGTTTGCTGACATCTGTACGTTGCTCTTAAAGTCATCACGTAATTTAGCCCAGGTCTGGTGTTCCCACAGCATGCCGGTTAGAGCCGAGGCGACTTTAACACGGGTTGCTTGCCGGGGCATTTGACCCGGTTAGACACGCATCAGTGAGCTGTTCACACTGCCACTAAAAGCCGATTGTTCCTGGGTTTAATCAGATTTTTCAGCCAGTGGGAAAGGGGTAGAGTAGAGAGCTGTGGATTTTAACATTCAGAATCATTGTGGGCAGATATGAGATCTCGTGTGGATTCAGATTGCAATTTATTATTTTAAATGATTAATCGTGTAGCCCTAATGTGTATTCTACTTATTCAATCATTTAAAGCTTTTTTTCACTGACAAACGCCAACTTCTTCAAAACTTTCTGTGTTTTGCAACATTTCAGGGAAAAGTGCACAAAAGTTGGCAGGCGAAGACCACAAGGTTCCACCAGGAAAACAACAACCATGCAGAGTCTGATTGAGAAGATCTGTGATGAGGAATATCTGAGTGATGCCGAAAACTGTGTCCCCTCTCCTCTCGGCCCTCTGCAAAGCAAGAAAAAAGGGTGTGTGAGGAAAAAATTATCAAAATCATTTTAAACTGTCTCTTTGTTATCCTTTACTGTGTCCCAGAAAACTATTCAAACCCATGAAATACACCCTATTGTTTCCCCTTACATCTGCAAATGTCATTATAACTTATTTATATGTTTTTAAAAGTATTTGTTGACATTGCTGATATGTTTCCATCTTGTTCCATAGAGGAAAGAATAGAAGTTTGGCCAGAAGAAAGCAGAGAGCGGTTCTGTGTCCTGTAGAGACCCGCAGCAACGAGGATAACTGCATGAGACAGCTCTCATCAACAAAAAAGCGTAAAGCCAGGTGTGTGCTTAAACATAGACCTCTTCTTGTTTTTCAAACATTTTGTGCAAGCATTTTTTTTAACCAATTGGAGCATCTCCACCTCATTTTCATTGACCTCTAAAAAAATAAATCTAAAATAAATCTGCTCTTTATCAGGATAAGCCGTCAAGCGTCTGCATCTGTTTCCACAAGGCGGAGAGGTAACACCAGTGAGAGTGAGGAAGAAACTGCTACAACCAAATTACAAAAAGTACAAGAAAAATCTACAGTCGAATCCAAGTAAGGGCTCAGTCAGGTGATCCCTGACTAAGGTTATAAAGCCATGCAACAAATGCTATCTTTGCTTCTGATTTTACTTTCTTTTCTTTTTTTTAGTGTTTGCCTTCGCTCCGCTGGCCGCTATGTGACCCGCCGGAGACGTGGAGCTACCACCAAACCCCCTGATGCAATAGTCGGTTTACTCAACTCCTCAGATGACTTCACTTCTGGCCCGTTTGGTTCCAGCATGTATCAGAAGCCAACCAGGAGGAAGAGAGCCCCTCCAGTCTTCAAGTTGTCAAGTGATGAAAGCTCAGTAAACCCTGGGAGGACCAACAACCTTTTCAGGGAGATCTCCCTCAATGAGTTAGCTGAACACAGCCTGGGGCCAGTTCAAAGCAGACCTATCTTCTGCTCCACGCCCTCAGCGCCCACCTTCAACCAGCAAAGATGCCCAAAACTCCGCAGGCAGGTTGTGTCTCCTCTATCTGAACTGGGCAGCTCCATCAGGACACCGAGCGCTCTGCAGAAAGACCAGGATTCACTGCCAAAGCTAGAATCTCCTCACGTGGAGCAGAAAGAATCGAGTCTGCATCAAAATGAAGAGATGTCTTTGGACTTATTTGATGAGTCAGACAGAGGAGTTGGCAGCGCCTATGACAAACCCCGCAGCGTAGACACGGAGGGTCGGAAATCATCAGATTTAAATCTGCTCTGCACAGTTCAGATTAAGAGGGTAAACAGCTCTCATATGCCTCAGCTTAGCAGTCAGACAACCTACTTATCCTGTTTGGAGTCATCTGTTTCAGAGAATAAACAAGCGATCACACCCAGAGAATGGACTTCCGCCGTTGGATTTTATCCAGAACAATCTGCTGGTCGAGGTGTCATGGCTACGGAAAAAACTGGCAATTATGCGCCTTCTGTTAGAAATCTAGCTGCGTCTGCTTCAGCGAGCCACGGTCACATGACTCCTGAATCGCCAGAACTCTTCAGCAGGGAAGCAAACATGGAGCACTCTGAATCTTTGATTTATGTGGACGACACTCAAGACAGCGACGAGAAGATAGCGGAAAGGCAGTTATCAGCTAGTAGTGCAGTGGCAACGCAGTTAACTGATGGAGAGAGCGAAACAGAAAAGCGCTTAAAAAGCAAATGTATAAAGAAATGCTTGGTTCTGGTGAAGAGTCTTCGGTTGTCTGAATTGAAGCTCCAGCAGCAAGAGGATGGTGTGATCTGTTCTGCTAACCCACATGAACAAACAGAAGGGGCGGTTCTTCTCTCAGAGTCTGAAAACCTTCCAGAAGCTAAAGCGGAGTTGCATACTTTAGAGGAGGTTGCTGCACTGGCAACGGAGCTGAAGGAGAAAGCTTTGACCTCCAGAGCTGTTATTAAAGTAAAAAAACTAACCCGGTCAGAGTTGACAGATATTCTGCTGCCAAAAGGAGACGCAAATAAATCCTCAACCACTGTGTCGGACTCATCCAACGATAACCGCAGGAAGACCTGTTCTCCCTCTGACAGCAAGTGCAGTGAAGACACTGCATCTTTGAAAGTTGCCTCAGAAAGCAGCAGCTCTGACAAAGAAGTAGAAAAAGTCACCAAGTCTTTCCCCAAGAGAGATAAGAAGTGTCTGGTTCCCAAAGAGAAGAGGCGGAGGAGCCCGTCAGCGGACAGTAGTGGGACGACAAGGAAGGCGTGCGTGAGCGGACTGAGCGTGAGCCGCTGGAAGAACAAAGGAGGTGCCAGCACGCTGGCGTCCAGGAACAAGCAGGGGAGGGCGTTCAGTGCAGCCGTGGACAACAGCATCAACGAGCTGATCTCGAAGCATCGCAACCATTCCAATGTGAGACCCACACACACTCAGAGTCAGATTATTGGGACTTTATATGACAGAGCTATTTCAGTTGATAATGAACAGGAAGAAAACTATATTTTCTTTTTTTTTTCTTTTTTTTTTTTTTTTTTTTTTTTTCTTTTTTTCATGCCTGGAAGATGTCTATTGCTACTACCACAGATGATCTCGCTCTCGAAATGAATTTGAACGATTCAGATTAGCTAGCCGAATTAATAGAAGGGGTAGAGCGTAGCCGCCTGTTGTCCGGGCTGCGTGTCACAACTCCAGTCCGGCGTGCAGATGACGTCATACGTCGTAGGCGGTTATATAAAAAATATAATTGTTATGAATGCTGGCGTACCATAAAGAATACATTTTGAACAGTTTAGTTTGTGCCTTCAAGTCGTTGCCCATAGGAAGACTAGGAAGACGTTACTTGGTTATTACAAAACCGAATATCTGCAGAACAGCTCCAAATGACACGAAAATTATATGGGTGAGTAGAGCATGATGTAATAACGTAAAATCAAGGGGCCAATGTAAAAATAAAACTGTATTCCCCTTTAAGTTAGTGTTTTTCTGTTTTGTTTTGTTTTTTTCTCAGATTGTCCTTTACAGGCCACAGTTCTATCATTAAACCTCCACTGCACATTAGTTTGTGTTGTTCTGTCATAGAATCGTTGTATGTTAGCAGCATGAGAAAGTTCAAGAGGTGTGAATACTTTAGCTATTTAGTGTAGCTGTTGGATTGGATTTTTGAAATGTTTTAGATAAGAGCAAAAAGGTTATTTAAAAAATAGTTTATTTTGGTAAAAAACAAAGTTTAATGTCTTCCTTTTATGTTTTTGTCCTTCATTTAGCCATGTCCCATTGAGTTCTTGACATCAACAGGGCATTTAGTAATCGATAAATCGTTTATAGACTCTAAAACATGCCTTTATGTGACAGAACAACCCGCTTAGAGCAGGAATTGTAAGAGAACTGTAAAACTATATATTAATATTTTGTGTTTAAGATAAAAAAAAAAAAGAAAAGAAAAACAATTTCCTCTGTCAATTTGCGCTATCCAGAACTCCACAAGTGGAAAAGTTTTAGTTTGACCTTTTGATATTTGATTATTAATTGATTAGTCGAAAAAAATAATCAATAGATCAATTGATTAACAAAATAATCGTTAGTTGCAGCCTTAATCACCAAACAAGCAGGAGTGAGACCTTTATCAACACCCCAGATGTAGCAGGATTTCATCTGTTACCCACCGTGTGTGCAGGACTATCTTGGAGCTGCGATTAATTTCTCCACTCCACTGAGGACAAGTCGGCTCAACCTATCATCCCTGCTGGCTGATCTAACACCCAGAACGCACACCTGGAGCCGGCTCAAAGCTGCCCTCTCTGTGCATCGCAAGGGCATCTGTAATAATATTGCGTTAAGTTGTGTAAAGTCTGAATCCAGATTCCACTGAGATCTTCTGACCCAGTTTCTCTTCCTGTCTCTAGTACAACTCACTCCGAGTCATTTGGATAAGTCGGTGACTTGCACTCCCAGAAGATTTGGTTTATCAGACGTCAGACAGGGCCTGCTTTCCTCTCCAGGATGTTCTCCTCTCCTCAGATGCCTGAAGTCCCAGCTGGGGAGCCCACATTCCCTGGTAAGACATGCACTAAACACAGCTACACATGACGGGCTTGAATATTTTAACCCTTTACTTTCTGCTTTTTAAGGCTGTTGGTGAAGATTTTGATCTGACAGATGCACAAAAGGTGTACGCAGAGTGTGGCCAGTCAGGTCCTTTGCCATGGGAAGAGTGCATTCTCCCCAGTCGTATGAAACGGTGTGTGAAGATCGGAGAGGGAACTTTTGGGGAGGTGTTCTCTACCACCAATGCTGCAGGAGACATGGTGGCACTTAAAGTATGTGGATTCCTATCTATGCTTACCATGATTTCTGTGTGAAAATGTTATCTACAGCCTCCCTCAGACTCTTATTTCAATGTTTCCAGATCTACATTACTATCGATAAAACGGAATAGAAAAGTATCAGCTTTTCCAGACTTTATTCTCCCTGTTTAACGTGTTGTCCTTTCGTATGCTAGCAAAACTGTCCATCTGCTTCTCAATCTGTCATTACATATTTTATTTGTATACTCCATCCTTGTTTATTAGGACTGAAATATTTGGATTAATTGTGATTAATTGATTATTTAAATAATTGTCAACTAATTTAGTAATCAGTTAATCCTTAACTGGAGTATAGAGACTCTAAAACATGCTTTAGCTGACAGAGTGACACAATTAGAGCAGTAGCCATCTACCTAACATTCAATCTCTGCAAACATCTGTTTCTCCATCCCAACATCCACCTGTGTTTAGAAAAGCCCAGGCTTTGGACGGAAAAGTATGTAGGATTGCAGCATTTACAAAACCTACTTTGTTTGTTAAATCAGACGTTTGACCTTAAATGGCTGAATAATTTTAGGCATCAAACTGCAATGAGAAGTCAACCATCTGAATATCTGCATGTACTCTGATGCATGTTGGTGTCTGAATGAGGAAGAAATGCTTCAGAGAAATGATCAATGAACCCCATCGGTGCTGTTTTCAGATTATTCCAGTAGAGGGCAGTGAGAAGGTGAATGGAGAGGACCAGAAGACCTTTGGAGAAATTCTCCATGAGATCATTATCTCCAAGTGAGTGATGTTCCAGGCACACACTGTTAGGAGGTCTGAAATACTGATTAGAATCAGAAGAATTTGAAAGTGCTGCAGTGTTGTCCTGCTGAGCAGAGGAAATGTTTTGTTTTTGTTCTTTCAAAGGGAGCTTAGCAGCCTGAAAGAGAAGCAGCAGAACCAGACTCATGGCTTTATTGGACTTAATGAGTAGGTTTATTTCTTTGGTGTTGTTTTTTTCAGTTTCAAAGTTCTCTTCTGTGTTGATCTAACTCCATGTGTGTTTTATTAACAGTCTTCACTGCGTTCAAGGCTGCTATCCACTGGATTTCCTGAGAGCATGGGATGGATTTGACCAGCTAAAAGGATCTGAGAATGACCGACCCGGTATTTATAAATACTGATATACATATACACTGAAGAAAATAAGTATTTGAACACCTTGCTACTTTGGAAGTTCTTCCATTTCGAAATCATGGAGGGGTCCGAAATTGTTACCGTAGGTGCATGTCCACTGTGAGAGACAGAGACAGATATCACAATGTATGACTTTTTTTTTTACTATTTATTTGTTTGATACAGCAGCAAATAACAGGGTTTCCGCGGGTCATTAAAAATCATTACCGTATGCATTACGTCGTGCATGCATTGATGTATTGTGCATTAATGTATTGTGTATTTAAATTGTTTTTTTTTTTTTTTTGAGTTTTTTTAGTTCCTCTTTGGTCAAAATCTGGTCAAAACCCATCAATGAGATCGCACCAAACAGGAAGTTAAATGCACAAAGGATCCGGTAGATTTCCAAATAAAACACGTCCGAGCTTAACCCATGATCATTTTGTCAACATAAGTTTCTGCCGTATGCCACGACGTAATGCATTGATCTGAAAATCAACCTCAGACGCAACACACGCAGTGGCGAGGGTTTGATCCGTCAGATGGAGTTAAATCACAAAGAATTCAATGTTGAATCGGGGCGGCAGCTAAATGCTAGGCGATGGGTAGCAGCCAAAACGTTGCAATTTCACATAATCCTGATGAGATCCGAAAAACGCAGCAAAAACTAGCAAGCGGGTGATTATGTATGTTCACTAAGTAAATATTATGTAAATAAGCCCTACACTTCTCGCTATAAATGTGATCAAAACCCATTTAAATGCAGAAACTGATTGAAATTATTGATTTTCCCACTAAAAGTTAGAGAAATCTCGGCCATGTTTATACCAAAACGTTACAGTTTCACATTATCTTGAAAAATCTTTGCAAGAAACGAACAAGCAAGTGAATATGTACATTCCCTGAGTAAATATTCTGGCAACAAACTATACATTTCTCACTAGAAATGTAATCAAAACTCATTTTAATGCAAAAACAAACTCAAGTTATTAATCTTTCCACAAAAAAAATGAGCGAATGTTGGCCATATATATATATTTTTTCCGTCTCCCAGCTGGAATCTTGAAAGTCACGTGACTAGGATGTAAAACAATAGAAAGCGTATAGTCAGAAGAAATGTAACAGTACCACAAAAAAATGACCATTAATGTACCTCCACTACGTTTTGCAGTGTGGACCAACGTAGTGGGGGTACATTTTCCCATGAGACTGGTTTGCGCAAAGCTGTATGTTCAGAAAAGAAGCTTATGTCGGAGAAAAAGCTAGAGAATGGGGGGAAAAAACAAATTTCAACAAAAGTGGTTGGAAAACGAGGAATGCGGGACCTGGCTGCAGCCTGTCGACGGGTACCTGATGGTGGCATTAAAATTATTTCTAAGAGCATTAAAAAGCATTACATTTGAGTTATTCATTCCTGTATAAACCCTGAATAACCATTTGAACACCTGCCACACCAGAACCTTGGTTTGCTGCTTCCAGAGCCACTCCTTGGTTATCCTGGCTGTGTGCTTCGGGTCATTGTCATGTCATCCTCTCCCTAATACAGTGCAGTCACTCTGTCCCATGTGCAAAAAACACCCCCAAAGCATGTTACCACCCCTATGCTTCACAGTAGGGATGGTGTTCTTGGGATGGTACGCATCATCATTCTTCTTCCTCCAAACACAGTTAGTGGAATTATGACTAAAAAGTTCTGTTTTGGCCTCATCTGACCAAATGACTTTCTCCCATGACTCCTCTGGATTATCTAAATGGTTATTGGCAAACTTAAGACGGCATTGACATGTGATGGATTAAGCAGTGGAACCTTCTGTGCCATGCATGATTTCAAACCAAACGCCTTAGTGTATTACCAACAGTACCCATGGAAACTGTGGTCCCAGCTCCTTTCAGGTCATTGACCAGCTCCTCCCATGTAGTTCTGGGCTTATTTCTCGCTTTTCATAGGATCATTGAGACCCCACAAGGTGAGATCTTGCATGGAGGCACAGTCTGAGGGAGATCGACAGTCATGTTTAGCTTCTACCATTTTCCAGATTGCTCCAACAGTTGACCTTTTCTCACCGAGCTGCTTGGTAATTTCCGCATAACTCTCTCCAGCCTTATGGAGGTCTAGACTTTTGTCTCTAGTGTCTTTGGAAAGCTGTTTGGTCTTGTCCATGTTCTCAGTTAGTGTGTTCAGTTAGAATTCTGAGATTGGTGTCAGAATTCTGGCTTTTTTCTCATATTAAACTCAAAAATCTCTTAACTTGAAAAAAATTTTCAGTGGCCCTAATCCAATTTCAGACCCCTCCATCTAAGTGGGAGAACTTGCAAATTAGCTGGGTGTTCAAATACTTCTTTTCTTCACTCTATATTGAGATTTCAGATTGTGTTGTTGATGAACTGTGAGGTTAAATTTCCACCTACTTTGTTTCATTTTAAAGGACTTTGAAACAATTTTAAGACCACTATTTGTTTTCATGTTTGTTTCATAAAGTCTCTTTTCACTCTGCCCAGATTTCTTTGAGAAAGACCAGTTATTCATAATCCTTGAGTTCGAGTTTGGAGGAACTGACTTGGAGAACAGCAATGGAACAGTAAGTCCAGAAGATCCATTCAGATATTTGAAACAAACGTTTTCATATAGGGGTCCTGTATGTCTTTGATGGCTCTCTGCTCCATCAGAGAATAATAAAATCGCTGAATTAGTGAGTCGATATGAAATTAAGAGTCATTTGAGTTGGGTGGAAGAATCAGGGGAAATCCTGAAGGACAGTAACTGCTTTGCTTCCTCAAATGTGACATGATTGCTTGACATGGTTTAAAGACATCTCTTCTTGTGCTTAGTTGGCGTCCCTGGCGGTGGCGAAGAGCGTCCTACATCAGGTCACTGCTGCTTTGGCTGTTGCAGAGCAGGAGCTGCATTTCGAACACAGGTGCAGTAGAAACAGATTTATCTCTGAAGTTGCTCCAGAGCCTGAGCTGATCTGACTTTTCCTGACCCGTGTCTATTCTTCAGCACTGACCGACTTAATAATCTTTTTTTTTTTTTTTTTTTTTTTTGTAGAAAATGAAACAAAATATAGGGGCAGCAGTTTTAAATTAAGCATGTAATGGGGGAGTTTAATGATTATTCAATGTATAGATCAAGGTGAAGTGTCCTTGCTTTTTGTCTCATTATTTCAAAACAAATTAAGCCAAAGTACCTGGTTTGATGTCTTTGTTCTCAGATCTGATATATTAATTTCTTTGTCCCTCTGATCCCCTGCCAGTGTTGATCAAAGGAAAACTGTTAATTTCAAATTTCTAAACAAATCTCTAGTATTAACTTTTATTGTTAAACTGTTGATGTCGCATAACCTCAACATGTTGAATTGATAAACCAGTTCTAAATGTGTATTGTAGGGACCTCCACTGGGGAAATGTGCTGGTGAAAACAACCAGAGAGAAGATGGGGAGCTTTTTCCTCAATGGAACCTCCCACAGCTTGGAGACCAAAGGGGTGCTGGTCCGCATCATCGACTATTCCCTCTCTAGGCTAGAAATTGGCAAGTTCTAATATTTTCAAATCCCACTGCTGTTATATTGCATACAGGTCTTGTAACGCTCACCCTGCATGGCTTAGCATAACCAATAGAAGGTGTTTTTCCCCTCTAGATGATCTGACCGTGTCCTGTGACATCTCAGACGATGAGGAGCTCTTCATGGGGCAGGGGGACTACCAGTTCGAAATCTACAGGCTGATGAGAGCAGAAAATGGGTCAGTGGCACTTCAGTCATCACTGGGTTGTGTAAATGTTGTTTTGTAGAGACTATGGAGGCTCCATGAATCCCATCAGATGTGTGTGCGTGCTCAGCAATGCGTGGAAAACTGTTCACCCATCTTCATAGGTTTTTTTGCCATGTTTTGCCACAGTTTAGGGTTTTCAGAACATCAAAAAGATTAGAATGTTGATCAAAAAGACACAAGTAAGCCAAAAAATATCTAAATATCTATGGCTCTGTGTGATTGAGGGAAAATTCAGGGAAAAAAATGAGAAAGTAATTGAGTTCTGTCATTTTGTAGAGGGTTAGAAAAGCATTTCTAAAGCTTTGGGACTCCAGTGAAACAGTGTCCACAAAATGAGAAAACACTGGAGCTGTAGTGAGCCCACCCAGGAGGGGAGGCCAATTCGACTCCAAGGGCGCAGTGACAACTCATCCAAGGATTTCTGCTGCTTTTTCTAAAGAATTAGAGGATATAAATTATGCTCTCTATGTTAATTAATTAACATAGAGAGTCAATCTTCATTTCTGCATTGAAGTTACCAGCTTGTTGTTATGCTAGTCTGTGCTGAGAGTCAACAGTTGGAGACCATTTATCTGACTGTTTGCTATTGTTCTGTTTGAGTTATATCACTTGATAAAACTTTTAACATTCCACATTTTAAAACACCTAATGAAAGAATCTATTATCAATAGGGGTATTGATTATTACATTTATTTATTTGTCAGGGACAGTACAGATTTATGAACATTTCTGTAAGTGTCAGTATTAGCTATGAGGCTAGTTTTCAACTGTCGTCCCTGGGCAAGGTGTACAATGTCAAAGACAATTACACAAAAATATGATAAAACCCAAATAGACCATTTAAACATACTTACAAGGGAAGGTCATACAGTTCAGAGACATTAGCGTAAATATGTACAGATATTTACAACGTAATACTCAATCCTGAAATTTGGCTGAGTCATTCACCAGAAGATCGGTAAGGTCTAATGAACACATTGTTGATTTGATTTTAACCAGATTTTTAACTGAGTTCTGAATGTGTTAAAAGTGGAGGATTCTCTGATGGTGAGAGGGATGCTGTTACAAATGTTGCAGCCTAGGGCAGGACACCCCTAGTTAAAGTTGATGTCTCTACTGTTCGAATGAGACGGGGCTAAAATGACCTGCATGACTGCTGGTAGCATGAGGGGACACCCGGGTCCTACAGAGGTTAGACTGGCTGTCAGCTTCAGTATAATGCTGGGACTACAAATGCATTGAGCAGATTCCAGACAGGCAGCAGAAGGCAGAGGCCCCTAACGCACCAGCAGGACTGATATCTGGTCCTTTGTGCATCCATTGCACTGCCTCCACGTTTTTCAGTATGATTCGGTGGGTTCAGCGTTGGACTGGGAATTCACAGCAGAGTGGAGCTGATCCGACTCCCAGAATCTTCAACTTTACCGCTAATCCACAGCTGTATGTCTTGTGGAGATGATCCCAGACCTGCTTATCAGAACTGTTTAGAGAATTGAAAACTGAGGCTGACATTAAGCGTCTGTGACCCCTCTGAAACTTATGGGCCATGTTTTAATGACCAGAAACCTGCAAAACAAAAGAACAGTCAAAAAGAATCTTTAAAAGCAAAAGATCACTGATTTCTATACCTACATGTATAGAGAAACATAACTATGATTGTACTTGTTCCAGGTAGTTCAGTCAAACTTGTTTGTCACCTTTAAGGCACCATTTATGACCAAAACTAGGCCATCTCTAAGGACTCAACTCTAGATGGTACCTTGATGTGCAAAAGAAACAGGAACTTTTCATCTCAGTGATAATCTGAAGAGTTGCTTTATTGATCCTGATTTACTTTTTTTCTTTCTATAGAAACGAGTGGAGCAGCTACCACCCTCACACCAACGTGCTGTGGCTGCACTACCTGTGCTCCAAACTGCTTTCCATGAAGTACAAAACTGCAAGAGGGAAGGGCATCAAGACTGTACGAGAGGAACTGAAACATTTCTCTGAAAGCGTCCTGATGTACACCTCGGCCACAGACGTCCTGCAGAACTGTCCCATTTTTCAGTAGTGTTCCGATAATAACTCTTTATTGGAAAATCTTTTCACTAATTCCTACATTGTGTTAAATAAAAATAAGCCTGATCAGTTTTTACTCTGTGCTTTTAATGTTGAATTAATTTCCTGTCGCTTAGCAACAACTTTTTGATAGTTTCATTTGGTGCCTCCTTATTTGGCATCATTGGGCCTCTGCAGGTTTAATGCATCGCCTCAGGCTCTAGACTGGTGATTATTTTCCCAGATTTAATGAAGTAGCTCATATGATGCATAGATGAATCATTGGTTAATTACTTAGTGACAGCAAATAGTCACGAGGCGAGTAACTAATATTCATAGCAAATTAATCTGGGAGGGGCTGCTGTGAGTGACACGGTCTGGCGCTGATTTATAGAAGCATGGTCCCTGAGGGCAATGGGGGCAAAGCTTAATATCTTTAAACTTCTCTTTTGTCTGGTAGGAAACTGCACTTTCAAGATTTACTTTGATTTAAATGTCCATCCATCTAATAAAAATTGATATCGAAAAGGAGAAAGCTACCATTAGCTGTTCAAAGCCCCACAATGAATAAGGTGCACATCTGTTTTAGTTAGGATGTGGAGCAGCCTGGATTCTGAACTAAAGTGTATGTGTTTATAAATTTAATAAACTATAAGAAAAAAAAGTGTGAATGTTACAACAGAAATTAGGAAAAATCTGTCAACATATTTAAAAAACTGGTTATTTTTGTATAGTAAGTTAGTAATCAATCTGGCTAGGAACAGCAGCTGCTTTTTCTTTTAAAAAGAAAAAAACAGACGGTAAAAGATGTTTTTTTTTTTTTATTCCTTTTCCATTTATGTTCATTGGAAAAAAAAAATTGTTCTCAAAATAAACATATCGTGACAAACAAAACTTTAAAAATGCACTTCATTCTTTGACTTTAAACTGTCAGGCAGAACTTTTTTTTCTTTTATATATAGAAATCTACAAATCTATTCTTATGACAAGGGAAGATATCGGCAATCTTTTCCCAACTTTTAACCTTAAAGAAATACGTACAATTGCACTGACCAATCAGTTTAAGCTGTAAAGAGGTTTGAGCCTTTGTGCTAATATTCATTTCTATCTCACTATTTTTTTTCTTTTAAAAGTACAAATACATTTTTTTTATCTGGAGTTCATCTCCATTTTTCTCCATGGTATAGTGTTTTTTTAAAGTTTTTTTTTGTCTGTGTCAAATGTAATTTTAGTAATGAAAGACTTTTCAGAGTTTACTTTGGTGCCAACAGATCTGTCGCAACTTTTCTCCTTTTCAGAGCTTTCCAAGAATGCACAGATTATGTTATGACTTTTTGTTTAATGCAACCCAAATCATAAAGAAGTATCCTCTTTAACCATCTCTAACAGCTCGAGTTTTCATTTGTTAATAAAAAACTGTGACAATTATTGTGAAAACTGGCAAGAAAGAGACGCTTACAAAAACAAAATATGTTTATTCATATTTCATTAAGGGTATCATACATTTTTGCATCAAAACAAACATAGGTTTGCAATTTTATGTGGCTCTGGATTAAATATGATAACCGCTTCCACTCTTAACAAGGTTTGTTGGTTAGAAAACAAGAAAAAAAGCTCACTTGCCCAAAGTAACTGATGAGAAAATGGTGTTTTAAAAAAAAAAAAAAAAAAAAAAAAAAAGGAAGACTGCCTTAAATGAAAACCAAATATACAAAGTTTTATCTGGCAGACTTATGATCTGAGAAGAGGTCAGGCATGTGTTGAGAAGCACTTTTTGGTTGAGCTTTGAGGCAATGTTTGATGGCCTTGCTGGTGATGAGCCCATAAATATGTCTGTGTGAACGGCTGTGCTTTAAAGGTTTTGTCTGTGTGTTGGAAGCAGTCTGTCTCTGTAAAAGAAGCAATGAATCGTTTATATGAGATGTTTTTGCAGCTTCTGTGTGTGTTAATAGTGTTTAACATATATTTGTGCTCAGAAGGAGAAGTATTTGGTGAACCACTCCTGCTTCAGCCCTTCTGTCCCCCTCTGCTCCAGGTATGGGCCTCTGAAAGACACAAAAACTTTCATTGTGTTTTTCAATAAAAAAAAAATAGAAAAGTGCAAAGAAATGCAGCATGGAACCTTATAAATGAATATTTTCCTTATTTCTAAACACTTTATTTTAAAACCTTATGTGCATATTAATGGTGGACAAAAGTTTTCATAAGACCGCACATTAAAAAAGGTTTATAATAAAGTGGTTAGAGAAGGCTAGCAGTTCATAGTGTAATTTTGCAATAACTAATGTGCAACCACTACTTAATACCCTGTGCAAAAACCTGATTTATATTTTATATATAATACCCAGTGCAACAACTACATATTTAAAAACCCATTATTATCCTGTGCAATAACCCTGTATAACAATCCTGTTAAATAAGAGACTTCAGCTGTTATATACACGTATCTATATAGATATATATGGACACACTGTATATACCCCCCATGCACCTTTTCCTCCTTTTTTTCGCACCTTCTTCTTTTTGACTATTGAACCGATGTAACAAGTACATTTCTCCACTGTGAGATCAATAAAGTCAATCAATCATAGTGATACCAATAAGGCTCAAACAGGGCAGTCATGATGGAAAACCTCTGATTGACTTAGGAAAAATGAAGGGTTTAGAGTTGTTGTCAAAATAACAGACATGCAATCATTCTGGTCTATAGAAGAGCGAAAGGTAGCTCTCCACCCTACTGTTTTACAACTGAATAAAAATAAACTGCAGATTTTAAGAATTTTATTTATTTTCGATAAAAATAATGTTTAAACCATGTATCATTTCCCTTAAGCTTAACCGTGATGCTCTACTCGCTGCAACAGGGATTCCCATAGTTGGGTCCCAGACCCTCTAGGGGCGTTAGACATCATGTTGGGGCTTAAGCTTAAGAGGTTAGAGGTTAGGACCAAAAGGGACAGGATTATATAAATACATCATAAAAATAATTAAATGTACCATTCAATTTCCAATTAAATAATGAAACTTTTTACATCATTAAACTGAATTGGCAAATTCATGATTTCTGAAAAGAAAGTCATGTAAAAATACACAACTATTTTCACTTTTGTTAATATATTTTGTGAGAAATAATGTTAAATTATTTCACACAATCTGGCAGTAGCCAGATTGATATGTGTAGAACTGATTTCTACTTTATCAATCTGGGATGACAGCCTTTCAGTCTGTCCATGAAAAGGAGGGACGTTTATAGTACAATACTTTGAGCTGATTGGGTGACGTACCAGATAGTACCCGCCTTCCACAATACGCTTTCAGTCAATCGCAGCTTCTTGAGTGCTTTTGGCTTACTGAAGGTTTCATGGATACAAGAGACCAACTGATTGATCAGATTTTCTGTTTTAAGACATCATTTCAATTTTGTATTGACAGCATACTTCCAGAGCTTCCTCGCAGGATGCGAAGATATATATAGATAGATATATCTATATATATATATATATATATATATATATATATATATATATATATATATATATATATATATATATATATATATATATATATATATATATATATGAAGGTCAATTCTAAAGGGGCGGATGTCGAAAATGAGAATAAAATATAACATAGGTAACCTGCAGTAGGGTTTTAACTTCTTCTGTCTTGTAAGTTCCCACTGCTTCAACATAAAGCTCTGAAGTAATCCTTCACTTTCAGAGACAGGTTATTTTGGGCTTGTCAAGGGCAAAAGGAGTCATTGCACATCCCTGAATCCCAAATGCTGGGATTAAAATTGATGTTCTGCTTTTTGTGATTGGATCAGCTTTGCACACAAAGCTGTTTTCATCACTTCATTTTTAACTCTGATTTGTTAAGCTCAAAGTGTTTAGTGACTGTTTGTCACTAATGTCAAAGTCTATTTATAAATTATTGATCATTAAAAGAGCTTTAAAATAAAATAATTAATTATCTAGTGACCTTATATATAAACTAATATGTTGAAGCCAACCAAATTTGAATAATATTCAGAACTTTGAAACATACATAAAATATGATCTCTGAAGTCTCTTGGCTGCTTTTAAAGCCTGCTACTGGCTGGTTGATGGGAAATTAGTATTCCTTGTAGCTGCAGCAGTTTTGAGCTGTTAGATTTGTGTGCTAACAAGAACCTGAAAGAGGTTCTGGTTCCTCAGCCAGAGATCATCCTCACAAGATTCTGTTTTTGCTTTGCATTGTTTATCAATTTTCTGGGCAAAATCATGCAAATGTTTTTGGATTTTTTGTCTCCTCCGTACATGTCTAGTGTCACCTGATTCTGAATCCAAAGGGAAAAGAATAGCAAGACATAAAGCAGATCCTACAGCCCACTACAATTGTTTATCTATGCTATTTTATTCTTATTTCTCACCATCTTGGTGTTTTAGTTTTCTTCTGCAGTGTAAAATATTTCAAGATAACAAGTCAATCCAATAAGTGGAACACAAAATAGGTACCATTTTTTTCCTATTTTGCAGGGGTTACCCTAAAGCACTTTTCTTCATCCTCTGAGAGCGTCCTAACTTTTGATTAAAGTTAAGTTACAGTTCAGGTTCTAATTCGTATAACTTCTCCTTTAAAGGAAATTCAGTTTAACAATACATCCTTGAGATTAAAGATGGGGGATGATTTCGATCTTTAGTCCCACTGCAAGAAAAAATGTCAAAGAAAATGAAAAAATAATTGGTAATGATTAGTGATAGGATTTTATCTCTTTATTTCAGTGTAATTAAAAATAAATATAATCCTTAATGATTTCTGTTTTTTATCATATTTTTGATTGATACTAATTAAATTAGGGCTGAAACAATTAATCTGATTAATCGATTATTTAAATAATTGTCCACTAATTTGGTAATCAGTTAATCATTAACTGGAGTATAGTGACTCTAAACCAGGCCCTTAGCTGACAGAGCAACCCACTTAGAGCAGTAATTACACCAAAATTGTGAAAAAATATATAAACATTTTTCATTTAAGATAAAAAAAAATGTATTTGTCTGTCAATATGCTCTATCCAGACCTCCAAAAGTGGAAAAGTTTAAGTTCTTCTTTAAGGAATCTTTGTTTTTTCTATTATTAATCGAAAAAATAATGGACAGATTAATCGATTCCCAAAATACTCTTTAGCTGCAGCCCTAAATAAAATCTTAATGTAAAATATAGACAGAATCGTTTTGCTTCTTCAAATTAGTAATATAGATCTGTTCAGAGGGAGGAAAGAGGTCAGTGTTTATTCTATAACGTAATTAAAAGTGCAACAATCTTTGCCCTGTTACAGACTACTTGGTTTTACTCATTCCTGTCACTCCTCAAGATTTTAGGTGATCAAATTTTAGAGTTCTTCAAAGACAATCTAAATTACTACAAAAATAAGTCTTCAAACTTCTCATTTTTATAAATGAAGATAAAAAAGCTATTTAACTCCCTAACTTGGCCCTCTATGAGGAGGTAACTGTCTGAGTAATCTGACATTTCAGAAAGACAACCTTAAATTTATTGGTGGTACTGTGATGATCGTGACTGCTTTGCTGCTTCAGAACCATACATTCTGCTCTGGACCAGAAAAGTTACTCAGCAGGACAAACATCCAAAGAACAAGAGGAAGTCCTGCTCTGAATGGGTTAAAAAAGGGGATGGTTCTGTCAGTCAAATATTAGACTTAAAAGTGATGAAGGCGCTGTGGCATGACCATAAATTGTGAAAAAAATTAAACAATAGTTTACTTAAAAAGAGAGGGAAGTAATTCCTCCAAAGTTATTGCCATGGTTCATGACAGGTACACAACCAGTCATTAAAGGTGTAGTGGATAATGTTCTTTTTCTGGGTGGATCATCAAAATAAGTGGTCTTCCTAATCGTCAATCATTCTGGTCATATGTTTACATAAGCCCGTTCTATGCGCTCGTCCCTATTTTCACTTAGTGGTGGAGAGTCAGACATAGTGAAAAATTTGTAAAACCTTCTTTTGGAAAGTAAGCTTGTATAGCGATGCAAACAGCCACTTTTAAACAGAGCGTGCACGAGGAGAAATGGTTTCTTGCATGCGTTTAATAGACGTAGGAACAGAGTTGTGCATGTGCATTTTCATTTTAATTGTAGAGGGCGGGTCTTTTCTAAAATTTGTGGAAATCCTCCACTATACCTTTAACTTTAGGGCGCTATTACTTTTTGCATATGGGGACAGGTTGGTGTGTATAGCCTTTTTTAATAAGCGGCTTAAAAAATGTATTTTTTTGTGCTGGTGGACTATTTTCTGTTAATATGTTTAATTGAAAAAAAGAGTTAAATAGCTAGGCTACATTCCTTATCCTCACCAGACTGTTGCAACATTAATAAACTCTGTTAGAAGCTCTAGCTGCTCCATGAAAGTTCAAATAATATTCTGTATAGAAAATGCTAACATGTGATGAGAGGAGGGATTTTCATGCAGCACTAAGCTCTCACAGATGAGCTCATTCCTGTTGTTTACCTAGTCGAGGTTTTAATTTGAAGCAGCTCGTTTTTTTACATCTGAAGGCCTGAGGTTAAGAGAGAAAACTAGAGCAGCACCTCAGGGAAACCGCAAGAACCAGGGCAGAACTTCTCAGAACCTCTCTTGTTAACCTGTCATTATACTGCTGTGGTTATTACAATGTCAAAAGCCTTCAGAAGGAAATGATGCACATTTTAAAAAGGCGTCAAATAAAATTTCAAAGAGAAACTGCAGCATGTTTAGAGGGACACTTTATAGGAGACCACATTGTTTACATCAGTAAATATGGGGTAAATAATCGAAAACAAGTTTTTGTTCAGAACATTTTTTTGTGACTTTGATCGTAGAGAAACATCAAAGCTATGTGTGTTTAAATATCATACCTGATTGACTGGGTCTGCATGTGCCAGTGTGCCTCATGGCAGGAGGGGGACACGTATCGGATACCCGTCTGAGATGAGGGGCAGACGGGCAGAGGAGCGGTCGGCGCCGGGGTGGGAGGGATGCAGGATGTCCGGGATCTGGGGGAGCGAGGGAGGGACGGGGAGGAATGTTGGCCTAGGGAGAGGGAGGTGTGCTTGTGTGGAAGAGAGGAGGTGGAGTAGTGGGGAGAGACGTGAGAATGGGAGCTGGACTGGTGGGGAAGGGTTGAGGAAGAGTGTGGATTCGTGGAGGAGGAAGACGAGGAAGAGGAATGGGAAAGGAAGATGCTCCTGTCATAGGCAGCGTTGCTGGGGATGCTGGTGGTGCGAGGAGGAGACTCCACATCCTTTCTCTGTCAGAGAAACACAATTACAAACCGCAGAGGGATTTAATGCTCCCTGCTGACGATTATAAGAAAAAACACAAATACCCCGAAGCGAGGAAGTTGCTTTGATCTGTATCCTAGCAATTATTCTGCAATGCCAGACCCCTTAAAACATGTCATATTTATCTTGTTCTCCCATTATGTAACAAAGTTGTTCATGGTTGGGAAGTTAAATCGTTCCTTTGCAAAATATCGTAAGCTCAGATTGGAAATCGATAGAGTGATCATTGCTTTCATCTTACCTCAAGTTCTTAAAGAGATTTTAATCTGTACAGATTACTCCAACTGAGCGTAGGATTCGTTCAGCTCCTCCAGGGTCACCATGGGTGTCTGGGCTTTCTCCTGAATTAATGGTTTCCAATTCTGCCACACTCCTGTCATTTTCCATATTTCTCTCCCCCTCCTAAGTTAATTTTCCATATTTCCATATTATAGAGTACGCTACACACCTCTGATCTATACGATGCTGTTTATTTGCCAATATTTTTTAACAAACCTCCAAAGCCTTCACAGAGCAGCTGCATTTAGATTAAGATTAATAGACACACAGTAACACTCTTTACTAATCAGGAACTTCTCAAATCAGTCGTTTAAGTAAAAGAAGAGGATAAAATCAAATACATGTCAAGCCATTTTTTAATCTTGATATACTATATATACCTTGATATACTATATATATATATATATATATATATTGTTTATTCTTAATGCACCTTTTTCCTCCTTGTTTGCACCTTCTTTAATTACTATGCCAATATGTGACCAGTAAATTTCTCCGCTGTGAGATCAATAAAGCTAATCTAATCTAATCTAATCTTAAAATGACCTAAAATGTGTAAAAAAATTTTCCTCTGTTTCAAATGTATTAGTTATGTTGATATTTTGCATAAAAATGCCTTTAAAATGACATACGGGTTGTGACTTTTTAATTGTGAGGCTCAGTCAGCCTCAATATTAAAATGAATCCTTAGGAGGCTAAACCTCCCCTGTAAAATGTGTCTGATTTCATGTTTACATTGCGCATTATTCAGATGTTTATTCAGCTCTCAGACGCGATCTCCCCTCCACTCTGGATCAGTAAGACGCTGCCTGTCAGCCTCTATGAGAAAACCCCTGTTGAGGTTTGAGCCTCGGTCTATTGAGGTAAGCAGCGACAAAGTGGAGCCCTGATTGGATAACACGCCAAAAGACATCACTTCCAGTGAGGCTAAATCTCCTAGAGGTCTATGGAGCAGGGGCGGGTCATGAAGCTGGCTGCTTGATGCTGATTGGCCTACATACGTAAGGATTTTTGACCGACCGTGGCCAGACAGCGAGGAGGTTTTCCTCAGGTGTCGAGAGGGAAAGCGATCATTCAGTCAGAACAGTAATCCTGTGCTGTGGTTTTTGGGGTTTATTGTTTCAGAGCGCCTCACAGCAGCTATTTACACCATTTGTAGTGATGTGTTTTACGTGTTCCAACATTTGTTAATGCAATACGTGACGTTTGGATTTAATTAACATCATTGAGACTGAACTTTTCCAGAGAGCAGCAGGTTCTTAGATAGTATGTTTTTTCCATAGTAGCTTAGTAGTTATTCCAAGTGTATAGAGTAAATATTGTTTTTCACCTCATCAATAGAAATGCTCCATGCACAGAACTGTATTGATAGATTAAAGGCGATGTTAGTAAAATGAGCTTAATGGAGTCCTCAGACTGCATCACCATATCTTTACAGTGAGCAGTAAGCTGTTAACTCCACCATCTCAACAAAAAACACAATCTGGCCTCAGTTCAGAAAACCCTCCTCTGTGAAAGGAGGCTGTTTTCCAACGACTTTAAACACACATTTCAAACCGCCCGACTCACCCTCATGGTCGGCGTGACGCTCCCGGGGCGGGACTTGCTGTCACGGAGCCTGGGGCTGCTGTTGTCCCCGGCAACGGTAGGGTGGAGCTGCAGCTGATGCCTCTCTTCCTGCGGGGAAGGAGGATGAGGAAGGACTTTGACTGGCCTAATTCACCATCAGTCTGGTTTGATTTTTTATTTTGTGTTGTGTGTGGAGGGTGTGAGGCTCTGCCTCATGCCATACAGGAATCTCACACAGCACCATGTTAGAGGACACTTAGATGAAATGTCTCTTTCTCCACAAATGACCTCACAAAATGAACGACGATTAATATGCGAGCATTTGAGGGATTATTTAAACACATTGAAGTGGGAAAAGTTAATTCTGAAACATTATTATTTTGTGTATTAATGATCTTTGGTGTCCTTCGTTACCTAATAGTTACATAGGTATTTTTGTATTTTTAGTAAATTAAAGGAAAAAAAAAGGATCTGAAACAGGAAAATAATTTTGAAAGTAAAATAAATATATAGGAGAGAATACATTTTCATACTGATGAGAAAAACTGATGTTATTTTAGACTGAAGAAAAAGTTTTGAGAGAAAACTATTTTTTCATAGAATAATTATGAGATAAATTAACATTTTTATTTTTTTCTCTCCAATATATTCATTTTACTTTTAATATTATTTTCCCCTTTCAATTGATTATTCTTGAATTTAATAAAAACACAAAAATAACTTCATAAGATTTGACACAAAAACATGCCTAACTTTAAAAAAAAACAAAAAAAACAACCCAGTTTAGTCATGAAGCAACTGATGGGCAGAACATCTTCTTAGTGAGGTCTCTTTTATTAGGTGCTTTTATGTTGACTCATTATTAACCATAATGGAGATGTCCTTATTTGAGTGTGCTAAGTACCCATTGTGTCAGATGGGCCCATTTTACTTCTGTGTGAGAGGCTGGGAAAAACATAATATAAATGGTGCATCATTCTTTTTATATAACAAAGAAAAGCTGCTGTAATGACCGCACCAGTCACATGTCTGCTGGGCTGGTGAACAGCTGTTATTGAGAGAAATAGTAATGCTTCTCTTCTCGAAACTTGGAAACAAGAATTATCTGCACAAGATTAGCTAAAAGTGCATTAACATATGCAATGATATCAACAAGTCATATCAAAACAGTCAACATGCTAATATTAGCCTAGCGAACTACGGCTGCATCTGTCGAGAAAATAGCAATATCTTCTAAGATCAGTATAAAGCTGTATGCAGTTTAAGTGATAAAGGCACCTTAGGGCAGCTTTCTGATTGGACTGTGTAAAGGTGACCAGTGAGACTCCTACTGGGTCCTACTGGTATAATCAATGATTTCTATTTATTCACTGGAGTCACCTGCCGCCATCTTGGTACTCCCCACTCTCACGTAGTCGCGCCATAAAAATGCCTGTGATGTAATGTAATTACCATAACAATGTAATCAATACATGTATATTGCATGTACATCCTCAATTTAGCACTTATGGCACATCATTAGATAGTAAATGGTACATGAACTGTACTTATATAATACTTTTTCAAGTCAGAGGACTTCACCAAGGTGCTTTACACTACATTCAGTCCTTCAGTCATTCACACACACAATGATGGTGGCAAACTACATTGTAGCAACAGTTGCCCAGTGTCTTGCCCAAGGACACAACGACACTAAAAGCCGGAGCCGAGGCTTGAACCGACAGCCTTCTGATTGCAGGGCAAACGCCTGCACCCAACACCACCGTCACCAATATAGTGTCGCCAAAATAGTGTGCGTGTGTACTATTCTTAATATCTGGCTACAGTATTATTATGCACCATTAACACACTAATTTTGTTGTGGGGGATTTGTATAACATGTTATATTACACGATTTATTGACTCATTGACTTAACACAGAATATGGAATGTGATAACTTTATCTTTAAAGTCTTCAGCCCCGTGAAAATGAGAACATCATCGTTGTTTGATGCTGTGGTAGATGTACTGTTTACATTCCGACCGGTCTAACTAGGGAGTACTAATATGGCACCAACAGCCTATCAGCAATCCAGTGAATAAATAGAGATCAGTGGTCATAATATCTGATGCAGCCTTCATAAGGTCACCGATGAGGCAACCCAATCATAATAGTAACCTAGATTATTTTACAGCACTGCTCAGTTTTTATGCATAAACATTTACTGACTTTATTTGGGTCTGCATCTGCTAATGTTTCACATCGAATGGCTCAGACTGATTGGGACTTCTAAACCACTGCACTGCAAAAACAATCTAGAAATAACTCAACATTTCTTAAATTAAGTGTATTTACCCTTATTTTCAGTAGGTAAATAAAAATTATTTGTCAATAGAATGAGTATTTTTACTCCTAAAATAAGATAATAAGATAATATACAATGGAAATAAGACAATGCAATTGTTTTTCCCCATTCTAAATGTAAATTGTCTTGTTCCATTAGCAAAGTGTCTCACTTAGCTCCTCAATGCAAGAAGAACTGCACCTTTTTTAAGAAAAAAGTGACTTATTTAGATTTTGATTTTTTTTCCAGTATGATTTTTTTTTTAACATTATGATAGAACAGAGCATACTGGGTTTGCTCCTAAAGAACACAAACTGTAGCTTTAATATAGAGTGGAAAGAATGAATAGAAATAGAAGAAGATCAGAGGGTATATTTGTTTCTGTCTTGGTTAAAGAAACACTTTCCTAATTGAAAAGCAAAGCAATCCCTGTCTACAGAAATAATAAACATGATTTGAATTTATTTTCTAAAAAGTCTTGCAGTCTGCAGAACTTCATTAACTTCATTTAGCATAAGGATAACTTTTAAATAATTCATAAGACTATTTTTTGCAGCTGTTATTGCCAATGTCTGGTGTTTTCAATATAAAAATCAAGCAAAATAATTAAGGCTATTCTCAGCTTTATGGAATAAGTTCTGATTGAATCACTTTTTGGTGATATTGTACTACCGGTATTTTCTTTCCTGCAGAAAACTTGTTCCTCTAAAAGGTTTGTACAATCTCTGAATTGTGGGAGAAATTATTTTAGACTGGAATTCTATTCATGGCTGGTCTACATTAAGATCTATTTATGTGCATATTTCTGGACTTAAACTGATACAGATAAAAAACAGGATAGTATATAAAGAAGCTGCCTTGTAACGGAGCAAAGGTGGTTGTGTTCATGTTTATCTTCTCACCACTAATCTTTTAATGAGCTGATCTCTCTCCATCAGCCTCTCCTGGAGTCTCCCAAGTGACAGATCATCACATCGAGGCTCCCTCCTCCTGCAGCGCTCCTCCCGCTCTCGCAGTCTGCAGGTAAACAATAAAGAGAAAAAAAACCTTTTCTCCCCCTCCCGAACAAAATGTTCTCATTTCAAAAAGCTCTTTTTCTCTACTCACTCATTCTCCAATGCCACTATGCGAGCCTGCAGGTGGTTCTGTGCGCTGCTGTACTCAGAAACCAAACTCTGCATCTCCCTCTTGTGCTCCCTCCTGATCTCCTCCACCTCCTCTCTTCTCTTCTCCTCCTCTCTCTCTTTCTTCTTTTCCTCATCCACCTCTTCTTCTTTCAGGTCATCCTCTTTCTTATCCTCCCAGTGTTTTTGGGACTCCTCCAGTTTCTCCATTTCCACCCTCAGTTTCTCCACCTCCTCCTTCAGACGTTGTGCTTCATCCTCCAGTTGAGCGTCTCTGTTCTTCCCCACATCTGTGATCTCCTCTTCTTTCTCTTCAACCTCTGAATTCTTCTTAACAGACCTACGAAGAAGTGTAACATCCAGAATAAGAATTAAATTTGTTTGTTGCTTTCAAAAGTCACCTAAAAAGTAAAAATATTCAACTAGTGTGGATGTTAGGTTGTAAAAAAAAAAATCCCTTTTTTTGAGAATCTGCAAAAATGAAAACTGCCTAAATTAAGCTGTCCACCTAAACTGATCAGCCGGGTCAGAGAAGCAGCCAAGAGGCCCACAGTTACCCTGAAGAAGCTGCTGAGATTCAAACCTCAGGGAGGAGAATCTGTTTATATGAACACTAGCAGTCATTCCTTCCATATAGCTTTAAGATGGAAAAGCCGTTTCCAGTTGGCCATAACTCCTGTAGGCCGTGCAGAAAAGCAGTTCCTATGAGAGGTAGAAAACTGACCGCCACCATGTTCAAACATGGTACAGTATTGGAAGCATTATGCTGTAGTGATGGGAAAGTAGGTGAATCTCAACTAAGTTCTTATTCCAGATAAATTCTGTGGAAAACCTGAGACTAAGGGGGAGATTAACCTTCCAGCAGCACGGTGTCCCTCAACATGCAGCTCAAATTAAACAGATTTTGATCAAAGCATTTTTATGTCTTCTTTTAGATTTCCTATCAGTTTCCTGAGTTACGTCATTCTAAAATGCATTAGTTTCCTTTTACTTCACAGTTAAGCACATTTCTGTGTTGTCTGCTACATTAAATCCCAATAAAACTGAATAAAAATGAAGTTTGATTTAATCTGTCAGAACGTGAATTAGTTTAAGCGGGGGATTCGTTTATGAGGGACCACAGCAGCAAAGGGGTGAAATTTATAATGGTAACGCTCATTTTAAGCTGGAAGCAACATTGTTTGTTTTGTATACACTCTGTGTACACAAAATGACAATAAAGTTTGCCTAAATCTAAGTTTTGAGACCCAAAGGTAGGAGAAAAATTATTAGAAATATATCAACGAAATACGAAAATATTGCATGAGGCCGATTGTTCTACAAAAGTCCTTTTGATCATCGTACCGTTCCTGCAGTTGCTTTTTCAGCGCCCTGTTTTCTCTCTGAAGCTCAAGCATGGCACAGCGACTCTCGTCCAGCTGTCGTTCAAAGACTTGGTACTGGTTTTGCTGCTTCAGGTCCTTCACACATTCAGAGACAAAGCAGAAAAAAAGAGGAGGTAAAATAAACTTTCAGTGTTCGCATCAGATTCAGATTTCTGTTTTTAATACAGTCAGTTCTGCTGCACTGAGCAACGTGCTGTGATGGCTCAATCCCACAGCCCTGGAGGGTTTTATTGATGTGGAAAAACAAAAAGATAATGACATCAGGTGTGAGCTGCTGTGATTTGGCTCAGTGTGCACACAGAGGGAGAATAAATCGGCAGGGCGCAGCCACTGAATCATGGATAAAGAGAGCGCGCGTGTCTGCGCACACGGTGGGGTTAATATTTGCCGCTGCGTGCGACACCTGTTGGAGAGCCATCATCTGCGTGTGTGCTTGTAGTTGGGCCTGTAGGTCCTCTATCTGCTGCATATGTCTCTGGGTCATCTGTCGGCTCCATTCGGTGTGCTGCTGGTTTAGCTCTGCCCGCTGCTTGTCTGATTTTATGCAAGAACAAAAACACAGACAGAAAAAATAAATTTTCACCAACTTTCAACCACACCCCTTCCTCCTGCTGCTGCTGCTCTGATTCTTGCTGTGTAAACTCGTTTGCTTAGCTCGTTTGTGCAAAATTTCAGCCAAGGTTACCGAGCTCCAGGTGGTGCATCGTCTGAAGCCGGTTGATCTCAGACAGAAGATCTTCCTTCGCCTGCCTCTCCAGTGCCTGCAGCGCCATGGCGTGACTGTGTCTCTCCTCTGCCAAGGACTGGCTCTGAGGCTCCTTTGACAATAACACACATATTTGTCTTTTTATCTTACAATGGCTTCATTCTTCCAGTCTGCAAGACCAACTTGCTCTATTCATCTTGCTTTCCACTGCAACACTTGCATCAAAGCCGCTAAATTATTCATCACAGAGAAAATCTATGAAGCGGTGTGCACCTACAGTAGGACGTCTTAGTGTGCATGCACACTCTGTTTGTCTGTGTGCTCCTGCAAACCTGCAGCAGCTCCCTCAGTTTCTTGTTTATCTCCTTGGTGTCTTGGACCTCCTTCCTCAGCTTGTCAATTTCAGGGTTGGCATGGCTGTCATCTCCCTGTCCCGCCGTCTTTTTCTCCGCCTGCATCTGTGACAGAGCACAAGGTGAACTATTTTAAGGCTCTCAGCCTGCTGCCTGAGAGGAATTTGTAGCAAAAATGTGACCTATTGCTCTAGAATAGACTGACATGGTTGATCCAAAGGAAACACAAATCTGCTTGCAAAAAAGGTAGAATTTTGGTAACAGTTAAAGGTATAGTGGAGGATTTTCGCGAATTTTTAAAATACCTGCCGTCTCCACTTTAGAGAACAATTGTACATGCACAACCCTGTACCCGCTCCTGAGAGGGAATGCCTATTAAATGCCTACGAGAGCGTGCACAAGCCCATTTCTCCTGGTGCACGCTCTGTTTAAAAGTTGCTGTTTGCATCGCTTATACAAGCTTACTTTCCAAAAGCTGATTTGAATTTGTTCCACTGTCAGACTCACCACCGGTAAGAGAAAATGGGGATGAGTACATAGGACGGCCTTACGTAAACATATCACTAGAATGATTGACAATTAGGAGGACCACTTATTTAGATGATCCACCCGGAAAAAGAACATCCTCCACTGTACCTTTAAGATAAGTTTAACAAAAGTGTACATATGTGCAAATCAAATTCCATGTAACTTATAGCTTAGTAATAATAATTATGGGGGAAAGTGGGCTTACCTTTGCTTGCAGGTCTGCCAGCTGATCCTGCAGCTCAGTTACCTGGGTCTGCAGCTCCTGCTCTCTGCCCTGCCACCTCTGTTCACTCTCAGCAACCGCTGCGTTCATCTCTATCCTAAACTCTGCTCTGAGACGATCTTCGCACTCTGCCCTGTGTGAGCCAATCAGAACGAGGCAGATTTATAGGTAATGGAAAAACGGGAACTTTTTTCACTTTTCCACAAGTAACAAAAACACATTTCCCTTTATTTTATTTGCGTTTTATTTGATAGGATTTTTCCAACAACTCTTAAAAAGGTTATACTCCCTACTGAAGAAGAGCCTACCCACAGCCTCATGCTGCCATCACCATGGTTTGCTTTTTGTGCTTACTCAGCATATCTTTGTCTGATATGGAGATCGATTTAAATGAAACATTCAGTTATTCCAAAAGTAAAAAAAAAAGAAAAAGAAAAAACAGATTACTTTGAGGAGAATTTCTTTCCACAGGCTTGTGACAGAAATTATCTAGATTACAAATATCAGTTTAACATTATTACTACTTAATCACCTAATCACTGCTATAATAAAACACACACAAGCAGCAATAACATTCAGTTTATGACTTTAAATATGTACATAATTATTTTTATCATCTCTAAGAAAATATCATTTTTATTTATTATCTGAACTGGATTGAATGACTTTACACCTCAGGGGCCGCTATGCTAGACTGAGGTATATTGTATGTTACACACATCCCAAATTACTATATCCCTCCAATATCATCAAATCACTACTTGACAGCTTACTTTGATCCTTTTCTACCATTTTCCTATCGTTCATAATTTTCCCCTGAAAATTGTACATTTGTCAGGAGACAACAAATTAATGTTAATTCAAATAATGGATTCTGTGGAGGACATCATCACACTCCTATGCTTTGGTGAGAGGTTTGCCAGGATCTACCTGGAATATTTGACAAAGGGGGACAGCAGCGGAGAAGAAAGGCTGTTAAACAGTTAATCAAAAAACAATGAGGAATAAGATGCTAAAGATGCAGAAGCCATCTGTGTCACAGCTCAGGGAATGTTCATTTAAAATATAATATTGATTTATTCTTCACTTATGTAGCAACAGCACTTATTGACCAGCTTATATTTATTACTGCAGCGCTTCTCTTATACTCCTACAGCACACATTTAAACCTCATTGAGGTTGTGGGTTGGGCTTTAAAGGACAGTGAGGTCTTGGAGATGGCAGGTTTACTTTTGGGTCACTACCTGATGCGGTCCTCCATGTGCCGCTGGCTCTGCTCCAGAAGGCTCCTCTCTGTGTTCATCCGGCTCTGTTCCAGGGCCTTCTCCTCCAGCCTGTGCTTGTCAGCCCTCAGGGAGGCTATCTCTCTCTGCTGCCTGTCACGTTGCCTCTCTGCCTCCTCTTGAGCTCGAGCCAGCCGACTGCGAGCCTGACCGAGCTCCTCCTCCAGCCGGGAGCACCGAGGACCGCAAGACGCTGCAGCTTCACCTGCCACTTTTTCCTTCTCGCCGTTCTGTTGGATCGCAGCCTCCAACCTGTGAATCTGTAGCACAAGCAGGAAATCTCTGTCAGGTGCTGCATGTTCTTACACTTTCACTGCTGGTTAGTGACGTCTCACCTCCGCGTTGGTATCCTTCAGCTTTGTCCTCAGCTCATCTTTTTCTCTCTCCAGGCTTTTGCGTAGCTCTTCAGCAGCTTGTCTCTCCTCCTCCAAACGAGCACAAACCTTCAAGAATATTTGGCCACCATCAAAACCACTGCTACAACAATTACAGCCACAGTTTTTCATGTTAAGACCTAAAGATATTACTCCATGTCACTGGGATTTTAATCTGCTACGCTAAAAATAAAGAAATGAGAAAAGTTCGGAGAAATCAAAACATTAAAGCAACAAACCTTTGCAAATTTTGAGGTTAAGGGCTTTAATTTCAAAATAATATAAGTACGGGCCACTAAATTGATAAGGTTAAAGAAACTACCTTTGTTTTCTAAAATGACCTAAATTATTTTCCACATTATTCTCCACAACACTTAGTTTACCAACGTGAAACAATGGAATATGATTGTGACGCAATCAGCTCATAAAAACTTTTAATCAATCTGACAGTATTGCCTCTGTAAAGTCCCTTGCAATGACACATGTTGTGAATTGGCTCTATATAAATAAACTGAACTGAACTGATTTTAAAGATCAAGTAAAATAAAGGTCAGTGAAGGTGGTGGCAGCATCATGATGTGGGGAGAAAGCTGTTGAAAGCTAATAGGATGATGGATTCAGCTTAATGCGGGATAGCTGTAGTAAAAAATGAGAGGATGCAAAAGATTTTAAAATATCAAGAAAAGGGGGGAGGGGGTGTCTTAATTTTTTTTGCATAGAAAATTGGCTGAAGATAAAACCATATCTCTAGAGTCGCGAAGCTGGTAGGGAAACACCCCAAATAACTTTTACTGCAATGAAAGTTGTTTGAACAATTATTTCAGGGTCTGAATGCAAATTTATATTTGTAAAGACGTCTGAAAATCAAAATTTGATATTTTTCTAAATTGTTTCATGATGTAAACTGTCTTTCATACCACAATCATTTATCTAACCTTCTAAATTATAGGAGGAAATTAAAGAGCCATCATGTGAGTAAAAAAAAAAGAAAGCTCTTTTGCACAAATTTTGCACACATTTTGGAATATAAATACATATACCCTCAAAATAAAAAATGTATCTGTAAATCAAAGTTTCATCTGCCTCTTCACCTTCTGAGGCAGTGCTGTTCCTCAGAGTGCAGACAGCTGCACCATAGGATGAAAGGAGACATTAGTGCTCGTAGCATTTTGCTCCTTCATCCAAAATATTAACGTACCAAACCCGATCAGGCTGGAGCTAAAAAAAAAAACAGCCTTGAATATCTAGCCGAACTGCAGACTATTTTTAAAGTTTGGATTAAACTGCATAGAAAAATCATGCCCTCATTCTCAGCATAGCACAGTGGATGTCAAGAACATAACAGTCAGGATTACTAAAAGACTCAGGTGACGTTTTATGACTTTTAACCTGATTTATTCTGAAACACTGTAGGAGGTACTGTGCCTTTCTGAAGGATTCATTTTTCCTGCTCTGTCATTCAAAGATTAAACGAACGCATCAATGTTTGAGGTTAGAAGAAGACAAGATGTTACATAATGATTAATTACTAGAAATAAGCCTTTTCCTATGTGCGTGAAAGTAGGTGCTGACCTCTTGGTTGGTTCTCCTCTCTGAGCTCAGAGCTTCCTGGACGTTGTTCAGTTCCGCTGCATGCCTCCTCATCACCTCCTCTATCGCTTTCCGCACCTGCTCCTTCAGCCGCTTCCTGTCTTCCTCAGCCTTCTCCGCCAGTCTCTTCTTCTCTTCCTCCAGCTTCTGCTGCAGGTTGACTCTCTCCACCTCAACCTGCTCGATGGTCTTGTCCAGCTGAGAACGGACACGAACCCTCTCCACGTCTAGTTCTTTACGCAGTCTGTCCACCTCTTCATCTTTCTCTCTCCTCAGCCGTTCTGTGATCTCCTCCACTTGTTTTTGGAGCGCCTCCTTTTCCTCGTCTCTTTCTCTGCGGATTTTGCTTCGCTCCTTCTCAAACTGGTCTTTTTCTTGCTGACGCTCCTTCTGCAGGCTTGTCCTCTCCTTTTCCATCTCCTTCAGCAGTTTTTCCCTTTCATCGTCTGCGTGCTTCTGGATACGACGCAGCTCCTCAGTCTGGGCTCTCACCATCTCTGAGCGCAAACTGGACAGGGCTTCAGCATGCTGTAACAGTTTTATCATATCAGCATGTGACGGATGTATTCCAACTCAATGTTAGGAGCTGCTACATAACACAGCTTGCACTTTTCACAAGTTAAGAGGCTGTTTTCTAGAGAATGTTCTATAGTTAAAAAGGTGTTCTCCCAAACTATACCAGGTAATGAAATTTAAAGTTTTAAGTTAATGTAGTATCTGTTAAATTCTGTTAAGTACCTGATAGTTTCAAGACCTTACCAGGCTTTGCCTTCAAATAAAGGGGTTACTTTCTAGGAACTTACTGATCACTTCCATTAAAATTCCCCTTAAATTGATGTGGTTACCATAAATTAAACAAATCTAGGAAGTCAGAAATTGGTGAAAATTAAACAAATTCTAGTTGTTAATTTTTTGGGAGAAAAAAAAATCTGGTATTTTTCTTTAGGTTAATTCACCTGGTACTTTATCACTGTTCCATAGGATTGTGGTCATTCTGGAAAAGTAACCGGAAAAATGTGTAAAAGGAACGAGTTAATTCGTGGAAAAAGTCTGTGAATTGACTGGAAAAAATAATCTGTAAATCTATGGGCAAGTAACTGTTATGTTTATTCCTGGAACATAAAAGTTACTTGCCAATAATCAGCAAGTTTCTTGGCAAAAAATTGGTAAGTGAAAAGCAACTGGTAAGTATCTGAAAAAAGCATAGCTTTAAGGAGGGCATCTTGTAAGTTCTGTAACGTTCCAAGAAAGTTTTGAAAAGTGCCAGGAGAGCACAGACTGCGTTATGTAGAGCCACCAAACATGCCGTTTGTTTATAAGCGTATCACCTGGCGAATCTGACGGGCGTGGTCACTGTTTCTACCACTGCTCTGCAGCTCCAGCTCTCTGTTCCGGCTCTGCAGGCGGTTCACCTGGCTTCTCAGCTCCTCCAGCTCAGCACACACACACACCTCACAGCTCCCACGGTTCAGCAGCTCCTCTAACAGACACGCAAAAAAACACACAGTTAAACAACAGTATGCTCAGAATCATGGCAAATGAATTCAATTAAAGAGGCAAGGTGAACTGTTCAGCTTCCAGGAAGATGGCGAGAATTTGGAGCACTAGGTGGAGCACCTTCTACTAAATTAAAAAGAACATCCCAAATAAATCATATTTCAGAAAAACAAAAGCATTACAGCCTAGTAGATCTGAGTTATGAGAATGTATGAATTACTTGTTGAATAATTTTTTCCTCAAAGAGTAATGGATTTCCACATACTTTGTTACTTCTGCAAGAGGTCTGTCTTTGAACAGGATAGCTTGAAAAGTTATGGACTAATTTTAATGAAATTTGTACCAAAGGTGCAGCTCAATCCAAGGAACCATCTATTACATTTTGGTGACGATCCACATCATAATTCCGATGCAGGAATTTTTTAAATGACTATCTAACATAATTTGGTGCAGTCAATATTGGCAGCTTCAGCATCGGACTCAAATAGTCCAGAAGTATTATACTGAAGACAAAAATGCAGGAAAGGTGAGCCGTGCCTTAATCGAGGTCTCGGTCTACTGATCAAACAAGAAAGCCGAGTGAATATAGATGGTTAGGGCAGAACAGGCTTCAGACAAACACTGTGCATAATTTATAAACTTATGAATTTAAGGAAATTGTTACCAAAAGTGCACCTGATGCTAAGGAACAATTCATTAAAATTTGGTGATGATCCAAATCATGTGTGTTTTAGCTATAGGTGTAAGTCAGAATTTGCAGCTTGGCAGAGGTCTGCACTCTCTGAGAGCTTTACAGGTATTACTTTGAGTTAGGAATCAGTGTAGATAGTAAAAAAAATCAGAGCAACATACAAAAATCAAATATGTTACGGAGAGGCTTTAAAAAAAAAAAAGTGAAAAAGAAAGTAACTAAGTAGTGCAATTTGGACCTTTTCATGATATATTATTTGATGCCAATACTAGAAGGAGTTATACTAACAGAGAACCTCAACATCTAGGAGGCTGTCCTTGTTATTGCAGAGTGAATGATGGATGCCTTTATTGTGTTAGCCACATTATGACAGTATCTGCAGGAAGAGTTTAGATGCAGTTACATGTTCTTTAGGTTCCTTATATTTAATACTTAACTAACTGTATAGTATCACTTTACAAGAGATCTAGTGCTTATTTAGATGGTATAAAAAAATCTCACTTTCAGCTTAAGGGATGTAGTCAATAATGGCCTTGGATGCATTAACAACCTAAAAACACCAACAATTGTAAAATTTGGTGTTTTTAGGTTGTTAATGCATCCTAATTAATTCAAACTAATTTTAAAAAGCCTATTTTTACTAATAGCTTCTTAAGTTTGCTCTGGTAGGTCTTGGCCTCCACTTGCAGGCATAAGTCAACATGTATGAGGTTTGTAGACCCTGGAAAAATGAGATCTTCAACTAGAAAAATGGTCTCCAAAGAGACATGAAGAAAACAGCAAATGGATATCAACCCCAGAAACCCTGATCTCTACTCCACAGCCCACCATTAGCTCCGCCCCTTTTAGACAAGCAAACTGAACGACTACCTGCTCTGCTCTGCAGCTCGTCTTCCTGCAGCAGCAGCCTCTCCTTAGCGACGGCCAGCTCCTCCTCCGCCCGTTTAACCACTGCCTCCGCCTCCGACACCCGCTTCCGATCGAGCTCCAACTCCTCCTCCAGATCCTGGAGGGAGAGTTCAGAAGAGCAAGTGAAGATGGGGGAAAGAAAAGTAGCAGTTTTCAGAAGACAAACAAGATAGAAAAAGAGAAATGAGTAAAGAGAGGGAGTTTGAAAGCAAACATGACAAAGATGCAGAGTGGGTATTGGAAATGAGGGATAAAATGTGGTGAGTCAGGGAAGTGTCCTTCCCAGCAGTGAAGCTTTAATGGTCTGCTGTGAGCTTATGTCAGCTCCATGCCAGCTCTCCCTGGGCTTCTTAATGCTCGTGTGGGAGGTGGTAATGGTGGTGCTACAGCACATCTATCCTGCCCAAACTACTCATTAGCAGTTGGCATAGTGATTAGCATTAGGGGGGTTGGAAGTCCTCCATTTTAAACTTTCCTTTTTCACTCAGTCTAGTTCAGGATAACTGAGGGAAAGTTCCTGTTTCTGTGTGTACCTGTATCCTCTCCTGCAGCTTCACTGTGTTCCTTTTGCTTTCAGCCAGCCTCTCCAGATGGCCTTCCACCTCCGCTTCAGCCCGCTTCACTCTCTCCCGCAGAGCGCTGTGCATCCCCTTCTTCTCCTCCTCCTCCCTCTCCTCCCACCTCTGTCGTTCCTCTCTCCATTCTGACTCAATCGTCTTTCTCATCTGCTCTTTCTCCTCATTGAGGTCATACACTTTTTGCTCCCACTGCTCCCGCTCCTCTTTGACCGCTCGCCTCTTCTCCTCCTCTGCTCGCTCCTTCTCCTCCTTCAGGGCCTGCAGCTCCTCCAAAAGGGCTTTCATTCTTTCCAAGTCATCATGTTTCTCCGTTCTCCTCTCCTCTTCCAGTTTCTCTTTCTCCTCGTCCTGTCTTTCCCTCTCCTCTTGCTTTCTCCTTTTCTCCTCGTCAGCTGCTCTTTGGAGCTCCTCACATTTAGCAGTCAGTTCCACAATCTGCTCCCCGGCTTTCTCCAGCTCTTTGCTCAACCTCAGGCTCTCCTCCTGGGTGGCGCTGATCTCAGCCTTGGCCTCCAGGAGTCCTTCCTCTGCAGCCCGGAGCTTCATCTGAAACTCTTTCCTCAGCTCTGCCTCCGTTTCACGCTCCCTCTCCTCTGCCTGGATGCGGAAGAACTCGAAGTCTGCCTGAACCTGGAGAGTCAAAGGATGAAAGAGTAAAGAGAATGTTGCACACACATTTTGGGTGCTTCTAGCAAGAATGCATCAAAGCCTGAAAAATATCTTTGTATCTTTCATGGTGGAAGCATAATCTTACCTTGAACTTTTTTAAAAAGTCCAACCTTTAATCGAATAATATCACAAAACTAATCCCAGAAGGTCTCGGTGACAACCAGTATATATTATCTATGGGTTTAAATCCACTGAGACTTTAACTGGAACTGTTTCCTTTGTTCAGGTGGGACTGAAACCCATTGTTAAGTAAGGTGGAGGATCTGTGATGATGTGGGTCTGCTTTCCTTTCTAAAGCCCTGGAAACCTTGTTTGAATGCACAGCTAAATTAATTCTTTAAAATACCAGATTTTAGCAAATAAAAATCAGCAGCTCTAGGAGTTTTAGATTCAGCTTCTGCTTAAAATTGTGTGACTGAAATAAATAAAGTATTGGCTTTGCTCCTTCTCAAACTGGTCCTTCTAGTAATTCTCAAAAATGTTTTCAGCATGAAAAACTTGCCGACAAGAAAAAGTTGAATTTAGTGTGAGGATTTTTTCACATCTCTACCATCGTTTGTAAAACCAAACTGATATTATCTCACATAGAAACATTAAAGGGGAAACAGTTCTCCATTGAGAGAACTGGAAAAAAAAAACATGATACAAAGGAGGTACAGCTTAATCTTAAATGTTTACAATGTAAGAACTATAGAAACTGTGGATCAAGCAGCATGTGAACACTTTGAAACTGCCAGGCTGTTGCCATGAAGGCCAATTAGGAGCAATGTGGTGACATTCACGCTGTATTCATTATGTGGCAGAAGATCATTATCAGGAGGCACTGCTGAGACCAGGCAGGTTGCAGCCTCATTTTTCTTCCTTCCTTGGAAATCTAAATGTTCGAAAAATAGATAGTTTGGGGGGAAATGTAACTTTATACAAAATTATCTCAATTGGAATCAAAACAACTTAATTGATAATTACAGATAATACAGTGAATCAATAACATTAAATGTTTATACTCTATGTTTAAGTAAAAGTTCAAATGACTTAACAAGAGTGGGTGGTAATGGAGTGCCTGACAAAGTCAGAAACGTGTTCTATAATGAAATTCTATTTTAAGAAATCGAACAAGTTGTGCATTTTGTATGGAGACATTTTAAGTCAATATTTTACAGAACCATCGATCGCTTTGATTACAGCTTTGAGTATCTAGAGACTTTTCCTCATTCTTCTTAAAAGCAAGTAAAACTGGATAAGCCGTGTCTATGAAAATAAGCAATTAAATCTGGGCATGGAGTCATGGAGTCCCATCCATTTTCATGACTACTTTAAGACATGTAAATCAATTTATTATCCCACATTGTGGAAATTCACTCTCTGCATTTTGACCCATCCCCTTGGGGAGCAGTGGGCTGCCATTGTGTGGAAACGGGGAGCAGTGCGGGGTTAAGGGTCTTGCTCAGGGACCCAGAATGGAGACTTTGGGGATCAAACCAGGTACTTGAAACCTTTTAACAGCACAAGCGCACTGCTCTAACCACTAGGCCAACACTCCCCCACAAGAATGTGCTTTTATCCTCTCCAGTCTTCTAAAGGCTCAAACACTTTCCCTTTATTTAAACCAATAATTTCAGTCCTAACTTTGACCAGCTTCATTTTCCCTGCTGAAGAAAAGCTTTCTCACAGCATGATGCTGCCACCACCATTTATAATGATGATGATGATGTTGCAGCCAGGGTGAGGTACATTATTAGTTTTTCATCACACATGGGATTCTGCAAGTCCAGTGGCTCACCCGAGTGTGTGTACGTACTGTACCTAAAAGCATTTTTTTGTGATTTTGAAAATAAACCATGCAGACGATTTAATGACATGTTGTCCATAAATGACTTCAGTTCTGTATCTATACCATCAACCCAGACGTCCTCCACCAGAAGCAGGTGAAACTGTAAAGCAAAGCATCTTCAGCACTGGCGACTCCTGGAGTTGTGTTCTCCCTCCACTCATCTTTTCTCTTTACACAGGTTGCAGCACCTCAGCAGAGTCATCTGGGAAGTTTCTGAAGTTTGCACCATCACTGGCCAAAAATCTGCGTAAAAAAGTGGATCACCTGGTCCACTGGTGCAATCAGAAGCACCCAGAGTTTAAAGTGCCCAAGATAGTAGAGATGTAGAGTAGTAGACTAGAAGAATAGTAGACTCCCTGTGAGGACCTCTCTCAAGGCCTTCCCCAAACTATCCTCACAGTGCCTGCTGTGGATCCACAACGGCAGTGATTCCCAAGAGTCGGATTGTGTGTTGCAAAAAAAAAACCAAGTCAACTATTTTACACCTTAATTGCAATAACACTGTTATTTTAATCTTCCTTTGCATTAATCATAACCAGTTACGTGTTTGAATAAAGTGTCTCATTGTGTTCATGCCCTTGAACACTCTTTAGTCCATAGCCCTTTGCTGTGGGACTCTATTGTTGCATGGAAAAATGCTTAATTCCTGCAGACATACATGGATCTACATGCTAGTTGCAAGTCTTTCTTCCCTTCTATATGCTGGCAAACCAAATGTAAGCCATCTAAAGGGCTGGAGCGCGGAAATGTGTTGCTTACTCTGGTTAAATACAAGTTACAAGACTAAAAAAAATAAAAAATAGACTGTCTTTGCCATTTGGAAAATACAATTGTTCAAAGTGTGATTTATTGCAAATATATTTATTTTTTCACCTCTATGTAGGACTGTTGTTCAGACAAATGCCCATCAGAGACTTTACTTCCTGGAGCAGTTAAAAAAACAAAAAAACTCTTCCACAGGAGCAGCTGGTAATCTTTCATACAGTCATTAGAAGTCTGTTCCATGTGCAGACCCATTTTAGCACAAAGTTACTCTTGTTGGACAAATCATGGGAAAGTCATTCCACCACACACTTATGAAGTTTGGAAAAAAGATGGGAGAATAAAAATGACAGCATGACACACCTGAGCTCCAACTCGCTGCTGCTCATCCAAAGACTCCTGAAGCTCAAGGAGGCGGGTCCTTAATACCGAACCCTCCCCTTCGTGGCACGTCTCCATCAGTATACGGTGCAGCTCATCGTGGTGGGCGTGGCTTAAGGTCTGCAGGGCTGCTTCCTGCTCCTCGTTCCTCATGTTCAGAGAGTAAATCACCTGGAAAGAGTCAGAAAAAAAAAAAAAACACAAGAACAATTACACAACATAGACATATTTATACTAGGTTAGTTTAACAGCAATTAAGGGCAGGGATGGTCATGTATCAAAGATGTGGAAATATGTGGAACCTGGTATCGCTGAGGCCTGAGCAGGTCTGTAAGGGTAGCTATAGCCCAGTGCTCTGTGATAGCGCTTAAAAATAAAATCTTGATTTGTTTATACCAAATCTGGTTAATTGAATTTTTTCCTTCCTGGAGAAATATTTTTTTTTAAACTTGCTTTTATTTAAATCATCCCTTCTGAGATTTGACTTGAATCCAAAGTGCAACTCAGTCCAAGCTTTAAAACAGTCTTGTCAGACGGTTGGTAGACGCAGACAATATAAACACTTTAAAACAGAGAACACAAAATGTTTTCAGTTAGAAGAGTTACATAATGAGCTTATCTGTTTTCAACGTAGATCTAGGAACAAAAGAAACAAACTAATGTCAGACTGCGTTGTTGAAAAATTTCCAATTTTCAAAAGTTTAAATTGTTTTAAACAGCTTATTTGATTTAGATATAATCAATTTATCGCACAGCCTTGGTACACATCTTTAAGAAAAGTCACCTAATTTCCTTCTCATTATTGAAATTTTGGAATGACTCCATCTGCATATCACGGAGCCGTCTTCCTTGACCATTTTAAATCTATTTCAAGACTAATGGTTGGTTGATTTTATGTTTTCTATGATGAATGGTGTTTGGTCCTGTGGCTTTATTGCTATATAAATAAAGTTGGATTAGATTGGAAAATTACAATTACATGGCAGTTTTGGAAGCATTAATTTAACTCCCAGGAGTTAAAGTCAACACTTTTAAAGTGTCAATACTGGTCCCCAAAAGATCAAGTAAAATAAAAATGTTGAAAATGACAGTTAACACTGTGACAGAGTTGTATATCACTTTTATTAGTTGCAATACAACACTTATTAGACTGCATTTATCTAACACTTGTGTTTGGTCACAAAGCTGGCATTCAGACCAACAACTCTCTGGTTGCCAGGGAAACTTTTGCATCCTACACCACAAAGTGAGGTAGGGAATCTGGTAGAGACTCTGTTAAATATTGATTTTATATTTAATACTTAATAGAGTTGCTTGGATTTAACGTTGTAGATTAACACCAACTCTTTGGTTGGACCAAATTAGACTAAACTATTGTCGAATTGGCACTGTACTTTCAACATGCAACACAAACACTGGAAATGTAATAGATTTGATTTTGCTGTGAACTGTAGCATGTTAGCCCTCAGTTCTAAGAGCCGGTGAACTCAATCTATTTTTCTAAGAACACAGAAATACAATGGTTATAACCTCCATGTCAGCATAAAGGTAGGCTGGTGGTTTGGATCCTGCTGTGAATGCAGCTTTAGGCCTTCTTGTGAGCCTTGAGCTGATTTAGTATTTTTCAAAGCCCTTGAACAGCTTACTTTTTGATCAGTCCCGCACACCTATGACGAGACTTCTCTCCCAATATTAAAGCAGTGCTACAATTATGAAGTTTTCATCAATTAGTGGTGGAGGAAATTAGAGAATTCGAGTGCTAAATTTAATAGCACCAATGATTTCTTAAAACAATTCCACTAGCGTTGAACGATTTTGCCAAAAGTCAAATTTGAGATTATCGTTAACAAAAACTGGCACTTTCATTTGCAGTAAGCACAAGCATGTAGATGTTTCACTTAAGGGTTTAGCTTTTTTCATGGCCTTGAAAGCTTGCTTTTCCAGAGTCCTTTGTTGCAAGCCTTTACAACAACAATTGTTCGGATAAGTTCTTACTTCTTCATTAATGCATGGATCTGTGTGCTAGCTGCAACTCTCTCTTCTCATCTGTGTGGCAGCAAACCCACTTTCAGTGTCTAGAGGGAGAAATTTAGTGTCTTGCTCATGACAAATGTAACATGACTAAAATTGAATGCAATTTGAAAATTTAGTTTTTCTAAATTGCGATTATATTGCAAATGCAATTAATTTCCCTGTTTTAAACTCACCAATGGCTTTTGCCTTATAAGATGCTGTGTATAAAATACTTTGCTCTTCAACACCAGATGGAAGACTCTGGAAGACGCATCAAACTCAAGGCCTGTGGACCAAATCCGGAGGCTATGACAATTTATGGGCCTCATGAGTCTAAAAAAGCATTATCATGTCATCAGACAGACACTTAGATTACATAATACCAAACAGCTAAACTAAGTCATTCCAAGTTTGAAAATGATAAAATGTGTTTATGTCAGATACTACTATTTTTCAAATAATGTATTTTAATGTCTTTACAAATATATAGGTTCATCCATTCACACTTTCTTAGCAGCTCCAAACGATTTACTGCAACAAACGCTTCCTATTACCAGTACATAGCCCACAAACATAGATTATGAGATCAATGATTTTACTGGGGATCTTTAGAAAATAATAGACAGAATATTTTTATATTTCTCTTCAGAGGAAAACCAATAATAAAATAAGACAACTCAACATGGTTTAAGCAGTTTCCTTGACAAACTGCCTGTATCCATTGCTGACCTTGCCAGCCAGTACAGTTCAAGTTTACTTTGCATGCCTACATACTTATGCTGTCTCTCTCTCTTCCCTTAATAGAGTATCCATAGTGAATGAAATATACACTATTTTTCCCTATGATTCACTTTAACCTCTACGCAATGCCACCAGTGTCATCGTGTTCTCCCGGTGACCCTTACGTCTCACTTACCCACTCATAGAGGTGTGTGTGTGGACACATGGGTGTACGCAAGAGATACATGGGCTCATATTTTATCCAGACGCCTCTCTGTCTGCAGTGCACAGCTTGTGCAGCACTGCCAGACATTCTCCTGACTGTGTGGAAGAGTGGCATGTTTCCACGCTCTCTTGCACACACACAATCCCGCTTCCTCAACAGAGTCAAAAGCAATTATAATAATGTAATTTTCCTGTTATATGATGGTTTTATCACTCAGGCGGCTGCAGAGCATGTTGACTTATCTTTCTGTTGCTTTATTTGTGTGAAACTGTAGCTAAAAAATCATGCCTGTTGACACTCAGGAATAAAAGTAGGAACCCTCTCAAGGGGCAGGACATGGTCATCCTCAATGGATTAGATAAAGATAAACGCAATAATAATTATAATAAAAAGTTTTAAAAATGAAAGTTTGACAAAAGGTTTTACTAAAAAAAAAAAAATGTTTTCTCTTAATTAATATGTTGCTTAAATGGTCTGGAGTCTTCTGGGAGGGCTCTATTTTCAAAATATTCCTAATCCTGTTGCAGGGACTCTTTCTAATTGCGCCCCAAAAGGATCAGCTAGGTTACCCACTGATGCAGCCGCAGGGGTCACAGCTCTAAAAACCACTCAACCACTTGTTTAGCAGCAAACACTGAGGATCACTGCATGTATATTACATTTTCAAAAACGCCTTTCTCGCATCGCAGTTAAGTTGCTTGAAAACCAGATTTCCCACAGTGTCTACAGACATATTGACAGCAGTCTGTTAACTACACGCATACATTTCTTTTTAAGTTGTAATCATAGATCACAGCAGTAAACACCTCTTCTTAACATATAAGGTTTTTACAATGTTAAACGTTAAAACTAGGGCTGCAACTAATGATTATTTACAAATCGATAAATTCGTCGATTTTTTTTTTGATTAATCGACTAATAATCGAATAGCCAAAGGTTTCTTAAAGAAGACTATTTACGACAGTACACCAGGTAAAACTAAAACTTTTCCACACGAGGAATTCTGGATGGAGCATATTGGCAGACAAAAACATTTATCTCAAATGAAAAATGTGTATATATGTTTTTTTTTACAATTTTAATATAATTACTGCTCTAAGTGGAACCCATTTAGAGCAGTAATTATATCAGCTAAATGCACGTTTTAGAGTCGCTTTAGTTGTCAATTATTTCAATAATCGATTTATCACGATTAATCAGATTGTTTCAGACCTAGTTAAAACCATAATTAAACATTTTCAAAAATGTCCATGTTTAACGCTCTTTATTAACTAAAAAAATATATTTTAAGATTAGATGTTAACAGTTAGAAAGCTGACTGGGCTGTAAAAGCTTTACGTGTGTAAAGCTGATCAACTAACTATTGTAAACATAGATGTTATTATTATGATTTTTAGCTTTAACTCCATAGCTTCAAACCTTCATTCCTTTTAAAGAAAATAAAGACGGTAAGACAGAAAGTTGCAGGAATTATGTGGCGTTTTATAAGTGACAAGGCATCCTGTTCTCACCATGTCTGGACAAAGGAGGAAGGGGTGAACCATTGAAGTCCTTTATCTCAACTTAAACATCTTGACCTGATTAAAATATCCCTAAAGCAGAATGTGCAATATTGTGATAGAAAATGAGATATTTTGCCACATTTCTAAAAGGTTTAGATGATACTGACACAGTGCAGGAAATGATCCTAAAAACACATATCTCTATTGCTCCTGATGGAGCATGGTGGTAAAATAATCATGGTCAGGGTTCCTGTTCTTAAGTCAGAATCATTTTTGGGCTGTTTTTGTTGCAGAGATGAAAATATGAATAACTTATAATTTAAAACTTTATTATGATTTGACCCAAAATTTGAATGTTTCTGGGGAGAAACTGGAGTTTTACTTTTCAAGCATCAATTTTAATAAACAAAGAATGGCTTACTGAGAAAATCTTCAGAATTTTATCAGGAAATCTGGAGGGATGCGCATATAAATCAGAGTGGGAAAATATTGTCGCCTCAAAGGTTGGGATGTAAGTAGACTCTTTCAAAATAAGTCAACAGTTATTTTTTGCAAGTATTAGTTTCATTTTGCACACTTCAAACCAGTTTACTCCATAATTTCTGTTTGTTTTACAGTCCAATATATTTGTTAAGTTTAATTAAATTGGATAAATACTGCATTAAAAGTACATTGGCTTTTTCATAGCCGTGTGACGTCTTTTGAGAACCACTTTAAATATTAAAATGTGAGGCTATTAGGAAATCCGCTTTCCTGTCACAGAATTTCACTCTCTTTGGTTTCCTAACCTCTATATAGTGTGCTACATTTATCTTTATTTGTTTTATTTTCCAACAATTCTTTTGTATCATGAATGATTAGCTTGGTATCATTGTGTTAATGTATTTCCCAATTTTAGACTGAGTTTCGTTGCTATTTTTAATTGCCAAAAATGATGAATTTGTAGCTGGGAGTAACATTGTGAGCAATATGTTCTCTAGGTAGATATAAATTGCTCCCTGCTTGGTATGAAGAGGCTCTGCTTTGTATATTTAGGAGGGGGGTTTTTTTTGTTTTTTTTTTGTCCAAGAACATGTCACCCAACGTATTTTTTTTTTCCTTTCATAAACATTTGTCATGCTAAAGGATCCGTGACATGCCCTGTAGGCTTTAATCCAGCCTTTAGAACATCCACAGCTGGAAAGATTTGCAACTACGTTCAATGTCTTCAGATTAGGATTATTTCTTCTTTTTAAAAGAAAACCTCCCCATACCTGCCTCATCTTTTAACATGACAAATGTTTTTTTTTTTTTTCAACAAATGTCTTGTCTTGAGTGTTTTTCTTTTCAAGGCACATACTGCGGTACAAAAGTAGCTAATTACCCAGATCTCTGGAAAGTGATTTCTTTATATCACATATTTAACAGAAATATGTGATATAAATATATTTAGTCATTTTTAGGTCACTTATTTTGTGATATTTAGGTTACTTAATTGTAATTAAATATCAGTATTTAAAATAGAATAGAAAATCTCTTTATTGTCCTACAATGGGGAAATTGTGGAGTTACAGCAGCATTACAGCAAAAGTGGTCACATAAATGTGGACCTCGAACGTGTATAAAAATAACAAAATAAGTAGCATTGTTAAAAATATACAAAATACATTACTGTACAATGTTTTTACAAATATAAATACTGTGCAGTCACCTGCAGAATAAATAATCATTATACAGCTGTGAACATTTTTAAAAGTATTGGACATGGGAAAATAGCAGCAACACCAGAGATCTGCAAAATGTCAGCAGCGTGTTATTTAAGTGACCAAGACAGAAACTGTGCAAGAATCAGAATAAATGCAATAAGTTATTGAGGTTGTTGGGAACAGTAATGTTTATAAAGTCTCACAGCTGCTGGAGGGAAGGATCTGTGATAACATATGAAAAATAGATAAACAAACTTTTCATATAAATAACATCAAAGTAATAATTAAAATTTCAAACGAGGTGTAAGTTGACAGAAGAAAAGATCAAATTTTTTAGTTGTTGTTAATAAGGCAATAGACCTTTATTTATATTGTACATTTAAATAGAATGACAATTTTCCATTAGAAGAAACAAAAAGATTGATTACAGTGGCATGAATAAAATGCAAATAATTATGGGAAAATAAAATGAATAAAAAATGGATTATATAAAAAAGATGAAAATGATCGATAAATTTAAAAAAGCGAAACATGTATGAGGAAAGTTGGACTGAAAATGTAACCAATTGTGTTTAGATAGCACAGTAAAAGCCACCTCTAAACAAATAAGATTTTACTCTCTGTTTAAAGCAATTTAGGAATTTAGCACTATTACAATTTTGTGGGAGTTAATTCCAGTTTAGTGAAGCATACAAACTAAAACCTGCTTTACCATGTTTGATATTAGTTCTGGGTATATACAGGTGCTGGTCATAAAATTAGAATATCATGAAAAAGTAGATTGATTTCAGTAATTCCATTTAAAAAGTGAAACTTGTATATTATATTCATACATTACATACAAACTCATATATTTCAGATGTTTATTTTGTTTAATTTTGATGATTACAAATGACAACAAATGAAAATCTCAAATTCATCATATCAGAAACTTAGAATATTACTGAAGACCAATACCAACAAAGGATTTATAGAAATGTTGGCCAACTGAAAAGTATGAACATGAAAAGTATGAGCATGTACAGCACTCAGTATTTAGTTGGGCCTCCTTTGGCCTGTATTACTGCAGCAATGCGGCGTGGCATGGAGTCGATCAGTCTGTGGCACTGCTCAGGTGTTATGATAGCCCAGGTTGCTCTAATAGTGGCTTTTAGCTCTTCTGAATTGTTGGGTCTGGTGTATTGCATCTTCTTCTTCACAATACCCCATAGATTTTCTATGGGGTTAAGGTCAGGAGAGTTTGCTGGCCAATTAAGAACAGGGATACCATGGTCCTTCAACCAGGTACTGGTAGCTTTGGCACTGTGTGCAGGTGCCAAGTCCTGTTGGAAAATGAAATCTGCATCTCCAAAAAGTTGGTCAGCTGCAGGAAGCATGAAGTGCTCTAAAACTTCCTGGTATGTGGCTGCGTTGACCCTGGACCTCAGAAAACACAATGGACCAACACCAGCAGATGACATGGCACCCCAAACCATCACTGACTGTGGAAACTTTACACTGGACTTCAAGCAACGTGGATGAAGTGCCTCTCTTCTTTTCCTCCAGACTCTGGGACCTTGATTTCCAAAGGAAATGCAAAATTTACTTTCATCAGAGAACATGACTTTGGACCACTCACCAGCAGTCCAGTCCTGTTTCTCTTTAGCCCAGGCAAGACGCTTCTGACGCTGTCTGTGGTTCAAGAGTGGCTTGACACAAGGAATGCGACAGCAGAAACCCATGTCTTTCATACGTCTGTGTGTGGTGGTTCTTGAAGCACTCACTCCAGCTGCAGTCCACTCTTTGTGAATCTCCCCCACATTTTTGAATGGGTTTTGTTTCACAATCCTCTCCAGGGTGCGGTTATCTCTCTTGCTTGTACACTTTTTTCGACCACATCTTTTCCTTCCCTTCGCCTCTCTATTAATGTGCTTGGACACTGAGCTCTGTGAACAGCCAGCCTCTTTAGCGATGACCTTTTGTGTCTTGCCCTCCTTGTGCAAGGTGTCGATGGTCGTCTTTTGGACAACTGTCAAGTCAGCAGTCTTCCCCATGATTGTGTAGCCTATAGAACTAGACTGAAAGACCATTTAAAGGCTTTTGCAGGTGGTTTGAGTTAATTAGCTGATTAGAGTGTGGCACCAGGGGCCATCAATTTTGAACCTTTTCACAATATTCTAATTTTCTGATATGATGAATTTGAGATTTTCATTTGTTGTCATTTGTAATCATCAAAATTAAACAAAATAAACATCTGAAATATATGAGTTTGTATGTAATGTATGAATATAATATACAAGTTTCACTTTTTAAATGGAATTACTGAAATCAATCTACTTTTTCATGATATTCTAATTTTATGACCAGCACCTGTAGAGTAGGCTTGAACTAGAAGACCTGAGAGGTATGGGTCGTTGATCCACTGACAACAAATCAGCAATGGAATTTGGAGCTAAGCAATCAAGTGATTTATAGACTAGCAGAAGTATTTTGAAGTCTATAAGCTGAGATATGGAGAGCCAGTGTAAGGCCTTTAGCACTGAGGTGACCTCTCTTGTTTTAGTGAGGCAGCAGCATTCTGGTCTAACTGAAGCTGTCTCATTATCTTGTCTTATCTGTCTCAGAAATATATACAATTAAACTAAAGAGGAACACATGAGTTAGTTTTTCAATGTCCAGCTGAGAGAAGAGTCCTTTAACCCTGGAGATGTTCTTTATGTGATAGAAGGCTGACGAAGGTTCACATCTGAGTTCCTCACTAAGGGCCAGATTTCCAGGTTGATTGCTGGTTTCTAGTTGGATTCACTAAAGCAGTGTCCTAACTTTGTAAAACTCTCCATTCTGTCCAAAAATTTTTTACTAATTTTTGTTTTGAGACAGCTGAAGAGATTTTAGAACATGTTGATTTCCTTGACTCCTTACGCTCTAATGGGTTCATTAAGATCTGAGTTGGGGGGGCATGTAAATGTGGAATTAAAGGGACCCTAAGATGGACCCTTGGGGAATGCCACATGTGATCCATGTTTTCTCTGAGGTAAAGCTCCCTACTGACGCAAAAAATTCCCTGTCCTTCAAGTAGGATTTAAACTAGTTCACTGCTATACTAGAACAGCAGACCTATTTTGGTCAAGTGCCCTGATAAAATGAAGCGATCAACAGTGTCCAATGCTGCACTGAGGTCCAGTAATACCAACACTCTGGTTCTCCCAGTCTGCATTCATACAGATGTCATTGAACAGCTTGACAAAGGCTGTCTCTGCACTGTGGTGAGAACGGAAGCCTGACTGGAATATGCTGAAGCAGTTGGTTATAGTTAGGAAGGTGTTTAACTGTTGAAACACTGTTTTTTCAATAACCTGGTTGGAGCTAGGCCTGCAGTAGCAGCTTGTCCAAGGAGCTTGTCCTCTCCACCTTTAAAAAATGGGCACATGCACAACCCTGTACCTGCTCCCGAAAGAGAATGCCTATTAAATGTGTGCGAGAGCATGCACGAGCCCTTTTCTCCTTGTGCATGCTGTTTGCATCACTCATACAAGCTTAATTTCTATGTCAGACTCACCACCGGAAAGTGAAAATGGGGACGAGCACCTAGGACGGCCTTACGTGAACATGTCACTAGAATGATTGACAATTAGGAAGACCTCCTATTTTGATGATCCACCAGGGAAAAGAACATCGTCAACTTTACATTTAAGGAAAGCTGTGAGTAAAAGATTGAGACAGCAGGAGGAATAGCTTAGCAGTGGCGCAATTTCTGTAGTTTATTTGGTGAAATTTGATTTTTAAAGATTGGTTCTGGTTGGAGACTACTTTAGTACTTGACATGATATTGGTATAAAGACTGACCTTCTGATCTGTTGATTTTTTTCAGTGAAGTTAGCAAATTCATTGCAGGCCCTGGTAGAGTGGAGTTCAGATGCTACAGTTACAGGAGTGCTATTTAAATCTCTCGACTGTGGCAAATTAGGCAGGAGCATTGGTAATGTTTTTGCTCCGGGCAAGTCAGGTAAGCAGTGGACACGACACTAACACAATAAATAAGATTAGAAAACTCAAAAGACTCTGTAAAGCTGATTTTATGCGATAATCTAGATATTTTTATGATTTGTAAAAATGTTAAACCTTTTGCATAAATGCTGATATCTGTGCCAGTTTTCACATATCAACATACATAATCTGAAGCATATTTTCTAGGTGTTATTCTGTGAACACTGAGCATGGCAGCCTGGTTAGAGAGTGGCTTTCTCCTACTGTAAATCTACTCTCCAGATTCCCGTATTGATCCTGCCAGTCGATAGTGTTATTCATATAGCCTCACAAGCCAATGCCCTTGCTTATTCACTATAACTTCACAGTCAGCAAGGCGTGGAAAACAAATCTTTCTCCAGTGTGCGGGAGAGCTGAGAAGCAGCAGCTGAAGAAGAGGTGATCTGACTAGTAGGTGCACAGAGGAGAGGTTAGTAAGAGAGACAGCAGGACAGACACACACACATCTCCACACATCCCACACAAGGTACTGAGTGTGCTGGATTACAAAGCAGTGAGCTATGTGACAGTAGACACAGGCAATCCAAAGCTAGATTTAAGGCTGCCAGTCAAAAGAGGCCTGTATACATGCACATAAGCTAGTGTTTCAAAAAGTTGCTATTGATCTTCAAGCTATGTCAACTTCTGGAGTTTTTAGTCTATTTTGTCGTGTCATGATCGCAAATTAGTTGGAGAACCTTAATGCACAAACTGCATTAGGAGGACCAAGGGACACAGCAGACGTTTCAGGGTATGCAGTGGCAGTATCATGCTGTGGGGTTGGGTTTTCTTCTGAAGAAAGCATAGAATGTTCAATCCATCAAATGACAATAGAAAGGGTATGACACTGCTGCAAACCTGTCAATGCATGACTTGTACTAAACTGACAGGTCAGATGTGGAAACAGCAAACAGGAAGAGGGTGATCTGCTAATACATTCAGAATACCTTGGTAAATACTGGTTAAAGATCACCTTAAACCAACACATCCTTTTTTTATTATTATTATTTATATATATATTTTTTTATTATTTTTTTTTTCAGGGTTAAAAAAATAAAAAAAATAAACCAACACATCCATAGTTACCCAGGGTGGTAGTGGTGTTCAATTGTTAAGAGGAATTTTCTGAGATTTAGCAAAAGACAAGAGATTTCAGATTATTTATAGGCCACTTGTATGTATATATATATATATATATATATATATATATATATATATATATATATATATATATTGCATTTATATATGCATTTATATATAAATGCAAAAGATGAAATATAGAGAGATAACAGACACTATGTACACACCCACGCAACTCATGAGGTATGGAGACTATATACATATATATCATTTATCTATATATGTATATAAACATGAACAATATGCAGATCTACTGACCAGAAGATGGTGGTCTACAGACTGATAAAATATGATTAAATAATATTCATAAAAACACAGGGTTTCGGGGTCACATAGGAACATGTTTCACCAGAAAGAGGTAGCTTTGTACATGTATTGTTATTCAGCTGGACTGTAGCAGGGAAAAAGCTATTGAAGAAGCAGGTTGTGTGTGGTGAAACTGTCTGCTCTGCCGCTCTGCTGACAAAGACATATCTGATAAAAGCTGCAGCTGTTCTTGCAAAAAAAAAAACCTGCGTGTAAGATGCATTTTATAAAATTCTAGAAAGATGAATCATTTTAACTACTTAGTGTTGGTCTATCAATTCAAGCCCCTAAGAAGCATATTGAGGTATTCGGGTGTAACACGACTAAATATTGGAATTGTACAGGGAATTATTATTTTTGTATACTCTGCATGTGGGTGTGGGTGTCTGTTAAAAGTTGAATGAACATTCAGAACAGCTGGCTTGTAATGGTCAGCTGATGCATGCTTCCCACTGCCTTGCTCCGCCATGTAAACACACTCCAACTGGTTTATCTTTAGCAGCACCCGTTCAGGCGGGACGAAAATGGAGGGATTGGGGGGCATGGAAGATATTAAACATAAGGGGTGGACAGACAATATGTTGAGCAACATTGTGTGTACTTTCATGTTCCTACACGTATAGAATATTATATATAAAAAGTTACCAAGGCTACTTCTTTACAACTTCCTCTCCACTCGACACCCTGCCCCAAAACACACAAATAAACCATGTGTCACATTGCAGGCATCCCAGGGCTCCCCTGCACCAAATATCGGATTTGATGATTCTTATATTTCAGCTGCTCTCTTGGTTTCAGGTTTGTTCACCGGGGTCATCTGAGCTTAACTGACTTGGTGCATGGCGTGCCTGAAGTTTCAGGGCAGAGAAACAAGACCACCCTGAAGTGGTAAGGGGATGAGAGGTTTGAGGACAGTGCTAGGAAAGGCCTCTAACAAGCCTGGACATAAGTGCTGACCTCCTATATGTGCCATCTTTGCCATATGCAGCACGCGCACACATCTTTGCTTGTGCGTGTTTGTCCTGCTGGACCGGGGTGCACCCATGAGGAAAAGTACACAGTCATCAGTAATTGTGATCGTTCAACAAGCAGTGGGTCATGCCCTGCCTCTGTAAGCATTATTGTGAAGCACAGAGAGGGAGAATCCTCCAAACATAACAGGGATTAGTGTTTGAGAAGCTCAGCAGATACAGATGAGCCTGCTGTTCCACTTTCAACAGCCCACTGACACATGGAGAAATATACACAACAATAAAGCTACTAGTCAGACATTTTCTGTCAATCATCCTGACTTTAGAATTAGTTTCTTATCCTCAGAACAACATATCCAAACTGTTTGTTTTCTATTTTTTTTTTTTTGCAATTTTCTGGGATTCAGAATTTGTCAAGATCTCTTACAACCAAGAAGCAACTGCGTTGAGCTGTGTGGAGTATGTTTTTCTTATTTTATTCTTCCTTATCTACAAGTTTTTCTAAGCTAGTTCTGCAATATATTTTTATTTTTTACTTTCTATGGCTGACAAAATATTTCAGGTTTATAGAAAAACTGCATAGATTGTTTACCCTAATTTCCTGATCAGGTTAAAATATCTAAGGTTGAACTTCTGTGACTCATCTGCAACACTTTAATTTATACACTCGCTGACCAGTTTCTGAGGTTCTTTTCTAAGCTCTAAGAATCAACCAATCACATGCCAGCATCTAAATGCATTGTATTTAGCATCTTGGACTTTGAATGTAACAGTTGAGGATGGGCTTACAGCAGCTGAAGAACAGCCATGTGTCAGTTCTGTTAGCTAAAAGAAGGAGTCAAATCAAAGGCTAAAATTCCCGCACACTCACCAAGGAGAATAACGGATTGCAAAAATGTCGTCTCATCCAACGGATCTGAAGTTCAGCTGCAACATTTAGATGGTGGGGTCAGAAAGTGAGGAAAACAGCCAACGGTATGAATCTATCTTGCTTTGAATCAGTCGCTCAGGCTGGTAGTTGCAGTATAATGGTGTGGAAGATACTTTCTAGGCTCACTTTTGGCCCCTAATGCCAACACATCAGGAATAATCCTCCACAATCCAACTACATATTGTTGCCTTTTGTATCTCTGCTTCTGTCTCCTTGAACCCCAGTCGGCCTCGGCAGATGGCCGCTTACACTAAGCCTGTTTCTGCTGGAGGTTTCTTCCTGTTAAAAGGGAGTTTTTCCTCTCCACTGTCACTACAAGCATGCTTGGGGTGAGGGATTGAAGAGAATCAATGAGTCGATGCAATCACCTGGTTTTCCTTAGATAGAAAACTTTGAATCAATTTCACTGTATGATCTGGTGAATTGTAAAGTGCTTTGAGATGATATGCGTTGTGAATTGGTGCTATAGAAATAAACTGAATTGAATTGAATTACTAATCCCAATCTAAGCAGTCATCCAACACCTTACCTTCAGGATCTGATGCAACTGTGCATCACAGCAGGGACCAATCTGGAGCAAGACATTTAATTCTTAAATTATGGAGACCTTAAGGTAAAATGGGAAGTACAGTATAATTCTGCGTAGGAAAGTTTGAAGTTATTGGTTGGTGTTTTTTTCCAAATCCATCAGTAGTGGACCATCCACTAATAGTAGATCAACCCAAATAAACCCAAAGAAGGAAAAGCAGTTTGTCCCTTTCTTTGTAATTTATGAAACAATTAGAAGGAAATCCATATCACCTATTGTTTTTTTTTTGTTCATTTCTATCAAATGATAACGTGTTTTCACCAGGTATTTTCTTTCCTGTGGTAACTGATGTTGGTACTTGCATCTATTAGGGATTTTTTTTTCTTTTTGTTTTTTAGATGTGAAGGCTGCAGTATAAGTCACACAGCAAGAAGCATGGCGGATATAATCTATAGAATAACTGATCATCAGTCCATGCAGATCTGCAGCCTATTGCTCTCAGTCATGATGCCAGATTACTGTCGGTCACGAAGCCAGTTACACCAACTATCAGAGTGTTATTGTTACCGCCTTTCATGTTTGGAAAGGTGTGTTTGTATTTCAGTGCAACATCTGAAGGTGTGAGTCAGATGGACATCAGGCGGCGCGCCTGTCTCTGGCTGTCAGCTGCAGATCTTACCTTGGTGAGCTGGGCGATCTTCTTGCACATCTTGCTGTGCAGCTGGTTGTCGTAGAGCTCCTGCTCGATGGTGGCCAACTCTGCCGCAGTCCCGTTCACGGTGGAGCCCGGCCCGGGGGACTGTGCAGCCTTACCGGCGCCTGAAGCCATAGTGAACCCCCCACCACCACCACCTCCCCTCCCTCTCGCTCTCTCTCCCAGGGGAACTTCTCTAGACCGGAGGATTGTCAGAAATGATCCTTCCGCCGCGCGGATGAAAAATCCCACCTAAATCGTGTCAGCTCCCTACTCGTGCATCTCATCCCTCCGCGCGCTGACTCCTCTTGGGCATCTGGAGGAATCCGATCTGCGGGGCTCTCCCGGTGCGCTCCTCTCCTCCTGCTGGCCGCCCGGTGATCGCCGAGGTCACACGCTGGAAGTCCATCGGGGACGCGCCTGCGCCAGCCGAGCCTTCCCTTTTGACAGCAGATCTATATATTTCTCCTTATTCTAATAGGAAGGATGAGGGCGCACAGTCCGACCACCTGTCTGGGGGCCAGGGAGGAGAGGGGCGGGTGTATCTGTGGAACATTACCGGAGACAGCTGCTGGAGAGGCGCACTGCTGCAGTGCTGCCCCGCCCCTGATCGCTGCTCGGAGGGAGGAGGAGGAGGGTCTCCAGGGTGTGTGATCAGTTAGATAAACCAACACAGAGGGTAGGAACAAACAATTGGAGGCAGAGGCGTAGCCAGAACATTTTAATAAGGGTGGCCAAGCAATGACCAATGTACACTGAAAGCTGATATTCAATTCAGAACACAAGTCATCTCAAGGCACTTTACAGTTCAACCAGATCATACAGTCAAATTGATTCAAAGTTGTCTAAGGAAAACCAGTTGATTGCATTGACTCATTGACTCAAATGCAATCCCTCACACTAAGCATGCTTGTAGTGACAGTGGAGAGGAAAAACTCCCTTTTAACAGGAAGAAACCTCCAGCAGAACCAGGCTCAGTGTGAGCGGCCAACTGCTAAGGCCGACTGGGGTTCAAGGAGACGGAAGCAAAGATACAAAAAGCAGCTGTAAAACGCAGCCCCGTCCAGGAAACACACAGCCAGGCAGACCAGCTCCGAGCCAACTTCCATTATTGGTGGAACGGTTCACAAAATCCATGGTTCGGTTCGGTTCACGGTTTCGTGGTCACGGTTTTCGGTTCGGTTTGGTATATGTTGATTGTTACACCGAAAAATAAAAAAATTATTAAAATTAATGAAAAATAATAATTAATGAAAAGAATCCAAAATAATTAATGAATTGTAATTATTTTTAATGATCCGCGGAAACCCTGGATCATTTCCACATGTTTTACTGCTTTGAATTTAATCATCTCGCGCATGCCCTCTACGATCTCCAAGGAACTCAGAGCGGAGCGGACGGGAGCCTCAGTGGAGGCTGTATGCTTTGATTTGTGCAGGCGGTCTGGTGCGCAGCGGGACGAAGCGGAGCGGATCGCTGACGGAGTATGTGGGATTTCAGGGTTAGCATGACATGTTGGTCATGTTGCTGTTAGCATAAACAAAACGTGTTGCACAATGCTTGCACACTGTTGCACTTTTATCCACAACTATCTTTCCGCCGTCATCGTAGGTCACTCTAAATGCAAAGTGGTCCCATACAACAGACCTATAAACTGCTGCTGGCGCGTCTTCCAACTCCTGTTCTTTCCCACTCGCCATATCCACACAATTCTCCACAACAACTGATTTTTTTCTGCTACACCCGGCTAAGCTGCTTCGCTTCTTCTTCTTGTTTACTACTGGTGGTTGGCTTTGGTCGCAGTACCGCCACCTTCTGCTCTGGAGTGTAATCGCTTCCCCTATGAGAAAAAGGAGCAGCGCATGTACAGAACGAAACACACGCGAACCGAACCGAGACAGTCGAACCGAACGGTTCGGACGGTTTTCAAGAACCGTTCCATCCCTAACTTCCATGTCAGAGGATGAAGAGAGCACATCCAGTCACGGTCAGAGAAACAGGACAACACTGGAAAACAGGCCGATCTCCAGCATCTATAAACAAGGGTGTTGATGGAAGAGGAACAGGCACCAGAACCTCAGGTTCAATCTGCTCCAAAATGAAAATAAACAATTACAACATCCATTTTTTCTAAATAAAGACAAACTATACTTTTCTACAGCCTTTGCTAACAAATAGACACATATATTTAAACATCCATGCTGTCTAAATTAAAGGTGTAGTGGACAAATTTCTTTCAGTTTTTATGTCTGGGGTTCAATGGCGTAACAACACAATAATAGGCCTGTAAGCAGGGCCAGCGATTGCTACAGGCGAGCTAGGCAATTGCCTAGGGCGACAAATGTGTTGGGGGCGCCCTCTAGCGTCGCCCTTAGGCTTACTTCCCATTAATCATAGAATTAGAAAAAAAGGCGAATTAAACCGGTTATGAAGCGTCCGTCAGTTTGACTTAACCTTACGTATATATAAATAGCAAATTATGAACAAATAAATATACCACCGTTTTTTTATTTATTTTTTCACATTTAAGAGAAAATCGGAAAAGATTCTGATCACCTTTCAAGCGCCCTCCAACCCGGAAGTCGTGACGTCAATCACTGCAGCATGTCCACCAATATTTTGGAATGAAATTGTAAGCAAACAGATATTAAAAGTAAAACAAGTAAAGTCTGGCACTTAACTTTGCTTGCGACTCGAGGATGGCTGAACAGAAAAGACTCCCCTCTCCTCCTCCAGCTGCTGACGCTGCACCACGTCTTAATCATCCACTCAGAGTACCACTGATAAGCGCGCACACAGACTTTGTAGCTTGTCCGGTCAGTTAAAAATATTAATTGTGAAATCCGTCTTGTAATCGGCAGCATACAAGCTAGTTAGCTTGAAAAGTAAATAAAGTTTCAGACGTGCTGCGTGATGATGTGTTCAGATTGGCTCAGTAAAACGACAATTAGGTTATCATGATGCGTTCAAGTGTAACATAAAGAAAACGGGAAATTTTGTTTTTGGCGAGAAACGAGTAATACAGTTGTATATTGCTTTAATTATTTTAGAATATATAATTAAACTACTGATGCCAACATTTATTAAAAATTACATTTAATTTAAAATACAATTATTTATTTGTTAAATATTTTCCTAATCACTAAAAACATGATGAAAAGTGACAGTAGACAATACATTAACCAACAATTGTGAAAATATATTCTAGTTAGTTTTATGTCATTTCGAAGTGGCCTATTACATTAGCCATGTTTATTGAAGGCTAGAAACGTTTTTGTTATGCTCACTTGTTAAGCAATAGAAGCAATACCAGTTCTGTTAAAAAAATTTTTGTTGCATCGTCTTTCCACCAAATAACAGAAAAGTATCAATAGTGGTATCGATAAAGACTCGGATCGATAAGGAGTATCGATAAAGGTATCGATATCAATAAATATTAACGATCCCCATCCCTAATGTTGACATAATTTTTTTCTCAGTATATATGCAGCAGAATTATGTGCTATATTATTAGCTTGAGAATGGGTAGAAGATACTAATATAAATAAAATATTTTGTAGTGATTATCTGCATTGAGTATTCAAAAGGGATGTACAAATAATCATCAAAATATATGAAGTTATGGCTGTTCATCATAGAATATGTGAACAAAAAACAACAACAACAACTTCAAACTTTTAATTTTGTAATGGTATTAATAAAAGCACTTTTGTTTGTAGAGGGTTAATCCTTTCTTTAATCACTAATCAATGTCAGAAATCAGGGTAAATATACCTGATATATTTTAGTTAGAGGAAAATTTTGTTTATCTCATTTCTATTTATGTTCAAATGATTTAATTGAACTGGAACAGAAAATTTAATTTAATGTTTATCAATTACTTTTTTATGTAGTCCTTGGTTGAAGAATTTCTTAAATTTATTATTTTTTATTGTTATTTGGTAATTTCTGAAATTGATTTATTTAATATTTGTTTCATGTGTGTTAAATTTGTTAATTGTCTGAAATAAATTCATTCAATGATTCAATCCAGTTTTTTAGTTATACTTTACCTAAGTGTCCTTACAGATGGTTAAAAGTGTTTTTGCACAGTCCTAACTTTGAGTGTGTAATAAATTATTTAAAATAATAAAAAATAAGAGGTACTGAAACCTATTCTGGTATTTGTCTATGCATCACTCCATGCTAAGTTATAGTTTTTTCTGAATGCTTAAACACAACCTTGATTCTTATAGCACAATTTCTAAAACTATTAATACTTATAGCAAATCCACAAACTGAGTTCACAAAACTAAAAGAACAAACACTGCTTTGCACTCAATTTGCAATTTTGTAACACACACTTTGCACAACTGTAGGCACAATTCACCACACAGCACTCTTTGTGGAACTGTAAACACAACTCAATGAAGCACTAAACAGATGCTGAAAACAGTACTGGTATTTCGCACGGCAAAAGTGAGGGGGGGGTGGATGGGGGCGCAAAACTCAATCTCGCCTAGGGCAACCAAAGGGCTAGAACCGGCCCTGCCTGTAAGCAACATTATCTGGGTGGGCCCCATATAAAGTGCAACACTCTGGATTATCCACAATTCCAAGTCATAGTGTATAAAAAATAAAATACTAATTGTTTTAATATCTTTATTGTGGTTTGAAACATTATTGTTTTTGTGTTTTCTTTTTCCACCACTAGATGGTGCCCTGTCTTTGTTTGGGCCTCCTCGCACACCTGCGGCTCGTTGGGTCATTACCAGAGGAGTATTTGAGCAGCGGTCTGTCACTACCTCGACGCCAGAGTGTTTTTGCCAGTATTGGGTACTCTAGCCGAACTGAGATTAGCTGAGTCTAACCTTTCAGCCAGCCTTGTCTTTCTGAGTCTAAGCTTGCTTTGTCTTTGTTCTCTGGCAGGAAGCCTTCCTCATCCACTGGATAAGCCTTCTACTCCCCTGGAAGGATAAACTGAGTCTTAGTTGAGCAAGGGGAAACCTCCACATGATCCGTTCATGTCCTCTTCAGGAAAACCCGGTGACAGTCCGCTCCTTTGCTCCTCTGGACCCAACGTTAGTCTGCCCGTCCGCCCTCCAATGAGTTCTTCCATCTCTGGATAAGACCCCACAAACTGGATCCAAAGATTAACCAAGAGTTCCCCAAACGTGAGTGCCTCTCCTGCAAATTACAAGCCTCGGTCTTTTTTCTTACGGTCCCTGAACTAATCATTGTGATCTCCTCTTCAGAGTTTGGTTCCGGTACACCAGTCCACTGAGGTCCAACAGTGTTACCCAGCTGTATATCTCTCAGTCTGTGTTTTTGTAAACCACAATAAACCTGTTAACTTTTTCCCTTGGCTTCTGAGTGTGCTTCTGCATGTGGGTCAGATCCGTAAAGCCCATCATGACCATTATATGAGCGTATTTTTTTTACCAGCCGTCTAATAAACTATACACAGTTATTAACATAGTAATTAAAAGTATCACTGTCTGCTTTGCTATTGGTGTCATATTTATTAAAATCCAACATGTGTTGAGGTATAAATATGGTCCAGTCAGTCATCTTAAAATCAGGTGGGTTTCATGATTAATTATTTCCACAATTGCGAAGGGGGCCTACCAGGTTTCAGTGACGGGGCCCCTAAGTGGTCGGGGGCCCATAAGCAACTGCAGTCTCTGCTTACCAATATTTACATCTTTGCTGGGGGGAACATCTTACTCATTTTCATTACTAACCTACTTAATTCATAATCATTCACCATAAAATTAATATTTACATGTACTAATATCTACATTAAATGGAATACCTTTTATTAAAGTAGTTATTTATCTCATGATTTCAGTGAAGATTCCTAGATGACTTGCAGAGACATAATTTTCTCTTTACCCCATATAAGACAAAATCTAGTTCTGAAAAGAGCATGAATTCTGTATTTATCTTTAATGTTAGTATATTGATGTGCATAATTAACCACAGGGCTTTTGTTGTCAGGTAATTGTTAACATATAGATAATTAAAATGTTAAATAAGTTAGAATATTCCACTTAAGAGTATTACTGCTGCCACCATCTGTATTATAGGGGGAAAAAATGGTAGGGGTGGCCACAGGGGTGACCAATGATTGGGTAAGGGTGGCATGCCCACCCCTGGCCCCCTATCTAGCTGATGGAGGTCATGCACCATGGTATACAGGTAAAAGCCAGTAAATTAGAATATTTTGAAAAACTTCATTTATTTCAGTAATTACACTGAAAAGGTGTAACTTGTACATTATATTTATTCATTGCACACAGACTGATGCATTCAAATGTTTATTTCATTTAATTTTGATGATTTGAAGTGGCAACAAATGAAAATCCAAAATTCCGTGTGTCACAAAATTAGAATATTACTTAAGGCTAATACAAAAAAGGGATTTTTTTTAGAAATGTTGGCCAACTGAAAAGTATGAAAATGAAAAATATGAGCAAGTTCCAATACTTAATACTTGGTTGGAGCTCCTTTTGCCTCAATTACTGCATTAATGCGGCGTGGCATGGAGTCGATGAGTTTCTGGCACTGCTCAGGTGTTATGAGAGCCCAGGTTGCTCTGATAGTGGCCTTCAACTCTTCTGCGTTTTTGGGTCTGGCATTCTGTATCACAATACCCTACAGATTTTCTATGGGGCTAAAGTCAGGGGAGTTGGCTGGCCAATTTAGAACAGAAATACCATGGTCCGTAAACCAGGCACGGGTAGATTTTGCGCTGTGTGCAGGCGCCAAGTCCTGTTGGAACCTGAAATCTCCATCTGCATAGAGCAGGTCAGCAGCAGGAAGCATGAAGTGGTCTAAAACTTGCTGGTAGACGGCTGCATTGACCCTGGATCTCAGGAAACAGAGTGGACCGACACCAGCAGATGACATGGCACCCCAAAAAGACATGTGCCTCTCCTGTCTTCCTCCAGACTCTGGGACCTCGATTTCCAAAGGAAATGCAAAATTTGCTTTCGTCAGAAAACATGACTTTGGACCACTCAGCAGCAGTCCAGCTCTTTTTTTCCTTAGCCCAGGTGAGACCCTTTTCGCGCTGTTTCTTGGTCAACAGTGGCTTGACACGAGGTATGCGGCAGTTGAAACCCATGTCTTTCAAGCGTCTCTTGGTGGTGGATCTTGAAGCACTGACTCCAGCAGCTGTCCACTCCTTGTGAATCTCCCCCACATTTTTTAATGTTTTTTTTTTTTCACAATCTTGACTAGGGCGCGGTGATCCCTATCGCTTGTACACTTTTTCTGACCATATTTTCCTTCCCTTTGCCTCTCTATTAATGTGTTTGGACACAGAGCTCTGAGAACAGCCAGCCTCTTCAGCAATAACCTTTTGTCTTTCCCTCCTTGTGCAATGTGTCGATGGTCGCCTTTTGGACAGCTGTCTAATCTGAAGTCTTCCCTATGTTTGTGTAGGCTTCAGAACTGGACTGAGAGACCATTTAAAGCCCTTTGCAGGTGTTTTGAGTTAATCAGCTGATTAGTTTGTGGCACCAGGTGTCTTCAAAATTTAACCCTTACACAATATTCAAATTTTGTGAAACACACGGAACTTTGGATTTTCATTTGTTGCCACTTCAAATCATCAAAATTAAATGAAATAAACATTTGAATGCATCCGTCTGTGTGCAATGAATTAATATAATGTACAAGTTACACCTTTTGAATGCAATTACTGAAATAAATCAAGTTTTTCAAAATATTCTAATTTACTGGCTTTTACCTGTATTTCCACAGACACCCAGAGGAGTTTTATGGTGATGCTAAATGGCCGAAATAACGTAAAAATCCATTGGATGATTTCCGATTCTTTTATAGTAGGTATTGGGTTTTCTTGCTGTGGGAGACCCAATACCATGGGGCAGCTCAGAACAATTCTGCAAACGAAACAGCAAACCAGGGGCCAAAAACTAGAAAACCAGATGGCCTAACAGGTTTTGGGTGGTTCTTATTTTTTTATCTTATTTTTCTTAATTGGTGGGATCAGATATGATTTGATAGAGATTGGCACCGGTGGTTCTAGCAGAAAAAAACAACAGCAACAGGGCAATAGTTTATTAAGAGAGCCAAAAGATCTGGAGGCTCTGAGCTTGCAGTTGGGATTCTCTCAATATTTATGAAGCTTAAGATGCAATCCCTTTATTTTCAAATCATTGTTAAGAGAATTTAAAAGGTTTCTAAAGTTTCTATGCCAATGCATATCATCATACAATACAGATTTGGTATTATGTCTTCATTTGAGGGGCCATAACAAGTTCTATGGGGGTACAGGCCCCTGTTGGCCCCTCTCTACAACCGTCCATGCAGACTGGTGTCATATTTACCAAGATGGACCAGAAGTAAACAGTGAAAGACAAAAATGGAAAGCTTTCTGCTGAAATCCACTCTTTGCTTTTGATGCAGGGAAACAAAGCAGTGGCTGATAGAATAGAATAGAATAGAAAATCCCTTTATTTCCCACAAAGGGGAAATTCTGGTGTTTACGGCAGCAAAAATATTATAGAAAAAATGGTCACACAAATGTGGATCTTAGAAAAATTGATAAGAATAAAATAATAGTGAAGAGTTACAATATAGTATTTTGTTAATTTTTGTAAGTGTTTTTACAATTTAAATACTGTGCACCTGGAGAATAAATAACCAATATAGAGCTATGGACAGTAATTTACAATAATGGATATTTAAAAAGTAGCAGCAACATCAGAGATGTGCAAAATGACAGCAGCATGTTATTTAACTGACTAAGGTAGAAACTGTACAAAATCAGCATGAATATTACAACTTATTGAGGTTATTGAGGTTATCAGTCCAATAGGGGGCCTATAATAAATTAGCCTGTTATTTTTCTTTGCTTATAGTAATTAATAAATCGTAATTCTGCATAAAATGTTTGCTTTTTTTTGGGAGCTGGCAAATTTACTGAGCCTGGTAATGTCCCATCCAATGGTGGTTGTCTTTTAAAAAATAAATATTGTGTAATGTTATCAGTGCTATACTATACACTTGTTATGCTTATTGATTTTAACAACAAAAGGTGATACTCTAATATTAATTAACATTAATTGGTGTTATATTGGAGTACAATTATACTTGCTGTTAAATGTAAGAAATTTGTTTAAAGATATCTCCACTACAGTAGTTACCAGGAAGCCTGGGTGCAGCTACATCTTACTGTAAACTGCTTGTCAGCTGGCTGAAAGGTTACTGCACTTTTGCTATTCTTACACGAATGACAGTTGGCTGTTTAAAAGATGATTAAAATTGCTTAAAAGCAATTAAGAGTGGTGCCAATAATCAATATTATTAAACTAAAGCTCCTGTTTTATTCTCAGAACAGAATAAGAAAAGTGTAGAATTTTACACAGAATGAAGTTCACTTGAAAACTGAATTTAGATTCTTTCTCTCTGCTAGATGTATATATTTGCTATTATTTTGTATTTAAAATATAATATGTACTGGAAAATATTGCAAATTTTTATTTTTTTTTTGCCTATGGAATAATATGAATTATAATAGACATTAGTGTGGTACAGGAATTTTATTTTATACAGGAAGCTTTAGAATATGCACCTGAATATTATAATATATGTAAAACCACTGAATATTAAACACAAAAAGACTAATATTTTCATTTTGTTATTGACTACAAATAGCATATTTTTTCTGGAATGCAAGAATCAAAGCAAAGTAATAAGTGACCCTTCGAAATACACATGTGCATATATCATACATGTTTATAAACAATATTTTGTAAATACTGTAGATACAGATCGCATAATAAAACATTAGTGGCTGCTTTTATTCAAGATTTTAAAGTGTTTATGGTCAGAGATTTAAGTTTATCTGTACACTGCTATTCTTACTTTTCCTCTACATCTGACATTTATTGTATAAATACACTACAGATCTTGCATGTGTGGGTAGTATTTAAGCCCTGCAAGAGATAGTAAAGGGAGCCACATGTACTTCCAATTCATTTTCCACTTCAACTAAATTGCAGGCTTCAAATTTATAGTGCCCAAAGATGTTTTGTGAAAGCCTTGAAAATCAATGATACAGAGGGAAGATTTCCCAATAAAAACATTAAAATAGCCGATTCTAAACTGATGAGAAGGTGAAAGGACATAAAGACCAGAAACTAGTCTGCAAATAGTTAAATATGATGGAGGTAACTATGGTAAGAGGTAACTTATCTTGTTTTATTCCTATATGATATTTCATAGTTTTTATATGGGAAGGGTGTAATTTTACTATGTGTGTTGTAATTCCACAATTTTTTTTTATTTTATTCTTTCTTATTATATTATATTTTGTTCTATTGTACTTCTGTAAACGGTTGCACTACAAGAAAATAATTTCCCGCAAGGGATTAATAAAGTAATTGTGATTCTGATTCTGATTGACTACATATTGTTATTCTTCAGCTCAGTTTGTCTTGCTGTAATTCCCTCCCATCCAGCAGGTGGCGGTAAAGCCCCCAAAGGCTGCAGATAAAAAGGAAACTCGCCTCCTACGGTTAAATTTAAAAACAGGCGGTAGTTTTACGACTAGGAAGTTCAGAACAAGGTAAATTAAACATAAATTGTGTTTTTTCTCTGGTATATATGTATAATACCAATCACGTTTAAGCAAGTTTATAAATTGTATTTCATTATATTATGTTCCGCTTGTCCTGAAGGGCTTGTTTTGTTGTTCGTTTTGTTTTGAACGTATCTGCTGCTGTAAAGAAATAACCTAAAGAAGCGAGGGCTGCTGTTTTTTGTGTATATTTATATTTCTTGTTTTTTTTTCGGGCAAGATGACTGCGGACACTGAGATAGAGCTAAAGGAGGCGTTTCAGCGAGCTCAAAAGGGACACAACAACAAGGCGAAGCTGGTGGCTAGCCTGAAGAGCCGCTACAACAAGGTGAAGATGAAGCTAGCTGATGATCATCACTGTTAACAGACAGCAATATCATCAAAACTGTTCTTTATGATAGTTGCTCATCTGACAGGGCTGCTGTTCAGAGGCATTATCAGTGATGAAATGAAAGAAATCACGCTAACACTGGAGGAGCTTCAAAGCTCCTCTAAAATATTATGCGAACCTCGATATATGGTTTATTTAAAATTCAGATCCTTAATCTTAGGTCCTGTTTACTAAATGTTTTTTGTGGGGGAAACCAAAATTGCTTATCTCCATGAAATCACCTTCACCAACATGAAACGTTGCAGCAGAAGGCTGTAGGTGTTTTTTTTTTATGTAGGGACAGAAAAGCTGATCAAATGAGAAGATAAATGGAGCTACATAGAAGGAATCCCTAAATAGCTCCTATAAGAGGCTGAAAAACACCCCTCAAATATTTATTTTGCTGCAAAATCATTTTTTTTGTTCTTTATTATGTATTAATACTTTTTTTTTTAATTTGATAAAGAATTTAAAGTTTTAGGGATGTCATATTTTCAAATCATTCTGGCTTAAACATGCATATAAATGTACCCTTTATCAGATCGTATGGTACTAGAAGTTAGAAATTTTCTATTTAAAAAAAAAAACCTGTCTTAAAATCTGTTTTGTTTTTTCGTTTTTTATGCACGCCAGTTAGTAATACGTCAGCTTGTACACCTAAATTCAGCCAATCATATACAGAAGTATAGATACTGCAGTTTAAGAACACTCTGTTAAAAGTTGAAGTATCAACTTGACCTCTTTACTTAAGTAAAAGTGAAAAATTATGTGCTCCAAAAACTACCTAAAGTATACAGGTATAAAGTAACCTTAAAAACAAAAAACAGCCAGATGCCACTATATGAATTGAAAGCTTAATTTTTCAACTATTTTGAAAAATTCTTTGAGATAGGGCCAAGGATGAGGGAGGTTTTGTTGGTCTCTGACTCCATCTCCCGATACGCTCTCGCCTGTGTCCGACCTTTCAGACATTTCAACATCTTTCTCTAAATCCAACATTGTAGCATGGCATAGACAATTCATGTTTGCAATTTGAAGAACACCTGCTTGAGTGTTTGCATAATATGACTCATCCAATCACACTAGTTTTAATTAGGTGTGGATGGCACTAATGATCAGCATTGGATGGCACACATGACGTGAAATTAATATTTATTAAACCGAAGCCAAGAGTATTGTGTAAAGTTTGTTTAAAAAATTAAGGAATATAAAGTACAGATACTTGTGTGAAAATGAAATAAGTAGAAGTCAGAAGTAGGAGGAAAAATAAGTAATGGAGTAAAGTATAGATACCTAAAAAGTGTACTTAAGTACAGTAACTAAGTCTTTGTACTTTGTTACTTGACACCTTTGATCATATATCAATGGTCATCTGTCAATCAAATGTTTCCGGTCATAGCATCTTGATTCATGTGTCGCAGCTAATATCTGCAATGGTTGAAATAAGAAATTAGAATAATTTCCTTTACCATTGAGTTCCGTCCCAGTGTTCGCGGGGATGGACGTCTGTGTCTTCAGCAGGCGTAGAGCTAACAGAACTGGCAGCGCTGCAAGGCAAGGGCTCAAACATGTACGACTGTAAGCCTTCTACACCAAACCAAGCTTCTGCCGCCCTGGCGTCCTCTTCCACAACATCTTCGTCAGCGCTTTCATCCTCTAAATAAAAAATGTATGACGGAGGAGACTCATTCATGACCTCCAACACAAAACCCTCCCCCTCTTGCATGTTTCTGCTGTCTATAGCGTTCCTTGACAGTGTCGTTTCTAAGTGCTAGTAGGTTCCCAATGTAATTTCCCATTGGGAACCTACTAGCACTAAGATGCTAACTGGTTAGCTAGATACTTCAGAGGAAACAGCCACAACCAAATTTGCTTGTGAAACTTCCTCCACAACAAACCCACCCTCGTGTAAACTCGGGCACCACTTGGGAGAATTCAGAGATGCAACCGTTGGAACAGCCACTTCCCTACGACTTTTAAGTGTTTTTGTAGTTGTTTTTACTCTTGTTTTCCTCTCCCCCAGCTGTTACTAACACATTGTTTGCTCTTGTAGCTGGAGGACAAGACGCTGTTCCATGAGGAGTTTGTCCATTACCTAAAGTATGTCATGATAGTGTACAAACGGGAGCCTGCTGTTGAAAATGTGATCGAGTTTGTGGCCAAGTTTGCCACAAGTTTCCAGCCTCCACCCAATGCAGAAGATGAGCAGCAACAAGAAGAAGAAGAGGAAGAAGATGAGGACGATCATCCATTCCTCAGTTTCATCTTCAACTTTCTCTTAGAGGTATATAAATATTAGCTTCCATGTCATCTCCTGTGATATTTCACAATTTATGGTGGACTTTTGAGGGCTTGATTGTGTGGGGGGCAGGAGCTGGAATATGTATGGGGTCATATGGATTTCCTTGTCATAGGACGACCCTACCTGACTGGTTTTTTTGGGGGCAGGGCCCTGGAATGAAAGAGTTCGAGTGCAATCCACTACATCTTGCACCTTGTATAATGTCCCGATTCATGGATGGATCTGCATATCCGGCAGAGACAAACATGGAATATTTATTGACAGCGACAAAGAGAAGCATGTTATATTTGAGGCATTTGATGAAATATTTGACCAGATTTTCAAACCTTCAGACAAAGACAACAGGAAAGAAATGTATAAATCCATTCAGTAAAGGTTTTTTAAGGTAGTAATGAAAAAAAATGACCTTAAAGCCGACTTTAAAGCAGAATGAAAAGTATATAAACTGGGGTGAAAATCTTAAACTTGTTTTTAAATGAACTAGTCAATACAAACTATTTTTATTCAAGCTAAACACAGTAATTATGCCAAAAAAAAAACAACCAGGTACCTTCATACAGATGACCAACCCCATGGATTACTGTTGTGTTCATCTGCTCACAGCAAGCCTGTCCAACTATTTATTTATGGGAATATGTTTAACTCTGTTCCACCCCCAAATACTTAAGATGTATGCTTGCTGCCCAGGAGTACAATTTAGCCTCATCAGATGTTTTATTTAAATTCCCATTTCTACTATACCTTCCTGATTCAAGATCCTGATAAAGTTTCGGGGGGGGGGTCTATGGCTTCTCATGCCTACGTTTGAGCATTTCTATGTTGAAACATTACCTATATAGCGCACTTACATTTTAACCTACAGGTGTTCGGATCCAAGTGCTTATGGATGCAACTTCCAGACAGGATGTGAGGATTTTAAATTGCTTTTACATTTATGGATTTAATCCTTTTTGTACAAAAGCTCCTCCACCTGGATATCTAAATAAACCTTAATAGTTGAATCGCCTGTACTGCCAAACTGATGTGATGGGTGAAACCTATAGTATTGCCCTCTTTGTCACAAGCTGTTTTTACTTTTTCTCTTCTCTCTTCAGTCTCACAAAGCCAACAATCACGCGGTGCGTTTCAGGGCGTGCCAGTTGGTCAACAAGCTGCTCGGCAGCATGGCAGAAAATGCCCAGATCGACGACGATCTTTTTGATCGCATCCACCAAGCCATGTTGGTCCGTGTCACAGACAAGTTCCCCAATGTGAGGATCCAGGCTGCTTTAGCTATGACCCGCCTTCAGCAGCCAAGAGATCCTGACTGTCCCACCATCAATGGTTTGTTCATGTATATTTTTAACTGTTTACTTTAAAATCCTGTAAATATTAGAGGTCATATTTCTGTTTTTGTAAGAAATTTTGTAGCTAAATTAATAGTATGTTTTATAGTCATCTTAAACTTATGGTTTTTTGTTAAACAATCTTTAACATTCTCCTGTTTTGTTTTGTTGTTGTTTTTTTTTTTTTTTCAGCTTATATGTTAATTCTGGAAAACGATAGTAACGCAGAGGTGCGACGCGCCGTTCTTTCCTGCATTGCAATGTCTCCGCGGACCCTGCCTAAAGTTCTCAAACGCACTCGAGACATTAAAGAGAATGTCCGCAAGCTAGCCTATCAGGTAGCCCTTAAGGCGGTCAATTACAATATGCATACATGTGAGTCTTGCTTAAATACTAAGAAATTTAGGCTTCTCTTATTTCTATGTTGCTGTTTTCCTCATTTTGACTCAAGGTTCTTGCTGACAAGGTCCACATTAAAGCTCTCACCATCGCACAGAGAGTTCTTCTCCTGCAGCAAGGTCTCCACGACACCTCAGGTAATGTTTTAACTTTCCTGGTTTTAATATTTCAGTTACAGAAGAACACCTTCACTGAACACAACATGATTATGACTCAGGAAAAGTGTTAAAACGATGCATCAGTGCATATTAATGTTACACCCAATCTTGATTAGATACAGTGTCTTTTGATCCTTTTTACATTTATTAAAAATCTATCTGGCTGATGATAAATTCTCCAATCAAAAATGTATTTGTAATTACACTACTATGACTACTTGGTGCATAAAATACTTAAAAGTAGGGCTGCGCAACAAAACAATATTGAATAAATCATTATTAGACACATGATCATTATCAACAGAAAATGTGTAATTGATCAAATTAATTAATTTGTTGTTTTTTTTAGATCAAGATTTAATGTCTGGAAAGTCAGATTTTTTTTTTAACTAATCCTAATTTTTGGTTTGTTGCATTTTATTTTTTAATACTATGAAACTTTTTTGTTTCACTGCTTGAATTTTGTTGCCCCCTCAAATTAAAGTTGCCTCCCAGAGAGGTCCATCAAAAACAGCGCTAGTTTATGAAAGCACTAAATGTCATTTTTATTTAATTTTGAAACTTAAGTGATTAAAAAAAAAAAAAAATCGATTTGTTGAAATAATTGGAGATTAGATTTTTTATGTCATATCTTGGCCTGCAACTAATGATTATTTAGCAAATCAATTAATTTGTAAATTAGAATTTTGGTATAATTACTAATTAAGGCATCTTTTAAAGTCTCTATACACCAGTTATAGAGTTAACGGTTAATCGATTACTAAATTAGTTGGCGATTATTTCAATAGTTGATTAATCACAATTAATCCGATTAAATGTGTCAGCCCTTAGTTATATCGTCCTGCCTTGTAGAGTGCTTGGGAATGTTTGAAAACATGAATGGAATTGGGTCAAACTCTGGAAGGCCTTATTACAGGCCTGGGTGGAGTACCTGCAGGTGGATCAGACCCCGTTTACATTTCTTGAGCCAGTTTGTTCTAAGCTCGGTCCGTTTCTCTCAGCTTTGCCTCTCTTGGTTGATCAGCCGTGTCTTTATGAAAAATTCACTGGCAATTTGTTTGCAGTATGAGATACAAGATAATAATAATGCGACTAAATTTTATTGAAATTGTTTGTTGTATTTAATTGGGCTGAACTTCTTGGTTATGCATGGCCCTCCTTCTCGAAGCCTAGAAAAAAGAAGAGTTGGTTGAATACCACACTGATAACCATTAGAAAAAAAAACATCCTACTTAAAAGGAAAAAAAATATTTTGTTCAATCTCTCTAAAAGAGATGGCCCTTAAAAAAAAAAAAAAAAAAAAAAAAAAAAAAAAAAAAAAAAAAAAAAAAAAAAAAAGACAAGAGCCATCCTGGACCTTGGACTGAGTGCTCTGACATATTCCTGTTAAAGAAAAATACAAGGTTCAGTTCTTTTGACTGTTTTAACCTTCACAAAATAATATATTTATTATTTCAATGTGTTCACATGCATTGAATGCATAATTTACTTATAACCAACCAGTACCTTATTTGTAAAGCCTTTTTCTACATCAATAATGGTCACCATACGTCTTAATTCAAACTTGATAAACCAAAAAACAACAACAACTGACAGAGAGAGAGAGATAAAAGAAAACACCAAATAGCATGAATAGATTTTCATTTTTCAGGAGCCACTACTAGGAACAAATTACAATCTAATCTTCTCTTTAAAGCCATTGTGACGCTGAAAGGATTTAAAATCCTTGATAAATCCCTGCAATCAATTTTGTCAGTGTTTAAATGCTTTAGGTGAAAGTTTCTGCTGAGATAAAATTTTTTCATTAAGCAGCTAACTTCTGCTCCCCCACTCTCCTTATGTACCGTTCAGTTTCCAGGTCCACTGTTGCTAATGCAAACCAAAGCAAACTTTTAACTTGTCAATTCAGAAATAAAACAGAAACCTCAACATCGCTTTGAGCTCCTTCACCTCCTTAAATCAGGACCAATTCTCAAAAATCTGGCCGATGGTCAGCCGGGGTTTTGCATCTTTTTAAAGAAGCTCCAACCTACTTGTCCTACTGGACAGTGATCCTTTTGTCACTGTTTGCATAATAACATGAGGTTATTCTGTACCTCTCCAGATGTTTTGTGGATTACCAGTAGGTATTAACTTACAATCAATGTTTTGACACTGTGTGTTTTAAAGAGTCGGTCAGAGAAGTAGTTTGCAATCGGCTGCTGCCGGCCTGGCTTCTTCGCCTGGATGGAAACATGATCGAACTGCTCCATCGTCTGGATGTGGAAAACTGTGCAGAGACAGCTATGGAAACCCTGAAGGCCATTTTTAAAAACAAGCCAATGGAGGAGCTGCTACAGAACAAGGGACAGCTTGACAACAGGTAGGCTTCTCTTTCACATGTAGCTATATGAACATCTGATAATTGACGTAAAGTGTGTCTGCATTTCCCCTCAGGAAGGTGATCCCTCTGGACTCTATAACTTGTGAAACGATGCTGTACTGGAGAGCTCTGTGTGAGTTTCTGAAGGGCAAAGGAGATGAAGGGGAGGAGGCTCTTGAACAAGTGTTACCAGATGCTGCGACCTATGCAGACTACCTCAGTGGGTAAGTGCTTTAATTATTAGTTATCAACTGGTTATTAGCTAGTTGGTTACCCAATAACTTGTTTTTTTCCCCCATAAAAATAAATGTACCAGAGAAAAAGGGTTGCTGATATTAGGCTATTTACGAAGGTGCAAGCAATGATATATTTATTTATTATTGCATTTATTGAAAAGAAAAACTCAGTGTATTTCTTTATTAAAGGGACCAGTGCATTACCATTGCTTCATAAATATACAAGTTAAAAGCTGTAGCTAATTTGCAAATCCTTGCACCAGGTTGGATTCCCAGGATTATATAATAGGAAATGTATAGGCATTAGGCAAATGGAAGCATATCTACACATGTATGGAATAGGACTGGGGCCATAGTGGGGGGGCGAAAGCATTTTAAGGCCTTTTTATTTGGGGAAACTGTAACTATGTCCTGGCAGTAGAACATGAGTAGGCGTCGATATCACCTTAAAATCTTATCACAATATTGTGATAAGAATTGATAGTGTTTCAATTGTGATGACAATTAAATTGACAATAAAAAACTCTTCATCATTCTTTGAAATCGTTCTTAAGTAACTGCTGAGCGATCAGAGCCTCACAATCACAGACGCTACTCTGGGGGAAAAAAACAGAAAATACAAATCTTACAGGTAGCATAGGCTTCTTCAGGACACCGTTACATAGTAACCATATTTAATCATATTCTTCAAATTTATCAATGGGGGGGGTAAAAGTAAAGATGAGAAGTATAAAAAGTAAAATTCTCCAATTTTTTTTATTACCACTAACTGAAATTTATTGCTTAGACAAATAATCAAAATTGATATCATGACTAGAAATTTATCACAATGATAAAGGATATGATAAATACCCACCTGTAAACATGAGACAGATATTCTATAAAAAAAAAAATCAAGCTCCTCTGGCTTCTCAACCCAGCGCACCTATTCAGAAGCAGCCAATCAGAGCCTGGGGGAATTTCTCAGCAGTGTTAATCACGCTCGTTTACACACTGCTCACACTCCTCCTCTGCACAGCATGTTCTGTTGTTACAGCCCAATATTGCTGCTGTGCTGCAGCTGTGCGTCAGTTTTAATCATATTATTGATGTTTCACTGCTACCAGTGAATCTGCCAGAGCTGTTTATCGCTTGTCATCAGCAGCGCTGCTACTAGCCTGATGTTCAAGGCAGACGCTGCTGTAGGGAGGGGCCTATAAGGCGTACCTTTTTTAATCTTACGGTTAAGATCAGTAAAATCTACAATAATTTCAGGATTTTAACTTTTGAGAAAAAAAACTCAGAATCTTGGGAATACAGTAAGAATAAAAAAAAAGGTCAACATTTTTTTCTCTCTCTCACTATGACCACAATCCTCTTCCAGGAACTGATTTTAATGTAACTATTCTTGTGTCTTTAGCTTAACTTAATATTCTCTTATCCCAATTGTAAATGCAATATATTTTGCAAATATTAAAAACAGCTGATGTCCACCAGTGGAGAAATCAATAAATCCTAATCAAATTGATCTGATCAATACCTACATATTTTTCATTTGATTCAGATTTGGGTGCAGTTCCAGTTATCAAAGTAAAACCCAGGGGATTTTTCCATGGTTTATAACTTATTTTTCCCCACTGATATTTTCTATCTACTCTGTGGTAATGTGATTCCGAAAACCAGCATTGCCATAACAACGATGTTGTAACCACAGGTATCCGAAGGCAGTTTTTTCAGAGGGAACCGTTGTGTATGTAATTGTGTGGCTAACAGAAGCTTGAGTATTGTGTCTTACTTATCTCGTTTGGGCTTTACTTGCCTTATATTAAGTGTTTTTTTTATGTTTTTGCTGCCAAACAAGCGTTATATTTCAACTTGCATAATGCAACTTATTTTGGCTTGCTTACGGCTGATGTGTGTGTAGGCAGTAAGGGTAGGGCGCTACGCTACTGCTGGAGGGGACTGACTCTTTGTCTCATTTAGTTACCTGAAGGAAGTGCCGGTGCTCACAGAGGAGCAGAGGGCCGACTTCAGCCAGCTGGAGCTCGTCATGACCAAAGAGTTCATCTCCCAGCAGCTCATCCATCTCATTGGGTGTCTTGATACCAACGAGGAGGGCGGCAGGTAAATTAGCATCAGGAAGGTGTAGATGCATCTGCAATCTGCATGGTTCCTCTATCAATCTGTTCATTCAAATTACTGTGGAAACGGTGGAATATTGAGATCAAACTGTACAAATGTATAGAAACTCAATTCTTGTATGCAGACCTATATTTTATATCCAGACTTGACCTCCGTACCAACATATGTTGGACTAACGGATCCGTGTCTCTAGGAAGCGCGTGCTGGCTGTTCTGCAGGGGATGCTGGCTCTCCCACAGACCCCCTCCTCCCTGGTGTCTCTCCTCACTGAGAAACTCCTCGCTCTCATCCCAGACGACCAAAGACGCATCCAGGCTGTAAATCACGTTTTTTATTTTTTATTTTATACAGTGATGATTCTCAATAAGCCAGGATTCTTGTCAAGAAAAGAAGGTTCCTACTTCCATAACCAAAACAAAATCTTGTTTTGACAGAAACAAGAACCCAATCCTCAGTCTAGCTTTTGCTTAATCTCCTGCCTGACTCATTTTAATGCAGTTGGCTTTCTTTAACAGGTGGCAGAGATCATTTCAGATGTGAGAGAGCCCATCATGGAGGCCAGTCAGCCGGTGGATGAGAAGAAGAGCCGTCGGCAGCAGGTCAAGGTGGGAGAGTTTCTATAGTAAAGACAACCCAAATAACATATTTGAAACAAGATAAAAATTATTTAAGTTATAAAAATCATTCAGTGATTATAAATTTACTGTTATTTGTTTAATTCTTTAATACCATCTGATGCTGTGGTTTCCATATTTACTCTACTAGATGATGACAAGAGTTAGATCAGGTTTGCTAACCAAATATTTCCTGCAGTCTTTAGATGGTTTTTCCCTGATAGCGGAGGCCCTGTCAGTCTTCTACTGTGCACTCCAGCAAATGAATGACTCCTCTCTTTCTATTTTGTTTCCTCTCTCATGGTCCCCTCTAGCTTGCAGAGGTAAAGGTTTGCATCATGGAGGCCAAACAGGCTCTAGAGGATTGCATCGCTGCCCAGGACTTCAGCCGAGCAGCAGAGCTGAAGGATTCCATCGTGGCTCTAGAGGAACAAAGAAACCAGGTCCTTGAAGAGATCTCAGAAAGCAACCAGCCGGTCGACAAAGAAGTTCACGCTGAGAAGGTGCTAGAGGGCATGAGACGATTTAGTGGTTTATCAGTAGTTAATGCAAACACCTAATCTGATGTTTTGTGATAGAATGACCCAGAGACTCTCCTGAGGTGTCTGACAATGTGTGCTGAGCTTCTGAAGCAGATGAACATGAAAACCCGAACTGGTCCAACTATCAGCGCCCTGATGTCCTCACTGGTAACCAGATTGCTCTCTTTATGCCTTCATGCATGAATGGTGTTTAGAAACTCCTCTACAGTTTGACCTGGGTTTAGAAAGCACTATGTGACAGCCTGCGGTTTAACTAAATGATTCTCTATTTTTTTTAGAAGTATGGGGGGAAAAATAACAAAATTGAAAAAAGTTGTATTTCTAGGCTTCAATTTCCAATAATTATGTTCCGAATATTGTGTCCTTCTAGCCCATCTTTCCTGTGTCCTATCGTTTCCTCCGTCCTTTTCTGTCTTTTCTTCTTTCCATACCTCCATTGTCTTCATTTATTTCTTTGCTGTTCCTTTAACATCTTACCCTGCATCCTCCTTTCTCTTACAGTGTGTCATTCTTATCTCCACACGTGCCATTTTTCCCCCAGTTTTCTCTTTCATCTTCCCTCATTCCTTATTTTGTCTCTCCTTCTGTCTCTGCCTGTTTTCTTGTACCTCCTTACGTCCTTGGTGGTATCTTGCCTGTCCTTCCAAATCCTCCCTCCCTCTCTTGTCCCTGCAAGCTACAGAGGGTCTGACTCGGATCGCTTTAGGCAGCAGAGGGGCTATAAAAAGAAATCCCTGCAGAAAATGACTATTCAAACTGTAGAAGGCTTAAATGCATGTTAAGTTTCTAAACTTATTAATGATTAGGCTTTTGGATTTGGAAGAAGGTGTACGTTAAAGCTGGAAATGCTAATTGTCTGATGGGTTGTGAACAGATCTTAAAAATAGCATCTAAGACTGTTTTAAAAATATCTCATCTTCAAGGAAGACAGAACCTGAAATACATGGATCAAAAATAGAAAGAGATTTTTTTTTTTCTCCTTTGCATTAATATCTGTCAAAACAGAAGAATTAATTCAGACACATGTACTTGATTAATACTGTATTAATTCCTTGTGGATATAGAGAGATGTGCCTTGTGTCATGTTTCCTGTCTTTGTCCTGGTTAGATCCTCCCTTCAATAGCCAGCGCTCACCCTGCTGTTCGAAACATGGCCGTGGTGTGTCTGGGAACCTGCACGCTGCACAGCAGGGAGCTGGCCAAAACCCACATGGTGCTCCTGCTACAGGTGAACCAAAGCAGCTTTATTCTTTTATGACGTTTATATATCTTAGCGTAAGTCGTTGGTTCAGTTGCAGCTTAACTTAAGAAGATTAACAAGTAATGCATATTTTTCTAGAAGTAAACCATGATCCATACAATGAAAATTCTAACATTGTTTCACTGTAAACACAACTGCTTTTATTGGTGTTTATGCTATAGGTTATAGGTTAACCCAAAGTGGTTCTTCTTTTGTGTTGTTGCATTAACATGTCACTTTATATTTTGTTTTGAAGGGGAAAAAGAAAATCTAAAATTTAAGGGGTGTGAATACTTAAAGTTAAGAGCTAGCTTACATGCCGGGTTTTTTACTGGTAAAATAATAACAGTCATATTTTCTTTTTCCTCCAGATCGCCCAGCTGGATGAGGTGAAGATCCGCATCAGTGCTCTGCGAGCAATAATTGATCTGCTGCTGCTGTTCGGTTTCCAGCTGCTCTCCGAAACGGCTTCCACTCAGACCGTCCAACCCGCCCAGTCGCCTGACAAGCTGGAGGGTGACGCGGCGACGGCTGAAGACAGGGCAGACATTCCAGAAGACACCGCTCAGAGCATACTGGTGATGCTTTCAGAGTTCCTGGACAGTGAGGTGGGGAGGTTCATTAGTTCATACATCGGAGAAAGAAAAAAAAGTTTGTCTCACTTTCTAGAGGACTTGAATCTATTTTCCTCTCATATTGTTTCCAGGTGTCTGACCTGCGGACAGAGACGGCCGAGGGTCTGGCTAAACTGATGTACACCGGCCGGATCTCCAGCGCAAAGTTGCTTTCACGCCTGGTGCTGCTGTGGTACAATCCTGTTACTGAGGATGACGTTCGCTTACGTCACTGCCTTGGGGTTTTCTTCCAGCTCTACGCCCGCGAGAGCAGGTCTCCCAGACGCCGCATTCATAGTGATGATAACATGACTGCGACGTGATTAATCAGCAGCTGATGTCTGTGTCACAGAGCCCACCAAGAAATTGTGGAGGAGAGTTTCCTGCCAACAGTTAGAACTCTGCTGAATGCCCCGGTGACTTCTCCACTCGCTGAGGTGGATGTTAGCAATGTGGTCGAGCTCCTGGTTGAGCTGACCCGTCCCAGCGCCCTCATTAAACCGTCAGACAACACAGAGGTAAACAACAACAACAACACAGATTCTATTAAAGTGCCATATGGATTTCTTCTGTTTCCTTTTTATTTAGGTTTGGTGCAGCATAGCATGTCTAAAGAGAAAATGTAGTCTATAGTTCTCTTTATGCATCCCCTCATCATGATGCATCCAACACCATGTTTGTTTTCAATCTGTCTAGGGCTGCAACTAACGATTATTTTAAAAATCGATGAATCGGACGATTATTTTTTCGATTAATCGATGAATCGGACAAAAAATATTTTTTATATTAACCTCTTTATTCCAAAATAAACATTATAGACAGAACAAACAAGCACACAAGTACAGGTTGCTCATTAACTGTACTGGTGCAATATGAAAAATAAATGTTTGTGTTAAAACTACGCAAACTTACATGAGAAATGTAGATGTACATCCACAAAATATAGGCTACTTTGTTTCATAAAGCACAAAAAAAGACATTTTTGTTTTTAAAAGCCTCTAAGGGGTTCAAACAATAGGCCCCCCCATTTCAAAAAATGAGTTTTTTTTAGACTAGAAGAGTTCTGCCTTTTAAGACAGGAAAGTACAGCAGTTAAAGTTGCTACTTGAGAAAATACTGAACCATAGAGATAAAAATAGCCTGTGATTCAAATTATAAATTGTATTTGGAATAAAAATGAGAGAACTAGGGGTGCTAAAAAACACATCCTCCAAAGACAGATATTTACATGGGAATGTGGCAGATAATTAATTGACATATTACTGATCTTGCTGGATTTTATTCTGCTTTACTTCTATAAATTGCAGGATCATCTTTACTTTATCTTTGCCAGATTTAAACTTTAAAAGTCTTGCCCTCATAATTTGCAAGTTAATTTATTTATAAAGTAAATGTAAACGCTGCTTAAGCTAGTTCAAATGAAATTTAAAGTAAAATAAGTAGCCAACCTTATCACTGTCTGTAACCTACTAACAAGATAAGGAAAGCATCAGATGAGCTACCTGAGAAACTAACGTAACGTTTCCCCACTTTAAAACCAAACAAACATGGTGGTTCCGTGCCATGTTAATTTCTTTTGAAAAAAGTTGCATGTTATCACTTTTTTCACTTTACAAAGCACAGGCTATTTTAATTATTGTGATCAATTTGCGCCGTCAATCCCGGTGCATGCGCGCTTCATTTGCAGTCTGGACGCTGAGGCTCTGACTGAGAGGGACTCCTGCGGGAAAACGCGGTTGGGGTGGGGGAGGCGCCCCACGGCAGAGTAGGAATGATACATGCTTTCACGTAAGAGTCTCCAAAAGCCACCAGTGACACCGAAAAAAGTCGCCAGATTTGTCGCTAGTCGCTTTTTTGAAAAATAGTCACTGGAGGGGTCTGAAAAGTCGCGGAGTTGGCAACACTGCTCCTGCGGCGCTGACTCGCTCTGCCGTATTTTTTTTCCTTCCTCTTTCAGTCAAGAGGCAGTGATGACGGCGCAGCGGATGACGCAATAATCGCGCGACACAACTAATCGATGATGAAATTCGTTGCCAACGCTTTTAAAAGTCGACTTTTATCGATTTTATCGATTCGTTGTTGCAGCCCTAAATCTGTCCCACGTGGTGCTTTACATGTAGGTCAAACATTTCAAATGTTCTCTGATCAGAGCCACTTCTTCCACATATTGTTTCTTTATATTGTGGTGAACTGCTTTCAAGATTTCCCTCTTAAGGCTTCTTCTAGCACTGCTTTCTTTCTGCCCCTCTTTCATCACAGCCCGATTTGTGGCATGCATGACTACGCAGCTCTCCCAAAGATCCCCCGAGCCTGCTGGCTTCTTCTCTGGTCTTTTCTGGTTAGCAGCAGCCCGTCTGCCTGCTGTGTTCTCTTCACTAATAACCTCTTAAAAAAGAGAGACCCTCACAGAACAGCTAATTTTTTACTAAAATACGCCATAAATCTAAATTGCTATTTTTAATCAATATTATAATTTTCATTTTTCTTTGCTAACCACAAGCTTGTATATGTTTTAGTTATTTCCTAACCTTGACAGACTGTTTTCCAGAGTCCATTGTTGCAGGACTTTGCTGTAACCTTTGTGGGGAAAAATTCGTACTACTATTTGCATGCATACATCTGCTACTTGGCTGCAACTCTCTAACTTTCTGTGACGGTAAACCCACTTTAAATGTATTTCCGCCTAAAGGGCTGCAGTGTGAAATTTATTTTCTTACTCCTGTTAAATGTAATGAAATGGAATTAGATTAAATTACACACAGTTGGACTCTAATATTGTTTGTCCAATAAGTTTTCTTTAGTGGTTTCAGAGTAGAGGTGGTTGGTTTCAAGTACAAGCAACACTTTCCCTCTGAGTAACTTCAAAGGATGTAACCACTGTTGCAGGGCACATCTAACACTAACTGACGGTTAGCTAAGTCTGTTTGTCTATTCTTTTCAGGAGGTGTGCGTCCATGACTACCTGGCAGTGCGTATGTGTGGGGAGATGCTCAAAGATCCTACGGCCCCTGAAGTGCGCCTCTTTGCTAAAACTCTGAGCAACCTGGAGCTCAGTAGGGGGGAGACGGTGAGGGAGGACCTGACGACACTGCTGCAGAAGCTTGTACAGGTAGACCGATTAAAAACAGAATGGTGAAAATTCAACACCTGATGGAACTACAGTAAGATGCTATGGAGTAGTGCCTCATGTTTTATGGTTTCTCTTTTGGTCCTGATAGGTAGTAAAGGATCGGGTTTGCCTCCGTGCTCTGGAGAAGATGTTGCATCAGCTAGTGGACTCTAAAGAGCAGGCGGAGGTCCCCGATACCAGTGCCCTCCAACCACTAGACGTCAATGCAGATGGTACATTTTTAAGTTTCTATTTACCTTTTTTTCTATAAATGTACATCTGAAAGATGCTAAGGTAACTTTAAAAGCCAAAGTGTCAGTAAAGAACTGAGCTGTAAATGTATGAACACAAATCATCTCTCTGCAGAGGCTGCAACAGAAGATCCATCAAAATCTGTAAAGAGACCTAAGAGAGGTAACTGGGATCCTGTGTCTGTACATTCAGTTATTTACAGCACCGGAATATTTTTAGAGCTCCTGAGAGGAGGGGGTGACTCAGCATAGGGAGGTAACCTGAGCGTTTGTTTGCATAGGTCAAAGGAAAGCCTCCAGTGCCAAAGGGGGCAGAAGGCCAAGCAGAAGGGCCGAGTCATCAGAAGAGAGGTGAGGTTCCATTTATTCTAACAAGACAGAAACATGTCCGATTTTGCTCACTTTAAGAGATGCATACCGTTTAGTTCTAACACACCTGTGTTTGGCTACAGTGATGGAGAAAACGTCCCTGAGTCTGTTCCTGTGGTACGTCCATCACGGAGGGCAAAGACTGCAGCTCTGGAGAAAACCAAACTGGACTTGAACCCTCTCATCAACCAGGAGGCCAATGTGTCATAAAAGTCCTGTCTTAAATATCACTTAAATACTTTGCTTGTTATCTCCTAGAAGGGCCATTAAATTTACCATACAGGGGGAATAATTCATTTTTCTGTCTTAGTAAATATAACTAATCTCTTAACATTTATAACCAATATCTCCATCTTCTGTTTAACCTTGCACTCAACTTGGTTATCTTTTATAATGTGTTATATATGATGCATTTTAACCCTTTTAGTATGGTTTTAATCATTAAAATAAAATTTGACAGAAAAAAAATGTGTGTGTATATATTCTGCATCAATCAATCAACTGGTAACAAATTTTGTGATTTTCTTGTTGAGTTCTGATGGTATAACGGCCATGGTGTTGTTCTTGTTGGAATAACTTAACCATGATGCTTTGCCAACTTTCACAATGCAGTCTGGTATTTGATTTCAATCTTTGTAGGTAGATAAACATGGGCTAAATATGTGTATAAAATATATTTCCTTACTGTTATGTAGGTCCAGGAACGCAGATATGACCGATACAGGAGCCATTTTGAATTAACTGACTCACTAAACTGCTTAGAAGCGCATCTGTCAATGCAACGCATCTGCCCAAAATTCCCTCTCTTGTGGTTTATCATTTAATTAAGTAAATTCAGATTTTAAAAATATAAACTCTATATATAAATCAGTAGGAGTCCACCTACTAACATGGCCAAGACCAAAGAGCTGTCCAAAGACACTAGAGACAAAATTGTAGACCTCCACAAGGCTGGAAAGGGCTATGGGGAAATAGCCAAGCAGCTTGGTGAGAAAAGCTCCACTGTTGGAGCAATCATTAGAAAATGGTAGAAGCTAAACATGACAGTCAATATCCCACAGACTGGGGCTCCATGCAAGATCTCACCTTGTGGGGTCTCAATAATCCTAAGAAAGGGGAGAAATAAGCTGAGAAATACATGGGAGGAGCTGGTCAATGACCTGAAGAGAGCTGGGACCACCATTTCCAAGGGTACTGTTGGTAATACACTAAGACATCTTGGTTTGAAATCATGCATGGCACAAAAGGATCCACTGCTTAAACCATCACATGTCGAGGCCCATAAGTCATGTGGTCAGATGAGACAAAAATACAACTTTTTGGTCATAATTCCACTAACTGTGTTTGAAGGAAGAAGAAGAATAATGTATACCATCCCTACTGTGAAGCATGGGGGTGATAGCATTATGCTTTGGGGCTGTTTTTCCGCACATGGGGCAGGGCAACTGCACTGTATTAAGCCCCAGTCACACCTTGATGATTTAGCCAGCGTATGCCTGACAAACAAAGAAATCTGGCAAAAACACTGGCACATGTTGCATAAGGTATGGGTAAGTTTTGTATAAGTTATGAGCACGCTGAAACATGCTGGCACATGTCGACATCCGGCCAGTACGTTGAGAATTTCTTGACATATACCAGAGTATGCTCAAATGTGGTTCATAAGTTACAGGTAAGTTATTTGATTGTTGACATACTTTAAGTGAAAAATTACTCATAAGTAGCAGCGTCTGACTGATCCAAAACCTATGAGGAACTTCTGCATAACTTCTGCTTAATTTATCAAGAACTTATCTCCAACGTATATCAACGTATTTGATGTGTTAAAAGACGACCACTGAACTTATTTCTCTCTCTATATATATATATATACATATATATATATATATATATATATATATATATATATATATATATATATATATATATATTCTTTAAAAGGGGTAGAAAGAGGGAGAATCTTTTCTATTATGAATATCGCAAGCAACTATAAGGTGCATACCGCCACCTACTGTGCAAATTTCAAATTGTATTTTTTTATTTTGTATTCTGAAGATAAATAAAGAGTGCTTTCCTTAATCTATAAATATACTTTATATTTCCTTCTTTTTCCAATATTCCTTTAAGAATCCATTCTTTGCCTGTCCTCCAGCCATTCTTCTCAATTTCTCCCTTTCAGGTTCATAAGTTTACAGTTCATCAGTACATGTTCTAAATTTTCTTTTTCTCCACATCCTTCACATTTATCATTATTTTCCTCCCTATTTAAAATAAATTCTCATTTAAATAGGTATGACCCACTCCTAATCTGGTTGTTGTTAATTCTTCCTTTTTCTGTCATTAATATTTCTATTTAATACTGACTTTTGTACTTTACATAACCCTCCTTCTTTCTTATCTTCATTTCACCTTTTTAGCCATTTTTCCTATTCTTTACTCTAAGGGATTTTTCTTCCCCTTTCCAAAAAGGAATTGTAATCATTATTGTTCCATCTAAAGCCCTTTTTGCTAATATATCTGCATTTTAATAGCCTTTTACACCTTCATGTGCTGGATCTCAAAATAACCAAATATCAATGCCACCCCATATAATCTAAATAGACTGTGCTGAATCTCTAATATTAAATATTTTCTATAATTTCCTTCTCCCTGAATACTTTCTAAAACTGCTGTGGAATCTGTACAAACCACCACCCTGTCTGGTCTGACCTCTAACCATTGCTTGGTATAACTGCCATCATTTCTGCTGTGAAAACAGTTGATCTGATATTCTTTTAGAAATGTATATTTTAAACTCTGATATATTAGGGAGAATCTAGAGGTTGGTCAGATGGGAGGGAGGTTAGAGAGGAAAGAAATAAAAAGACAAAAACAAACACAAGTCCGAGAATACAAGCTCAGGGAGAGCGAGCAAATGGGAAAGAGGACTGGAAAGTTACAGTCGAGTTTAAACAAGAGGGAGGATACTTACATCATAAAACTAACTAAAGCAATTGAGAAGGAAATTGGACCAATCAAGTCAGCCAGGGTAATGAACAACCGTAAGATTTTAATTTCTGCTGTTAGCAAAAAACATCAAGAACAGATTCTCAAAATGACAACTCTTGTAGGTGGAAGAATCCAAACATACATCCCTGGCGCAGCTGCAAGATTAAGAGGAGTAATTTCAGGTGTTCCACTTGACATGACAGTTGATTAAATCAAACAAGAAATAAAAGGAGGAAAAATAAGTGAAGCAACAAGGATTAAATACAAAAGAGATGGAGTTTTTAAAGACACCATGGCAATTATATTGCAGTTTGAGAATGTGATTGCAGAATCTGTGCAGATTGGCTATATAAACTTCAGGGTGAGAGAGTACATTCCCAACCCAATAAAATGTTTTGTATGTCAAAGAATGGGTCATGTAGCTAAGGAGTGCAAAGGGAAAATTAGGTGTGCAAGGTGTGGAGGTTCACATGAATATGGAAAGTGTGATAAAGATGCCAAAGTTAAATGTTGTAACTGTGGGGGAGAACATAGTGCAACATATGGTGGATGCATAGTACAGAGGGAGGCAAGACAAGCACAAAGAATAAAAATAACAGGAATTTTCATATGCTGAGGCATTAAAAAAAAGTTAGAAAAGAAAGTACAAAGAACTTGGGGAATAAAGAAGTCAAGGAGAGAGAAATCAGGAAAATAATGACTCACAAAGAAAACAGAATCAAAACGTCAATTCCACAGGTGAACACCAGGCATGCAAGCATAAATGTAATGTAGATGCAAATACAATGTTGGTGCTATTTGTCACATTATTAATGTTAGAGTGCAAATGAAAAAGAAAAGTGATAAAATCAAAACGATTGTAGAAGCAGCAGGACGGTTCCTGGACATGAAAGAGGTCCAAGTGGATCAAGTTCAGCTATAAATGATCAAGAAAAGGATTAAAAAATAAAAAAAAAATGCTCATACAAATTCTTCAATGGAATGCTCGAAGTTTCATAGTTAATGGTCAAGAATTTAAAAAATATGCACATAATATGTACATGAAGTAGAAACAGCTCCAGATATTATATGTGTTCAGGAAAGTTGGTTAAAACCATCTTTAGATTTTAAAATTCCCGGTTACAGTTCAGTCAGAAGAGATAGGAGTAACAATTGGCATATAGAGAACATCAAGTACCAGGTCAATATGAATGTGTAAGTGTAGAATTGTTTAAATTAGAAAAATAATGGTAACATTAGGATTCTTAGTTATTATAATCCATGTAAAAAGTTAGAAAGTGAGATATTTAATAAAATTTCAGGATCAATTAAAAGAAGAAAAGTTTGGTGTGGTGAATTCAATGCATATAATAGTCTATGGGGAAGCAGACAGACAATAATGGTAGATAGTGGAAGAAATGATGGATGACTGGTGTCCCTTAATAATGGTCAGGGAACTAGAATTGACATACATAAAGGAACTGTCTCATGTCTTTATTTTAACATTAGTATCCAGTTTGATCGTTAGCTCTTGTGAATGGGGTGTGACGGGAGAGTCCACAATAGAAGGTGATCATTATCCTTTTAGCACAATCATTAAAGATAATTTATTAAGACAAGACAAACTCAAACAAGATGGTGCTTTAATAAATCTAAATGACAAATTTTTTTAAAACAGTATGTGAACAAACCAGTCATTTAGTGACATTAAAAGGAAATGTAAACGAGTGCACTAAACAGGTAACGGAACATATACTAAATGCTGCAGAACTTAGAATTCCAAAAAAAAAAAGTCATCAAAGGAAAGACAAAAATTGAGCCATGGTGGAATAAGGATTGTAGCGGAGCAATTAAAGAACGAAATAAAGCATTTAAAACGCTACAGAAAAATTTTACAGTGGAAAATCTTATTCAATATAAGAAGAAAAGTGTAGTTAAAAGCCTTCAGCTGATCCAAAATGCTGCAGCCAGAGTTCTGATGAGAATTAAAAAGAGAGATCATATCTCTCCTATTCTAGCTTCTCTTCATTGGCTTCCTGTTAAATCAAGAATAGAATTTAAAATCCTCCTTCTCACATATAAAACTATAAATGGCCAAGCTCCATCTTATATCAGAGATATGATTGTTCCTTATGTTCCTAACAGAGCACTTCACTCTCAATCTGCAGGTTTACTAGTGGTTCCTAGAATTTCTGAAAGTAGAATCTTTTAGTTATCAGGCTCCTTTCCTGTGGAACCAACTACCAGTTTTAGTCCGTGAGGCAGACACCCTGTCTACTTTTAAGGGTAAGCTTAAAACTTTCCTTTTTGATAAAGCTTACAGTTAGAGTGGCTCAGGTTATCCTGAGCTATCTCTATAGTTGTGCTGCTATAGGCTTAGACTTCTGGAAGACATAGGGACCCCTATTTTTATCATTTTGCTTCATTCTATCTCTATTATTCCAATCTGCAGAATCTGTTAGTTCAATCTCTAACGTTCTGCTCTCTCTGCTTTTTCTAGTAGCTTTGCCTCATCTGTCCCTGTTTGGCTGTGACTCCATCCTGGAGAGAAATATCAGCTGTGCTGCTGCCATCAACACCCTTGTTTATAGATGCTGGAGATATGCCTGTTTTCCAGTTTAGTCCTGTTTCTCTGACTGTGACTGGCTGGATGTACTTTCTTCATCCTCTGACATGGGAGCTGGCTCGGAGCTCGTCTGCCTGGCTGTGTGTTTCCTGAACGGGGCCGCCTTTTACAGTTGCTTTTTGTATCTCTGCTTCTGTCTCCTTGAACCCCAGTCGGCCTCGGCAGATGGCCGCTCACACTGAGCCTGGTTCTGCTGGAGGTTTCTTCCTGTTAAAAGGGAGTTTTTCCTTTCCACTGTCACTACAAGCATGCTTAGTGTGAGGGATTGTATTTGAGTCAATGAATCTATGCAATCAACTGGTTTTCCTTAGATAGAAAACTTTGAATCAATTTCACTGTATGATCTGGTTGAACTGTAAAGTGCCTTCAGATGACATGTGTTGTTAACATACAGCAGCTCACACGAGACACGGTAAGGTGGCACCGCTCGGCTGTGTTTGTGGCATCATCCAGTTCCAGTTTCAGCCTATTTATGGGAGGTGGGGGGGGGGGGGGGGGGGGGGCTCTTTCTAAAAGATACAGTTGGAGGAATAATGGAAGGCAATCAGTGAAGAGTCTAGAACTTAAATGAAACCACAGAAAAAAAATAAAATAAAGAAGGAAAGAACTAAGGAAGGATGTAGGGGATAAAAAAAAGGAAGGAGGAGAGGGAGGGAGGAAGGAAGGTAAGGAAGCAGGGGCAAGTAAATGAATGAAGGAAGGAATAAGGAACTGAGGAAGAGTGTAGAGGAGAAAGGAAGGTAGTAAATAGATGAAACAAAGGAGGACAGGGAGGAAGGAAGGTAAGGGAGAAGGGGCAAGTAAATGAAGGAAGGAACTAAGGAAGGGTGTAGAGGACAAAGGAAGGTTGTATGAAGTAGATGGAACAAAGGAAGGAGGACAGGGAGGAATTAAGGAAGGAAGGAAATGAAGAAGGGGTAAGTAAATAAATAAAGGAAGAAACCAAATGTCATTTTTACTGAGGCTGAAGCTTTTCCATGTTTTGTCACCAAGAACACCTGATATCAGCCAGGCTGCCCTCTGGTGGCCATAAGGAGAGATTGCAGATTCTACAGTTTGATTGGCTCCCAGTAACCATCTACAGTGTAGATTCTACACTTTTTTCTGCAGGATGCCTCACACTTCAAGCAGAAGTATCTTATGCCTCAGCCTTAACATTTCCTGGAACTTCTACAATAAACTCAGGGAGATGTGAGAGATGATCTAATAACACAAGACATGTAACAGCAGCAGATTTCTGGGGGTTTATTTTCTGAATTCCAACTTACTGATATCTAATTTGTCAGTGGTGTCAAAAAACACATTTGAATTTATGAACATTCACACAATATTTAAAAAGGATTTTGTAAGACAAGCTAAAACAATCTAAGGCTGCACCTGTTTTATTAAAGTTTGTGTTTGTCTTTGCTGTTGAATCATTCTTTCATTTATTATAGCCACACAAGAGCTTTAAGTGCAAACATACATTATGTGTATCCAAAAACAGGCAAACCATTTAGACCTGATAGAATAATGTAATATGCACCAAGCGTCCGTCATGATCATGTTTAGAGCGTCCTTTTCTGGGCCTTAATAAAACTCCACCACTGGGTGCAATGAGCAAACATAACAAATTTGGCCCCATCTGCTGGCAGAACTATCACAAAGCCACAGGGTGACAATGAAGACAACTACATAATAGAAGATGATGGTTCTGCAACACCCCTCCTTTACAAGCAAAGTCTGTGGTTGGGTCACGTCAAAAGGTCCCACAGTGTGTTATGAGCAGGAGGGACAGCGCATTATCAGCATTTATGCATCTGAGGCGCTTCACAAGAGTTGGAAAATCTGAACTTTTGCTGCTCAATGTGCCACAAACTGAACGCCTCTGAAGTATCTGGGGAATCCAGCCAATGGTGTTCTCTGGCTTTATTGAGGAAATAAAGTAAAGCCATTTTTTCTATTTCATCAATTTCCATTTTATCATCAAAGATGATGCTGCAGACGCTTCTTTGCTGTTCAATGTGGATCGCAAACAGATCAAGACACCATGGGCGGAGGTTTGCATAGGGACCATAGGGACATGTCACTACCAAAATTTTGGACCGGCCTACTTGTCCCTACCAAAAATAAGATGTGAATACCATGTTTATAATTTACAATACAACATTGTTGCAGCAGTAGAGGACTTCTGGATGGAGAATATTGACAGACAAAAACATGTTTTATCTAAAATGGAAAATGTTTATCAATTTTTTTTTTACAATTTTGGTATAATTCCTGCTCCAAGTGGGTAGCTCTGTCAGCTAAATTTGTTCACATTATTTCAATAACTGATTAATCCAATTAATTGTTTCAGCCCTAAATAAAATGCATGAAATGGGTTAAACAGAGTAACTACAGCCTAGATGTAGAACTTGTTGAGTGAAGTTAGTATATTAAATGTTCAGAGTCAGTTCCTCTTCTAGTTTCAGTGCATATGTTAATACAATACATTTATTTGACATCCCTTGAATCTATTATTTCGCTTTTTTTCATGATACAAAGAGAACATTTAAAAGATAAGAGTGGGTTTTACCTCTATTTACCTCTGCACAATTCTATATCTTCAAAATAAAAGAAAGTATAAATCCACATATAACAGACAAATTTAGACTATATTCAGTTAAATAGGCACAGATTTACCTACTATCTTAGTCGCTGGTAATTTCAAATGCAAACCTTTTCAAAGGGGAAAAAGTCCTTTTTCCTCATTCATCAGAGCCAGTTAAGCTTCAGTAATTGATAAACAGCATCTAGCGTGTGTAGTGCTTATAAAATTTGTATAAATTTAGCAAGAAACAACCTGATTTTCACGTCAAACATAAAAAAAACGAGCATGCATATTTTTGCATAGACAAGACACTAACAGAGTTTATGGATGGGAGGCTTTTGAGCGTCATGGTGAAGAAAGGTGGCTAAATTGGTCACTGATTTTTTTTTGTTGAATGTCACAAATGTTTATTTCTGAATTTTGAGTTGTTATATTGGTTTACCTGGTGAAAATAAACAAGTGAGATTACGTTGCCTAATAATTCTGCACAGTAATATTTACCTGCAGACACAGATATCCTCATAAAATGGCCAAATCTAAAAAAATAAAAAACACTTCCAAAAACATGAAACTTTGATATTAAAGGGGAACGCCGTTTTTTTTACATTTGGCCCTTGATTTTACGTTATTACATCATGTTCTACTCACCCATATGAGTTTTGTGTCATTTGGAGCTGTTCTGAAGATATTCTGTTTATATCCAGGTAACGTCTTCCTATGGGCAACGAGTTGAAGGCACAAACTAAACTGTTCATAATTTATTCTTTATGGAACACCAGCATTCATAACATGTAGGCGAATCACTGTCCCCTAGACATCCAAAGTTATATTTTTAATATTTCTATTTTTTTTTAAACAAAGCGGCGCGTGTATGACGTCATCCGCGCGCCGGCTACCATTCATTCATCCTGTCCGCTGAACTGCTGCTAGTTTTACTCACATGCGTGGAAGATCTGGTCTAGTTCTACTACCACAGATTATCTCGCTCTCCAAATGAAATTGAACGACTCAGATTAGCTAGCCGAATATATAAGGCTACGTTCACAGGCCTTGATGCTCAATTCCAATTTTTTTACATTGGTGTACACATTTCCAAATATATGCGACTTGTATGTGATCTCCTGTGTGAACTGCAGTCATATAACGCAAGTGTCCCGCATGTGTAGTAGAGGATGCAATGACGTCACAGGCCAGCGTGCTCTGTGTTTACTGAAGTTAACATGGATAGTAGTACCGGCGCACATCTGGCGGTCTTTTCCAACCATAAAAACTCAATCTGGTTAAACATAAATACTACTCGCCCATCATCATCTGCCATGGTTTTTCTTGCCGCTTCTGCATAGCAAGACGCATAATAGTGATCGTTGTCGGGTATTAATGACGTTCAGGTGGGATGGATATGACCTGGCCGTTCACACACAGGTCGCACTTGAAAAGATCAGATTTGTATCGGATTCAGGACCACATAGCCAAGTGGGTCACGTTGGAAAAAGTCTGATCTGTGTTGTTCAGACTGCTATGAAAAGATCAGATTCAGGTCGCAAATGGGCAAAAAAATCGGATTTGGTTCACTTTCGGGCTGCAGTGTGAACGTAGCCTTAGAGGTAGAGCGTAGGCGCCTGGTGTAATGTCTATTGGTTAAATAAAGTCTGGCGCGGATGACATCATACACGCGCCGCTTTGTTTTTAAAAGATATAAATATTTAAAAAAATGAACCGCGGATGTCTGGGGGACAGTGATTCGCCTATATGTTATGAATGCTGGCGTACCATAAAGAATAAATTATGAACAGATTAGTTTGTGCCTTCAACTCGTTGCCTATAGGAAGACGTTACCTGGATATAAACTAACCGAATATCTTCAGAACAGCTCCAAATGACACAAAACTCATATGGGTGAGTAGAACATGATGTAATAACGTAAAATCAAGGGCCAAATGTAAAAAAACGGCGTTCCCCTTTAATATCAAAGTTTCATGTTTTTGGAAGTGTTTTTTGTTTTTTTAGATTTGGCCATTTTATGAGGATATCTGTGTCTGCAGGTAAATATTACTGTGCAGAATTATTAGGCAACGTAATAAAAATAAAAACAAAAAACAAATATATACCCATCTCACTTGTTTATTTTCACCAGGTAAACCAATACTACGGTACGGAGCCCCCTAGGGGACATGGGGAATTTTTTTTCTTTTGCGTTCCCTCGCAATACTTTTGCGTTCCCTCGCAATACTTTTGCGTTCCCTCGCAATACTTTTGCGTTACCTCGCAATACTTTTGCGTTCCCTCGCAAAAACTTTTGCGTTCCCTCGCAAAACCTTTTGCGTTACCTCGCAATAGGGCTTGGTCGTCGTGACCATGTTGACGGCGCACTTTACGGCTTCCTTAGACTATTGCCTGTGTTCTCCCTCTCAGCCGTGTTTTATTTCGTTTAATTTCACCGTAACTTGATTTCAACCATGGTAAACCGTTGCTGTATTGTGGGCTGTAACAGCGCATCACATGATCGCCGAGGGAAAAACCTACAAAATGGGATAACTTTCCACCGCTGTCCTGCCTGGAGGCGCAAACACGGAGACCAAGTTTCACAGATAACAAAGAGTCGTCGGCTAGCTTGGATCGCGGCTGTAAGACGACAGAACAGAACTTTCCACAGTATCCTGATGTCAATGCGAGTGTGTTCCCTGCATTTTCATTCTGGTAAGTTAAAGATGCACGGTTTTATTTTATAGCCTACAGTATTTCCTTCCTTCATCCGTGGCACCACATACAAGCATGAACGCGCGCCCAGAGACTGTTGATATAGCATTTTCATCCTCGTTGGTTGATATAGCATTTTATCCTCTTTGGTAGAACACACTGCCAGTTCCTACAAGGACAGGGACATCCCTCTCCATTTTCAAAAAAAACCCTGAGGTTGACAGCTGTCATAGCACCACTTATAAATTTTGCTGATCCTAGCGCTTACCAGCCGTCTTGTAATGTAATGTAATCATATAATACAATTTAATAATGTGTATATTGAGGATCATTGATAACATTATGGTTCTATATGTGTTCAACACTGCTGCTGTGGATAATAATTTTAAATTGTGTCACCAGGAAAACCAGCAAATGAAATGTACACCTCGCATCCGGATTGGGCACCATCACTACACTTGGGCCACACTGAGATAAAGGCCACACAGACTGCACGCTATGAGAGACAGGAAAAGAGAAAACGGCAAAGGACTGACAGTACACCTGCGATGGATGAGACAGCTATTGATGACCTTGTTCCACCCGGTAAGCCTTACAGAGCCAGCAGATTCAACACCGTATGTTGCTTTTGTGGCTTTTTCAGCTGCATGATGCACATTTAGCTAAAAGATGTCCTTATTTTATCCATAGTGGAGACACCAGCACCAGCTGAGGATGGAGCTGAGCAGACACCGCTGACAGAATGTGACTTCTGTCAGCGCCGGCGTGCTGAAATCAACCGGCTGCTGGAGGAGAACAGGACCCTGAAACGTGAGCTTGGCCAGAGACTTCAAGCTTAACACTAGCTTTGTGACCATTCATGCAGTGAAAGGAATCTCAAATCTTCATCAAAACATTATTCAAAATATTAAAAAAAAATTTAAGAATAATTTGCTGAAATAGAAATCAGCATTTGTTTGATACTTAGTGTTAGAAAAAAAATGTGTCCTAACAGGTTTTCTGAACCATCTTCTAATCTAGTCTCCCCCAGCTGCTGGTAGAAACAAGATTTTTTTACCATCATTCAGAAACTGGATAGGTGTTACATCTGTATTTTGTTGAAAATCATTTATTGAACATTGTTATTAATAAAATTTTAAGGAATAGATTAAATAGTCAAAGATCCGCAAAATATAAAAAAATAAACAATAGTGCAGTGCTGTGGCCATTCAAGTTAACTCCTAGTTTGAATCAGAGTCTTTCAAAGTGAACTATTTAGAAAAATGAGTGCAGTATTGACTGCGGGTTATTAAATCTGACCTCATAAAACACTGTAACGGGTAACTTTGAGCTTAAATCATTCAGTCAGAGGTATTATGCAGGTTTAAATGTCCTGTGCTCATTTCATTTCTTTTTCTTTTAAGTGATATAACAATATAACAGCGTGGTTGTTATACTTTACTGTTGTATAACTGTGATTTATATGATATGTATACACATGCATGAGGGGTTGAGGTTAACGTTTGCTTTCCAGCATAGAATGAAATATAATGGTGTCCTTACCTGCATAATTTATGTCTATTTTTTTTCTCCTCAGGTCTTGCACTCTCAGCGCATTAATGAGACTCCCCTGAAGCCATGGGTCATCATTGCTGACGATGGGCAGGTTTGCTGTGCACACTGTACATGCATGGCTGGAATTGCAGAGGCATGTACACATGTTGGGGCTCTGCTGTTTAAGATTGAGGCAGCAGTCCGCATCCGTGGGAAAAAGACTGTGACAGATGTGCCAGCTTATTGGAAAATACCAGCAGGTATCAACAAAGTCAGCGGTGAAGTCGCCCACAAGATGGACTTCACTTCATCCAAAGCGCAGAGGATTGCTCTGGACAGAGTCATCGATGACAACATTCCCATGCCTGGCCTACGGACACGGGCCAGCAGACGCACTGCCCAAGCCACATTGGACGACTTATCGTCAATGTTCCCTGTTCTTCAGAACCATAGGTCAGTTTGTATGTCCACAGTGAAGCCCTACTTTCACAACTATGCTGCTCCTGTCCAGCCAGCTGTGATCCCAAAACCCCTGCAAGACCGTCTGCGCGACCCAAAGTTTGAAAATGCTCCACCAGCTGTCCTTCTCCAGCACTGTGAGACAGTGAAAGACATTGCAGCTGCATATTATTGCACGTCGTTATATTACAATACAATTATAGATTATATTATTGTATATCATGACATATTGCATCGCAGCCTTTATTTATACAATTTAAGAAATGCATATTGTTAAAAGTAATTATATAAGACATTGCACTAACATTGTTTTTTAATGTGTACTATAGTACCGGTAATAATTTGCACTACTTCAAATGTTATTGATATCTGTTATTACTTAATTTGATCTACCTCCAATTTTTATGTTTGTAATTGATGTTTCATAAATACGTATTTTTTATTACTTTGGAATTTTTTTTATACATAGACATTTTTTATAAAAAGCATAGTATTTTGTATTATTACATTGTATTGTTATATTTGCATATTATTGCACGTTGTTATATTATACAATTATAGATTATATTATTGTATATCATGACATATTGCATCGCAGCCTTTATTTATACAATTTAAGAAATGCATATTGTTAAAAGTAATTATATAAGACATTGCACTAACATTGTTTTTTAATGTGTACTATAGTACCGGTAATAATTTGCACTACTTCAAATGTTATTGATATCTGTTATTACTTAATTTGATCTACCTCCAATTTTTATGTTTGTAATTGATGTTTCATAAATACGTATTTTTTATTACTTTGGAATTTTTTTTATACATAGACATTTTTTATAAAAAGCATAGTATTTTGTATTATTACATTGTATTGTTATATTTGCATATTATTGCACGTTGTTATATTATACAATTATAGATTATATTATTGTATATCATGACATATTGCATCGCAGCCTTTATTTATACAATTTAAGTAATGCATATTATTATAAATACTTGTATAAGAATTTGCACTAACAGTGTTTAACTGTTAATGTTTACTATAACTACAATTTGTATAATAATAATTTGCAATATCTCCACTTTCCATTTCTCCATTGATGTTTCATTAAGACCGACTTATTAATAGGATTGAACATTTTGTATAAATACATACTATGTTATTGTAAGTAATTGCACTGCATTTTCATCGCGTCCATTTTTTATTTGTAACCATTTACCTACAAGCATTCAAACTGCACTGCTCTGTTCTGCGCTGCACTGTGTTCTCAAGTTTCACTACTTGCAAATAAACACTGAAAAGGATCTGATCGTTTGAGACCTCTTGCTTTTGGGTATGGATGCAAAACACACCTATGGCTAAAAAACAACCCACTTGTTAAATGTTTGCTTAGAGTGTATTGTTGATACAAAGAAATTGTCAATTCCATATTGAGCATCAATCTTTTCTTTAATACAGTAATTCATAAACACCAGAATAAAGTGGTTGACTTTAAGGTGTGGAAGTCCAGTGTAGTATTTCACTTTGACGGTGTCTTCCTTCAGGAAATCTTCATCCATTTTTCTCTGGCCAAGCTCACGTTTCAGGGTCCTGTTCTCCTCCAGCAGCCGGTTGATTTCAGCACGCCGGCGGTGTCTGCTCAGCTCCATCCTCAGCTGGTGCTGGTGTCTCCACTATGGATAAAATAAGGACATCTTTTAGCTAAATGTGCATCATGCAGCTGAAAAAGCCACAAAAGCAACATACGGTGTTGAATCTGCTGGCTCTGTAAGGCTTACCGGGTGGAACAAGGTCATCAATAGCTGTCTCATCCTCGCAGGTGTACTGTCAGTCCTTTGCCGTTTTCTCTTTTCCTGTCTCTCATAGCGTGCAGTCTGTGTGGCCTTTATCTCAGTGTGGCCCAAGTGTAGTGATGGTGCCCAATCCGGATGCGAGGTGTACATTTCATTTGCTGGTTTTCCTGGTGACACAATTTAAAATTATTATCCACAGCAGCAGTGTTGAACACATATAGAACCATAATGTTATCAATTATCCTCAATATACACATTATTAAATTGTATTATATGATTACATTACATTACAAGACGGCTGGTAAGCGCTAGGATCAGCAAAATTTGTAAGTGGTGCTATGACAGCTGTCAACCTCAGGGTTTTTTTTGAAAATGGAGAGGGATGTCCCTGTCCTTGTAGGAACTGGCAGTGTGTTCTACCAAAGAGGATAAAATGCTATATCAACCAACGAGGATGAAAATGCTATATCAACAGTCTCTGGGCGCGCGTTCATGCTTGTATGTGGTGCCACGGATGAAGGAAGGAAATACTGTAGGCTATAAAATAAAACCGTGCATCTTTAACTTACCAGAATGAAAATGCAGGGAACACACTCGCATTGACATCAGGATACTGTGGAAAGTTCTGTTCTGTCGTCTTACAGCCGCGATCCAAGCTAGCCGACGACTCTTTGTTATCTGTGAAACTTGGTCTCCGTGTTTGCGCCTCCAGGCAGGACAGCGGTGGAAAGTTATCCCATTTTGTAGGTTTTTCCCTCGGCGATCATGTGATGCGCTGTTACAGCCCACAATACAGCAACGGTTTACCATGGTTGAAATCAAGTTACGGTGAAATTAAACGAAATAAAACACGGCTGAGAGGGAGAACACAGGCAATAGTCTAAGGAAGCCGTAAAGTGCGCCGTCAACATGGTCACGACGACCAAGCCCTATTGCGAGGTAACGCAAAAGGTTTTGCGAGGGAACGCAAAAGTTTTTGCGAGGGAACGCAAAAGTATTGCGAGGTAACGCAAAAGTATTGCGAGGTAACGCAAAAGTATTGCGAGGGAACGCAAAAGAAAAAAAATTCCCCATGTCCCCTAGGGGGCTCCGTAATTTAGCCACCGTTCTTCACCATGACGCTCAAAAGCCTCCCATCCATAAATTCTGTTAGTGTCTTCTTGTCTATGCAAAAATGTGCATGCTCGTTTTTTTATGTTTGTGTGTAAAAAAAAAAAAAACGGAGTTCCCCTTTAAGTAGTCTTTTGGGTTGTTTGAGAACAGAATTGTGGCCCAATAATAAAAATAATCCTCAAAAATCCAACTTTCCTAATAATTCTGCATACAGTGATATGTCAAAGTGAGGAGGCTACCCCTCCACAGCCGGAGCAGCAGTGAGCAGAGGCGGACCAGATCGCAGCTCCAGCAGCTGTCATGTGAATCAGCTGGCGAACAAGGAAGGAGATCAACAACAACAACACGACTCCGTCTCTCTACATCAAGGTACAAACTGGAACCCACTCGGGAGGGGGGCTTCCGCAGAGCAACTGGGGGAAAGTCGTTGGAAAGGGGGCTGGGTTTTTTTAACCGGTGCGTGCAGGAAGCGGGCTGCTTTTGGTGAATCTTGTGCAGAATGTTGGAAGCGGCTAGCAGCAGCTAACCCTTAGCGCTGCCAACCTCTGAAGTTGGCCAGCCATCGTGTTGTGAGCATTACCCTCATTTATTTATTTTACCAGTAAATTTGCAAGTCACCAACCAAGACACGAGTTATTAAACCGTAGAATGACTCGTTTTGACCAGGAAAAAGCCCGAAAGGAGCTAGCTAATGGCCTGTTTGGAGCCACCTCGCGAGGGGCATTTAAACCCCATTCACTACGCTATCGGTTTAGCTAGGTTAGCTTAACAGTTTATTTATATCCCCTCCTCTGACTCTGGTCAAAGCTAAACGCAATTAAACCGAATATTGTGATTTAATGCCTTAGAGGCCCGTTGGCTGTTTAATTTTAAGGGAGCTGGTTCGCTGAGACGCGAAGCTCCGCCGTTTGTTCAGCCATTACTCGGCATCATAACAGAACGTAGGCTAGTAGCTGCGGCTATCGCGTTTGCAGACAACAAAGATGAACGGAGTTACACACGCTAAAAGTATTAATAGTGCACGTCGGCACAGATTTTATTTCCCCGAAGGGCAGACGGTTTTGTTTTAGCCTGTTTCAGGACGCTTCCCATGATTTAAATAGTCAATTTAAAGTCCAAATTTTAAGGCTAACTGTTGTTTGTCTATATTACTTTAGTTTTGCTGATTTAAATGATTTAGTTTCACCTATATCTGCTTCTTACAAACTGGGATGTGATGTAAATTGCACGGAGGAAGAGGACAAGAGGGGTGATGAAATCAGAAATTGCATTAGGCAACGTGATCCTTTGTTTTCTGCTACAGTAAAGTTGGGAGTGACTGGGATGGGTGGTTGGGACAAACCCCTACATGGGGCAGCTGCAGGTTCAAACAATCAAAACATTTTTTTCAAAACTCTACCGCCATCTAGTGGAGGATGCTATCAGTAACTAGTTGGTAAAAACTAATCAGTCAACGTGTTGCAGGAGTTTTTTTGATCAAAGTCTCCTTTTTTGTTCTGGAAAGACAGGGTTTATATTATAAAGACACATTGCAATCGCCCAAGATATTATAAAAGATCAATAATAAATTTGTCAATAAATATCTTATTAGAAAAAAGCAAAGGCATGTTAATATTTAAAGATGCGCAATATAAGGATGGCAACCGGCTATGGTCTTATTTAGCCTGGTTCAACAAAAACCTTTAAGACAATCAGAGCTCAACTTTAAAGAAAGATTACAATTTTTTAGCTGTTCTGATGGATTATAAGAAAGTAAAATGTAAATAAAAAATAAAGGGATTTATATAGAAAAACAAGATTGTTTATATCAAGTCACCTAATCAAAGACAATTCAGGGTTTCCACGGGTCCTTAAAAATAGTTAAAAAGTCATAAAATTATTATTTTCTAAAATAAGGCCTTAATTGGCATTAAAATTCATTAAATGTGCAAATCGTGGCATTAAAAATGCTTTATTTAAATAAAAAAAAAGAATATGTTTATAAAAACAATTTTGTCAGATATATATATATATATATATATATATATATATATCTCTCTAACAAAAAAAATCAATATAGACAACTGCCCCCGTTTTTATTTTGTGTGATCTCCGGATTAGATTTTTTTTTTAATAGTAAAAAACAATACAGTAATTGCTTAATGGAAACAGCATTAGTAGTAATTTATTTATTATTATTGTTATTAAATATAATAGTATCATCCATCCAACCACCCATCCATCTTCTCAAATTTATGCGATCAGGGTCATTGAGGGGCTGGTGCCTATCTCAGGCAGTCTGTGGGCGAGAAGGGGTGAACACTCTTGGCCAGATCGTCAGTCTGTCACAGGGCAAAAAAAGAATAACAATATTGCATATATCTAATAGAGAATATTATAGCAATATTAATGAAGATGATATTTCTATACTGCGTTATATTAAAGCATCCTAAATATTTTATAACATCTCCATTAATGATAGCAGTAAGCAAAGTATATTATATACTTTCATTTTAAGGATGGATTAATGTTGTTACAGACGTCTATTTTTATAATGGACAACATTTCTACCTAGAATCACAAAAAAATAAAAGCATCTAGAAGTTCTTGAAGCATTTGTTGTCCCTCTCAGATTCTAGTGGTTGAGGAGGCAGGATGGCGGGAGCAGAGGTCTGTGCCCCTGCGAACCCCACCTGCAAGATCATGACCTTCAGGCCCACGATGGAAGAATTCAAAGACTTCAACCAGTACCTGGTGTACATGGAGTCTCAAGGTGCACATCGTGCAGGCTTAGCTAAGGTAGGTCGATCCTTTTTTTCATGTAATGGTTTCATTGTTATTGATGTGTGAAATTTACATTATTCTATTTAGCCAGAATTGAGAATGTAAATCAAAGGGAGATGTTTATAAGGGTTTATAATCCTTGTGGGGGTGTTTAGTACAGTGTTTTGGGATAAATTGGCACCCTTTTTTCTTTGCAGACATTCTGTTTTATTTTATGTATTAAACTTTTTTTTTTACTCTATATGTTGGTGCCACAGGTCATCCCTCCTAAAGGCTGGAAGCCCCGTCGTACCTACGATGATATCGACGATTTAATGATCGACGCTCCTATTCAGCAGATGGTTGCGGGCCAGTCGGGGCTCTTCACGCAGTACAACATCCAGAAGAAGCCTCTAAGTGTGCAGGAGTTCAGGCGCTTAGCAAACAGTGACATGTGAGCATTATAGTGTCTGTTCTGTGTTTTTATAACAAGACGCTTTTTTTTTTTCTGTGCTGACCAGTGAATATTTCAAAAATGTTTTTGCAATTTAAATGACCTACGATGAGGCTATTTCTTTTACACCATTTCTTAAAATGAGAATCAAGGAAACATTCACAAACACTAAAATGTTAGAAGAGTAAAATCTCTATGCCTGCATGTTTTGATGACGCCGATGTCAAATTTTCATTTTTCACAAAAGGAATGGCTCCGTTACAATGTACAGGTAGTAAGTTCTGTGCAATTATGTCGTTTTTTTAATCTTCTTTTTGTCCTCTAAGGTATTGTACACCTCGTTACCTTAACTACGAAGACCTTGAGAGGAAATACTGGAAGAACCTCACCTTTGTCTCCCCCATATATGGTGCAGATGTCAGTGGCAGCCTTTATGATGAGGTAGATTGACCTGTCTTTCGTTTCTCTCTGCTGTTTTTCTTGCTTTACACCCTTGTAGCCAATTGTTATTTGCTCTTCCTGCATAGCTTTGACTGTAGCTTGCAGAGTCTGTAGCTCGCTGAAACACAAAAAAACAAACACACATAGGATTAGCTTAAAGCCATGAAATAAGACAGTGGTTTTATCATAATAAAAGCAAAAATGCATTTTATTCCACTAATTTTAAGATTTTAGTCACACATCAAGTGTAAAGGTTAATTTGCCCCAGTGATCCATATGTAATTTGAGGGTTTCAGCAGCAAAGTCGTTGCTTGAATCCAGTTTAATTTCTTACCGGATTTTGGATTTACTGCTACAAAATGTTAACCTGACAACAGCCAGATGCATGTCTCGCTCCGCCTAGCTCCGCTCACATACATCTGGGAACCCGCCATAGGAATTGCCTTTACTGAAGGCTGGGCCTTATCAAAACTCCTTGCATATGATTGGATAAGCCACTTGTCTGTCATCTTTATTGACGTGCTATTTCAACCACTCACACCGAAGCTAACCCGTGACGCTGTGAGAGGAGGAGCCATTTGGTAGATCAAGCTCTTGCCAAATCCAGTCGGGAGAAGGGCGAAAACATCGTTTCCACCAACAAAAGCCTTCAAAGCCGTTCTCTGATGTTCTTTTAATGAAACAATATCAGATAGATTGGACAACACAGAAGAAATAGCAGCATCAATGCTAATGCTTGCTTCCTCAATGCGAGCCGCCATTGTTGTTGGAATCTCACGGTCGCTTCTCCACTCCAGGACACACCCGCCCTGCGTCCTGATTGGACAGACCATGAATTCGGTTGGGGAAATCACTTTCAATGAGCGGGTTCCCAGATGTATGTGAGTGGAGCTAGGAGGAGCGAGACATGCATCTGGCTGTTGTCAGGTTAACAAAATGTTTGACTGCAGACTTACTTTGACCTGCAAAAGCATTCTATCATAACTTTCTTTTTAAAAAGCATTTCACCAAAGATTGCATTGTATTTTACTGTGTTTTTATGTGAAAAGTAGGTGATCAATACAAATGTGAAGTAAATGATCATGTTTGTGTGTATTGGTGTTTCCCCCCAAACACCAGACACCATTTAGATGTTTTGTTTAGGCTAAATCTGGTTGATCTGTCAGTCTTGATTTTAGTCGGGAAAAACCTTTCAACTTTCCAGTTTTTGCCCAGTTGGCCCACTGAGCAAAAATTGGTTGAAGACATTGAAAAGACGACACGATTTACGTCCAAACGATGTCTACGTTTGGTTTAAAAATGAAAGTTGAAAAGCCATTATTTTCAGATAGTTGAAAAGGCTTTAACGTCTATTATTGGAATAAAGTTAGACAAAAGAAAAAAAAAAGCTGTCATATGTGAAAGCAATGTAAATTCTGTATATTTCCCATGCACCTTTTTCTTCCTTTGGCACCTTCTACTTCTCCTTTGACCATTTGAACTGATGTAACGAGTACATTTCTCCACTATGAGATCAATAAAGTAAATCAATCAATCATGATCAGACCGACCAAACACAGCCCAATTTTCAACAATTACTTCTGGACTAAATCAAGACTATGACGGACCGACCAGATTTAGCCTAAAATCCAATGTCTAAATTACGGTACGTCTGGTATTTGGGGGAACTTTTTTCATCTGATACCTATGAAGAAAAACCAGCTGTGTTCAGATATCTCCTAATTAGTAAATAGCCTCCTGCTGTGAGTCCTCTGTTAGATGACATTTGTGCATAGATACAATCACACCACACAGCTCATCTGTTACAAAAAATCATGGTTAGAACATGGTGATGGCAGCATATTGCCATGGGAACACTTTTCCTAATTTGAAACCAAATACAGGACAGTTTGAACGGATAAATCAAAGTTTTTTTTTTCCCTTTTTTGAATTTCCCACTCCAATCTAATGTGTAATATAATTAAGGATCTTTGGTAACACAGAAAGTCGATGGATACAAACCAGATTGTTCCATGGGTGCAGCAAGCTGCCCACTGCATCCTTAGGGTGATGGGTTAAATGATGTTAAATGATGGTGATGTTTTTTTTTTCCTGTCTTCTGTAGTTTCCCTGAAATGCGTTTAGCTTGGGTTTATAATGTGTTAAAACAGATCTAACACTGGAAGGTTTTAAGGTTTGGAAGCTTTTCTAAGGCGCTGTATGTTCTTTAACGAGAGGCAGAATGATCAGATTCTCATTCTTTGATTGCTGTTCTCTCTCTCTGGTTTCTGCCATTATAATCTCTTTTTTTTAATATAGGTGCAATGCTCTCACAGCCACTTCTTAGCATTAGATCTGAACATGGTGTACAAGACCAGTTGCGATCTGCAGCCCCGGTTCTAACCTTTGTTTCGGTTTTCTCAGGACATAGAAGAGTGGAACATCGGACACCTGAACTCCATCCTGGATGTAATCGAGGAGGACTGTGGTGTCTCCATCCAGGGGGTCAACACCCCATATCTCTACTTTGGAATGTGGAAGACCACCTTCTCCTGGCACACAGAGGATATGGATCTGTATAGCATCAACTATCTTCATTTTGGGGAGCCCAAATCCTGGTGAGTATAGAGAGGAATTGACTCCAGTGTGAGGCCATAAAGGTTTCAAGTATCAAATAAAGTTGGACGGTGTTCAGACAATATTAAATCAAGATCTGGTCTGAATTTCAAAATCTGTGAGAAAACCTCCTTAATTAATTAGTTTGCTTAACAAATCAATAATCAATTATTCTTGACTGTTAACACTTAATAATGTTTATAACTTTACATATTTACACACTTTAAGCCCTTTCATTTAATCAACATAGTTTTCAATGCAGATTGCTTGTTTAAACCTCACCATCCTGTTAGTGATTTTGCTGTCGTTATCTGTTTTTTTTTATGACCAACACTTATTTCAACTAATAATATTGTAATATTGTCCTTTGGACCTAGGTTGGTTGCTTTAATTAAAAATGCAGCACTCAGTTGTTTCCATAGTTGCAGATTATAGGCAAAATTAAACCTCACAGAATGCCTGTGTGATTATTATTCTAATTTTTCTTTAGTCTCTTGGCAATGTGGTAAACAGCTGGCGATTTAATAAAAAATCTCATTTTGACCATCTATTAGTTTTCTCTGGAATAGTAAATACAGGACTAGCAGAGATGATTTGATGACCTTGCAAAGCATTTTAAGGGAGATGTTAAAAATATTTAGTACTGAGATTCTTTTTCCTTACAGAACTAGTTCTACCCAGTAAGTTCTTCCATTTTTTTATCCTCTGAAAAAAAAAAACATGAATGTATGTAGTTGTGATCTTATCTGTGAAGAGGAAGGAAAACAAATTTTCAGAATTGCGCCCCAAAAGAAGGAAAATATCTAATGCACATTTGTATTCAGTCCCTGGATTTAAAGCTTTATCAACTCCCTTTTAGCTGCAGTTTGTGATCTTTACACGTCTCCAGACTGAAATGTTTATTTCAGGTTAGTCAGATGCTGAGATATGGTCTTTGAACTCTACTTATCAGGTAGTTCATTAGCTTTAGCCCTTTCTTCCAACTTCCATTTTTGCTGATCAATCTAAGCATCATCATGAAATGCTGTTGCTACACAGGAAGTCCTTCATGTAGTTGAGTTTTAGTCTCATCTGGTCCACCTGTTTGCTGTCCCCTTCATGTCTGACTCTCACGGCTTTCCCTCAACAGTAGCTTTAATTTCTCCACTCCTTCATGGAGGTCGGTTAGTGGACTGATTATAATCCTAATAATTCTCCACCTGAGCTGTCGCTCTCTGCAGCTCCTCCTGGGGTTCCATGTTTTTCTGAGCTACTTCTCTGATTTATACTCTTCTTGCTCGCTCTGTCGGTTTTGAAAGTATTAGAATGTTATAATGAATGTTCTAATTATCTCCTATTAGCCTGTACAGCTAGTGATGTGCACATCCAGGTGCTGATTCTACACATGGAGTCATGTCACCAAAACACTTAACAGTGACGAGCATGACTCTGTCATAAAAACATTCATAGCACCCTCATTTATTGTCCCATCTTTATAAAATGTGACTCAAATTAAAGCTTAGAAAATTTCTGATCGTGTGGTATTTTGAAAAATGTGCTCTCTCTTAAGACATAAAGCCATAAGCGATGTCGGAACTGTGAATTATTGTGTTGACGGGTATAACATACTAGCTGTAAAGATGCTATTGGTTGTTTTTAACATCTCTAGTTGTGAAATGTTTCACACTTTGTTGGTTTCTGGCATTGATTGTGAGATTTCCAAGCTACTGACTTTTAAAAGAGGTATATGATGTATTTACTTAAAGGGTTCAGAAAAGCGTTGCATTAGTACTAGTGTACACAGCATAATTGAAGATGCTGTATTACATATGCGGACCCATTTGGTGGCGCTGTGACACTGCTGCAGAATCATGTCCATGTTGTTTTTTTCTTCTCTAATTTTTAACACAATTTGCATTTCATGTCAATTAGATTTTAATTAACTAGTCAGTCAAACTGTTAAAGCAATCGTACTCATAAAAGTTTACTGGCCTTTATAAAGAACCTGTTCTGATGCTACCTCTGAAGCACCATTGACTCAATGGAAGTAAATTTGATTAAAGAAAATTATTCTTTTTCTTTTTTCTTCACTTCAGAAGTAAAATGAAAAGACTTCAAACTATAAACTATACTAGCTGGTTGTTTGGGCAAACGGGATATATAAACACTATTTCCTCTGACTTATAGTTTGAATCTATATTATGCAACATTTTTACTGCTGATCACGTAGCAACTGCCTGAGGAGCATCTATAAAATCACCAGCAGAGGCTCCACATCATCCACAGTCAAGCGTCGTTGTGGAAATTGTGGCAGATGCAAACATTATGACAACACCCCTATAATTAAGGGGTTTGCATGTTTTTTTGTTTTTGTTTTTTTTTCTGTTGCATCCCCCCTGCCATGACATAAGCTCCAAACAACACCTGCAAATCACACCCTAAACATAAACTGGGATCACATAATTATTTTGTTTTATTACTTGTTATGGATAAAGGTTAATCAGTGTGCAATGTTCAGGAATAAGTCAGGAATGGAAACTATCCCTATTCCTCTTGTCATACTGTGATCATGTTTCTGAATTTTTTTGATCACTCAGATTAAATAAGCTAATATTCCTAATCTTATTCAACCCCTTTGCCCAAACAGCCAGTTGGTATAGTTTCAGTTTACTTTTGGAGGGGGTCACTCCATAAAATAGATGATAAAGATAAAGATGATAAATGTATCTTTTATTTTTGAAGTATTTACTCTTCAGTCTGCCTGCTGTCACACTCATAGATAATAAACAAAAAACAAAAAAAAAAAGAATTTAAAAAACCGAATTTGAGCCTTTATTTGATTTTTTTTTTTTCTTTTCTGTTTTTGTTTGTTTGAGTTTTTGGTTTAAAACGAAAAAAGGAAAGAGGGTGCTTTTTGTTTTATTTTTTTTGATTATTATATGCTTTTATACCCGGGACACTTCACAATAATACCTACTTGTAGATTGGTTTGTCACATAAACTAATTAATACTAGGGCTGCAACTAAAGATTATTTTGGAAATTGATTAATCTGTCGATTATTTTTTTTCGATGAATCGGTTAATTATCGGTTAACAAAAGGTTCCTTAGAGCAGATTCTTTACCACATTAAACCAGGTGAAACTAAAACTTTTCCAATCGAGGAGTTCTGGATAGAGCATATTGACAGATGAAAACATTTTTTTTATCTTAAATGCAAAATGCTTGTATATCTTTTTTTATAGTTTAGATATAATTAGTCATCTAAGTGGGTCGCTCCTTCAGGTAAAAGCATTTTTTACAGTCTCTATACTTTCACGTCGTTGTAAGGCTTCCCTTGTGTTTTATTTGATCTAAAGTTGTCCATCCTTGCTTCTTGCTTTCATGTTCAGGACATCCTTTGCATTTGCTTTCCATGTACGTTTACACACATTCGGATGTTGCAGGTTACTATGAAGGAATTGATGTTGTTCTTCAAGGATTCCATTCGAACGCTGTGATTTTTTTTTTTATTTAAGTTTTTTTATATAACATAATTGTATAATTGTTGGTTCAGATCAGCAGAGTGACGCACCCTCTCTGTATTACAAGCTGTTTTTAAATTGTGTTATTTTCCCTGTCTTTGCTTTTTAGGTTTTACATTTATCTCTTTTTTTAAATATGTTAATCAGGTCTTGCTGATCTTTATGCATGATATTCTGATAAAGTCTGCAGCGAACATGCATGTACAGACTCAGAAACTTTGGCTTGTTTGCTGGAGTTAAAGACGAGGCGGGGAATGCAGGTGGATGCAGACAGAGTGCTGCTTTTATTTCTTTGTCAACGCGCCTTGCTCCATTTCCTTCTCTTGCCCTGGAGGTAGTTCTGCTCATTAGAGCGGGGAGCCCTGCATCCCCCACAGGGATCAGTGTCACAGTCAGATTGTGACACAGGCATAAACCGACAAACACACACTCTATAAGAGAAGCCCCATGTGCCAAGAACTCGCAAGTCTGCACACCCTTATCGTCTGGTGCACACAGTCACCGGCGTGCTCCCTTTTCATCCTGCTGCTTTATTCAACATCTCATCTTCCCTGGAGTGGGCAGCAGTTTTAAGATGCTAGTCTACTCGCCACCCCCCACTTCTCTCTCTCCCAGTTTCTGGCTTCAACCTCCACCTAAGGTAGCGTCTCCCTCTTTCTGCGCCTCTCACAGCTGTGTTAAGCTGACGGGTCATACAATGACGGAAGACTTGCCGCAGACCTGAGGGCGGATGGAGCTAGTCGGATGGAAAGCCTGTTCAGTCCCTAAGGGGTTTCTGTCACACTTCCTGAGTTTGTCACCAAGAAGTTTAGAAGGTGCTTGAAATTCAGATTGCGTCAGCCAGGTATCAACGGGAACATCTCATAATGTTTTTTTTTATTTTTTCATGAACTTGATTGCACCAGCAGTGATTGATATGACCTTTCCATTATATTTTAAAGGCTGTATTTTACTATTTAAGCTGTAACCGGTAAGAAAAAAAAAAGAAGAAAGGAAAATAGCCTTATAATGGGACCAGCAATACAACTCGACTGTTTTCTTATTCATAGTTTTATATTAACTGATTTGGGAAAAAAAGTTTTTTTCTCCAGCAGGTATTCATTTCTCCACCACTTGATGGCAACGTTGCATTTCTTACAGTCAGCACTGAGGCATAAATAAGTGCAGCCAGAATTAACCCCGTCTCCCCCTGTCTAACAGGTATGCCATCCCCCCAGAGCATGGAAAGCGACTGGAGCGCCTGGCTACAGGTAAAAATAATAATAATTTTAAATGAGCATAAATGTAGAAGCAGAAAATTTGACTGAGGGAGGATGTCCCAAGAAAAGCACAGACAGAGCCTAGGCAGTTGATGGTGATGACTGATTATTAAACAGTCTGCAGGGCACCTATGGTAAAGATGGGTGTGATAAACATTTAGTTATAGTGCATAAAAATCTTGGGCCGAACGATTTCCCAAAAAAGTAAATTGCAAGTATTTTCAACCAAAATTGCATTTTTTTTTTCTTTTTAAATTAATGAAATATGTTTTTTTCTTTTTTCATTTTGCTCTGAACTAACAACAAACACAGAGATCTTTGCATTACTTTGGGAGCTTTTTTTCCCCTTGTGCTTACAGTTATTCTTTGGAAACTAGAAAAACATGTAAATCCCCAACCTATAACTAAGTGGCAGTCCGAACCGTTTCTATAAGGAAACAAAAATTTTATAGACATCTTTTAAAGTTCATCGGAATGAACACTTAATCAAAATCTTTTTTTTCTTTTCTTTGGACATAAATGTGATATACCAGCCATTGCCCTCCAGCCTAAACATATACTAAGCTGTACTCTACTTAAACAGGTTGTTCTCCAGTCCATCTAAGAAAAACCTTAATAAACAGTTTTAACTTTGTACAGAGGAGGCTACCATCAAGCATCTGAGGCAGAAACACTCCCTGTGCTTCTAGTGTGAAACAAAAATTGAATATAAAAAAAAAAACAGTGTCTAGTGTTGAGTATGGAGGATGATCTATGATACCGAGGGCCTTTTTCTCTTCCAAATCCCCTGAGAATCTTTCACTAGGCTTTGTAAAATTCTAGGAAAGCGTATTTAGTCCTTTTGTTGATGCAGGTGAATCAGCTGGAAGTAGTTCACAGGAGTAAACAGCATCACCAATCGCCAATTCCTCCTTAAAGTGGAGAGATGAAACCAGAATGGTCAGATTTCACTGTTTGTTTCAGTGGGAGTTAAAGCTAATGCAGTAAATGTGCAGTTTCTACACATCCTGACCATTGGGACCAGTAAATGGGAACGGTGCTGTATTATATGTCCAAATTTAAACTCAGATCTGATCCTAGAACATAAATGTTAACTGGAAAGAAACGAATATGAGTCACCAAATGTTAAATAAAACATTTTCGAATGCTTTTCACTTTTAGAGTAAAGGTAACTAAATTAAGGGGCTGAAATTTCTTTTCGTGCCTTACATGTCCTCTTCTATCTAATTACCATGAAGAATGCAGCTCTAAAGGTTGAATAAGATGCTGAATTATCACGTTCACCTTAATTAAATTTTCAGCATATGCAGCGCGTTTTATTGGAGGTAGCAGTGTTGCCTTTGAGCGAGGTTCTGGGTTTGAATCTTGGCCATGGCTCTTTCTCCATTGGTTGATTGGTTACTCTAAATGCCCCTTTAGCTAAGAGTGTGCGGGCATGGTTGATGATCAGAAGATGAGGAAAATCGGACGTAGAAAATGGATGGATTAGTGGATACATTTCAAATACTATATATTAATCCGACTGCATAAGATTGATTAATTTGTTAATGGCTGACATTGAAGTTTCTCCCCATTTGACCATCTGATCTTCCTAAAAAACAAAATTCATACTTTTTTAAATAGTTTTTTATAGATTTCTTTTTGCTTTCAGACTCTCTGTGATTGTGTCTGTGTGGGTTTTCCTTTTTCAGGCTTTTTTCCCAACAGCTTCAAGGGCTGTGAGGCTTTTCTGCGTCACAAGATGACTCTTATCTCCCCCTCCATACTGAGGAAGTATGGCATCCCCTTCGATAAGGTAAACTCTTCACCCCTTCAAAAAAAAAAAAAAACACATCTAGCTATCCCTGGCTTTAAACTTAAGCGTGGTTTGTTGGATCAAAAACATAGGACTTTGACTTGATTTTCCATCTGTTTTATTTCTTTTTTTGTTATGGTTGGACTTTAAAACATCAATTCTCTGCTCTTACACAGATTACTCAGGAAGCCGGAGAGTTCATGATCACCTTCCCCTATGGTTACCATGCCGGATTCAACCACGGCTTCAACTGTGCAGAGTCTACCAACTTTGCCACAGTGCGCTGGATCGACTACGGCAAGGTGGCGACACAGGTAACATGAGCCTCCAGGGCATCCATCTGATGACGACTTCTTTGAAAGCTAAATTTAGACGATATGAAGTCGAGTTCAGGTGGCCTCAGCAACGGCTTCTTTTTTTCGTCCCTCTTTAGTGCACATGTAGCAAGGATATGGTGAAAATCTCCATGGAGCCTTTTGTGAAGCGTTTCCAGCCTGACCGTTACGCCAACTGGATGGTGGGGAAGGATTCGACGCTCATTGATCACACTGTTCCCACTCCTAGCACCACACCAGAGCTGCGGAGCTGGTTACATAGGCGCCGGAAGACCAAGTCTTCTAATAAAGGGTACTGCCCATAATCTCTGAAGATTTTTCTTCAGCCTTTAAAGGCCCCTTTGGTTTTAATTTTCTGGGATCTCTCTTCTTTCATACCAGCAGTCACTCTCGGATGCGCTCCAAACGCCTCAGGACCACAGAGGAGCCTGTTGACCTGGACAGCAGCTTAGCTTTGAGCAGCAGCAAGAGAAAACCTCCAGGTGGGCAGTCTGGGCCCAAGGCAAAGAGGTCTGCAGCTGGGACAGCCTACAAGGAGACGGAGAAAGGGAAGAAAAAGCAAACTGAAGGAAAGAAACCAAATTTGCCCCAGCTTTCTGGTAAGAAGCCTTCATAATCGTTTTCTTTTTAAGTAGTTTTTTCAAATGAGGTGTCTGGCGGTGGAGTTGGAGAACACCTTACAAACACTTATCACCTGCCACACTTATGAACCAGGCTCTGCCTTCTGTTGTATTGTGAAGAAACAAGCCAGTTAAAGAAAAATCTAAAATACTTAGAAGGCTGTCCTGATTTAAATCTAAAACAAGCCTTTGTTGGGCTGCTGTATAAAACCTCGAACTCATGCTATTCCTGACATTTTGAATTGAAAAAGCTTCCTGGATGGGAAGCAAAACATCTTCAAACTCAGAAACCAAGCTCAGTGGATTGCTTTTAATTATTGTTATTATTTTTTTTTATTTAAAGCATCAATCGAACCAAAAAGATGAACTCTTTTTAACATGCTAAATATAGCAGTCATCCAACAAGTAGTTTGAATTTTGTGTTTGAGCCTGCATGTAAAATATTGACCCTTCTTTTTCATTATTTCACACTAACAAACGGAAGACTTACAAAGGAGAACCAATCATACCTATAATATAGCTATACCTATGTGATTGAAAGCTTCTCTGTATGATCAGGAGTGTTTTTCACATTTTAAACAATTTTAATCCTAGATTTTTAACACTTCATTGTTTTGTTTTTTATCTTCCCCAGCTTGCAAACAAATGTGCGTGGTCAAGGTAAACCGCGTTGAGAGTAAAATTCTCGGGTTTTCTAAAAACAGCACATCTCAGTCAAGCCCTCCAGCCACAACAGGAGAGGAGGAGCTAAAACCTGCCTGTCAGGGCCTCTCAGGGGTCACACACAGAACCTGTGAGGAACCCAGAGACAATCCCGGGGTACACCTGGAAACCGGGGATTCGAGGTGTTCTTCTTCTGTGCAGCAACACCTCAACTCACCTTGCCACACAAACACCTCTGCAGACCCTCTAATGGACGGACCTCCCTCTGAACCTCAGGCTCAGGTAACGACGTCCTCATATTCAGAGCTAACGCCGACCACAGACAGGAGCGTACACACACGTACCAGGAGTTACACTAACAATGTAAAAGCAGAGGACATGGACATAGATGTTATTCCTAAACATATTAACTCCCACTCCAGCACAGAAGCACTTTATGAACCAGCAGAGGGAGATAGAGCCGCATCCAGTGGCTGCATCTTCCAACACAATCACAGCGTAGCAAAAGGCCCCACTGAGGAGAACCTTTTACCTCCTCTTCTGCAGAAAAATGCTGCAGATATGCCACAGCTCATCCCAGAGCTGCTCTGGAAGGCGGGCGCTTGCCCGTTGCCACCTGTGTTGACCCAGGAGATGCCCTCCCTCACCCCTGCCGACGTTGAGCTTACTCATTTCCACAAACCCGGAGCGTTCAGTCACCAGGTCGCACCCGTGCTCCAGAGGGAGACGCCGACCGGCTCACCGTCTTCGCAGGAAGCCGGACAGGAAGGTGCTCATTTACAGCTGTCAAAACCGAGCACAGTGGACCATGACAGCCGCCGGCATTTAGAGGCTCCAATTAATTACGAGGAGGATGCAGAGTGTAGTTTAGAAGCAAATGCGCCTCCTTTAGCTGCCAGCGATTTGCACAAAAGAACATCTGGTGACGTATGTGAAATGTCGATAGAATCTACTCTGGAAAGGGATCGCAGAATGCTGGGAAGGTTAATTCCTAAGCAGAGTGACGAGAGATCTCAAAGAGAGACGCAAGAAAGCATGAGATACAGTACCTGCTGTCCATCATCTGCTAACTCTGGCAGTGTTCCCCAAACATCACAGTCTTCATTATTCCCTCAAAATGAGAACCAATCAGCATTAAGACCCAACACTACGTATTCTAATAGTTCTTCTCAACACATCGAGACGAAAATCTCGTCTGATTGTATCTGGGAAAACTTCACTTCCCACAGTCCTGCTATTCTCATCCAGAATCTGCAGCCGGATCTCCCATCTGACTTCTCGCATGATCCTCTGCCTTACACCATGTGGACCGAACCTCGGTGCAAAGAGGTCACAGACCTGGAGGACACTGCTCCGGACCTTCGCACATCCGAGAACCTGGAGGAAGAGGGTGGGGTTCTGACCTGGGCCCAACTGGAGCCCACCTCGCTCCTTTCTGTCAGTGCTGCTGAACCCCTGGGACATGGTGAAGATTATGAGTTGCAAAAGGATGAAGAGAAAGGGGCTCAATCCGTGGCAAGACTGAGCGAGGCTGAGAGGGAAATACAGCGAGAGCAGGACCAGGTGTCTGATATGGAAGAAGACGAATCTGAGTGTGAAGAAGCAGAGCAGCAAAGCAGCGAGAAGGGTCAGAGCAGCAGTGATTCCTCTGAGGAAGAAGAGAACTATGAATCCTGCCTTGAACCTGGGGAAGTTTGCGCTGTAAGTGCTTTTTGGGTTTTTTTTGACACCAAATTTCACTTTCTAAAAACCAACCCTAATGGTTTGCATCATTAAAGCTCCCTTGATTCCCTCACTGTGCCAGTACCCGGCCCTGTCAGCCAAGAGGACCACTAAGAGCTGGCGTCACCCTCTCAGGAAACCCACCGCAAGAGCCGTGCCCACAGCCGTGAAACAGCAGACTGCCAGTGACGACGGTGGGCGCACTCACACACACATATCGAGTTATTTTTAAACCCACTTTTGAGCGTTAAAGACATGCAGACAGCCATAAAAGATCCTATTGTGAGCTTTGCTCATTTATTCTGATTTTTTTTTTAAAACCCCAGAGATATTTCTTGTTGCGGTTTTTGTTTTGCGTAGTGGGTGGCTCCAATCCATACTCCATAATCTTTTTATGGCCAAATTGCAGGACCCTGAACATAGCCGCCTGAAATGTGTTTTTTCTATTCTCGTTAATTGGGTTTGGAGGTCCCAGAATAAAACCAAACCCAAACTTATTTGCCTTTATGAATGATTTGTATCAAACCACAAAACCTACTTAGAAATATTTCAACCGACTATTCTTTAGTTCACAGCCCAACAAATATTGAAACCCCTTGAAACTCACTTTTTTCAGGATTTCAAACGGGATCACAAACTGTTGCTTTTTATTGGGATTTAATGCAAAAGACACAAAGGATTTCAATTGTAAGGCAAAAGGAGTTTTAAGTCTCCTAGAATTAAAACTGAAAAGTGTGTCGTGCATTCATATTAAGCAACTTTCAGTAAAGAAATCTGAATTCCCATGAGACCTTTTGCCTACAGAAGTCTCCTGAAGGTCTAAGTCAACCAAACGCCATCAGATAGACCAATTATGTCAGCCGGCTGGTCGGAGATGAAACTGTTTAGATATTAAAACAATAGTTTGATAATCCAACTTTCTGGCCTACAGGCAAAACGCTGTTCGCTGCGGAAAACTAACACTGCACCTCACCCTTGAACACATCTTCCTCACCGGTGGTGGCAGCATCATGCTGTGGGAAGGCAGGAAATCTGGTCAGAGTTGGTGTGAAGACGGATGGAGCGAAATGATCCCCCAGTCCTGGGAGAAAACCTCTTAGAGGGTCCGAAAGGCTTGAGATCGGGACAGGACATCGAACTTAAACGTACCCCTCCCATGGGACACTCGGCCCATGAGGAAAATACAAATGAGAATCTGTTTGTAAGACTTGAGAAATTAGCTACACAGATACCCTCTGGGTGAACAGACTGAGCCTAAGCTAATCGGAGAGGAATGTACAAAAAAAAATCAGATTTTAGATGTACATAGCTGCTAGAGACACTCCTAAAATAACTCTCATTTGTAGATTTAGTGAAAGTATTGACTCAGGAAGGCGGAAAACAAATGCTCGCCACACTTTTTAGATTATATTTATAAAACAGTTTTAAAAGCTTCAGTAATATTTTTGTCTTTTCCTTCAGTTATATGTCTTTTTTTGTAGGTCTGTTGCATTATATCCCAATAAAATGAATTAAAGTTTGTGGTTAAAATCTGGAAAGGTTGGAGTGGTGTGAATACTTTAGCTGATTGTAACTGATCAATTCTGTCTCATTAACTCAAATGTGTCCTTTCCCATCGTAAATCACTCTGCTCTGTGGTCCCTTCCTTCCCTCCTCATATTCAAAACCATATGAATTCCCACCGCCACCACCAAGATGATGCTTCTGACGTCAGTGCGCTCATAAACATTTAATTGTCGGGCCTGCCGCAGCGCGCTGACCTTTTTGATAGATGATCTATTTGTTTTCAGGGGTTTTCATAAGGTGGGAGTGAGGGTCCTCCTTAGCACATCCTGATGCATATTTATGTATATATATACACACACATAGTCACATTTATTACCTCCGTGATTGTGGTGAAAAGGATGAATAATTCAGCGGCTGCTGCGGGTGTTTATCTCCATGACGGTAAAACGACAGTGGCGTTGAGAGGACTCTTTGATATTTAAACAAAAGAATAACTGTTATTTCAGAGGGAACGTGAAATACCTGCTCCAGCTACTTCAGGAAATTGTTTCCTCTTCAGAGAGATTAGATTTAACTAAGCAGAGAGTTGGTAAATGAGAGCCTTCTGTAGCCACCGCCTCCCAGTCTCAGCATGCGCAACAATTTCAGGTTTAAAATAATCACAGTTGATCAAAACAAAGACTCATACCTCATCCATCGTCGCCTTGACCGGTGCTCATCATGAGTACTTACAATTAACCTAAGAAAACGCCAATAGTGCTGAGTAGAAAGCATACAGGCTGTTTTCCACGGGTGAAGTATTACATTGTAGCTCTTAAAAGATGAATTGATAACAAACAAACACATGATTAAAAGAACAATAAACAAATATATGATAGAAAAGAGTAGAAAATTCCTTCGTTGTCCAAAATGGGTATATTAGCGTGACATGGCAGCAAACCGACAGGCATTATATAGAAAAGGTCAAACCAGTATATATATAAAAAAAGAGTATTAAAAAGGCAAAATAAAGTGGAAAAAAAAATACTGAACAAGAGCAAAAAGTAGTTTTGAAAATTGCAACAATAAAGAAGAATAAATAACTAGAATATACAGCTATCGACACATTTACAGTAAGTGGATATAAGAAATGGCAGCACATTATTTAAAATGACTTATTTAAAATTATTTCTTTATTTATATATATAATAACTCTGCCCTCTGCTCGTTATGCTGTAAAGCAATTTATTAGCAGCCATTGCATATTCAGTGATTTCATTATTAATGCCTCCTTATTAAGTTTAAACCCCTGCGCTTCCTTGTTAATTCTGATTTACGCAATGAGGAGCTTTTTCCTCACATTGCCGGTATATGAATATATATTTTTAATTTAACAGGTGCAGCCGATATGTGCAGTCGTATATGAAAGACCATTAAAGATGAGGGGTTAGTTATAAAAACAGATGGCACCAACACATTGAACCTCTAAAACCTCATTTGTTTACCTTTATCATCAGTAGCAAACCTTTAAGTTCTGCTTTCTTTGTGATGGCACTGCAGCCATTACTAAAGGAGCAACTAATAAATGTTGCTGGAATCTTGTATGATCACTGGGGTTAGATGCAACTGCAGAGAAAGTCTGCATCAGAAAATAACTGCAAACGACAGTTATGAGAGAAACATTTTCCACATCAAGATAATTAACCTAATTACTAAACAATCAGTGGAATAATCAGCTTCTGTCATTAAATGTGCTTTAAAATTAGTAAAAGAAGTGAGTTTGATAGGTTGGTACTGTTACTAGGCAATGGAGAAAATAAATGATAAGGTAGTATTCAGTTATCTTTCATTGTGACTCATTTTCTGAGCCAACGTACTTGGAAGCTGTTTAACTTGGGGTTATTTTTAGGGCTCCTGCACATGAAACAATCCCAGACTTAAAATTTCTGAGTGTGCCTTTTTTTGTTGTTTTAAAATGGTAAAAGTAAAAATATTCTGTATGATATTTCTCAGATTTGTGTAAAAACAACAGATAGAGAATAGAGCCCACAGCCTTTAACATCTACAACAGTTTGGTGAAGAAACCTTTGTAACACTTAGAACATTTCATTTCCCTTCGGGATCAATAATGCGTTTTTGAAATGAATTGAATTGAATTTGAAGCTGGGCTTGCTGGACTGAGATCAGTAACCTGATGGAGAGCAGAATCCCAGACAAATAATGGCTGGATAGACAAATGGGATGATAGAAAACCTGATAAATGGGAAGGTGATGGATGGATGGGCGGCTGGTTGGATATATGGATTCATAGTTTGATGGACGGATAATGGACGAACAGGTGGATGAATGGAATTACAATTTATGGATGGATGGGAATGCTGGATGGTTTGTTGATGGAGAAGAGAAGGATGGATGGACGGATGTCTGCATCATTTAGAGATTAGGGTGGAGAATAAGGACCTGAAGTTCCAAAAGATTTCCAGATCTGGAAAAATCCTTTAATGAATTTTGTTTCCACTGCTTCTCAAGGGGCGTCCGATTCGTTTTGTTCTCTAGCCACATCAGATGATCAAGCTTTTTCAAGAGTTGTTTGCATCTGTTTGAATAAAACTTAATATTTCATAATTTCATTCTGAAAAAAAATTAATCGGATTAATCAATTATTAAAATAGTCAACTTTTAACTGGAGTATAGAGCCTCTAAAAGATGTCTTTAGCTGACAGAGGGACACATTTAGAGCCGTAATTATACAAAAATTAAAAAAATGCATAGAAATATTTTGTATTTAAGATAAAAAAAAAAAAAATTGTCTGTCAATATGCTCTATCCCAGGGGTTAGTCCATTCTTGGAATCCTCTTTTCTCATTCGCCATCTTCCTTTTTTCCCCCCTTTGGGATCCATGGTCCGAGACAAACCCACCGCTTTGTTTGCCTGGCACAACATAATTCATTTTTGTTTGACCTCCTGCACATCATATTAAAACAAACAAAAAAATAGATTTCTATACATTTTTGAAAAAGCTCCAGGTAGCAAGGGGGCGCTAAAGAGCTGCATGCGGCTCCGGAGCCACGGTTTGCCGACCCCTGCTCTATCCAGAACTCCTCAAGTAGAAAAGTTTTAGTTTCACTTGATTTAAATTCCGTAAAAAATTGGCTCTCCAATCATTATTGATCCAGATTTCTTTTCCATAAGTGAGGAGTTAAATGAAAGTCAAATTTAAATCCTTTTGTAACATTTGACCGAGACAGAACAACAATGCATTGAATCATTGGGTTTTATGATCAGCATGCTAAAACCAAGGGCTACAAATAACTTATGTTTAACCACTCAATCTTCATGTGTGAAAACATAAATGTGTAAACACAAACTTATTCATCCTTATTTTAAAAAAATAGTATCAAGTAGTTTGTTAACAACTGGCTTTAAATCCTGTAAACAATAATCCTTCTAACTGTGAGGAGATTTCACCTGTAAGACCTGATCTTAGCTTTGTTTTATGCTCGATGTTAAAAACATCTGTTCACACAGGTAGGTTTTCTCCATGAACTCTGAGCTGTGGCAGCAAGGCAGCGGGCAGTGGGTGGTAAAGGTCTCAGCTTTATCACATTATACTTCTTTTTTAGGACTCTTCAAGGCTGAAGAAATTGCCTTGGGCCGGATTTGGCCCACAGGCCTTGGGTTTGACACATAAACTGTCAAGGAATCCTGTACATTTTAAAAGCCACAGGTTTCAGAAGTGAATCACTTAATTTGGGGGTTCATTAAGTGTTTAACTACCTCATTATAGCATCACTTGTTATGATCTAGATGATTATAACACAAATTGCTCTAGATGTACCTAAAATCACTGCCGTCTTGCATTAGCAATAGTCCCCTCAAAAGAAAAGCTTTATCCATGAGGACTCATAAAATACTGACTCTACATTCAAAGTCTGCAATTAAAAACCTCTGCTGGACTTTTTTTTTTCCGAGGTCGTAAAAAAAACATTGAATATTTCAGAAATATCGAATCCACAAACTAAAACAACCTGCTGAAAAACAAAAACGTCTGCAAGCAGCTGAGGACGGCATCCTAACATTTCTCGACTCCCACATCATGAAGTTTGTCTCAGCCTTTAAACTCTATCTGGCAACTTCACTGCAATCTTTTGGGATGTGTTGTTGAAATTCATATTTGTACCATCTTAAATTAGAGCCTCCAGAAGCAAGCCTGGCAGAAGAGGAGGAGGATGAGGACGACGACGAGGAGGAGGAGGACGACGGGGAGCATGAAATAGAAGAATGGGCAAAGCCCCTCATCTACCTTTGGCAGCACAGAAAGAGCTGCTTCTCTGCAGAGAGGGACTACAATGCTCACGCTGCCACCATGCAGCCGCACTGTGCTGTTTGCACACTCTTCATGCCATATTATCAGGTAAACTCGAGATTTGTAACAATCATGGTGCAAAAATTTACATTTTAAGGCGACTTAAACGCAACATCTACCGAGGTATTGATAGACCATTTAAATTTCACTATGTTAATGTTTTAGCCACAAATTTGAATGTTTTAATGAAATTTTGCCCAAAGATTTTCATCATATTTAAGTGTTATTGGACACAGAACAAGATTTTATCACTTTTGTAACAAAATGGTATTTTCATGGCGAAATTCAATGACCCTCTGATTACACAAAAGCAGTCACTTGCCCTAAGATTGTTAAAGTGCTTCTATGAGAAATTTGTGAAATACATTTATGGAAAGCAAAAGAAAAACCCTTTTGTTAGACATTAACCTCAGAACCATAAAGCTGATATGGGAACTTAATTTTTTCACTTTTTAACTTTGCCTATTAAGTCTTAAATGAGGTTTTTCACTTTTTTTTATTTGCGTATTATGTTTTTAACAGATTTTATTTATTTTTTTAAACCTTATTAACAGTAGGTGACATATCTCAGACAGTAGGCAATGTTAGGTTACTGGTAGTATTTTATGAAGCAGTTACACTCAGCTTTAAGACAGAGGGACCTTATACCCTGGAGACCACAGGGTTACTGTAAGTCTTTTATAGCCTCTACCAACTTTTCCACCTGAATTGCTCGGTATTTATCTACAAACATCTCCTCTACTCAGAAGAAGAAAATTAATCATCCCCACAGCATGATACTGCTGTTACCGTGGGATAGAGGAGTAAAGTAAAGACTAGGTTCTCTATTACTCCAGAGTTTTGATGATTTTGTAACCTTACGAAGATTGATTTCCTCTTTAATTTTGTGCAAAGGCAGCCTTCTAGAGACAGTCCAGCTGCTCGCTCTTTGCATTTGCTCAGAAGTTATTGCTGACTGATTACTGGTCAATTGGATGCAGAATAGAGCTAACTCTGAACCCACAGGTCCCTGTAATTACCTGATTTCTCCCTCTGTGGTTTTGCTGCTTATCACAGCCAGCCACTGTAATTTCCTGTTAGCTGAAATGTCACCGAGAATGAAAGCCCTCCTTACAGGGCAGGGAGGCACATGTCACCCGGTGGCACTGTCAATATTCAAACCCTTTGGGGGATTAAAAAAATTATTCTTCTTTTTTTCCCCTGCAGGCTGAGGAGAAAGCTGAGGACCTCAAACCTCTGTCTCTGGAGCCCCCCACACCTGCCTGCAGAGGGCTGAGGAGGTCCAAGCCTCTGGTTCCAGAGATCTGCTTTTCTTTCCGAGAGCATAACTGTCCCCCGACTCCTACGAACCCCCTGCTGCAGGACGACGGCACATCCCCTCTCCTGTGCTGTCAGAGCTGTTGCCTGCAAGTTCACGCAAGTATGTTGGCCCAAGGAGAATTAGTGTAGCGGGTACAGTAAGAGTGGGAAAGCTTTCTGTGGAACCTTTATGAAATCTCCAGCAGAATACAAGTGGATCCAGCATAAAAAAATATATATATTTGGTAGAAGGTCGGCGGGTTTATAAGTCCTGACTCACTTCATCTGTGTTTCCTTTTCAGCCCACACTCTCTCTTGTTTCTCTTTGCGGTTTAGCTTATTCTATTTCTCTCGTCAGCCAGTTAAGGGGAAACCTTCCTCCTGCACCACATTCCCAACTCAGAAACCAGCCTTCATTCATTTGGGATTACACATAGACTAGACGCTGTAGGTTTAAACAAAACTCACTTGAACACGGATAGATCTGTTCTAGAGATGCACCCATCAGAAATTTAGAGCCAATTTCATACAATTCAGGTTTCTCTGTTGGAGCTGCTGTTAACTCAGCCCGCAGTGATTTCTAAAAACTTTGTTTAGATCTATAACAAGAGCTGAGGCGACATTATGGCATTTTTGTCTTGTAATATTTATGTCTCTGAAGATGAACAGTGATTTTTCTGTTTCTCTGTGTGAACTCAGCAGTATGTTTTAGAGAATTATCTAATTGGAAAACCCAAAGTCACACAGGTTGGATGGCTTCCAAACCTGATTTCCGGTTTGGAAGCCATTCAAGTGCTTTAAAGAGACCACGATTAACATCTTTACTGTCAGTGAGCACATGTGCAGTGCGCACAAGCACAGCGAAACTGGGGCACAGTTCTCCCCTCGGTGCAAACATGTCAGATAAAAATACAGAGTAAATAAATAAAGCATATCAGCTCATCAAAAGAGAAGCTCTATGTACAAATTAAGCTGAGATTTACGACACATCGAGGCTGACATGTCTGTTTATTGCACCTGGCCTGTGGCTAAAACGACACATGATGGTGTCAAATGTCTGCATTTAACAAGGTTACAGCCCTGTTGCAAAAACTGTCTGTCATTCGGTTTGTCAGTGTTTCAAGCGCCCCGAATTGCTTGCCAGAGGTCCTGGGTATGTATGCTACGACCCCCCCGAGGCAGCAGCTGCTGTAGAGGCCCTTCAGGGAGAGGAGAGGGTGGCCGATGATGCTGTACAGTCTTCCAAGTTTGTAAAAAAAAGAGAGAGAGAGAGAGAAACAGGCCCGCATCATCACACATCCGTCACCCTGCTTATCAGGGCTTTCCCACTCGCCTTGTAATTGAGGCTTAAACTAACAAAATGACAACAGAGACGTCATTTTGACATTATACAATGGTTAGCTATAAATATGAAAATATTCTCTAACTTATGTAGATCTTTACCATAATGCTAAGATTTCCAAAAGGCGCAGATTTAGAATCAAGCAGGAAATTGATAGGAAAAAAATAACACAGAGCAACTCTCCTGAAATGCTGTCAGCCTAGTTGAAGTCTGTGGGTACAAACATTCTCTGATAGTCCTGAAAAAAAGGCAGGGGAACAAAACAACCGTACTGCAAAATAATAAAAAGAAGCCAAATGTGCAAAAACATTACCCACTGCATCTTTTCTCTGTTCCAACTCTCCATATGCAGCAATGGAAAAAAAACTAGACCAAACTTGTATAAATAATGGCTTGACAGAGGTAAAGATTAGGGTGATGGCACAGAGGCCTTAAAACTTATCAAAGTAGCACAGTTTTCCATAAAATAATCAGAAGGTCATGAATAATTGTCAATTATTAAATAAATTAAATAAAAAAAGAGATTTTATGTTTTTTGTTTTACATTTTGATACCTCTTTTTTTAAAATCATTTTATTAAAGATTTCTGTATTATTTCCTTTCAGAGACAAACTCCTTTCAATCGTTCTGAGCCTGACTGTGCTTCACATCTAGCTGTCTCCCAGAGCCTCTTTTCCCTGATACTACAGCTAAACCTACCATCTATTTATCCTCCATGATCCAGACACGTTTCGCACTGCACTGCGACTGCAGAACAGCTTCGCTGCGTTTGTAATTATTTGGTTTTGTTAGCGTGTGGGAGCAAGAGATGGAGCTCATGTCATCTGACACCGACAGAAAAAGCCACAAGCTTGGTTTCGAGATAGAAGTACAAGTTGATGTAACTCCCCCCCTTCTAGAACGGTAACTTGAACTCTGGAAAGGAAGCAGAGGTGGGCTTGGATTTTATTTCAGGTTATGTGATTGGTCGTTAAGGAAAATATCACAGACGTTCACTCACACTTGGACTTCTAAAATATCCTCCATGTCTGAAGGCTTTAGAGCCGTTATTGAAACCAGCTGCCAGCTTTCAAAGAATCAAAGCAGTTTTAGAAAGACACTTTCTAAATTGTAAATGTTATCTTTTTAAAACACATATGCTTCTCTGAAATGGAAAAAATAAGCAAATAATAGTAAATTATTACTTTTAAGTGTTTAAAATGAAAATACCACTTAGGAGAAAACATACAGAGAAACCACAGTTGAGAAAGCTGTCATTGACTGTTTTTTTTCTATCATGGCCACCCAGATAACCCCCCACCCCCACCCCCCACATACAGCCACAAAGACCACTGAGATCTCAATTTCCACTTTGTCTGCAATACTGGGCTTGTCTACACAGAAACCCACCACTTCAATGCCATCAAGAATATCTGGAAACAATGTGGCTGTGGCATTTCGTCCAGTGTTTTGTAACAATAGACCTCACTGTTCCTGTCGACTGTTGTTTTATCTCCCTCCTTTGGGTATTTAGAGTATTACTCTGTTTTTTTGCATCTGATTTTTTTTTTTCCCTCCTGCAGGCTGTTACGGTGTAGCTGCGGAGGACGTCAGCGAACAGTGGTCTTGTGATCGCTGCACAGGAGGAAGCGTTACAGCTGTAAGACAGTTTGTGTCCAGATTTTACAAACAATGTTTGGTGTCAAAGTGCCAACGTGTACAACTTTAAAAACTACAATCTTACTTTGATAATCCAGAAAAATGCAACCTTTAAATTAAAAACATTTGTTCAGTAAAGAAACAAAGGAAATCCAAAGTTTGAGCATTTTTTTCATGGATGGGAATGGAAGATAGATTATGTGTTCAATTAATAATTTCTGTCTTTACTTGGAAGCCTCTGGTATGCATTCTACAAAGGTTCCTAGTAGGAAAAACAGGCCAGTAGCATCACAGATTCAGAGTTTATAAGCAAACTTCATACATTTAGGAAGACATTCCTTCCTTACAGTAATTTGACAAGTAGGTAGAGTATAAAGGCCGTTAGCGAGTAACCTCATTAGGTCACTCTTTGCATAAGTCTTTCAACAGTGAGTTTAACCGTCTTTACCCTCCTGCACATTGCATGATTAATGTGGGTTCTTCTCAATCGGTGGCTTATAGGAATAGGCTTCTGTGAAATATCGTATTTATTCTTGATGGAAACAAAGTCATGCGTTACTGATCAGAAGTTCAGAAACTCTGCCGGCTAGCAGATCCAGGTGGCAACTCCTACTTTTGACCTCCTGTTAAAGTTAATTCAAACATTGTTCTTTTTTTTTTTATCTTGCTCCAATATCCTCTAAAGAAGGAGGCTTTACTGTTTTTAAAACGAGTCATAAAGATATTGTACCCCCCCAATGACTTGTTTTAAAGCACTTTAAACACAGAAGATGCAATTTATGCCTCTATCAATCACAACCGACTCTTCTGAAGAAAATCCTTCAGGAAACAGATATGTCGTTGCACCACCTCTTAATGGCTGTATCTTTAAATACTTCTCTTTCAGATGATGTCAGGTGTTGTCATTTCCATGCACAACAAAGGTTATTAAAGTAGTATGTTTTTTCATAGTTAGCCTTATTGAGGTCTCCAAACACAGTTGATGATACACAGCGTCATGACCAAAGGCTACTCATTTGAGTCCTATCAAAATCAGATATTTTATTTGAGCACATTCCCTATTATGAGGCTATAAAAACACATTAGCACAGTTTTGGAGGTGTGCCAAAATTGCAGCTCCTCCCGACACTCTCAGCTATTAAAAAACCATTGTGGATCAAATATGCATGAATTAATTCAGTTCTGATTTGCTGCAGTCTTAGTAAAAATGTTGATCAATATAATCTTAGGTGTCTCCCTGGGTTTAAAAAGGACTTTTAAGGGCGTTATTTGATGTTAATCTTGGAAAGATTTATGCGAGGCTAATACATCTTGATTTTCTTTTTGTTAAAACACAAAAATATGAGACATAGTAGCAGCTATGTAGGGTTGGGAATTGAAAAGATTTTCACGATTCCGATTCCCTTTTCGATTCTATGAAACGATTCGATTCTTTATCGATTCTTTTTTCGATTCCAATTTGGGGGAAAAAGGAGAACAAACAGTTTGATTATCAGAATCAACTTTGTTTACTTAACTATTGCACAATCTTACAAACTCAACAAGATCAAGATGTCCACAGGAAATGTGAAACTGGAGTAACATCTGTGTTTAAATGAAAAATGAATACAAGAACAAACTTAATAACCAACAATGTCTAATAACAAATGATGGGATAAAAACCTATTTTAAATAACAAAAAATACTAATTATAAAACAGTAGTAGGGAAAATTAACAGTTCTTTTGCAGAAAGATGAGCATATCTGCTTTTTCTGGAAGGATACGGGATCTTTCAGGGCTTATGGTGTCTCCAGCCATGGAGAACACCCTCTCAGATGGGGTGGAGGAAGCCTGCACACAGAGGTAGTTTTCAGCCAGTCCAGATAGCAAGGGCAGCGTATCTTGCTTGTTCCACCACCACAGTGTGGCGCTATCCCTGCAGGGGATGGAGGGCAAGCTTTTATAGAGCTGGATTTCCTGATCTACCCTCTGGGCTAAGGAAAGACGGGGCTTTGATTCACAAAGTGACCGCAGCTCGTTGTCTTCCTCCTCGAATAGTTCTTCCAACTTGCGTAACTTGCGTAAGTTGCGTAACTTACGTAAAAAACGTGACGTAAGTCGTGCTCCCCAGAGCCGGCGCTCTAGGCTCTGGTGCTGCGGGAATCGAAAAAAGAATCATTCAGCGAGCTGCCAAACGATGCCATGGAATCGGAAAATACGGAACCGGTTCTTAACAGGAACCGGTTTTCGATTCCCATCCCTACAGCTATGTATTCTTTTTTCTTACCTAACAATGGTACCAAATGTTTGTATTAAGACCTGATAATTGTGGAGCCATTTCTGATTTATTTCACTGGTGTATTTTCAGGGGGACATTGGTAGGGTTGGGAATTGAAAAGATTTTCACGATTCCGATTCCCTTTTCGATTCTATGAAACGATTCGATTCTTTATCGATTCTTTTTTCGATTCCAATTTGGGGGAAAAAGGAGAACAAACAGTTTGATTATAAGAATCAACTTTGTTTACTTAACTATTGCACAATCTTACAAAATCAACAAGATCAAGATGTCCACAGGAAATGTGAAACTGGAGTAACATCTGTGTTTAAATGAAAAATGAATACAAGAACAAACTTAATAACAAACAATGTCTAATAACAAATGATGGGATTATAACCTATTTTAAATAACAAAAAGTACTAATTATAAAACAGTAGTAGGGAAAATTAACAGTTCTTTTGCAGAAAGATGAGCATATCTGCTTTTTCTGGAAGGATACGGGATCTTTCAGGGCTTAAGGTGTCTCCAGCCGTGGAGAACACCCTCTCAGATGGGGTGGAGGAAGCCTGCACACAGAGGTAGTTTTCAGCCAGTCCAGATAGCAAGGGCAGCACATCTTGCTTGTTCCACCACCACAGTGTGGCGCTATCCCTGCAGGGGATGGAGGGCAAGCTTTTATAGAGCTGGATTTCCTGATCTACCCTCTGGGCTAAGGAAAGACGGGGCTTTGATTCACAAAGTGACCGCAGCTCGTTGTCTTCCTCCTCGAATAGTTCTTCCAACTTGCGTAACTTGCGTAAGTTGCGTAAGCTGCGTAACGTACGTAAAAAACGTGACGTAAGTCGTGCTCCCCAGAGCCGGCGCGCTAGGCTCTGTTGCTGCGGGAATCGAAAAAAGAATCGTTCAGCGAGCTGCCAAACGATGCCATGGAATCGAAAAATACGGAACCGGTTCTTAACAGGAACCGGTTTTCGATTCCCATCCCTAGACATTGGTTAATAAACCCTCTGGCTTTAAAGCTTAAAGAAAAACTGTATGTTTCATTTTTACTTCAGTTTCATGCTATTAAAAGGATTGTTTTGTTATTTGTAATTGTGCTGCATATATATCTCTTCTTCGGGTCCTCCTAACTGAAATGTGGTCAAATTAAATGTTGATTTTTTTTTTTTGTCCTTTCTTAATTCTTATTTTGTTAAATCTTTGCCAACGCATCCAGCTAAAAATCTTCCCATACAGCTGTGCTTGAAAGTTTACATACCCTCCCAGTAAAGACAGAAAATAATCAGCTTCCACTGTATTTGCATTCCTTTTCTTCCTTGTGTGTTGCTATCAGAGCATGTGAGAAACCTTTCGGTATCTCACCTCTCTTTATTGCTTTTCTCAGGAGTGCTGTCTGTGTAACCTCCGAGGTGGAGCCCTGAAGAAAACCCAAAACAACAAGTGAGGCATGCTCTTTGTTTACATGGATTATCTCTGTGATTTCATCCCTAATCTCAGGAGCTCCACCAAATAAACCATGTGGGATTCCCAATGATTAGCATGCATTGTTGTGGTTCTTTATGAATGTTGACGTGTGTGCAGATGGGCCCACGTGATGTGTGCTGTGGCGCTTCCCGAGGCGAGGTTCGGCGACGAACCAAAGAGGAGTCCCATTGATACCAGTAGGATCCCCATGCAGCGCTTTAAACTGGTGAGAGGACACACACACACACTCACACACATAAAAACACACAGAGAGTCCTTGAGGAATGGTCTGGTCTAATTAATGAAGTATTCACAATCCTAATTAACAATGTGAGATGAACATGCCCGCAATCAAATCCAGATAATTAACTACTAGTTGAAGGGTGGGGGGGAGGTCTCTATGGGCAGGGATTTCTATGTGCTGTATCATTTCTGGCGTTTGTGTATGTTTGCTTAATGAGCAATCCCAGTGTGTCTCAGCAGACCTGACATGTTGACGCTATAGTTAGCTCCGCGCTGCTGGCAACCATGGTAGCTCTTTTGAACGCAAAGTGTTCAGAGAGAAAAATGCTCCACATGAAGAAAGAATTTAAATCTAATAAAGTTAAAAGAAACCCATAAAGATAAATGAAATTAACAAGAAAGAGATGGGTAAAAAAAAAAATAAACCTGAATCCTCCAGATATAATAAAACATATGCAGAGCCACTGGTGAAGATTCTCCGTCAACCAGGTCATAGTCATTCCAAAAAACTTTGTTACACAGTTTGAAGGCCTGGTCAGCCAGGCCAACAATACCCATAACAAACCCCCTTTCTGAGGCATAGACCAGTATCGGGTATTGGAGGCTAACAAAGAAGCCAAATGACTCCCTATTATTAAGGGGTGGACCCGTTTTTCCAGTTCAGTTTGCATTTTTCCTAAACAAAAACAGGACTTTCTTTTGGACCATTGTATAAAGCTTCGAACCCAACACTAATTCTGACATTTTGAATTGAAAAAGCTTCCTGGACGGGAAGCGAAACGTCTTCAATCTTGGAAATAACGTCCGGTGAATTGTTTTTTTCACCTTTTTGAAACATATGCAGAGCCTTTAGCCATTTTCTAAAATATGACAAAAGTGTTGATGTAGTTTATAGTCACAGGAAGTTTATTCCAAAGTCTGGGTGCCATCAGCTGGAAAGATTGATCCCTACCAGTTGAATCTCTACTGAAGGGAATTATTTATACAAAATCTTATTTATTTAACTGAGTATAAAAGATTATTTCAGAGCTTTAGTCAATTTTGAATGATTTATGATCGGTGATGAATTGAGAATGATGCTCAGAGGACATTAAGCTGTCATAAAAACTCCCAGATTTCTGAGACGTGAGTGAACAGTGGAGCCAATAAAACTGAAATGGTGCTTAGTTATAGAGGAAAAATGAAACTGACGGGAAAGATAAGGATCTTGTTTTAATTTGCGTCTGAATCAAAAAAATATATCATTACCTCACTCTTTTATTTCTGATCAATGATTGGCATTCATATGATGAGCTGTTCCAGAAGATTCTCTAAAGCTGCGAAAGGTTGAACTCAAGACAGAACCTTGAGGGAAACCCCACAAGACAAAGAGCATTCATAATGTTTATTTTTGCAGCTCATTAATTACTCATTAAATGAGATGCCGTCACATGTGATAGAGGAAGTCTAAGTGAGCTGTGGTGTCCCTAACATGAGAACGAACACAAAATGTTGACATTTTCAGCTGGTGTTCTGTCAGCATATGCTGTCAGATCGGCATACGTTCTTCTAATACGCATGTGCGCACATGGGCAACAGGGAATTATTCCAACATTGAATTTTAGCAGCAATGTACCAACCAGAAAAAAACATGTTTATTTTAACTTCTAAAAAAGAAAATCAGCTTTAGATGATACTGTTATTTCTTGGATGTGGAAACGGCCAGACATGATTAAAGTTTCCGGGATGTTGAGAGAAGAAGCCTCTATAGCTAAAACCATATTAGTTGAAATTAATTTAAAATAAATTAATTTAATAAATTTGGTTAGATATTTTTTTCATGTTTAAAATTATAGAAGGCATTGGCTGTGGTTTATATTGTGACATGGAATTTATTTAGACTAGTTAAAAAATAATTGTATGCCGATTTGACAGCATATGCCGTTCTGACAGAACACCATTCTTTAGCATGTTACGTTAGCGATTAGCAGGGTTAGGGAAGATGTTCGTGTGTACTTCCCATATAGTTAAACCCTAATCTTAATGCTAACACTTTTAAATCTTACCTTCATTTTATTTTTCTTCTTTTGTACAATAAAGGACAGAGGCTAAAAGCCCAAAATGATTCTGAGCTCTTCTTCTATTTTGGAAATAGATAACTTTAAAGTTAGCCTGACGTAGTCCTACTCAATTCTAGTCAGAATATGAGTCTGATACTGCTCCATAGAGCTGTGATTATGGGGCGTGTTTCGAACGAACCAGGAAAAAAAAATGCCTCTGCACTCAATTGGATAGACCTACAACCAATAAGAGCAACGGAGTGCGTGACGTATGTTAAGCGAGGCATAGTTGTTGTCCACAAAAATCAAAGCGTGCAGTTTCACGCCTAGAATAAGAAGATGAGCCTTGATCGCGTTTCTCTGTTCCTCTTTTAAAATTAATTTGCTGTCGATATCTTCTAGAACAGACCTAATAGCAGAATCTACACACCTCAACTCTCCAGCGGCAGCCATTGTTGTTGTCACCCAAGCGCGCTTTGGTGACGTGGTTGATTACATTACTGTTGATCATCTGTCCATCATCGTATAAAGCCCGCCCTGACAATTTGATTGGCCTGCCAGATATTGTGCGAGCATACTCACGCTACTACTGAGCAATGCCAGACCGAACTTCCCAATGTAGAGTCTGGTTTCAGCATAAAGTCAAATGTTTTTGCTGGGGTACCAGTCTGCCTCAACTTGTGTTACTATGTTGATTCAATTCAATGCAATGCTGAAATGGGGGTATGTTGGTTAATTATTGGAGTTTGACCGGTTAACAGCTAACACAGTTAGTGGTATTGTTTAATGCAGCCAGGTGGGCTTGTGAGCTACAACAGTGAATGTGCCTTATATATATTCAGGGCATTTTCTGTTTGAAGAATAATCTAAAACTGAAACAAAAACAGAAAACCAGATTTTCTAATTAGTTTTTTTCCTCTGCTCTGTGTATTCTGCTTAGTTATGTTGAGTGTTTCCACCAACAGTAATACTCTGCGAGTGTGTCGTCTCTTTTATTGAGAGTAAAAATGACAAGACGAGGGAAAAAAAATAGATCTCACGTAGTATTTTAAAATAAATAGATATATGAATTAGTGCAGCAACTAACGATTATTTTGCAAATCGATTAATAATCATATAGCCAATGGTTCCTTAAAGATTTTTTATGAAATTAAATCAGGTGAAACTAAAGTCTTTCCATTAGAAAGAGCATGCTGACAGAAGAAAACTTTTTTTTTTTAAATCTGAAACGCAAAATATTTATATATATATATATATATATATATATATATATTTTTTTTTTTTTTTTTTTTTTACAATTTTCATATAATTACTTCTTTATGTGGGTCATTCTGTCAGCTAAAGGCATGCTTTACAGTCTCTATACTCCAGTTATCGATTAATTGATTCCTGAATTAGTTGACGATTATTTCAATAATCAATATATTGCGGTTAATATCATTAATTGTTTCAGCCCTAATATGAACCCAATAAAGGCAGTACTCAGCCCTTGATTTTGCTGATCATTACCAAGGAGCTTATGTTTTTAGTCGAGTTTGTGTGTACATGTTTGTCTGTTCGTATCTATACAGAATAACCTGAAAAGTTAATAATGTATTTGAATGACAATTTTAAGAGAGGGGCTCTTCATGCCAGGGAACAATCCACCCAATTTTGGTGATGATCCAGGTCATAACCCAGATATAGGTTTTTGTTTTTTTTTTGTTTTTTTTTAATTAATTTTTTTTTTTTAAGGGATTCTTTAACGTTGTGAAATAGTGAATTATGGAGGAAACCAGCAGTTTCCCTCTAAACCAGAGAGTGGCAGCAGTGACTATTAACACCTTCAGCTTTGGGCTTAAAAAGTCAGGATCCAGTCATGCGAGTTTTAGCTATAGGTTTAGGTCACAATATGAGGCAAAGTTGTATTATTATTATAACTTTATTATCAGAATAACCCATTTACCCGTTGTATCATGTTATTGAGTTAGATGGAAAGCTTTATTGTATTGTTGTTTTGGTTAGTTATTACACCTTTAAATCCTATTTAATGATGTCTCTCTCAGCATATCATTTTTGTACATAATGCATGAAATTCAAGGACATATCTTTATAAAATGAATGTCATCCTTTTCCTTGTATTCACAACAAATTCATCACACAGACTTTGTCTTTAATTGAGATTTTATTTTTTTCCCTTCACCAATCTCACTTTTTAAATCATTTTTATTTGAATGTTTTTCCTGGTTGCCACGTGTTTTAAAGTTTGCGTTGGACTCAATGCCACTGCAGCAGCCCAATGCATTCATAATTCACCACCACGCAACACATGCATTCATAATTTACTGTGGGAATGTTCTTAACGCATGGCTCAACACGGGTACCCAGATCCACTTTGCTTGAGGCGCATGTATTGGGAAAAAATCCTTAAAAAAAGGTGATAAATTTACTGTCCTCTTTACTCTTGTTGGGTTAGGGGGAGTTTTTAACTAGTGTACTCGTTTTCCTTTTGGCTGACGCAGAAATCGCAATAAAAAAGGTTATTTTAGATGACAGACTGAATCTGGTCAAACTGTCCTCAGGGGATATGTGTTGACAGTAGGGCCACTTTGGCCTGACATTGCTGTCCATAGCAGAGCAGGTGTGGGAACAGGCTCCCTTAAAATGTTTTTTTTTTCTTACTTGCACCATCCTTTTTTGTTATTTCTGGAGTTTTAAGAAAAGGCATTTGCCTCATTATGGATTTCATCTCATCACAATCATGTTTCAGAACATTAGACACATGTTAGTGATACAAAAATGAAGTTTTTGAACGAGTGATTTTATTAAGCAAAAAAAAGCTAATTTGACAAACACTGCCAATGAGGAACAGTAGCTGCCTTTTAGATTAATTAAATACTGTAAATGCTTCTGGTAACAAATTATATGATGCATTTTTTTTATTTTTTCTGTGTGAATTTTGGCCAAGTTGCTTTAAATTGTTAAAATTGGATGTTTTTTTTGTTTGTTTTTTTACATGAAATGACTGTTTGAGGACACAACAAATTAAATGTATACCCTGAATTTAAACCTTTAAAGAACCTCACCAGTTGCCATACACCGACTTTACAAATCTCTAAGCCAGGAGCTCACTCTGGTTACATTTAAAGGCTTGAACATGAAATGATGATGATGACTTTTTTTCTCTTTATATAATTTCTGTTGTTTACACTTCTTTGTTCCAGTTGTTAGTAAACATAGGTGTTATTCATTTTCCCCATTACAATATCAGGTGACCGTATCATCTTAAGAATAAGCCTACTTCATGTTGCTAGACAGGTTCTATGTAGATATTACTAGGTTGTAAATGATGCGTGTGGCTATTCAAACTAACCCAAACAGTATGATTTATCACAGTGGGTTCATTCAGGGTTTGGCATATATTTAGAAAGCATATTTTTGTTTTTTACTCGGGTTATTTATTTTTATTTTTACACCAGCTAATTCATGTTTCACATCAATGCATTCTCTGGTGATCGAAAAAAAAATGAAAATAGCATTTACAGATTGTTCAAAAGTCTTTCTGGGGAATTACTTTAATGCATAAATTACATTACCACACCGCAAGAGGGAAGGCTGGGCAGGTAAGTGAAGTGAAAAGTGGAGCACAGATGGGTGTTTTAAGGAAATGAAGTGAGATGGGGAGGCCTGGGAAGGGGGTGAAAGAGGAGCAGCAAATGTGTTGGGTTATAATGGGAGGATGTCGCCTTTATCTTCTCCTTAAGAAGAGAATAAGAAGTGGAATCTGTGAAAGAGACCGAGGCCAGTGTCGCAGCGGGAGAAAAATCGAATTGATGGGCTGCTTGGTGCAAAAAAGCTGCAGGATGAACTACAAAAGCATTCATTTATTTATTTTTGTATGACAGCTGTGTGAGTGTGTCGTTGTCTACTGGTTGTTGCAAAAGGAAACCCCACGACAGCCAGCTCATGACACTGCTAGCTTGTTGTGAAAATCTTTAAACTCTGCTGTTTTCTATTTTGGTGCCTCTTTGTGTTTAAACAATACTGTAACTTGTGTGTGTTGAATAACTTCTTCTCGTTTCACGATATTAACTGGTAAATTTAGCCATATAATTAATTTCAAAGAACTGTAAAGCTTTATAATTATTTCAGTTGTTAGGGAAAGAAAAAAAAATAGTTTCATAACTTTTTTGGGGCCTATAAATAATTTTCTTGGTCTATTCTTTGCAAAAACAACTGCATGAATCCACCATAAAAATCCTTCCAAGACAAACAAGGTGCTCCATTCACATCTACTTAAAACCAGGAGTAAACCAAACTATTTGAAGGGCTGCAAACAGCCCCCAGACCACACTTTGGACAGCAGTCCTCTATATAGTGTTGTCATTGTTTATTTATTTGGCAGATTAAAGGCAAAATTTTTAGAGACAAATATTCAATTCAATTCAGTTTATTTATTTAGCGCCAATTCACACTACATTTCATCTCAAGGCACTTTACAGTTCACCAGATCATACAGTCAAATTGATTCAAAGTTTTCTATCTAAGGAAAACCAGTTGCTTGCATCTAATGCAATCCCTCACACTAAGCATTCTTGTAGCGACAGTGGAGAGGGAAAACTCCCTTTAAACAGGAAGAAACCTCCAGCAGAACCAGACTCAGTGTGAGCGGCCATCTGCCGAGGCCGACTGGGGTTGGACAGAAGCAGAGATACAAAAAGCAGCTGTGAAAGGCGGCCCCGTCCAGGAAAGGCACAGCAATGCAGACGAGCTCTGAGCCAGCTCCTATGTCAGAGGATGAAGAGAGCACATCAAGCCAGTCACAGTCAGAGAAACAGGACTACACTGGAAATACAAGCCGATCTCCAACATTTATAAACAAAGGTGTTGATAGCATCAGCACATCTGATTCTAATATAAAAATTTGCACAACTTCTAGACTTCTTATGAATATTTTGGGAAATTATTTTGACTTTTCATTTTACTATTACATGTATTTGGATTTTTATTTAATTATTTTGAGGCCTAATCAACATAAGTTCAAGGAAGTCTCGTTGTCATGGCAATGTCAAGCAAGCTAGTGGAAGAAGACTAGTAAATTTACATAGTCTAATGACAGAAACAAGGAGGAAATATGGCACAGAAATGCATTTCTCCACGACCTCAGAACGCACCTCAACATTTGGACACCTGTAACCAGGCAGGGTACCCTGCCTGTAGCTCAAAGTAAGAGCATGGTGCCGCCACGTACTTTCATATCTATTCTTAAATTTTAACGTAAGATTTTTTGTGTAATGGATATAGAGAACTGTTCACTAACGTTTAAATAGTCTTATAATGTAGTTATTTCCTTGTGGTTTGCGGAAAAGGATTTTGGAGCCAATAAAGTCACGTGTGACATAAATACAGTGACTCTGGTTCATGACAGCTGACCAAATCTATGTTGTTATAGTGTTATCGTGAAGTTTAAGTAATAGCTGAGATATATTCATCTGAGAACTGATGTCTGTGTGTTACAGATCCTGGTTGCGTGCACTGAAATGTATATGGCAATAAATTTCAATCTATTTATTTATTTTATTGTGTTTTAAATAGGCCTTTAGGCTCATAGGTCTTTTGTCCAAAAAAAAAAACAAAAAAACTTTCACAGCACCCCCTGTTCAAAAGTATTTCCAACTGGACCTGGTAAAGAGGAAGAAGAAGCTGAAACCTATATTATTTCAACAACAACGCAGCAGAAATCAGACTTCATAGAGAAGACCTTGTTGTTCGGGTGGAATGAATGTATTCTTTTACGGTAGTTTGATAGGCTAGAGTAGAAAAAATAACAACTTTTAATATTTATCTTGTTATATTGCTATTACAGAATTTATAAATTGATTTTGTTGTATGCATGTTTCTTTTTCTCCTTATCATGCAGCCTTAATGCTCCAGTTGCTTTTGAATCCAAAGGAGTATGAATATGAATGTCTGGATTTTTTAAAGGATGATGCTGTAGTTAGTGAAATGTTTATGCTGTACACAAAAATATGAATCTGAGCTTTTAAATCTAATGCATTTCATTAAAATAGCCTTCATCAAATGCAAACAGTATCCTGACAGCCTAAATGAAGCACGCTGCTTGAGGAAAAATAAAGAAAACATGCTTGACTCATTATTTCTTGTGGTTTCCTGGCAACCAGTGACAAATTTGGCATCATTTAGTTTTTATTTATCTGTTCATCCTCGTCCCTCTGCTCCAAATTAGAGTGTATGCTGCTTGCAAAAAATGTTTCTTTGAGCACAACTGGGACTATGGCAGCTCTTAAACAGCCTCATATATTGCACCATTTTTCTGTTGCTATTTCTGTTTGTTGATATTTTTTTGTAAAATTCATGTCTGTACTGAAGGTTTTAGTCACGACATGGAAAGTTCTCAGCCTGTGCAAACTTGCTAGGAAGTAAAAGAGCTTTCCTCTTCTGATTCTTCTTTTAACATCAAAGAAAGGAGTCAGGGACTGATGGATTGGTATCTTCTGCCTCTGTTTACAGAAATGCATCTATTGTCGCAGCCGTTGCGCTGGGAAGCGGCAGGCAGGGGCTTGCATTCAGTGCTCATGTGGCCGCTGTCCCACCTCCTTTCACGTGACCTGCGCCCATGCTGCCGGGGTAACCATGGAGCCGGACGATTGGCCATATGTGGTGTCAGTCACCTGCCATAGACACCAGTCACGGAGTTCGTCTGCTGTAAGTTAAAGGATAGAGGTTTACTACAGCCGGCGAGACTCGGGTTGTGTTCAGGTTTTAGTCGACTCTAATATGAATGATTCAGTAAAAAAGTGTCCGTGTTTAAACCACAATGTTGGATAAAGAAATGCTCTTTTCTTCTTGCTGCGTGGACAGATGATTTTACTCGTACAGTGTTTTGTTTGTTTTTTTCTATCTTGTTTTTAGGAGCCTCCTTTTTTCAGTGCATTTATTTAGTGTTGGTTTGACTCTTACAGTTAAAATAATCTTTAATAAAATACATAATGACATAAGGACATTTTTGAGGTCTGATCAGATCAGATTAAGCCTGAGAAGAACGTCAACACATCGAGTACAACCCATTGTTGTATTAATTTTGAACACAATCCAAGTCAAGTAAAAAGGACCTTTTGGTAATCTTGAAATTGATTTTTCGCCGGCATTATGCTCTTTAACACCCATCGTTAATACGGATTTTATGTTGTTACTTCCTTTTTTTTTTATATATATTTGAGCTCATTTAATTTCAAACCTTTAAATATAATGTAAAGGAAGTCAATCTATGGGTGATTTAATCTATTATTTCAGTGGTCTTAGAGGTTTGTTGTTGAATACAAGAGAACAATATTTATTTCTTAATATTTATGTCATGAAGCACCGTTTGATCCGTCAACCAAAAATGGCTGTTCACATAAACTAACTAGCAGTTCCAGAGGGCTAATTCTATCACATCCATCTCTACAATTCAGCACAGATTAAGCTTGTGTTTTTTGTTTTTTCTTTTGTTCTGGCTCTCAAAATTGTTTCACAATTAAATTGACAAAATTCTGGCTAGTCTTGAAACAGAGACCAGAGCACCGTATCATGTATTGGATTTCATTTAATTCTGATATTAGGAGGATTATTTGTCAAATTAGTAACATGGTTAATCTGGAGGGACTGTAAGAGCCAAAATTAAGGTGGACACAATCTGTCAATAGGTTTTTTAATTATACATTTTTATTTAATTACTATTTATTTACTAATAACAGGCTATTTAATCAGTTATTTATTGTGAGTACCTCACAAACATCAGAAGTTCATTTTACAAAGTATTTAATCAGGGAGGCTAAACACAAATACATGTAGAGCTGCAGCAAACGATTATTTAGAATCGATTAATCTGTCGATTATTTTTTTCGATTCATCAATTATTAAACGGACAACAAAAGGTGCCTTAAAGAAGACATTAAGCAAAATTAAACCAGGTGAAACTAAAACTTTTCAATTTAAGGAGTTTGGGATAGAGCATATTGACAGACGAAATTTTTTTTTAAATCTTAAATGCAAGATGTTTACATGTTTTTTTTTTCAACAGTTTTGGTATATTAACAGCTCTTAAGTGGGTCTAAGTGGGTGATTCTCATTTTGTTTATAAAACAATTTTAGCTATAACATGATGGAATGGGATAAAGGATAATTTTTTATTGTAGAAAAAAACTCACAGCTTCATTCTTTCTTTCCAAAAATATTGTTGTGATTGCTTTGTGTTAATCAGATGAAATGTTCCACCTTTAACCTTTACAGCCACACTCCCCCAACCAAACCCTCCTAAATCTTGATAAGCCAGTTTGCTCAGAATGTCCCCCTAATTCTCCATCAATGTTAAATGTTTTGAATGTTTTCTCCTTCTTTTTGAATATTGGAGTTCAAACAGTCTTGAAATTACTATGAAAAGAAGAGTCAGGGACACAATGCAAGGGAATATCTACTGTCGCCAGATGCTCATCCAGAAGGATCGAATCCTTGAGAGTCAACGACTCGATGCAATCAGCTGGGTTTCCTTTGATAGGAAAACTTTTCACCAGTCTCACATTTTGACCCCATTGCATTCTCTGTAAAGTGCCTGTGTGTGTTGTGAGTCGGCGCTATATAAATAAACCGAAGGAAGTGAAACACTTCTCAGGTTCTCAGGCAGCCGACATTTTTTCTAATTTATTCTTAATGTCTTGTTTAGAGTGGAAGAACTTGAATATTCTGCATGATTTGAAAACCCAGTTTTTACCCCAAAATGTTACTATATATGAAAAAATTTAAAAGCCTTCAAGGCAGCATAGATTACTACTATTTCTGTGTTGACAGCAGTGTAAAGTAACAACACTACTGACAAAATAAAATGTTTATCTAAGATTGGTGGTTTGGGATAAAGTATTATGACGCCATTTTATGAGATGACACCTTTCTGTCTCTTTTCCTAGAATCAGAGATTGTGCCAACCTGTGATCTCACTGGGACAGACCGTGATCTCCAAACACAAGAACCTGCGTTACTACAGCTCCAAAGTAACAGAGATCACCTCGCAGACTTTCTACGAGGTCATGTTTGACGACGGCTCCTTCTCTAATGATACCTACCCCGAGGATATCGTGGTGAGGGGTTCTTTGATCACTTGCTTGACTAATTGCCTTACAGCTCATGGTTTTTTAAACCCTGTAGAACAAATTTAATTAAATGTTGAAAGATGTTCTTTTGTCAGAAACCATTTTGCAAATTGTTTGCAGGGTAAATTAGTTATAACACAACTTACAATATGTGAGACCCGTTTTACAAAGCAGGTTTACTGAAAACTCTTACATTTTCTAAACGTTGAATCAGGGAAACTCTGATTTCACTTCACAAAGAAATTTTTCTCATACTGAAAAAACAACCTAGAAATAAGTAAAAAAGGGCTTAATTAAGTGTATTTTCCCTTAGTTTGAGTCGGAAAATAAGATGATATGCCAACAAAAATAGGATTTTTACTCTTAAAACAAGATCATTAGATAATATGCACTTTATTTAAGATAATGAAATTGTTTTTTTCTTATTTTAAATGTAAATTGTCTTGTTCCGTTGGCAAATTGTCTCACCTCTTCAAGAAAAAATGCACTTATGTTAAGAAAAAAAGGACTTATTTAGATTTATATACTTTGAAGTGCAAACCCTGTTGTTGTTACCGTAGTAACATTCTCCATAAAGCTAACCTGGTCAGGAGCAGGTTCTCCTCAATAAACTCAATGTCCTCTGTCTCTGCATCCCTAAAGCCAATCCCCTTGTTTTATTACCCGATTTAGTCAGGAGATTTCTGTTGTAGTTTTGTGTAAACAATTAAAAGAAAATAAGTCAGTAGGTCCATTAGAGACATTAGGTGTTAAAAACACAAAGTGTTTTTGACAAGGATCCAATAAAGAATGAGCAACATTAATTCACAGAGAATTAAACATTCATAGGATCATCAGACTGTATATATGTCCTTTCACATTTATAAAGTTATATTTATGAGCGCTGCTGTCTTACGTCACAATCACTTACATCCACAACCTTATCCGTCCTCACATTTGCAGCATTACATATTAGACACATTACGCTTCTTTAAAAAAATATCTAACAGAACTAGATATTGGTGGAAGACGTAGATGTTTTTGATAACAGAATTATAGAAAACAACTTCACTTTGAAACAGCCACTTAGTGTTTACTGTGTAATGGAATACAGAATCAAAATGAGGAGGAACCCATGAAATGATGCACAGGTCCTACCTGTTAGAAGAACACTTTAATGCTTCATCTTCACCTGCTGCCAGGTGCAGTTCTGTCCCGTTAGACTGGACCGTAATATAATAAGCTGGTCCATTACCATTCAAGCAATAAATTAGTTTTCCCTGTAATGTAATCGTGGTAACAGCTGGGTATGGAAGGCCGTTTATATGTTTATAAGGTTGTCTTAATGTACTTTTGATATCTGAAAAAAATTTTTTCCTTATCAAAATGAACTTTTCACTCAAAACGACATCCTTAATTTCTAAAAGAAATTCTAAAGATGTCTAGAAATGAATTTCAGATTTCCATATTTCCACTGGTCATTATTAGTATTATTTTCAACAGAAATTTTTTTTTCAGATATCATAAATGCATATTCAGTTAAGCTGATAAATGTCAAAATGGCCACTTAATATGTGTCAACATTTCTAAGTATTTAATTGTAATTCTCACTAGTACAAATTTTTTTTTATACTTTCTGAAAGTGTAATCTGTTATTACAATTCTTTCTAGAACTGTAATAACAGATCACATTTCTAGAAATGTGATTCTGACCAGGAATAATTCCATTTAAGTGATCTAGAAATGGAAAAACAGAGAGGAGTGCTTTTTAATAAATGTTAAAATAGCCTGCCATATAAACTGCCTTTATATAAACTTACACATTAACTCGAGGAGCAGTCTTCTCCTACTTATCTCGCTTTACTTTGTCTTTTAAACACATTATTTTTTCCATTTCTGCTTTAACATCTCCATTTCAAATGGTACTTCCTATTGTCTGTTGTCATGGTGACTCTGAGCTTCAATGATCATGGCTTTTCATACTTTGCAAGTGCACAACTCTGAGTGGACCTCCTTAGACTTACACAACTTTTAGTATAATTTTATATGCACAGTGTGTATACAAAATGATATTTCGTTTAGTACAGCTTTTCAGACAATTAATGAACATTTCCATTTCATAAAGTGCAACAGTGATCAAATGTAAACAGTGTGGGGGAAAAAAACAAGGTGCAAGAATGCATTGATATGGAACTTCAGTGCATTAATATATATGGTGCAAATATGCAGCATCAGTGTGATGCAGAGTCTGTGACATGATTTTTTTTTAGCAGACTTCAGAAATCAGAGTTAATTAAAGTAACTCAAATCGGGCACTATTAAACCAAAAACTTAATTTTCCAACCTTAGACTAGATCAGTTTAGAGTTAAAGATTTGGGTCTGATTTTGTTAGTTTTTTTTGGTGAAATGGGCCTCTGATGGGAGTCATCTGGATCAAGATGTGTTTTCTATAAAGCTAATTGTTACTGGATAAGAACAGTGTTTTCATATTTAATAACATATTTTTTAAATATCTTCACACCTTAAGTTTTTATTTTTAATCATTAAACTTTAATATTTTGTCTTGGATGAGTTGGCTTAAAAATGTTCTGTTTATATGTGTGTGGTTCAGAAAAAAAAAAGTAAAAAGCTCCTCCTTTTAAAGCTTGTCAGAGGGCCTGTGGCCATAAAAACGGTTTGGTTCTGAGGCTTCTCATAAGTTCACTGAGAGAAAAATAAACATAATAAGTACATTCAAAACTTGCCAAAGTTCCCCTTGCAGCATTTCACAAGCATAAACATAATCCACAAAAAAAAGAGACATGGAAAAAAGGGTTTTAAAGTTACAATAATCCAGATCTTTTCAGTTCTCTGACAACTCCTTCCACCTTTTATTTTGTTGCATTTTACAGTGAAAGGTTCAGAAAAATCCCTGTTTTCCAATTTTAATGTACTTGCAGAAACAGTGTGTATAAATATAGAGGGTCCTATACACATATATAGTGTATACATTCTTTATAAATATATATATAGATCATCACACATAGTTAGGAAGGTATCCGCACCTTATTTTTCTTGCTGTCTGACACCAAACTTTCCTTTTTAAGTCTGTTATTTAAAGGACAGAATACTCAGACCACTTTTTGGGGAGACTTTTTTTGTTTGAATTCAGAGGTCTACCAGCAACCATTCAGACATCCACTCAGAGCATAGGGGGGGATTGGAAATAGCCATTTAGATTGATTTGTGTATTTATGTAGAGTGGGAAGGAGTACCCAGGGAAAACCCACACATGCACATGGAAAAGTTTAAACACAAAAAAACCTCGGAGCGTCTTGCTGCAAAGCAACAGAACAACACTACACAGCTGTTTCAGCTCTGGTAAAACTTCTTGATCAGAAATATGAAATAGTTCCTCGTTTTCTTAAAACACAGCATCTCATGAAAGGTTCCTGTACAGCCTTTAAAATGAAAGTGTTTTCTCAAAACAACTTAGTTTCAGGGGTTTATTGTCTCTTGATCAACACAATAGTTATATTCATGCATTATCTCTATATTTAACTTGTGCCATTCATTGGATGTTCATTTATTTTTACCTCATTAGATGCGTTAATATCAATAATTATCAGTCTCCATTATTTCCTGATTATTTCAAAGAACTTCTTAACTTCCTCACATTTAAGCCCAAAATGAGAGAAAAGTTGCAAACTCTTTGCAACTTGATTACGAAAATAGTTGATTACGAGAATAAAAAAACATATTTTAACTCTGGTGTTTAGCCTTTGTATCTAACAACTCCCTCTTGTATTTTCAGAGTAGAGATTGTGTGAACCTTGGTCCTCCTGAAGTCGGGGAAGCTGTTCAAGTAAAATGGCCTGATGGGCTTTTTTATGGTGCTAAATACCTGGGATCCAACGTTTCCTACATGTACCAGGTAGGTTTGCACACAAGCTGCACCGAACCTTAGTCCGCTCCTGATTCTCAAAGATTGTTTAAAAAGAAGAGTTGTAGGTCAGAGGAACCGGCTGGACTTGTTGAACTCCCTCAACATCCAGTCATGGTGAGACTCCCGGGGCCCCCCCATCTTTCTCTGAGAGGTGGAGCGAGAAAAGGAGAGGGATCTCTTGGGAAGCAGATGTCGTGGCTGAGGAGAAGATAAGAGATGATGGGGTGGGAGGAAAAAAGAAAGGATGTGTAGGAAGCAGAAGGTAGTCGGAGAGACAGTGATAGAAAATAGGTCGAGGGATGGGATGGAGAGAGTGAGAAGCAGAGGATGATGAAAAGGAGGTGCCAATCTGCATTATTCAAACTCACTGAATAATTCACTTTGCTCAGGGTCTCTGGGCTTCCACTTAAAGCTTTATTTAGTCGTGCTGGGCGTTAAGCATTAGTTATGCACAAATGCTTCTGTGACGCACTCTCTCAGCTGGACATGGGTCAGATTTTTATTTTTTTCTAAGCTTGAACAAGAATTTTCCATTTACAATCTGGTTTTAAATTTGGCACAGTTTCAGCCGCGGCCTCAGCTTCCAAAGGTACATTTTATTTTAAACACAAAACATGATTTTTAAAACTGAGTCAGCAAGGATTAGAAAAGATGAAAGTTTCTATCTGTGCCACGCTGATGTCTGTCTGCTTTGCTGAGGCGAAGCGAGGAACAGATTTCAGTTCTATAGACAAAGTTTTGATTGGTACATGTAGAGCCCTACATGATCAGGGGGCCTTGTCTGGCTGTGACTCCATCCGGGAGAGAAAGATCAGCTGTGCTGCTGCCATCAACACCCTTGTTTATAGATGCTGGAGATCGGCCTGTTTTCCAGTGTAGTCCTGTTTCTCTGACAGTGACTGGCTGGATGTGCTCTCTTCATCCTCTTATATTGGAGCTGGCTCCGAGCTCGTCTGTCTGGCTGTGTGTTTCCTGGACGGGGCCGCCTTTTACAGCTGCTTTTTGTATCTCTGCTTCTGTCTCCTTGAACCCCAGTCGGCCTCGGCAGATGGCCGCTCACACTGACCCTGGTTCTGCTGGAGGTTTCTTCCTGTTAAAAGGGAGTTTTTCCTCTCCACTGTCGCTACAAGCATGCTTAGTGTGAGGGATTGCATCCGAGTCAATGAGTCAATGCAATCAACCCGTTTTCCTTAGATAGAAAACTTTGAATCAATTTGACTGTATGATCTAGTTGAACTGTAAAGTGCCTTGAAATGACATGTTGTGAATTGGCACTATAGAAATAAACTAAATTGAATTGAACTGAATTAATATCCATCCGGTTTGGATCAGCTGCTCATGCTGGGTCCCCTGGGTCAGCTGATCGGGGGTTCGTTGGTTGGTTCTTGAGAAAACTTAAAAAGCACCTGGGTGATTCTCTGAATTCGGTGCACTTTGTGTCCCCAAAGGTTTACCTCAAAGATTTTTATATAAGGTAGACAATAAAGAGAATTTAAAAAGAACAGATGGAAAGATCCATGTGTCTCTGCTTTATAACACACATCCATATCCTAAAATTTAAATTTTTAAAGATTTTATGGGCTGCAGAAGATCAGAGGTAAGTGAGATGAGCATGTCCCCTCGCACCTAAAGTACTTTTTCACTGAATGTAAAACAAATAAAATAGCTAGAAAAATCTTTTTTTTTTCTGCTAAAATTATTATTTGCATGTTTACTCAAAGCTGAATAAAAGAAATATGAGAAAAATAAACAAATTATTGACAAAATAGCACTATTTGATCATGTCCCTCAGTTTTTGTTCAACCCCGTAACGGCAAACCAATGTCCCCTTTTTTAAAATATTGGTTCAGTCCAACTTCAACCACACACAGGAAGTGACATCACTCAAGTCTTTTCCCTCTCAAACTGTGAAGGGAGGTAAGTGTAGGCTTACTATCTCACCTACATTTCATCATTTTTATCCATAAATTAGCATCGTCAACCTCAACCTTTCAACACTGTTACATGTATAAATGATATTTAATATTGTTTGGGAAAAATAAAACAATTATCTTTGAAAAATACTTGAATTTCTTGTTTTCCACATGCCATAAGCTACACCATACTGCTAGCTAATGTGGACTTATAACTACTTTTAGCTTTAATCTTCAACCCTGTAACATTCAACCCCGTAACAAAAAACATTGTTACGGGGTTGAATTATTGTTACGGGGTTGAAGTTTGTTCTGTTGTTAAGCAAGTCAGTCTCTTTTCTCTAAATGTTATTTCATACATTATTTTCAGATATCTGATGGCTAAATCAAATGCAGAGAGGCAAAGAGAATACAGGGTGAGAAGAAATGCAGATTCACAGAGAAGAGAAGAATACCTCAGGAAAGAGCGTGAGCGATGGAAAAAAGATAGAGAAGCAGGGAAAAAGAAATCAATCAGTGACCTGAGTAAGAGAGCTCAAAGACGTAAGCGGAGGGAGTGGCGGAAAGCTAAGGAGCGACAGAAAAGGAAGGCTGAGATTGAAAATGTTGTGTCTGCCTCTCTAACCCCTCCACATACTCCTGAATGTGACTTTCAAGATGAAGTCCAAGCCAGACCAGGGTCCTCACGGTGAGGGAAATATAGTTTGAAGTATAGTTGACTTTAATGATGATAGTTTTAGAAACACTACTTTTTACTCTGCTTTATACATGACTAATATGTTTGTTGTAGCAGTTCCTAAGAAATGACAATTTGTAACATGGAAGCTATGGTTTATTGCTTTTAGAACACCCCCCCCTCACACACACACACACACATATACATACATATATATATATAAACACACACATATAAATATATAAATAAACACACACATATATATTAAGCCTTGTGGTCAGTCATTGCACCATAATTGCTATGTCTCTAGTCATGTAACTACTAATATGCAGAACTAATGATTTCTTTTCCATTTATTGTATGGTTTCATTTTAGTCATTCAGCAGGCAAGAAAGTATCCAGAAAAGCAAGAGACAAACTGCGCAAGGAAATAGAAGAACTAAAAAGGAAACTCAAACATCAGAAAAAGCTCAAAGAAAAATATAAAAAAAGACTCCAGCGAGCAACTAAGAATAAAGATTCTCCAAGATCCAAAGTTTGTCAGTTGCTGAAAAACTGTACTGTGAACAGCAAGGTGAGGAAAACTTTACTGCACCATGAAGCCATAATTTGTGACATCAGGAGGAAGTACAAGAATGCCAGATATGAAAAAGGAAAAAAAAAAGTTGCAGAGGTGGTTGTTGGGAAGATAGTCAAGAAATACAGGCTGCAGAGTTGGTCTGAGAAAATACTGGGCTTTTCAAGGAAGCGTAGGACCTTGTGTGAAAATGAAGACCTGAGTACTAACTTCATGAGACAAACTTATAACAGGTACACTGATAAATCCCTGGTGAGCAAGGTGAAGACATTCTTCACAAGAGATGATGTGAGTCGGATAACGACAGGGAAAAAGCAAACCATAACAAAGAAGAAAATTAAAATGCAAAAAAGATTCCTTGTTGACACTATGAAAAACCTTCACAGGAGGTTTCTGGTAGAAAACAACATCAGTCACATTTCCTATGCCTCATTTTGCCGGCTGCGACCCTTTTGGGTTGTCCACCCCTCCCTCTCAGACCGTGACACATGCCAGTGCAGGTTACATGAAATCCTGGGCTTTCTGGCTGACAAGCTTTATCAGCTTAAGATAATTGGAACTTCAAATTTGGAGAGCCTCACAGAATTCATCTGTTGCAACATTGGGAGCAAAGCTTGCATGTATGGAGAGTGTGAAGAATGCAAGAACAGAATCGTTCCCCTCTCAAGCTCATATAATAGTGCAGAGAAGGTGACATATATGCAGTGGGCAACAGAAGACAAGACAAAATCCAGTGACAAAGAGAGCTCAGTCACAAAAATAACTGTAAAAAAAAACTATTGAGAGCAGTCAGGAGGACCTTGTAGAAAAGTTCCACACATATCTCACTAAGTTTAAGAGGCATTTCTTCAATATCAGGCAGCAGTATGCCTACTACCGTCAACTGCGCAACTGCATGGGCAATGATGAGTGCCTTATTCACATTGACTTTTCTGAAAACTTTGCTTGTAAATACAGCACTGAAATACAGTCAGTGCACTTTGGATCATCACACCAACAGGCCACTCTTCCCACAGGGGTCATCTATGTCGGTGGAACCCAAGAACCAACTTGCTTTTCCTCCATCTCACCATCAAAACACAAGAGCCCAGCTGCCATATGGGAACATTTGAAACCTGCACTGGACTATGTGCAGACTTCACACCCAGAAGTGTGTGTTGTGCACTTCTTTAGTGATGGCCCCTGTACACAGTACAGGCAAAAGGGAAACTTTTTTTCTCTTCAGTACAGAGCTTCACAAAAGAGGACTTAAAGGGACCTGGAATTTTTTTGAGTCCAGTCATGGTAAAGGAGCACCAGATGGTGTTGGTGCTGCCTTAAAGAGATCAGCAGACAACCTCATCAGCCATGGCCGAGACATCAAAGATGCACATGAGCTCTTCAAGGCCCTCTCCGAGACAGACACTTCAATCAAATTGTATTTTATTGAAGAAGAAGCTGTTGAGGAGGCGCTGCAAAGGATGACGCCCAACATTCCACCAGTCCCAGGAACCATGCGCATCCATCAGGTGGTCACTGTTGCGAGTGGAGAGATAACATCACGAGATGTCAGCTGCATGTGCTCCACTTATGGAAAGCTGAAATGTGAATGCTGGAACACAAAGCATGTCAGCCTTGTCAGGAACGTCCCAGCTACTGTGCCACAAGAGCGGGAACAAATCAATTGGGATGACCCAAGGCTAATTGGAGAGTGGTGTGTGCTCATTTATGACAAAGCATTCTATCCAGGAGTGATCCTTGCCACAGATGAAACAGATGTACAAGTTAAATGCATGCACCATGCTGGAAAAACCAAAAACAGGTACTTCAGGAGGATGTACTGTGGTATCCGTTTGATGACGTACTTGAGCTCATTCCAGCTCCTCAGCCTGTGACAGGGCGTGATTCGCGACACATGCAAATTGAGAAAGAGATCTGGAAAAGACTGATTGAAAGATGAAAGAATTGGAGGAATTTTCTTGGGTGCTACTCTTTTCTCATCAGATCTGTTGTTACAACAGATGAGATTTGTTCAACAAACATGAGTTTGCTTTTTTGACTTTGTTCATCAAATATGAGTTCAATGTATGATTTTAAAAATAGTAATGTTTCTTGTTAAGAGTGTAACTGTGTTATTACTCTCCTGATGAGTAATTTTACATTGATACTTGTCAGGATAATTTCTTTTTGTAAGACAAACTTGAAACTGATCTTACATCGCTCACAGTTTTGTCTGTCACTTCAGTGTTCCTCAGAGTTGTCAAGGCTACTTACAATGAAATGCTCGTGCCTGGTCACATCTGTCCTCTTAAGAAGTGAAAACCGGAACTGTCAGTGATGTAAGATCAGTTTCATGTTTGTTCTTCTTCTTCTTACAAAAAGAAAATGTTCTGATTATTAAATTGTAGACAAAGTTAGCACTGTTATTGTGTTGCATTGTTAAACGGATTTCAGAGAGAGATTTTGCTTACAGCATTCAGCCTATACTGTTTATCTAAATAATTTATAAAGAATATTAAATATTACATCCAAAATGTTTCTTTTCTCATTTGTTTTAATGCATTAAATTCAATTTAAATGTGATTAAATGTTTTGTGATTCTTTCAACCCTGTTACAGTGTGAGCCACCCTGTTACAATGTGTTCAACCCTGTTACTTAATACATTTTCAGACTTTTTGTGATAATAATAACAAATATGAGATAAATGCTAGCTGAACTGTCTGTAAAGTTCAGAGGACAAAAGAGAAAATATATGAAAACTTAATCTGGTGTTTATGTTAAAGTATATTTTTGTGATTAATGAAGACTGTAGGTATATAAAGAGGCCATATCATACCTGACAGTCACAAATGATTATTTATAATAAAAAAAAATCTACTTATAATTAGTTATTTTATATAAGGGACAAGTGATTACTAAGGCACTGGAAGAATTGGTTTGAATATGTTTTGGGATTGTACCGACACAGAAATTCAATTGTCCCGTTACAGGGTTGAATTTAAAACAACATATGTGACAAAAAAATTGAGAATAATCTTTGAGATTATATGCCTAAGGTGGGAAAACATATTTTCTCAGAAGTTAAAATAGTCCTAAATCAGACACCATGATCAAAAGCAGAATTTTGTGTTGCATTTTTTTCAGTAATCACAAGATCAAAAGTGCACCGAATTCAGAGAATCACCCACCTGCTTTTATAGGCTTTATTGAATCACAACTATCAGTTCTACACTTTGTCACAGTTAATGTATTTGTTTCAGGTCATATTTATATGTTTATTAATTCTAACTATAACTGAGTGCTTTATTTACTCACATCCTTGTACCCTAATTAACCTTAATTCTTCTTATTTTTCTTTATTTGGCCTTTATTCATTTGTTTCGTCCTTTTTTCCTGTTTCGTCCTTTTTATTCTTCATTTTTGTCCTTTTTATCCATCCATCCATCCATCCATCCATCCATCCATCCATCCATCCATCCATCCATCCATCCATCCATCCATCCATCCATCCATCCATCCATCCATCCATCCATCCATCCATCCAACCTGTCCTTTTCTTTTTTTACAGTATAAACACTCCTCTCTTCCACTCTCCTTCTTATTCCTTCTTTATTTCCTCCCTTATGGCCATCTGACTTTACCTGCATCCTTCCTTATATCCTTTCCTATTCATGTACACATGCTTTATGCACTGCGACTATATATCTTAAACTTTAGCTAATTGCTATTTTATTTAATCTAAGGTGGAGTTTGAAGATGGATCGCAGGTGCTGGCTAAAAGAGAAGATATCTACACTTTAGATGAGGATCTTCCTAAAAAGGTGAAGCGTAGACTTGTAAGTATTAGTAAACCGTACCATAGGTTGGACTGTTTCAAGGTGAAAAAGCCAAGTGGAACATTTCTACTCACTTGTTTCTCTTTGTTCTTGATTTGTAGTCGACGGCCTCAAGTATGCGTTTTCAGGATGCCTTCTTCACCACGCAGGGGGAGAGGAAAAGACAGAGGACACCCAACTCCCGCTTCCAGAATGACTATGTGGCCCTGCCAGGCCTCCGTACAACTGCCAAAAGCACATTGGAGCACCGCAGTCACAAAGGGAAATGAAGTCATGGAGAAAAATCAATGGCAAACGAATGCACTGAATTAGCAGTGGATGAGAGCTGTTGTCTATTTTTTATTTTGCCTCTTCCCTCTGTGTGAGTGTATGCTTTAGTCTTCAGGATCTGCTTCCTTCCATCCTAACGACACAAAGATTCCCTTTGCAACGATCGCAGGAAGTGATCTAACGGAATCTGGGTTCGGCGGACATTTTATTCCCACGATGATTGAGTGGGCGGCGTGACTGCAGGTCGGAGGGGAAGCCTGGGGGGGATTTACATAAACGGGGGGGCTTCACTGCCTCTGTCAGGGAAAAAAACACATAACATTTTCTGAAATCACTAATCCCGTCTTTGTACATTGAAAATTAAGATGATTTTTTTTTTTTTTATATCCTGTTCATGGCCATTTGTTTTTTTGTGGAAGGGTGATTTTGGATTCACTCTGCTTGTTGAGTTTTCAGTTTTGATTTTAGAAGTTTATGTTCCCTGATTGTAATATTCTACATTTCCTTTTCACTGCATGATTAACACTGTCTCCTAACTGCTTCTGCTAGACCCAGTCCAAGCAAACCGTCATGGCTTCCTCTCTGCATGCCTGTTTGTTCGTGTTTATCGCTTCCTCTGGAAAATATTCAGACAGGAATCCATGGCTTTGTGTTGGACCTGGTCTTCAACTGATGTGAAATGCTACTGTTGCTCTGTTAAATCAAACCCAGTGTTGAAATTATTTAAAATTTGTATTTATTTAGTTTTTTGTTCCTTTATTTGTTTTGTTTCTTTTGTTTTTTTTGGCTTGATAGAGGTAAAATACTACCAACTGCTGTAAAAAAAAAAAAAAAAATCAAAGAGAGAATAGCAAGTTTATTTTTTTCTTATTTAACTTAAATGTCGAATATGTCAAACTCGATCAGATGAAAATAAGTCATTTTAAAGAATCAGGGAAAAGAAGTGAATTTTTGAGATGTGAGTTTGGGGGGGAAAAAATGAACTTTCTGAAACTAAATGCAAACATTGAATTGGATGTTGAACATCATTTAGAAATGGTTAATAAAGTATTTCCTGAAAGCATTATTTATACGCTGTTGTTTCTGGATATCTTTTGTGTGATTCTGCATGATAGATCTACTGCGTTTGGGGGTTTAATCTCATAGAGAATAAAAAGTCACGGTTTGGTAAAAAGTGTACGATTAAAAACAGCTGAGGCTTAAAGTTAAACTTTTCAGCATTTAATGATATCAACCGGTCATGTCATCATTTTGACCAATTTAAAATAGACATCTTAGTAAGACAGACAGACTTAAGGAATGGTTCGTTTCTTTGAATGACTAAAATTAAAACTCAGCAGCCATCTGTAAAAATATTGGTCAAAGAGCTGAAACACTTTTAAATATCTTTTATCATTGTCTTTTTATACTTCTGCAGTTTTTAAAAAAGAGGAAATTCTAAAACTATATCTTAATGTACTCAAATATCAATGATGTAATTAAGGTTTTTGTGACGATAACATTTTTTCCATTAAGGAAATAAGTTATGACTTTTTGCCCTAATTGGCTTTTCTCTTACCGGTACTATTTTATTGCATTACATTATGACTCATCCAGGAGGTCACAAAACACCAGAACAACTAAAACACTACAGACATGACTTACTTCAGTTCAGGAGTTCAGGATTTACAACAAGCTAGAGACGAAGCTGAAAATGAACAAATGAATTTGGGTGTAATACAAAGTTAGTTAAATACCCACTAAAAGGTTAGAATAAAAAGTATTTCTAATGGTGAAAAATTAGTCTCACTGGAACAAAAATTCTAACTTATTAAACATAACTGCTTATTAGAGACACAAAAGGTAAAACAGTCTTTGAAGCTTGAAGGAAGACTTTGCCTCTGCAGCTTTGTGGAGTCGTTGGAGTTCACATTGATTGATTGACCTTATTCATTGCACAGTGGAGAAATTTACTTGTCACATCAGCTCAAATAGTTAAAAAGAGAAAAAGAAAAAGGAGCATGGGTTATATACAGTATATAGAATGCGTCCACATGTAACAGCTGAAGTCTTTTTTTTAATATATATATAGCAGGAGCACGTCTGACATAGGAATCAGTCTTAGCTCTCCACCACAGCCTGGATCTGTGTTCTAATATAGATTTAACGAGGCCGAAAGAACTGCTGGACCACAGAGGCACTGTAAGGCAGGAATGCTCATTAAACTTCCCAACATAAAGCCAAATGCTTCCTAGTAAACCCTAAAATAACAAGAAAGGAAGTGAAAATGATCAGGATATAATTAACTTTTCTGAGACATTTTATGATTATGAATGACAGCTTTATATCAGACAATCCAGCAAATAAAAAACGTTGCATGATTCATAATGTATTGCGTTATAATTGATTGGGAATAATGTACAATTATGAAGAGAATAAGAAATTATCCTTATCCTCTGCTCTGAGCTGTTTTTTTTAACAGCAGGTTCTCTAACTGACTTAAACAGAGTACTATCTTGCATGATCCTTCATAAGAAGTTCCTCCATTTCATTTACATTAAACATGATGCTTTCAGATCACCTCAAGTCATACACTATTTACAGCCTTAGCATAAAAAGTGATTATACTTTAAAAAGGTTTGCCTCATTCTAGCAAAAATGAAAGGAAAAAACATTATATCCTGCAACCTTAGTTAAGTTTTTAGCTTTTAAATCATTCAGTTTGCCTCAGAAATTGAGAGTTTTGAGATGGGAATCCCTCAGCACTGCATGAGTTAGATGTGAAAAGGAAAAATCAAACAGAGATGGAACAATGAAAACATAACTAGTCCATCCCAGGAGGAAATCTCTCTGCTGTATTGGGATGGAGGCATTTTAAACTTAGAAATAATGGCAGAAAAAAATCCGACTACATGTTTGTGATAGGAAAGTATTACCTCTCATCTTTATGCAACTCTTTAAGCTGAATATATTTATTTTCTAAAGCGATTAATCTCATTACCTTAAAAACCAACAACAGAAATTGCATTTCCCCAAGCTCAGCAGTGGGATTATAACTTTCACTGCCTTTGAATGCATAAGGAAATTTGGTTAGAAAATCCTCTTTTTGTGTCTTTATCTTAAAACAATGATTTCTATTTGGGTCATGGGTGGGCAATTCCAGTTCCTGAGAGCAGGTATCCTGCAACTTTTAGATGTGCCTCTGGTTCAACACACCTAAGGCAAGTAAAGAGATGATTGAGAGAACTCTGGAGGAACTGACAGCATATTGAGGAGGTAACTCAGCCATTTGATTCAGGTGTGTTGGACCAAGGATGGATCTGAAAGTTGCAGGATACCGGACCTCAGGAACTGGAATTGCCCACCCCTGATTTAGGTGCATCTCAATGAGAGCATATGTGATTAACGGATGAGAAAAAGACGAATGATACAGAGGGAATCCCTCAGTATGTCCATTCTCAGATCAGAGTACGACCACATCTCCTACCATATGTATGCTGAAAGCAAAATGTTACATCTCTGTGTCAAAAACGTAACAAATAATGTAAATAAAAAAAAAAAAAGGAATACATTTTAACCATGCTGATCTAGACTTGATAGAAGACCAGGTTTTTAGTTCTGTGTAAGGTAGACAGAGGTCGCCCCACTCTGATGTCATCAGAACACTCTTGCCATATGTAATATCATTATGGCCGGTATGATAAGTTTCTTTTCAACCTGTTCGCTCGGCGCCGGAGACAAACTTGAAAACAAAAACGGGATAAAAGTTTCTCCATCTCAAAACCTACTGACTTCTAGACCATTCTTTGACCTATATCACATTTGGACAAGCTGAAGAATATAATCTATTAAATCGACTGTTTATTGAACGCAACATTACCTGGAGAATGTCTTTAAAACCATCTTTGTCAGAAATAAGTATCGCCATATAGACATAGTGTTCTCTATGCCGACCATAGCTTCTCCGTTTTGATTTTATTCATAATTATGCACCAGTGTGCATCGGTCTATTGGATGAAATCCAGAAACATAGAGAGAAAATAATGTGATAAAAGGGGAAAATGTTCAGAAGGTATGAATTATTTGGCTCTAATCAATGGACCAAGATCAACAAAACCTGATTGGACAATCCAAGATCCAAACTTGCTGCTGTTTGAGTGTTGATAAATGCTATAAGCAAAACCTTGAAGATTATCTTGTTTTGAAAAATCCACAATAAGTTCTTATTTATTAGAGAAAAGCCTAAAATAGACCTAATCCCACATCCTGTTTGGGTCTCCTTTGGTATATGCCATACTATATAGATATGCATTTTTATACAGGATTGTGGGGGATATTTTAAGGACACTATAACAGATGGAGCTCTGGATTTTATACTTTTCCACTAGTACCAAAGACTTCCTTTGTGACATGTTATGAACAAGGTCATTGGTTGAAGGAAAAGGTCAGAAATTCTTCTTGTCAGCGGATGTTGGATACTGACATCTGAGACTTCACTGTGAATTTTTCATGACTTTGTTTTTGCTTGCTATGTTTTTCAGTGGAAATGAACAGCAAATACTGTTTGAAGTTCACCCAGAAACCTGCTGCTAACTGATTTAGCTCAAACAAGAGGAACCAGAGATCATAGAAACAACAAGAATGACTCCCTGATCATATTCTAAGGGTCCTGTCTGTACCTCTTCAGCTTTAGGTTGGTTGGAAAGTCTTCACATTATGAGGTTTTTTCTTCAGTATGTAAAGTAGATTGATACTTGGAGCTCAGGTTGGGATTTGCAATAGACCTGCTTTCAACCACACAGGTCATCCAGAATTATCCATCCATCACAAGGGGTGCTGGTGCCTATCACCAGCTGTCAATGGTTGTTTGTCAACACACACTCACACCTAAGGAGAATTTAGAGAACAGTCATGTTTTTGGACTGTGGGAGGAAGCCGTAGTACCTGGAGAGAACCCACACATGCTCAGGGAGAACATGCAAACTCCATGCGGAAAGACCCCAGGCCTGGAATTGAACCTAGAACCTTCTTGCAGCAAGGCAGCAGTGCTACCCACTGCTCCACTGGGCAGCCCCATCCAGGATTAAATGCATTTTTAACCAGATATTTTAAGGCACATATTTCTCTTTAGCGTATGATGTCGGATCAGACTTCTGCTTTTAGGGTCAGTTACAGTAAAGAGTGTTATATTTGCTGAATAGAGGAGAGAGAGAAATTCTTTAAAGCAAGGGAGTTGAAAGTGTGGCTTGAGGGCCATTTCTGGCCCCCAGGATGATTTTTTTAAGCCTTTAACAACAATTCAAGATTGGTCTGAATATTTTTTAGCAATTAGTCTGAGAAAAATGTGAGTCATTTTTACCAAATCAACTTAAATTAAAATCTGTCAACAGATATGTGAAATTGCAACCTAAAGCATATTTATTTTTATTATTTATGGACTGCAAATATCCAGTGACTTTCCCTAAAAACCAGACCCAGAAGTCTCGGTTGAATTAAATTAAATACAGCGAGAGTGGACCATATCATGTTCTTGTTGATAAAAATACACCAAGAAAAATCCAGACCGATATAGTCAATCTAAAAACATTTGTAAGGCATTTTGTTTTACCAATGAAACCTTTTTATGTTATTTTTATGTCTACAATAACTAAAATTTTCTACAAAAACTGGACTCATTTGCTTGTTTAACTGAAACTATATGCATTTGCATTAATATATAATATATAATACCAGGTCAGCATAAGCAATAAACAAATTTATTTTATACATTTAGTTGCCCATGGCAAAAAGTTTAGATACTTCTCATTTAAAATTTTAAAACGTAAGGTTAAAACAAAATTATGATGACGAGGTTTGCAGCCAAACATTAAGGCAGAATTCAGCCATAGTCTTCATGGTGGTTTGAAAAATTAAAATGTTCAAGGGTCATTATGCTGTTCCTCTTAATCATCCATTTCCCTTTTCTTTTTTTTTTTATTTAAACAACATAACATATCAGGAACCTGCATAGCATACCCCCAAATTGTTTTGTTGAAATTGACACCTTTTGCCCTGATTAACATTTACCCAAAAACATATTTTCGAAATTTCTAGATAAATAAAATGTAAAAAAAAAAAAAAAAAAAAAAAACACCAGCGGCAATTATTTCACTTGAGTTTATTTGTAACAAATGAAACCTGTGTCGATATTGAACAGAAATCCATACAGACCGGGTTTTTGTGTTTTCCACACGCTCCGAGATCCCAACATAGGAAAATAAAAAAAAGCACTTGTTGACTCAGAGCTCGAAACAAAATGAAGAATGTTTGACATGTACAGACCAATTGGTGGCAACTGACCCAAGCAAACACATCGTACTTTCATTTTTATACAGTTTATAAACTCCAGTTTTATCCATCTACATTACACATTTGAAGGAAAGAGGGAGGAAGGGGTATTTAGAGCATATTTTTATTTTGTTTTGTGAAACTTCTTGTTTGTGGGACAATAAAATCCACAAAGTGGCGTATTGCACAATACAGCTGTGCCGTAAAAGTGTGATTTCAGGTGCAACTTTGATATCACTCTGTATTCTCATAAATTTCTCTCCTTATCTTTATTCTATTTCTCTGTTTATCTATGCATTTCAGTTACTCTCAGTGTTTTGTGTTATTTACATATACACAACCATGTGAGCGTTACACAATCCACCCGAAAGAGTTCAAGTAAGTCCCGCCCCCTTTTTTTTTGTGAGGTGGGTGGGAGGGAGGGGCATTAGAGATCCTACTAGTAGTGCATAGTACAAAGAGAGAAAGTGCTAGTCTTTCCATAAGCTGCGTGACCAACAGGGGGTACCATGCATATGAAATAATAATAACTGGGCGACAGGGTCACTGCTGGACAACGTAAAACTGTCGACCGTCTCTCGTGTGGTCGAGCGTCGATATAAAAAAACATGACTACATCTGTTCTGAGTTGGTAGCACCTGAACTTCTCATTGCCTTTGTCATTATTAGATATAGAGACACAAATGGAGACACTGACATGGACCAAAGGGTACAGATGAGGATACTGACCGGCTTCAGGGGGATCTTTTCATGTGGGTTACATGGGTGGACTGGGATGGCATCCAAATGACCTTAAAACTGACCAAGATTTCTGCTGTCGTTCAGCTTCTTGTAAATAACTGCATAGCTGGGCAAGTCTGACTTGCCTTCCGTGTGAAGAGTTGTACCAAGCACCTTGCAAAAGTATTCATATCCCTTAACCCTTTAATACCGAGTGTATCATATCTGATACATGAGTTTTTGAAGACCTCTACATCATCAGCGATATATTTGCTCTTGAAAAACGTATGCTATCAAACACATGTGGTAATTAAATGGACGGAAATATGTATCACAAATGATACAAATAGCTCATCTAATTCAAATTATTCAAATGATTTGTTAGAATTTTTAATGAAAACTAGTTTAAAAACAACTAGTTCATAATTTAGCCTTTACAGGGTTAAAGATTTTTACCTTTTGTCAGTGTATACGAGAAGCATAAACTTTAATCTGTGACATCTGAGACAAAATAGCATTTAAGTGTGAAGTGGAAGGGAAATTATACATACCGGTATTTAAATTTTTTTTTTGAGAGATCTGAAAAGTGCAGGCATAGAGCATCTATTTTCAGCCCCCATTACTCTGATGCTCCTAGACTCATTGCATTGCTACTAATTACCATCAGAAGTAACTCAGCTAGTAAATAAAGGCCGTCTGGGTGTCATTTAATCTCAGTGTACATCCAGCCATTCTGTGAAGGCCTCAGAGGTTAGTTGGCGAACATTAGTGAGAACAGAGCATCATGGGAACCAAGGAACATAGCAGACAGGTCAGGTTGAGAGGTTATAAAACAAAGTGGCCGCTTTATACTAATCAGTTGATTCCATCACTGAACAAACAAAGAGGCAAGGCAACGGTTAAACAGAGAAGCGGCCCAGTTGCTCTGCAGAGATCAATAACACAGGAGGGAGAATCTATTGATGGAAAAACAATTAATTGTCCAGGAATGTGGCCTTTATAGGAGTGGTGAGACAAAGGCTTTAGCTCAAAGGAAGCCCAAAGGGAACCAGCATGAACATTGGAGACTTCTTGAAAACACTAAATAATGCAGATTACTGACACTAAACACCTTTCTAAAAACGACATCCGTACTGCAGTGCATGGTGGTGGTAGCATCATGCTGGGGGAATCCTTTTCTTCAGTAGAGACACTGGATGTTACTTTGCAGAGTAGCAGACAAAACTTTAAAGAAAAAAATGAGATAGAGAAGCGGAAAGCCGATGCACAGCATGCTTTTCAGATTCCCCCCCCCCCCAAAAATCACCTTTAAAGTCATATATTTTTTTTAAACTTAAAGATTGTTCATTAGGTTGTGGGTCTTCTACAACAAAAGCCCTCTGAAGTTCATCAAGAATCAAGGATGACATTTCAAAAACCAATATGGGGAGAATACTTTTGCAAAGAGCTGTACAAAAAAACAAAACAAAAGACTTCATCTTCATCCAGATAAAAAAATCATCTGTAACTGAGTCCTAAGTGAAATACCACCTAAAAAGAAAAAAAAAAAAACTAATGCTGAAACAGCTGCTGGATTTAAACCATCCAACCCACATGGAACCTTCGGTTTGACATTTCACAGCCCAAAAAAACAACAACAACAAAAAAAAATCAAAAAACAGAATGTACAAAAAGAAGAAACACTTTTATATACAGGAACCTAAGAAAAACCATGAACACTTACACTCAGATCACACACACACCCCAGCATACAGAAAATATACACACACACTCATACACAAAAGAAATCATTTAAAGTAACTTTATCAAAATAGGCGTGTAATATAAGGCACTAGAAATCTAAAATCAAAGTACTGAATAGATGCTGAAATGTGACTGTGATCCTTTGTTCTGCTGTGACCTCTGGATTGTGGCGCTCTGCCTGGACACACTGGACTGAATCGAGTGTAAAACACTTTCCTGCGTCTGGAGTAAACCTCAGACCTTCATCATGGCATATAACTGCAGTTAAGTGACTTGACACAAAAATATATAATACATCTACTTATTGCACACTGAATCAGACAAGAGAGAAAAGTCTAATGTGAGCATTCCAGTGAGAAAGTTGTCCCCTTCCCCAAAACCCCCACCCTCTGCATCCCTTTCCTGCTGCCCCAAATCTCTGTGAAAGCTTATTTGAATCCATAAATAGTTCATCTCTTTCCATCATATCTTTCCCTCTGTACACACGTCCTGTACGTTTTGTGTTTTATGTGGGTTTAGATGAGCAAATGCACAACTTGTTGGGGCTTTCTCCGCCCCTCGTGTCCCCCCTTTGCTCTGCGGGGCGAGATAGTCACGTGCTGAGATATCAAGCCACCACACGCGTGAGTGTTTTCATAGAAGGTAGGAGGTGGAGGGTATGTGACGGTGGCGTTTGTCGTCAAGCGGTGAACTTCCTCCGCATTAGATTTGATTGTACGCTTAAAGAAAGGAAATAGAAACATGGCTACGGCTTACAAACCTTGCTTTTTTTTCTGTAGTCAGTGGGGACAAAACTGATAAAAGTAAAAAAAAAAAAAAAAAAACAGAATGTGACATTTTGCTTTTTTAAAAAAACTAAATAGTCATATATCTTTCTAAAAAACTAAATTAATGTTTTGCTTTGCAGTTTAAACCTCTCTTCCCTTATTTGAAATGGTGAAGCGTAATAAGGTTGAACTGGTGGTGCTTATTACTGTAGAAATGTCCTCTTTTCGTTCACAGGAAACAAAAGTCCGTTTCCAAGCGAATTCGGAACCGAAACAAAGAGAGACCAAAAAAAACAAAACAAAAAACACTCCTTGGTGCTCCTTTTTAAAGTTAAGTGTTCTTTGTCTTTCTAATACTGTGCTCTGCGTTTTCAGTTCTTTCTGTCCGTACCTAAAGGGCCTACGACTCCTCCGGCGGATAGTCGCGTAGACTTTGACGTGCCGCTTCACCTGGGAGTAAGTATAAGTCCAACTCTTTCCCGCAGCTTGGTCCTGTTTGGTGATGCTACAACTGGTGATGGACGAGGTGAGAGTTCCACACCAAAAAAACAACACAAAGCAACCCGGGTGCTCACAGAAGCACTGAAACCGCCCAAATACTGATTATAATAATAATAAAAAAATCTATATTTGATCAAGTATTTTTTTTTTGGAGAAGTGGTTGAAGCTGCTTCTTCAGACTGACCCACAGGGGTGTTTGTGTCGGGGCTGGGTGGGGGAGGTAGGGGGAGGCGAAACGAGTCATCCGCCATCCTCCCCCTGGGGGTCGAGCAGGATCGCTATGGCTCAGTAAGAAGTGCTGTTTCTGGGTAAGGGGATAAGCCGATGTTCTGTCCCCCCCCTCCCCATTTATAATCTGTAGGTGGTGGCAAAATCTTCACGCACACGTTCCAGCCAAGTGCACGTATTCAGGTTGTGTGTGATACTACAAAAAAGGGAGCAGTCGGCTGAACGGGGTGCGACAAGACAGCAACTGGGTTTATGTTGCATAGTGATCAAAGCTTCCCAGGTACTCCAGACTGGCTCGGTAGCAGAACTGGTACTGGTCCTGGTGGTAGGCAGAAAAAAAGAAAAAAAACATGGATAAAGAGAGAAGATGTTGCAAAATGTAACATTGGTTTGTTTATATTTGAAATGAGATATAAGGAAATCAGCCTGACCTCTGTCTGAACGGTGGCAGGTCTCTGAGTGCGCAGCATCTTGACCGTCTGGAAGATGTCCACCACCCCTTCATACCTCATCCGCTCAAGGACGATGCTAAGGGTGATGAACACACCGGTTCTTCCCACTCCAGCACTGTCAAGGGATAGAGGAAACATTTTAGAAGTTTGCTTTTAATTAGCCAGTTAGTGAGCTTTAACAGACATGAGCTTTTGTGTCTCCTGGTGGAAATAAATCTGTTTTTAAATAATTGATGTTACCCACTGCACAGTGCGACAGTGGGTATTACTGCTCCCTTACAGCAAGAAGGTCTTCCTGCATGGAGTTTGCATGTTCTCCGCTGCAAAAACGACCTAGAATTTATTTTAGAATTTTCCAAAATTAAGTGTATCTAACTTTAGCAGGTAAATAAGATGATCTGGAATGAGTATTTTTACTTTATAATTAGATAATATGCCCTTGAAATAAGAAAATGCAATTGTTTTTTCTTATGTTAAATGAAAATTGTTTGTCTCACTCACTTCCTAAATTCAAGAAAAAAGCACTAATTTTAAGAAAAAATTACTTATTTAGATTCAAATTTTTTGCAGTGTCCCTGTGCATGCGTGGGTTCTCTCCGGGTACTTTGCCTTCCTCCCACAGTCCAAAAACATGACTGTTAGGTTAATTGGCTTCTCTAAATTCTCCTTAGTGTGAGTGCGTACATGAATGATCGTTTGTCCCATTTGTCTCTGTGTTGCTGCACCCCTCGCGACCCCAGCAGAACAGAAAATGGATGGATTGATGTGACAAGTAAAGTAACCCTTTATCCTTCTACATTTCCTGTTTTTAATCGGATATGAATAGCAACATTATTTTAATGACTAATGTTCAATTCTTTTCTTTCAAGATGGTTTCATTGCTTTTTTCACACATTTCTAATCGTTAAAATTGTTTCTAATGTTTATGACGAGGGACTTTATTGTCCTTGGGTCACTTAGGTACTAAATTGGGGATATGCTTGAATGTAATATCAAGGTGTAGGATAGAAAAGGCGATTTCTTTTTTTTTTAAGTGCTTAACAGTATGTCAAATACTGAAACAGAGATTGTAGTAGATTGTAGATCTCGATGTCTACAGTCCTAAGATTAGTTATTAGAGTAACCTTTCTTAAAATTGCTCCAAAGATTATTTAAAGTCCTATACCTAGAGGATTCTACCAGGCCCCCAGCATCATAGGCCCACCACTCTATTTAACACTGCATATCAAGTGCTCCTTACAATCATTGTTTATTTGACGCCAGACACAGCTGAGATGTTTACTGCTTGGATGGTCAAATTTAGTCAAGCTCCTAAGTGTCTAGTGTAAACAAGTGGTCAGCCTTGTGTGTAAAAGATTGAGCTTTTGTACATATGGATAACAGTGTTGGGGAATTTTCCTTCAAAATAAATTATATTTAATATTCCAAGTTACCTTTATTAGAAAGTAATGTGTTTCTTTAGAATATTTACTGATTAATAGTTGCTGATTATTTATAGGTAACCTTTGCCAAAATAAACATTTAGGATGAGGATTACAAAATGAAGGTGTGCAATAATTTATCACAAATAGCCGAGTCACAAAAATGTTATTATATACGATAAGTAAACAAACCTTTACACACCTTGACACAAGATCTTTTTCTATTCCTTTTATTTGCTCCTGAGTAGAGTGGCCACACTAGGTCTAATATAAAAAGTCATATTTCCATGAAATAAACATGACAATGGTTTACACTCTTTTAATATCAACATTAATTTTAATCAGTGCAAGTTAAGCCATTTAGAAAACCTTGAACTGATTGTCGTAGCTTTCTTCTACTAATGTTTTAAAACCGTTTTTTTCTTCTGATATATTAACAAGGCTGTTTCCGAATGTCCGCCCTAACCCCTAAATCCCTCAATCACTATATGGAGCATGAACAATATAGCAAACTCAGTTAACTGACTGTTCAAAGAGATGATCACTACTTTTCACTCTCCTTTGGTCAGGTGACTCCCAGCTCGCCCCAGAACAAATCCCATGATGCTTTGTGGAGACCTCTCGCAAAGCCTTCTGGGATATATCTGCTTGCCTAGTGACCACAGTTGCACACTTCTTCAAAGTGCTTTGTGGGACATTTTTAGTCCATGACTTTTTCATCCAACAGACATTCATATAGTATGGTGGAACCCATGTATAGTGCCCTATGTAGGGCTCTTTATTTAAGCCAGCTTGTTTTTTTTTAACTGTCAGCTGTAACATGTTCCTAGAAAACTATAAAAGTGCGGAAAGCCCGAGTTCCTATAAATCAACACTAAAAACACATTTGTTTAGGATTGCCTTCGACTCTTCTAGTTAAACAGTTCAACTGAAACATCATTAGTTCAACTTTTTTATTTTCTTTAGTCCAACTGTTTTTAATATTGTTTTTTGTTTCTGCATTTTTAATTTTTTTTATTTTTATCCTACTTGCTTTGATTGTGTTTTATTTTCCTATATTTTAATCATGTAAAGCACTTTGCATTGTCTTTGTACTGAATTGTGCTATATAAATAAATTTGCATTGCCTTGCCTTACCAGCCAAAGAAACTGTAATAATATTAGCAAATTTATGTCGTAATGCATTATATTACCCTGTTCCTGCCTAATTGTGATATATTATGGCAATGCATTACCCCCAACATGGCTACATAATTATGGATGTTTGTGAAACTTCCTGACGTCTATGGATTAGCACTTAGCTGTCCTATTCAAAAACAAATTTAGGGTTCCCAAACAGTTTAACATTAATGATTTCAGAAATACATATTTCCTCTTCTAGATGTATTTAAACGTTAGGCAGCTTTTCAGTACAACTGCAATAAAAGGTGATGTAAAAAAATGCTTTTACAGATCCATATAAGGGATTGGATCAGATGTACACTCAAAAGATGTATTATATACATAACTATACATATCTAATAATTAATGAGTTTTAGTGTAAGACTATGCTTTTTAGGGTAAGCATAGTCTGCTGATTCTTATGGGTAGTCATAAAAATAACTGGATTATTTTCCTTTATAGTTTTAGATCGTCGCAATCCCAAATGTTTTAAAAGCCAATTAAATAATTTTGAACATAAACAAACCACGGTCTTACCTGCAGTGCACTGTAATCGGACCATCTTGACCAAACTGTTCTTTAGTTTTGTGCACCTGACCAATAAAATCGATGAATCCTTCACCCGATTTTGGCACTCCTTGCTCTGGCCAATCTGTGAATTGGAACTGACGAACTGTCCTTGATTGACCATCCTGTATAAAGAAAGGAAATGGGTTGTAGTTCTTGACTTTCTGCATATATCAGAACGGTTAACCAACATAGAAGCAAATGGGAGACTCACTCTGGCGTCGGTCACTTTAAACTCTCGGAGGATGTACTGAGGCATGTTATATTCAGCCATTGGATCAACCACAAAGTACTGGTACCTGGCTGATCGCTCTGCTGGCCAGTACTGATGACATTTCTCCTGTAGAGTACATAAAGCCTTCTCTTTACATCAAGTTTAGGGATTCTAGAACAGAGTTCTGCAATCTGCGGCTCCGGAGTCGCATGTGGCTCTCTGGACCATCTATGATGGCTCTTAGTAGTGGCTAAAAGAACTAACTATAATAACAAATACCAGTCTAAGAAGCTTTTGTGGTTTTTATAAAGAACATTTAAATCAAATTTTCACAACAGAATGACATTAAAGCACAATAATGTATTGTCATTTAAAAAAAAATGACATTAAATAATACCCTATGGGAGATAAGCCAGGTATCAGCTTTATGAATTGTTAATTTAGTTTTTCTTAATTTAAATACTCAAAACATATATAAGCTGTTGGTTGTTTAAAATGGCATTAGATTTCCTATAGTGGATATTTAAAGAAATAAAATGTTTTACTAGCAAAGAATATTTTGCAGCTCTAAATGATATTTACTTAGCTGGGCTCAGGGAAAAATGGCTGTTTGGATGTGAAAGTATGCCGACCCTTTCTGTAGAAACATAGCAACTTTTTATCATTAGCATCATATGACAAACAACGGTTTATTGTGTTGTGCAAAAGTATTTATTTCCCTTCAACTTCTTCAAAACGGGGATGTCAAACTGCAGTCTTGGAAGATCATTGTCCATTAACCCGAAGATGCGTCTCTGCCTCTTCAGACCTGAATCAAATAATGTTGTGAACTCTACAGAACTTGACAAAATTTTAATGAGTAAATGAAATCTGTTTAATTCAGTTTTGTTAGTCAAGATTGCTGGCTTTTGAGAACTTGAATTTGAGACCCCTGCATTACATAAACATGCTTTAGTACGTTTAATTATTATTTATGTTATCGACCAGAGAGCCCAATGAACATGATTTGACAAAGGACAATCTGAATTGGTGGCTTGCATTAGTACAGAATTTGACCCCTTTAGTCAATAAGCCACATTTTGCTGCAATTAGAGCTCCATATCTGATGGGATATGCCTCTACTTGACTCATGTACCCCTTTGGGCATTTTTTTCGTACCATTAGCACCCCTCTCAGTCAAAAGTATTGATGACTGTTCAAAAGTGGAAAGTACAATAACTGATTATAAAACAAAAACTATTTTACTAAATCTTTTAACTTGAGCATTTAATTTTTAGGCATTTTATTCGATGCATCTAAAATAAAAAAATAACATAAATATGTTGCCTGGGAGTTATTAAGAAATGGAAATAAATACAAAATAAAATCATAATATAAACCTGTATTTATAAAACTGCAGCTCCTCTGAGTAACTTCCTTATAATGATGTTTAAACTTGATGAATTGGGAACAAAAGGAAGAACAAAAATTATATTCCGGCTGACTTAATTAGTTTTACTTTGTTTTCATCAAGAAACCTGAGCTGCTTTGATGAGCTCCATAGCTCAGTGTGATAAACAGCTGATCCCGGGCTGTTCTCTACAGCCAGTCTGTTCCTCTGCCTTGTTTCAATGTGTCAAAGCTGAAGGTGAACTCAAACATATAAGGAAAACTTACTTGATAAAAGCTTATTTAATATTTCAATTATGTCCTCACAAAGCAAAACATATCCCAGCCCTGTTTTATTTTACTACCTAAGAAGTAAAATATGTTCTTGTACCCGTTGCAAATCACTCACAGTCCACTAGGGGCACACGTACCCCCGGTTGGGAATCTTGGCTCTACTGTACCAGCTGCACATCTAGAGACATTTTATTCTCATTGATCTGAGCAACATAACTCCAGCATGTGCTAGCAGGAACTTACAAAGTCTAGCCAGAGACAACTGGTGTATATGTTTGATCTAAACCTTTCCATCACATCTCTTACTGAATATATAGGACTATTATCCTGCAGGGAGACACACATCTTAGACTGAAGAAATGTTTTAGCCATGATTGTTCTGTATTTTTTGCCATCCATCTCCCCTTCACCTCTGATCATCATTGATGTCTCTACTGAACCGTGAGCATCCTGACAATATGATGCTTCCAGCATCAGGTTTCACAGTTGGGTTTGGGTGGTCAAGTGTTGAGACAGTTTGCTGCAATTTTGCATGTGGACCAAAAATGTGAGTTTAACCTTTACCAATCAGAACACCTTCTTACTTTGTTGCAAAACTACCAAGATAAGAAAATAAGGGACAGATTGGCAGAGCTAATAATGGTTGCTCAGTACACAGAATTGGGTTAACATAAAAAAAAGGCATTACAAGGCATTACACAAAAGAGCTTGTCTGTGCTTTGGCCTTACCCGTCCCATTTCTCTCAGCTTTGTCAGCATAACAACAATGGTAGAGTTGTGTTCCCACAGCATTCTCCAGTAGTCCTCTGTGGTCTCTGCCAGCGGGCCCTGGGTTGCTATATAGGCCCGCTGTTGCCTGCAGACAGAAGCACATGATTGGTACGTAGAAATACCAAGCAGATAAAGCAACGACGCACTCCAGCTAATGCTGGGCTCCCACCTGTAGCCGTCGATGAAGCTGGCGTTGATGTAGTCGGACCCTTCCACCCCTCTGATTGGCTGCAGACACACGCGCGTCGTCTCATAGGGCATGATATTCACCAGTCGGTTCTTGAACTTGTTGCACGGCAGATTGGCACTTACGAACCGGGATGTGTGGGCCTTGGCACTGGCCAAGCGCTGGAAGCAAGAAAAAAAAAAGTAATGTGCATTTTAAAAAAGAAAAACCATTTCAAATGGTTTGAGATGTTTGTGAGATCATAACCCACTTCCCACTCCAGACAGATATGGATCAACAGAAGGAAAAAGAAAACGGAAAAACAAATTTAGATAAATTCAAGGAGCATGTTGAAATGCGTTCAACAGACGGTCTGGACTTCCTCTGGCGAGTTGGACAAGTGAAATAGGATGATCAGCTAAAGCAGGCAGGCCTCAGGATATTTAGCCAGACATCTTAAATTGAATAAACAAAGTGGGGGCGACTCAGAGGGATCGGGGCAGCGGTTCGGGGAACGGAAGGGGGCGAATGTAACGAGACGAAACAGAGCAGAAGAAAAATCAAGAGTTGGGGTGCAGGAAACCACAAGGCCCCACAGTGTCTCAGCTCACATATGTGAACCACACATAATCCTGCACCAGAAGACGAAAAAAAGACCCCCCCTTTAAAAGAGTGATATAAAGAAATAAAAAACATGATTGTATGTAAGTACAAGTGTAGACAGTGGGATGACTCCCCTCAGCCTCGACCATTGGATGACATGATCTTTAAATGAGAGACAGAGCAACATAAAAATGGGTCGAGGCAGAGACCGCAGACTCTGGCAGAACAATGGAGTCTGGCAACCGAGCGGCTGTGAAAGAACCAGCACTACCTTGTTTTCTTACAGACGAGCTAAGATGGAAAATCCCCCCCCACCCGACCACAGGTCCACCAGTCATCCGGCGATGAACTATGAACTGACTTTCCAGCATCAACAGCAGTAACTCTTCACGCCGTCTGTTTTATCAGCAAGCAAACACGTCTTTACCCTTCCATTCGACACATGCCAATACCAGCTTTGAACTCGTCTAGAGAGGGGGAAACAAAAACACGGCGTCTTAAACGTGGAGCCAGGGAACTGCGCTTGTTGATTTTCTCACAGACATGCTTCAGCTTTTCTTTTCTTTTTTTATGTGACGCCATCCTCTGTGAGAAATCCCCCACGCTTTTTAGTGTTTCTCTAGTGGTGGGAGCTTCAGATGGTGACCCACGACGTCCCGTGGGTGTTCTACCGAGATGAAAGAGCAGAGGAGACGATGCTTTATGGTTTACAATCGAAGGAGAACCCACTGATATTTAAAGGGGAATGCAGGGCCATAGGATGGAGGAGAAAGCATGGAGTCGCTCTGATTTAACTGTAAAGTCTGAACAGACATAAACCATTTCCTGGGAAAATTGAAGCCTCCTGCTTTTGCTATATATATACCTGAGGAAGCCAGACTAGTCAGGCCTGCAGAGATCTTATCAGCGAAAAAGTGGATATCAGAGGAAAAACAGTTAAAAGAGGAAAACAGCTTCAGGTCTGATGTCTGCTGCTGGTCTGCTCCGTTTAGAAACCAGCTCAATAAATCTGTAAAAGTAGGACTTCTGTTTTAAGATGTGATAACCAACTTTAAAAGCGAATTCTCTCTGAAAGCACCAGCAGATCTATGAAGGCTGATATCATAAAGCTGCAACCTCTCAGGCTCCATTGTATAAAGCGCCCTTTAAGGACTGAAACTATAACTAGTAAAACATAAAGCACAAGTGAGTGAAGTACTGAGGCTGCTATTATAGGTAGTAATATAACAATGGTAAGGAGCTTAGAGGTTAACAGCCATTCTAACAAGATCTCCCTACATTAGAGGGTTTTATGTTCTGCCGCTTTCCTCAGGCTCAATTCAATCAAAGCGGGTAATAATTAGTAATATTTATTTTAGTTTAACTAACTTTTCATTATTTGTATTTTTTTTACTGCTGCTTTTTTTGTTTATTTATGGATATAATTTAACTTCCTTTATGCAGTACAGGGTTCTCAAAATGGTTTCCCTTTACAGAGCTGGAAAAACCTACAGGAAACTTCTATGTAACATGAATACAGGAGAAATGCTAAGTTTTTTTTTTTTATATGTAATCTATATTCATCTTTATTATACCAATAGTCATTCCTGTTTACGTTGTTTAAAGTTAGGACAGCGAAGAGTCACATAGGGCTCTGGCACTACCTGCTTTAGAGGTGTAAATGAATAATGATTGGGTCTAAAACTGTGGTTTAAAATAAAGAATTGGGAATATTGATTTGGAACCAAGAAAAAAAAAACTTTTAGAAGATTTATTTTTATTTATCATCAATTCACGTTGCTGGTATTTTTAATTGCAGTACTTCTTTTTGGCACAAGGGGCACTAAAGTCACTCACTTTAATTAGTGAATTAGTAATTGAATTTAATTAAATTCAATATCGTCTTTGACTTTAGGAGACTTTCAGTCCAGCCGTCTTCCTGCAGAAAACTGCACGATGCAAAGCTTTAATAATGTGGCACAGCTTTCTAATGTTTAAAGTGCATTCACGCTCTGGAATAATGTGTTTGGCTTCAATGCTTGGACAGCTGAACTAACATGAAATGCCCAGGCTTTTAACAACAATATCAGAGGCTAAAAATGTCAAGAGATGATGGAAGATATTGTGATGACAGACAAGAAAGACGAGGATGAGGAAAATGCAGGAATGCAATATTATTGTTCATTAACAATAATATTGCATTCCTAATAGCATGCTGGCCTAAGTCCATTCCGTTCCTCAGTCGGGCAGACATGTTTCCTCACCTTGAACTCCACCTCCATGCCGGTGACGTTCTCCCCAGGCTCAATCTGGGTCAGCCTCTGGATGTAGGAGTACAGGTTCCTGGCAGGGACCTCAGTGTTCCCGCACGTTACCGCCTCCAGCAGAGCATCGTGGATGAAGATGTACTGATCTTCTGTCTGGACCATGTAGTTCCTCTGGGAGCGCATCAGCGTGACGTGGCCGTAAATGTCGATGGTTTTCTCGTGCTTGATGCGCTCCGTCATGCCGTCGATGACTATGAAGCACCCGGTTCGACCCACACCAGCGCTGAGGTCATAATGAATAAATAAATGAGCTGACAGATGGCGATGTGATTGTCTCACCCTAGGTTTAATATCAGCAGTGTAAGTACTAAATCTGGGCCTGGACAGCTCCAACGTTTGGTGCTTAAATGAGGCAAAACAGCCAATTGGTGATAGTTCCAACATGTAAACACGTTAAAAATGGAAATCAGCAATGAGTCAGCTTTATAAATATATCACCCCTATCGATATATAATCCAGAAACTTAATACATTTAGCTGCCAACCCAAACACTTCACATTTCTGCTGTGCTGGTAGCTAAATGGTGAGACGACCTGACCGAGCAGGTTTCTGCCAGCGGATAGAAAGCCCTTTATGTGATTACATTAATATTACTCTGTGTGTGCGTGTATGTTCAGGTGGAATGAGATTGGGTCTGTGGAGGCTGGTTGATGTGTTAAGGCACATCATGATGGAGTCTTGCCGAGATAATTAAATTTGACTGATAATCCTGCTGGATACTCCATCTGACTGTGACAGAAGATTAGGAAGAGCTTCTCTCCTGCCAGCCTCCTGCCCTCATCCCCCTGCCTCTTTATCTTCCCTCCAAGTACCCGTCTGAAACTTGCACACCAGCACAGACACTTTTTCACTCTCACATTTCTGCTTTTTTTTTTTTCACACTCCATTTTCTCCCCATCTCTGTGATTCTTTAATTCATCATTTTCATTCATTGCGTCCTGGATTTCACCTCACCTTGCTCTCCTATTCTGCACCAGTCTCCCCCCTCTGACTCCCACTCCTCCTGATACCACTTTCCTTCAATCATTGTCTCCGATCCCTCTCCCTTTCTTCCTCCACGTCCATATCCACTAATTCCTCCCCCTGAGAGCTTCTGCTCCATATTTTCTCCACTCAGCTCTAACTTTTCTTTTTCCTCACTTCTCTCTCTCTCTCTTGCTGGTAAAAGCAAATAGGTGTTTCTTTCCAGCTCTGGAACTCGACGCTGCGCAGTGACAGTAATGACACGTTTTTAGAATCTTCCTCCATCCAGCAAATGAGCTTCCCGCTGCTTAGACAGCAACTCATTTCAATGTAAACTTATGAACCCAATTTTTTTTCCAGCAGCAAGAATGGGCAGTATTCAACACTGGAAAGTAATCATGGAAAAATATTTGAGCTGGTGAATTCTGTGAAGTAAGGAATGCAGGAGTCTCAGTCATGGTGGTTTGGGGTTTGCATATTGGCAGGTAATTCCAGGCACTTAAACTCTGGCTGTTTTTCATAAACTAAAACCTCGAAATTACCCCAAAAAGAAGCAGGAAACAAATCTGATCCTGAAATCAGGTTTGTAATTACTGAATAGATAGAACCAAAACTAGCTAGGTATTATAGAAATGTTGACACACCTGCAGTGCACAATCATTGGTCCAGCATCTGGAGGGTTGCAGGCCTTAACCCGCCGGAGAAAGGCCAGGAACGGGGTGGGATGTTCAGGGACACCGTGGTCAGGCCAGGCTGTAAACTGGAAGTGACGAACTTCACGCTTCTCATTAGAGCCGCTCTGCAGAAGCAGAAAGGGGAGATTAGCCACTACACAGCAAAAGCAATCAAACATTTCTAAATTTAGCCTTCATTTAAGCAGGTAAATAAGATTATTTGCCAATGAAATGAGTTGAATTCTTACTCTTAAAATAAGATAATTAGATAATATGCATTTGAAATAAGAGCCTGCAAATGTTTTTTTTTTTATTTTCAATGTAAATTCTCTTGTTACATTGGCAAAGTGCCTCACTTACCTCCTCAATTCAAGAGAAAGTTCACTTATTTTTAATAAAAATTGACTTGAGATTTCCATATTTTGTAGTGTAATGAAGCTACTGTCATTGTTTTCCTTTCAATTTAAAAAAGCTCTCCCCTCCAAAAGAAAATAGTATTGAGAACCTGTTAGAAGAATAGATTAGCTCAGTTTGGAGTTAGGCCTTTTGTTCGCATTGAAAAGCGATCTAAACTGCCTCATGCAGTTATCCATCATTGCAGAGTGCGCCATTTTAATATTCAGTCTAAATATTTTGTGATATATAATTTCCATCTGAATCACAAATACCTGAAATGAGTTTCTGATTGTAAAAAATGCTTTTAAGAAATACACTGTATGACATTGGCCGATTGCAGCGTGTCAAAAAAAAAAAAAAGACAACCAAGAAAGATTGGGAAAAAAAGGAGCTAACAGCTTATTCCTTTGGTTTAGTTTCCTCTCTTTGATTCGTTGATTAGTCCGTTTGGATTTCGGATCGCCCAAGGGTTTATTTTTTTGTGAGTGAACCAAGATTCAGGCAGACCAGAAATACTACTTTGGTCCGTACTACACGTTAGACCAGCTTTCATCAGCTTTCTTTCGATCTACAGGAAACCAGTTTTCAGAGGAAACAAAGGTGCTTTGGTGTAAAAGCACCTTTCATTTATACAGTCCCTACAGAGTTAATTTTCACCAGCTTCTATGGTTTTCTTTGATGTGATTGTATCTGATAATTCATGCTTTTGATAGCTGCTTTGTTTATCTTCCTAACGTATTGGTATTTTTCAAATCTTTGTCTTTTTGTTTTTCTTGTGGGGCACTTTGAATTATTCGTTGTATTATGGAGCTAAACAAATAAACCTGGCCTGCCTTCCTTCACTGGTTTAGTCATTACTTTTCTTCAGTGCTTCCTTGTCCAGTAGTAAAAACAATCTGTTTAACATGTGCAGTAGTAATCCCCACTGCAGTGTATATACAGGCAACCAGTTTTTATTAACTCCTTGTTAGCCCTCCCTTAAGCTTCCACGTTGAGCCATCTCCGATTCCTTTCCATTAGTATGTTTTCATTAGTTTTTCATCATGTTTTCACTCTCTTACCTGCAGTAGAATCCTCATGCTACCAACCTCTTCCTCTTATTTTTACTGATATAAAATTATTATAAGTACAGCGATTGTGAGTTACCTGAACAATTTGATTTACCTCTCCTCTCCTCTCCTCTCCTCTCCTCTCCTCTCCTCTCCTCTCCTCTCCTCTCCTCTCCTCTCCTCTCCTCTCCTCTCCTCTCCTCTCCTCTCCTCTCCTCTCCTCTCCTCTCCTCTCCTCTCCTCTCCTCTCCTCTCCTCTCCTCTCCTCTCCTAGCTTTATTAGGACCAATAGTTGATCTTTCTGTCTGCAGTTACCAAAAAGTTGTCTGCTCCACTCGGCCAACTGGTTCGGCTGTTTCCAAAATAAGGGTTGGCATCTCCACCCTGCAGTTTTCTTTCCATGTTTTTTAGTGAGATTAAAATCTGGAATCATTTGAGAAGGGTGTTTTTTTTCTTCTTCTGCCATTTTAAAGCTTTTAGCTGTGTATCTTGGAATGTTATCCTGTCGGAGAACCATTGAACTGTGACTCAGACTGGATTTTCCCACACTAGATGGAATGTTTTGCTCCAAAAGCCATGGAAGTATTGAGACTTTACTCCATTCTGTAGAGACTCTGAGGTATTGATAAAGATAGGGCGAACCCTCCTCAAAAAGTCAATCTACATCATGTTTTAATGGAGGCATGTTGTTCTTCTCCTATAAAGATTTACATTGTTTTTCCATTTGCAGATACGGCTGATGACACTGATCATAAAAGCTCAAAATGTATCTAATTTTTTAGTAGAAACTTTGGGAATGATGCAACAGAGATGCAATTTGACGCTAGAGTTCAGCTTAAAAGGATTGACCAGTCTTTTTTTCCACAACATTAGTCTCATCATGGGAGGTTGGCATTCTAATAAATGAAATATACAATTTTTTTTAATAACTGTATTATTGCTATTGTATTTAAAAGTAGAAGGAACAAATCATGATGTGCTTTTTATGAGATACCGTAGGTAGAAAACTCATCTTGCAATCTAAAAGTTGTGAGTTCCATTACATCTTCCTCCTATTCCCTTGAGAGGGTTCTTAGCCCCAAGGGCAACTAATATGTATGAATCTGAGTGCCACTGTGTGCTCAGTGTAAAGTGATTTGAGTTGTGAGTAAGACTTGACAAGCAGTACATTTTACAAGTAATAACAAACACTTTGATTTGTATTCTGATTTTTACAGGCCTAAAGAAGATAAAAGCAAACAGATAAAAATTGTGTTTTTCAGTTTGATTGATCTGGGCCAATGATTAACCTGCTGGACACTTGGAAAAAATGACAACCTCCAATCAGTGCGTGCACTATAGTCATGCTATAAGGTCTGATTAACCCTAAAAGGCCTTTCAGACAAGATGCAGTTTGCTATGCACTTGCTGCTCGGCAATGAACGCTGTTGCACTGGCTGTTCGTTGCTGCGCTGGCGGAACAAATATGGACGCTGTGCCCTGGAGCTCCCTTGTGCTTGCCCCTTGCATTCATTCAATCCTGTCTGACAGACCGATAACCCTTGATTGCAGATGCTGTAACTGACCGAAGAAGACTTATCAATAAACTTATCAACAGTGATACAGTGGTACAGTAGGAAGCTATTGAAGAAAGCTGTATGTTGAGTGAATTGCTGAGACGTATTTGTGGTTTAATCAGACAGCAGGAGAGAACAAGATTTTCAGCAGATAACAGGAAGGCTAAATCAAATTTTATGAAGTTGTGGTTCTGTTGTGGAATAAGCAACATTAACAAATGCTGAGAACCTTCAAGAAATGTAAATAGATAATCTCTGTCTATTCTAAAGAATACGAAGTTATTGATGGTTTAGCAAAGATAACCATGCAAACAGTTCTAATTGTTAATATTAGAAGCTAAATAGTCTAAAAATCCCAATTCTACCACGATTGCTTAAATATCTCATATACACAAAAGCTAACATTGTGTGTGCTCCAATTATTAATGACAAAAAGATTGTCTTTAAGTGTTCATTTGTTGTATCTTCTTAAAAACTACCAATTAGACAGCAGACATTTGCCAAAAAAATACATATAAATGGGAAGATCTCTGCTCAACAAAGCACCATTTGGACAATTTCACTGCGAACAACCCTCAGCACTGTTAAAAAATGCTACCTTGTAAAGAGCGAAGGTCCTCATAGAGTAGGTGGCCAGCTCCACCGTGTCCAGCAGAGTGACCTGTATGAGGCCATAGGTCTCTGTGCCACGTGTTGGCCAGTACTGATCGCATTTCACCTACAAGAGAAAAAGACGAGAAGTTGTGAGATGCAGGGTTTTTTTTTTTTTTTTTTGCATGTGCACAGTTCTGTGAAGCAAGATTAGAAAAAAAAACATTGAAGAGGGGAACATATGCAAAAGGAGGTGAAGAAAGGAGAGAGAAGCGATGAAGTAGATCAGTTTAAGATTTTAATAGTTCAGATCAAAATACTGAAATAAATGCATACAGAATCAAACCAGTGATGGGAAAGTGGTTTTAGTGAGTGTGTGCAGTGAGAAGTGACAGCAAGAGGAATCAATCCACGACCACCAAAGCACCTGGAATTTCTCGGTCTAGGGCGATCATTTTTGTAGTTCTATAGCTCAGCTACAGAGACTTAAGAGAAAGGAAGAAAAGAAAATCCCAGAGGGGATAAAAGAGGTTGGTAGGGGTGGGCCTTGGCAGAACCAGGCCAAACCAAACGTTATGTGCTGATCCCTCCGCTCTTCACATCAAAGACGGCAGGGAGCTCAGCACTCAGTTTGCCCTGCATTCCACTGCTCCAGACTGGGGATTATGCATTTTGGCCTGGGATGTTCAGGCTGTAATTACAGCTTTCCAACTGTTGTTTTCCCACCAGACCTTGAGAAGCTGCAGGGACAGAAATGATTGTCCACATAGGGGGGCTGAGCTCATTGCCAGTGAATAAAGGGGGCAGAAAAAAGCCAAAAAAAAGGGAGCAAAAATGGTGTGAAGACTGTATTAACTGTAGAGTTATGGGCCCCAACAGGATGAATGGGAACTGATTTGTGCTTGGAGGACGGATACTGGCAAGAGTCCCAATGTGGGACCATCTGTGATAGTCTTTGCTCTAAATGGGCAAACACACGACGCCGTAACATTGAAAGGTGTAAAATAAGATCAATTTTTTTTAAATGAGCTGCTCACTACTCAAACACAACCAGTCTTACAGCCACAGGAAGAACAGCAAGACCCAATTTGTCCACATTGACAGATTCCCCTCGCAGGAATTTAACACGGATCGAATGAAGCCTGATTAAGCTCAAACATTAAATGTTGATCAAGATTTTATGCAAAGTCTGATGAACTACTGTACTCTTTTAATGGTGGTAGACAGAAAATAAAAAAAGTGTTGTGATCATGCAAACTGTACCGATGTGCATTGTCTCTGACCTGAAGCGGTTAAAAATAACCCCATTTCAGACCATGTTAGGTGGCTTTTGGTAAACGAGTCTGCATTATCACTCAATACAGCTGAGAAAATAAACCAAACAGAGGGAATAAAGGGGGGAAAGGGATAAGGGTGCATTAAAAAAGGGGAGGATTAGAAAAGGAGTGAAAGAGAGATCTTGCCTTAGAGAAGAAATAAGAGGGCATCTGAGGGTCAGAGAGACACAACAGAGACGGTTGGAAAAGGTTGAAAAGGAAAGAGAGTTTTAACACAAAGCACAAGTTAGTAGGAGAAGAAGCACAGGCGGGGAGGAAGGACCGGTTTCTGAAAAGGACCCCGGACATAATAGTTAGCACTTAATCATGATTCATACCTCCAGCCATTCTTGTTCATTTTATTCTTACATGACATTCTCATTATGCTTGATTTTCACTCAGGCGCACATTCAGTTAACAGCGAAATGCCTCAGAATCAAACGACTTTCTAATTCATTACCGACCTCAGTTTAGCTGTGTCTGTAATCCCCTTTCAGCCCTTGCTCATCAACATACTGCTCTGCTCTATTCTGTTCTGATCCACTTCATGTGGCCTTGTGCTGCTCGCTGCTTCGAGTCAAAAAAAAGGATTTTAAGCTAATGATTATGGGCAGTGCCCTGGAAACGTATTCTTACCCCTACAATATTTTTCATGTGACAAATGCAAGTTTTTAATGTGTTTTTATTGGGATTTTATGTGACTCAACAACACAAATAGATCAGAGTGGAATGAAAATGGACAAATAATTAAAATTTTACAGTAAATTAAGTTCTTAAAAGTGGGAATGTGTTTGTATTGAATTTCCCTCCAACAGTATTACTTGTCATCCCCTTTTCTGTTGAATTTCATCTGTCAGTCCTTTGGTGTACGACTTTACCAACTTTACAGATTTATTAAATCCACTATGCAAAGTAGCTAAAGCTTAGTTAGAATGGATTAAAAGCATCTATTAGAATAAATTTTCAAGTTTTGCCAAATATTTTCAATAGGATTTCGTTTACTGTGACTAGGACATTCCAAAATAACAATTAAGCGTTGGTCTTATCCTGCTAAAAGGAGAAACTCCTGACAAGTCTTGACTCTTTTGCACTGAAAGGTTTTTATTTAGGATTGTTCTGTATCTCAGCTCTGTCCATATTCACATCCACTCTACGCTTAGCTTTTTCAGTCCCCCTGAAATAGATATCGTCCCGACAAATGTTGCAGTCATTACCGTGTTTGAACATTGGAAGGAGGTATTTAGGTCGATGCTGAGTATAAATGTTTTGTCAAACATCAATCTCAACAAAGAACTTAACAGTCATGGCTTTCGTTTTGAGAGAATGGCTTTCATCTTAGCGCAAGACTAGTTATTGTGCTGTCAATATTCTTCTTTATAGGGTATCAAAGGAAGGAAGGCTATAAAGACGAAGATCCATCTTTCTATATTAGGAAAAGAAATCAAAAACCTTGTGTCATTTTTCGCTTCACAGTAATGCAATGCTGTGTGTTGATCTTTTAACAAGTACTGCAAATAATGAAAAAATGACATGACAGTGTGCCTCTATATACAATTATAAAAAAGTAATTCATTATAAATAAACGTTGTAAATTAATAAATTAGCTAGTGTCCAATCAAGCTAGAGTGGGTTTCTGATTATTGTTCTGGTGTCAGGTACTTTACACAATTTATTCTTGTGACAGTTTTCCTTCCAACATACTCACTAGCCTACCGTAGCTGAACATAAATGGCTTCTCATGGCACCATTAATCACCCTAGATCCAATCCAATTTTTATTTCCCCTTATTTAACTGGCTTCAAGCATTTAACTCTCTCTCCTACAGTGTGCAAGGTTCCTTGGCTTTTTTGTTCTTCAGTCGCAGTCAACCTGGTATGTTGAATAGTTATTACTCTACCCTGTTCTTGCTGCTTTACTCTACATTTATTTCTCCATGTTATCTTACCCTTGACTTCTCCTCCAGCTTGGTCATCATGACAATGTTGGCTGTGTGCTGCTCCCAGACCATCCTCCAGAAATCCCCAAAGGTCTCCGGAAGAGGGCCTTGCGTGGCTATGTAGGCATTCTGACGACGGTAGCCATCAATGTAGTTGGCATTCATATAGTCACTGCCAGGGACACCTGGGTAATAAGAGGAAGACTAAAGTTAAAAGTATGTTGAACTAAAGTGTCATGAAAGAAGGTAAAGATCCAAAGGTCACAAGTCGGGAGAAATAATATTTTATAGAAAATTGGCAAATATTTTCATTATCAAAATGAAAATATTGGATTATATTAAGCTAATAAAGTTCCAAATTTCATATCAGTCTGTCTGTCTGAATGATCTCATTTAATTTGTTTGACTAAGGTCCTGTAAATGATGAACAGTAGCAATGAGGGCTGCATTGTTGCCTTGTATCCAGAAGGTCTGGGATTTGAGCCCAGGATCTCTCTGCATGGAGTTTGGATATCTTGCAGCACATGCATAGATTCTCTCCTTCCACTGTTCGAAAAGTTGACTAGTAAGTTAACTGTTGTCTCTCATTGATGTTTGAGAGTCTCTGCCATACCCTGCAATGGTGACCTGCTTAGTGTGTAGCCCACCTTTCCCTCATAGTGGCAGAATATGGCTAGATGGAAGCAGCAATGATAAAGAGATGGGTGTTGTCAGCCTATACTCTGGTATACTTTTGTGGTTAATCAGTGATTAGCTGGGGTGCTGATGTTTATACCAGAAAGGATGACTCGAAGCACAGACCATACTGTCAAAATGTTGCAGCTAAAACAACTTGATTTATCTTTCACTTAAATGTTGTTCACATCTGTGGGCCTAACAGCAATGGAACCAGGTATGGTCTTCTGCTGTTGTAGCCCACTGACATGTTTTCCTCTTAGATATGATGCTCTGGAGATGTAGCAGTGCTGTAGAGGTTAACCCGTGTATGCTGCTTTCTATGCGCGTCTGCGTGCTGTGGTCAAAGTTCAGCCTATTTGAACTTTGACTGTGGCTTGCAAGGGACCTTTCCTTAGCACAGCGCTTTTGGGCCTTTGTTTGGCACATGCTATTGAAAATAATGGATTTCAATGTTCAGTGGTGCACACGCTGCATCCTGACTGAAAGCCCCTTCAGTCCTTGATGCACCTGTCATGGGTTCAAGTCCCGGCCTGTCTCTACATGTCTTCTCTCCTCTCTGCAATCATTAATTTCAAATATAACAAAAGTAAAAAAAGTTTTCTGCATACCTTGGTCCAGAGTAAGTTTGCCCACCAAACTCAGCCTCGTTCTTCTCAGACATTAAGGTCCCATTTAATTAGTGATTTCTAAGATAAACACTGCATAACACTGCATATTTGTGCCATGTGTTCTGAACTTCCAAATCAATGCATTTTCTTTGCACGTTTTTTCTTTTTTTTCCCACGTTTGCATTTCATCACTGCTGCACTTATTAATTTAACAGATGTACCTGATGGATGGATGGTTGGTTAGTATATATTTATAAAAAGAAATAAATAAAAGGGATTAATAGTGGTCCCCTTCATACTGCTAAGTTCTTGCATTGTGAAAAAATTCAAACTGGATGTAACATTACATCCCTTTCAGATGCCTAACATGTTAAAAAAAGGATTCAAATCACAGCAGTTCTCAATGAATTAGTTCATCTCACTGCGAACATCAGTTTTATTCAGCTGTATGGAGAAAAAAAAAATATTTAAAGGGATTACCTAAGTCTACTGCTTTGACAGACGGTTTATGTCAAAGTAATAAAGGTTGAGAATCATATAAGGTCCTGGAAGAAAGATTAATGATTTCACAGGGCCCAGTGTCCTCTGGTGCTGGATTGTTCCGTCATCTTGTTTTATTATACAAGCTAAGACGATCATGGGCTTAATCTGAGTATAGTGCGGATGTTTCGCCTACAATGGCAGAACGACTGTAAGGCCGTCTCTGTGTAAGACTCGGCTGACGCTGCCTGTCCTGCAGGGGATTGTGTGCGAGTGTGTGTGCGATGTGGGAGAAGGTCTGTGTGTGTTTGATTTGGGATCAGGCCCGCTCATCTAGGGCCTAATACCATAATCCCAAAAATCACTGAGTCACAGCTCAAACATGCACGCATACGCAGAAAACACAGACTCAAAGACATGCGTTCAGAACGCACGCTGCACACTGAGCCGTGACCCGAATCCTTTAGAGTCTTCTGATGACAGTTTACAGTTAAAAAACTAAAAAAGACCCCCCCCCCCCAAAAAAAAAGTCCAAGTGAAAACCGCAGAATCCCTACAGAAAGAAACCAGCGAAGCTGATTTTCTGAGGCAGATTACTTTATCAGAACGACCCGTGCAGTTGTAAAACCCCAATCCAACATCTCACACGGTTCAGACGCACAAACCCGTTTAAATAGAAGACTCTTTTTTCTTACATCTTAGTTCCAATGGGATGGTGACAGACAGTAATACGAGCTTCAAACATATGTTTATCAGCCTCAGTCTTTAAAGGACAGACGGCTTTAATGCTTTGATGCGCTTTAACTTAATGCAAGGGACTAAAACAGAGGCACTCTGCAGATAAATGCACACAGAGTTACACTTTCTCTGTGGCTGAACTGGCTTGGCAGAGCTTCTGCTTTTATGTGTGAGGGAGACTGGGAGCAAAAAGTGCATATCTGTGCTTTCCCATATTCTGTTTTTTTCTTTTAAATTTACAGCACAGAGAATGTGTGTGCGTGCATGCATTGATAAATGTGTGGCACTGTGGCTTTGGATGTGCTCAAGAGTATATGTTTTCAAAGCTGAAAGGAAGACAGACAAGCCAGGGCTCCAGGACAAATGGGGGTGGTAGGGCTTTTCACACATGCTCTGCCCAGATAAGGCACATCTATTTGGGCTTGGCCTCCCACTGCCTCCTTCTCTGTGCATTGGAGCTGCTGGTTTTACTGCCTCAGGTCTTTCCCAGCTGAGGTGGGTGAGCGTGCTTTAAAATGCACAATCAGAACAGAACTACGACTATTTTCTCTTTTTTAATTCCACCTCTCATTATAAATCATTCAACTGGTCAGAATGCACAGAAACTGGTACATGTTGAACGTATTCCTGAGAATTTTCAAGAGCAGATTTTCATAACCAAATCCTCTGAGTCTGAAATTATTATTGCATCTTAAAAAATATATAACATAATAGGAGAAAATGTGGGATATTTTATTGAAATATGTATTTTTAGTTGACTTTTTTGATATAAAACAAATAAAGTATCAGAAAATTGAGAAACAAAAACATATTCAGACATTCAGACATCATATAAGTGTGGTAAGGATTCTCCATCCACACACAGTGGGAGTATTTCATATATCATAGCGCACATGTCTTAGCCAGTTTGTCTCTTTTAATAATATATTAATAAATAATAGTGTTTGGGAGAAGGTTAGAGGTACCATAAAAAAAATCTAAGGACTTCATTGATTGCTCCAACACAGTGAATTCAAAACTCTAAAATCTAATTGGTAAAAGCAGCGTCTCTGAACGCTACCAGCTCCTGCTGAAGCAACATTCAGCAGGAGTGACGTGTTTGGAATAAAATCGATTGAAGCAGCATTAATCTAGGCTTCAACAAAGGAGAGGTCGATATCAGCTGATTCTAAAGGAATCCAAAATCTCCCAAACATAGTAAAGCAGTTTTTTGGCCCTAGTTACTTTATGAGCAGGTGTAGAGAACAGTGATCCTTACCCTGTCTGTGACAATAATCATTTTAGACACAGGGATAATGCAGCCTGGGATTTGATGGCAATCCAGATTGGATGTTAGAGCCAGAACCATGTAAGATTGATAGTTTATAGCGGTTCACTGAGTGTGTGCAGCTGCTCCAGTACCAGCCCCTGGCACCGGCACAGGTGGTTTGCTAGGACACTGGTGTGTGGGATGGAGGAAGTAGCAATGACAGCATGGTGACAGATCTAGATCTAAATACATGGGGGACTTTTTATGCATTACTTTTTTTTTTGTTTTTTTAATGTTTGTTATCTATTTTATTTTTGTAGTTTTTTGTTTTTTTATTGTAAAGAAGGTGGTGTTTTGTGTTTGATGATGAAACCTAGACTCTTGTCTCTCTACTGTCTGTACTGAACGAAATTTCATTTTGTATACACTGTGTGTACAAAATGGCAATAAAGTTTGTGTAAGTCTAAGACTCTTGCATGTGAAAACAGACATGCATGTTAATAGTCATCAGGTAATGTAAGTAATTCAGAGCAGCTCATTCTGCCTTTAATTTCTCTAATCATTCTTTTTATTTAAATACATGTTAACATTCTGCCATGCTTATAACAGTGGTGTTGCAATGAGTTTTCAGATTTTAGCTTGGCTGCTGTTAAAAACAGATTGATGCAGAGCTATGCATTAGCTAGGTGTACAACTCCGTTAAGGTAAAATCAAAAAACTCTCAGAACAAAAAAAAAAAAGTAAATGGTACATTTAACAACTGTGGAGTTAAATGCATGTAACACAATACCTTACTTTTGTATTTTCACAATTAAACTGAATAGCTTGTTTTACTGATAAATAAATTGAAATATATGACCTGGAGTATGTCTATGACTCCATTGAACCCATTTCAAGTGACTTTGAGGACAACATGTGTTGCAAATTGGCACTGATTCATTAAAAATGAATTTAAATTCATTTTCTAATCCAACTTTCTTTTTTTTTCATCAAACTGCATCTAAATCTATTACCCTGCAAAAATCCTTTAAAAGAATATCAGGCCCCACTGAAGGTTTTCTTACCATCAATGCTGGAGAGTATGACCCTGGAGTGATCGTATGCAATGACATTAGCATAGCGGTTCTTTGGTTTGTTGACCTCCAAGTTGGAGTTTTCCCATGTGAATTGCTGAGCTGGGTCTACGGACTGAAACACACAAAAGGGAGAAGAAAGATAACGTTAGAAGTGTGTGATATTCTCTGAGGTGGATAGGTAACACATTTATGTCATGGCAAGAAAGTATAACACTGTTCTCAAAGTTTTGATTGGAAAAAGGAATGTGTGAAACCCCCTTCAATTACCTTATAGATGCATTGAAGTAGCAGCAACAGATGTAGATTTTATTAAAATACTAGAAAATCTTCAAGCTGTACTTACCGTAAGTGGTCAAAGTATGCTTACTAAGGATAAAAGCCTTTTTTGACTAGTTATGGTGGAATTACATCAAAGAAAGACAAATATCTGACCTAATTAGCTTTAACTAAACTCAGTTCTCTATACCCGAAACTAAAAGTATTTTTTAGAAGAAAGGTAGATGCTAATAGTTTAACTTTGTTAAGTAAACGTATCTCTGTTGTTTGTTATTGACTATGCTTGGCTTCTTACTATGCATTGCTTTCTGCCAGAGAAAAACACTACTTTATCAGAGGTGTCAAGTAACAAAATAGGAATACTTTGTTACCTTACTAAAGTACACATTTTGTCTATCTATAATTTACTGGAGTAATTACTTTTTAGACAACTTTTTACTTCTACTTCTTAAATTTTTTGCACTTATCTCTACTTTCTCCTTACATTTTAAAAATAGACTTGTTAGTTTTGTTTCATTAAAGCTCATTTTCGTCATGGCCTGTTGGGTTGAAAAAAAAAAAAAAGACATCCAAATAACTTGATTCAAACAGACTAATTTCTTTGGGGTTGGACTTGGTACTGCACAGTTGTTCGCCACATAACAAAATACATAGTTTTGATGTAAAGAGAAATTTGACACTGTTGTCATCCAGAAATGCGGAAAAGCATGTTTCTGGGCGTGCTTCGGTGGTGCAGTGCTTAGCGCACAGACCCATGTACGGAGGCCTTAGTGCAGTAAAGCGTTTCTTTTTTTCTGCAAGTAGTTTTGAAAACTGTACTTTTACACTTTTACTTGAGTAAAAACTTAAGTTGATGCTGATAAATACTGATATATACTTTTACTTTAGTAATAAACATAAATTCTTTTGACACCTCTGTACTTTACTCATCCCTTTTTTTTTAACCTGATCCCTTCTGGCAAAGATTCCCAGCGGTTCTTCTGTCTTTATCTCACTTTATTCACACAGTTCTCTTCATCAACACCAAACCATCAGCAAATCCTTCTTTATCAGATCCATGAATCTTCCTAATCTTTTCTTTGTATCTTTTTCAACCCTGGCAGCTTATAGACCCTCCTTTGTGAAATATATCAATTATCCCACCTCTACAAAGTTTTTAGCCCGTTTAAATGAGAGTTTAATTAACTTTGAATCCTATCTATCGCTTTTTGTCCCTATTGTTGGGACATTTCAACATTGCCACCCCTCTTTGCTTTTTGTATTAGTATTATTTTAAACCATAAATCACCGAAAGCCTCACAACCACCTCATCTTTTGCCTCAATATTAGTATTTGCCACTTGCCACGAGTCAGTCTGCACTCTTGTCTTCACCTCTTTAGCACAGACAATTGACCCCAAGTACTCAAACTCATCTACTTTACCTTGCTGTTCCACCTGTCTTCTTCTCTCACACACATTTATCAAATCTTTGTTTACCTACATAGCAAACTTCGACTCGTTCTAGCCAACTCCCACCTGCTTTTAACTTTGACTGTAATTTACAATGTTGTCTGGAGACATTATAATGCATTAGGGTTCCTGCCAAACTCAATCAGTCAGCTTTCCATCATCACGGTGTACAACAAGAGGTTTAAGGCTGAACTCTTGGTTTAATTACTTCCCTGAACTAGCTGTGAAAGCGCCATTACATTACTGGTGCTTAGGGAGACCTTATCTCTATGTAGGACCACTAGGATGCTTATGAGGGACAATGAGAAGCCAGACGTGCTGTGCGACTTACTTCTATACACTGCAAAAAATGTTAATCTTAATAAGTACATTTTTCTTAAAATAAGTGCATTTTTTCTTGAATTGAGGAGGTAAGTGAGACACTTTGCCAATGGAACAAGACAATTTACATTTAAAATAAGAAAAAACTATTGCATTTTCTTATTTCAAGTGAATTTGATCTAATTATCTTATTTTAAGAGTAAAAATACTCATTCCATTGGCAAATCCTCTTACTTACTCAAATTAAGGGTAAATACACTTAATTTAAGAAATCTTTACTTATTTCTAGATTGTTTTTGCAGTGTAGCATCACCTATCACTGTCCTCATTAAGTTATAAACCATTTCACAGTGTTTGTTTCGGCGTCTTCTTTACTGCAAACATAGTTTCCATCATATTTTGTGCTGAAATTCTTTACTGTTTTGTTTTAAGAACATCATAAGTAGCTTGGTCATGACATGGGGTAGCCCTGGTAATAACCTGCAATGGCTACAATACTAAGGTTATTGGAAATTAACATTACTTTTGATGATCTGGACCATTAAATAAAGACTCTTGAAGGGGGGGACAGATATATTTGACCATACTGTTTTTTCAATTTGCACATTTCATCCATCCATCCCTTTTTTTAACACGCTTAATCCCAAGTGGGGTCACGAGGGGTGCTGGTGTCTATCTCCAGCTGTCAATGGGCGAGAGGTGGGGTACACCCTGGACAGGTCGCCAGTCCATCGCAGCGCAACACAGAGACAAACAGGACAAACAACCATTTGTGCACACAATTTAGAGAGGCCAATTAACCTAGCATTCATGTTTTGGACTGTGGGAGGAAGCCGGAGTACCCAGAGAGAACCCATGCATGCTCAGGGAGAACATTCAAACTCCATGCAGAAAAACCCAGACCAGGAATTGAACCCAGAACCTAGTTGCTGCAGGGCAGCAGTGCAACCCACTGCACCACAGATCAGCCCCCAAAATACTAAAATTGCACATTTTAAAACAATTTTCAACTAGCAAAAAATGTCAGGATGTGTTGAGGTGGAAGCCAGGTACTAACCCTGTCGAATCTAGCTACAAATTAAAGATGAGCTCAATATTACCGTCTCTAGGCAGGAACATGGATACTTATGATATCCTTTTTGAAGAGAGAGACTTTCCACTTTCAACAGAGACACTCACTACCGGGGAAAGATGATAAAAGCACAATAAATTCCCACTGGTAGAGAGAGGATGGTTTTGTCAGACCATTAAGCTCCTGGAGGGTAATTACAGTGTAACTGTTGCTGTTAGCTGGGAGAGGCAGACATGAGGTCATTACGGGTCTGTCAATGGAGAGGCACAAAGAGTGGAGAGCCAAGGCAATTTAGCAATTTTGAATATTTTACGACACATAATTATGGTTTTTGTGGAGGAAAAATAGACAGGAGTGGTGCTGGCTGAGTGCATGTATGTGGATTCACAAGTTCAAGACTGCTTTTCGCGCGGTGCCAACATCAAGTGTGTCTGATTATCACACCGCAATCATTTCTGGCCTCCCTGCCGTTCCTCGGCAGCTCTTCCACCCGTCCCTCTTGCCGGTCCGCCGAGGGTTCAGCACCGAACAAAGCACACAGTCATGCAGAGAGAATGTGAGGCCCAGCAGAGCAGTGTGAGTGCCAACCACAGTCAAACACACAGCTTCTCCATCACCGTCTCCGTTTTTCCTTCTGTTAAACACCCTTAGTTGGGTTATTTCTTTCTACTTACGTTTTATACATCTGTCACACACAATCTGTCTCTTTCTTGTGGTAGCCAATTAGGGCCTTTTGCCTCCTTCTTCACCCGGAGGCCCTTTGGTGGACAGAAAATATTTCTTTTGTGGCAAAACTAAACACTATTACTGCTTTAACAGCTCTCTGTGGAGCTCATTGTAATGCAAACTCTCACTGGTGTCACAGCCAGCTTGTTTAGAAATTATTCTGCTGATCTGTCCAATTTTGCCATCGCTGCTTCAAATTAACTCTGCCAAAGTTGGAGAAATCTAATCAAGAAATTTCAGAGAACATTTTCAGTTCTTTGTAGCTGCTTCTTGATTTTGTTTTTTCTCTTTCCACACCAGAGCATTGAAATGGGAGCTTGATAACCATCTTGACTTCAGGCAAACTATGTTTGAGATTTCAAATTTCATACTCATGTATAGAACAACACAACAGTAAAAGGGAGGAAAGTTGACTTTATCTTGTATCGTTCCAAGTCAGCTAATCAAAAGGCGAGGTTACTGAAATTGAAAAATGACATGCTTCTGATAAACATGAGTGACTTCAACAAAAAAAACCAGATGAGTTTCCCCGAGTTAGAGATAATCAGCATTCCTACCTCATACTCTTGAGAGAACTTGAGATTGTCATTTGCCTTGAGGCGCTCGATGTGATCTGCCAGCTCCGAGATGGGGACAGGCGGGTGACTTGCCATGCCTGCCGAGCACAGAGAGAAGCTCTTTTGTTACCGACACTGTACAACTAAACTCTTTTACAAGAAAAAAATTAAAAGCGGTGGATCCTGAAGTAATGATGTTCAGTACTCAGCCCAAGAAGCAAATGGAGGTTAATTCTTTTGTTAGGTGAGTTTTTCTCTCTCCAGATATTTGGAGAGAAAATAAAAATGTTACTGATGTTACTGCAATAAAATGGGCACTGGGAGCATATGAGCACTGCTGGTGAGGATATAAGAACAGCAAACAGAACCAGCCGTTAAAAATTCATTAAACAGGTGTTATTCAATGAATGTTGTCAATTAGAGCTGCTTCATCCTGTATGGGTTGGAAGGTTAATTGGAATGAGAGAGAGAGGGACAGAGAGACTAACTGACTTGACAAGCGGCGATAACCGCGGTACACCGATACACGGTAAGCTGAGAAGGGAAAAAACATCACAATTAACCTCATCACAACATCAAATACCAACAAAATATCATGTTTAGTCCACATGTACAGTGCTGGTGAGAACTTTACACATCATCAACATTTTTTGGGGCTGCTTTTCAAATCATCTTTCAATTTATCTTATTTTAGGATAACAATATACAGCACTGTAACAAACAACTTCATTGGTCTACATTTTCTCTTTAATCTCATATCATCTTAATGATCAAACACAAGGTCAAAGGTAAAAGTACTTTTGTAGCAATGAGGAAGGTTCTGCAGTTGTCAAAAATATTGCTACTCCTAAAAGTATCTATACTCAAATGCTGAATCCAGATACGAAACAAATCTGGGATGGTATCAATAGTAAAGATTGGTATTCTTTGCATATTTAAGCAATTGTATTTCAATGGATTATATGCAAATTCGTTGATAATACCTTAGACTACCTTAAAATATTGTCAAATTGTGTTAAACATGTAAGGATTAAGCAATAATAAGCTGCGTATTGGACGGTTTTAATTCCTAACGCGTAGAATGTATGAAATACACAGGTTTGAATTGTTTAATTCTCTTATATGCCATGGTCTCACAGAGACATTTGATCACGAAAGTTTGATTTACTTAAATCAGGGGTGCTCAAGTCCATTCCTCAAGAGCTACTATCCTGCAACTTTTTGATGCAACCATTTTTAACACACCTGAATCAAATGAGTGGCTCGTTACCATGCCTCTGTTGGGCTAAATGAGGTTAGATTCAGGTGTGCTAGAGAAGAGATGCATCTAAAAGTTCCAGGATGGTAGCTCTTGAGGACTGGACTTGGGCACCCCTGACTTAAATCAATTATGTTTAAGATAGGGAACTATTTTTGCTGGCCTTGATTTATTTTATGCTAACCAAGAAAAATGATTATCAACAGATGTTATTAACATCGGCTAAAATATCCATATACAGTATGTCGTTTAACTATTCATATTTTATTATGGAAGCCAATTTATTCCATTTTTAATTCTTCTTTCTCGGCTTCAATCCTATTAAACATCCTTATGTTTCAGCATCATCTGTTTTTGTTACCTCTCCTCCTCTTCCCATTTAATACATTTTTTTTTTTTGACAAATAAAAAAAAATGAAATTCACCTCAAAATACATGCTACCACCATGCCTCGTATTTACCTTGTAAGTAAGCGGATCTGATAGGGCTGGTTAGTGTGTTGCTATGGCGATGAGATTTTGCTGAGGTTTTGACAGTGGTGTCCTTTGTCGCACAAACTTGCCCCCCCATCCTCGCTGCCTCGGCCGTATCTAGACCCACAGCTATTTAGTGATTATACCTCTTGCATTGTAGCGTGGAATAACATAGCGCAGACCACTCTTCAATATTGGGCATAAGGGTTATCCATTTCGCACTTATTTGTACACTTATATAACTAGCATCTATGTTTCTGTATTATAGGGAAAAAGGTGAGGCATTTATTTTGCTAAAAATATTTTTTATGCCTACAATGTGTCATTTTTAAATTCCTATTAAATTGAAAATTGTTTTGATTAAATATTTTAAAAAAGAATTCAGAAACTCCAAAGCTTATACTTAAAAGCTTGGCTGTGCAAGGAAATGTGAGTTCTACCATTTCTGATAAGAATAATGGTCGAACATTTAATCAAAATTATACCACATAATAATAAACATAAATTTGTTGATTATCAAACATAGTTTTTTTATATCAATTTGTTCATTATCAAAAGTGTGTGCTTTTTTCGCAAAGCAGATGTATATTTATATAAGTGGGGTGAATTGAGCTTGTATGTAAAATATTAAATCTGTACAGAATGGAGAAAATCCACAGCAAATTTCAACTTGTGCACCCAACTTAAAATCAAGAAGTCATTTGAACACAGTCTCCATGATCAGAGTATGTAAAGTTCCCAACAGCAGTACATTTGTCTCCCACCTACCTGGAGTCTGGAAGTTGATCCTCCGCAGCTCAACAGGATCTGTGGGATGGTGGGAGGACATGGCTTTGCTGCAGGGAAAACTGCCCTTCCTTCCTTCAGCCTCGGCTCTTTTCCTAGAAAAGCAAACAAAATGTGACTCAATATCATGTGGCTAAAACATCTGGCTTTAAATTAAGTTTTGAGAAAAATATGGATCTGTGCACCAATGCCTTAATGAATTATTTTCCCAGGGTCTCAATACACTGCACAGGAATATTGTTAGCTTGGGATTTCTCATTTCAGTTTATAACTCCTGCAGAACTGACCAGGGTTGTTTGAACAGGTTTTATATGAAGATTTAGAGGCAGTAAACATAATCCTAAAACCTTCAGCTATAATTTCATGAAGACATAAAATTTTATGACCGTAATTGAAATATTGACTAACTAATGTTGCATGATGTTTCCAGCTATGCTGCGGCTCCATCACAAGGCCAGAAATAAGACCCCAAAGCCAAATAGCCAATGAGTGGCCAGATAGACACACAGACAGACCATCGCTGGGCTCCAAATGAGGCTATCACATTGAACAAATTAAATCTCTAATTCCTTGAGGGTTTCTCTTTTCCCAGAGGCTTTATTTCCTGCAAATTGCCAGAATTAGTTTTTAATATGCAAAACTCTGTTTCACTGCAGTAGAAAGGGCTTTTTCCATGGGCAGCCCTTCCTGTTTTCTTTTCAAGGCAGTTTAAAATATATAGAGAGGATTTTTCTCAAACCCTCTCATCTGCCCGGCTAAAAATTTTTGGATTAGAAAAGCTAAAAAACGATTTGCCTACTACCTGTCCAACATTGTGGACATGCAGTATTGCAATATTAGAAAAACACTGTATCAGGTAACAGACATATTTTCTAGGAACTGCTAATAGCATGACAAGCTAACTGTTAGCCACTAATGACACTAAAGTTAGCATCTTCCCACAGTTGCAAAGTGGTAATTGGTTGACATGAGCTCATTACCTAATTTAGTTTATTTATTTATTTTTTTTGATTGGTTGGTTTGAGCTGTTAAAGAGAGGAATATTAACATCGGCGAGACAGGAAGTGATTCAAGAGTTTACATCTACAAATTCACTCTGAAAATCATTTCAAGTATTTCATTTTATTTTACTTGCACTAAGACAACATATATGAATCTTTTTATGTTATCAAAATTTATTTAAAGACAGTTTACAGCTTTACACACAGTGGATGAAGGTGTTGTCATGATCTTGGCGCTGATGGGTGGCTTAATTGCTTATTCCATTCACCTGCCTAACTCTGCCCGGTTGATTATTATGGCTCATTTGATCCAAATGCTTCTGCTCTATTTGGTAGATAACATAACTTCCATCCAGCTATCAGGGCCAGATTATCTTGTTCTCGTTATTGGGGGCCAGTGGAGAGAGCAGTTTTCAGTGTACCATAGCGTTTCTGATTTCCTGATCCCAACCTGGTCTGCCTCTCATCCACTCAGCGTGCCTGTTTCTGTCTGATCTCAGTGGAGAGAGGGTTTTTTAGCGTACTTTAGTGTTTCTGTGATCCTAATCCTGACCTGTTCTGCCTCTCAGCCACTGAGACCTGCCTTTTCCTGTCTAAGCGTTCTGCCTGAGCTGTCTCTGGACTTCTGTTCTGATCAGTATCCCTGACTGGGATTCAGACTTCTTAACCTCTGAGCCTTCCTGTTCTGATCTGTTGCCCTGTTGTGGCTTGGACTCCTGCTTGTCTTCTAGGAAGCCCTCCGGCTGGATCCTACCTCGTTCTCTAGGATGGACTATACTGTTGAACCAGGTCAGTGACTCACATGGAAGTCATCCTCCGTCAGATTATCATGATCGCTAACCCGTGTTTCTCCCCAACAGAGCTTCAGTGAAAACAGTGGTTTACAGTGTTTTCTGCTATACCTTTACAATGCACTGACTAAATTGCTATTCTTAAACAAAATTATTATTTCAATGAGTAAAATAACATCAGCATAGCCTGACACTACTTGAGTTTAATATTTGTGGCATTTCTTGTAGAGTTTTCTTTTAAAGGGGAATGCCCCTGTAGGCTATTGGAAATGGAAATAAGTAGCACTTGTTTACCTGTCAGGTTTGCTGGATTCAAAAAGAGGAGGTTGGAGGGCGTTGTGGGTGCAGATAAAAGGACAGACAAGAAGGAATATCATTAGTGTCCGATCAAAGAGCATTAGAGAAAGTAGCAATGCTGAACTCATCATTTTCTTTTTTTAACACACTAATCAGTTTCTCGCTGCAGTGTTACTTATTATGCAAAATATAACTTCCTATGGAGACAAAGAGCAATGGCACTTTTAAAAAAGAAAACTTCATTGCAATACACTGGATACCCTTCATGACAAACCACTCTGAAGCTGTAACATCTAATAAAATACTAGGAAACATGGCTTCAAGTGCAACTTCACACCAAATGAGACATTAAAAGTCAGAAATATCCAAGAGGAACCCTCCAGGGTTTACCAACATCAGATTGTTGCCATCAAGGTCAATAATTCTGTAATGCCACATCTGTCAAAGCAATTATTTATGTGCATTAACAAACCTCTAGCTAGAGGAGTGATGATTATCATCATTAACACTAAAGGCTCATAATGTTATCTTGCCCTATCTGTTATGTAAGCAAATGCTGTGATGTAATTTTGCAGTAACAGGGACAAACAATAAGACAATCTGAATGAAAACCTATGAGATAAACTAGTTTAGATTATTTTTCTTTTATTCTTTTAAGATGACGATTATGAATATACATCATGTTTTCTTCTGTCGCCAAAATTTTACCTTTTAAACAAAAGAATGGCGATGACAATGCAGACAATAAAGATGACAGCAAGGACGGGGCCTACAACCCACAGCAGACCCTCCTCCTCGTCAACCATCGGCTGGGGATCCACGTCCGATGCCGTCACCGGATCAGAATAGGGACTGGTTGAGAACATCGTCTGCAGAGATTTGTAAGTTTAGGCGTGACGGCACATTTTTTCTCTAAAAATGACTGCTGCTTGAGAGAGGGAGACTTGACCTACATTTTCTGAGAGGTCTAGGAGGGAAAGGACAAAGAAGACATACTCCTGTCCACCCTTCAGAGGACGGTTGCGGAAGTCGCCGTAGGTTCGACTGTCACCTAAAGTGAACTCTAAGGGGAGGGTCTTAAAGTGAGCTGTTATATACGCCCTCGGCTCTGATTGGCTGGCCTGTCTGCGGATTCGAAGGGAACGGCTGACACTGGTCCTGTTGATCTCTCTGAGGAGCTGAAATGGAGGAGAGCAGAAGATGATACGATAAATAATCAGAGAAAGAAGAAAGGAGAGTGGTGGAGAATAAAGAAGATGTTAAAAATACCAAACGGCTTGGATTGAAAAGAGCTGTTCAAGAATTGCATGCATTATATGGGTGTAATTGTCTTTTCAGTACCTTACTAAAGTATTCAGATTAAGCTTTTTCATATTTCTTTTAACTCTGTACATTATTCTTCATTGCAATTATCAATATGTTATCAGTTTCAATTGATTCCGATATTATTAAAAAACCTACATACATCCATCAGACAAATAAATAAAACCAATAAAAACACATATAACATTGGGGGTCGGTAGAAGTAAATAATTCAAATAACTCAATTCTGTTCTACGGCTCTGTCCTCAAAAACACACATATCAGCTTTCTTTATATGCTGCACTCCAAAAAAAAAAAAAAAAAAGCTCAGGTTTTTATTACTCTCTTTGCTGACGTATTGAAAAAAAATAATAATTTGATCTCTTTTTAAACTGGTGAATAATTTCTCGTTAAAACATCAACGCCATCATTGGGAAAACACAATTTTTCCCTCTATTCTAAAGATGATGGAAGATAATCAATAGTCCCCAAGTCTTTTCTAAAAAAAATGGCAGAACATTTGGGGTGTATTCCTATTCAGCTTCCTTAGTCAATACCGTAATTACATTTTGCTGCAACAACATCAGCTGGTGGTTTGGATATAAATCTTAGCAGCTCTGTTAGAATTAGTATGAGCCTCTATATTGCTTCCCTGATAAATCTCCTTGCCTTTTTATTTATTTTATATTTTTTGTCTTGATAGAGGGGTCTGCAACCTGCGGCTCTTTGGACTCTCTACAATAGCTCTTAATATGATAACGAGTCAAATAATGGTTTTGAATATAGTATACTAACAAATAGCATTCTTACAAGCTTAAACAGTTTTTTAAAAGAACACCTAAGTTGTTTAATTTCTTACTAGAGAATCACATTAAAGAACCAGGAATATGCTTTGAGATCTTTATTTCTTGTCATTAGCTTCCAACCCGTTTATTGTTTTAATAAAATCAATGCTTCTTCTTTATGAAAATGTCATGTTTTGTTCTTATATCAAAAATCAAAAACCAAATTAACTGCTGTTTAAAATGGGAACAGATTTAGTAACGTGGATATTTAAAAACTAAAAAAATTTATTTTATTTAAAAGTCTTGTAAAATTTGCTGCTTTTACTTGGCCGCCCTCGGAGTAAAATGGCTCTTTGCAGTAGAAAGGATGCAGGCCCCTTACATGGTAGGTTTGCAGCTCTGTTGAACTCAATTCTCCCTGCTTTTCAGAGAACTTTCTCCCTTAACCTGCCTGCTGTGTTCCTCATGATGCTGTTTTTTCACTAATGTTCTTAAACAAGCCTCTGAGTTTTTCACTGAACGACTGCACCTATACTGAGATATAATCAAACACATAAATGTATTTTATGATTTTTTAAAACTACATTTAAAGCATGTATCCTCTTTATTGCACTTTAAACCATTGTACCTGTTCATTCAGCTAATATCCCAAACAACGTGAACAAAAAGGTGGAAGAGTTCATGGAGTATGAATACTTTCAAAAGGCCCAGTAATTACGGTCTCCAAAAGTGCAGCTGGCATATTTTTTTTATCCTTAACAACAGTTCTGTAAAGAAAGGAAGTTCTGATAATTTAGCCAACATTAAAAAAACCATCAGTGAAGAAACAATAGGCTGCTGAAAGTGTTATTCCCCCGGCATATTTGTCTTCATCAACTGAGGTGCTGTCACATTAATCCGCTAGTACATTGGGCAGTGCAGCATAAAGAGGCTTTAGAACTAATCTAACACACATGAATGTGCTTTCAGAATAGTATAATGAGGTGATAAGGTCTTTAGAACTATCCGGAAGGGGAATTAGATGGGAAATGGTATGTGAAGTCATTGTTTGGATTGAACGAGGTACGGATAACCTTTTCTACTTTCACTCGGCTGTGCAGGCATTCACTTTACACTAAGCTTCCATGTTGTACAGATGTCCCTTTTATCTTATAATCATCACTGCTGTCACTAAACAGCTTCTTCCTCTTTCTTAAAAAAAGATATGCATCATAATAAACATTGAACCCCTCTCCTCTTATGTGTTGGTAGCCTTACCTCATCCAGATTCATCTGATCAGGATCTTCCCAGGGATTCAGAAACTTTCCTCCTCTCTGTTTCTTCAACGGCACCACCACCACATAGTAACCCCTGAAACACACCAGAATTTAATTGATTTGCAACCATTAAAGTGACAATCAAAGTATGCACTCAGCCTCCCTTACCCAACTTCAGCAACACATCAAATACACAGACAACTTACTTTAAAAATAGGAGTAAACAAATCGAAATTGATAGAGACACCAAGACATCAGAAAGTGGGTCACATATTAAACCTGACCGAACCCAATCAGGGATTATCTTGCAAGCAATAAAAACCTCTCAGTCTTCTTTTTTTATATCTGCAATTGCACCACAGCCAGAAGGTTATGGTTGGAAAAAGACTAACAGTTGGCTAAACACAGCATCAGTGAGGCGTTAAGCAGTAAATTCACATAAGGTACAGAGACATAAGAAGCTTTTTAGAATTTTACAATTAACTACCACATTGAGGAGGACCAGATGGCAGAAAGCTGACTTTATCAAAGCAAAGTTGCTGTTTCATCCACTTATAGAGGTCAAAAAGAATGTTGGATTTTAAAATGGTGGCGGTCTCTAACTATTAACGTTTGCTATAAAAAATAAGTGACAAATATGTATATTTTTTAAATAAATTGAAATGGGTAAAAAAAACTCTATGACTGGTACATTTATTTAATTATATAATGCTGGCTGAATGATCCATTTTCTACTTGATTGTAATTTTCTTTTTTCCAAATAGTAGCAGTGAGATATCAAGGGAGTAAAGTCAAAACACTTTTCAAGAGACCGACTACATGACCATTGCAAAGAGGGAAACTGTTAGCAGCCAAGTGAGTCATTCACTGCTTTGGATAGGCTTTCATTTGCTATCTATATTTGTTTTTATGGTTAGAAAACACAGACAAAAGCATCAGCCCTGAGCTCTAATTTGTGGGCGTTTTCAGACATGCTTCGCTGCCAAATGTTTGAAATCTTTCCTTATGGGGCAAAAGACCAAACAAAAACAACAGGAATGAGAAGAATCATGTCTCAGAACATATAGAACATTATAAAATTTACCTGACAAGAAAAAAATTCAAACAATTCCAAAACCACTAAAGTTTTTCTTTTTTTGTTGTTTTGCATTCCATGACTCATCACTACCTGACTTTTGCTGTCGTCTGCACAGTTGGCAGCTGCACGGTCACCATTCCATCTGCATTGGTCTTTCCCACAATAAGGGGTTTGCTTTTCAAGATGTCTGGTGCAGTTGTGGCAGTGACGTGGTGCTGCAGGCCACCAGCACTGTTGGCCCGGTTCGTCAGCAGAAAAGAGTACTGGGTGTCCGGATCCAAGCCAGTTATAAGCTTCTGAGTCTGTCTGCCATCTACTTCCACAGAGCGGCCTTTTCCATACAGGATCTGAGAACATAATTCACAACATGCATTATTTAATAGACTCAAAATTAGTTATTTCCAAACAGCTGCAGTATCTACACAGAATCTCCAAAACCTCAAGTCATTGTGGTAAGTTAGCTTTTGGCTGTTCAAAAGCACAATGCTTTAATTATGGATAGGGGCGTGGATGCTAATTTAAAAATAAGTAGAATTGTAACAAATCTCCTGCATTAAAAGGATCCACAAGGCATCCAGTGTAGTGCTTTACCATTCCTTTCATTTTTTTCTTGAATTTCTCATGTTATTTTCTATGGTTTACGTAACACACATTTAAAGAGTCCAATAATCAGAACACAAAATATTTAGTTAAACTATTGCTAATGCACTAACTCAGTGGTTCCCAAAGTGTGGGGCGCGCCCCCTAGGGGGGGCGCAATGCCATTGCAGGGGGGGCGCGGGAAGCGGTATGGATGAATGAAGAAAAAAAAAAAAAAAAAAACAGCGCTTGCTTGACTGAGCATAATGGACAGTTGTGACACTGCAACCCAGATTTGAGAAGATCTACAGCAAAAAGCAGGCTCACTACAGCCACTGAAAAGATGTGAGGATTAAAGTACAAAGAAAAAACTCTCAGGGAGCTGTTCAATTTTTTTTACTCCATTTTGCACAGAGGCTTTTTTAACGTATAGATTATAGCAAAGTTAAATATTGTTACAAATAAAAAAAAAAAAAGAAATATGTTTAAAATAACACAGACAACAAAGAATCCTCTTCTAATCTACATTATAGAACTATGAAAAAATACAGTTACACAAAAGTGTTCCACTGTAAAGATGGTGTAGTTGGTTTTGTTGCAACCTGAAGTGTGAAATAAACTTCAGTGGAGTTTGAAAACAAAATATGTGCATAGGTTTATTATATCTGGTTGAACGATGTGTGTGCCCAGTTTCTTCTTTTTTTTTTTTTTGGGGGGGGGGTCGGGGGGGGGGGTTTGATGGGGTTGGTTGGGGGGGCGATGGGGGGGCGTGGAAATTTTATTGTAATCCAAAGGGGGGCCCAGAAGAAAATCTTTGGGAACCACTGCACTAACTAATGCTGGAGGCACATTTACACCCCTTGATGATATATATATTTAAATTAATATGTATAAAATATCTTTTAGGGCCATATTTTTATAGCAGGCAACCTTTAAATTTAGATGACTACCTAGTTTATATAGCCAAATCGATGTCTTCATTGCTACAAACCCACAATAAATGGATAACATCATTGTGAATAGTAGGAATATGTGGGTTTGTATGAACCACAAACAATTTTTAGATGGTTGAATCTAGAGTACCTCAATGTTCAACATTCACTTCCCTTATTTTTATTTTTTTTATCTGCATGCAAGTAAATCTCCTAAATTTACCTAAACTAAAGCTTAAAGATGATATATAATATGGTTTATTTACATACCAAACCTATGATTAACTTCAGAAGAAGTGCTTGCTTTAATGATCAACATTTCTTAGTGGTTATTGTTCCCTAAAATAGGATTTACATCAGATGTCAGTGTGATGTTTCCATGTCTGGCACATGGGACACACAACTGAAGGAGGACATATTGTTTAATACAACGTAAGCAAAAAAAAAAAAATATATATATGGTATGGTTATGGTTGTAATATGATTGCTGATGTTGGGGAGACCAGAATTTATTAAAGCAATCGTTCTTATTTAGGCCCCTATCCTATTTCCCTTATGTGCGGAATTTTGCATTACTTTGTCTCATTGGTCCTCTCAATAGATGTCACTAAAAAAGATTTAATGCTTCTCCAGGTGAGATGCAGAGGGGATTGTAAATGCAATAAAAAACAAGCCATTAGGCAGCTATCTTTGTGTTAATGGCTATCTCATAATTGATACAATAAAAAAAATACATTTCATTATATATTTTTTAATTAATAGATGAATAATTTCATATTATCAGGCATTGCATACATAATCAGTTTGTGTGGCCTCATGTGCTATGTGATGGGGACTGTCCCTTTATATATATATATGTATATATATATATATATATATATATATATATATATATATATATATATATATATATATATATATATATATATATATATATATATATATATATATATATATACATATGACAAGGTTAAAAAAAACACAATTATATGAGGGAAGTTTCGTAACTTGCCTCCTTTCTCAGCTTTGTGTTCCATTTAATGTTTCTTATTGTCTCTAGCTTGGTATTCACATTTCTATTTATTTCTATTAGTTTTCTCATTTGTTTTTGAGTTTTGCCTTAGCCGTTTCCACCCCAGTAATTAGTTTCTCCTTTGTCTCATCTTAATACTCACTGTTGAGTATTAATATCCTCCTGATTCAGTCAATCATTGTGAGATCCTACAGTTCTCTTACCTTCCTTTTGCAAGATCCTCAGTGATTTATTTAGTTTCCAGTATTAACATTTTATTGTTAACTCTGGGTCCTCCTTTATTTATAACACAACACAGTGAAAATGTCTTACAGTAAATGGCAAGGAAGGGTTCTTGTCCCGGATCTCCCAAGAGAGCAGAACAGAGTTCTTCATGGCTGCTTTCACTCTGAAGTTGGTGGCAAAAACTGTAGCAAAGGACAGAGAAAAGCAGAAAAAAGAGAAAGTGTTTTCTAGAGTGTAATTTATTCCTGTAAAAAAAACATAATTGGTCTTACCTGTGTTTAATTATTTAGAAGACTCAGGCTAGCTATTTGATCTGAGCAACAAACAACATAACTGGACAGGAACTTTGCCCCAGACCCAAGACTCTTACCTTGATTTTGGAATAGGCTGTTGGGTCTAAGACTACATGGACAAGACAATGAAAAAGGACACTTAAAATGTAGTCACTAAATGTTGAGTGTCTGTGGCCGTGTGCTTGGGTGAATTTGCCAACAATTGAATGTGGTGTTTGGATCTGGCCCCTGGAAAAGAGTAATGATTTTGGGTTCTGAGGGAGTGAGCGTAGCCCTACCTTGGTCAAGCCGCTGCGTCCTGAACTGGACACTGGGGCTGTACGGCCCAGGACCGACAGCTGTGAATGCACCCACCCTGACATCATACACGGTATCGGCACTCAGACCCTCCAGTAAAACACTTGACCCTGGAGCGGGCACCACCACCTCCGTAGCGTTCCCCCGACTGTTTATGTCCTTGTACAGCACCGAGTACTTCGTAATTTTTCCGTTTTGCTCTATTAGTGGGACTGATTTCCATGTTAGCATGAGAGAGGTGGCAGAAGCCTCCTCTAGAATGATATTTTCTGGGTATCCAGTTGGGGCATCTTCTGGAGTGGTCACCTCCTTCATGGTCTCCTCTCCATAGCCCATTTTGTTTCTGGCAGAGAGTCTGAAAACATAGTTAGCTCCTTTATGAATATCCAGAGCAGTGTAACGTGTTTCTGTCGTGGGAAACTCCACCACAGTAAAGGGAAGGATGTCGACCCGGCCAAAGGTGAGTCGGTACCCTAGCAAAGGGGTTGGTGGGTTCGGAGGGGGGTACCACTGCAGAAGAGCAGTACCTAATTCAGTTGCACTGACCAGCAGTTTCGGTTTCTCAGGAACTACATAAAGGGAAGACAGGAAGGGCAGGAGGGAGAGGATGATGAAAAGATGATTAGAGGGTAATTACAAAGCACATTATTCATTATCTGAAGCAAAACTCTTCAACACACATAATGTGCCACTAAATGACTAATTTCTTTATGCCAAAGCTAGGTGATACATTATCAGGTATGACCAATTTGGGGAATTAATAGCCTCTAATGATAATTAGTGAAACTAAACATGACTGCGAATAAATGAGCCTTTTTTATCAGAGTCTGTTTGCGAAGACACACTTACAAGGCAGTGCGGTGCAGGCAGTAACAGCTTTGCTACGAGCACCGTCACCCTTTGCAGTGTAAGCTCCCACTGACACAGAGTAGGCTGTGTCTGCTTTTAGGTCTCCAAGCACGATCTCCTAAAAAACAACCAACGGTTCTGTCAGCTACAAGAGTAAAACAACTTTGGCAGTGCTAAAGGTGCTCTACTTTACTTTAAGCCTTAAGATCTAAGCGTTTAGAAGAAGACAAATAAAAAAAAAATATTATTTTTTTGTCCCCTTGCTACATATACAATATTTTTACTTTACTACATATACAATACTTTTACCCCTTGCTACATATACTACATATACAATAATTCTGCTGCTTGTATTTACTTTAGCAAATTTTATATTTGCATATTTTATTTATTAAAATTAAACTAAACTATATAATTTCATCCTTATACAGGATGTATTTTTCAAGGCAAGATAATATATACTAAAAATGTGTCAAAATAGTGAAAAGCTCTTATTAAATCACTCATAATACTTTGTTGTTCATGTTAATAAATTAAATGCCTGACAAGAGGTTTACTCACATATTCCCCTGATTTGCCATATTCCCACTGAACAATGAAGCAGCGTAGAGGGGAAGAAAATACACAGCTTAGAACAATCTTTCTGGGTCAGAATAAAACACAACAAACTGTATCTCTGACATTTAGAGAAATGTTTCGGCAATAATTTACACTACAGTATGTATTGTTGAGTCTAGAGCTGCAATTCATAATTACTACCTGAGTTAAATTATTTTCCTTTTTAAATTTCTCATAAACTACCTGTGACACGTTAATATTTAAGTAATTCGTTATTTTGGCCAGTTTTACCTGTGAGTCATCGATGAGGATGTCTTTGATGAGGGGTTGACCTTGTGGTTCGCCATAGTTTGTGTGAACATAGTGGACTTGGTAGCCACGGATCTGTCCGTGCTGAAGTTCTGGCGCTGGAGCTCGCCATTTCACCCTAATGGCCGAGGCATTCACTGTCTCTGCTTCCACCTCTTGTGGAGGACCACTTGGAACTACAAATGCATTTTGGAATAGAGGTCAAGGGTCACAGTTGATAGGCACTTAAAAGTAAAAGCTGTCAATTTACTCCTGTTAAAAATAAGGGGGCAGATAAAAAAAAAAAACACCCAAAAGTGGGAAAAAACCCTCACAACCCTTCAAAAAGTCTTAAAGTGCTTTGATGCCTGGTAAAAAGCCAAGATAGGTAAAAATGAGGGTGCTCGCAAAAAATCATGGAGGAAAAAAGCAGTGAAGTACAGGAGGCAAATGTAGAGAGAGGTAGGAATGGCAGAAAGCGAAGTATTTGTTGCTAGGGGGCAGATCAAACGTGGTAGTCATTCAAAGAGAAAACATAGTTATCAAAAAAAGTGCTGCCAAGAACTGCACTTCTACCCAGAAAGAAAAAAAGGACAGAAAAAATAGAAACCTCCAGTCGCCTTCTGTTAACTGACTGACTCCAGTAAAAGCACTCTTAAAAATGGTGGACTTTATAAAAAAAAGTGCTTTTATGACACAAAGAGAAATAAAAACAACACGAAGTGATAGTTAAAGAAAAAAAAAGGAATGCTCTAGAGAGCTAAATATACAAGCCATCAAACAAACAAAGTATACATGAATTACTATAATTTGAAAAAAACCCAAAACAAATTAAGGCGATTTTGCCAGCAAGTAATTCTCTGTTAGAAATAATAGTAGGGGCTAAGGGAAGTTGCTTTGTTTATGAAATTTATCATTAAAAAAGGAAATCTAAAGAATTGTTGGCTTCCAGGAGATGGGAAAAAGTACAGGTAGGATAAAAGATGCCAGTTAAGGAAAAAAGGGGCAGTTAGAAAGAGAATTTATGGAAGCGATTTCTGCTTTTTGGGTTATTGGGGCAAGTTATACAGTGAATTGAAAGCAAAGATTGCTAAAATTGGGAGATTTAAAAGTATTCTGAAATGCAATATTTACTAATGCTGCAGTTCACAGGAAAACAAAACACCATGACCGACTGTTGTTAGTTTAGGGTGATCATTATGAAGTATTAGTCCGTGATCATTGTTAGTTGGGCGGAGAATCATAAGGCGGGGATGGGATTATATTTGTATTTTCTGGGGAACATACCATCCTCCTCGGTGCGGATAAGCAGCTGTAAACTTTCTGGTCCTTCCCCAACCTCCGTGAGAGCCCGAACGGTTATGCCATACTCAGTCCATTTGTCAAGGTTTTCCAGGAGATACGGTGAACTTCCCGGAGGAATCCCTTCAACTCTTTGGGATGTTTTGTTGCCCTCCATCGTAGAGTACTGGATGGAGTATCCAGTTATGATGCCGTTCTGAAACTCCAGGGGTGGTGGAGCCCAACTTACCAGAATGCTGGTAGAACTGGGACTGGTGCACGTGATGTCCTGGGGAGGTGCTGAGGGAACTGGTAGGCCAGTATCGAGGAAGGTTGTGGTTGAGTAAATGTCATTGGATCGTGTGTGCAAGTTGTTGTGTGTCGAGTGAAGTCGGGTGTTTGCCATGAAAGAATGATGATGAAATTGAGCAGATGAAAAACAAGAGAACAAAAAAAAGACAAAGAAACATAAAATGAAAACAAAACACTGGAGAACTAAAGCTCTTGTTTGTGAAAAAAAATGACTGTGACTACAAAGCAAACATAACTGAACAAAGATATCCAATGAAGGGTGTCAGATCTGCAGAAATGTTTGATTAATGAAAACAAGTGGGTGACTTGAAAGAAATGTAACACAAAGACACTGACTAGAGGTTTCATACATAAAACAGAAAACTGCTACAACTTACTTGTTGTTATCAGCCTAGTGAAGGCTCAGTGATCCATGCTGGAATCCTCATGACTATCTGAGAATCTCTCCTCCCTTACCTTTAGTTGACTGATTCTAACAGACCTCAGATTGATACCCACCAAATAAATCTTTAATGCCAACTCTTAAAGTCTTATTTCAAGTGATTGTCTTGTAGGAGGTTATGTTTAGATGCCAATATTGCTTCACAGATTTAAGCATCAATCATGAAGTCAGTTAGAAATCTGGATTCCTCATGGCCCCATTTTGACAAGGCAACAAAGAACTCATGATTGTTTGGCTTTCTCTTAGAGGTAAACAGTCAAACAAAAGTATCAACACTCTTTGAACTCTTTTGAACACATTTTGTCACATTACAAATCCAAGCTTTAAAGTATATTATTGGCATTTCATGTAATAGGCCAACACAAGGTAGCGCATAATGATAAAGTGAAAGGGAAATTCTGCTATGTTTATTGAACCACCTGTTTCAAAACCCATAACTCATTGAATAATTTGCCTTATGGTGTTTCCATAGTACTTGTTTACATGTTAAAGAAGATCAGCAGTGTTGGAGCTGCATCATATGTAGAAAATAAGGAAGATTAATGCTGAAGCAATGGCATTGCAGACCATTGATTAAAGCATATTCATATAGGAAATACTGTTCCCCTGTGCTTTTGAGAAGAGTGCTTTAAAATTTTCACTCAAGTGCTGCTTCAAAGGCCAAAAAAGAAAAGAAAACACACTAGAGATAAGAGGAACACCTGCTTGGAAGCTGCTTAGTATCAGTTTAAATAAATTGAACATTTATAGATGAGGATTTCTGAAAAAAAATACAAAAGACATTTAGTGTCTTTTGTATTTTGGCTCGGAGCTCGTCTGCCTGGCTGTGTGTTTCCTGGACGGGGCCGCATTTTACAGCTGCTTTTTCTATCTCTGCTTCTGTCTCCTTGAACCCCAGTCAGCCTCGGCAGATGGCCGCTCACACTGAGCCTGGTTCTGCTGGAGATCTCTCCCTGTTAAAAGGGAGTTTTTTCCTCTCCACTGTCGCTACAAGCATGCTTAGTGTGAGGGATTGAAGAGAGTCAGTGAGTCAATGCAATCAGCTGGTTTTCCTTAGGCCCCGTCCACACGAAGTCAAAACGAACACGAAACGCTGATATTTTCCAAAACGTTTGCCGTAAAGACGGAGACGTAAAATAAATGTGAGCGTCCACACGAATGCATGAAAACGCTGCAAAATGTATGCCAGGCCTGTAAGTGGCGCTGTGGTGCCAAAGCAAAAATAAGCGACGAAATGTAGGGCATGCGCACTAATATTTATACATGGTTGCCCTGCGGGTCTATTTTCGTGGTTAAGTCAAATTCAGGTGCTGAACTATGTGGTCGATATTGCTCTGTTCTTCCTGGAGATATTCCAGAAGAAGAAGATTCTGTTGTAAGCCCGACCAGCCCGACAGCAGGGTGAGTAGCATTAGCAGCAACGGCGCCATTGTTGTTGTGATGTGTCGCGCTTGCGTGTTTAGAGGCGACGCTATGACGCATGCGTGTAAAAAAAAAAAATGCGGTTAGGGTGTAAAGATGGAAACGCGAAAACGGCGTTTCAGAATCTTCCCACTCTGAAGGGTGAATAAAAAAATGATCGTTTACAGACCCCCGAAACGCCGGCTTCGTGTGGATGAGAGGCTGGTTTGGTGAAAAATTTGTGCGTTTAGGCCAGGGTTCGTCTTCGTGTGGACGGGGCCTTAGATAGAAAACTTTGATTCAATTTGACTGTATGATCTGGTTGAACTGTAAAGTCCCTTGAGATGACATGTGTTGTGAATTGGCGCTATAGACATAAACTGAATTAAATTGAATTGATAGTGGTGTGTTTTTTATTGGAAAATGCATATAGCCAGCTTTGTGTTTAAGTTATTAGATAATTGTCTACTTAAGTCAAAGTTTTCACACTTCTAATCAAGAGTGGGCTAGTAAAAGTACAGGAATAAATATAATTGGAACTGAGTTTAAAGGTTTTTGACCAAGAAAAAAAGGCCAAAGGTTCAGTTTATGAATGTGCAAAATACATAAAGAGATACCACAAAGACTTGCAGCTGAAAATGCAGTGAAACATGTAAACTCCCTCAGGGAACATAAAATCTCTCTAAAATACAGTGGAGTTTTTGGATTTAATGTGACAGAAAAAGTCCAAACAGTTTTAATACTTTTTTTAAGGCTGTGTTGAGTTTTTTTAAAGGACTCTTTTGCATTGTCAAAACTAAAATAGGTTTTCCTCTTCCTCTCAAATCCAATCTCTCAAACATAGCCACAAGCTTTCACATCCTGCAGCAGCTGCAGATGGACCTACGTGTCTGTGGAGTGTCAATGGACACTTCATTGGTGTACGCTCCGATCCCATTTTTGCTCTTAGCGGCCAGCTGGAAGGTGTAGGTGGAGAAGGGTTTGAGGTTCTTCAGCAGGTAGGAGGTGGATGGTTCAAAGCTCACTTTCCTCTGAAGAGGCAAATACACATAAGAGGAAACTCTTAACATACAGGTCAGGTCATCTTCCTTCTGCTCTGTATTCCATCCACTCAAACAGCCACTGTTTTGTTTGCCATCATCCATCAGACCACTGAGTAAACATCTTTTCTGCAAGCAATCCGTCCTTTTTCTCCGTTCCTACCTCCTCTGTGTCGTCGGCCCTTCGATAGACCAGTTCGTATCCTGTGATTTGGCTGTCTGGGCCACCCTGGGTTGAGGGGGCCACCCAGGACAACAGGATACTGGTCTCAGACTTGGCCTCTCCCTTGAAATCTAATGGCTGGGATGGAACTAAAAAAAAAAAATAGCAACAATAAATAATGGAAAAATGTGACTACTCTGTAATGTCTTTTCTTGGATTTTAAAGGCTCTAATTTTCAAAGTATTTCTAACTCTAAATCTTTTTATTATTTATCAAAATTTACCTCCAGTCTTGGCTATAATCTGCAGATCCTGGGACAAAGGTCCGTCTCCCACAGAGGTAAAAGCCAGCACCCGGATGTAATAAGTCTTGTTGGGAGTCAGATCCTGGATCGTGATGAAATTGGTGCCTCGGACCATCTGCTTCTCCCACTGCATATATAAATGTAACATATGCATGCTTATTTTTCACGCAGCTCATCAAGTACAAGAAACCCAAAATGGAAGGAAACCAGGCAGACAGACCCACACACCTGGTTGACTGGCAGCGTGTTGTCTGAGGTGTAGTAAACCCTGTAACCAACCACTTGACCGTTTGGTTCCTCTGGCTCGTCCCAATGAATCATTGCTGTTGTAGCGCTCAGCATCCGACCTATGACCTGCAGGAAGACAGCTTCATCTGAGCAACTGATTTTATTTAATATTTTGGTGCAACGAACCAAAGCAAACAGTTTGCACATCCTATTTCTGAATGCTCTGAAAGGGGCCACGATGAAAGAGACCTATATTATCCTTAAACCTCCTTAAAATCATCAAAGTGGTTTATTCTAAGGGTCTTTAACATGTTTGCATTTCAAATATTATCATAGAAACCAAATATTTCTGAGGACAAAACCTGTAAATGTTTTCCAGGTAGAGTAAATGTAAGCAGAAAGGCAGTTTGAAAATCACTTAAAAACAGGGTTTACTTTGAGTGCGAAAACATCTTAACTCCCCCGTAACTCCCTTTGAAAACAAAATAAACTCAATTGTAACTACCCAATCAAAGTGATGTGATTGTTTAAAAGTTTCTGAAACATTGTTAGACCGGAGGGAGTATGGATTCAGAGCTATTAAAGGCTCTAAGGGACTGCGGGGCCTTTTCCACTGGACTGGTGATTGAACTATCTTGGCAATGGAGCTAACAAAGATCTGGATTCTTGTGTTTTGATCGTTGAAAGCTCCTGCATCACCTTTTTGTTGGGGCAAGCGAGAGCCTCCGTAGCACCAAGTACATTAGGGCTGGGAGGGGTGGAGTTTACTACAACGTGCACATGAGGAGAACCACTCTGCAAGTGCATGCAACGACACTGCCAGATGCAGAATTGTTATTATCAAGTGACAATTTTTGATGCTGTATAATTGTAAATGTTTGTTCAGTAAGGATTAGCATCTGTGCTGCTACAACTTCGTCCATCTTCGTTGCGTTGTTTGTTTTGCGATCATCTTCTTCGTCTTCTCCTTTTATTTCCGGCATACTTCCATCTCAAATCATTTTCTGATGCACACGTTGATGCAGTGACGTGACTGGTTCCTTGTATCTAAAACTAACCCGCTTCCTGCAAAGCATTGCTTTAAGCTCCGGCTTAAGCTCAAAGTCAATCCATCTCCTTTGCAGTCGAAAAGGCCCGTGAAAGGGCTGTGGAAACTTTATTTTCAGTGTTGTAGTTTTATTCTACCTTTTATTTTTTTCATTTTTACACAATAAAAACTTTCAAATCATCAAACTGCTTTCAGTGTTAGAAAAGTTATAATATAGCTTTGATTAATCCCATTTTTTGATTAGCTGAATTCTGTTTTAATATCCAAACTGAGGCCTGGTAATGCCAGATCTAATAATCACTTACTGTATTCAGAACCAGTATGAGAATGTTTAATAGGCTAAAAGATCTTAAGAACGACAGAAACACTGCTGTGATCTAAAAAAAATAAATACCAGATAAAAAAAAAAAGGTTATACCCATCAGTCAGTCTACATAGAGTTACAAGGCTATTTCTAATGTTTCTGGACTTCAGTGCAACAAAGTGAAAACCATTATTCACAAATCCCAGAGTAGCCAGCCTGTCAACATAACTCCGGGAACAGATTCAAGACGTAAACAGGAGGGGCAAAAGAACCCAGACCAACTTCCAAGGCACTGCTGGCATCACTTGTATGAGTTAAAGATAGAGGTTATGGTTTATCTCTAAGAAAGAGACAGGACAGAAATGCCATTCATTAGGGCGTCCCAAGGTGAAGATCCCTGCTGAGCAATAAGAACAAAAAAAGACATGTCTCATATTTGTCAAAAAACAAAACAAAGTTGATTCTCAAAACGTCTGCTTCGATTCTTTGGGATCTTGTCCTTTCGGTAGAAATTTTTCTTGGGAGTATATAAATAAATAAAATTAACTTTATTGATCTCAGAATGGAGAAATTAACTCTCGGCATTTAACCCATCCACTTTGTGGGGCAAAGCCTCAGGGTTTCAAGCCCTTTGCCCTAACCACTAGGCCACCACTACCCCCACAGCCTTACGTCTGTGCTAAAACTCAATTCATGTCAAACAACTCAAACAAACAATAAAACATGGTGGTAGAAGTGTGACAGTCTGAGACTGCTTTATGCCATCTCTATGCCATATATTTGCTTTGCCCAGCCACTGAACCAGGTTAATCCCATCAGCCCAGTTAATTTAACTGTGTTTACTCCACATCTCCCACCTCTGCTGCTTCCAGACCAGGATAGGTTACTTTCTTCTACAAAATCCTGAGAATACCTGGCCATTATTTTAAGCTGGGGTTACCTGGGTAACGCAGAAACACATCGATCTGCTGCACACCAGGATGTGTTTGTGTAGCTCAAAGTTAAATAAATGTATTTATCTAATGTAAAACTCATTGCAGATGAACAAAAATGCATAAAACAGAAATTATTCTCTTTTAAGAAACATTAAAGGTATAGAGGAGAATGTTCTTTTTCCAAGTGGATCACCTAAATAAGTGGTCCTCCTAATTGTTAATCATTCTGGTGATATGTAAGGCCGTCCTACGTGCTCGTCCCAATTTTCACTTACCGGAGGTGAGTCTGACATAGTGGAAAAATTGCAAATCTTCTTTTGAAAAGTAAGCTTGTATAAACAATGCAAACAGCAACTTTTAAACAGAGCATGCACGAGGAGAAATGGGCTTGTGTATGCTCTAGCACACGTTTAATAGCGGGTGCAGGGTTGTGCACCTGCTTCCGAGAGGGCTTTTTTTTTTTTAGAGTGGAGGGGGCGTGTCTCTTCAAAATTTCACAAAAAACTTTCACTATGCCCTAATATGCCAAAAGAGACATCATTGCATGTTAGCTATTATGCAGTTACCGCCTTTGCTTTAAAAATGAAGGGTATCCCTTTAAGGTTTCCTCCTACCTGTCGAGGAGGCGATGAGGGGGCCTGCTCCGCTGTGCGAGCCTCCACTGCCTCACTGGACGGCCCCTGGCCGATGGTGTTGACAGCTGCCACCCGGAAGTCGTAGTGGGAGTATGGACTGAGGCCTCCAACACTGTAGCGTGTTGTGGCAATGCCATCTATCTCTTTGTAAGGATCTTCTGAACCTTTGGCGCGATGCTGGAGAAGGTAGAAGACATTGAAAGGAGAAAGAGGAGTTAAGCAATTAATCTGCCCATGTTTAATAATGTGTAGAAATTATATTGTTTGATTACTAATTGAATTTACTCTCAGTCAACATATCTTTAAGTGAGATGTGAAATGCCAAGTGTGGCTGACTGTCATACTTTTTGTAAACAGTCTTCAGTTGGAGCTATTTCTTATTCCTACATTTAATTTCACTGCTGCTTCTGGGAAGAGAGCAGCCCCATGACAGCGGATCCCATTTCAGTAAATTGAGAATTTAAAAGTTTATCACCAGCTAGAGGCTCTTTTGTTTTATAGCCCTGCTTAATGATCTGTTAATAACGGTTTATGTTCATATAAAAACCAATTGGTTTAGACATCTGAAGTTCTGGGACTCTGGAATGTGTGCAAAGGCTGTTTTGTGGAAGTGCTTCATCGTAAATTACTGACACTTCTGTGACGGATGCATTAAGACATCACTTTGTTTATGCAGCAGTAGCAAAATTCTTCAGATAAAAATGAAAACAAAAAAAACTTTCATTTTAATCTCATGGGTTACTGAGAAAATGTTTCTATTTAAATTTCACTTTTTGCTTGAGTATTTGCTGCACACCTGTATGACATAGTATGAGACTGGTTCTGGGTTTCCCGAATCCCAGGTGAGAGTAATACTCGTTGCAGTTCTCTCTGTCACCACAGGGACACCAGGAGCCTTCGGCAGGGCTGAAAAGATTGCAAGACAATAGAATCTTATCCATAAGCCTTCCATTCAAAACTTGCAGAAAACATTTAAATGCAAACAGTCAATACTGAGAAACATGCAGCATCACCATAGTTACATGACTGTAATCTTTGCAAAGTAATTAAAAAACATAAAAGAGCACTGTGAAAAAAAAAAATAATCTGACCACTGGGCTAAAGGCATGGTTCAGAAGCTTATCTCATGCTGTATAAATCATTTTGAAAAACGCACATTGTTTAATTGCCTCCAAATTAGAAACTGCAAATCCTGCAATATGCTCTACATTGTTAATTATTTAGATAATCTACTTTCTTGCAGAGCTCTAACGTGGTCGCTAAAATAAAATTCTTTATTTCCTTGTTATTACTTTACAGCCCCACAGAAGCACTTAAAATGTGCAGATAAAAGGTTTTGCACTTTCAAACAATTAAAGCTTTGTAAACAGAATCAGAGTTTCATAATTACTTCTCGCTCCTGCCTTATGTGCAGAACTCACCTTTTACAATAATTTGTGCCATAGCCTCAATCACCCCAAGCGTGGACATGGCCACACAGGTGTAGTTGTTGGACTGGCGTACGTCAGTGAGCTCCAGGACGTTGCGACCAATGGGCATGTCGTCCTCGGGCGTCAGGTCTTCTGCTCCAAGCATCCACTTCACGTAGGGCATGGGAGAGCCAACTGCCACGCAGGTGATGTTGACGTTCCCCCCTGGCATGATTTCACTGTCAGCCGGGGGAATAGAGAAGCGAGGGGGGACGCGACGCACTGAAGCGCATAGCGACGAAGGCAAAAGGAGGGAAATGATTAGAATTTAAGAACTTCATGGTCTAAATGAAGTTTTTACAGGCTTTAGATTAAACTGCAAGCAGACAGATAGGATATTATCAGTTGGGCTCATGTAATATAAAAAATGTTTTATTAATGCCACCAAAACTGCACACTGTTAAATGTTTTATGAACTGCAACAAAAAAGTATTACAAAAAGTCACAGCAAATACACATGCACACAGATGAAAAAAAGAAACTTCTTATAGTTCTTAAAAATAACACACTTGAACCTCCAGTAGAGCCTTTAAAAACAGTCAGAACACACATTCGCTAATGGATGTTTTGTGAAAGTAAAGAAAGATTTGGGGGAGCCACAATAAAGCCACGCATTCATTAGTGTACCAACCTTCTCGCAGCTCTGCAGAGGGAAGCAGGACAAAGCACAGCAGGGGAGGTAGGAAAGAAGGGAAAACAGGAAATATCAGACCAGACGGCAAGAGAAAACAAGTTAAGTATAGAAGACAAGAGAACAAGGAAGAAAGAAAAAAAGAGTTCATAGACAGAGCCATATATTGGATGGTTGATGTTGGTGAAAAGCCTTCCAGTTTAAGGCAGCCTCCTCTGCCAGCTGTCTCCACAGACCGCCTGTCAAACACTCGCTGAGCACTGCTGCAAGATTTTACCGGCCTTGCAAGCACTGTTAGGCACACATCACTGACTCTGTGCTGTTTCTCTGCTCTTTGTTTTATACGTACAATCTGACATAGCTTCATGTGTGCACAGCAAATGTCTGCATGTGCTTTTATGGTGTGCCCAGGAGCAACGCTAGGTTTGAGAATGCATGCTGCACTGTGTCAGCACCCACTCTATTGTTGTTGTTTTTATTTCCTCTAGCCAAGGTGGATGGACAAAAGAGTCGAAAGCCCCAAGAATTAAATTGTCTCCAAGATTCAAACATTTGGCGGGTGCAAGTGTGAGCATGTCGAGGGAGCAGGGAGGCTGACAGCGCCTGAGGAAGTGAGACGGCTGTCAGATTTGGAGAGGACACACAAGTCCTCGGTGGACAATGATTCAGATTTTCTTTAGAGGTCTAAAGGCTAAGAAGAAGGGGCAAAGGAGTTTAATGGCAAGAGGAGAAAAACAAGCCTCGCTACTGCTTTGCACGTACTCCTGTCTACAAGTAAAACCAATTTAAATTCTGCAGATAACAGCATCAGGGCATATTCATACGCAGCGCTTAGCTAAAGTATTAATACCTGTTGAGCCTTTTTTTGGTATTTTTGGCTGAAACTCAGTAGGAGCAAGTAGAAATGCTTTGTGATCTTTTTGCACTTTGTGTAGTCTTGCCTGGAAAGAAACTGAGGCCTGAAACTCCATGCACCACTTTGCATACAAAGGTTGTTATCTATCAAAATCAAATTTGGCATAGAAATGTGTTCCCTCACAACTGTGACCCATAAGTACGTAAAATTTTGTTTGACAGCGGAAAACACGAGGATGAGAATTTGAAACTCTCAGATGAGATAGATTGATGTCATCAAAAATGTCCAATATTGCAGCGTAGTTCGTGCTCAAACTGTTAAACCATAACGATACAGGAGGACAGATCAAATAAATAAAAAAAGGCCTACTGTATTAACAACTCAAATCCCTTATCAAAGCATCGGCGGTATTTATATTTGTAAATCCCGATGAGCAACAGGGTAAGCCGTATCTAAGTTCAACACATAAATGTAACAAGGTGTGAGGTATTCACATTGATTGATGCAAACATCCTATTACCGCTGTGACACTATGTGATGGATGCTGCTCTGCTGGGAACATCTAAGGTGAGAGAACAGGAATGGAATGTGATTTGTCCTGTGTTATCAGCTGATCAGACTACCTAGAGCATTGCAGTCCAGTATTGGAGAGGCCAACTTGCTGGACCCACAACATCCCTCTTCATCATGAGGTCAATACTACTCCAAAGTAGAAGGGTAGCATGGTACTAAAGAATTAAAGTGAAAAATGGCGTTCCATGTTATTTATTTTTAAAAATCTAGTTAGAAACAGATTATTTGATATGTGTGAAGAAGCTTTAATTTATCAGACATAAAGGTACAGATTTAGTCTTTTATTATTAATTATTTTATTGATTAATACCAGCTATTGATGAATCAATTAATAGTTGCAATTAGTCCATTAACAGCTGTTATTAATTAAGAGCTTTTTTATATAGAACCATGCCTTTGGCTATAGGCCCCCTCTTAGAATTGATCTAATTTAATCTTTGATAAATGGCTGTTTGTTTGAGTTAGCTTTCCAGCTTTGGGGCAAACCTTGGCCTAACTCTTAAACCAGGTTTTTCCTCAGGATCAATGTACAGCAAAATCAGGGGCAGGCAGTACTTATGGTACCTAGGCCTCATTTCTGAAATCTTATTGGTTGAAGAAAACCTTGCTCACTAATATTGTTAAGGTTAGATCAGCAAGCACTGCTGATTCCAAAAGCCTTGGGCAGATTTCCTTTATGTTGCAACACACAGCGGTAAGTGTTGTTTTTGTGCGGGAGATGTAGGAATGAGGACAGTCAGAAGGGCCTTGCCGGGGCATTACAAACATGGCAACTCTGGAGGACTCAACTATCGATATCGCAATTTTGGCTAAAATAGGAACAATTTCTTGCCTAAAGAAGGAGCAAAGAGAAGCACTTTGTGCATTTGTAGATGGGAAAGATGTCTGTGCTTTTCTTACAATAGAATTTGGAAAAAGTTTGTTTTATCAGCTTACGAAACGTCATGATTCGCTGCTACGATTGGCTGAAAGCGTATTACGGAAGGCGGGTAATACCTGGCATGTCACCCAATCAGCTCAAAGTATTGTACTAAACGTCCCTCCTTTTCACGGACAGACTGAACGGCAGCCATCCCAGATTGATAACATAGAACTCAACCCAGTTCTACACATATCAATCTGGCTACTGCCAAGTTACCTTTTTCCTACGTTTTATAAAATATTCGTGGTGAAATAAAGAGGGCAAAGGCTTTGTCTTACCTCTGACATACAGGTTAGCAGGGGTGGAATAGCGTGTCCCATCACTGTTGGTGGCAACACACTCATACTTCCCCTGGTCCCCTTCCTCACTCATCTCTATCTGTAGGGCACCTGGATGGAACAAGCATCAGATAGAGAGGGTAGAAGGCAGAGAGACGGGAAGAAGTCACAAACAGAGGAGAAAAAAGCAGTTAAACAGCAATGAAAGACATGGACATCACAAAAAAAAAAAAAAAATGAATTTCAAAATTATGTTTTATTTTTTTTTTAACCTCCGAGAAAAAGAAATATTTGGGATGATTTCCGCAAAACACACTGGCCTTTTCAGGTGGTGCTAAGAAGGGAGTGATATCTGTCATTCTGATGTTTTTATTACTTTCAGCAAAGAATCTCCTTTAAAAACAAGCATCACCTTGCTGATAAACAAATGAGAACAAGCCAAACAAAAGGTGACACAAAAAGCCTACAAAAATACAAAATGTTGTCTTCATGCAACACAGAAACACATAAACAGAGTTGCATTATAGGATTTGAAAAAAAAGTCATCAATATATTATTGTAAAAAGCTGAAAATTGAAATTCGGTTATATTGCGGAGCAAGACAGTTTTCAAGGATAACATCTGCAAAGACATTGCTTTGGCAATCAGAAATCCCAAAACGGATCCACCAGAGGGATCAGGAGTGTGATTGATGTCAGTTTAAAAAACACACCCAGTAAGTAAGGAGGCAAAGACATTACTCGAGCTCCATCAAGGCCAACAGATTTCAAAAGAAAAAAAAAAAAAAAAAACGACATACGCAAAGCCTTGGGAAGGGACCGATGCTTTCTCGCTCCCTGAAAATAGAAAAACCGTCAAAAAAAGTCAACCAGAGGTTCTTTTTAAAGATGGTGTGGAGAGGCAAAAAAAAAGCGCCCAGAAAAAACTTTATCAAAAAGTGGTCGTTTGGGGCTTTTTGTTTTCGTAATGGAGGAGAAGATAGGAGGTGATGAAAAAAAGCCATGAAGACGTGTGTGTGTGTGTTTGAGTGTGCGTTTATGTGGGATTGTGAGCAGACTAATGTGGGTCTGAGTTCGCCATCTGGACTCTTCAGGCAAAGTGAATAACAGCTGGGAGGGAAAACAAAACTGGGACGTTTTATTGGGCAAAATAGAGACAAGGTAGAAGGACATGTCGGGTCAACTTTGGGTCAATCCTTTTGAAAAAAAACCCCAAGAAAATTGAGAAAAATCAAACGTACATACACTATATTGCCAAAAGTATTTGCTCACCCATCCAAATTATTGGAATCAGGTGTTCCAATCACTTCCATGGCCACAGGTGTATAAATTCAAGCACCTAGGCATGCAGACTGTTTTTACAAACATTTGTGAAAGAATGGGTCGCTCTCAGGAGCTCAGTGAATTCCAGCGTGGAACTGTGATAGGATGCCACCTGTGCAACAAATCCAGTCGTGAAATTTCCTCGCTCCTAAATATTCCACAGTCAACTGTCAGCTGTATTATAAGAAAATGGAAGTGTTTGGGAACGACAGCAACTCAGCCACGAAGTGGTAGGCCACGTAAACTGACGGAGCGGGGTCAGCGGATGCTGACGCGCATAGTGCGAAGAGGTCGCCAACTTTCTGCAGAGTCAATCACTACAGACCTCCAAACTTCATGTGGCCTTCAGATTAGCTCAAGAACAGTGCGCAGAGAGCTTCATGGAATGGGTTTCCATGGTCGAGCAGCTGCATCCAAGCCATACATCACCAAGTGCAATGCAAAGCGTCGGATGCGGTGGTGTAAAGCACGCCGCCACTGGACTCTAGAGCAGTGGAGACGCGTTCTCTGGAGTGACGAATCGCGCTTCTCCATCTGGCAATCTGATGGACGGGTCTGGGTTTGGCGGTTGCCAGGAGAACGGTACTTGTCTGACTGCATTGTGCCAAGTGTAAAGTTTGTTGGAGGGGGGATTATGGTGTGGGGTTGTTTTTCAGGAGCTGGGCTTGGCCCCTTAGTTCCAGTGAAAGGAACTCTGAATGCTTCAGCATACCAAGACATTTTGGACAATTCCATGCTCCCAACTTTGTGGGAACAGTTTGGAGCTGGCCCCTTCCTCTTCCAACATGACTGTGCACCAGTGCACAAAGCAAGGTCCATAAAGACATGGATGACAGAGTCTGGTGTGGATGAACTTGACTGGCCTGCACAGAGTCCTGACCTCAACCCGATAGAACACCTTTGGGATGAATTAGAGCGGAGACTGAGAGCCAGGCCTTCTCGTCCAACATCAGTGTGCGACCTCACAAATGCGCTTCTGGAAGAATGGTCAAAAATTCCCATAAACACACTCCTAAACCTTGTGGACAGCCTTCCCAGAAGAGTTGAAGCTGTTCTAGCTGCAAAGGGTGGACCGACGTCATATTGAACCCTATGGATTAGGAACGGGATGTCACTTAAGCTCATATGTGAGTCAAGGCAGGTGAGCAAATACTTTTGGCAATATAGTGTAGATGGAAGGACCCCATCTACAAACTCACACTAAGCAACGAGAAACAGATCCACCTTCCAAACACTCCATGCTGTATGGGAAACGCATTAGATAAAGGAGATTTAAAGTTTTAACCACTTTCCATCCATGTTTAAAGTACTGATGTCCAGGAAAAGAAAGAATGTAAGGTTGCTTCAAACCCCGCCTTCCTGCTTTGTGTCACTGATCAAAAGTCGAGTAGTTTTGGGCTCAGACCTACATTTTTAGAGGCACATAACAAAGTCGGCCTTCTATCACCTAATGAATATCTCCAGGATGAAAGGACTAAGGTCTCAGCAGGATCCTGAAAACTATTTCATGTGTTTATTATTAGCACAATGGAATATTGCAACAGTTTGCAGCAGTTAATCAAAAATGCTGCTGCCCACGTCCTCATTAGAATTAAAAAAGTAGAACAGATCATCCAAGCTCTAAAGAAATAATTCTGTTAGTCTATAAATCGCTGAATGGCTTAGCATCAAAATACAATACTCAGACCAATCAGGTCTTGTTGTTCAAGGCTACTCTACACACCCAGAACCCAAACACGAAGAAGCAGCTTTTAGGCCTTATGCTTCACTTATCTGAACAAGCACTCAAAGTGATAAAATCCTAAATATATTTGAACCAAAGGGCACGTGGCCTTCTCTATGATTAAACTGTTAACTAAAACAAGTTTTGCAGTCAAACAGCTATGGACTTTTCCCTGTATACTTTAAACGTTAAGTGAATGTCAGCATTTTAAATCGCTTTGTTACTAAAATGTTCTATACAAATAAACTCACTTTACTCAAAGATTATCTTAGTTAAAATCAGCTCTTGTAAAAAAAAAAAAAAAGCTGCATAGAAAGCAGCTGAAACTGTTGCTGACAATTGCATGATGGGAAATGCGAAATGCGAAATGCTAAAATCATTAAGTAACACATCAATCTATGATGAGTTCTCAGTGTAGAACAAGTGTCCTTGGAACTGTCAAAATATGTGAACGAGCAGAACTTTCAAGCTCCATCAAAACCTACAGTAAAAGCGCAACCATGAGTTTACCTCTAAAGTTAACTGCTTTTTTATGAAAACATCCTCCATTTCTAACGTAATGTATAGCGTCCGATATACATATGCTTAGAAACAAATTCTGAAAATCTGTCACTTTTTCGGCAACCCAAAGGTGCGGCAGGGTTGCGTAGTAAACGCTGTGCAGGTGACGTACAGAATGGATTCAAAATGATGGATACAAAGAGAAACATAATGAAAGAGATGAATGTCTCTGTTACAGAGTGAACGCTGAGGCTGAGGTGGGACAATATGAGAAGAGGATGACAGATGAGAAAAGTGTAGGTGACAGTTAAAGCATTAATGATGTTATTATTGCTCAACTCCAATTTCTCCTCTTGCAGATCTGAAGCGGTTTGGTGAGTTCTTTTTTCTTTTTTTTCCCCGAATGGGTCAAAGTATATGAAGCCCACATGCATGAACCCACCAAGCACTGCTATTCAGACCTGCAAGACAAGTAGGAAGCAGGCGTTGCAAAGGAATTAGGCCACTGTGTCATGTTGGTCCTTCCAGCAGTCTTACCTCGTATGGGCGTGCCACCTGAGTGGGCAATGAATGCACGAGATTAGAGAGGGAGAAGAAGAAGAAAATGTTAGTACCACAAAAAGGGAGAAAGGGACAAGGGAGGAGGGGACTTTGGGGGTGGGGGTGGGCAACTTGTTAAAGGAGAAAAATCAAATTAGAGAGGAAGATTTAAAATACTGGTCCTTAGACAGTGAGAGAAAGTGGAGGCATAAAAGAATAAGACAGAATAAATAAAGACAGAATAAGCCTGAGAAGAGAAAAGCAGATTTCAGATAGAGTGAGAGACAGTGGCAGTGCTACAAGGGGATTGGTTATTGACTGACTTCATTGATTTGCAGCAGAGCAAATGTGGCTTTAGGCATAGGAAGGATTCTCTACAAAGCTGGCTCTGAGATTTAAACTGCTCTTGTCAAATATACTTGTTAAAATGATGTTCGTAACTAAAAGCCACAGAATATGTAAATATATACAGCCTATGCATTTAACAGAAACCATATTTAAAAAATCCACTTTCCAATAATGGAGTCTTCCAACATTTTCTTTTTATTTGTTGTAGATTCAAACGATCACCATGATAAAAAAAATCCTTCTATTTGAACTTTAAATTATTTATGTAAAAATGCATTACTGACGATGTATTTGTCTCATAGTTTTCCACACAATTAATAGAAAAAGCTTTGCTAACCTAACTGATTGAATTAAATCAACAGAGATTTGGTTTGTAATCTATTCTCATTACCATACTCGACTCATGCAACCTTTTATATAACAAACGTATTTGCTAAAGCCCATTGAAGGTATAAACGGATGACATTTAGTTTGAAACGGTTAATCTTTACTCAGTTAAAACAACTGAGGAGCAACACGATGACATTTATGAAATGCCACTGTTTTACAACCACATAGAAATTCTGCTGTAAAGTTTTGTTTTTTTTCAGGTTTGAACTCTTATTGCCAGAGGCCATTTCTCCTCTGGTTAGACAAAGAATAGTGTGGAGCTGTCAGTTAGCTGGGTGGAACAGTCTGGAAAAAGGGATAATCCCCATAAACATTTCATTTTGCTGTAAAATTTGTCCTGAAAATGTGTGAAGATTGATGGCCTCTCCTTTGTCTAAAAGAGCAGTTTAAACTTAATAATTTAATCAAAAATCATTGAATTACTAATCTCTAACTAACCTAAACTATTACATAAACTTGATATAGTTTCTACTGATTATATATATATATATATATATATATATATATATATATATATATATATATATATATATATATATATATATATATATATATATATATATATATATATATATATATATATATATATATCTTACCCAAACCAAAAATAAAAGCTTACCACTGAATACAATTTTCTTAAATATCTGCCATAGGAATTATTTTCCACTAAACAGAAATATAATTTCTCAGTGCAGCTTTCTGACTGTACAAAAAATAACTCCTAATAACCAAATTCATTATTAGCTGTAATATTAGCTTTATTGTGCTAATAATAGAGTGATAAGTCATAATTTTAAGTCAAATTAACAGGATGGAACAATGTATCATGTTATTTTCCTCCTTACCAGGCTGGTTTCTTTAGTTACTGACATAAATGGCCTGGTAAATCAAGATTAATTAAGAAAATTTAAGGCCTACTTGAGTGTATCATCTAGAAAGACTAGATCTAAAGGCTAAAAAAACAACAAAACGTCACTTAAAAACGACAAAAATGCATTGAAAAGTAAACACTATTGAAAAGTGGATTTTTCTTTTATGATACAAATTAAGTATATCTATTCCAAGACAAAACTAACTTCACTAAACTGAAATCTGATGTCCTGGTTGTCTGTGCATTTAACACTATGGAGTAAAATGTCTGGTAGTCTGAAAACCTGGCCACCATTGATCGATTTTTTTTTTTTTTTCTGGCTCCACCACTGGCATACCTATCAGCTGTCTGGCTTATTGACATGTAACTCTATACAACAGAGCGGAAAGATTAAGTGGGTGAGTGGATAAAAGAGTGAGTGACTGAGTGAGGAAAAGAATAATTAAATTAGTGAACAAGTGGAAAAGTAAATAGGTGAGTGTGAGGAGAAAGTTGTAGTTATTTGGGTGTGGAAAAGCTGCAGGTGCAAAGGTGAAGGGAGGGGCTACATCTAAGCAGAAAGAAATCAGTGTCTGTATGTCTGTAAATGAGTTTCAGTTCATATATATAAAACATTTGAACTGTGCCTTCTGAACTTAACAGCACAGGGATGCTACTGTAAACGTGTGTATGCACCACTGAGCTTCTTGTTTGGAATAGTGTGTAACCGTTAGTAAAATGCATGCCATGCATTTTAATAACACTGCAGTAAGTGTAATTAAGGTGAGCAGCAGCAGCGACAGTAGCAACATTAGTGAGCAGTAAATAGAAAAGTGGACAGTGAGGGTGTGGGCCTCGGAACAGAAGCACTTACCAAAGGACTCTGTGGTTAAAAAGATACAAAGAGAAAAGAACAGCATAGACAGGGCATTATAATCGGACCACTGGTTACAAAGATGTTTTGACTTAGATGAAACACCTAGAAAAAGTATCGGAACTCCAAAGAACTTCACTACATACAACTTTATAGTAACAGGAATAATGAAAGTCAACTATTTAGCAGCTGTTTATTATGATTACATGTAAAAAAAATATATCAATTAACATTTTTAACAGTATGCAGTGCTGTAAAAAAATATTTACACCCCTTGAACTTTTTTCATTTTGTCATACTAAAGCCATCTAATATCATCTTATAAAAAAATTGATTCTTTTTTATAAAATGATCAGTTATTGTAAGTTGCAAAGAAAAAATCTTGCAAACTGTGGTAAGTATTTGAATATGCTCTCAGTTCATCACTATTCTATTGAACCACCTTGCACTGCAATTGCAACTTCAACTTTATTTGGTCATGTAGCTTTACATGTGTAGTGCATGGATATTTCACCTATTCATTTTTGCAAAGAACATGAAATAGATTGGTTTAAGTAAACCCCTTAGGATTCTGTTTTTCAGTCTTTCCAGACACTCTGTCTAGAGTTGGACCGGATTTGTGCTTTTATTGAAACCGTTCCTTTGAGGCTCTGGTTTGGGTTCTTACCCGTCTAGCAACTGAACCTTAAATCAAATCAGCTTCCCAATTGTTAAAGGGAAAAGCCTCCTGAAAGCTTAACGCTGCCATCACCCTGCTTTACAGTAGGTCTCGTGTCTTAGATGGCCCTTGGAAGGCCATTTGTTCATTTGTATTTTCTAAATAACCTCTTAGAAATGTACAGGACAACAACCTGTTGCTCCAGAATACTAAGTGACTTATTTAACCTTTTAAAATAGATTTTCTAAAAAAAACTACAAAGAAATTATTTTTTAACAATTTTTCACTTTCTTTTCTTTTTCTCTAATAATCACATTTGATCTTTAGGATATTAATATCTCACAAAAGAAGAGAATGTATCCATTCTTGTTTTCAAAATGTGTTTTTCTTTATTTTCGAACCTAACGATAAAAATAAAACAGTGTTTTTTAAAAGTTGGTGGCATTTAAAAAGTAAAAAAAAGTAGATAATCATAAAAAAAAATCCTTCATATTTTGTAACATTCCTTGTTCTAATGAGATTTATTAAGCTGTACAAAGGAAAAAAAAAAAGTCTTTTACTTATGTAAAGGTTTCAAACCCGAAATAAAAACTGGATAGAAAATATTGGCATTGATATTTAAATGGATGTTATTTGAAGGTGGAAATTTAAGGACCCTCTTGAAAACATGATGGTTTGATCCCAAGGGGCTAATTCATTCAGGTTACTAAATATGTTTTATTGCAAAAGAGGACTTTGATTCTATTAAGCATGTAAGAAGTGAGAAAAAAATTATTCCTCCAGGATTTCATATTCTAGTAGACCTTAATTTTGTGAAATAAAATTACACAATATGACTTCAGGCGACTGAATTATGACTAAAACTACATTAAAATGTGCTGCCAAAACTAAAACTGATTCAATTTCACACAATTGGACATTGTTACCTAAGTAGGTGACCTTTGATGACACTTTTTCTAAGGCTTATAAACACAGCACTCTTTTTATACACCCCCAGTTTTAATATACTCTAAAAAATTACAAGCATTTGTACTTTTTTTCTTTAGTAATTTGCAACCTTGAATCAATCAAATTCTAAGTAAAATATATAAAATTTTGTGATGTAATATGACAAAATGAGATAAGCTTCAAGGGGTTGGAACACATTTGCACGGTCTTGTAAATAAGCTAAATGATTAATAATGATTATAATATTTGAACAGGGACGGAAACAAAGAGGTTGTTTTCTATAATGAAGCCAGAAATTCGGCCCTCCAATTACAAGAAAATAAGTTTTGGGTAAAGAGCTGGCCCCTGGAGGCAAAAGGGAGAACTGAGGAGGAACAGGCTTTGGGATTTTACACACTACTGTGGCTATCGAACACAACAGATGGAGAAGGTTTAACTTGCTTGACTGCAGTCATTTTCTATGAAAAAGTTGGATGAATTTAGTGCATATTTCCTTAAATTGCACGAGGAAAGCTTTAGAAAGTAAATTTCCATTTAATTAGAAACAATCTTTGCAAAACATGAAGACAAAAAAACAAAAGATTGAGTCTTTAGTCACAGCAGTGGGCTACTTCAAAAGAGGCTATTCCTTTATGTACAAACCACCATCACTTGGTTTTGCTATAAACATTTGACAGCAGGAACATTTGTTGGTAAAAAAAATACATAAAATAAAGCTGATACTTTTCATGGACATTTCGGGGGTATGATTTGTGAGGAGCAATTTTTCCGTGATGGGGATTTGTACAGGAAGTCCTCAGATAGTTTGGAGAAAAGTCTGGATTTCACTTTAAAAGGGTTTGAACTGATTCCAGGGGGAGATGACCATACACAGCCAGCTCATTATACAGCAGCGGCAGAGAAAGGCAGCTGAAAAAAAACAGCCAGAGGAGCAGCAGCAGGACGAGTAGGGTGGAAGCGTTGTAAGAAATTGGTTAAATATCAGTAAGTGCATAAAGGAACCATATCAAGAATTAAAAAACACAATTTTAGAGGAAAAACAGATTAGGGATGGGAGGGAAGAAAAAATAACGTTGGGTAAGAAGAACCGCCACGTTGAAATAAAAGCAGGGATTCAAGGGCAGGAGGAAAAAATAAGGGGATAAATTCAGGGGTTACCTGAGCGGAGCTGCTTTATTCGACCGTTATTATTGGACGTGTTGACCGGAAGGAAATCCTTGAACCAGGTAATTTCTGGGTCAGGGTTGCCGCTTGCTGCACAGAGCATGGTGGCAGTCCGTGAACGCTCCACCACTTTTAGCTGGGGTCCCATATCAATGGTGGGAAACCCTGGGGGCAGTTGGTCCTCTGCAACACATTAAATACACAAGTTATACAGTATATAGAACCTTAAAGAACAGCAGACAATTCTTCACCCAAACTTTAGTGGCAAATTTAGAGTTTCTGGTAAGTACCCGCATAAAACCTAGAACGGTTTTATAGAATTACAAGATAAGATCAAAGGAGTTTTCATAAGTTCCTAGAGCTTGTTTCATCACCAAAAAAAAATTGCCCAGCCCAAAAAATATAATAGGATAAATAAAGTACTTTTAAAATAAAATGCAAGTGAGTTGTATGTTTGAAAGTATCTGTTATATCAAAGAAAGGTTTTGATGATTTTACTTAAGTATATCTGGGAAAGTTTAAGGGAAATAACCTTTAAAGCTTGTGAAAGTTCTGATACATTCCATTAAATCTCCAAGAAACTTAAGAGTTCAAGAAAAAATCTGAAAAGTACCTGACTGGTTTTAGGAAATTATCAAAGTAAGCACCTGGTAACCTCTTATACCTGCTGATAGGTTTTGCCACAGCTTTAAAAAAAAGAACAACACCACACAAACACTACCGTATAATCTTTATTTTCCACTTTTTCTTTATTTGGACTTTAAGAGAAAACATATGGATTGTAGTTCTGGTTCTCTTTGAATAAACATGTAAATGAGGGAGATTATGTATTGATGGAACAATCGCTTCTCTAATCACAACAAATAACATCTGCGAAAAACCATTTCTGAATAAAAAAAAACAGATTAAATACACTGGCAATAAATTCTACTGTACCCAGGTCCTGACAACTACTAACTGCTTGATTTCTGCTCTTACATCAGATGAGCACGGTTACAGTTAAACACATATCAATGCATCCCAACCTGTATCCTGTAACGATCCTTCCTGGCAGGAATTTAAAATAGTGAGTGGGATATGTTTATGAGGCACTTTGGGTCCCTTAGTACAAGCTAAGCATCATTTAAAACCCTCACAATGATGCTATCTAATATTGCTGACAACGTCCATCACTGTATGACCCCATTAAATCACCTTTAAAAAAGATATCTAAGCACAAAACTTGAATCATAGACTGATCCCATCCAGATGAGCATGATCTTTTTTGTTTTTTATGTTTTACCAAAATGGGACTTTAGTTAAAAATAATTGCTAATATGTTGTTAAATAACAAGAATTTTAACATTAAATAGTTTTTTTTTCTGTCAGATTTTCTGCCCACTCAGGAGCAAGTACATCCTGTTTCTACTTCTTTTTACACGCTAGCAGAACATCCTGATCTATGAGGATTAGAAATAACTACTTACATTTGAGTGCAGTGACCCGTTCTCTTCTGTCATGCAAAGCGATGGCTCTAGATTCACTAGACACACGAGTCACTGAGCCAATGGGGCAGATAGTGTTCAAAAGATACAACTTAATGATATTTAATAACTCTATAAACTGAAACTCATTAATGCCTAATGGTCCATACTTTACAACCCATCTTATGCTTCTTTGACATTCATTTTAGCTTCTTGATAATAAAACTTGTTTAGTTTTTCAGAAAAATGGCTTCTGTTCAAACAAAGTAGAATGGCATTAATCTTAAATGTATGTTTGATTAATACTTAAAAAAACAACAACAACAAATTAACCCAAAATGACAAGCATAACTATCAGGTTTTAACATAAAAAAATCCTGTCAGTCCGTGAATCTGTTGAGTGTACTTGTGCAAAGGAAGCAAGGGTTTTCTGGAACATATTTTTACTTTTTTATGCGGAAAGATCAGTGGCTTTTTGGTCCATTTTTTTCCCTCTGGGTCCTTTCATGATGGACTTGTGCCAACATTGGCTACATTCACACTGCAGGCCTTGAAGCTCAGTTCCGATTTTTTATGTGAAATCCGATTTTTTGCGTTGCCGTTCACATTTCCAAATATATGCAGCTTGTATGTGATCTCCTATGTGAACTGCAGTCATACAATGCAAGTGTCCGTCATGCGCAGTAGAAAACACAATGACATCACAGGCCAGAGTGCTCCGTGTTTATGGAAGTAAACATGGATGGTAGTGCAGGAACGCATCTAGCGATCTTTCCAAACCATAAAAACACAATCTTTTCAAGATGGTTAAACATAAATACTGCTCTTCCCAACATCATCTGCCATGGTTGTTGTTTTTCTTGCCACTTCTTCATAGCAAGACACAGAATAGTGACCTTTATCGGGTATTAATGGCGTTCAGGTCGGATGAATGTGACCTGGCCGTTCAGACACAGGTTGCATTTGAAAAGATCAGATTCGTATCAGATTCAGGACCACATAGCCAAGTGGCCTGGGTCGGATTGGAAAAAATCGGATCTGTGTTGTTCAGACAGCCATGAAAAGTTCAGGTCCAGGTCCTATATGGGCCAAAAAAATCGTATTTGGATCACTTCAGGCTGCAGTGTGAACGTAGCCATTGAAAAAAGACTTTAGAAAGCAGCAAAAGAAGCACTTCAAAGCTGTGGTGTCTTATTCAGGCATTCTGGACCAAAGTGGACACAGAACTTAGCAAGCAGGATGGTGAGTTTGAGAATTTATTAAAGGTTTTGGCAGCTGCTTTATATTGACAACTAACTGAAGGCTTAAATAATGGTGAAAACCGTAAGAAATATACAAAAGAACTAAATTAGAAAACATAAATTAAAGGAACGGAAGTCAAATGGCAAAAATAACATGAACCAAACCAAAACCATAATCTGTCCTGCAGGTCCTGACATGTAGGAGTTCAGTTACTGCCTCTCTAGGAAATGTTTCTAGGTGGGTGTCAAAGGGAGGATTTTTTTTTTGGTTTCAATAAGCTACACTGGTTAAATGTAAAGCATTTCTGAATTGTACGGTTCTGAAGGGGTGTCAGAGCAAATGGTTTTGGCAGAGACTATGCAGAAAAAAACTGCACATAATGCATAGCATTGCTTAGATTACCAAAACTCTTTTGTAATGCTGTTACTTCATAGCTGAGCAAAATAAATGTCTGTTAACGTTTTCTGTTGATCTATGTCACTATTTTCACATTTCAGTACTAAAAATGAACAAAGCTGTGGTATTTAATGAAAACCATTTTTCCTCCGGTTGTTCATACTTCTGGGTTAGTCAGTCAATCTTACAAATGTGGCCAAATCTTCAAAAACGTTGATCAGTGAATCTGCGCAAGTCATATTAGCACAGTTTCAGGAAGACGTTTTACCTCAGGTTAAGCTTGCTGTTGTGCAAATTATATGAAAATCAATAAACTACATGATATTTGAAACTTCAAGAGACTCAGCAAAAGCGACAACTTGACACCCCACAGGATACTAGTAAGAAAAAAAAAAAAGAGTTGGTTTTATATTCCACTTATGCCTGAATTGTTGCATCAGGTTAGAGACAAGAAGCGGGACCGAACAGATCCAACAGAATGAGTAACATTTTACTCTACCTGAAAAAAAAAAGAAAGAAAAAAAAAGATAAAGCTTCAGGCGACTGCTGCGCGAATGAAAATCAAGTGAAAATCAATTCTCTATTCTGCTGGAAATCAGCAGCAAATGAGCTGCACTTTTTTTCTGTCGACCATCTGTTGAAGTTCACCTCTCGCAAAAAAAAAATCAAAAAGGCACATCCAATAAAGATGGGCCCACTGGGACTCGCAGACCCTGTTGGGAGGGTGAATCAAATGTGAATTCATAGAGATCAGTGGCAATTAAATCTGCAAAGCCACTGCCTGTCGATACAGAAAATCAAAGGCGGTGGGCTAGTTTTACTCACCTGAAGAGGGAGATTTAAATGGGGGGAAGGGAAGCGTAGAGTCTAAGGAGTATGAGGATCAAAGACAGAGGAGCTTGCTCAGAAATAAAAGAGGCTGTATTCAAACTTAGAGTAAAATAGGAACAAAAAAATACCAAATCATGACTGAGTCTCCCCTTTGAAAATAAAATATTAGCGCTCTGAGGAACACATAGTAAAGGCTGACACAGAAAGGAGAGTAAGATGAGCTAAGAATTACTGTTCCTGTGTGTGCAGAAGCTGTGTTTGATCTGAAAGACAGTTTATCCTCTTTTTTTTTCATTTACCCCAGAATCCCTGGTGAGCGTATCCCTCTCCACCACACACAACCTCATTAACAGGAAATCCTAGCACAAAATCTCACAGAGGAGATGCTAATTTTGGCAGTGGCTCATCGAACCATGGCCGATGGCTTGTGAGACGCCGGCATCGACGGGCGCGTGTGTGGCCTTTTAACAGCTCCGGTTACAATCAATCACAACAGGCTGACAAATGGAAACATGGATATAATAAACTAAAAGAACAAGATGAGAAGGTGTTTGTGTGAGCGAGTAAGTCTGAAGGAGAGAAGTTGAACGGGGAAGGCTTGGTAGGGAGGCGTAGAGCGTTAAAAAAAAGAGAGAAAAAGGACAGAAGAAGATTTGAATAGATTAGGACAATGAAAGAGTGACAGAAAGAAAAACAGGAGAGAGGAAGAACAAAACAGAAAGAGGGGGGAGCCAGCATAAGGGATTTAAACAGCATAACAATCCTGATTCTCTCTGCTTTTATTATGCAAACAGTTACTTCAAAGCAAGGCCCCTTGTAGGCAGGAATAATGCATTCTATTTCATCTACCTGGGGTGGGACAGCAAACTGAAGAATAAAGGTGTGCACAGTTGCTCCCTCTGCCGCTTCTCTTCAGCCAGGCACACACGCTCTAAAAGAGCTGTCAGAATAAATCTGCTTGAAGAAAGGCATGAGGTCCCACAAATGCACACACAATCAGTCGATTTATGCGTCCACCTGTTAACTTTTAATGTCCTGGTTCAACTTTGGCTGCTCACCCTCATCAGTTTTGGATTAAAACTTCAGATCTCTGCCACCAAGCTCTGTTTTGACTACAGAGCCAAGATGCACCTTATTCTCAGAATCACTCTAAAAGCAAGTCTTCAATCAAAGATAAGGAACAATATGCATCTAGCTTGAAAGAGTTCAGTCTAGGCAGACTAGAAGAAGTTTGGCCTCTCATCCTCTCATCCACAGTACAGTACATTAATGTCAGTGCTCCTCACCACTAGTTGGAACTGAAGAACTGTTTTGGATGAGAGGCAAAACATCCAGTGGCCAAAACTGAACTTTCCAAGTTTGACCATGACCTGGATGACTGGGAATCTTCACAGATAAATATGCGTCCACCATAAGTTCACCTGGTGTGCTAAGCCAAAAAGAGTCTAGTAATAAGTGTTAATCTGGGCCGTCTGCTGATCCCCTGGCAGCACAGAGCGGGACAGAAAGAGACTGAACAAACTGGTGACAAAAGTCGTTTCTGTCCCAGACTGTGTTCTGGACTAAGTGGAGGAAGTGGCTAAAAGGAGGCTGCTGTTCAAGCTTACATCCATCATGGACAACACCCTCACCCTCACCTTCCCCCCTGAGCAGCTCCTATAGTGAAATATTTTAACACCCTGTTTGTAAAAAGGAGTGTTTACCATAGGTCATTTATCCCTGCTGCCACCAGACTATACAATGCGGCACTACAACAGCAATAACTTGTGCAGTGTCTGATTTGTAATAACTTTTTAATACCCTGTGCAATAACCCTGTATAATAACCCTGCTAAATAAGAGACTTCAGCTGTCATATATATATATATATATATATATATATATAAAAACTGTTTTCTCACCCCTCGTGGGGTGGTATGTGTCATCCTCAAGCTCGGGTCCTCTACCAGAGGCCTGGGAGTTTGAGGGTTCTGCGCAGTATCTATATATATATATATATATATATATATATATATATATATAGTAACACTGTATATATATATGTATATACCCCATGCACCCTTGCCTCCTTTTGGCACCTTCTTTTTCTTTTTGACTATTGAGCCAATAGTAAGTACATTTCTCCAATGTGAGATCAATAAAGTCAATCAATCAATCAATCAATCAATCAATCAATCAATCAATCAATCAATCAATCAATCAATAAACTGCCTTCATTTTGATAAGCTGGTTTTTATTCTGAAGGAAGCAGCTGACGCTACATTGGCATCCTAGTGCGTCACAGTCTGCTTGATTTATTTTTTTTCCTTTTGTTGGGAATAAAACATGACAACTAGCAAAACCTGAGAAGCCTTATGGCAAACCAGCTGTCAGTGTAACCAGTGTTGCTACAAGAGAGGATCTCTCACCGTTTTTTACATTATTATCATTAAAAAACAACAAGACAACAACAAAAAATCGGTGGTAAGTAATGTCTATACCATATTCGAGACAAATATCCACTTCTCAAAATAAGAAAAAGTGTATTAATATTGCCCTATAAGGGCAGGATCTAGCTACCTACTGCACATCCGCCCTTTGATCAAGTGAGGGAAAGAAACTGTCAGGCTCGCCCTCACAGCTGCACTGCCGACGGGGGAACGGAGCAAAGTCAGTGGAGCATCAGCCCTCCGCTTTGAGAAAATGTTTCTGCCTCTTCTACTTTTCTCTCTGAAGGATCATTATGCAAGTAAATGCATCTACCATCCCAACACAGATGTTGGCTCATGCACCAAAAAAGTTGGGATCCTATTAGGTGGGAGACCAATCAAAGATGCACTTTTACAGTTGACTGCTGACTCATAAAGTAATGGACATTTAAGTATTAAATTACTCTGAGCCCCATTATTATTGAAGTCATCGCCAATCAGAGCCATTTATTTGGAGCCAGAATTTCAATTAGTCTGGTGCTAATCATCAGTAATTAAGACAGCTGACCTTTACACTAGATCCCTCCTGTCAGGCAGTCAGTCACTGGAGCTGTCTTTAGAGAGCCAGTGGGGGACTTCAGGACACATAACGGACACAAGTGGAGGGTGTGTTTGAGCGAATGCCCTGTGTGAATCTGCATCGGTGCACACATGTGTGTTTTAGTGTGTGTAGTTTGCAACTGACATTTCGACTGACAGTCTATCAGGGACTATTAGCCGCTCCCAGGTGGCCTCTTATTCATCCACAGCACAATGACTCCTCAGAGGAACAGAAAGAGGCTAATCACTACATAAAGACAGAGTGTCTCAGATGGAGGACATGTTTCTGTGTGCGTGCTTGAATGGTTAAGATCTTGATAAAGGAAGAGATGGAGGATGAGTGAGCTAAACCTTAAAGGAAGAGACAGGAAACTCGCCTATAAAAGGGGAGCGTACACAGATGTTGAGCACAGAGAGTGAGCATTCCCGCCTGCAATTGGGTTTTAAATAGACACACAGGCGCTCGCACGTTCACACACCTAGAGAGACAACTGTATGAGACAGGGAAAATTCTGGATGGATGAAGCTGAACAGCACAGAAGATGCAAAGTGTTCGGATGTGAATAATTTAGAGGATGCAGGGCAGCGGACCTAAGAGCTGAGAGAGACAGAGAGAGCAAAGGAGAGAGAGAAATAGTGAGGAAAAAATGTAGATGAAAGAGAAACAAAGGGAAGGGTAAGAAGGAATAGACTTGTGGAAAGCAGGACTGTAAGATGAAAGGAGTTATACCTCTCAGAGAGAAGGAGGGAGCTACAGAAAGTAGGAGAAGGAAGAACAACAGGCTCCGTGTCCTTTTCCCCATGAGCGTCTCTCCGGCAGAGACAGGTGATGTGATTATCCACACTTGAGCAACTTCTCCCACTAAGACACTCCTGAGCTTCGAACTACCGGTGCATAATGTTCTCCTAATGGACTCCACCAACACAAACATCACCATCTGCATTGATGGGCTCACACTAACAATAAATCATCCGATGCAGTAGATCCAGCATAACAGCTGCACATACTGTACATATACATGCAGACAGACAGACACATAAGAATATGATAAACTTACACTGGTAATACAAATAACACAAAACTTAAAAAGTAATAATAAATAATTATAATAACTATACTAAATCAGAATTTAGGAAAATAAAATATTGATTTTGAAATTTTGTTTAAAAACAATTCTGAAAAACAGATTGTGCAGAAGTCTGACTAACCATTTCCTGAACTTTATAGAAAACACCTTATTTCAGTGATTAACTCAAAGTGTTGCTCAACAATGTTTTAATTCAGGAGCTCGATCAGACTTGTTTACTATATATATATATATATATATATATATATATATATATATATATATATACTCTTTAAATAAATATTCAAAATCAATATTTTATTTTACTCTATGGTCATTTGATCATTTGGTATATTCTTATTAATTAAAAAATATTATTAAATGTATTATTAAATTACAAGTGTGAATTTATTTTTAGTATGCAAATTTAAAACAAAATGGAAGATTTGCATTCATAGTCCGAAATAAACTCAGAATTAACTAATGCTTTTACAGGCATAATTTTGTCCAAGCATAAATCCTGTTTTTTGGTTTGCCTGGAAAAAAAGGAGAAGCAGGGGAGGCAGTCATAGCTAAGAGATATGGAGATGGGGCCACTGATAGAGGACCTCATAGAGGCTCCAACAGTTTTGGGAATAAATGAGAGGAGAGGTACAACAATCCTGCACATAAAGGAAGTACAAAAAGTACAATAGTTCATATGAAAGCTAGATTAATGTACTAGAACAGCCAAGGTAAAGTCCAAACAAACATTAAAAGACCCCACAGCTTTGGTTGCAGGGATAGCAGGCTTTAAAAGGTCTTACTTAGGTGTGTCAATAAAATAATATTGACTAAGCAATGGTTGTCTGGATTTGGAAAAAAACACTAAAGGTTGATCTAGCTTTGATGTTATGTCCCTTAAACAGATCTGAATGAAATTCAGTATTGTGCCCTCATACCATCCTCATGGAGTTTCTAACAGTTTGTGCAGACACATGCACATTTGTGGCCTGCTGGATGTCCGTATGCAGGTCTCTAACAGTCTTCTGGTTCCTCCTTGCAAAAAGGCGGAGGTAGCGTTCCTGCTGCTGGGTGGTTGGCATCCTACAGCCTCCTTCACTTCTCCTAGTGTACTGGTCTTTCTCCGGGTAGCGCCTATAGCCTCTGGACACTTCGCTGACAGTCACAGCAAATCTTCTTGCCACAGCTCATATTCACGTGCCATCCTGGATGAGCAGCACTTCCTGAGCCAACTGTGTGGGTTGTAGAGTAGAGAAGTGGTCTGAGGTCCCCACCCACAGAACCGCTCCTTTATTGAGTGTCTTGCTAATTGCCAATAATTTCCACCTGTTGTCTATTGTATTTGCACATCAGCATGTGAAATTCATTGTGTTTCAGTTTTGCTTCCTAAGTGGACAGTTAGATTTTACAGAAGTTAGATTTATTTGAAGTTATTTTGTATTGTTTACATACCCCTTTTATTGTTTTGAACAGTATATTTATTATTCCTTCAAAACATTGTGAAAAAAGTTACATATCTTACATTAAAGACACTTTATGTTCCTGTTAAGACATTCATTATAATTTTACCAGCATGAAAGAAGAGAACGGAGATGTTTAACTGACAATAACATCTGGGCAGGCAAAGAGGAGGCTTAATAGTGACCAGATTTGAGGGGCTGCTGGAGTACAATGACAAATGCTTCCAAACTGACCTCTTAAGACACTGAGTCGAGTGGTAGCAGTAAGCTCTCCTGCTGAGTTGGAGGCATGACATTCATAAATCGCCTCATCTCTGGGGGTCCTCAGTGGCTGGATCCTCAGGACAGAACCCGACCCATCGTCAAACTCTATCACCTGGTAATGTAAAAAAAAGAATAAATTCAACGTTCTGCAAGTTTAATGGAATTAAATATTTAGCTTATTCAAATGAATTGTTTGAGAATAAAGCAGCTGGTAATTTTATTCCTACAATCTGATTAAATATTTCAGTGACACAGCCGCCACACTTAGCTTTTCTCTTTAATGTTTTCAAACTATTTTTTACTGAAACAACTTAAAAAACCTTTTTCCCATCATCCTTATAAAGAAAAGTACATCAAAAAAATTCTGGGAACCTGTAATCATCCACTGTTCTGGGTAACTTTATGGGGCAGAAATACATGGAAATGACTTTCGCCCATTTAATTTTGTTCTTCTTGGATATGCAATAATTTGGGATGCTTTAAAAAAAAAAAAATTATATGCTGCATTATAACTGCTCTTGCATAAGCTTAATACACATGTAATTGATCTGGATTCAAAATTCTGGGACATTTTCTACTGACGGAAATCCAATAATGATAAATCCCATAACAAGTCCTGCCCAGCAGGGCAGCAGTGACGACTCAAATTTCATAAAGGTCTGGATTAAAAATAAAAGAGCTGCTCTATTTTTTATTTTTATTTTTTTATTATTTTTTTATTTTCACAGATCAAAATAAAAACTCAGAATACACCAATAGAATAAAATAAAAAAATGTGATGGAGTGTGACAGAAACCCTTTAGGGCTTATACCAAGGCCACACCCGTAAACCAACAAAATATCAGGCAGCTCACATTATGAAAGTCCTTTCAGAGAAAACAAAATAGACATATACAGTAACATTATTTTTACATTTTAGCATTCAGATTTCAGGGGGTCAAATTTTTGTAAAATCATACATCACTGTCTTTTTTGGATAACAGTATTTTTTTCAAAGACTTTCTACCATTTATTTCTGAAGATTCCAAATATTTTCCATATTCATTCCATAATTTTGCACCACGATGCCGAAAAGAAAATTGCACTTGAGTTTTAATACTTAACGGTAAATGAAAAGACAAAGCTTGTCTAGTATTATAAGAATGCACTTGGCAGTTCTTAACAAAATATTTCTTAAAAGTATCAGGAGACTTACCTTGTTTTATCATAAAAATAAAGGTACATGTTTGATAAATATTAATTTCAAAAATATTCAACAGCTGTAATTTGGAAAAAAGAGGAGCACTAGCTGCATCAACTTTAGAGAATGTTGCTAAGCGAACAAAAGCTTTTTGCAAAAGTAGTATTTTTTTAAGATAACTAGGAAATGTACTTGCCCAAACAATATTACAGTATGACAGGTATGGATAGATTAATGAATAATATAGAGTTAACATCACTTTATTGTGAACAAAATTTCTAATCCTTCTCAAAATACCTAGAGATTTAGTGACTTTTTGCAGACTGTACCAATTTGTTCTCTCCAAAGGAGTTTGTCGTCAAGTGATTTGGTCACAAACAAGAAACAAGAGAGGCTAACCTAAACCTGCAACTTACAGTCGAGAGCATCCTGGGCACAGTGTGAAGGGTGGTGGGGGGATGGGGGGGGGCTGAGCGTATAAGAATCTCACAGACTGTAGCCCAAGGCATCATCTGACTTATAGGAGAGTTGAAGAACATGGCATTTCTCACACCTGTGCAACCTTTGAAGTAGAAAAGCAAGAAAACTGATTGCATCTTTTGAGCTTCAAAGCACACCGTTTGTGACTAAAACAGATCTCTCAGCTCCCAGTGCTAAGCTAAATATCAGCTGTCAATATTACAATGTATTAAATATTGGAATTTTTCATGATAAATAATCACTATCATATTCAACCTATCATTCAGAATTATATTCTATTTACTAAAATAGGTCTTGATAGACTTAATTATGAATCTCCATCATAAGGTTTGATAAAATACAAAGTTTAAAGTATTTTGCTCTTGATGACATCACAAGGGGCATATGATCCATAAGCATTAAGGAACACTGTGGGGGACTGATTTTGACAGATTCTGAGCAGTTAAATTGGCATATAATCACGAGCGATTTAACCCTTCATGTTTAGGCTAGAGTCTGACTTTCAAGTCTCATGGATGCTGTCATGGATGGTAAAACTAAAGAGAAGAGCAAAGATGGCAATTCTGATTATCAAAACATGAATAGTAATATTCATTCCTTATTTATTCCTCTCAGTTTTTCCACCTGGTAGTTTTTTTGTTGCATCTTTGAGTGCGGGAAACATTCAGATAAGTTTTCAAAAACCAACTTCTGACCGCAGAGAAATGGGTTTGTTTCTGCATCTGTTGTGAGCAGTGATGGTGAGAGAGGAATGGACTTCTCTACGGCACAGACAGACTGGGAATGGGTACCAAATTCAGTACTTTTGTAAGTAATGAATTCTGTCAGTGCAATAGATACCTGTTTCACGTGAAACCAAACAGTCATTTGTTTTAGTACCTAAACTGATCATTGATACAGAGGGAATGAAGGAGTGGGTAACTTTAACACTGCATAGAACAGGCAAAAGTGTGATACAACAGAACCCACTGGTACAGTGAATAAAGGAAGGATGGCTAAGCAAAGAGCTTCAGAATATGGCTCCAATTTTCAAAATGCGATGCAAATTACACTTCCTGCGATTTTCGCGGCCTATTCTGCAAGGCCAGCGGCGGGTGCATTACTAATCTGAGGAAGCACCTGGTTAAGCTCACAATTTTTGTCATGGCGGATGATTGCACAATTTTTTAAAGCCTTGGATCTACGGCTACAGCTTCTGCATTCAGCACCATTAGCATGCCTGCATCTTTTAGAACTTTGTTCTCTGTAGCAGGCAACCTGGGTGAGGGGGCTGCATAACCATCTTCTCTGATCAAGGTGCATAACTATAGCGTTAAAGATGATGTTAGCCTCACCGATTCTAATGTAGCAGGAACCGTTATCAAATGTAAACGGTATCTTTCCCAAGAAGTGGGATTGTGATGCATTTGTGTCCTCGATATAAATTATTTAATCAAGTGCCATCTAATGCAACATGTCTGGAAAATCATCTCTATGCAATCACCATTTCATATGAATGTTTAAAAAAAACTTTTCTTTAAATTATCACTTATGTTTTAAGTGAAAAGATAAAACTTTGTGCTCTGATCTTTTTATAAAAAGTTCTTCCATTTGTTTGATCCTGTTCCTGCTAATTTTTCCTGAAATCCATGGAGTTCTCCAAACAACTCATTGACAACAAATCATCAAAGGAGGAATTTATTAAAACACATAAAAAGGAGAATAAAACAACAGAAAGGAACTGGGAAATAGAAATAAAAGAAAAGCTGTGACTGTTTTCCTGATGTGCTGTAACTTGAGGGATATGTGTGTGTGTAGTTGTATATGTTACTTATTTAGAACCTTTTTTGGTATATTTGCTGACCTTCTGAGGACCAACAGGCATTACAGGGACCAAAAAGCTGGTCCTAATGTGGCAGATCCGAATGTTTTCATGGTTAAGGATGAGGTTATTTATTTTTAGGATGAGGTTATGGTTATGGTTAGGTTTGTATTGAATGCAAGCTAATTTAGGGTCTCAACTCTAAAGTGTAGGTTAAGTTTAGGGTTAGGTATGTGTTGGTAATGTTTAGGGTTAGGGAAAGGGTCACGGTTAGGCCATATGAATTACTGGGAAATTAATAGAAGAAGAAGAATAGGAGAACAATTCTACTTTATTTTCATTACAATTGTCACAGGTACAAAGCAATGAAATGAAACCTCTGCATTTAACCCTGTATTTAGTGTGACACAACGTGTGTGTGTGAAAGCTTGTTTCTCAGAGGGCAGATTTAAAAAAGAATAGAAAAACAACTAAAAGAAACTACCATGACACATTTATAGACTTTTGTCACCGACTATATCTAAAGGGAGTTTGGCTGATCGTACAAATAATTCTGGTGACCAGCTTTATTAAGATAACTTTAGTTATTAGGGTTTTCAAAGATTTAGCGTTAAGTACTGTATCACAAAGCAATAGCAAAACATATGGATCCTCACAGACTATCAGCTGGTATGAAAGAAGACGCTCTTTCACTAGAGTGAGTTAGAGGAGATGGATATGTCTCCCATGCCCAGCCATTAATCCATTAATTATGAAGCTACAGCCCGGAAATGGTCAGTTCAACCTGTAATAAAGTCTCCAGTAAACAACAGTCCAATCAATGAGCTTCTGTTTTGACCTCTGTCATCAGATGCTAACCTGTATATTTAACAGCGATAGAAGACGTCACAGTAGCGTGTCTTACCTCAAATCTCTGGTTGCTGACTTTTTTGCCTTTCTTATTCCAAACAATCTTGGGCTGTGGATCTCCTGTTGCCTGGCATACGAAGGAAGCCACTCCCCCCTGCACTCCAGTTTGGTGCTCTGGAGTTCTTGTGAATCTAGGTGGAGCTGTGAGGGAAAGATAATACAAGAATAAGTATGGAAATATCTGTAAAATGAAATATGTAAAACATGCAAACATGGTGTGTAATTAATGATATACATAAATACATTACATGTATAATGTAGTTCTTATTTCTGGAGAGCCGAAGTGTCAAGTAACTAAGTACAAATACTTCCTTACCTTACTTAAGTAGAAGCTATCTATACTTTATTTTATTATGTTTAATTTGTACTTGTACTTCTTACAGATTAAGAATAGACTCCTTAGTTTTGTTTCATGTAAGCTACTTTTTATCATGGCCTTTTGATATATAAAAAAATATAAAAACCATAAAAATAATGAGTTTCATTCAGACAATTAATTTCTTTGAGGTTGGACTTGGTACTGCACCAACTTGGTGTTCACTACATGCCAAAATACATAGTTTTTCAAGAGGGTGCAAAGTTAAATTTGAGACTGTTGAAAATTAAGTATAAGAAGGTTAAAGGAATAGTACACCCAAAACATGATTAGCCTTCATTTTCTACTCACCCCCATGCTGAACAACACTCTGGAGTACTTTTTTGATATCTCAAATGCATCTGGAGATCTGGGAGGCTTCTTGCTGTCTGCTGACATTCAAATAATGGAGGTCCATGGCGCCCGAGACAGAAAGGTCCATAAAAGTCCACAAAAACGTGTCAATATTCCTCCATACTGCTCGTCCAATGTAATCCAAGTGTCCTGAGTGGGTAGCATCCAGAATTTACTCGAAACGAAGTCATTTAGAATGTTTTTAGAGCATAAACAGTAGTGTATAGGATTTCCTAATAGCGCCCCCATGCGCGCTCACGACGCTACGGAAGCCGGCAGACCAAACCGGAAGAAAGTGCGCATTCAGCGTCTGGTCTGCCGATAATGCAAGCGTAGAAGAAGAAATGTGCTGTTTACCTGTGCAAAGAAAGAAACAACGAAAGAAAAATGTCTGAGGACTTCAGTGTTGAGGAAGAGCATGAGTTCTTTGCCGAGCTGAATGCGCTGGTTTGGTCTGCCGGCTTCCGTAGAATCGCGAGGCGCGCATGGGGGCGCTATTAGGAAATCCTATACACTACTGTTTATGCTCTAAAAACATTCTAAATGACTTCGTTTCGAGTAAATTCTGGATGCTACCCACTCAGGACACTTGGATTACATTGGACGAGCAGTATGGAGGAATATTGACACGTTTTTGTGGACTTTTATGGACCTTTCTGTCTCGGGCGCCATGGACCTCCATTATTTGAATGTCAGCAGACAGCAAGAAGCCTCCCAGATCTCCAGATGCATTTGAGATATCAAAAAAGTACTCCAGAGTGTTGTTCAGCATGGAGGTGAGTAGAAAATGAAGGCTAATCATGTTTTGGGTGTACTATTCCTTTAACATCCAGAATTGTGGACAAATTTTTCTTTCCTAGGTTCCTGCATTACTTTTAGTTTACTTTAAGTAGTATTAAAAATGGTACTTTTAGACTTTTACTTGAGTTAAAAGCTTAAGTTGATACACTATCTTCTACAAGAGAGTTTTTAAACAGCAGGATTTATATTTCTACTTGAGCAATAAAAAATTATACTTTTGACACCTCTGCTGGAAAGGCTTATAGAGAAGTTAAGCTTATCTAATCATACCCCTTCTCCTTCCTATTCGCTGCAAAAAAAAACAACAATTTTCCGAATTTCTATGAATATACACATTAACATGTGCCTGCACACACCTTCATTTATACAATTGTTACTCATTGTACACACGACTTGACAATTGCAAAAAATATGTATACACATCTGTAATACCTTCACAATAAACCTGCTAATGATGGAGCAAAAATATATAAACCGAGTAAGGACCAAAGTTTTAACATAATAGTTCATAAAAAAAAAAAAAAAAAAAAACTGAATTCATCTAAAAATCCTTATGGAACACGGAACAGATTTGTGTCACACTGTCAGTCAGATAGGTGAAAAAAAAGCCCATATTTTTATATTACAACAAGGAAAAATTCAGCAGTTTGAAATATATTTCAGTTGTAATACCAGTGCTACCGCCACTCACTACACTTAGGAAGAGTTCAGGACCAATTGTCTTAGCTACCTCCAGTTTAATGCAACTGTTTTGCAGTTAGCTAAAATATATCACTTGTAATTTATGATAATTATGTACTTATAGATATGTTTTTTTTTTAAGCTTGGGTGTCTCCATGCTTTTTGATGCTATCCTTTAATTCAGACAAAGATTAACCTGAAACTTTAGTGGCTAAGTGTTAAAGATTGATTTTTCCTGCATTCACTGGATTATTTCTCAACAGTTACCAGCAGATGGGGAATGAGGGCAGCTGTGGATGAAGAATGGAGATTTAAAACAAACATTGAAAACACTGCATATGTCTTCTTTTCACTTGTGCATAACAGGCCAAGGGGAAAGAAACCCCCAAACCCAATGATTTGGATATGAACCACCAAAGAAGCAAAATATGATCAGTAATATTGAATTATTTCAGGAACGCATTTTAAAACACAACTGAAAAATACCAAAAAAAAAAAAAAAAAGAAAGAAAGAAAAGAAATAACACAACCAGTCCTCAGTGGTTTAAAAGAGAAACATCATGATTTTTTTTTCATTCCTGTTTTCACAAATAAGTCAAGACGTATCCTTTGTTTTAGGGAAAGTTTGGATCTATAACATTTTTATGACATAATGATCAATATATATTATTGTAATTAATGTATGAAAACATTTTGCTTTTCAGGTTTTAGCACAAGAAATTACATATATAAACTATGATATCTGGAAAACATTATACTGTAATATTGTTGTTGGACAGCAATTACAGATTACAATTAATCCCAACTTTTCATTACATTTAAAAACTTTTCTATTATCATATCTCCTTCGCTCAGCTTTAGCATTTCAGTCACTATATATTGCCTGGTTCAAATGGCAAGACAATTCTGGGGATTTTTGACCTGATCTTCCCCTTCCGACATTCTTAAGGATGCTCTGATTATCGTGATGCTCCAAGGATAATCTTATGAGATAATCCTGCTGTGTGTGCAGTCTGCTCAGAAGGGTGTTGGAACTGCTCTGACCTCAAATCAGGGATATTCAACATGTTGGCTGGTCCCCAGAGGACAAACAAGGACGCAGCCTGTTGAATATAGCCAATCAGAAAGCAAGGTGATGAAAACACAGCAACAATAAAACAAAAACACACACCGATATCAGTGTAGCAAGGAGAGCCAGTCCTTTATCCAATACCTTCTCTTTCTTTAATTTTCTTTCTCTGTTAAAATTGATTGAGATGCAGTGATCCTATACCTGGATCGGATAACAGTGATTTGATATCCAATCTAGTCCAATCTTTTTTTTTCTGCTTATTTGTTAATAAATTATGAAAAGTACATTTATATCTGTGTTAATTTGTTACCTTTTTTTGACTATGTTTTTATGTTTTTAGTTTATTCATTTAACATTGGTTCATTCTTGGTGAAATCTTTTTGTGTGTGGTGTGTTGTGCTCACCAAGCTTGTAAACCTTACACTGTAGGGACAAACCCGATTTATCAGGGATTTTAGATTTAAAAAGCTGACATACAATTTTAAAATCTTTCTGCATGAAGCAGGTATAATTTGTTTGTATCACCGGAAATCCATTCAACTGGCCAATAGGGCTGAATGAGTTCGCCAAAAATAAAAATTGGAAATTTTTTTCTAACTCTATTTTTGCATTTGTGGTTTTATTTTGGTATTCATTTGCACACAAGCATATTAGATGTTTCACTTCAGACTTTTATTGTTATCATAACATTGAAATCTTGCATGTAGAGTCCAATGTGATTTCAGTTTTACTGTTGTGTGGCAACGTAATTACTACTGTGGGTTAGCTACAAATCAATTTCCCCTTTTGTGTGGTGGCAATTCCACTTTAAACTTTAAGCATATAACTGCAGCCTAAAGCCCAGGAGTAAGAAAGTCAGTGTTTTAATCTTGTTTTATGTAATGAAACCAAATTTGAGAACCTCTGCAATTTAAAAATGACAATTATACTGCTAATACAGTGAATTGCCAAGCTAAATGTATTATTGGAGAGGAGATCATGAATGCAGGAAGCCAAAATTACAACAGAGTATTAAATTACTGCTTCAAAGCAAATCTTAACACTTAAAGCATCATGCACACTAAAGTGCAGGTCTAAACTTGACATGTGTATATGATTTTGTTATCATATCTGAACATATACCATGATACTGTGACCCAAACAGTGACAAATATATGCTGATCCTTTTATCAACTGAAACTTTGGGTATAATTTAAAACAAACATTTTTGCTGACAAATCTCTCTTTGGGAGGCTGCACAGTGACGCAATGGGTAGCACTGCTATCTTGCAGCAAGAATGTTCCGGGTTCAATTCCCGGTCCGGGGTCTTTCTGCATGGAGTTTGCATGTTCTCTTCTCCCTGTGCATGTGCGGGTTCTCTCTTCCTCCCACAGTCCAAAAACATCACTGTTAGGATAATTGGCTTTTCTAAATTCTCCTTGTGTGAGTGGTTGTTTGTCCTGTCAGGGGGTGTACCCCCAGCCTCTCACCCATTGGCAGCTGGAGATAGGCATCAGCACCCGTCGCGACCCCAGCAGAGATACGTGTGACGGAAGATGGATGGATCTCTCATTAGAATCAATAACCAATATTTCCATTCTATTATTTTCTAGCTCTGAAATCAGTATTATAATCACGCGCCGCACAATGGCGGCCCACTGCTCCCCAAGGGGATGGGTTAAATGCAGTAATTTCCCACTAGGATTATTAGAGTACATAAAACAAAAAAATAAAAAATGGTAGGGCTGAAACAATTAATTGGATTAATGGTGATTAATCAATTACTGAAATAATCATCAACTAACTTAGTAATTCATTAATCGTTAAATTGAATGTAGAAGCTTTTAAATATGGTTTAGCGGACAGAACAACCCACTCAGAGCAGTAATTATATCAAAATTATAAAAAAAAAAATATATAAATGTTTTGCATTTAAGATAAAAAACCTTTATCGTCTTTTACTGTAATGTGCTCAATATGCAGAACTCCTCAAGTGGAAAAGTTTAACCTGGTTTCATTTTGTAAAAAAAAAATAATCGACCGATTTATCGATTTGCAAAATAATCATTATTTGCAGCCCTAAATAATGGGATATCATGATTCTATGTGTCATAGCTAAATGCTTAAGAAGCACTTTATAATCTCTAAGCAACCCAGTTTATTTTAAGTCTGTGTTACACTACTTGGAATACACCTACAACCCATCTCCCAGTTTAGACACGCATGTGGGTGGCTTTGTGTCTGTGTGTGTGTCTTCTTCCGTGTATGTGTGTGGACGCTCCCATCATGTTTTCCCTCTGTCCCTGTATCACCAAAGAAGCTTAATATTTCTGTGCCATAAAGGATTTATGAAGACTTACTTCTGACATGACCACTAAAGCCTCGCGTTCTGGGGACGGCAACAATATCATAACCCCAGCCTCCGCTGGATTGTGACATCACAACATCAAAAAGATTCGTCCCGTCAGTCACGGCGCGTCACCACCAGCTCTAATGGCATTCCAGCCAAACCAGAAAATCCCTACTTAAGGGCTTACCGCCAAGCGCCCTGACAAAGGGAGAGAAATTGCTTTTTGCTGTTTAAAAGGCGGGAGGGGGGGAAGGAGAAAAGCTAAGCTGTTCAGAGAGGGGGAGGAAAAAAAAACAGGAAAATAGTAAGGGGAAATTAAGAGAAAAGCCAAAAGCAATCGAGAAGAACAGATGAGAATGGAGAGAGGAAAACGAGCAGGAAAGGAGGAGACGCAGAAGGGGAACCAGATGTGACGCCAAACAATAAGAGAAAAGCAACCAATTAACTGTAAACCTAAGTGCTTCACAGCCAAGTACCACCTCGCATGCAGCTTTATGAGCTTTTACGAAACGCTCACCACCTGGATACAAGCGAGTAATTGCACAAGACAAATAATTTCACATTCAAATTAATGAACAACTGTGAATTCCAGAGAAGAAAGAAATGCATAAGGAAAAGGAAACTTGGAAGAATGAATCTAGAGAAATGTTCAAGAGAAAATAAATGTAGGGAGGGAACAAAATGCTCTGGCAGGTTAAGCTGCACTCACTGATATTTTTTTTTCCACATACAGTTAAATGCCAAAAAATTTACTTAGAAAACTTGTGATACCAAAAGTCAATTCCTTTCTATATTCAGAAGTGGATCTTTTGTGATGATACTTTTGTAATTAACCTGGATGTAACAAGATCTGGCAATAAAACACGGCAATATTTTTTATCAAAGGGAGGTCAATTTTGGTCAAAAGCCACACACTATGGTGAGGGCTTTCAGTGTGAAACTCTTTGCCTATAATAGTCTAATTTTGCAATGTAGCACAATATAATAAAATAAAAATAGTAGTAAGCAACATTTGGTTGTGTTATCACCAAAAATACGGTTATTATCTAAAAAAGGATTACCTCTCAGGCTAAAGGCCTCCAGTCACACTACTACTGCTGAAGTCATGACTTTCCCATTTATTTATGTGAAAGCACGATAAGTATTTCATCCATCCATCCATCTTCTAACCGGGACCTAAGTGGGGCTGCTAGGGGTGCTGGAGCCTATCTGCAGCTGTCAATGAGCGAGAGGCGGGGTCACCCTGGACAGGTCGCCAGTTATCACAGGGCAACACAGAGACAAACAGGACAAACAACCATTCACTCACACCTAAGGAGAATTTAGAGAAGCCAATTAACCTAACAGTCATGTTTTTGGACTGTGGGAGGAAGCCGGAGTACCCGGAGAGAACCCACGCTTGCTTAGGGAGAACATGCAAACTCCATGCAGAAAGACCCCGGACCGGGAATCTAACCCTGAACATTCTTGCTGCAAGGCAGCAGTGCTACCCATTGTGCAGCCTCCCAATCAGAGATTTGTCAGCAAAAATATTTGTTTTAAATCATACCAGAAAGTTTCACTTGATAAAAGGATCAGCATATATTTGTCAGTGCTAACCACTGCTCCACTAGGCAGCCCACTATAAGTATTTGATAAAAAAAAAAGGGAAAACAAAAGACAGAAAAAACGTATTAGATATGAAAGGTTTGTATTTGCAATTTATTTTTTGAGAATACCCCAATTGGCTAACCAGACTGACTAATAATTAGCTGCTAACAACATTTCTGGTATACGTGTAATTAAGGAAAGCGTAATTCCATTTTCTTTCTTTTTTTTATGTGTGGGCTACCTTTGTTATTGTGTGTTACAAAATCTAAAACACTTTGACTGATCAAACGAAAACACTGAAGAGATATCCTTCAAAGCAAAGACTGAGATTTGTGGAATCTTTTTTCTGATGCGATAATACATGCTTATTTGACATTGGACCATCTGATGATTTAAAAAGCATGAAAAATAAAACATGTCACTAATTAAACTTGGATTTGTTCAAGAGGGATTACTGATTTTATGTACAGCTTTTAATTCAGTTCAGTTTATTCTTATAATGGATATTGTAATTTTTAGTTTTTACCTCATGTACAATATTGCTCATTCTTGTGAACTCAACTGCATAATACCACATCTTGTGTGCCATGACAAATTTTTTTCACTAACTTACCTCAACCTTAATAATTTTTCATTTTTACTGTGGAAGAAATTGTGTCTTTGCTTATGTGTATTTTCACGCTGTTGTATGTAATCCATGCCTATTTCTCTTATACTCTTGAAAGTTGCCAAGGGAACATAATTATTGTAATTCCGTATTTTTGACACTGCATTGGCTACCTTTCTGACTGATCATGCATAAAATATAAGTCTGCAGATTAAAAGATAATAATGTAATATCTTCCATTTGGGGCCATAACGTGTGCAGTTTGCCATTTCATGCACACACTAACTTCTCGCGCATGCCATTACAGTGAGAGTGGGTGCGTGCTGCAGGAGAGAGGGAATGTGCGAGTGAAACACGGGAAGGCTGAGGGGAAAGGAAAAGAATGAGGAGTGGGGGAATCTCTCTCTTAATCCTCTTACTAATCTCTCCCCCACAAAACAAATGAAAAGTGTAAAGCCAGCAGAGCCATGCTAACAGGCTTGCTAGGTCTTCCAATTGCTTTTTTCCCCCTATCTCTCAGTTTTTTCTTTATCTATCCAGCTTCTTCATACTACGTCTCCTGTTTCACTCTCCAAGGTTCCTTAAGTCTAACACTTATCTGTATTCCTCACTCTTAATTCTCTGAATAACTCCTTCCTCCTGCTTTGCAGCTGCTCCCCTCTCAACCCCTTTCCTCCTCCCCCTCCATGTTTCTCGTTCCCCCATCTCCTCCTTCCATCTCTGGGGTGTTACATAAGTCATCTGTTCACATTGACTGAGTTTATAAAACGTGTATCTGCAGGTTGGGGTTAGAAAAAGAGATCAACCAGTTGCACCACAGTGCACCTATCTTGGTTCCTCTTTTTTTTAATGTCTCCCTTTATTTCCATTTATCTCCTTGTGCATTTTCTCTTTTACATGCCCCCAATCCTTTGCTCTGATTCTATATCCTCCTTCTGCCTCTTTTTTTCTTTCATTATTGTGTCAGCATGCTCTAACTATTTGGTATTTTGCTTGTGATCATTGCAGGCTTTACTTTTGGATATTGTAGTGCTTGACAGGATTAAGCACTGGACCAACAGACATGTAGGCCAACGGAGAACAGGCTGAAGAAAAATGAAATGAAAAAAAGGAAACCTTCTCTAATATTTACGGTTTCATTTTTTGTGAAATGTAAACTAATCAGCAGAATTAAAGACATTACATGTAACTGATGTTTTCAAGTATCTGCTGATTTGAACTAAATGCAAGATCCAAAAGAGAAACTTGGATGAAATTGAGCATTATCAGCATTTTTCTGCTCAACAGATGGCAAGGATTACACATCCAGCTCTCCTTCTTTGGAGATGGCTTAAAAATGAGCCAAACATTTTCAGAGGGTAACTCTGAAAGCAAAGGAACAATGCATCCGAGCCGAAATGAAATGTACTGATGGACGCTATCTTCAGAGAGAGTCTGAAAACAAAGAGTAAAACTAACGGAAGCTAATAAATGGAAGGGGGACCACGGGGACAAACTGCTGCTGCCAGATGGTTTCCTTAACGAAAGGGACACTTGAGAGAAGTCAAGTTTGTAAGAACAGATGCTTGCAGAAACCCTTAGGGAGAAATATTTTTGTGCATAATGTGTCAAGATTCTTTGCATCTTCGAAGGCCTTTTGATTTTTTTGAGAAATAAAATAACTGGAAAAAATAAGTCGGGCTTGAAACACAATGAAAACAAAGTGGTTACAACACAGTGAATTGTAACAATGCTTTGTAAATTGCATCAATAAAGTATCTTTGAGATTAATTTATTTTACTTGAATCACACATCAGGAAACAGTAGTAGCAACCATTTAGAAAGGACAACATTATTACTAAAATGAGGCATAATAGCTAAAAATATTATTTAGATAAAAACCAAAACAGCCAAGAGAAGCACAGATAAACTAGTTTATTGATTCAATTTAATGGAAAAAAGGGGGTAGTCACAATTTTAAACATTTTCACAACAGCAGAAACCTACACTTCTTGAAAAAAAAGTTTATTTTTCCAATATCTATGCCGTTGTAATGGTAGTTAAGAAACTATGAACATATGTGGCTATAGTAGGGTAGATTTATTGTTGGTAAATCCTTATGAACAAACTTTCTACATTAAAACATGTTAAAAAAAAAATTCAACATCAATTTGAATACATAACTACAATAAAATGTGTGATAAAATGAGCTTAAAAGTCATTATTTAAAAAGAGTACTTAATCAGATTTTTTTTTTAATAAATTCAATGGTTTGGACTATTTGAGAGTATACAAGAGGAGTTTAAAAAGTCTTAATCAGATAGGAAAAACTATATATTCTGAAGCCATAGCTGTAGCATCTAATGACTCGTACTAAGGAAACTTTAATTGGCTCTGAGTGTTAAGTAAATGATTCCCAAACATGAACTGAATTAGGTCCTTCAGATGAGCTCAGGAATGAGGCCAATAGGGAACTAAACCATGAGTCGTTAGTCTGAAGAATGGGTGGGCGGCTGGCCAGGACCATAACTTAAAACACATTAACTTCAAACCGACAAATTAAGAGCAAATGATCCGCTACTCGCTTTCAGGCTGGTAATGAAAATGGATTCCTGGACCCAGCAAACTTGTGCGCCTATCATCCATTTGCAGAAAACATAGATTTTAAAACGAAAACATTTGGCAAAATGGGCCAATCTGACATAGAGAGTTAAATTATGCAGAAATAAATAGGTGGAATTTGATAAAGCTATTACTCAGGTTTTTTAATATCAGTAATTCAATTTTATTTGTCTGAGTTCAAATTGATTAGTTTAGTCATTTTCATTGTGTATATTACATCCTAGCACCTTTGAAATATCACCTTATGGTTGCATATATATTATTAATAAATAAAACAATCCCATCTGTTCTGTGACATTATAGTATCATAAAAATTATTACTGTGACATTAACAGTGATGTCACAGAAGAGGATAGAATGAGCTTTTATTGCCTATAGTTATGCATGTCCAATTAGGGCTGCTCTTAATCACCCACAGCAGCCGGAGGGTCTGGCTAGTGCTGACTTAATCAGGGTTAATTCGCTAGAAACACAACGGGAGGAATTAATCAAACAGGATCCTCTTTTTTGCACAGGTCATTAGAAACACATGGGCAACCCACTGGCTATACAACTTTACTGGGTCAGATCTGGCTTCCCATGAAGGGGAACAGAGGGTTTCTCAGTGCTGGTCCCAGTGCATTAGTTCCATACCAGCGCTCAGCAACGTTTGAGCTAAGCTAATGCTATCCAGGCCTCTTCACAGATGATTGCACCTGTTTAGCTAATGCTAAGCTAAGGTAATCACATTCTTCTTCTCACAGATGGGTGCACAGCTATGCTATAGCTGCTGATAGCATCTGTTCTGTGCAGCCTGGATGCAGAAACAGAGAAACGAAGGTGTCGAAATACCAAGCATTCATGTCCATCGACTTAATCTGGCCTGCGCCTACAGTTTGAAACACATCATAGCTGGAAAGAACAGGAAGGGTATCCTGACTGATAAATATTTTAGGTTGGGTGTGAAAAAATGATGGGATCTGATACATATGTGAGTGTTTTAGATGTGACCCAGTTCTGTCACCTTTAGTGGAAACATACTGTTGCATGATTGATAACAATCTTTTTGACTTTCAAAGCATTTATACTATACATCAACCTATACGGCCTCATGCATGCTCAGAGTGGGTTCCCAAAAAAGTTTTCTTATGTCCTGCAATGCTGTGTCATATTTTTATTTAGCATCATCTCCATCAACATCTGCATCTGATCCCTTGAAGGCTTTTACACCTGGAATTTCATTTGAATGTTTTCCCGGTAAGTTAAAAGAATGGAAAGAGAAAAAAGGAGAATGAAAAAATGTTTTTCATTTCATGAAGATATTACTAATGCCATTTCTCCAAAGTTTGTGTCCTGTCATTCTTCTTTCCTATCTGTCTTCTTTCATTATTCCATTTAATATTTATTTCATTTTTCCTCTCATATTAACATTTCTCCTTTGGAAGCCATATTTCAGTCTCGGAGGTTAAAGTACTTTTTACATCACTTATACTTTAAAGATCAGCAGACCAAATTGTCTACTAGATTGTTAGTATTTTCACTTTGGTAGTGTTGGCATGAATTTGATGTAAACACATGACACATCTCAATTTTATTATCTGAATATAAATCTCTTTCTGTAATCTGAACAGACATTGCAGAATGCTGTTTACCTCCTGTGAAACGTATGGAAATTAAGAGAAAATGGACAGGGCAATCTCAGCCCTGAAAGCGCTAAAAAAAAAAAGAAAAGTAGATCCAATAAGACAACATATGGACTCAAAATGTCACCACTTCAAATCTCAGATGGAAATTGATTTCCTTTGAGCACTGATAAGAAAGAAATCCTTAAAATGTTGCTGTGGTCGCTGAATTAAGAAGACATTTTTACTTTTGTTCTTAAATTGTTTTACATTAGAATCTTTAATTAGAAATTGGAATTGATTAAAATTCACATCTCCAAATTTGATTGTTGCAATTTTTTTCTCAAACTCCCTTTTTCAACAGCTATAACATATCACTGAATATCTTCCTAAGAGTTATTGCAACATTTTTTCCCCTTTGGGATTAATAAAGTATTTTTAAATTGAATTGAATTAATTTTTTCCCTGGTTTGTGCATTTCAAGAGTTTGCTCCTGCTGTGGGACTGATTTGCAAAGCTAGACAAACTAAAATGTATTCTCTATAATGTTTCTACTACATAATATCTCTGTAGTCAAACAAAGCATATCTTTCCCTTTAGATAAATGAAGAAGGAAATATTTTTACTCCAAAACTGTGTGATAATCTTCACTAACTCCTGTAGCACTGGAAGCATCTAGTCTTATAATAACGGATACAAAGCCAAAGCTATCGTTATGAGCCGAGTTATTGTGACATTTTGTGCTGTGGTTCAGGCTTTATCGCTGATTTATCTCCGACTTAAGCAATATCAAACAATCATACAGGGGAAATGCAATCTACCAAAAAATAAAACAAAAAACAACCTGATTCTTTTTCATGCCCTAACAGATTCCCAGGTCAGAAACCTCTAATCTCTTACTTACTTAAGCCCATCCCCGTGAATCCTCAATTTACCCCATCCATCAGCATCAAGAGACCATAGACCTTACATAATTCTGGATGCTTATCTTGGTCTAATCTCATCTGAACTGAGCATTACCCGTGCTTTCCTGCATGAACATATAAAAACAGACATGCATAAATGATTTCACAGAGGCACATAACACTAAGCACAAAATAATGTCCTGTTTAGTAACTCAGCACATTAGAAGTGGTTGGTATCAACCAAAAAAAAAAAAAGCCCATCAAGCTAAACTGTCTATGTTGAAATCTTGGTTGATTTTTTAAAAGAGTTTCAAGTAGGAACCTACAATGACACGGTTCTTAAGAGGTTATCTTTGCCACAAAGGGGATGGGGAGATGGATGGAGTTAGATCCAAAGCATTGGGGTGTAAATTTTTCCTCTGGAACAATAAGATGTACTAAAGCTCGATTTAGTCTCCTTTCAAGTTTCAGAAAAAGATATCAACAAGCTCAAATATAATACTCAGACTTCCTCAATTTTTGTGTCTTCTTATGATCCCAAGCAGAGAAATCAGAGAGCTCTCTCTATGAACTAAATCTGGTCTCATCCCAGCTTCAGTTCAGGCTCCGACAGAGCAACGGACAACCTCTCTACAAGCACTCCTTTCAAGTTGTAGCTCTAATATTCTCAGAGTTTCTCAACTGTTGTGTCTCTTCGTGATCTGAGACAGAGAAATCAGAGAGCTCTCTCCGACCACTGATAGTCATAAGGCTCAGTGGCGCCTGTATACAGCAGCTTTGCTTCTGTCAGTAAGCTCCAGGGCAGCAGATGCTACAATTTGGCTCGCCATGATGGTGTGTGAGTGTGTAAATTCAGGTTTTGAAAGGTATCTCCTTTAAATCACGTGTGCTGTCATGTTAATGTCTCATGGTGTTGTCATAACTTGATGATTTAGACAGCGTATGCTGACATACACAAATTTTGGCAAATAATGCTGGCATACGTTGGATAAGCTATGGGTAATTTTGTATAAGTTCTAATCATGCTGGAGTACACTGAAACACATCAACATTATGTGTTCATTGACACACGTTAATTATAAGTTACTTATAAGTTGTGGTGTCTAACTTATCCAAAACCTATGAATAAATTGTGCATAACTTAAGAGTAACTTATCAAGAACTTATCTCCAAGACATATCAATGTATGCACGTATGTTTGACGTGTCCCAGGTGACCACTGAACGTTTTCCTAACTTACAACTACTGTATAATGGTGTATTGGCAGCATTTTGGTTTAAAAGGGGGTTCACAGGAGGAAACCGTCAGTTCTCCTCATGACTTCAGATGTTCCACAAGAGATAGAGGATCCGGCAAGGCTGAGATGGGAATACATACAAGCTGTCACCAAACATCAGCATGAGCCCATCAATTAAAATCTGTTCCAGTTGTGTGCTAATAGAGCCAGAAGAAGAAGAGGTCAACAGCGACGAGGGGACTGGGTCAGACCATGGATTGGGAGGCGACAGCGGTTTGGCATACATGATCAACTGATAGAGGAACTCCTTAGAAAAATCTTCTCTTGTGCTTTTTATGCAGGCCAGGCACCTTTGGGCGCATTGCTGCCCCCCCTCAGGACACAGGCTTGTGACATATCATGGGTATTACGCTGCTGTACGTTATGCTTAACTTACGCTGTCTTTGGACATTAGTTCTGGACTCATTATGAAGGGTTAGTGTTAGGGTTCAATGTTTTGCCCAGCTGGTTTGAGCTGGATGTATTTTGATAAAAAGGAATTGGCAAAACTTTTAGTGTCCACATGTGCTGCTAAAATAAAAAATATTTTATAGAAGTATCAGAATAAAGGGATGTGAATACGAAGGCATGCTACACTTTTTAGGACAGTATTTTTAATGCCATGTTTCATTTTGCTTCCATTTCACTGTTATGTTCTGCTTAGTGTTGGTTTATCAGATGAATTGAGCCAAAAAACAATAAAGAGTTTGTGGTTGTGGAGAGATCAAATGTCAAAAAATTCGACCAGTACTTTATTTAAAGTACCTTTACAGGGTACTGTATGAGTCCAAGCCATATGAGTTTCCAGTCAAACTGAATGGGCAGCAAAAGTTGGCAAAATGACGGAACATTGACAAGGCAATCAGTCACAAGTGAGCAGCTTCTATGTTTCAAATTACGCCTTATAGGTTATATTGAAGAAAAAAAAGTCATTTTATTTCAGCTTCTGAGTTCTTTCTTTTTTCTTTTTTAGAAAACAATAATGATGTGATTCAAGCTGAAGTTAAGCAGTATGATATTACTGAGACCTTCCTTAAGCTGAAACCACTATTTACTGCATTCACAATACGCAGTCTGCTTACTACAGCACAGAGTTGCAATTTAGCCTTGTGTCCTCCTCTGTAAGTATCTTATTTTATGTTGCACCTCACATAAAAAGGGGCTTGTTTTTCACCTGGAATTACTGTTACACCCAGGCTGCACGCTTGGCAGGGCTTGCTGATTTTAGGGCAAATAGGGTCAGTGGGAAACCACCATCTTCTTACAATTGGCCTTCCTCATCCCCATTCAACAGAAGGATGTGACACAGAGGCTGTTCCTTGCACTGGGTGTTGCACGGTGTACATGGAGCAGTGGCCTAGTTTGCAACCGGATCTAGGCATCACTCTTAATCCCCTAGATATATGACATAAGCACACACAAGCAGATAGCCTAGTTGAGAACTAAAAAAGAGGAGGTGGTACAAAGGTAGTAGAAATAAACGAGGAAATAAAGAAAAATAAGCAAAGCTGGGAACAGAGCTCTGCTTTCTTTTGTTATGGCATTATTTGTATCAGTATGCACCTAACTAGACCTTAAATCACACAGTCATTATTGTGCAAAATGTATTTCTGCAGCATGTGTTGTCCTTTCTTAAACTGCAGCTTCTGTTCTTGCATAACTTGTAATTAGAGTTAACCAATCAATCAGCCAGAGATTGGAATCGACCAATTTCCCCCCAACTGGCTATAATCATTGAGCAGCAGCTCAAATACAGAAAGAAAAAAAAAGAACCTCTTTTATACGGATTACTACAGCGAATGCTCCTGTTGTAGTGTTTCCTGCCGTGTCATTTTGGATAACATAATAAAAAAGGTGTTAAGAACTAAACCAGAACTAAGTATGAAGCAATGATGAGGATTTTGTTAAATCTTGAGTAATGTAACATCTTTGAATTATCTATGCTACTTCTGGTGAACTCTTCTTCCAAATAGTGCCTGTGCATCAGGATAAAGTGCTGAACACTAGTGATGTGCTGCAGAAAATGTCATAATATTTATTTAATCCTTGGCATAATTCAGATAACAAAACATCTGGGCATAAAATGTTTTTACATCACGGGTGCCCCCAGTTTGGGAATTTTTTATTCAACATTATAAGAAATGAAGTCAAGTCATCAGTGTCTCCCTCAGTTTTAAACATCCTATTAGCTGAGTTGAGTCTTAATGAAGAGTAAATAATTAAAGGTGCTGTACCTGATTCATGAGTAAGGAGACAGTTCAGTTTGAACGGTAAGCCCATCCCTAAACTTCTCTCCTTCAGACACTTTCCTCTGAATCCACATGCAGGTGATAAAGCACATATCTCGTAATAAAAGTGATGAAAGATACCCATCTAGGAGGACTACAGCCAGTTTCGAATACAGATTCAATCCGAGGCGGTTCCATAAAGCTCTCCACCTCTAGTAGGATAGACCAAGATTTAGAAAAGCTTTGTTCCTTCTTGGGTCATTCTTGTCGTTAAGTCTTTCTTCTCTTCCTCCATTTCGACCCTTTTAGGCTGTTTTGCTTTATATGAAGTGACAGCCAGTGAGATATCGCAACTTCCCCTTCATTGGCCGCAATGCTTCTCTGTTTAGAAGAGGTGCGCTTGGAGGAAACATTCTTAGAAGAGGTTTTTAGTGGCTGATTGGAAACTGGTAGAATTAACCCCAATGGCAGATAAAACTATCACCCTAAAGTTAGAAGACTACACCAAATATCCTAAATATGAGTCACTAATTTAACAAAATGACCTCTTCTGCCATACAATATACCACGTAAAAAGCATTTTTCCTAAAGAGATTAAAATTAAATCAGATATATTACATTGTAAATACAGAGTTACAGAGTACTGTTTCAAATGTGGTTATGCCTATTTTGTTGTAATGGAGCACACTGTTAATTTTCAGTTTTAAAGGTATTAATTATCAGTTTATGTTATTCAATTCTTATAATGTATTTTCAGTATTTAAAATATGGCGCGAGTTGGTAATTTATTAAATGACACTATTTACCCATTCAAGATGCAGGTAGGTTGGTTTTGTTAGGTGGTAAATAAGATGTGTTTGGTATATAGCTACAACATTTTAACAACAAACCAACAAAATTTTACCTTCATTTTTTATTTTTGGTTTTATGTGATTTCATCCTTAACAAAAAAAAAATAAAAAATTACACAGTCATAATAATAATAATCTGCAATTTGAATACCAAAGAAAACCATAAATTGGCATTGACAAGAAAAAGCCTGATTTAAATCACTTTACCTATAACATTTTGAATTTGTTAATTTCATTGAGCTTTATTGTTACCATGACGATGAGGATAACTAAGAACAATTTTATAATTGCAATTAACATTTCATAACATGCCATCTTAAGTAGAGAAACTAAGACATCAGCAGTCTGACAGCTTCTGTTCAATTCGCAATGTTTAAATCTCTGATTCCCCTGTCATGATATTAAAAGGGACGTTGAATGCTGCACACATGGAGAGATAAAAGGAAAAGAGAGCAGTTTTCCTCCCCTTTCTCCCTCTAAAGCCCTGCGTCTTTTCTATCTTAGTAGATGACATTAATAGGAAGAGAAAAAGGCAGAAAGTTAGTAAGAAATAAAACAGCGAGGTCAAGGGTGGGATTGAAGAAACCGTAGAGAAAAAAAAAGATGGAGTATGAATCCTTTCCACCTTTCTGGATCTGAGATGCCCTCCTAGACCTCAAAGAGGAAGTCTAGAAAACGTTATCGTTTGACAAATGACCAGGCTTTTGCCGCCTGACCCTGGCACTTCCACGTAGGACAGGAGGTTGAAAGCAAAACAAGAAAGGTCGGAAAGTATGCTTTCACTAGGGCTTCGTGAGGCTTTAAAACATTCCAGCACAGAAATTGCTGCCTGAAGCCTATACTTGTGTGTCAGTTTGGGTGCTTTTAGAGGGTGGTGATGATATGTGATCAGCATTGCACAACCGCAAGCTTGGAGCCACGCTGCACTTTCCTTTGGGCAAACACATCATCCTGTACATGCTAGATATTCAATCAGCTCATTTTACGCTTACTGAAGGAGCTATTATGAATTCAAATTTTCCAAAACGTATGCTCTAAAGGGCTTAAACTGTCTGCTTTCTCTTTGTAGAAACATTGTTTGATCCTTCATCCAGTCCTTTTGTCTGGCCCCCCCTTTCTCCTTAAATCTGTCAATAAAGATATAAATACTGAGACAAAATCATGCCAAAACCCATGACCAATGTGTTAATGCGCACGCAAACTTTCTCGAGAAAAGCTCTGGATAAGGACCAAATGGCACGGATGAGACGCAAACATGGTATTAACAGAATCACACAAGCAGTAGAAAATTATCTGATTTGCCATATGTGACGTGTCTGTCCATGCCAAGCAATACAGTGATGGACAAAAACAACTGGCCTCGAATCAGAGCTGCGGCCTAACTCACACTCAGACTGGCACAACAGCTCAGTGACATCTGAAGTGGAGAGCTCTGAAAAATATGGCATCAAAGTCTGAATATATGCAAAGAAATTAGGGTATTCGGAATAAAAGTTTTAATATGTAGGAAATTAAAAGGCTTAATATTCTATGCATGAAAGCCATTGGTGAGATGATGAAGTTGACAAAGGAAACCTGTATTATTATTATACTGGGATTTTCTTAATAGTTACAGGTAGCATTTCATTTTCCAACATTTTCTATTTACTCAATCAATCAAAGTTTATTTATATAGCACTTTACAACACCAGGAAGACCAAAGTACGTCAAGGAAACAAAAAAATAAGGTAAACATTTACTGGATGATTGATTTATTTAACTTTACTTTAGATGACTATTTTGTTACGTCAACTTGAGATTAACTGTAAAACTACCTAGTTATTAGAGATTTTGTTAACGTTACAATCTCTAATTTGTTTTAATAAACCATTTAATAGGAAGGCATAACCAATAAATTTGTATTCTCATTTTCACCTCACCTCCCACTGGTATTTTGTCTAACCCTTAGTATTAAGCAATGTTGTGTTCATGTGTCTGAGGGCAGTCACTATATTTAAAATAATTAATTATTAAGATTCAGACAATATAGCATTTTTTGTTTTGAACATTTACATGTTTAACATGGCTATTATTAGCCAAAGAACACTCTCTGTTTCTCTTCTCCGGAAAGTTCACATGTAAAGCATTTTTCTTTTGCTTTTAAAGTAGCCTTAATGAACCACATATATATCTAGACACGTTGAAGTATCTGTTTTCCTTTTAAATAGCATCAGAAATCTCTGAAATAAATTTTCTCTGATTAATTTTCAAATACCTTATTGATGTCAGCAATTACCCATCTGAGTGATATTTCACCAATAATAACTTCCAAGTAAAAAGTTGTCATTTATAACCTGTACCCTTTATGTATGCTCTATTTAATGATTACTTTAACCCAGTTTTTCATCATCTTCTCCACAAAAGTCATGTTTAAATTATTTAATCTCAAAGCAAGTTGGACTTATAATACTAACTGTAATTTGGAACTTGCCATATGGCTACTGTACTGTTGTGTTGTCATGCAGAGGAGTGAGAAAAGGAGGAAACATCCATGTAACAGCACTCACAGTCAGCATCAGCGAGCAAGAGGAAGCTGAGGAGAAACAGGCCTGGACTGACAGGGAGCATCGTGGGATAGGTCGACACATGCATGCTGCATTCACCGTGAGCTCAGAGCCTCACTGAACAACAGGATGATAGAAACAAGCCTTTATAACCTAAGGAGAAAAAAGAGAGAGAAACAAGAAAAACATTAGAGAAAATTCAAATGAAGAAACCATCAGTTATATATTTATGCATATGTGTGTCTTTAGCGATATACAAGGTGTAAATATAAGATATATATAATAACATCCACATCACACTCAGACTAACAGAGAGTGTGTGAGTCCCCTCCAGGCCTCACACTTCCTGTCTGCAGCTGTCTTTCCTCTCCCCGCTTCATTAGGACCATACACTCATCGCCGGAGGTGTATTTCATATGCGTGAGGGTGTTTGTGTGAAAGCTCAAATAAAGTAGCTGATGAATTCGAAGTCATGGCAAACATGTTATGGCGAAACATTATGTTGCCTCTAAAATAGAGTTTTCAACTAGGAATTAAGGAGTGGCTTCAATGTTCTTTCTTTTTTTTGGGGTGGGGATGCAGGCTGCACTTCCATGTCAGATTTTTCCCATATGTCCATCAGAACAGCGTGAGTTAGGTTTGTTGAAAGGACTGGATGACTCTAAGATGGAGGGGTGGAAGGACGGACCCAGAGATTGATGGATGATGGGGAGATTAAAGTGGGAAGAGAATGGCTACGGTTATCTGCTGAGTGTTGGATCAACATTTACATCACCGCCTTTATTCTTTCATCCTTTATTTGCTTCCTTCCTTGGACTGCCTTTTTTATGGAGCTATTCTTCCTCAGCTTCTTATACTCTCTTTTTCAAACAATTCCCACAGTTGCTTTTTATATTTGTACAATACTTCAGTCAACTTGATGTTGTATTAAAGTGCTTTAGAAATGAATGCGGAATGGTAAGGTGTAATGTTTCAATCTCATTTTTGACTTTCTCCATTTGTGTGCCCTTGCATATCTTTGTCGATTAAGCACTAAGAAAATAAAGTATATACTCCTTACAAATGTCTTCCCTTTAATTTACCCATTTGTTTTGGTCACTCCGAAATGTTTCAGATCATTAAACAAATTTGAATTTCAGACAAAGATAAAAAACAAAATGCAGTTTTCAAGTCATGATCTAATTTGCGGCCAAAAGAAAAAAGCAATCAGAACCAACATGGTCCCCCACCCTAGGAATAATAAATATGCCTGACCTAAATGATGGGAATAAATTCTCGATGTTCTGCCAGAGAGCAGATTTCATGGTTTGATAAATAACAGCAAGCCGTCCAGGTGCTGAAGTAGCAGGGCAGCCCCAGATCATTGCAATAAAACCAGCATGTTTAACATGATAATCTTTTTATGCTATCACAGTTTAATACCAGATGTGACAAGAAGCTTTTAGGGTGGAAAAAAAACGTATTTTGGAGAAGGGGTGGGTGGGGATGTGTTGGGAGTGAATACCTGCAGTGAGATGAATACTGATTTAAGAGGTCAACAAAGCACTCAGCTGGCATTGTGTATGATATAATGTGATCTCAATTGATAGGTGCCGACTCTGACGCAAGCTCTGAGCCTCATATAATAGAATTGTTGACGTCAACATTTATCTGTGGAACAGCAGAACTGACCAGCTGGGATCAAGATTAGCCTGGGGCAGTAATGTTTCATCTTTAAGGAGGGAATGAGGTCTGACCCAGACTTCACCCCTCACCTCCCTTATGACCTATCAATCTGATCCACAAGTCCAATTCACCTCTCTGTATACAATCATTGCAATTCTGTCAGTCTTCATCCGTTCTATATGCCCTTCATTCACTGCATGGTCAATGCTTCCTTCTCTTAGGAAAGCCACAAACGCTTTAGTCTGTGTGATGCAATGAGCGCAAAGGGGGTCCTTGTAGTTTTTTTACATCGACAACAGTGCAGGGATTTTAAACTCAATTTTGGTGAACTTAGCATTGATTTGTTGTAAGATCAAGCCTCACTATGTGGCGGCTTTTAGGTCCAAAGTCATAGTTAGAAGATTTTTTTTTTGCATTTGTGTCGACAATTTTTAAAAATATTTTACTAAAACAAAGGTAGATGGAGAGCCATTTCCTATTTAATCGATCAATGTCGATTCATTACAGACTTCTATACTGTAAGGACAATGCAGATGAAACTCAATAGATAACACCATAATATTCCTCAGAGAACACACAGATGTATGCATTACTTAAACACTCTTCCATTACGCAAACCTACCAAGGTACGCTGTTCTAGTACTTTATATAGAATAAATGTTCAACTCAATTCAATTCATTTTATTTACATGTGCCAATTCCCACCTGATACCACAATAACATCAAATAAGCAAAATTAGGCCCTAATTAAAAAAACTATTTTTTTTTTGTTGGGGAGTCACTCTTTTTTAAGGACATTCCTCCATTTTTGTCCATTTAGATAAGCATAAATTGCTTTAAATTCAGATTTTATTCTCTTACTCACTGATGCCATTTTAGCCCATCCTTTTTGTGCTGTTGGATCATGAATTCTGACCTGAACTGAGGCAAGCCAGCCCCGCAGGTCTACTTCATGTTGTCTGACAGTTGAGAATTTTATAATCCTTAATCTGTTGCACTCAACTTTTCCAAAGATTTTGTCAGTTCCATTTAGCTCCCAATTAAAAGAAAGGGTATACATTTTCATATTCTTTAAAAACTATAAATTATTAAAAACACATTTTATATAAGTTATGTTTGTGTTTTATATTAGCATTTTTTATGATCTGAAAATTTTAAGTATGTAGTAAAGGACAAAAAACGGGAAAAAATTGTGAAGGCAAAAGTTTATCCCATACTGAAAATACAAGTTTTTTTGTATGAAGTTTCTTAAATCATATCACCCAAATAGAACAGGCAGATTGCTGCCGCTGTCCAGAAAAGGGAACCATGGAAAATGCAGTTTGCTCTTTCCATACTCACATCTTATGAACGGCTGAACTGTGCAGCACCCATGTAATAGAGTACGCCTATATGTTTGCATGATCTCCAAAACTGAACAGATTCAGCATCCGCAGTCTTAATCCGCCCCGCTCCTGAACAAGCCATCTGATTAAAAAAAGAGGAAGGGGTAGGGGCCCCAGAGCTCTTAGTCTGCCTCCAATGAAGGCAGAAAACAAATCAACCCACACTGGATTTACGCTTGGTTTAGTCCAAAACAATTGCTTTGGGATAACTTAGATCTCTCCCTGCACAAATTAAGTACCCTGCACTGATTTACACTGCTGCAGTAGGGAGGGGAACTATGCCTTACTGTATAAATTGATTTTTACTTTCATCCAAAACAATTTGAATAATAAATGAGTAATTAAAAAAATGTATGACCTATGATCATATTGTTTCATAGTAATTTATAATACAAGAAATGCACCAATCAGGTGACCCATCATGATTTTCTTTGATCAAATCTGACCAAAACCAGGCAGGAATAATAAAACAAACTAGATATCTCATTCTGTTAGCAAATGCATGAAGACAGAAATGAGGCACTGATCTAATCACTAAACATCTTACCAAGCAGCACTCATACATTTCTGTTTAAGTAAATGAAAAAAAGGTGTGTAAGAGAAATTTGCTTTAACTTGCCTTTATCAGAGTGACTCAAGCCTACGTCTATCACCTTTTTTTCACTTTTTTTTCAAACAAATGAGCTTTCAGTGTTATAGTTCAGCAAGTGAAAAGAAAAATAAAAGGTCTTATTGCTGCATTTCCAGCATACTTTATTTATAAACATGTTAAACTAAACAAAAAATGTTATAAAGTTGCATAAAATAAAATACCTACATTTGATTTTTAATTGTTTCATATTCCCTCCATAATAAGTTTTCTACAGATAATTTGCTGCTTTGGTCTTGAACAAATGGTCAGTGAAACTGTCAGATTAGCATGCCCCATCAGACTAGCATACCCACTGTCAATATGCATGCGCAAGTTGTCAGATTTACATACGTCTGACACTTCAAGTGGAAAGAAGTCGACTAGGCTACTTTATTTATGTGTGATATGATAAACAAAAAGTTGCAGTTGAATGTAAAAACACAAGCCTACCAGAAAAGCATACTGGAAGTCAAGTAGGCCAGTTTATTTACACTCACCGGCCACTTTATTAGGTACCCATTGCTAGTAACGGGTTGGAACCCCTTTTGCCTTCAGAACTGCCTCAATTCTTCGTGGCATAGATTCAGCAAGGTGCTGGAAGCATTCCTCAGGGAGTTTGGTCCATATTGACATGATGGCATCACACAGTTGCAACAGATTTGTCGGCTGCACATCCATGATGCGAATCTCCCGTTCCACCACATCCCAAAGATGCTCTATTGGATTGAGATCTGGTGACTGTGGAGGCCATTTGAGTGCAGTGAACTCATTTTCATGTTCAAGAAACCAGTCTGAGATGATTCCAGCTTTATGCCATGGTGCATTATTCTGCTGAAAGTAGCCATCAGAAGTTGGGTGCATTGTGGTCATAAAGGGATGGACATGGTGCAACAATACTCAGGTAGGCTGTGGCGTTGCAACGATGCTCAACTGGTACCAAGGGGCCCAAAGAGTGCCAAGAAAATATTCCCCACACCATGACACCACCACCACCAGCCTGAAACATTGATACAAGGCAGGATGGATCCATGCTTTCATGTTGTAGACGCCAAATTCTGACCCTACCATCCGAATGTCGCAGCAGAAATCGAGACTCATCAGACCAGGCAACGTTTTTCCAATCTTCTATTGTCCAATTTCGATGAGCTTGTGCAAATTGTAGCCTCAGTTTCCTGTTCTTAGCTGAAAGGAGTGGCACCCGGTGTGGTCTTCTGCTGCTGTAGCCCATCTGCCTCAAAGTTCGACGTACTGTGCATTCAGAGATGCTCTTCTGCCCACCTTGGTTGTAACGGGTGGTTATTTGAATCACTGTTGCCCTTCTATCAGCTCGAACCAGTCTGGCCATTCTCCTCTGACCTCTGGCATCAACAAGGCATTTCCGCCCACAGAACTGCCGCTCACTGGATGTTTTTTCTTTTTCGGACCATTCTCTGTAAACCCTAGAGATGGTTGTGCGTGAAAATCCCAGTAGATCAGCAGTTTCTGAAATACTCAGACCAGCCCTTCTGGCACCAACAATCATGCCACGTTCAAAGTCACTCAAATCACCTTTCTTCCCCATACTGATGCTCGGTTTGAACTGCAGGAGATTGTCTTGACCATGTCTACATACCTCAATGCACTGAGTTGCCGCCATGTGATTGGCTGCTTAGAAATTAAGTGTTAATGAGCAGTTGGACAGGTGTACCTAATAAAGTGGCCGGTGAGTGTATGCTTGATGAAATAAAACAAAAAGTTTTAGTCCAAGGTAAACAGAATGTAAAGCTAAACTGTTTTAAACACAGGCAGCCTTGCTTTCTTTGTTCGCTACTTCACACCCTGACCTACAAGCTAACCTGTCAGATTGTCATACAACGGTTAAGTGTATGCTAAACTTGCCAGGCTGGTCTGTAAATGTTACAGCAGTTGTTTAAATGTTCCTCTCTGCATGTGCACGCATGCATGCTGTATTACTTTGCTGATTTGAAAGAACACAGGCATAAAAACTCATGAAATCTGTAGTTTGGCAGACTGTTTTTAGTTTTTAAAGTTATCTGGTGTGTTCAGCTAAATATAGACCCGAAGAAAAGACAACTGGCAGCACAAATTTAAAACGATGCTCAGTTTTGAAATGAAATGACAAAACGATCTCCCAAAATTCAACATTGCCTTCGCAGAACATGTAGTGGAAAAACCTTAAAGCTCTGAGAAAACAGCAGAAGAGAGTTCCACAAAGAAACAAATGCAGGTGTTCCTTTTTAAAGATTTAATTTTACGGGTGTCAAACTGACAAAATACATTCTCCTCAGCTCAGCCAGACCATGAAGCTGCCACATCCCACAAATGGCTATTTTCTATAGAAACAAAACTAGTTGAACCTAAAATCTGCTGATCTTAGTCTCACTAAGTGGTAATACATTACACAAAAAAACCCAAAACAAAACAACAACAAAAAAACTTAGGTGCTGACCCACAAGAAGGTTCCTAACAAGTTCATTACCTAATAGGAATGATCTCTAATGCAGAAAAAACCAGGAAGCATATTGTATAATGTTATCTTCTTCATGGTTTTTCTTAGGGTAACACTGGTACTCTATACTCACATATAATCACATTCTTCAAAATATTTTTTAATACCCCAAAGGAAAAATATGAAAGAAAAAAAATAGTAAAATTAATACTAATAATGATCCTAGATTCTAATATAGCATCAAGAAAAAAAATAAATCTAAATTCTTATTATGACTAGAAATTTACAATAATGATAAATTGTAAAATAAATGCCCACCTCTACTACTGGCTAATACTTTTTTTTCTTACAGCAAAAAAGTTGGCCCATGGCTTCCAGGCCTCGGCTCAGTCTAAGGCGTGAGAGTTAACCAATCCTAAAGAGTTGCTCAGATATGATTTAGAAAAAGTAGGTAGATGGACAGAGGCCTGAAGTAAGTCCTCTCTCCCCTCCTACATGACAACCATCACCTTTGGTATTAGGATAGTGACCATCAGTGTGAGGGAAAGACCCTCAATGCAAGCGGCCGATCGACCTTCTCTGTAGGGTTTACCGTACTAACATTCATAGGTGGGTAGAGGAGTTCTAACAATGCAGTAGGAGGAGCTTAAAGTAAAGCTGCTGCTCATTTGATTCGAAGAGAGTCAATTGAAATTATCCTGAAATTTGACCATGTGTTTACCTCCATTAGAGGGTTTCCAGCAACGTCTAACCAGGTGGAAATCCGTACATGAGGGACTATATATCCCTTCTGAATTCTGAACACGTAAAGATGGGAAATAAACATACTTGCATGTATGTTAAACTACTTCTGCGCATGGTTTATCTACCACCGCACAACAAAATCACACAAGCGTAGAGAAACTGCCGCTTTAAGAGGAGAAATCACTATGCGCACGCGCCACCTCCACCATTGCGCAGTCGAGATCGTACTCGGGATCTCACCACGTGCATGATTTTCTATCCAGCAGCCACGCTCAAGGGCAGCTGCGCTTTCAAAAGCGTCTTTGCCATCTGACTTATTTAATCTTTCCACAAAGGAAAATATGTTTTGACAGGTTGGGTGGAGACAGACCTCTTCTAAAAGCCTCCTCCTGATTGGGGCTTGCAGACATGATCACAAAGGATGTAGTGTCAAGAAGGAGTGATTTTCTCCTCTCGAAGAGGCAGTTTCTTTTTGTGCGGTAGTAGATAAACCATGGGCAGAAGTAGTGTAACATACCTGTGAGTATGGTTATTTTGCTCGAGGGTGTTTCGAAATAAATGCGACGCCATACTTCTGGGTTTTCATGAAAAACTGGAAGCATTTCCACCTGATGGATGGATAGATGGACAAACACTTTTTAATTTATTCTCTTTTACCCGTGTTTACATTTTGTCCTCATTTAGTTATGCTTTTACTTACCCCGCTTTATCAGAACAGCATCACCTAAACCCCTTTCAAATGCCTAATGGCGTAATAGGAAACTGATACCACTTTGGAGTTTGTGTGCTTATACGTGAGTGAGTTTGTGAGTCCGCTAATCAGTCTAGCTGATTCGGTGTCACTGGAAAAGCCTGCATTATTTAGTATCTCACTTCACAGCATGTCACGTTAATTAAAAGGCTAAGATAACTTGATGGGGGTGTCAAAGGGATGGTGGTGATGGAGGCCAGATAAAAAGACACAGGAGGAAACGAGAGGAGAACAGATAAAAAAAAAAGCACAAAAAGATGATAACTAAAGCTTGGCGTACAGAATCCGACCCAAACAGATGCAGAGGAACTGCAGCCAGGAAGTCAACAGACTGTAATCTGGGTCTCTGTTGTTGTAGGTATTATTGAGGGACTGAACAGAAAGCCTTTCCCTGTGTGGGAGATTCTGCTGTTGCTGTGGATCACAGTCAGTACTAAGCCATTCACCTACATTAGGTCCTATCACTCAATTATACACCGTCTGTCTGCCTGGGCCTGCTGATATCTGTTACACTTATCTCTTGGATAGATTCTGACAGAACAACAGCTGTCTCTGAAGCTGAGGCTGAGGTTGTTTGTGCAGGATGGTCAGCAGAACACAGGGGTAAAAGTGCAAGGGTTAAGGAACGTCATTGCGTCATTTCATTTTACAGATAATGAAAGTTATATTTTAATGGAAACGAATCATGCATTAGCTTTGATTTTTGAACATCGAAGTTCTGAACCCATTCCTTTATGTAAAACCTTGGAGTAAATGAAAAGTCAATTGACTGAGAGATGGGACACCAAAGTTAACAGATGAGGAGGCAAAAGTGAGGAAAGGCAATTTAGAAAAGAGCCTCTGATCCAAAAATGGAATGGAAATAAAAAGACAGCGTGGGCGGATGATGAGAGAGAAGAGGGCAGACTACAAAGCGACGACATAGTACAGCTGGAAGGGATGTTAAGGAAGATAGAGACAAAGACAAAGGACAGATCCTAAAAAGCGTAGCTCAAGGCTAACCATGTGCCGTGGAAATGAACAGTGGGAAACCTAATTTGATTCCATATTCCAAAAGCTGAGCCACCAAATGCAATTAGACATGCTAATTAACTTATTCTGTTTGCCCTGTTGAAACGGTGGCAGACTGACAGATGCGTTACCAAAGAAGCCAATTTGTGATTGTTGCATCATATAGCTGGACAGAGAACAAGAAAAGCAAAGTGGGACAAACAAGCCCTTATTAAGGATTGGTGCTAACACCAAGTCATCTTACAGTGCCTTGAAAATGTTTTTACAAACCTTAGACAGCTTCAAACCTTTGTCAAGATACCCTAAATAAAATCTAGTTTAAAAAAGTTATCCCATCGGTAAATGGAATTCACCTAATTTAATCGTAATAGTACTGTCCTGCAAAGGCCTCATTGGACATTAGTTAATGAAGACTAAAGAGCACAAATGATATGTTAGAGAGAAAGGTTTAGGCAGTGTTAGGGTTATAAAAGCTCTGAACAATCTAAAAATGTTTGGCCTATCACTAAGAGTATGGCACAAAAGGAAGCCTACCCTACTAAAAGACGTCAAATGAAGCACATGGTAACTCTTGGTAACAGCTAACTTACTATTTGAGCAAGAGGTCCTAAACAAAGAGTGGCAAAACAAATGTCAATGTTGTAAGAAAGCCATTAGAGATCAGTTTTAAAGTTTGATAAAACATGATAGTGGCTGCATTATGCTGAGGGAGTGCTTTTCTTCAGCAGGACAAGACAAGAAGCTGCGGGAGTTCATTCGGGCTTATTTCAAACAACCTGTTTCACTGTGATATGACTCAGTTGTGGGATGGGAGTCATTATGTGAATAAAATTGACATCTATTCAAATTCTTTAGTAAACACACCAAGTTATACAATTTTAATACTTACTAAATTGTCCCCCAAAAAAGCTTAAGTCCTTTATACCTTCATTTTTACTTATTCCCAAAAAACCTTTGTAAATATTTTTGAGTACAGACCATCCTTTGGTTCTTCGACAACCATTTAAACTAATATTATTATTTTACAAAGCAGCAAAGTTTTGCTGCCCTTTCAAAAAAAGGAATACTAAAAAAATAAGAACAAACCCTTCCCTCACACTGCAACAAGAGAACATCACTGAAGGAAGCTTGAAGGGAGAGCTGTTTGATGTGTTTAACTAGCGAGCATGCATGCGCACATCAACTCATCCACAAGCTGATTACCAGTTATCTGTCATCTTCCCCCACGGTACACAAACAGACACAGACAGACACCACAAGTAAGCCCTCAGCCTGTTTCCAAGAGAAATGTTGGTGTTTAAAGGCCACAAGTCTCAGCGGCAACGTCTGTGGGGATGACACTGTGACAGATTTTAATTGCCTTTCTTCTTGAAGTGACTCACTCAGCCACCCAAGAGAAACTACTGTATGTGTCTACATACAAAAGGCTCTCCTTTATGCAAAGTGCTGTGTTTGTTTATTTGTGTGTGGGAGGTAAAAGACAGGGGGCGGAGATAATATCATCAATTTACATCAATACTTAAATCTGAGCAAATGAGAGATAACCAGAAGTCATGTTTCTAGCAATAACTGCATGGATTCAGTGTTCCATTGATAAACTCAAAGAGATCAAGTTGGATGCTACATGATATATACGGCCTGAAAGGTCAAAAATACCTGAAAAATAAGAGTTTTTCTGCAGTAGAAGTAACATCTCTGAAAATAAGACTTTTGTCAAAAAAATTCAAATATGGCAATACCAAAACAGGATAAACTTTAACTTAAATTGAGAAGTCAGCGGAATTTTCTGCAAAAATATAACAGTTCAATTTAAATCTAAGTTTCTTTCTTCTTTAAATAGGGAGGATCAATCTTACCCCTCCAAAAAAATCAGCAAATTCAGTGGTGTCTTTCAGACCTCTAGGAGAAGCATGAAATCAATAAGAAGGACGATGAAAGGGAAAACATCAAGATGAGACTTCAGCTTTGTCGTTTAAACAAACTTATCAATCTCCCCTTTTGTCAAACTCTCTCTTCATCCTTATGTTTCCTCTGAGCCTCTTTCCACAGTGTATTCTCTTTGAGTTTAAATCCTTCTATTTTATACTTATAACTTCTCAAAAACATTATATTCCAATATTCATCTTCTACTCCAGACCTTTCACCATAAATCCGTATGTTCTCAGGCTTTTTGGTGCTTTTGCTTGCATGAGCTGGACTAATCAAAAAGGGAATGCTAATCCAATCAAGTATTACACAGTAGTGATTCTTATATAAATGACACCCTAAGTGAACTTCTTCTCTGATGATGAGACCTGCTGTCAAAAAACAACTCACAAAGTGTGGTTATGCAATTTATCAGAACCATAAATACGCTGTAGTATGTCTATCTCAGGCTTTATAAATGCAGTCCAGACTCCTTCAATGTCAATAGCCGCACATTGTGTATGGCCATATTTCCTTTGAATGATTACTTTGAGCTCAGTTATGAGCGCTGGTGTTCATTCCCTATTGACTGGCCTTGCAGAAAAATAACAGAAGACTGACTCAGAGGGGCCAAGTGGCGGTGGAAATTATTTTCTTTAGTCTTGATGTCTTTTCACATTGGGTGTGTGCTGCACTGCCCATACCATACCACTGCTCCCATTTAAAACAGAGGGATTTGATGCAGTGTAGAAAAGCAAATTATTATTAAATTAATAATAATTAGCTCAGCCAAGGTTTCCTTTTATTTCAATTCGTACAGAAAAACGAGTAAAGCTTAATCTATAAAGTCTTTTACCTACTGTCGACTTCCAAGAGTTTTATAATGCATCTGGTAGATTGGTTGATAAATAAGTTGAAAGTGTTTCGTATTTAGATGTTACGCAAACCACTCTCTATCTGTTGCTGTGCTCTTCCAGTCAGATTTATATTTAAGTTTAAGGCTAAATTGTTTTTTTTTGTTTTTTTTTTTGTGTGCTCAAGTGCAGAATTGTGAGTTTCTGCGCAAATTTCTAAAACAAAAATCTAAATCTAAGATACATATTGGTAGGCATTAAAGACAATAGTAAACATTTTAATAGAGAAAGACTATTCAAGGTTGATGCATTTATTTGCATTTCAGTTGTACCTATTTATTTCCCCATTATAATGTTAGCACAAGCAGACCTGGTAATACATCACCCCTGCGTAACAGTAAGCCTCTGGATTGTTGCCTTTAGACAGGTAATTTCATCACATTAATATAAAAAAGAATGCAGAAACACATGTACTAAAACCCTATTAACATCACTGAACAAGCTACATTTTTTATGGACTCTACTTGATAACAGAGTTCAAGTTTGGGACTGCTTATATTGAGTCCTAAGATTTTAGACAGTTCCTTCACTCTGCATCATGCATCACTGGGAATGAAAGCATTAAGACAGCTGTGACTAACATGCCCATGCTTAAGCTCTGTTGCGATCAACTCTGGCATGCAGCCGTACATGATACTGAAAGAACCAGAGAGGGAGAGGGCTAGACAGAGATAAGTGAGGCTGAGTGGATTGTGAAAGGTGTGTCCCTGCATGTGTGTGTGCCGGGAAAGAAAAAGGGGGTTGAGGTGGTTTGGGGTGACAACATGTAATTACCTATTTGCACTGCTTTTAGAGGAAATCTCATCGAAGGCTAATTGAGAGGTGCATTAGTGAGAGGGGTCGTAAAGCTGGCAGCAGGACTGCTTCAGGAGACGGATGTTCGGTGGAAGTGAGAGAAATATGAGAGATGAGCTTCGGCTGAGGGGCGAGAAGGTTAAGGAGAGGGATTTGAATTGCGGCGCACAGAGGGAAGGGCTAACTAATGGAGGCAGAGGAGAGAAAGTGAGGGAATGTGGCTACTTTAGTGAAGCCAATCTGCATCTGTTACTGTGTCGGCAAGTTTTACGGTAAAGCTATTTTTAGCTGCAGCTATACACTTATACATACCCAGACAGGAGTCAATATAGGTTTATATTTCCTTAAATTGTCCAAAATTAAAAGAGGTTAATGAAAAGCAAAAATGAACTGTTGGCTAGATATTCAAAACAACATGTAAGGTGTTTAGAGAATTAATTAATAAACTAAACTGACCAGGCTCAGTGGACTGGTTTCAAAAGTAAGAGTGTTTGTTCAATAAAATGCTGGAGATAGAGTGTGGCTATTGCTTCGTTATGTCATTTGAAAGTAGTTGGAAAGAGGAAATTATTTTTAATAAACTTAATTTTGGTTAAAAAACAAAAACAAGCAGGTAGCTGGTTTCATTTGGGTAAAAGCTGTTTGTCACAATGTTACATTACCAGTTGACTTGGGTCCATTCACCTATCAGTTTTGTTCAATTAAATTCAGTTCAGTTTATTTATGTAGCATCAATTCAAAACAAATGTCATCTCAAAGCACTTTAGAGAGACAAATCTACCAGATCATACAGTGAGGTTGGTTCAAAATTTTCTAATTAAGGTAAACCAGCTGATTGCATCGACTCATTGGCTCTTCAGCCATTCCTCACACCGAGCATGCATGTAATGACAGTGGGAGGGAAACTCCCTTTTAACAGGAGGAAACCTCCAGCCGAACCAGGCTCAGTGTAAGAAGCCATCTGAAGAGGCCGACTGGAGTTCAAGAAGACAGAAGCGGACAAAAAAAAGGAAGCAGAAATGCAAAAAGTCCAGGAAACACACTGCCAGGCAGACAAACTCCGAGCCACCTCCCATGTTCCTGTAATTTTGTCCTTTCCGACCACACCTATTGCTTGCTGTAAATAAAACTGCTTTGTGCCAACACACCAAACCACTCTTTTTGTATCTTTTTGAGATATGTTTAGAAGGCATTGCATTGGCAATACTAAAAGTTAAGATAAAATGACCCTCTCTCTCTATATATATATATATATATATATATATATATATAGGATTATGTGAGCATAAATGAGGCAACTCCTTCAAGCTATTTAAATTTTCACATCCCCAGAAGTTCTGGGCGAGGAGGAGGAGTAGCAACAATCTTCCAGTCTGACTTACTGATTACTCCCAAAACAATTAATACCTACAACTCTTTTGAACATTTAACCCTTAATTTCCCTGATCCAAATTTCAAGGCAAGAAAACCTCTTCTTTTTGTAACTTTGTATCGTCCACCTGGTCCTTACTCTGAATTTTTAGATGAGTTTTCAGAGTTCCTTTCTGATTTGGTATTAAATACTGACAGGGTCATCATAGTGGGAGATTTTAACATCCATGCTGACATTGAAGGCGATAGCTTAAGAGCAGCCTTTAATGCTATCTTAGACACTATTGGCTTTGTTCAAAATGTGAATAGTCCCACGCATTCTCATCTTCATACTTTGGATCTTGTGCTGAATTACGGCATAGAATGTGAAGAAATAACAGTATTTCCTCACAACCCTGTCCTCTCTGACCACTTTCTAATAACCTTCAGGATTACTTTAACAGAGTTCTCCTCCCCCAAAAGAAGGTTCAATTTTAGTAGATCTTTATCAGATAGTGCAGTTATAAATTTTAAAGAATCTGCTTCACTTTCTCTCTGCTCTGTGTCACTGAGCAGTGCTGCAGAGTGCAAAAGCTTAGCTTATTCCCCTTCACAGGTTGATGATTTTGTTGATGGGGTTGCTAGTTCTCTGCGTATTGCCTTAGACAACGCAGCTCCTTTGAAAATGAAAACCATTAAAAATAGAAAGCTTGCTCCTTGGTTTAATGCAGAGCTGCGTACTTTGAAGCAAAATGCTAGGAAACTGGAGAGAAAATATCGCTCCACAGGCCTGCGAGAGTCCTTCCTAGTCTGGAAAAATGGTTTACTGCTGTATAAGAGGACCCTTTGTAAAGCAAGAGCAGCATACTTCTCCTCATTAATAGAGGAGAATAAGAATAATCCTAGATTTCTTTTTAATACAGTTGCCAAACTCACCCAGAGCCATAGCTCTGTTGAACCGTCCATTCCACCTGCTCTTAGCAGCAATGATTTTATGGGATTCTTTATAAATAAGATTGATCTTATTAAAAATAAGATCATAAGCACTCCTCTATCCGCGATTGTACCTGAGGTAGTCATGGAATCTGAACCGGGTTTAGACTGCTTTGATCCAGTTGAACTCTCTGAATTAGCAAAATTATTGTCTTCATCTAAGCCTTCAACTTGTATGTTAGATCCAGTTCCAACCAGGTTATTTAAGGAGGTATTCCCTTTGATCTCCTCCTCCATTTTAGATGTGATTAATCTATCTCTGTTACAGGGATATGTACCTAAAGCTTTTAAGATTGCTGTAATTAAACCTCTGCTTAAGAAACCGTCTCTTGACCCAGATGACTTGGTCAATTATAGACCTATATCCAATCTTCCTTTCTTATCCAAAATTCTTGAGAAAGTAGTCGCCAAACAAGTCTGCGATCACTTCCACCATAATGAACTTTTTGAAGAGTTTCAGTCTGGCTTTAGAGCTCATCATAGCACTGAAACAGCTCTGGTGAAAGTCACTAATGATATTCTCATGGCCTCAGATAATGGACTTGTATCTGTGCTCGTCCTGTTGGATCTTAGTGCTGCATTTGATACAGTTGACCATAATATTCTTTTAGAAAGACTTGAATATTTTGTTGGAATTAAAGGAACAGCACTAGACTGGTTTAAATCTTATCTATCTGATCGAATTCAGTTTGTTCATGTTAATGATAGATCTTCAACACGCTCAAAGGTTACCTGTGGAGTACCACAGGGATCAGTGCTAGGACCAATTCTCTTTACTTTATACATGCTCCCAATTGGTAGAATTATTAGACAGCATGGGATTAATTTCCACTGTTATGCTGATGATACCCAGCTATATCTGTCTATAAATCCAGATGAAGCTAACCCATTACATAGATTACAGGCATGTCTTGAAGACATAAAAACCTGGATGACTCTTAACTTTCTGCTTCTGAATGCAGACAAAACAGAAGTTATAGTCTTTGGACCAGAGTCTCTGAAAAAGAAACTGATTAGCCAGTCACTTCATTTGGATGGGATTAAACTGATTTCAGATAATAAAGTAAAAAATCTTGGTGTTATTTTTGATCAGGACCTGTCATTTAAATCCCATATCAAAGAGGTTTCTAGAATTTCCTTCTTTCATCTGAGGAACATTGCAAAAATTAGAAATATCCTGTCCAGGGGTGATGCTGAGAAACTAGTCCATGCATTTGTTACTTCAAGGCTGGACTATTGTAATTCTTTACTATCAGGAAGTCCACAAACTGTAGTTAAAAGCCTTCAGCTGATCCAAAATGCTGCAGCCAGAGTTCTAATGAAAATGAAAAAGAGAGATCATATCTCTCCTATCCTGGCTTCTCTTCATTGGCTTCCTGTTAAATCAAGAATAGAATTTAAAATCCTCCTTCTCACATATAAAGCCTTAAATGGCCAAGCTCCATCTTATATCAGAGATCTGATTGTTCCTTATGTTCCTAACAGAGCACTTCGCTCTCAATCTGCAGGTTTACTAGTGGTTCCTAGAATTTCTAAAAGTAGAATGGGAGGCAGATCTTTTAGTTATCAGGCTCCTCTCCTGTGGAACCAACTACCAGTTTTAGTCCGTGAGGCAGACACCCTGTCTACTTTTAAGGCTAGGCTTAAAACTTTCATTTTTGATAAAGCTTATAGTTAGGGTGGCTCAGGTTATCCTGAGCTATCTCTATAGTTATGCTGCTATAGGCTTAGACTTTTGGAGGACATAGGGACCGCCATTTCATCATTCTGCTTCATTCTCTCTCTGTTCTCCTATTCTGCAGAATCTGTTAGTTCAATCTCTAACCTTCTGCTCTCTCTGCTTTTCCTCAGAGTAGCTTTGCCTCGTCTGTTCCTGTTTGGCTGTGACGTCATCCTGGAAAAAAACATCAGCTGTGCTGCTTCTATCAACACCCTTGTTAATAGATGTTGGAGATCGGCCTGTTTTCCAGTGTGGTCCTGTTTCTCTGACCGTGACTGAGTGGATGTGCTCTCTTCGTCCTCTGGCATGGGAGCTGCCTTGGAGCTCGTCTGCCTGGCTGTGTGTTTCCTGGACGGGGCCGCCTTTTACAGCTGCTTTTTGTATCTCTGCTTCTGTCTCCTTGAACCCCAGTCGGCCTCGGCAGATGGCCGCTCACACTGAGCCTGGTTCTGCTGGAGGTTTCTTCCTGTTAAAAGGGAGTTTTTCCTCTCCACTGTCGCTACAAGCATGCTTAGTGTGGGGGATTGTATTTGAGTCAATGAGTCAATGCAATCAACTGGTTTTCCTTAGATAGAAAACTTTGTATCAATTTGACTGTATGATCTGGTTGAACTGTAAAGTGCCTTGAGATGACATGTGTTGTGAATTTGGCGCTATATAAATAAACTGAATTGAATTGAATATATATATATATATATATATATATATATATATATACACATATATATATATATATATATATATATATATATATATATATATATATATATTTTTATATATTTCCACAACACTTTGTGCTATTTCAGTTCAACTGGTTATGTTGTGGCCAAAAGACTTTCCTAAAATCCAGGAAAAGGAACCCTGGTTAAAACAGAAGCAAATACATCATAACCAAATACCACATTGTCTTTTAATAGGCTTTTAAGAGCATCTAGATATTCATTTTCAATTGTTAGTTTTGAACACAACTCTCTCTGTTGGATAGGGTTTTTAACACATGGTCAACATGAAACCTGAATGATATGAATTGGAAAATCCATCTGTGTGTTTTGCTTCAAAAACCATTTTTAAAATTAGACTGTGGAAAAGAATTAGGAAACGAGGGATGATACTGAGCATGCTCCTCTGCAAAAATAAAAATCCTACTGTGAACTTGCTTCTGAGGGAACTGACTAGTTTGTTAGGATTGAAACTTTACTCTCCAAGGTAATGAGCAACAGGAAGAAGTTAATACAGAGCATACTACTTTAGTGCATATCCCGAGTGGGAGGATTGTAAAGGACAAGTTTTAATGATGAAGGTAGGGGCAAGAAAAGAAAAAATCCAGAAATAACAAACCAGGGGACACAGGAACCAGAACAGATGGCAACACAAAACAGTAACTGCGGAGTATATATGCCAAACAGAGCAATGAATGGAGTCATCAATTGATTGGGAGCAGGTGTGGACAGAAGGATCTAGAAGGGAGCAAGGGGAAAGTAGAGAACCACTATGTGGCAACAAAGAGTAGCCAAAAAAATACAACAGGGCTTAAATATAAGTAGAAAAGATCTAAGATGACACTAAATGGAAATGACACTAATGACTTATCAAACACAGAATGACATAAATCAAAGTGAAATCTTGAACAGATCAAAAAATTCTACCAATTCGAAACTTACAATATCAATGATAGTGATATAATGTTGAAACGTATAATGCTATCTAATTATGATTTTATGTATTATTCTTTAGCTTTTTCTTGCTATATCTGTTAAAAAAAATGTATGATTGCTATAATAGAACACAATGCTGGTAGCTATGTCATACACTCTACATTTTATGCCAGTTCATAAGCTTTTTGGACAAGGACTTTACCTTGTTTATTTATCTACCTTATGCTACAGGTGAACAAACATATTGTCCCTTTACTATGTCATTAGAAAAAGCCAAAATATTGTTGAACTGGTTTTTAAATTCATACATGAACAGTACCTAACCAAGTCACATTTTGTGTTTGGTGTGTAGCAAAAAACAAAATTGGCCAAGTCATTAGAAAGAACAAACAACTGTTAAAGTCAAAGAACAAAATTTAACCTGCTGGTTTTTGGCAGCAAAAAGCTCAGATTGCCATGAGATGAAAGAGACAATTACCTACCAATAAAATGATGCCCATCCTGACCGAAGTTCCCGCTTATCTAAAAAATGGTTTATCTTTTATATTCATTAAGTAAAAAAAACTGCTCGTTTTTTACAATCTAAGATTGGTTGGTTCTTTGGAAACCCAGCACTTCCATTTACCGGTGGATTACCCTGTGGGCTATATGAGGCCAATAGTGTGGCCTTTCAGTCTGATAGTAAACAGCATAAACTCCAGCTTGAGGACATAGATGAGGAACCAAATCAAATAAAATAATAGAATTTGTGGTTTTAAGAAAACTGTCCTCCTGAAGATGGCCTCTTCATCTCCTTAAAATTACCAGGAGCAGAAGACCAACCCAATATGTAGCCACTGCTTGTCTCCCCATGGTATCTTGTCATCTTATTTTTGAAAACTGTAAACAAACCACTTTATTGAGTTTGCTACTATTCCTGGACAATTGTGTTCAGTAAAAAAAGCTACACTCAGCTCCAGGCATGCAATGAAGCCACTATGCACATAAAGATATGTCAATAAGTGGGTTTGCCATAAGGAATCCTGGGTTTAGATAACGAGGTTAGCAAAACGCTTGTGCCAGGTGGCTAATTTTCGTGTTTATCCTAAGTCATGTCTTGCCAAGGAAGAAACAAAGCAAACAAAGTTAACTTTCGCCATAGTCCTCTAATTGTTTTGGAGATGTTTTAAAAGAGAAAAATGTGGTTTGTCCAGCTCAATGAAATTTGAATGTCTGTCACATCAAACAGATACACTAACTTTAGCACTATTGCATGCATTTGAGGCCATCCACATAGCACTACACAGAGCTAGTAGGAATGGGACACAGGTAACGGATAGGTGCCTTTTATGTCCTTGCTAAAAACATTCGCACAAACCAGGGGTGGATTTAGGAAATTTGGGGCCCTAGGCAGAACAGGCCAGGGGTGGGGGCTGAATTGAGAAGAAAACACATAAAACAGACCCATTATACAGATACAGCAATTTTTATAGAAGAGACATAGATTATTTGTTCAACCTTTATTCCCTCTCTTCTTATCCCTTTTTTTGCTGGTTTCCTCTATTTTTTCTTTTGTCCCTTTTTCTTTTTATATGTGCTCAGCTGATTTTTCATGCTGGCTTAAAAGGAATCACAGATTTTCCAATCACTAGGCCCATTCTAACTTATCTGATTGCTCCTTCCTGTGTTTCCAAAAGGGCTACGGTATTAAATAACCCAGCTCTTCTTTTCACTGTAGACAAGCCATCATCTGCTTATCTGTTCTAGATTTTTCAATTGTATGAAATAATAGCTGCATGAATCATGACAGCAGACAAGACAGAGCAGAGCAGGGGGGGGTGGGGGGGGGGGTGGTAGGGGTACGAATCTACTTGCTCTGGAGAGCAGAGTTTGGTGCTTTTATATGTTGTGGCCAAAGTCTCCAGTAGCAGAAAAAAGTTGCTAGGTTTGGCAAAAGTACTAGAGGGGCCTGAAAAGTTGCTAAATATAGCAACAAAAGCGCTAAGTTGGCAACACTGCTCTTCACACTGTTTGTTTTCAAATGGTTTGCTGCTGTCTGTTTGGACCTTTCTGAACATGTGCAGCAAATGGACTGATCCAATGTGTCGGAGACTGAAAGGGTGTGGGGTTGAGACACACTTAATATTGTAAGCGTTCTGATGGCCTTTTAGTGAATTTTTATAAATCATAATTAATGTGCACAAATAAGGAATAGTTGTATTAACCATACATACAAAGTTTTATGGGGGCCCCAGAAACTTGGGGCCCTAGGTAAATGCCTAGTTTTGCCTAATGAAAAAACTGCCCCTGACAAAAAACATTATTTTTGACATGGCAAGCAGCTGCTATCTTTTTTATCTCAAACCTTTAATGCCTTTGTTTGACATTACATTTAAATTTGTCTTTATACTTATTGTTAAAATTACAATTATTTACAATGATCATTACATTCATCGGTGTTTAAAGATTCCAACTATGCCAATTTGATGTCTATTTGTATTTGTAATCTATCTTCTTTACTCTGAAACCCTCAAATTAAATCAACTCAAACCAATTGCTTTTAGCAGTAACCTAACTACCAAATAGAGTCCAACTGAGTGTAATTTAAGCATGAAAGCGGAGTACCAAATATACAACTATAGAAAGACTTCAGAAGTTCCATTTGCCATGAGTCAGGCAGCAAATATGTGAAAGGAGCTTCTAAGGGCATATGAAACTGAAATTGAACTTTTTAGCCTTCATGAATCTCTGCACATCACCATGAATGCACCATCCCCATTTTGAGGGTAAGGGTGACATGTCGATAGCAGACTTTTGTTGAAGGGATGTTCCTCCGCAGCAGGCAGAAGGAATCCTGTCAACGTTGATGGGAAAATGGGCAGAGCAATTTTGAAGCAAACCTCTTTGAGTCTATCAAAGAGGAAAGTGGGGGCAGGGAGACTCACCACCCATCACAAAAACAACCCTAAACATCCGGCTGCAGCTACAGTGGTGTGGAATCAATATAGTAGAATGGACATGGTAACGTAGTGTTGTTTTATCACAAATTTAATTCAAATTATTAGGATTGTTCTTTTTTTTAATCTCTGAATGTAAAATGTAATGAGTACATATAGTAGTCTAAGTCAATATCTTGTAAATAATGTTTATTTGGTCAAGTGGTACCAGACAAGCCACTATGTAGCCCCCACCTGATTCAAAAAACCAGAAAAAGACAAACTCACAACAACTTTTCTATCGCTCTCTGTGCCAAGATCATTTCAGTCAACAAATTGCTGTTTGGAAACTACATGAATAAAACGTGCATTACTTTGCATGGCAAACAGAAGTGGGACTATAATAAGGTACAAAATATCACATATGTATTAGGAATAAATTACATCACACTACTTGTGATCCTCAAATTCCTCCAGAGGCAATGTACAGCAGAGAGGCTTTGGTGTTGGGGATAAAGTGGCACACTGGAGGCAGTCAGCCCCGTAATGTGTTTTATTACATGGATGGGTGGATGGAGGTGAGCATAGACTTATGGATGGATGAGTCCGCAGTTTGGCTATCGTGTGACTATAGAAACATGCATTCTTTGGTATGAAAGCAGAGCTGAATACACATCAGGATGAACATATCTGTTGACACATCCACAAACACCCACACATTTCTACCGATCTTTCTGGCGAGGTGACCTCCCCAGGCAGGTGAAGAGCAGCAGTAATAATTTACAGCTCCTGAGCAGCTCTAATGTCAAATAAAATATGGATTTCCTCTGGGCCAGGAAAGAGGCCAGCCCTTCAATAACTGTGCCTTTTATTCACATACAGCTCCAGCTATAACCCGTCTCTCAGAGGCACTTCTTTTATATACTATCTCAAACTGGGCGTTCAGTGGAAGCCTTAAACATACGGCGTCTTCCTTTACCTTTCAGCTTTTAGAAAGTGCACTAACTGCAGAGCCCTGAGGCAAACATGTAACAGTTGCAGGAAAAAGCTACTCAGATACTGAATAGTCCACAACAACAGCTAGAGCCTGCAGCTTTCCTTTATCTCAGAGGAGGCACATGAGCAGGAGGTGGCGGCTAAACCGCTCAGTAGTTCATGAACCCTGTTTTGTCCATTGACTGAATTCCACAGTCAACCACAAGTCAAGAGATGGCTTTCCTCATTGTAAAACTAAAAATCGCCTCTTCTATTCTTTGAACCAAAGAGAGAAAGCTGCAAAGATAAAGAGAAGAAAAAAAACAAAACAATAGGTGCTTCAATCCAGTTGATTTTATAGAGTGTATACAAGTGCTTCACATATCAACTCAATCTATTTAGATACAAAGCTAGAGCAATGTCTGAAGAAAGGTAGTTATCTAAACGTGCTTTAAATAAGCGAAGCTACACTGACTGGAAGATGTAAAGCTTTTGACAAGTTAAATGCATCATAAAAAAGAAAACCCCTTGAAGGTCATAGGATTTCTAGGGGCAACAGGGCGTAGGAATACAGTTTTGATCAATCTTCTCCAATGTCCTCTTACACTGGCTGAACATGAAGGATGGGGTTACAGAACCTCTCTCCTCTCATTGATTTTGGGTGGCATAGTGGTAGTGTGAGTACATGGGTAAGACTCAAAATAACATGCAGGGAAAAACCAAGATGAAATCACTGTGCATGGATTTTTGGCAGTTTTCTTTCTTGTGCTTGTTGGCAATCTTAAAAGTTACGGCCAAATATACAATCAGCCACAACTATTTGTTAAAGATTGTTTTTTTTCACTTTTTTTTTTTATTATTTTGATTTATGTGTGTTTTAGATAAACACACAAACTGAAATGTATGTTAAAGTTAAACTGATGATGCTCGTTTGGCCGTACTAAGCAAAATTGTTGCACTGGTCTCATTCCAACCATCAGTGTTTGTATGTAGCAAGTTGTAAAAATAGACCAACTGTCAGGATTTTCTTACTCTTATATGTGATATGGTCAAGAAAACATATATATATATATATATATACATATATATATATATATATATATATATATATATATATATATATATATATATATATATATATATATATATATATATATATATATATATATATATATAGCTTAATGCTACCTCCACTGGAAAAGAAAAAAAAAAGAAAAGCATTAATTCTTTAAAAATTTCTCTCTAACATTTTTTTTGTTAGAATATAGCTTCATTTATGGTAAATCAACTGTGCTCTGTCTTCTGATTCCTGTATTTGTGACTGTTTTGCCAGTACAAAGAAAATGCGTCTCATATATCTGGAGCTCATCTTGATTTTTGTTCACCACACCTGAGACAGATTTTTTGTGAGTGGAGGTTTTTGCGCTAAAACACTGTGGGCCGGATTTATCAAGATCCAATTTTGCGTGCAGTAATTTGCGCTCGCAAACTGGAATTTTGCACGAGGGGCTGAACCATGGTTTGCGGGTGATTTAACAAGAGTGATTGCGTAACTGTTGGCAGGTGCAAAACTGTTGGAGACGCCCTATTTAAATGATGGTTTTGCGCGTTTTGTGGTTTGCGGCAAAGTAGTTTGTAGTTTGTGCAAACTAGTGCATTAAGAAATTTTAATCTTACAGTGACACCCCCACCCCCTCCAAAAAAATAAATAAATATATATAAATATATAAACTTTGGCAACTTTTATTCCCTAAGGTGGTATGTGGCTGAATTTCTACTTCACTGCAGTAAAAAAAAACAACAACAAAAAAAAAAAACAGGTGTTTTGTATTGGCCTGTAGAAAAATGCACATGGCTCATACCCGCAGCATTTGGCAGGTTGCTCCACAGGAGCAGGGGCAGAACCCCGACCCCGTCGGACAGCACTTCGGAAAAAACGAGATTGGGAGATCCCAGCTCTCGCTGCAACCGTACGCTGGAATGACCCAGATGCAAAAAAGTGCAATGTTGCAAGGAATTTTGTGATATCTGGTATTGCGTGGGTCCTCCTTGGCTGGCTCCAAATCCATTCGGAGTTCCCCCAACAGCTCCAAAATGGCAATGCTGGATAAACGATATGTTTTGATGATCGTTTCCTCCTTCATTGCAAAAATATTCACACGGATTGAAAAAATGCATTCTCTGCGTCTCCTTGCTTCATTTCCATGTCTCCTTCTTGCGACAATAACCGCTGCCATGTGTGCGCAATTACGCATACAGACCATTTGCACCTTCTTTTGAAACGTGTTAAATATAGAGTCAGATACCGTTAGCAAAATTGCTTTCAGGTTTAATAAATCACTTTGCGAGTGCTAAATTAATATATTTACATGTTCTCCTCCCACAAGACGCACTTTTGCGTGTAAACGCCCCATATTGCATATTCATTGCAGAAAAAGTACTAAATGGATAAGAGGCGCTATTTAGCACGTTTTAAAGACCAAATCCTTTTAGCACGCTGTTGATAGATCAGTTTGTACATTTTTTACCGTGCGCAGTGAAATAGCTCACGTTTTAATACACGCAAACCTTTGATAGATCTGGCCCTGTATGTTTTTATCGCTAATTAATAAGCTCAGAGATTAACAAAAGCAAGTGAAGGCCTGCATTACTATAGGCTGTCTTATCTGGTTTTATCTTTTCAGAACCTTTAGGAAGGGTTTTCCATGCAGCTTTGGTAGGGAGGCCACTTTTAGAAAAGTTAATCGCAGTTTATATGCTTGTAAAAGTTTGTAAAAAGCCATTTTAAAACATAGTGCAACATTTCATAGACTTATGCTATGTTCACCCTGGAGGCCTTAATGCTTAATTCCGATTTTTTGTGTGAAATCCAAGTTTTTTGCATTGCAGTTCACATTTCCAAATATATGTGACCTGTACAGTATGTGATCTCCTGTGAGAACTACCTACCTTCATACAACGCATGACCTGCATAAGCAGTAGAGCAGGGGTCTTTAACGTTTTCCAGGCCAAGGACCCTCAAAATGATGGCGAGATGGAGCGGGGGCTCCCCACTTATATATATATTGTATAAAATTGTGCTATATCAAACTGGTCCTACAGTCACTCTATTACAGATGGAGTATTGTAACAAAAGTAATTACGCCCTGGGATTATCAAAGTATTTCTGATTCTGATTCCTCGTTGATGGGACAGGTGTTGTGAATGAAACGGTGTCCAGCTTGTGTGTCGCTAAATGTGTGCATTGCTCACTGAAAGACATCTTCTGCCTCCATTTATCTGTTTACTTCAGCGTGTTGAATTAATGTTAATGTTGATTTAAAGATATTTCAATTAGCGGAAAAAGTTGCTGGGGGGAATAAAAAAAAAAAGAAAAAAGAAGTCTAATCAACCAAAACTTTTGCGACTCAAATGCAGTACCTCTGTGGACCCCCTAGGGTTCGTAGACCCCCTTTTGAAGACCTCCGCAGTAGAGGACACAATGATGTCAGAAACAAGCGTGCTCTGTGTTTACAGAAGTAAACTTGGATGGTAGTAAACATAGCCTAAGAGATCTCAAATACTTTTGTTTCACATTGTTTAATTGCTATAGGGCATAGTATGTCACTTTTTGAGAACTTTTAGCTTTATTTTGAAATGTTAGTTGGCTTCTTTTTTGTGATGTTCATCATATCTGGCAATGGCGGAATAGCTATGGCAGTGAAATGAAAAATGTAAAAAATACTAAGCAGAGAAACAAATGTTCTCCCTGCCTATGGTTTTACAGAACAGGATTCATAATGGTAGTCAATTAAGAATTATCTTTATAAATGTTAAAGAATAGGGGGATATTTAAAAACTACATTTCCTGAGAGTGGTGCCATATACAAAGCACCATGTTTACATTTAGTGGTTACTTAAAATGGAGCAGAAGTTGGAGCCTTGAGTAGAGGGTAGCCTTACAAATGGAGTGAAAGTATGAGGAGAGAGAAGAAAGGGAGAGGAGGATCTTCCCTTCCAAAGTTAAAAGGAGGTATAAAAGACAGAGAGAAACCCTATCTCCTTTGGCTCAATAATTAAGACTGGGTACAATAAATATATAATGTGGGCTTTTTCCGCCATGTACTTCTCTTCTTCTTGGAGATGGGACCTCAGGGAGACAGGACCAGGAAGAGCAACTAAGTACACTGGTCATTAAAAATAGATGCAAGGAACACCGGCACTGACAGGCCCTGTCAACCAACCACCAAGCATGTTGTGATGGAAGTTGCCATGGTTACAAGGCTCCCAAATGGTCCTTGGTTGTCAGTCTGAATCAAGTCATACATCTGAATGGTTCTGCATTTTCAAAACCCTGCTGCCACTGGGGCCATCAAAAAACCAACAATGAGGAAGGAAGATCAAACCTGCAGTGGGTGTTGGTTTTAAAGAAAAGACGGTCAAAGGATAAAGAGATTGACGTTATAGAGAATCATTCCAGTCTGCTGTATCTAGTTTGTTTTTTTTACAATGGGATAGGTTTCTCAGCAAGAAATTGCTTGAGCACGACACAGCATTTTTAAAAAGATTGGATCTTTTACAGGTTCTTATGGCTGTGAGTCATATATTTCAGCGTTAACTTATTCAGAGTTCTCTCATCTAAACTTTTTTTAAAAAGACGTGGTTAGAGGAGAGACAGTTCGGAGAGGACATAAAACTAAGTCAAAAAGTACAGCTTCCCTGGGATAAGCAATGTTGCAATGTTTTAATATCAAGTAAATTGATACGTCACCTGAGCACATGATACCCATGTATTGATTGCTCTTAACTTTTTTAGAAATCTCCTCTTTTATTTAAAATTGCGGTTTCTGAATTGCCAATATTGCTACAATTTCTGAGTAGAAGAAAGCACATACAGTATAGTAGAAAGTTCCTTTCACATAACCTTCCTTTTTAAATGTAAAGCCGTATATTTGAATTGTGTTAGGATGAAAGGAGTGTTTAAAAAACAAAATATTAAAAAAAGCGACTCTTGAATGGAAGCTTTAGAGGAGCAGATCTTTGATTTTTGCTTTTTGACAATGCAATGGTTAGATTTTACTGCATTACCAATGACTGATAAAACTACTGTAGTTATGGTAATAGCAGCTGGCCCACTATGATTGTATGGTTGCTTTAGGACAAGTAAGTAGCCAGAGGCATGTCTAAATACTTGTTGAAAAGAATAAAAACCTCCCCAAACCGCTCCAAAAATGATGCTGTAATTATTACAAGTTGTGTTTTAAGATTAAGGAAAAAAAATGTTATTTGAGCAAATTCTTCCGAAAACTTTCTCTTTTCCTACCTTATTGGCAACACTAAATCTTATCATGTTAAAAAGAACTAAAAAAACTAAAAACTCGTAAACTTTTTTCCATTCTTACCACATCAGCAGGCAATACTTTTTTTTTTTTTTTTTTTTTTTAAATGTGCTTGAAAATTGCAGTATGAAAGGAAAGTAAAACACTCTGAACTATTATTTCAATGACTTAGGCATAAATCATTGAAAACATGAGCCATTTTCTTATTTCATTTGTCTTCCACTGAGAGTAGAAAATTGTAGTAATCGATACAGAGACTTGGGTGAATACTAAGAAAAAAAAATTACATGAGGAGAAGACTTTTTTTATGCTAACACAGATATACACATGCATGAACAGCAATGCAAACCAAGAAACACACATAGGCTCCCAGTCACGTTAATATTGACTGAATAGAAAATGAATAAGGCATCAATATCTATGCTGGTTGAATGAAGCATTTGATAATGATAGACTGCCATAAAGACGCTGCTGACTGTCAATGATAATGTTGTTCACCATGGCATCGCAACAAAGAAGGAAGATTTAGAATACAGGTTTCAGAACAGAAGACTGACAAAAATCAGCCCTACAACACTTTAGAAACCTAATAAGCACTTGCCTCTCTATTTCACTGGAAAGTCAAACAGTAGCTTTACTGCTTTGATGTCTGCCTGGAGATGTTTTACTAAAGAAATCACTTATTATTTTCATTGATACTGCTTTGAATAGGTATCCAAACAGTTAAAAAGTAATAATCTGAGTTTGAGAGGCAGAGCCACTGACTTTTATTCAAATAAAGAAAAAGTAGAGACGATTTTGAATCATACTTGCATTGGTGACAAACAGTGGTGTCAAAAGTACACACATTTGTTACTTAAGTAGGAATATAGATACTGCAGTTTAAAAACACTCTGGTAAAAGTTGAAGTATAAACTTGACCTCTTCACTCAAGTAAAAGTGAAAATGTATGTGCTCCAAAAACTTAAATTATGAAAGTATAAAGTAACTTAAAAAAACAGGCAGATGCCACTTTATGAATAGAAAGCTCAATTTTTAGACTATTTCTAAATATTCTTTGAGATAGGGCCAAGGATGAGAGAGGTCTTGGTCTCCGTCTCCATCCCCCGATACGCTCTAGCTTGTGTCCGACCTTTCAGACATTTTAACATCTTTTTCTGAATCCAACATTGTAGCATGGAATAGACAATTTACGTTAGCAGTTTGAAGAACACCTGCTTGCTTCTAATGATTTCCTTTGGCTAACCAATGAGTGTTTGCACTATATGACTCATCCAATGGCACTAGTTTTCACTAGATGTGGATGGTGCCAATGATCTGCATTGGATGGCGCACATGACATGAAATAAATATTTAGAAACATTAAACCGAAGCCATGAGTAACATTTGGTTTAAAAATGTAAGGAATAGAAAGTACAGATACTTGTGTGAAAATGTAATCAGTAGCAGTCAGAAGTAGGAAGAAAAATAAGTAATGGAGTAAAGTATAGATACCTGAAAAGTGTACTTAAGTACAGTAACAAAGTATTTGTATTTAGTCACTTGACACCTCTGGTGACAAAGAGTTTTTAAAAGTATAATTTTGAGTCATAGATGGTCAAAAATGATTGCAAAATGTCAGTCTGCCAAAGTATGAACCAACAGGTGTAGCGCATCTTAGTCCTGACAGCTTGCCTGCCAGGTAAAATCTGTTGTAAGTATAACATCAGAGTCCCTTGTCAGCATTAGCTATGAAGTGATACTGGTGCACTGGGTTCATCAATACAATGTGACTGTTCCAGTGGATATTTCCTGCATGTCATTCTAACTGAACAGTGAAGGAAAGAACAAATACAAACCCTTATTCTCATAGTAACTGGTCTAAAGATAAATTTTCTACTTAGATAAAAACAAAAACTGCATATGTTAGCTTTGTGGACTCATATTTTACCATTTAATGTAGCCACTTTCATAATTAGCTATGATCATATTTGCATATCATAGGCGTTCAATGAAACGCTGGATCAGTTGAGCCCTTTGCCAGCTTGTATTTGTTTCATAGTTAAAGACAAACCAGTTCATACCAATCTAAAAACACCTTTCCTTTGCTTGTAATATAGAGAAAATCATTAAAGCCATGATCTAGAAAGGTGAGGAGTGTTACTCATCACTCACGTGGAGGTAACTCTGATTTGAATCTAAAGCTAGGAAGCTATAATTCACCAGCTGTAAGAAGCCTATTCGAGCAGATAGCATGACTATAGGAGGAAAAAAAGCTAAATTCTTAACCACATCTAATAGCAATTTATTTCATTTAACTCATCTCTAAACAACAGAAAGACAAAAGCGCTGGCTTAAAAAGGTGGATAAATTGTTTCTGACAATGTCAGAAAACAAGTTATTGTGATGCCATGAATAAAAACTGAATTTATATCAGTAATGTCCAACATTTGTTTTTCTTTCACTTATTTATAATGTCCTGCACTTCTTTATGAACTTTAGCACACCTGCCATTTAAAATCATACAGCCAATACATACATACATACGCACAGTTTGGGCTCAATCAATTGAAAACCCATCCAAGTGGCCAAATCTATGAATGACATGCAGAACCTGCTTGATGACAATTACACACATATTATGATGATGAATGTGATTTATTACACCATGAAGCTACTACCACTGAACAAAGAGTTGATATTTTGGTAATATTTCCTTTTACAGTACATCAGTAACCATGTAATAACATGGTAATAGCAAGCTACACTACGTTACTAGGTAACAAGAAAAACTTTATGGAAAATTTTTGAAATTGCTGTGCTTAAAAGTTTAGGCCGACAAGGGAAAGTCAAACATCTTATATTTCAAACAGTTATTATCAGGTTACTCAGATATTTCATCAACAGCAATAAATTCAAGTGTTATTATCTAGTGAAATGCAGTTTATTACTTGGCAACAGAAAACCAAACCTAGAAGACAGCAAGCCAATCTTTTAGTAATAGTTTCTCTTAGTTATATGTAACTTGAATTCAGTTTTATAATGCTTTATTTACCTGATCATAAATTACAGTTCACTTTGTAATGTGTTTGGTGGTAAGTGGTGGCCAGTGATAGAAACCATTATGTTGTAACCTAATGGTAATTACCCACCATACGTGTCCTTTGTCACTGAGTAACATGCAATTGAAAAAAAAATACATGCAGGTAATTACTTTGAAACTATATACCTTAACTTTTGGTTAGTTACTAAATAAAGTTTTTCTTGTTACCAAGTAATTTAGTGTGATTTGCTATGATATTACCATGTTATTACATGGTCATTGATGTACTCTAAAAGAAAGCGTTACCGATATTTTTCCATAAAGTAACACTAAAATTAACCTCTTCCCTGCAAAAAAATAAAATCTAATTAAGTCAGTTTCTTCTTAAATATGTGCATTTTTTTCTTGAAATGGGGAGGTATGTGAGAGACTTTGCCAATGGAACAAGACAATTTACATTTAGAATAAAAAAACAAACCATTGCATAGTCTTATTTCAATTGCATATCATCTAATAATCTTATTTTAAGAGATTGAATTTGCAAATCATCTTATTTACCCACTCAAATTAAGGGTAAATTACCGGTAACTTGATTTAAGAAGTTGTTTTTACTTATTTCTAGATTGTTTTGCAGTATTTTGATGCAAGAATCAACATTGTTCCATTGCTTTATCAGTTGGTTAAATAATTTACTTTGTGGAAAAGTTTCATGTGTGGTAATAAAGTGATAGCACTGAAACTAAAAGTGTTCTTTGTCAGAATGATACATCCTGGTCTAAAACTACATAATGGCAAATATAACCAGGTCTAACATCTATAGGAGCCAGACTAAGTGTTTTTTTCTTCTTGAGGGTTGGAAATTTTCTGGATTAAAAGCATACTCTTATGCAGTGTTCAAACAGTGTCTTATTTTCATATTAAATTTTGGTATTAATAATAAAAGGAAAGGCTGAATATTGCAGCTCAGTGTGACAATAAAGGTCCAGGAATTTTCTTAAGAACACTCGTTCTGTCAAGTTGTTCATATAGAAAGTACTTAATGCATTAAAAGCATGTGGTGTCAGTTCATCTAGGTGTTTCTCTGAATACGTAGGTTTTTTTTCTCAACGAGAAAAGCTTTCACCTTCAAAGTGTTTTGTTCCTAACAATCATCTGCTCTCCTTTTCAACCTCCTCGAAAAGACAGATGGAAGAGAAAAAAGGTTTCTTTCATATAATACAAACATGGACTCGATAAAAACAAAAGAAAAATACCCAAAACAAAAGAAAACACTGCTCATGCAATCATAAAATAGTATAATGATCTAATCTGTCACTTCCTTAAAGTCTGATGGGCCAATGCATCAGCACAGCAAAAGTAATTTGTCACGGAGCAGCGGCAGGTTATGGCAGCACGCTGATGGATCGGGGCTGTGTACAGAAACGATGGGTGAGTTGCCCTTGTCGAAGTTATGAAAAGGCAAAGAATAGGTAGGTGGGGGAAGAACAGGAGCGGGAGGGGATGTGGATGCAACGAGACCTAAATGTGTTCTGAACAGACTTGTTTGTCACGGTTTGTCATCAGGGAAGAACCAGCCTGTAAACAGCAGTGTGTGTGTGTGTAGACAGTGGCAGCTGTGTGCATGAGAGAAAGTCAGATCATGCGTGGCTCCATATTTGACAGTGCATAATGAGTGTGCATGTGCATTTAATTACCAGAGTGACCACTCACTTGCAAATTCAATTTGACATGAGATCAAACAACACACCCTACGACGGCTTGAAAAAGTTTTAAGACCCTTCAAAGTTTTAATCAGTTTTAACTACAGCTAAAAAAAAAGATCTCTGTGTTTCTGGATTTCATGTAAATAACCAACATGAAGCAGTGAATAACAGTGTAGCTCAAAGGATAAATATCATGATGTGGATGAAAATTTATACTGCAAGCCTTACCCCTAAAGAGGTTCTGTTAAGGCACTAAGGTTTGGTAAGAATACATTCTGCAAAAAATAAAATTCAAGGAAACCATCTGATAAACTAGGGACACAGTAAGGATAAAGCTGTTTGAGTGTAGGTTGAAAAACTATAATCTAAGCCTTTAGATATCTAAAGCACTGCCTTGAGCACTTTCTGATCCACAATGCTGGAATACAAAGAGTATGGTGCAGCTGTAAACCTTAAAAGGCATGGCTGGTAACCTGAATTGGCAACCCCAAAAAGAAGAACCTTACATAGAGATAAAGTATCTTTGGAGGACTTCCATAGCTCTATCATTCAGCTGGTAGAGCTCACAAGAAAACTGTTAATCATGTGTTGCAGTTTGCCAGATTGGACTAAAAACCATGGAGAAGAGTGCGCTGTGGTCAGACGTGCCAATATGTAAAATTCTTTGAAAACAGAAAAACAACAAAATCTGTCTGAATACACCATCCTGATAATGAACTATGCATGATAATATATTATTATTTTCTTTAATAGAGGCAGGAAAGCTGTAGTTATTTTGCAAGAAAGATAGACAAAGATTTGAGTATGCAGACAGCATTAAAGACAACCCCAGAAGCCTTACAACTGTAACTACAGTTAAAAAGTGGTTTTGGAATATATTGTCCAAGGTGTATTTTCTACTGCTTTAAGATTATACCCTAATCCCAATAAAACTTGTTTTTTTCAAACATGAGAAAATGCATATATATACACACACACGCAGGCAAAGCATCACAACTAACTTATCGTTTTGTGCATTCCTGCAGTTTTCCCAATGGGAAAAATACAGTTAGCACAAGCAGCTGCATAATGGGATTTAAGAGAGCTGTTCTCACATAGCACATCCCTCTGCACTCCAATAAATGCACTTTTACAATCCCTTTCCCTTTATATCAGGCACATCTGACGCACACACGCACACAAAATACAGCCCTCTTCCCCGGGCCAAGCCAGCAGGGCAACAGTGTGTATCCTCAGAGACACGCTGTGCCAAATCAATGGCAGCCAGCAGCCATCCACAATGAGCCCCACCATTTCACTGGCTGCCACCCAGCGCAGCCTAGAGCCAGCTAAATCATCTGTGAGGCTGCGTACAATGAGCAAAGCGTCACAACAGGAGGAAATATCACAGGGCTGCAGAACGATGCACGTGTGCTGGCCGTTCAATTTGTTAAGGGAGGGCGTAATGTATGCTGCTTGTGTAGGTTCTGGTTGCTGGTGGATGACTTGTCACAAGCGGCCTTGCTTGTCGCTGTTTTTGATGAAGCGATAGCATGTTTGAGATGATCACATTTCATTGGCTGGCTGTTTGCTGAATTCAAATCAGATAGATGCAGTTTTACAATCCTCATACTGATGACTGTTCTCATTCAATGCATCTAGGAAAATGCATATGGAGGCTCCACCCTCCACACACACAAACAGAGCTGTCTGTCTCGGCTCCCATTTTCACACACTAAATCAGGGATGGCATTGAAGGGTGGTTTCTAATCAGTAAATCAGTACATCAGCCAAGAAGTGTCAGGCTATGTTCTGAACTGCCATTTCTTTCTTTTAATTCTGTGTACATATTACAAATGTGCCCCATTATATGTGCTTGCCTTGGAAAACAAATTCCGACACAGAAATGTGTACAAAAAACCCTCTATGCACCTAGATGGGAACCCAATCTGCGACTCAGGCAAGGGACAAAGCTCTGCAGTAGAAAGGAAGATCAATCTGTGACCCGACTTATTTCTGAACCTGGCTCAGTTGTCTGTGGCGCATTCTGTATGGAACGACTCTTAGTTCAGTACCGTATGACACTCCACATTTAAAAAACAAAATTTTTTTATTTTTTATAATTGTCCTCATAGTCCCAAAAACAAACTTGGATTCTCACATCTGTGATTTTAAGTCATGCAACCTCTAATGAGCAATGTTTTTGCCATTTGTATCCTTGTTTTTTTTTAAATCATAGAATTTTTTCTGTTTGTGTGTATTATACTGCAATAATTGTCATCAAATGTCTTTTTTTTTATCGATTTTCTATGTCCTTGCAGATTTGGTAGCTGTCAGTATAAAAAAAAACTGTGATGAGGAGTTAGACTTTGACAAAATTTCTGTTGATGTTTAAAAAAAAAATTATAATTATCAGTGACTTTAATATGTAGCTACTCAACTTGAACTCACATACTTGTTTTATTCATGTTTGATAAAGCATTAGGCAGAGGCTTGGTGTTAGCCAATCTCTGATCCTAAATGACTGCTGTGGTTATCAGGCACATATTCTATGGAATGAAAAATTACCAAGAGGTTTTTCCTTTTCAAGAAGTGGTTGTAACAAAAATTTGTACATCAAGATAATTGATAAATGATTAAACAATGACTAATTTATCAATTATTATCAACCAATCAGTAAAGTATGGCAAATCTCTGCTCAAATGGACTGAAACATACATTTATTCTACATGTATTCCTAATTTTATTCTTTATTCTTAATTTTGAAAAACTAGAAATTCAGTTCATTTATCCATTTTCTGCCACTGCCTGGGTCACTATCTCCAGTAGTCTACTGGCAAAAGGAGAAGTACCATACCTTTTTACACAATTTCAACTAAACTGTTTTACACAAGCCCACTTTAACAGTTTAAATGATATCAGAAGCCTTTTACATTTAGTGTCCTTTAAAAAAAAAATCTCGAGTTTCTATTAACTGCATAAAGCTAGGAAAGTCTTCTGATTAAAAATACAAGCAGGAGGGTTTTAAAGCTCCTGTATAACTTCACATCTAGTTTTCTTGCATTTGTTTAAAAAACAATCATAGCCTACTCACTTTCTATTCATATTCTTCATCTTATGCTTAGGAAATTTAGCAACAGAAGAGAGTCATCTATGCGGATACAATGGTCACCTGATGGGTTGTACCAGTGGGGGATATCTCTACCATTACTAAGCCATATCAACACTTTAGGGGCCGGTTAGCTAGTTAGTTACCCATGGTAAAGCTGGAACTAACTTTGTATGTCAAAACTGCTTAAAAAGCTTGCTCTGCAAAACTTCATGTCAGTTAAATAAAAAACATCCTTCCCCTATAAAAGCTAAAGTCTTAAGGGTGTTTAAGAAACAACATAAAGAGTTAAAGTGGGTGGAAAGGAATTCATATTAAAGCTCTATAAAATGTAATCATTCTGTTTTTTTCTTAGTAGACCAGGCCATTCATCTTAAGGCAAGTGCATTCTTTTGGGTTCGTTATAGACTCGGGTTTCTTCTTTCATCCAGTGCGTTTATGATTTATATGAATAAAATGTACTTAGTGCTCCGGAAATTGCCTTATTATTTTAAGTATTGAGATCAACATCTTGGGAAGCGGTTAGCAAAAAATAAATAAATAAATAGAAACCTTGAAGGAAAAAGTTCAATTGGAAAGCACTCCAGTAACAGCTTATTGATGTTCAGACCGAGACAGAAGAGGAGCTCTATGTGTAACTTTAGAAGACAACCTTGTTATTTTCAATAAAGCTATTACAGGAGCTTTTTGTTGAGAGGGACCAAGGGAAGCCTGCAGTTTCTGAGGTGTCTCTTTGCTTTGGCCAGGAGATTCAGAGGATGCACGGGGAAAAATGATGCTAGTCTCTTCACCAGGGGATGTATTAAATGACGGCTCTAATTTAATATTGAGACATTGAGAAACCTGCTAAGGCACTTCCTGTGTCTGAGGGCCGTTCAGGAATGGAGCTGGTGCTTGCTGAGTGGGTTGTTTGGGATACATTAGCGAGGATTTCATGGTACATATTTACAAGTTGAGCGATATGCACGGTGTGATTATGTGAAGCTGCTCTATTGGTGTTGTTTTATTTTTATCTAATGCACTGGCATGTCCTAATCGTAAATGGTTCTGATTTATAGCATCTTAAGGGAGATAGCTGCACATTAACATCAATAGATAAACTATACCATTCATAAAAGCAAACTTCAGTTCAACCATATATTCTTGCTGAACTTTCTCACCTCTTTTTCTTCACAGACTTATTGGTCATGAATACATTTGTAGACAAGTTTAAAGAAGACTGAAATGAAACGATATTTTGTGCCCAGATGCATGTTAAATAGCAGCGGCTCCACTTCCAGAAGGACAGCATCAAACACAAACTCAAAGCTACAAATGGTTTTGATCAATGCATATTTATGTTAAAATGGTCCAATCACATATAAGACGTAATTACTGTGTTGAAGAATTTCCCAAGATGTGCAAAGTTGGTAGAGAAATATCCACAAAGATCTACAGCTGTAGTCACATATGGATTCAAATAATAACTTTCATGCCACACCTTACAGTTATTAGTGAAAATGCAAAATTCTATCTTTTTGCCTTCTGTGCTTGCCTAGCACAGTAAATCCTGATAAAGCAGATTTAATGCTGCAACTTCAAAAAGATAATAAAGCTTGGGGGTTATGAATACTTTACCAAAGAATTCAGACATCAAATCCACCAGAATCAGCATGACACTAAAGGTCAGGTTTGTAATACTTGCTGCCCACGGCCTCCTGTCATTTGAGGACAGAGTTAGGGTTGTAATTCTGAATGTCTATTGCATGCAAAGTGATTATTTCTCTACATGCATATATAAACATTTAAAGATTTCCACAAACAGCTGCACACGCTTCCATCTTGTAGTGATAGATCATCTAAAGTCTTTACTAAGACTTTGACAAGCGGTAAACCCTCACAGAATCAACATTACCAGGGTTGGCTGAGACAGCACCAACAACACACAAACACACACATCACGCATCATTTAATCCCAGGTGCCTTGGGGAGCCTATGGAAATAGGTAGGCTGAACGTAATTCCTAAACATGAGTAACAAGAAGTGGGATTTATGTTGGACTTTCAGTCCCCCATAGAAGAGGAGAAGTGCAAACGGACATCATCAAGATAGAGGGGAAGCAACAGGACAACAGAAAAGGCCCAAATGAACTTCCTTGTCCCCTAAATTAATTTGCAGTGACATAGAGTGTTACGATTGTCATTAATTAAAGGTTGGACAGAGGTGATCCTGGTTACCCAGAGTGATATTTATCAGAATAATTTACTGTGCGTGACTGACAGGAGATTTTTTTTCAGGTTTCCATTTTCTTTTGTAGACTTAGGCTCCGAAATCAGGGGTGAGACCTGTCATTCCCTGCTTAAGCTTTCATTGTTCTCCAAATTGTCTGCCGAGGGACTGGCTGAAGGAATGCAATATTTTTTATTTTTTTTACTGCATGAGCATGAAAGACTTGTTCATTGATCTTAGTACCTGGTGGGTGGTCGTTTCCGAAACAGACAGAGAAAAATAAACCAAGGAAAAGATCTGCTGCATCATTTTGGTAAATTGTGATTAAAATCCAGTGAGTCCTTGTCTGTTAAACATTCATAATGATCTTTGAGAGCTCCACCGCTTGGGAACTTGCTGTGTTACAACCAGTGGGCATTTGTTAGTCTGAATATGTAGTACGGTACAAATATTCTCTGGAGATTTATACAACAACAATTTATGGGAAAAAAAGCAGGCAGGCTTGCCTAATTGCTTCACGTTTTCAGGGTTTATGTTGTCGCCTGAGGTTGTTGCTTTCCACATTGCAGTAGCAGGCGAGAGAAAGCAGAGGGCAAATAGAATGACATGAGAAATGAGCAGCCACAACCACAAACATCAATGTAATTTCTTTGATAGACCAACATAAATTGTGAAGTGGAAGAAAAATGATTCACGGTATTTCTAGACTTTCATTTTGCGTGCATTTTCAGCCTCCTACATACTTGCACAGAAATGACAAAAATAAAAACTATTTTGTGAAAGTCTCTGATTAGGGAACATCTGTGAAAACAAAATTAGTATAATGTGAGATGAAACGTGTTAGAATTTGTTTCTGTGAGATAATACCACACAGAAGCAGCCATTCATGGCCCTTCCCAATCATAAGCCAGCCAAATGGCAGCCCACTTCCCTGCAACTCCCAGCAAAATCCCCTCCAACTTCCAGCCATTGGAGTGAACCCCTCCTTCTCCTGGGTATGCATATTTTTTTACTCTGACTCCACACCTTTCACTGAATTACAGGGTCTGACCAAGAGATGTTGCTTCTCTTTAGATCTTATTGTCCACAAATCACGACAGAAAGAATATTGCAGTAGAAAGATTGATGTTTAAAAACAAATTGTAGGGGATCAGCTAAGGACCAGTTAAGGGCCAATCAAGGGAAGTGAGAAATTTTGAATGGCTACTACTGTAGCTAAATTTATAGGCCTGAATGTAAATTGCTCTGATTGGTGGACCAACTACTTCTCAACTGATAAACACAGAGATTCGAGCATCAATCCCCTTGGATGCTTTTATTCAACAAGACAAGACAAGAAAGGTGGTATCATTGTTCACAGTGCCGTTACTAGTGGTACACCTCATAACTGTCTCTATAAAAACAATCAAACTGGCACACTTAAGAAAAATGTTTTAATAAGTTTTGGGTGAAAAGAATGTGTAATAATAATAATAAGTAAAATATGACTGGGGACATAAAAGTTTAATAACAAACAAAAAATTGGTTTTTCAGACTGCAAATGCTTTGAAAAAAGGTACATATTTCATTTTGTACAACATATTAAACTGAGCTTTCTATGTAAAAATATTGGATTTGGGCCAATCAGACTGCTGTAAAAAGGTCTCATATAAGTCACATACAAATATCCAATTTTGTTCACATTTACCTGCTGTGTAAACACAGCTTATTATAACATAAAGGTACATTTCTTCTAACCATCCCTTGAAGTGGGAATTACAGAACAAAATGTTATGTGTCGCTTTATCAAAATGCAACATTTGCTACAGGGATATAACTAATGTTGCCGTATATCTACAGCATATTCAGCATTCATAGTGTAGGTAGTGAAACTGAGAATTAGTAATACATTAGTAATAATACGGATTATTAAATTAAGTCCAAATAGCACTGTTAAAATTAAAGTAGATTTTTTTAAAGCCATTTTATCACACTTACTGGGGGGTACCATTAATGCAGACTGTGCTGTAATACCTATAAAACCTGCTCAGGTATGTTAACATTCATGCACTTCAAATGAGAACAATATGAATTTATCAACCATTAAGCATTCCTACCATTCACTACTTCAAAGTTTCAAACTTTCACAGAAAACTCTCTCATCTGTCCGCACTGAATGACAAGTGCTGTCTGGGAAAATATGACTGTGATGACAGCATGGTGTTAAGGATGTTACTGAAAGCAAAGACGGAAGGAAGGAACAAAGATTTGGAGGACTGCCAGCTTTACAAAGTACACTTTAATATCCCGCTGCTTCTGAAGCTGGAGCGAACCCTGGCTGACTGCTGTATCTGTGGATCTTTGAGCTGACGAACAAGGAAACTCTTTGAGGGAGATTTCAGATTTCAGCTGGGTTTTACCTCTGTATCTCTGTGATAGTGATTAAAGGAAGGCATAATGAAACGTAATACAAACACATGTCACTCAGCCACCATTTGTAAGGAGAGTGGGGAGGTAACGATGAGAATAAAGAGAAATGAAAACCAATAAATGATTAAACAAAAACGTAGCTGTGGAATAGAAAGAAACAGAAAAGGCCGTATGGCTACAAACCTCAGCTAATTCTCTGGCAGAGACAGATAGAAAAAAAGAAGTGATGTGGAAGTCCTGCAGTCTCACTGCTAAGCTCCCTCTGCAGATTAAACTGTATGGTAGAGAAGAGGGATGAAGAAGACGGAGAGAAAGAGAAAATCTGAAAAAGTCAGAGAAGAAGCTGTAGAGGGAAAATAGGGCTTTGTGGTCTGGCGCTAGTTTGCTATGTAAAGCCATCATGCATGCAGTTGGGATAGGAGATGAGGGAGTTGGAGCGGAGCGTCGATGAGAAAGCAATAACATGAGTGGAGCGCATTGGAAAAGAAGACTGAGATGATAAAATGTTAAACTGAGAGGAGAAGAAAGGGAGGGAAACGCTTAGGCTGTGACTTCGGAAGATTGGCTTCGATTGTTTCTGGGAGTTTTGTGTGTATTAGTGTGGCTGGAAAATGAAATTGTTGTGGTTGAACTTGGCTCTGCCACGAAGCGGAGCTGGGGTCGAGGGGGGTGCTGTGAAGGGGATTCTCTGGACCACAAACCCCGTATGTCACTCTCTGTCCTCTTCCCTCTATTCTCGTTAGCTCCTTATAGCACAAACACATCCTGATCCTGCAGCGCTATTAGAAATTAAATATTGGAAACTTACTATTAAAGTTATAATATTCATCAAAAGGTTATCATTAAAAGTGGTTAAAATATTTTATTCAAAGATTAAATAAAAAAATATATAATACAAATGCAGAATGTACAATTACTAATAAAGGATGAATAAACAACTCACCATTTATTAATCATTTGTAAAAAATTCGTTCTTAGAACAATAGGAGGTGTGGGATTCGCCATGTTCTGCATCAAGAACTGAGATACTCCTATGGCTCTCATGCTATGCCATGTGGTGTGCTTGAGCAATTAAATCATTAAGTGAATTTAAAATTTGCATCGAAGAAAGGATCCACTTACATCCTTAAAATTTAGCGCTATTTGACTGGCATAGGTGTTTAGGTACTCATTAGCAGATATATGTAGAAAGTAGGCCATGCAGGAGGCTTTGCTTTTAGTTTTAAGCATCCAACATCCTGTGGTGAGTGAGGGATCTACACTGGGCAAAGTAAATGAGTTCATAACTGGTTCATTGCCATGGTATTTCTGTTGAATGATTTTTTTGTTGGCAGTGGAGCACATGTGCTGCGAGAGTTGAGGCTCTCATGCAACTGAATTTTTCAACTTTTCAAAACCAGCCTGGTGATAAAATTATGATTGGATGCTACAATATAGTATGTACAGTATAGATATAGATGTCCAGTATGGATTTTTTCTGTTGCTACACCACTTAAAAAAGATGAGAAACACTGCTAGTTCCATGAGAACGATAAATAACATATTTCAAAAATATGATTACATATATTCGGTGTGCTATTAAGCAGTACAATTGCGAATTTTTATGAAACTGGTTTTCTGAAATATCAAATTAGATGATCAGTGTTTGTTTTTGAGGTTCTAACAATATGCCTTAGTAATAATGATATAACAACAAGAATGCATATTCATTATGCAGTTCACATGATTAGAGTAGATCCTCAAATTGCTACAAAAGCAAAGAAATAGTAACATAAAAGCCTGGGTAAATGCATTAGCCCTATTGACTGGTGGGTGAGAAGGGGTATGTTTTATTCAGTTCTTGCAGTAATGGAGATTCAGTGGAGTGAGTATGGAAAGGGTGCCACATGCTCATGTTTTGATACTCTAATCAGGAGCCAAACAGAAGAGCTCTGGATATATTAGAGTTTCAGAAGATTAATGGTTGCACTCCCAAAGAGAGGATATTACAGTAGTAGAGTCTGGAGGACATAAAGGCATGGCAGCAGTAGATTATTGTCAAAAAGAAGGGCAGGTTTTACATGATTTCCATTTTCACATGTATCATTACTGTAAAAGTCAATTTCAGATGAAATTTTAGGTTAACTTATCCCTAGTGGTTATTGCATAGATAAAATGTTCTGCTATACATTTACTATAAGTGGGCGGCACAGTGCTGCAGTGGATAGCAACGCTGCATGCCGGGTTTCCTTCCTGGCATGGGGTCTTTCTGCAGGGAGTTTGCATATTCTCCCTGTGCATGCCAGGGTTCTCTCCGGCTACTCTTGCTTCCTTCAACAATCCAAAAAACCATGACTGTTAAGCCATGCATACACTGTGTGATTTGTTGCCCTTTTCGAGCCGACTTTCCTGTCGTGCAAGAATTTTCCGATCGTGCCGACTTTCAGCCTGATCCTGCGTTGTGTAGTGTACAGGGGGTAACTAGGGGTGATCAGCCTCTCACGACGACCTCTCGATCAGGAATAGTGAAGTTGGCAGAAAAATGAAACATGTTTGATTTTCAGTCGACCGTCGCGGGCAAATAGCTCAGTGAGCAAACAAGGATTCTTCTTCTTCTTCTTCCTCTCAGATAAAAATACAAAAGCTTGACGGGGCTGTGAGCGAAATGGAGTTCTTTCTATAAAAGTGACAAACCGTCGTAGCCACGTTTGCTCAACTAGGTCTTTGTCCAAATACATCATCGCCTTTTCTTCTTAGGGCTTTCAGCACAAAATTGTACAAATTGCTGAGGCAGCGTGTTTCTCTTTACTGAGCTTCATATTCCTCTTCTACTAATTTTGCTTCCGGATAGAGGAGTCTGAGTAGCACCATCTCACTGGGGAGCTGAGTCCGACATGGTTTTTAGACATAAAGTGTGAGCAGGTAGATTGCATCAGAGCGTCGGGCCGCACAGTGTGAGAACATACATCGTGAGCTTTGAACTCACACTGTACGACAAAACCCTACAGTGTGAGCTGTAGCTTCATGCAATGATTGCAATAAAATCCCAGAGTGTATGCAAGGCTTTAGGTTAATTGGCTTCTCTAAATTCTTCTTACAGTAGATGTGAGTATATGATTGAATGGTGGTTTGTTCTGTTTGTCTCTGTGTTGCCCTGCATTAGGCACCAGCACCCCTCACGACCCCTGCCTGAATAAGCATGATGGAAAAAGGATAGATTTACTCCATTGCTTTGTTTAGCATCTCCTTAAAAGGAATACACTGTAGACTATGTGATGGAATCTTTTAGTGGTTTTAAGAGTAACTTTTTTAAAGCGTTGGCATTGCTTGTTACGGGTAACTGGCTCATGCCTGATGGAAATCTGACGCCAGTTTGAATCTGGAATAAGAATCAGAAACTCTTTAAAGCTCCCTTAGCAACACAATATATATTTACCTCTCCCTTCTAAACTGTGTTTTCTCAATAGACGGCTTGTTTAAAAAAGATACAACAAAACTATTTTGTTTAGGGGAAAAGAAAGCCAGAGTAAAACCAAAAAGGAAGGAAAAAAAAGAGAGGACACAACCAGAGAAAACAAACCTGGCAGAGTTGAGGACACTAAATGAGTAAAGTCCGAATATCAAATTCTAATATCTTTCTGCTGTATGTGGTCATTTCCATAGATGAAGAGGGGCTTGTGTTAAAGGCAAATGTATGAAAAAGAAACAAAATCTATTGAGAGGTGAGGAAAAAAAACAAAAGCAGAAATAGGCTCAAAGAGAGGAGTAATATAACCTGATAGATTACGTAGGGAGAAAGCAAATGAGAAATAAATCAATCAATAAATGTTGGTTTAGGCTGGGATGGTCAAGAAGTACATTGAAAGTGAGATCAGGGAGCAATCTAGACATCAGAACCAGAAAAAGGATGCCAAGTCTCTGGGAATCAGCAGGAGGAAGATGAAGATGGAGGCAGTCCCCTCCAACTGCCAGAGGAATCAATAGCATTTATGTGTCTTAGCTTTTCTTCCTTTTCCTTCACTGCTCTCTGCACCCTTCCATCATCTCTGCTTGCGGCGACACAGCTGGGAGCGGGCGGACTGCAGTCGAGGCATGAGCCTTTTACCCTTACTGTAGTTGCTCATTTTCCCTACGAAGCTTCCTTGCAAAAAAAGGCTCTTTATCTACTTTTTGACTCATGGGAATATGCCCAACAATTTATCTCTGCTCACATACCCACTCGGGCAAAAACTAAGGTCTGTTACCTTTCTTGGACGGGTTTCTTGTTATTGGCAAGATGTGCTGACCTGACAGCAGCAGCCTGGCCCTGTTGGAATGCTCCAGCCTGCCTGGTTTGGGCTGAGCTGCTTTGTGGGAACCAAAGGCTCTGTTGCTATAATTACCCATCCAACTCAAAACATCCCTGACCTTAATGCCACCTCTTTCCGATTCACCACCTGACCCAGCCCTCCGAGCAATGATTTGGACTGTTTCAGACATACATGGTCCCACTCCTGGTTCTGTGTGTTTGCACTGACAAACAGACATGCTTTCACTCACAGCTGGCTCTGCAGACACTGGCATCCATCATATCTCGTGAAACCTAATCTCTCTGAGAGGTGGAACATCTGCAGTGGCACACAAGTGCATGTGCATACAGAGGCACATAAGCCCGCTCCACAGAGATACTGTGAAATATCGGTCAAGGGAGGACTTGCTGATCCTCATACATGGCATGTGGGGAGGCACCTCTGACCTGAGTACAGTAGATGCAGTCATAAAACAACTTAAGGTCAAAATCCCTAATGTGCCAAGAAGACCTACAGACAGCAGCAAAGGCATTCTTCTATTCAACAGAAAAATGCTTTTTTTTAAATTTTGTTACCAAAACACATGTAGTTCTCCAGTTGATTTTTTGAAATAGACAACTTTATTTATATTTCAGACAAATTAAATCAGAAAACTGTTATTAAGATGGCATGGGTTGATAAGACTTTTATTTTAATGTAAGACAATAAGTCTTACATAATTGTAAAGTTGTGTTAACAATATTTGTGTTCAGTAGGTAAATAAAGAATTTTGTGGAGCTGGTTTAAAAACACTTGGCCAGAAATCCGATAAATAAGCTTTCATCCCCTAGAAAATGTTCAGCCCATGACATTTTTCAAGAAAAAGAAGAAAACAGAGATGGAGAAAACCATTTTTAAGCACTTTACTGTGAGTGGCTAAATGCTAGCCGCTGTGAAGGGACAGTGAAGCTGGGATTTATTTTCATCTGGACCCCATCTGATAAAACATTTAAAAATTTTTTTTTGTTTTTGTTTTTTTGTTCAAGTTAATTCTTTAAGGTATAATGGAGAACTTCGGCTGATTTTTAAAAAGATCCATCCTCTCCACTAAAAAAAAAAAAAAAAAAATGCATATGTACAACCCTGTACCCGCTCCCGAGAGGGACCGCCTATTATAGGCATGCAAGAGCCCATTTCTCCTCGTGCACGCTCTGTTTAAAAGTTGCTGTTTGCATCACTCATACAAGCTTACTTTCCACAAGAAGATTTGCAATTTTTCCACTATGTCAGACTCACCACAGGTAAGTGAAAATGGGGAAGAGCACTTAGGACGGGCTTATGTAAAAATATCACCGGAATGATTGACAATTAGGAGAACAAATTATTTGGAAGATCCACCTGGAAAAACAACATCTTCCACTATACCTTTAAGTCTCAAATGCTCTTGTTCAAACCCTCCTCTCTGGTTATAACACATTTATGTTACAGATTATCCTTAACCTTAATTTAATCCTCGAAAAATTTCCTATTTTTAACAGAATAATTAATTCAGCATTTAAAGAAAACAACTGCTTTCAAACGTTTGACTGATTCAAAGAAGGACTTCTACTCTAAAGAAAGTAAAATGTTTTTATGTATTTTTTTCAAACTTTCATTTAAATGAGTCAGTATTATCTAGCTACAACAAACATGAAAAATTCTTTGAACAACGACAAATTGGATCGTGAGCGCTAATACTGTACACCAAGCTTATCCATTAATAGTAAAAGATATACACTGCAGCTACAGCTGTGGTCCGTGCTCTCTGTCTGTAAATACTCACTCCATACTTTCATTAAGTAAAACAGACAAACTTAAAAGATAAGTGGTCCCCCCACCTCAGTTTAATGTAATATACTTTTAGAAACAGAGATGCAAACTGTAGATTACAATAACAGTCAGACTTTCGTCAAAAATGTATTATCTACCCAACTGATCGACACTCATCCCCTTATTTTCATCCTTCATTACTTCTATGCATATCTTCATACCAGACTCCAGGATAATACTTCAAAACAAAGTCCATTTATAAATCTTCTCAGTCTGAGTCTCCCTGTCTGCGTGTATATTAAAAACACTTAGACTGGTCACATCTAAACAGGATCTATCAAAACTGAATGGAGGTCATACTGAACACACTTTAAGAGTGACAAAGAATGTCTCTGTTAGCAAGCCTATCACAAAGAGTGTGTCTGTTGTGCTATTTTGGCATAAAGTTCACTTCAAAATAAGGCAGGCACAATAATGTATCAACTGTTCAAACTTGGAGTAGAATATTATGAAATTTTTACAGATTCTTTGAAAACACTGATTTGTTAAACCTTCACTGTATTTCTGGAAACAAAAAGAATGTATTCCATTGTTTTCTAAAATATTTCTATAATCCATAGTTTCACCAATTAAACTATTTGAAATTGCTTGATATATCCATAAAATTTATCTAAATTGTTTGCTTTGATATTAATAATAGGCTGTATGCCTTGACGCATATATAGGAATAGTCTTTTAAATCCTTCAACTATTGGGTGCATCTTTTCTAAAGGTTTGTCTTGTTCTTATGAAACCAATACTGTGAGTTATTTTATCCGTTAAACCATAACTTTGCTACACTCCATTTAGAGACCTAAATTGATAATCGGGTATTTCTTAAGCATCCTTCATTTTTTAAACTTTACAAACACCTTCGACAGAGCAGGTTACAGCCAAATCTACTGTGAAATTAAGTCCTTGCTGGAGCAGACATGTGGAATGTGAGACCTGCTTCATTATCATGTTTTTTTTTTTCTCCAATTCATGTGTCTCATTCTCTTAGACTCAAACCTATCTGCTATAAGAGGGCATGTGTGATTGATCTATACACCAGCAGAGGTCTGTAACGGACGCTACATAGACAGCGTTTGAACAAGACTGCTGACTGCTGTCAAACCCACAGTTATCAGCATGTTACAGCACATTACGGCCACTGAGTTACAGCAGTGGCATAAAGAGACAGGAACTGCAGCAGAACAGAAAGAAATCATTGAATAATGCAGAAAAGAACAGTGATTATAGAGTCCTCTGGATATCCAGTAACAGCTATAATCAAAATCCTCTTTAAACAACAAATATATGTTTAAATAGATTAGAGTCCCCCACATATCAATGCACAGTGAAGCACGAAGCCCCTGGCTGCTCAATCTGTGAAAGCACCATTTAACGGTTTAAGGGATATGCCAGGAGCAGGGGTCCAGTCATGAGAAAATACCTCTGTGCAGGTCTTGAGCGGGGATCGGCAATCCCAGAGGAAAGGAAGCTGTTTAGAGCATCCTTAATCTCTCATCAACATTAAAATCATCTCTATAGAGCTGCCTTGAAGCTATAAGAAGTGCTATACTAATCTCTTACCGTGTTTGATAGAAATATAATGACATTTTTTTGGGTAATACTTTTCTATACACCAATATATCACGATGAACATCAACATTAACAGACATGGTATTCTTAATCTAAGGCTATGATTTAATAAAATGGGAGAAGAACATGTTAAATGAAAGATTAAATTAAATGTGGATCAGGCTAAAACTGAGATCTGAATAAACTCACAACTACCACACGGAGTGTATAAGAGATTCCCTATGAAATCCCACAGCGGCTACTTGAAACACTCATTAAACAACTAATCAGCAACAGAGCAAATGTTAGGTGTCACTCAATCACTCCTACCAGGACAGAGTCAATACTGTAAGTGCAAATTGCCTATTTTCCAGGGGATGTATTGTCAGAAGAAGTTAAGGCTGCTGTGCATGCAAAACACTAACAGATGCTGCAGACAAAATCTCAAGACGCTCACTCACCATATCAATATCCTGCACGGAAACCGTCGCTGGAAACAAAGAAAATGAAATAAAGCTCTCAGTGTGGCAGCTCCAAGCTTGCTCTGTCCTCCGTCTGCCTGCAAAACATCCACCGTGGCTACAGCCCAAATAATCCACCGTGCGTCTGTTTCGATCTCTCACTATCCCTGCCTCCCTTTCTCTCCCAATCAACTGCTCTCTCTGCCTCTCTCTCTCTCTCGCTCTCTCTCGCTCCAGTAATTTCCAGCCTGGTATGTGTGTAAGTGTACATGTGTGTGCGCGTTTGTGTGAGTGTCTCTGACTCTGTAAGGTAGCTGCTGAGTCCTCCAGAGTGTTGGATAAAGGCAAGCTGGTGCAGATTTAAAGATGCAGACGGTAAAAAAAATGCCTGAGAAGTGATCCTGGGGGCAGTCCAGGCTGTGCCATCCCCTTTCTAGGGCTTTAATATGCATGGATAGGAGGCTGAAGTGTTCTCATTTTTATTAAGTTTCATTTTTCATAATCCTGCAGTGGTCAAATAAATCCATTCGTAAATAGAAATGAAACCACATATTTGACCTCCTGCCCTGTGATGGACTGGCAACCTGTCCAGGGTGTACCCCGTCTCTCGCCCATAGACAGTTGGAGATAGGCACCGGCACCCCTCGCGACCCCAGTAGGGATAAAGCGTGATGGAAAATAGATTGAAGGATGGATATCTGAGCATATCACAGTATTTCAATTTAAACTTCTTTAAATTTCTCAATTATCTTGTATATTAAACTAAGTTTGCAGTTAAATCTCTGCTGAATTTTGGCAACAGGCTATCTGGTATAACGCTGAGAGGGTTTGAAGATTAGAAGATGCTGTAATCACAGACGCAATTTATCTGCGGAGACAAGATGATCTTATCTTCAGTGAGCAGCAGCTCCTTGATAAGCCCATGATATTGCCTGAATATTTATTGCTATTAAGGCCAGCACTTTTCTGTTTCTTGGGGAGAGGATTTAATAAAAAAAAAAAAAAAAAAGGTAAACTGTCATGGTTCAGATTTGAGAGTGGCATTTTCAACAAATGCATAATTTCTTTGAGATAAAGTGCAAAACCTTTTTTAAGAATCGTTTTGGGTATATAACAGTTACCAGAGTTAACAGGGTTCAGTTAAGTAGGGAATTAAAAAATCCTAAAAGAATCACTTGCCTCAGTTTCAGGTTTGTAAGAATGGGTGGGTTTTAAGTAGTTACATTCACTCAGTAACATTTAGTTACTTTTTAACAAAATGTACTCAGTTTATCATTAGCCTAAGTATTGCTACCTTTGAGCAGAGTCCTTATCATTTAACCCAACATGAGAAACTACAAAAGAAAGAACATATTTAACCTTAAATGCACCAGAAAGACAGTTAAAGATTCACTAATGTCTGTTTTCTCTTCTGACTTGGACAGCGTTTATTGTCCTTTTGTATACAGATTGCATACAAAACGGAATTTCGTTTTTATTCACTTTTATACACAATCTTTTTTTTTTTTATGTTTCCTAATTCATTTCAGTTTCAAGGCAACAACATAGACAATTCAAATAATTCATACGGATATATTGGTTAAAAGTGTTCTATCCCAGGTAACAGCTGATTTTGAGTCATTGACTTTCCATTGTGTCATTTCAAGTGCATATTGTCTCATTATCTTATTTTAAGAGTGAAAATACTCGTTAATCTGCTCAAATGGACTTATTTCAAGATTGTTTTTGCAGTGTATACATAGTTTAATATTTTGTGTTTTAAAAAAATGATAAGTTTTTTTTTTTATTGGTATTAACTACTTTAATTTAGTCTAGAAAATAAAACAGAGATTTCCAAATAAATTAACATTATGGTCTGTCTGATTACATTATTTTAACCAGTAAAACATTCATGTATCTTTGATGTTTTTAAGTACTTTTACTCGAGTAGAAATATGTAGAAATGGTAAAGCTTTTACTTAACTATTTTTTGGTAGTCTACCCACATGTAATAATAGGCATAGAAATACTGTTTTTTGATTTCAACAGATATAACTTGTCATTATAAAACTAAAATTACACAGCATTTTAAAGTTTACAATGAAACTGTGACTTTAACTGATACAAGCACTTGGTCCTCCTCCCCCAACACAATGACTCTCTGGATGCGGATATTGCTGATTTCTGCAAAGTGAAATGAGCTGTCGGAGATTATGTCACAGCAAACCAGATTTTGTTAAAACCTTGATTTTTTTTAGCTAAAATTTTCTGTTCAAATGATTTCTAAAATTTCCCATGCTGAAATACCCATGCTTGCAACGAGACACAATAATGTTATTAGTAATTTTACACTGTTAGGCCAAGGAAGTACATATTTCGCATGACTAACGTTGTGCTTTAGCACCAATCATATTTTCCTTACAGCCATTATAGTTTAATGGAAACAGAGGAGAAGAAGCAAAATAGAAAGTAATACAGAGTGAAAAAAAAAACAAAACAGAAAAAGGACTCAGGGAGAACCAGAAAGCCACATTGAGCATTTGATAAATAAGCTGCTACATGGTATGTAAAGTCTATATTGATTGAACAGCAGTTGAGTTTTTAAAAATCATGTAGTGTGAGGAAGCCTGTCCCCTAGGCCTTATTAACGAGGCCTTATTCACCACTAATAAGTCCACCTCAGACACTTGTGGACCCCACTTTAGATAAAAAAAAAAATAGTTTTTGTTATCCTCTACAAAGGAGATATAAGGCGTACTGTAGGCCAGTATGATATTCTCACAGTATGACAACCAAAGTATTTTTTATGTATTTTCTTTTTCAGTTTCTCTCTGAAAATCAATAAGCATATTTCTTTTCAGAAAAGCCACATTATCACACCATTAGAACACTAATCCGAGGTGAAAAAAAAGAATGTGTGAATCTGCTTTATGCCAGTTGACTGGCAATTAGCATCAACCTGTTTAAACAGTTGATTGTTAGATTCTTTGTGTTGCTTAATGTCTTTCATGCAGACATAAAAAAATCTGGTACATGTCTACGGTTTTAGGTGTACCACACAAAAAGTCAGGCAGATTTCTGTAAATCAGACTTTTCATAAAAACCTCTTACTTCCTTTGTATGATCTGACGCCACCTGAAGATGTGGCCAAAACACATTATATGCTTCAATGTTCAATTTAGCCTTCTGAGAGAGGTACATAAAGTAACATTTGTGTGTTGGTAGCTTTAATAGCGCCAGTCTGACCAGCTGCAGTCACATTCATTTATCAACCGACACTGTAGCAGTCAGCTATACATAAAATGCTTAATAAATAAATAATTACAGCTAAAATAGACAGTAAGTGAGCATGACTGTCCATGAAGAATATAGGCTGCAGTTTCTTTGGTTTAGCTGTTAATGCAGTTTAAGTTTAATATTCACTGTTTTCATTGAGAACTGATTGTTGTGTGTGACAGTGAAGTATCTTCTGCTGAAGTACAGGAGCAGGTACATTTACAGAAACTTTTATCTTTCAACAGCTGAACATTGTTCTGCAAATCCTTATACATTACAGTCATAAATATAGTGAAGAGTTAAAAACAGAAATTTTAATAAACCTACAGTATGGCTGGGGATAGAAATGGGAGACAACTAAAGAAATCAGACACTTTGATGAAGAAACAGTAGGCACAACTCCAGGATAATATACAGCATGAGAAGCGCAAAGGAAACTCAATAAAGTATAGAGTGAGGAAAGTGATAAGCAAATCGGACCATGTGCTAAACTGAATTTTAAAAAGATAATAAGATTCAGGCTTGCAGCAAAACACCTTCAGCACTGAAAATATCTTTCATTTTCCAAGTCCACAAAAATAACCGTTTTTTTTAATTTTTTTTATCTGCTTTGTTATAATAATTTAAGTTCACCCAGACTGAGTGGAGACCGTCTGTGATCAGTGAGATGCAACAAGCTCTTGGTCGAATTCAGGTAGAGACTTTAAAATGGCTCCTCTACCCAATAACAATATAACCCTGATTGTTTGGCTAAAGGCTTTGTGTATTGAAGGTAAACCTCTGTACAAGTCTTAAGTTGAAATGCTCAGATTTTAACTTTCTGGGCTTTTTTTTATTTTTCGCTTTAACCCCAACATAGGGATGATGCAGCTACTTCCATGTTTTACAATGATGTATATTGAGTGAAGTTATTTTTCTGCTACACTGGTGTTTAAATGAAGGGATAAAAGTTAAATCTCTGTCTTATATCCCTCTTGCTCCACATAGGTAATAGGTACAATACGGCTTGAGATAAATGCAAATAGGACTTATTATAGCTTTCTTTTGAACACTTTGCCACACAAATTGAGGACTGATCGATTTAAGGCGAGGACTTTGTTTTTTTACGAATGGTGAGGTTTAGGGCTAAGGTGTGAATTGGGTTTAGTTTAGTTATGTAAAATTATTTGTAAAATTTTCTGATGTAGGCATAAAATGTGGCCAGTTTTAATATTAAATAAAGTTTATCATGAGAGATGGAGGTTATAATAATCCCCTTAATAGCTGCAAGGCAAGAAACTCAGCAGGTCTTCTCGGCACATACACTCACCGGCCACTTTTTTAGGTACACCTGTCCAACTGCTCGTTAACACTTAATTTCTAAGCAGCCAATCATATGGCGGCAACTCAGTGCATTTAGACATGGTCAAGACAATCTACTGCAGTTCAAACCGAGCATCAGTATGGGGAAGAAAGGTGATTTGAGTGACTTTGAACGTGGCATGATTGTTGGTGCCAGAAGGGCCGGTCTGAGTATTTCAGAAACTGCTGATCTACTGGGATTTTCACGCACAACCATCTCTAGGGTTTACAGAGAATGGTCCGAAAAAGAAAAAACATCCAGTGAGCGGCAGTTCTGTAGGCGGAAATGCCTTGTTGATGCCAGAGGTCAGATGAGAATGGCCAGACTGGTTCGAGCTGATAGAAGGGCAACAGTGACTCAAATAACCACCCGTTACAACCAAGGTGGGCAGAAGAGCATCTCTGAACGCAAAGTACGTCGAACTTTGAGGCAGATGGGCTACAGCAGCAGAAGACCACACCAGGTGCCACTCCTTTCAGCTAAGAACAGGAAACTGAGGCTACAATTTGCACCAGCTCATCGAAATTGGACAATAGCAGATTGGAAAAACGTTGCCTGGTCTGATGAGTCTCGATTTCTGCTGCGACATTCGGATAGTAGGGTCAGAATTTGGTGTCTACAACATGAAAGCATGGATCCATCCTGCCTTGTATCAACGGTTCAGGCTGGTGGTGGTGGTGTCATGGTGTGAGGAATATTTTCTTGGCTTTCTTTGGGCCCCTTGGCATCGTTGCAACGCCACAGCCTACCTGAGTATTGTTGCTGACCATGTCCATCCCTTTATGACCACAATGTACCCAACTTCTGATGGCTACTTTCAGCAGGATAATGCGCCATGTCATAAAGCTGGAATCATCTCAGGCTGGTTTCTTGAACATGACAATGAGTTCACTGTACTCAAATGGCCTCCACAGTCACCAGATCTCAATCCAATAGAGCATCTTTGGGATGTGGTGGAACGGGAGATTCGCATCATGGATGTGCCCAACAAATCTGCGGCAACTGTGTGATGCCATCATGTCAATATGGACCAAACTCCCTGAGGAATGCTTCCAGCACCTTGTTGAATCTATGCCACGAAGAATTGAGGCAGTTCTGAAGGCAAAAGGCGTTCCAACCCGTTACTAGCATGGGGTACCTAATAAAGTGGCCGGTGAGTGTACATTAAAGTGAATACTGGATACAAATTGGGGAACTTTGAGTACATTTTGACCTGCAGCTGTTAAAAAAAACAGCTTACACAACTGATGAGTTTGGTGAGTTTAATGCCTCTGTGGAACATAAATGTCCTACAGTAATCCCCTGACCAAAAAAAAATAAAAAATCTTGAAATGTCAGAAAAAATAATAGGTAAACAGTTTCAGTGCTCAACTAAAAGGTTTTCACAAATCTGCTTAAGAGTTTCACACTTTTTCTATGACAATATTTTTGAATAGAAAATCATAGAAATGCAGCATAAACATCAACATGTTTGACATGTTTACCTTGTAGTTCATGCGTCTGAATCCTCTGCTGTCCTTTACTTCTCTTTTCATTTTACTTTCTGTCTCTCTGTCTGGTTTCCGGATTATTTACTGACCTAGATCCAAATAACCATCTATCGTACTACAAAATATTTCTGGGTCATTTGTATTCTTTGTTAGATCCTCTCTTGTGTCCGACTGAAGGAGCATGTATACACATTTCTGCTTAATTCAAGTCTGATTACGTGTTTACTTGCCCAAAGAAACTAATGTGGCTCACAGACCTTATAATAGCTTTTTAGGGGTAGGCTGAGCGATTTTTTTCACAGTACAACTGAGATAAGCACCAAATTATATCCAAAACCTCTTTTGGAAGTGTTTCAATTCAAAAAGGTCTGGTCTACGTTGTAGATATGAAGTAAGACCTGTTCCTGTAGCAAGTTGGACTCCAGCAGGTCTGCTCACTGTCAATGGTTCTGTTCATAACCTTTATGGAAAATATTTCTAGGCATAGGCAAGTGCTCGAGGTGGTTTGGTTTGGGGACCAGCGGATTTCCTCTCTGTTTTTTGCAGGCAAAATCCGAAGTTCAGCTGTGTGCAGTAGAAGAATTTAAAGTAGCCTGGATGAAGATCAGCCCCTCTAAGTCTGAGTCCTTGGTTCTTGACCGGAAAAAGGTGGCTTTCCCTCTTCAACTTAGGCCAACAGACATCTCTGTGCAGCCGCAGCCTTAAAGTGGACGTCTCACTGGTCTATTTTTGTGAAAAGAGAGCTGAACCAAAAGACAAAGCTCTTGGTTTTAATGGTCTGTTAGTGTTCCTACTCTCACCATTGGTCATGAAATCTCGGTTCTTACTGAAAGAAGATCTCGGATATATGCAACCGAAATGAGTTTCATCCACAGAGTGGATAGGCTCTTCCTTAAAGAAAGGATGAGAAGAACGATCATCCAGGAGAGGCTTTGAGTAGAGAAGAATCAGCTGAGGTGACGGGAACATCTTTCCAGGATCAACCCTGAATGCCAACCTCTGGAGGTGTTCCACACCAAGAGGAGGTCCAGGCCTGAAACTCCTTTGGCTTCCCCCAGTAAACCTTTAAGAGGTGTCTGGATGTCTGGGAATCTCTTCTGAGACTCTGCTGAGCGATCCAGTCCCACAGAAGCTTAAGATGAAGACTATGAATGTTTGACTTAAACAGCAGGCTTTCAAAGTGATAACTGGCTTAAAACATGTGTAGCAATAGCTTGAGGTGAATTTTAATGTCAAATGAGATTGTTGTAGCCTAAATAACTGCAAACAGACTCATAGAGGCTGAGTTGAATGGTATTTCAACAGCTGTATGAAAGTAGTGCAATTAAACCATGATGGTTTGAACAACACTGGTTATGTTGAGAGAGCTGAGAGACTTGTACAGCCGCTGCATAGCTCACTCCAATGAAGAAGGCTATTTTAGGAGGAATGCAGCGAGGCCTGTGCACATAATAGTAACAATCTAATGACAACCGAAGCAGAAATGGCAAATTTGGTCATATTTATGAAATAGTCTTTGTGTTCATAATTTTCACAATTTTCATCACAGCTTCATTAGAGAATGGGCTCACAACTCTCTGCTCTTTTTATTAGTTAAAATGCAGTAGCAAAAGCAAACCTTCTCCAAGTAAATCATTGCCAAGGTGACGTCCAGGGCAAAGACCTTGAAAGGTGACTCATGGCTAGAATAATATATAGTTTTGTTTATTGTTTTTATTAAAACCCATCTGCATCACTTCAAAACTGCCCCAAATGAAGCAGTCAGACTTTTAGCTAAAAGCAAGTACAAAAAAACAAAGAGCACATATTGTATTTGTGGTTCTTTATTCTCCCTATTGGCATTCTATTGAACAAATTTTTTTTATTTTAAAGTTTGAAGTTTAGTTCAGTTCAATTCAGTTTATTTATATAGCGCCAATTCACAACACATGTCATCTCAAGGCACTTTACAGTTCAACCAGATCTTACAATCAAATTGATTCAAAGTTTTCTATCTAAGGAAAACCAACTGATTGCATCGACTCATTCATCCCTCACACTAAGCATGCTTGTAGCGATAGTGGAGAGGAAAAACTCCCTTTTAACAGGAAGAAACCTCCAGCACAACCAGGCTAAGTGCTTAATCTGTCCATAGCGGCTGGTTTTAGCTGAGATTGAAAGTCTCTTAAACTGATTATTTTACAATACTCCATTTCATATCAGCTTTACCAGTTTTTGTGTTTCTTTATTTCTTTATTTAATTGATCAATTCACTTAATTTGTATAGCTCTTAGATAAACTTATGCTGTTTTATGCAATAAAGATGATAAATAAGTTGACATTAACAAAAAAGTGCTTTTAAAGTTCCCCATGGGCCATGGGTGTCAATTTGTTGAATCTCTCATATATTGCACTAAGATAACATTTCTGTTGACTTCCTCCTAATTTGCATATGTCAGAAATCTACATCTTCATTTTACCAAGAAGAAAAAGAAAAAACAATTTCAACAACTTGTTTTAACAAAAGTGAACCAGTACATTATGTTGTGGAAAATTAAGCTTCTCTGTATTTCCTCTTCTACCTCATTCTCACAAGATTTCTGAAATAATGTAATCATAAAAAAAATGCTGTTTTTATTGCCTGTACTCTTGCTTGGTGAATGTCAGGAGGACAAGTAATTGCTATTTTAGTTGGCTGTTAACCTCTCTGGGCCTTTTGGCTCAAAGGACAAAACAACAAAGAAACATAGCAGCATGGAAGCAAGTTTTCCTGAAACTACATGACGAGAAAAGCCCTGTTATGATGTAATTCCTTAATATAGTTTATTTATTATATTTTTGTTTCATTTATCATGGCATTAATATAAATGACATGAAATTTAAATGTATTTAGTTGGCTGCCTTCTACTGCATTTTTTTTTTTCAGACCTTTGCAGACTGCTTGAGAAGAAAATTCCTTTACCAATTAAAGAAACCCAATAATGTAATGATGCAAGGTTGCAAACTGAAATAGTAAAATCCATGCAACCACATGGGTCAACAATACATTCAGATTTGTGACTTTTACCCCCATCTATTGTACAAGTATCAAATGTGTTGAAGTATATTGTGTAAGGATGTTAACAGACATGCAATTGGTCAAGAACTCTGCATTTAAAGGTGCTTTTGTTTATAAACTTCCAAAGTGGGATAAGTAGAGTAAAATTAGATGCTATAGCGGGGAAAAAATTAATGAATAGGTGCAAGGCAGAATTTCTCAGTGAGAAGGCTCTGGTTTCATGGCTGTGAAGGTTAAAGTTCTGTCTGTAGCGAGCTACAGAGGAGTGGCCCATTAAAGCCGTGACATTTCAATAATTACCTTTAATCTCAGCATCACAGATAATCAAAGAGCCACCCACTAATACACACACTCACATAGACACCAACGTGTTAATCCTTGAACATTAATGATTTATAACATGCACATACACAACACAAGCACATACACAGTTTGTGCACATGTGATAAGGTTTTAAGAACTAAGTAAAAATGTTTTCCTAACCATTGTAATGAATATTTGAAGCTGTAACAAAAGAAAAAAACATTAAATTTCATTGGTGCTTGTGCGGAAGTTGGCTTCAGGTCCTCTGTGGATTCAGACTCTGTTTTTCTTCTGCTTTGTCATGCAATCCCAAACCGAGCTGATGCTGAGACCAGAGCTCCGTGAGAGAGAGAGACGATCCCTTGCTGTACTTTTCTTTCTTAGTGCTGATGATAACTTTTTTTTTATGACTGTGACTTTATGTTTGAGTCATCATCAGACCCCGCAGAACAAGCAGCAGATCATATGCCTCCCTAATGGTCTTGCCAGACATAGGGGAATCTAAACATTAATGAAGAGGAAAACTATTTTCCTCTGAGCTGCAGTGGAAGTTTTAAAGTCATAGTTTAGGATTTTCTAAGTGACGTTCTTATGTAGGGTTAAGAGCAGTGATATTAACTGTAGTACTGTGTTGGTATCTTCATTTAGTACATATCCAAATTAGTTGATACTTGCGACTAAAGCTAAGAGCTGGCAGGTAAGGACTAGAGTACATTTCTTTGACATAAAACTTCAATTTCCAAAACATCAGAGCTTTTTCATAACGTTTTGTTGTCGCTGAAGACCCACAACGCAGGCAGGAGGCAAGCAGAGCATTTCAAGACTGAGAACAGAAATAGTTCACTGTTTAGCTTTCTTTAAAAAAAAAAAGCACTTTGTTGGCATAAATGGATTTATTTTCGACTGCAGCAGACGCACAGATGTGTTTCATGCTCAAAATGCTTCATTATCCCTTCCTTCCTTTAGGCGCTGTTCTGGCACTTGTCAGTTCTCCAGTCATTTGTTTTCCACAGTTGGCTGCTAACCATTAGCGACTTGGCTGCTTGTTAGCGGGATGGCAACTTCCCTGGTTGCACCTGGACAATTACAAGCATAATTTCATAGACGGAGACCCTAATGCAGCTAACAAGGCCTGCATGAACAGTCAGAGGAATGTCATGGGAAAGGCTGTTGACTAGAAGTCTAACGAAGGACAACTTCTTTGCTCCTATTCAGGTCTTGCTCTCTCTCAAACCAGATTTCATTCTTGTATACGTTTTGCTTTAAACTTAAAATGTGAACCTTATACTTATTAGCTATAAGAAGTGATAGTTAAGACCTTTTATCTTTTGAATTGGCCACTTCAAAGCGCTAAAACCCTCAGTTGTGGTTAACCTTACCAACTCATTTCAGCCGAAGTTTAAAGTATAATGCATTGGCAATCTCTCCCGCAAAATGCATCATTTTGTTGATATTTTCCACAAATTGTGCAAGCATTTATATTATTGAAATTTTGTGGTGCCAAATAAAAGGAAGGGGTTAATGTCCAGGCCACACTTCTCAAGCTTTGTTTATAAAGCAATACAAAATTATTGTATCATTTTGCTTTTGTTTCACAAATACCTATTACCTTGTGTTTGTTTATCTAATTAAATACCAATAAAATTTGTCTGTTGAAGATTGAGAAAATGTCAAAAATATCATGGGCTATGGCAGCTACTGCAAGGCGTTGCATTTGAGCATATGTAATATTTTTATATTCATTATAACAGAAAAAGTATGTCGTGCACGAGAGACCAATCTGCTGCCTGGCAAGAAGGTGCAACTCTGCACCCAGGTGTAACAGAGAGCAAAACAAAGAAAAAAAAACTGCTTAAAAAAAAAGAAGCAGTAACAAGTGAGATAGCAGCTGAGCGGTCTTCAAGAAGGTCTTTTATTGAACGCTAAGAACGGAGAGTAGATGATGAACACCCAGCGTGCTCTTTTCACTCCAAGTATATTGCATTTTGGAATATCGAGCAAGCTGTTATGAGGAAGTGTACAGCCCATCCTTCTGGGTGAACACACACACACAAACACACACCAAAGCTCACATTTTTATTGTAGCATTGAAGTATTGGCAAAAAATAAAAAATAAAATGATATTTACAGAGCTAGACATCCTCTCTCACAAACACAGCTACACATGTGTGCAGAGGCTCGTTTACTTTTTTCCTCACTACTGAAAGAGCGGAAATGATATTCTGTGCAAACAGTGAGAACAACAATAAAATGGGGGGTTGTGTGGTGACAACAAAACCAAAGACACAATAAAGGAACAAGAAGCAGTGAACAAAAAAAAAAAAAAGCAAAATAATATCAGAGTGAGGCATCCTTTTTATCTGGCACTGCAATGTTGTCTTTGATGATGGAGTCAGTGTGTGAAACACAACAGAAGACATATTTTCTGATGTTTGGAGCCAGTGGGTTCTTTTCAAATGGCAAAAAGACAGACCATTAATCATGGATGCTGATTTTAAAATGAGTGCCAAAGAACACAACATACAAGCTTGTGTAAAATCATTTACTTTGTAAAGCTACAGACTCTCAATCTCAGAGCAGCTCCACCTAAGGTCTCTAAGCATCTGTAGATAGTACAGCAAAGATGCAGATATGTGCGGTTACAGCAAAAAACACAAACTATAATTGGACAGCTTATCTGTGTTTACATAAATAGTGCAATGACTATAAAATTATACAGAGGGCTGTCAGGTACAGGCTGTAAACAGTCAGTTAGCAAGCGTGCGCCAGTCCTTATGCCTGCGTGTACACACACAATGTACACCAGTACATGTGTGCACACGAGTCATGGAGAAGTGGCTGTCATTCTGATTGGTTCCTGCAGCCGAGGGCAAACCCACAATAGCCAATTATCTGTCATTATACACCGCCGCAGCTCTTGCGGTCTGGAAGCCTTATCTGAGCCTGTGTGTGTATGTGTGCGTGCATTAAAGCGGGAGAGATTGGCAAATTGCTAGTTATGTATTTAAGCATGCAAAAAGACGAGAGGGGACATGTGGAGGAGGAGGAGGCCAAGTCGAAATATTCAGAGGGAATATAAAAGGAGGCAAAGAAGAGATAGATTATTATTTTTGACAGCCGTGGAGGAGATGGGATCACAGGGAGCCACAGACCTCCGCAGAGCTGCATGCCGATGACAGATGTTTGGTGACCAGGACGTGCCTGATGCGGTGCGGCAAATAGTGTTGAAGGGCCGCAGATTGAAGAACTCTGTCAGTTTATTGATATTCCATCATGTATGAGGAGCATGTGACTATGCTGTGCGAGCATTAAGGAGGGAGTCTGAGCATTATCCTGCATTACATGTCAAAGATCTTACAGTGCAAGAGCCAAGTATGCGGTTTTAAAATGCCACCAACTAGTCACAGAGTCTTGTTTGATTTAAAAACTTTTATTTTTTTATTGTACATTGGATTAAAATTCCTCATATGTCTCCTAGGTTTAAAAACTGCTGATAAAGCAACCAGTTCTGGTTTGCAGTGAATATTATCTCAGAGGTCAAATTAGGAAAGAAAAAAAAATGAAAAGAATTTAATTTAATCTTTAAATCCAACCACTCGTTGAGCCCAAACTACTTAGGGATGCCCTCATTTAGATGTCCATTGTAAACTGTTATATCTCAGTAGTAGGGAATTCAAATATTCTATTCATGCTTTGATTTAGCATTCCTGTACAACAATGCATCCCTTTTGCTTTCCCTTTTGAAAGATGTGTTTCATTTTGAATTACTGTACATTTTGCACCGTGTACTGTATGTTTATGGGATGAAGGCTGCAAAATATAAGATACACCACTATGTCTGAAAAGAGAAGGCTACGTTTGCCATTCACTATTTGATTTTGTTTTCTTTTTATAATTAACAAACACTTAAACATTTACACAGAATGAAAATTAAGGAATGCTTTTAATGTTGCTGTTGTACTTTGGTTAGTTCTGTAGTAGTTGTTCGTGTGTATCTATCTTTTTGAGCAGCTTTTGTGCAGCTTGGAAAAGCGAATTATCGACTTGCACTTCCTTCACTATTAGATGCATTAGTGGGCAATGCTTAAGCTTTCTATATTATATACAAAAAAAAAATTCGCAGTCATAAATTGGTGCTAGAAGTCCTGCATACTGGGAGCCTCTTTACAGTCTTATGCTTTTCTTTTCCCTGAAACTCTTCAACTACAGTCTTGCACCTTCCACAGCCCAAACACTTACATAGAAGTATTGGACATATATTACAGCAACTGGTCAGTTCACATACTTTACGTAACCAGCAGAGGATTTGTAAGAAAAGGTCCAATTAACATTGATTATATTGACTCAAAAAAAAAAAAAAAGTCTACACAACTTGTAGTCTTTCCTGCATTTTTTTCCTTTTCTGAAGACAACATTATCATTGGTAAGAGCCAGTTTGAGATATTTGTGGAAATCTGATTTATAGCAGATAATGGTAATGTTGTCCCTGACAGGTGGAAACAAAGGACTTTTTCTTTACTTCCTCATGCAGTGTAAATGTATGTGTTTGCCACATGCTACATTACAATATGGAAGATATAGTCCTTCAGGCATTATAGATGGTAATGTGAGCCTGGTCATAGCAGCAAGCTTTAACAGATCTGGTATAATGAGAAGAGCGCGGTGAGGGCCATCAATTTAGTTAGAAACACCTTCCGTTCTGCTCCTCAGAATGATCAAAATTGGTGCTAAAAAAGAAAAGCCGGCCACTTTTTGTATGGATGATGGTGTTTGGAACTTTTAAACAGGCGTTTTTATATGCGTTTTTAGGATCCTTCATAAAACAATACATATAGCAAACTTTCAAACTGCATATGTATTCTAAACCAGGAGGTCAGAAAACAGATGAATGTGTACAGCTCCTTCATGAAATCTCTATGACCTTCAGCTCATGATGTTCCAGGTCAATAATGATCAGTAAAGCTCCTTTGCTGCTGTATTAAACGGTCTTCCTATTCAGACTTGAACAATGTTCAATCATGACATGAAAGTCATCATACCATCTGTCCCAAAATAAATCCATATTACTGTACACACAAAGCACGTGTGTGTGTGAGTGCGCACCAGTCTTGGCATCAGAGTGAGGACCATTTCCTGATTTCACCATCAATTCTATGACCGTTTCTACCAAAATGAGGACATTTCGCTGGCCCTTACTTCTTTTTTTGCGAACAGTTTGGTGCAGGATAGGGTGCATTGAGTCTAGGTTAAGGGTAGGGTTAGGTATGCACTGGTAATGATGAGGTATAGGGCCACTGTCAGGGTTAGGTATAGAGAAGGTTGAAAATGATGAAAAATCAATAAAAGTCACGAGAGTCCACACATGGACTTCAGTACACATAGCAAGACCTGAATAGGTGGGAGTGTGTGTTTGCACGTCCGCAAGAGAGTCTGTGAAGTATGACACTGATCTGTCTCTGCCTGTTTTACAGCTATGCCTCCATAATCCCCATGGTAATCCAATGCCTGTGTGTGCATCTGTGTGTGTCTTTCTGTAAGTGTGTCTAGATTTATGTTTGTGCTTGTGACGGACGGTTTTTAAAATTACAGCTCTCTTTGCCTTGTCCCCCACACATGTTGTGCCCTACTGTACCACAGAGTGCAGCTACAGCCCTCCATCTGTGCTCTCCTCTCCATTGTACCACTCATTTCGCAGCCTACATCTCCATTACCTTTTCCATCCAGAGAAAACACACGGTGACAACTGGGTAGCTGTGGGTAATATTGCTTCTAAATGATCTGTTGAAATGGGTGCAGTGATGTTGGGAGAAAAGGGCCAACACTGGTGAGGAGTTGGTGATTATTGCTGCATATGTCTTTCTGTCCCTGAAGGTATTTCTGGCTCCAGAACAGCATGTTTTTTGACCTGCGGTTGCTGGCTGGGCATTCATTCCGGCGTCAAATGATTCTGCAGTAGTCAGGGGTATTTATCAGTTCCGGCACAGCTGTAAACATAACACCTGAAAGGACATGAGTTTTTTTTTTCCAGAGTCTGCTGAAATTGGGGATAAACCAAAGCATCCTATAAAAGCACCCTTTGATCAAATAGATAGAAACCTCATCGTCATTGATATGCTTAGTCTTTGCTCTCATGATTTGCTCTTGAGGACCTTTTTTTTGTGCTTTTTTTTTTGATAGAACCTGACCAGAGGGTGCTGACAGACATCACAAAAATCACAAAAACATCATTAACTCGAGCAATAAGCTTGATTGTTGTGGAGAATTCACTTTTCCTTTTAGTTAAATATAACAGAAAAAACACAGCATCTAGCATTAACAGCACTGTTATAAAAGGTTAGAACAAGGTTCAATGAGAAAAAAATGAAATATTTTTTCTACTGACAATCCTGTTGGTCAGAAATTGTGGTCCTCCACATTGCGTACAATGATTAAAATCAATCCCCTCACTTGTAATTGTCTGCAGGGTCCTCCCTGGGAGAGATAATTCACATGTCAGCAGCGAGACAATGAGGGTCACCACATTGCTTCTGGCTATGGGAAAAGATTCAGTTGCCTTGTTTTACCAGATGTGCCTGAGGTTAAACAACAGCCTGAGATTGTATTTTGTAAAATGCTGGCTTTCTTTTCCGTGTTTCTTTGCTACAATCAGTTCAGGTATGGTAAATGGTTACCCCTTCCTCTGTTTTATTGAGCTTAAAGGGGTCATAGAATGCAAAACTGAGTTCACATTGTCATAGATGAATAACCATAGTTCAGTGGGTGAAATGCATGTACAGAGAAGTTCAAACCCCACTGACACCTCCTTTCTCTGCAAACCTCACAATTCCAAACTTTCAACATAAAACGGGCAAATCCAAACAAAGCCCCAAGTTGGCGTAAACTCGGGGGTGTTGCGTTATTTGGTTGGGGGGCTGACTAGACGGGACCGGGCATTCGAACTGAGCCGTGAGCTCCTGGGCTGGTCCGGGAATCCCGGAGGAGCTCACAGCTCGGTTCGAATGCCCGTGTGTTTTAACTACGTGCTGCGCTGTAGTCAACCAAAATCCCTGACAATTTTGAAATTCCCCCCAGACATTTTTTTAGGTATGAAAAGTAGGACATGTCTGGGAAAAGGGGACGTCTGGTCACCCTACCATATCAACAATTTCGATGTTTCAGTGAGTGAGTGCTTGTTGTTGTTGTCTATGATGCATTTTTGCTCAGCAGCTTCGCTCGTTGTAAACCAACCAATCAGCGCACAGTTCATGTACATATTAATGGGCATATCATGAAAGGAAGAAAACCTGTTGTTTCACTCTAGGGCTTTTAACAAGGCTGACATTAGGGCACATAGAACAGCAAATATGCCATTTTTAGCCAAATCTATGTTACACACCCTATTCAGAGACCTTAAGGACCTGCACCAAACACCCTATAATCTTTTTATGACACCTTTAATGTTTCTTTATAATTAAAATCAAATCCTTCCCTTTGTTTAAATGCTTCTATGCAGAAGCAAATTAATCATGGGACACCTTGAGCACAGAAGTAACCACTACAGTAAATGTACAACAAAAATCCAGGTCAAGGTGTTTTCAGATAATTTTACTCGCATCATTAGAAGTGGGGGCTACGATTCTTTATGAGGGAGAACTGAGAGCTAACTGTCTTTCACTGACAACCAGCAAATGTTTACCTGGATGTTGAATCAGGACTGTCCGGATCTCATATTGAATTGTGTGCTACGATATGCCAGGACATCACTTTAAGAGCAGAAACAAATTACACTTGGGCTTAGAGTCAACCACCACTAACTCACACTTTTTAAAGTTTTACCTGTTTTATTGATAGCACAAATTTGTACCATTTAAACCTCAACTTTACAAAAAAATATATATAAATATTTACAAAACAACTTACATCTTTTCTCCATATTCATATTTACACTAACCAAAGTCAAATGTATTGTTTTAGAACCTACAGGTACATGCTGCTTATAGCAGATCCTAAATATGCGTGCTTTATAAAGGACCCACATTCGTATCTATTTCTGTGTATTTTAATCTGAAGACAGGAATAAGTGTTGGAGCAGCAGGGTTGTTTGTTGGCTGTGACACCATCCTGGAGAGAAATATCAGCCGTGCTGCTGCCATCAACACCTTTGTTTATAGGTGTTTGAGATTGGCCTGTTTTTCAGTGTAGTCCTGTTTCTCTGACTGTGAGTGTCTGGATGTGCTCTTTTCATCCTCTCCCAAGGGAACAGGCTCAGAGCTCGTCTGCCTGGCTGTGTGTTTCCTGGAGGGGGACATGTTTTAAAGTTCCCTTTTGTATCTCTTCTGTCTCCCTGAACCCCAGTGGGCCTCGGCAGATGGCCGCTCACACTGGGCCTGGTTCTGCTGGAGGTTTCTCATGTTAAAGGGGAGATTTTCCTCTCCACTCGCTACAAGCATGCTTAGTGTGAGAGATTGCCTTCAAGTCAATGAGTCATTGCAATCAACTGGTTTTCCTTAGATAGAAAACTTGGAATTAATGTAACTATGATCTGTGAACTGTAAAGTGTATTGAGATGACATGTGCTGTGAATTGGCGCTAGGGTAGGGTAGAACAAATACATGACATGGAGATGACTTGTTAACTCCACATTTCCCATCTCTGGTCTGAGAAACTCTAGTAGCACCCAATTTTCATCTATTCGACAGAATTCTGTTTACTTCTAGAAAACAGCAAATGGTAACAAAATAACATTTAATATGAGCATTGAGAATATAGATAGGAAAAGCCTTCATCACCAAATACACAAAAAATAGCATTAAAGTATGTTTTTTGTTCAACATTAAACTGAAAGTCTAGACTAGTTAATATTTCTGTTTTGCAGCCAGGACTGCATTTGACCATGTTTAGTTCAAAATCCAACAAATCAAACATGAACCGGACCATTCTATTTAACACAAATGTGTCAAAAACACAAATAATATTTTCACAACCAATATTTCAGAGCTGAACAGAACCAAGCTAAAGCTGGTGGTAGTACGTGGACAATGGTCAATTAAATGCTGAGTGCAACCTGCCTTCTTCAGTTTAAATAGATACCGGTAATAAATATTATTCCTTATATTCAAACCCTGTTCCCTCTATTCTGTCTCATCCTTTCAAGCCTAATAATGGACATCACCTTATTTCATGAGCTGTATATATTGTTACAGCCCTAGTCGTACCTTGACAAAATTTCAATTAACATCCTTACTAATAAAGGTATGGAGTATGGAGATATGCAAGTGCTATGTAAAGTAGGTTCCTAACTTAAAAAACTAAGCCACAGACCCTTTCTGTATTACAGCTATGCTTACTCTTGCAATTCTTAGAATAACAAAAGAACTGTTCAGTAGTTGAAATCCTTTTAATAATTTCATTTTTGTCTTTTTTTTCGTTTTCTTTTCTGTGAATCAGTCGAATGATTTTGGATTGCTCTTGTCAGGGATAAGAATTATTTAAACTTGATTGCAGGTTAGGTTGAATGTCGTGTTTCCATAACTTAGAAATGTCCTGTTCTTTTAAAATTTTCTTTTTTATTGACACCAAATTGGTTAATGTACAGAGACATTTCCAACAAAGGACTACTTTATACCTGGACTTAACAGATTTTACTTATGTTGCAACACAAGTTTTAATGTAAGTAAAATAATTATTATAAAAGTTGTGCCTAAGTATGCACACAGGATCACCGATGGGGGGGGGGGGGGGGCACATGTAGTCAAACCATTGACATTGTGCTTTCATGATCTTGGGTTTTCAGCCCAAAAGGACACCAGGGCACTTAATGGAACGACTTAGCCATTCCCGCGTTTAAGAACCGCTCTTGATAGCGAGCAGAGAGAGGAGTAAGAGGTTGACGAGTGAAGCCCTCAGCAACGTTAATCCCATTAGTGCTGTACTGGATGGTAAGCTCTCCACTAATGACTGATGGGTGTGTATGTGTGTCTCATGTGTGCAAGTACGTGAGTATTGCTGAGTCGTGCTTGGGCCATCCTAATTATCAGACGTGACTCACGTGAGGGTAATTACAGCATATGAAACAGTGGGAACAAGGCTAAAGCTGACCTAGAAATCTGCAGCGCTAACGAAGCGATAGCACTCAGAGAGAGCAAGCAGGCACACATTCTATTTCTCACAACTGAGACACAGGCACTGAGCACGAGTCAGGAAGATAGGAAAGAGGACAAACGTTTACTTAGGAATGTGTAAGTGAGAGCAGAGAGATTCGGGAAAAGCTGTCAAGAGAAGCTCGACCCTGTCCCTGTAGGAACTTATCTGGCAGTGTTCTGTTCTTTGTCATATCTGGCCTTGGCTCTACATTACTTTGGTCTGCTCCCACAGCCACGGATTAAGTTCGGCTACCCGGGACTAAATTCTCTATTGAGGAATCATCTAAGTGTAATCCCTGTGTGAAGCCATCCCTGTATGGCATAGCATATTATTTCTCTCAAAATGACTGTTATACACAGCAGACTGCACACTGTAGAGATCCATGCTGACATGCACAAGAATTTCTTTGCTTTGTATTGGCAGCTGAGTGTGAGGATTGCTTTGAATTTGTTACATAAAAAAGTTCACCTCAGGTAACTCATGAGGGGACACTAACTAAATTAGTTGTGCCATGTCCCTCATCTAGCATTTGCCTAACTTTTGGTCACATATCTGTGAAGATTCGCAGTTATCCAGGTCATGGGCAAGCTTGAAAAGTTCAGTTTAGGCAACTGGACGTGAAGTTTATAAGAAGACATTTTCTCTCTCATCTAAAAGGGCTCTTCAGTTCTAACTGGTGGTGGGGAGCCCTGAGATTAATGTACAGAAACATTAGGTGTAAAAAAAAAAAGAATTAGGGGGAACAAAAGGTGGCTCTGATCACTCCTATTGGTTGAGCAATGGAGATTACATGGGGGGTAAATGGTCGTTAGGGGTTCTGATGGGTTGTTATCTTCCTCGTCAGATTGGTTTTGGTCATATGCCTGACTGAACTACAGTATGATCAGGTGAAGCCAGGTGAGAGGTGAATCTTCTTGGTATTGTTCCTAAAAGTGCTGTGTAAGTAGGTAACAGCTTATGCCTAAGACTACCATTCTCTGTTGTGTGTTAGATTTTCCAGATTACCAAAGATGGCTTCCTTAACCCCTCTCTCAAACCATCTTTCTTCCTCGGCCAGATGATGGACGTTGTTGTCCTCAAACAAGAGTCCTTCATGTCCAGTTGCCTTAATAGATTTTTGGTGACATTTTTTCTTGAATAATCCAGCATTTTTTTGTTTGTTTTATTTTGTTTGTTTGCCTTGTTATTTTTTTTTATGAATTTTTAATTCCTTTTTCTTTTGTGACATTTTTACTTTAAAGAAATCAAAGCTTAAAGCTGCAGTCTGTTACATTGAGAAGAGAGCAGACTTCGACTGAAAATTTGAAGAGAAACAGGTTTCACGCCACTCCCCCACATTCTCTGCTTCACTCATGCCCCACCTCCAAGCTCCACCCCTCTCACAGCATCTGCGCGGCTAGTTCTTTCTTTTTTTCTTTTTTCTCTTCCATTGACATCTTCTTTTTTGAAGTCTTTGCCGTGTAAGCAGTTGTCGGCAGGGGCAGTAAGGGCAGTTTCTCTTTCGCTGGTGGCTGTCGCTCCGCGATGACTTCCACGCGCGTCCTCCTGACTGCGGCAGCCGGGCGCTGCGGCAGGTTCAGCGGTGAGAGGGAGGGGGCGGGATTCAGCGTGTGTGAGCTGTGATTGACACTCCATCAGACGCTCCTCTGGCTGTGATTGGTTGTTTTGTCTCATCCCGAAATATTCTTTCCAGATTGCAATACAGGCAGTAGGCGGGACCAATTGAAGCAGTTTTTTTCACAGGTTACATATCACATGTACTGCTGTCTGGGCATAGGGACAGTTTTAGCCAATATGACAAAAAAGTGATTTTTTAAAACCTACAGACTTCAGCTTTAACAAAAGTTCCCTAAATATCGTTTGAGATTTCTTCTGTTTTTGATATGTTGTAAATTTGAGTGCCTGCTATCAGTCTGACAAGCTTTAAACATCACTGTGAAACTGGTGAGCCCTCTGGCTCAGGTTTCACTGCAGGATGGCCACCAAATGGAATGAAAGCGCTCAACAAGGAGGTCCAGTGCAAATGACGTGGTGTATATTTATTTACAGTGCTCTAACCAAAAAGTGCAGTAACAAAAAGACTTTCCAAAACATAAACAAAATCAACACGATGGTTGTTCAAAATAATAACTAACCATAAATCTAAGCACAGAGAGCAATACCTCTTTTGAACACGACAGTCTCAGGCACCAACCTTTCTCCTAGCCTCCAACCCACAAACTGAGGAAAAAGTAGGGTTTTTATACAAACAGACATAATTGGCAAATTGCATGCCTACTGGACTAAATCACTGACTGATTGGATGAGACCACTATGCAAGAAAAAAAAAGGTACAGCTGAAACAATGCACTACTTCATTTTCACTGTTAAATTACATGCCTAAGCAATCTACATTAACCACATTACTGTATGCATACATTCAATGAAACACATTTCTCATTACATCAACATTACACCTAAAAATAGCATTTTAAATGCATCAAACACTCAGTTTCACCCCGTCAGGTAATCAAAGCCTCTGATTGGCTGAATGAGACATAAATTATTCCCCTACCCACAGTTCGTGTTTCCCAGGGGAGGAGAAGTTGTCGGACCAGGAAGTGTGTGTGCGTTTGTGTTTGTGTGCGCAATGTGTGGAAACTGGAGCGGTATGGGATTATGGAGCGATATCGGCGGGTACCTCACCGAACGCTGCGATGGCTGGTCACTCAGATAAGTACTGAAAGTTTTTGGAGTGTTGGCGTGACAAAGAGCTCTCACATGCGGTTGCCGGCTCCGCGAGTGAAAGTCTCAGATTTGCGTGTGTGCGCTTGTGTATGGAGGTGTGTGCAGGTGTGTGTGACGTTAGCCAGCTACCTTGTAGCTTGCTGTTCTGTGGCATTTGTGAAAAGGGAGGGCTGCCTTTTCACATTTCCCCCTTCCTCTGGAGGCTCGCCACTTGGGTGGCGAGACAGATAATCCGCCACTGCATTCTGCGTGCCCGCCCGATAGCGGACCTGGAAACTGTATGGCTGCAAGGCCAAAAACCAACGGGTGATGCGGGTATTGGTGTCTTTCATCTGCCCGAGCCACTTCAAGGCCCGGTGGTCAGTCTCTAAAACAAACTGTCGACCCAAGAGATAGTAACGAAAGGACTCCAGGGCCCATTTCACAGCAAGGCACTCCAATTCAACAGCAGAGTACCTTGTCTCTCTTGGAAAAAGTTTGCGGCTTATGTAAGCCACAGGTCGCTGCTGATCTCCTTCACCTTGAAGGAGCACGGCCCCCAGACCAACACCGGAGGCGTCTGTCTGGACGGTCATCGGCTGCTTGAAGTCTGGACTCTGCAGTACTGGCCCGCTGCAGAGGGCCTCCTTCAGGTCGTTGAAGGCCGTTTCATGCTGGTCCTCCCACCTGACTCGGACTGAGCCAGACTTCCTGGTGAGATTGGTGAGAGGGGCTGCTCTGGTGGCAAAGTTGGGGACGAATCTCCGGTACCACCCTGCGAGCCCCAAGAAAGAGCGGACCCCCTTCTTGGTCTCTGGCCGCGGGCAGTCCCGGATTGCCTGGAGCTTGTCTTGTTGAGGCTTGATGACTCCGCGTCCAACAATGTGCCCCAGGTAGCGCACCTCTTGCTGAACAAAGGCACACTTGTTGGGCTGGATGGTCAACCCTGCTTGGTGAATGCGGCGCAACACCTCGGCCAGGTGCTGCACATGCTCCGCCCAACTGCTGCTGTAGATGATGATGTCATCAAGATAAGCACCCGCGAAGGCGCCGGTGCCGTCCAGCACCCGGTCCATCAGGCGCTGGAACGTTGCAGGCGCCCCCTGCAGGACGAAGGGCATCACCGTGAATTGAAAGAGGCCCTGGGGTGTCCTGAAGGCGGTGTAGGGTCTTGCTTCTTTTGCCAGGGGAACCTGCCAGTACCCCTTGCTAAGGTCCAGCGTGGTAATGTACTGGGCGCCTCCCAGACGCTCTATGAGGTCTTCAAGTCGGGGCATGGGGTAGGCGTCGAAGTGTGACTGAGCGTTCACCTGGCGGAAGTCAATGCAGAAGCGCATTGTGCCGTCCTTCTTCGGCACAAGGACCACTGGGCTGCTCCAGGCACTCTCCGAATGCTCAATCACCCCCAGTCTCTGCATGACCTAAAGCTCCTCCCGGAGAGCAGGTAACAGGCGCTCTGGAACTCTGTACATCCGTTGTCTGGCGGGTGTAGAGTCTTTCAGACGGATGGGGTGCTCTGCCACTGGTGTGTACCCCGGCTGGTCACTGAGCAGGCCTTCAGGAACAATGGCCTGTATCTCTTGCTGCTGCTGACGGGTTAGATGGGACAAGTCCAATGTCCCAGCTGGCTGTTCGGTCGGGAAGAATTGCTCAGGGGTGTCCTCCTCTTCCTTCACGGCCTGCACCAACAGCTGTGGACTAGGTGGTGCCTCCCTTTCATTCCACTCTTTCAGGAGGTTGACGTGGAACGCTTGCCGCTTCTTCCTCCTCTCTGGCATCTCCAGCTCATAGGTGGTAGGCCCCAACTGTCTGCTGATGCTGTAAGGACCCTGCCACCTCGCCAGCAACTTATTCTCTTCAGTGGGCAGGAGAAGGAGGACTTTCTGGCCAGGCTGGAAGGTTCTCTGTCGTGCACTCCGGTCGTACCAGGTGGTCTGGGTCACCTGGGCACTCTGGAGGTTGTCTCGAACGAGGCTGGCCATCTCCTCCATCCTGTCCCTCATGGCAATGACGTAGGAGATCACGTTGGAGGTGGTGGCCTTGGGCGACTCCCAGGCATCCTTCAGCAGGTCAAGGGGTACGCGCACATGTCTGCCGTACAGGAGTTCGAACGGCGAGAACCCCGTGGATGCTTGAGGTACCTCACGGTAGGCAAACATCAGGTACGGCAGCCAGCGGTCCCAATCTTTGCCGTTGGCAGACACAAATTTCCTCAGCATGCCTTTCAGTGTCTGATTGTACCTCTCAACAAGTCCATCTGTCTGGGGGTGGTAGGGAGTGGTCCTGATCGCACTAATACCCAACAACCCATAAACCTGCTTTAAGGTGTTTGAAAGGAAAGCTGTTCCCTGATCAGTCAGTATTTCCTGGGGAATTCCCACCCTTGAGAATAACTGTAATAGTGCAGGGGCAATGGCTCTAGCCGTAACCTTGCGTAAGGGGAACACTTCAGGATAACGTGTGGCGTAATCACAGATTACCAAAATGTACTGGTGGCCTGATTGTGTGCGCTCTAAAGGTCCTACAATGTCCATACCTATTCGGGTGAATGGGACATCTATCACTGGCAACGGCTGAAGTGGATATGGCCTGACTTTGTGTTTGCTGTAAAGCTGGCATGTGGGGCATGTTTTGCAGTGTTTTTGCACATCAGTATACAACCCTGGCCAGAAGAATCTGGCTGAAATCCTCTGCAAAGTTTTCACACTTCCCAAATGTGCCGACCAAGGAATGTCATGACCCAAACACAAAATCTTCTGTCTTAGACAGGTCGGTATTACCAGCTGCTCTGCACTGCCACCTTCAGGCTGATGATACAGCAAGCCATCACGCACAAAGTAAAATTCACCCAGCAATGTCTTTTCCTGGCCTGTGCCCACACCATCCACTTCAACAACTTGGTCAAACAGCTCCTTCAGTGAAACATCTTGGTTTTGCAATTCTTTCAGATCATCAGGAACTTGCCACATCTCCTTCCCTGCATCAGGAACTGCCGCTAGCTCTTCACCAGACATGACTTTGACTGTGCCAACTAGTTTGTCATGCCTACGCTGTCGGCGTGTCTTCCTGTCTCTCATTTTTACAGGGGAACCAAAATCTTCTCCACTGTATGGCATTTCTCGTAACAACTCCTGCGCCTTTTTAGCCTGTGCCCTGGTTGCAACGCAACTCAGTGGGAGAGAAGCCTGCACCAGGTCTGGCAGAATCACCACATCCTGACCTAAGACCACAGGATAATTCAAGCCTTTAACAACCCCGGCTTCTAACCTGAACATCTGATCTTGCACTTTAACAGACACAAGTGCTATGGGGTATTCATGGACATCACCATTCACACACACTACTCGCAGTTTCTCGCCAGTCAAAGCTTCAGGCTGCTGAACCAGGTGAGGTTGCACCAAAGTGTGGGTGCTGCCTGTGTCCAGGAGAGCCCTTGCCGGTTTATCATTCACAATCACACCCATTACTGGCACACTGTCAGCATACACAGCATCAGTCATAGGTCTAGGCACAGAAACCATACTGCAAGTAGCACCCCTAACCTTCTTCAGAGGACAAACTCTAGCCCAGTGACCTGGCTTACCACAATAATGACATACAGCCTGTGTGTTAGCAGGTGTATTGTGTGTTGTGGATGTGTCAGTAGGTCTAGGCTGAGAGGGGTGTTGAGGCGTGTAATGTCTAGTGCTTGGGCCCCTACTCTGTGTACCACTCCCTGGACCAGGACCAACTCCACTCCCATATCCCACAGACTTACCCTTCGACGGTTGAGATGCTCTGTTGGGGCCTTGGAATCTGAAGTCCTTCGGTCCGCGGCGGGCTGACAGGTAACCATCCACGAGCTCTGCGGCCTTCAGGCCTGTGCTGGGGTTGTGCTCTTTGACCCACACTCTTACCTCCGGGGAGAGTGAGCGCAAGAATTGTTCCAGAATGAGCACTTCACCGATTTCTTCCACAGTGTGCTCCGCTGGGCGAATCCATTTTTGGTACAAGTCCTTCAGCCGGTTGTAGAATTCTTTCGGCGTCTCACCAGATTGAATGTTCGGCTCCCTGAACCGTGTTCGGTAGCTTTCGGCGTTTATCTCATATTTGGCTAAGATGGCATTCTTCACCTTGAAGTAGTCCACGGCTTCATAAGGATCCATGGCGACGTATGCAGCCCGAGCTTTGCCAGACAGGTACGGTACAAGGAATGTAGCCCACTGGGCTAAGGGCCACCTGTAGGCTGTGGCTAGACGTTCAAAGGTGGTCATGTATTGCTCCACATCATCGCTGTCCTCAAGCTTCGGCACTGCTGCTCTGGTCCACGTTGCTGCCGCTGGTGCTGCTGGATCAGGAAACAGGATCGATGGGCCTGCCGCTGGCATCCATGGGGCTGGTGGTGGTGCTGGATACCCTGCTGCCGGTGCTGCTTGGAGGGTTGCTGCCACTGGATGTGCCGGTGCTGCTGCTACTGTCATGAGGGCTGCTGCCGCTGGATGCGCCGCCGCTGCTGGGAGGGTCGCTGCCGCTGGATGCGCCGCCGCTGCTGGGAGGGTCGCTGCCGCTGGATGCGCCGCCGCTGCTGGGAGGGTCGCTGCCGCTGGATGCGCCGCCGCTGCTGGGAGGGTCGCTGCCGCTGGATGAGCCGCCGCTGCTGGGAGGGTCGCTGGCTTTGCTCCATCTGGCTGCTGCTGCTGCTGCCCTTCCCTGGAACTCCTGCGATGGTCCTCCAGCTCATCACGGACGTTACCCAGTTGAACTTGAATGTTGCGCCACCGCTGCTCTTGTTTCTCCCTCTCTTTCTCCTGCGTCCGCATGGACTGTTGCAGTAGGCTGTACAGGTCTGAAAGGTTGAGTGCTTCTTGCAGCCTGTCGTCGTCATCAGGTTGTGTCTGTTGCTCTCCTCCTATGGCTCCTTCGACCTCTTCCTCACCTGGACCCAGGGGGTTGGTCTTCTTCAACTTCCTGTAAGCCATCTCACTCTGCTTGCACTTCTTTCTTGTTGACTTTCGTGTCGGCGCCACGACCCCACTTCTTACACCAAATGTGAAACTGGTGAGCCCTCTGGCTCAGGTTTCACTGCAGGATGGCCACCAAATGGAATGAAAGTGCTCAACAAGGAGGTCCAGTGCAAATGACGTGGTGTATATTTATTTACAGTGCTCTAACCAAAAAGTGCAGTAACAAAAAGACTTTCCAAAACATAAACAAAATCAACACGATGGTTGTTCAAAATAATAACTAACCATAAATCTAAGCACAGAGAGCAATACCTCTTTTGAACACGACAGTCTCAGGCACCAACCTTTCTCCTAGCCTCCAACCCACAAACTGAGGAAAAAGTAGGGTTTTTATACAAACAGACATAATTGGCAAATTGCATGCCTACTGGACTAAATCACTGACTGATTGGATGAGACCACTATGCAAGAAAAAAAAAGGTACAGCTGAAACAATGCACTACTTCATTTTCACTGTTAAATTACATGCCTAAGCAATCTACATTAACCACATTACTCTATGCATACATTCAATGAAACACATTTCTCATTACATCAACATTACACCTAAAAATAGCATTTTAAATGCATCAAACACTCAGTTTCACCCCGTCAGGTAATCAAAGCCTCTGATTGGCTGAATGAGACATAAATTATTCCCCTACCCACAGTTCGTGTTTCCCAGGGGAGGAGAAGTTGTCGGACCAGGAAGTGTGTGTGCGTTTGTGTTTGTGCGCGCAATGTGTGGAAACTGGAGCGGTATGGGATTATGGAGCGATATCGGCGGGTACCTCACCGAACGCTGCGATGGCTGGTCACTCAGATAAGTACTGAAAGTTTTTGGAGTGTTGGCGTGACAAAGAGCTCTCACATGCGGTTGCCGGCTCCGCGAGTGAAAGTCTCAGATTTGCGTGTGTGCGCTTGTGTATGGAGGTGTGTGCAGGTGTGTGTGACGTTAGCCAGCTACCTTGTAGCGTGCTGTTCTGTGGCATTTGTGAAAAGGGAGGGCTGCCTTTTCACAATCACTATGGACAAATTTTACCTACCTAATTTATTGAAGAAGAGTTTTATTTTGGGAAGAATTTGTAATTTGTAATTTTTAAGTTCAAGATGCCACAGCATCAGATTTAAGTCTGAATGTTGAATGGCCCAGTCAGAAGCACTTTTCATTTTGCCTTTTGGGGGTAGAATTTTTGCTTTTGATTACAGTATCATCCAGCTATGAAACCCAAGGGAAAAAAAATGGAAATCTTTAAATCATTTACCCAAATAGTTTTTTTGAAAGATCCTTGCAGCAATGGCAAATTAGTCATGGCTACAAGTCCTTTGGTATATATGTAAAATGGGCTGGATTCGAAACAGAGTTGCCCGCATTGAGGACTAACGCCTTCATATATGGGTTATGTGCGCTAATCACTGCGCCACCAAAGCACGCCCAAAAGAGCTCAATTTCAATCTTTTCGTCCTTCTGTAGGTTCAAGCATTTACAAGTTGAATTAATTTCTTTAAAGCTTTCCACTTTACCATTTTTTTATTCTAGAACATATGTTTAACGATGAAGTAGCTCATTCTTAACCACCTGCAAATGGCTCCAGTTTAAACATAAGATTTCTTGCCTGGTACATGGAACAAGTACATGTCAATGTTCAATGTGTGTACAACACCTGAGAGCATCTATACTAAGGTCACCAACAGTCTGTTAATATCCAATAATTAGCTCTGTAGATTTGGCACAACAAAGACCTGAAAAAAATTTTAAAAGGAGTGGTTGTTGATTTTTTCTTATAAAGATTTAAAGTCAATGATCACAGAGGACAATTGAGGGTTCTCAATATATTCCATGACATCTGAGGACTATAAAAAGAGTCTTGAAATAAGTCAGGGAAGCCCAAATGCTGATTCTAGATAACCTGATGACATTCTGCATGGATTCGACTAGATTACTGTCATCTGGATGCCCGCAGTACTTGTTGAAATACTGTGTTGCAAGGTGGATCATCTAAGGTACGGATCAGACTTGTTTGTCAAGCACATCTCAGATATCCTTTATTTGATTTAGTCATGGGGAATCCAAATGATGGCAGGATCCAAGGTTTCAAAGCACACCAATTAGTAAACCATTACACCTAGACTGCTTTTTTTTATCTGCTTGTGTATTTTTTACCATAGAGCAACATGTTACCATGTGTTCATGGTAACACACAAGGCATTGTCATGTATATCTAATGTTAAAGAGAACATAATTGATCAGAATAGGCCCCCATTCTTCTGCTGTGGCTGAAGGGAGTCAGTCAGTATGAGCACCCTGACAGGTCTGCAGACAAGGAGCCATATACGCAGAAAACTGCAATTTAGTCTGACACCTTTAAGTTAGAAGCAGCATTATGTTCTTCTATAATCTGAGCTACTGAAGCTATTATCTATGTGCAAGGGCTGGAGTTTAGGAGATGCTCTAAGCCAGGCCTCCAGGTAGCATAGCTTGGGTTTGTTAAACTCCCCTTGTCCATACTATTACCCATTTTTCACATTGTATGATCTAAATTGACAAAGTGACACATTGATTACTGGCTGCCTAATAGCTCCTACCTACTTACAGATACCATGAATAAGAGATCACTAGAGTTATAGGCTGTAATGTTAAGCCTGAGTGATGTATACATAAAATAAGCACTCAAACCTGTGTCTAAGTACGTATTGGTGTCTGTCCTGTTTGTGCTCACTGAATCCACAGCGGGGAAAACACCAAGTGCTCAAAGTGTCAGATTAGTAGTCACCTTCACTGACTCATTGTTAAATAGTCACACAAATAGTTTTACTTCATTACTCTTTCTTTCTTGACAAACTAAAAAAATATATCAGTTTAACTAGATACAGAATTGTGACTGACTCATCCCTACCAACTTGTGTACACAAAGGAAAGGAGTGGGATGAGGGAGAGTTAGATCAGGCAGCTGAATTGGTACAGCATAAAAATGAAAGACCGGAAAGCACCTGTGATACTGTTTAGGCATTTTGGTCCAAGTGGAATTTAATCCATATTTGATGAGTGGGAAGCTGCAGAGCTGTCTCGTATATGAGGCTCTATTCCCAAGGCTTTGGTAAGAGTCTAAACACAAAGGAGAAAGGCATCATTCAAGGTTCACTGCTTTGCTTTCATTGTGAGGTGGAATCAAGAGGATGATGCAGGTGACCCATGTGTGGGCATGCTTTCACTCCTACCTTGGTCTGTTCAGGTACATCATTGCCAGATTTATTAACATTCCTGAACCTTTTCATGAGCTGAAAAGCTGCAGTGACAAAAGAAAGTGCTTGGGGTTGTGTTAGAACAAGGACAGTTTATTTACTTGAAATAAGTTTGTAAAAGCACCTAAAGTGTAATCTGTGCTATGAAGTATATGTTTGTGCTTTTCTTTAAAGTAGATGTACACTATTTTAATGTGCCTCTTTTGGTGGCTAGTTTTTTTTAGGAAGTCCTGATGCTAATTTAAAGTTGACTTTGCTGTAGATTAAGAAAATAAGAATAAAAAACATAAATGATTATGTTTGAAATATGATCTATAGTTAATCCAATGTAAACTCTGTCAGGATGGTAATTTAGATTATCGGCCTAATTAGGCTGGTGATCTCAAGTATTAACCCGAGAGCATATGGACCATCTCTGAGGATTTGGAGGATTCAACACTATACCATGTCATGCTGATATGATTCTTTTTTTAGTCCCTATAAAGTGGATAGTTCTGTTAGCCATGACATTCACAATTAAAAACTAACAAAAAATGCTGTTTGGCATCTGGTATCATCTAGCCAGGTAAAATATCTAAAGGTGTTAGCATTTACTAGGAGAAGACAGTTAAGCTTAGTAATCATAAATATGTTAGAAATTTTATTGCTTTGGCATCATTAGATTAGATTAGATTAGATTCAACTTTATTGTCATTACACAGGTACAGGTACGAAGGCAACGAAATGCAGTTTATGTCTAACCAGAAGCGCAATAGCAGCAAGAGCAGGATAAATAATGGTTCCATAAATACAGGACATGGGTTTCTACTGAATAAGTATAGAGATGAATAGCATTATAAACAGAATCTAACTAATAGATGAATATAATACATAGATAACTAGTGTTATGAACTAAATTTATAGCCGGATATGTACCAAATATAATATACAGGTGGATATTACTATAAAAAGGGTTTTTACAGTTATGTACAATAGCATATATACAGATGGGTCTTTAATATGAATAAATAAAGTTTGGACAGAAGCTATCTAAATTAAAGTGCCGTGGAAGGTAATTGCATATTACAGTTAAAGTACGTTATTGCAAATGTATATGTAAACATTATAGAATGTTTACTTTTTTTAAGGTTTTTGCCTATCTATTTCAATGTAGAGATGTGCTATGCTTAAATCTGTTACTGAACGCTGAAATTTGCAGCAATAGATACATGTTTTATAAGCCCATCAGCTGTTATATATGTTCCTTGCGTAACATCCTATATATATATATATATATATAGATACTAGCCTGACGTAGTCCGACTCAATTCTAGTCAGAATATGAGTCTGATACTGCTCCATAGAGCTGTGATTATGGGGCGTGTTTTGAACGAACCAGGAAAAAAAATGCCTCTGCACTCAATTGGATAGACCTACAACCAATAAGAGCAACGGAGTGCGTGACGTATCTTAAGCGAGGCATAGTTGTTGTCCACAAAAATCAAAGCGTGCAGTTTCACGCCTAGAATAAGAAGATGAGACTTGATCGCGTTTCTCTGTTCCTCTTTTAAAATTAATTTGCTGTCGATATCTTCTAGAATAGACCTAATAGCAGAATCTACTCACCCAAACTCTCCAGCGGCAGCCATTATTGTTGTCACCCAAGCGCGCATTGGTCACGTGGTTGATAACGTTACTCTTGATCATCTGTCCATCATCGTATAAAGCCCGCCCTGACAATTTGATTGGATCGCCTGACAGTGGGCTTTAATACTCGCGCTACTATGGAGCAGAGCCAGACCGAACTTCCCCGAACTCAAACCTTGTGGGCGGGACTAAGTTCGGAATGGCACCCAGGCTATATATATACAGGTGCTGGTCATAAAATTAGAATATCATGAAAAAGTAGATTGATTTCAGTAATTCCATTTAAAAAGTGAAACTTGTATATTATATTCATACATTACATACAAACTCATATATTTCAGATGTTTATTTTGTTTAATTTTGATGATTACAAATGACAACAAATGAAAATCTCAAATTCATCATATCAGAAAATTAGAATATTACTGAAGACCAATAAAAACAAAGGATTTATAGAAATGTTGGCCAACTGAAAAGTATGAACATGAAAAGTATGAGCATGTACAGCACTCAGTATTTAGTTGGGCCTCCTTTGGCCTGTATTACTGCAGCAATGCGGCGTGGCATGGAGTCGATCAGTCTGTGGCACTGCTCAGGTGTTATGATAGCCCAGGTTGCTCTAATAGTGGCTTTTAGCTCTTCTGAATTGTTGGGTCTGGTGTATTGCATCTTCTTCTTCACAATACCGCATAGATTTTCTATGGGGTTAAGGTCAGGAGAGTTTGCTGGCCAATTAAGAACAGGGATACCATGGTCCTTCAACCAGGTACTGGTAGCTTTGGCACTGTGTGCAGGTGCCAAGTCCTGTTGGAAAATGAAATCTGCATCTCCAAAAAGTTGGTCAGCTGCAGGAAGCATGAAGTGCTCTAAAACTTCCTGGTATGTGGCTGCGTTGACCCTGGACCTCAGAAAACACAATGGACCAACACCAGCAGATGACATGGCACCCCAAACCATCACTGACTGTGGAAACTTTACACTGGACTTCAAGCAACGTGGATGAAGTGCCTCTCTTCTTTTCCTCCAGACTCTGGGACCTTGATTTCCAAAGGAAATGCAAAATTTACTTTCATCAGAGAACATGACTTTGGACCACTCACCAGCAGTCCAGTCCTGTTTCTCTTTAGCCCAGGCAAGACGCTTCTGACGCTGTCTGTGGTTCAAGAGTGGCTTGACACAAGGAATGCGACAGCAGAAACCCATGTCTTTCATACGTCTGTGTGTGGTGGTTCTTGAAGCACTCACTCCAGCTGCAGTCCACTCTTTGTGAATCTCCCCCACATTTTTGAATGGGTTTTGTTTCACAATCCTCTCCAGGGTGCGGTTATCTCTCTTGCTTGTACACTTTTTTCGACCACATCTTTTCCTTCCCTTCGCCTCTCTATTAATGTGCTTGGACACTGAGCTCTGTGAACAGCCAGCCTCTTTAGCGATGACCTTTTGTGTCTTGCCCTCCTTGTGCAAGGTGTCGATGGTCGTCTTTTGGACAACTGTCAAGTCAGCAGTCTTCCCCATGATTGTGTAGCCTATAGAACTAGACTGAAAGACCATTTAAAGGCTTTTGCAGGTGGTTTGAGTTAATTAGCTGATTAGAGTGTGGCACCAGGGGCCATCAATTTTGAACCTTTTCACAATATTCTAATTTTCTGATATGATGAATTTGAGATTTTCATTTGTTGTCATTTGTAATCATCAAAATTAAACAAAATAAACATCTGAAATATATGAGTTTGTATGTAATGTATGAATATAATATACAAGTTTCACTTTTTAAATGGAATTACTGAAATCAATCTACTTTTTCATGATATTCTAATTTTATGACCAGCACCTGTATATATATATATATATATATATATATATATATATATATATATGTATATATATGTGTGTGTGTGTGTGTGTTTGTGTGTGTTGGTTCACTGTTAATGAACAAGGTACTTCGATTTATCTGGGACAATTTTGTTTTTTGACTAAATTATTTTTATTGACTAAATTAGAAATTTCAGTTATGTGTTATTTGATTGGGAATTTAGCATTTTCATTAATGGGAGGGTATTCAAACTTTCAAGCACAACTGTATTTTATTTGCACATATCCATTGGAAAAGTGCTTTGAACACATGAACGTCACCTCCCAAGGAGGAGGTAAGATTAAAAGAAAAAGGAGTTGGCTCAATCAGCAAAGAAGCAACTAAGAAAGAAGAAAAATTTTGGTTAAAACCCTGTTACAATTTCTATTTTTCCTTGAATGTCTTGCTCTGATCAGATTTATTTATTCTAGTCTTTCAAATAATAAACTGTTCTCTCTTTTATATATATATATATATATATATATATATATATATATATATATATATATATATATATATATATATATATATATATATATATATATATATATATATATATATAAACAGTTCTCTAATATGTCATTTGAATATTTTTTTGCTGATTAAGTTAAATTTCAACAAGAGACACGGGGATGTTATACATTTTCTGCCAAGCTTCTGGGGACAGAATAAAGCCAACTTCCCAGGTACATGCTACTTTGTGGGGACATGTCCTCTCAAGTACAGGTACTTGTGAGGACAAGTCAATGAGTCTCCATGAGCAAAAGCTCTTTTATTGGGTTGGGGGTTAAGTTTAAGTCTAAGGTCTGAATAGAGTTTAGGTAAGCTTTAGGGTTTAAGGTTTATATGTTGGCAATGGCTAGGGAAAGGCTCTGGGTTAAGCAATCAAAAACTAATGGAAAGTCCCTGTAAGCATAGAGGTACATATTGTGTGTGTGTGTCCAAACCGGTTTACCTTCAGTCCACACATTCGCCATCACACTTTCTACACCTTAGTGGCAGAGTTTTTACCTTTGTCTCACTGCCTGAGTGCATTTTCAGTTATCTTCATCAATTTACCAATTACACAGGTGAGTGGCACTCAACAACTGGATTCCCTCTGCAGATAAACACATATCACATCCATTCTCTAACAAATGTACAGACACACACAGAAACGAGCGTCACAGGCCAGAGGCATCAGGCACTTCATTTCCTATTCCGCCCCCTCTGCACCCTCGGATTCCTCTCCGGTCTCCCCAACACTCAACCCTCAGTCACTATAGCAACCTCACAAAGAGCTACTAGCAGTCAAGCCGATCATGTCACTGCAACATCAGTCAGAGGACGGAGACGCACGCCTCCAAACCTCCTAACTGCATACAACAGCTCCCTCAATGTCTTTGCACACAGACCAGAGAGACAAAAGATAAGCATACCTTTGCTCATGTTTCATCCTTGACACTGAAGTTTGAAAGTGGTAGCTATAAGAGAAAAGAAACAGATCTGTTTGGACAATTCAATACTCATCAGAAAATATACACCATCTGGTGCTTTCTCTGTCCTTCCTGCAAAAATAGTTTGTTAAAAACATGCAGTGATGGGAATGAAAGGAAAATAGATGGGCGGCCTATATAGGTCCTATCTATTCAGAAGGGGCCGCTTCAGTGAGCTTCTATTAGGTATGTTACTCTGCTGCCACCTGTAGATAAAACATGGTACTCCACAAACATAAAGTCTAAGGACAGATCAATTCTACAAAAGATTAAAAAGAATGAGCTGTGCATCAGAAAGACTAAGATTTGATATTTAACTTGCTTTTTGATTCCGATATAATCCCCTGTGCCTTCTGAGTACAGTAAAGAGGACTCCCTCTGAAGCAATCGGCATGCCTCAAAATCCTCCTCATTCAAAAATACTTTCAAAGAGTTTAATCAAATCTAAGTCTTTCTTGTTTTTGTTCTTCAGTTGCTTTTGTAGCAAATATGAGCAAAACTCAAACTCTAATTCCAGCCAGCATCAAGGCAAAGTTGCTCTGATGCTGGCAAAGAGGAAAGTTGCATTTAGAAAAACACACACCAGCCTCATGCACCCTTTGCATTTTTTAGCAGAGTGAAAAAGGATGAGCGAATGCTTTATTTTTAGCATGGTGACGCTATGCAAACTTGAACACTAACACGAGAGGAAGGCTCAGCGATGCGTTGAAGAGGCACATATTCAATAATGTATCAGAGGCAGCAGTTTTTAACGACAGCTGGGGATTGCCGCTCCGTCTTGTCTTGTCTCTTTGCATGTCTTTTCTTGCTGTCCACTGCGGACGGCAGCAGATTTGCCTCTCCTGGGGACTGGGGATGTTTGGTTAAACTTTAATCCTGTCCACAGCGTCCTCATTCACTCTCTGTTCCTGAGAATAAAGTCCTCCTCCGTGTTTCTACCCCGTTCGTTGGCGTCTCAGATCAAACATGTCCACAAGATTTTTTGTACTCCTGGACCAGACACAATTTAAAATGTCTTATTTTTGGTGCATTTGGTTCACACTTTCAAACTGCACTAAAGAGCCAGGAATTAATTGACTTAAAAACAGAATATGTTACTCACTTTTCTGTACTCTTAGCCGGGAAAACATTAAATAAGAGAATTTAACTTGGGGCCATATTTCCAGATAAACAACATCACAACATTGGACTTGTATACTAATTTTTAGATTTCACCACTATCTGGCCACCAGCAAATCATTTTTTAAATATACATACATCCCATATAAAACAGTTAAATTAAACTCATATTATTTATATTTGATGTGCAGCTTCAATACTAATCATAGGCCCAAAACTGACTCAATCCTGTATGCTAGCTGTTCAGTCAAATTTTCAATTGTTTTGTTAAATACAAACACTTGAGGGTAGACGGAGGGGTCAAGTTAAATGATCTGCCTTACATGCAAACACAGGATTATGAGATTTGTTTGCAGTAACAATATTTGTGAAACAGGCCTCTAGCATGCAGACAAGTAGCAGAATAAAAAGCAGGTGGCATTGGATTATGGTTGTTAACAAACAAATCAAGGCATAATATTTTAAATAGTGAACAGATCTGGATTTTAGGAAAAAAATGCATTAGTTTATATTTAATAATCAGAAAGTTCACCTTAGGCTCATCTTGAAAAGTACTAATCTGCTATTTTAAGATCTAAAGGCCACCTGTTAACATCTGATCACTGTACTTCAAGAAAGTTCATGAAATAAATGTCATGAAAGCTGTACAAAACGGAATTTAATTTTGTATACAGTCTGTGTATACAAAATCAGAATAAAAGTTGTCTAAGTCTGAGCAGTCAATTGCAGGGTATTGCTGATTTCAAACAACTGTTGGGGAGTTGCAAACAGATAGTCTGTCTAACCAGCTATCATTACTTTGTTAGATTATGATGCTCTCTAAAGAGCAACTCTATATAAAACTACCCAAGCAGGTAACAGGTGTTTATTCTAACACTTATTTTCAGTGTATTTTGAACAATAATAGGTTGTATAGACAAGATTATTATCAATAAGGATGGTAAATGTGTAGGATTATAATTGTATTGTTAGGACTGATTGATGGTTTTCAGCTTTAAGCAAAAGAAATTGAATAATTTAATCCGTTACAGTCTAAATCCACTTTTTTTGTAAAAGAATACAACTAAATATATAACAAAAGTGCATTCCCTTTGTGTAATAACGGGGAACATAAAAAATATGCATTTGAGTGTGAAAGCTGATAAATATTGCATGCACATTTCTATTTTAGGGACACCATGATCAGTGCTTACCTTGCTTCAACACAAAGGTTCACTGCTGCTTCATCCTTGAGGAATAAAAGAGCATGAGATCTCCCCAGAATTCTCCTGCAAGACACAAAGACAGGTAGAGAAGGAAGGAAAAGGAGGGAGGTGGAGGAGAGAAAGGAAGAGAAACAAAAAAGTGGGAAAGGGATTAGAAACAGGCTGCCAGTCTTTCAGAACTCAGAGCTTTAAAAGCCAAGCTTGACTTTCAAAAAGTTCCCTATGTTTCTTGGTGTGTTTTTATGTGTGTGTGCTCGGGCCCTTTCATTTTTACAGCATTCAGACATAGGCTTTCTTTCCACAGCAGAGCCAAAGTTCAACGACTGCAGTTGAGTTGTTCCAAAAGCAGTCTGGGTCAAATGGACAGCCCAGACTCAACTCCTACGGTGGAAGCTTTTAAGGCTTTTAAGGCCTTCCACGGCAGCAGTGTACAAATCTCAGAGACAGCGAGGGGGAACAGGGGGTCGAATAACAAGGGGGAGGGGGGGAAACAAGGTAAAGTGGGAAAAGCATGCCACACTTTAGTACAGGCAGTGCACACTCTGATGGACCAAAGAGGAGGAATCTATTAGGACATGCGTGGGTGTTACCGCACAGAGGCCAGTAAAAAGTCTAAAGAAAAACACTGATATATACACAAAAAATCCTAATATCAAACTTCAGCATATTTTTTTTTTTGCATTGACAAGGGATTATTTAGGATTCCTGGTAAAGCAGAGAGCAATCAATTGTAGGAAAACAAAAATAAATCACTTCAGATGTATAATGGGTCTCAGAGGATTGGAAACAGGTCCACAGTTATTCTGCTCATGACATATTTCCCCTCTTGAACCTCGGCAGAAAATCTACAAATTTGCAACAAATTAAAACATGGGAACATAAATTATTTTATTAAATTCACAGAAGCAGGTGTTTCTTAAAGCCATGACACATTCTGTCTGTGACACATCCATAATTTTACCCCATAGAATGACACCTTCTCCCTTTCACCCTGATTTGGCAGAATCTGCCTCAGGCAAATAAGGGAAAAAAAACATGCCATGCTTAGCAGTTGCCACCAGTCGGTGCTGCTACACCACTTCTGCATTTGTGCTGCTGACCGACTTTACAAACCGGGCCAGAGTAGATGATGGCAGCATATTAAAATGCAGGGATCTGGAGACATGATGAGTGATTTAACGGTGAATGATAACTAGGCTGTGTGTCATTGCTGTTGGCTTCCTTGACCCACAAATGCCGTTGTAGCAGCAGGAGAAGTAGGAGCATCTTACGTAACATAATCGAAAAGTCGTTTGATGAGTCCATGTCTGTGCCTGGCTCTCAGGATCTGAGAGAGATGTGAGAGATTTCTCTGCTGCCCCAGCCTGTGCCTACTATGTGCACTGTGGCAAATGCTTGTTGTGCACAATGTGTGAAAACTAGTTCACACTTTATTTTCAGTTGATGACACATTCGTCCCTGGATTGTTTCTCCACTTGCATCATGTTTCTTCTCTAATAATACAAGTTCTGTAAAAATCTGCTTTGGATAAAACTATGATGTCATTTAGTCATGCCTTTATATCTATCGAACGTTTTGTCTGAATCCTGGCCCAGGGTCTTTCTGCATGGAGTTTGCATGTTCTCCCACAGTCCAGAAACATGACTTTTAGGTTAATTGGCTTCTCTAAATTCTCCTTAGGTGTGAGTGTGTGTGTGAATAGTTGTATGTCCTGTGTGTCTCTGTGTTGCCCTGCGATGGACTGGCGACCTGTCCAGGGTGTACACCGCCTCTCGCCCATTGACTGCTAGAAATACGCACCAGCACCCCTCACGACCCCACTTGGGATTAAGCGTGTTAGAAGATGGAAAATGGATGCTTAAAAATGTACTTAAAAACTGGTGTGCACCTGTATTCAGTACTACCATTTAGTTACAGCTGCTTCTCTTTTGGGTATTTATCTAGGAGAATTAAGAAATATTCTATTTGTATAGCAACTTTTAGGGTTAAAATGCAAACTATCTCCTTTAGTTTAAAACCAAGATTTTAAAATACATAGCAATCTAGGCTCTGCTTGAAAACTAAATCTAAATAGAGTAGAATAGAATCCATTATTTTTCCACAATGGTGAAATTGTGGTGTTACAGCAGCAAAATATTATAGCAAAAGTGGTCACACAAATGTGGACCTTAAAAAGACTGTATACAAGTAACAGCATAAGGACAGATTTAAGAAAACAAATAAAATACTATTCACCACAGAGTTTTTACAATATAATACTGTGCATCTGGAGAATAAATAATCAATATACAGCTGTGGACATTTTTACAGTAATGTATATTTGAAAATAGCAGCAAACACCAGAGATGTGCAAAAATAAGAGCAGCATGTTATTTAAGGGACTAAGACAGAAACTGTGCAAAAATCAGCATGAATCTAACAACTTATCAAGGTAGTTGGGAACAGTGATGGTTATAGAGTCTTACAGCTGCTGGGAGGAAGGATCTGGGATTACTCATGGTAACGAATGCCATAATTAAAAGATTTGTCTCAGTCTGGGCTTTGATTTGGTAGTTTTACCTCTTGGATATGCTTTATCCTAATTACTTTCATTTTATTTCTTGTTGTATACTTATGGCCTATGTCCTTCTGGAAGGGGAACCTCCACAGCAGACTGAAGATATTTAACGCCCTTAAGAGGTTTCCTTCCAGGATTGCCCTCGACTTAACTGAATCAATCTTTAAACTACCTTTAATCAGCTTCCCTGATTCTCCTGAAAAGATAGAAGGTATATGTTGTTGATGAGAACATACCTTCTTTTTCCCCAGTGTCCTTTTTGCTTTTCAGTTGGATAAGTATGCCATATACACTGATCAGTGTATTCAGTTAAAAATCCTACCAGAAATCACAGAAATATGGGTGCACTGGGATAGAATCTTAAACCTTTTACGGGGTAAGAATACTATCCAATACTGGTGACATGTCTTGCTCACATGTGCTTCACCAGGAGAAATCAAAGCCTCAGCAGCTTTGTGTGAAACTGAACTGTCTGGGAATCTCAAGCAGATTGAGGTGATAGAAGCTCTTGTATGTTTATCCGGGAAAGTGTGCGAGCAGAAATGTTGAGGATACCTCCCTGATTTCTGTGTGATAAAATGACACTCAATATGAAGTCCTTTTTTTACTGCTTTGAAACTCTGAAAAAAACTCCCACGGGAACCCTTCAGAGCAGCCTTTGAAGGCTTTTTATGTTAAATGACTGAACTGGCTTTTCTGTGAGAGTCAATTAGAAGGAAATGAATATCCGTGTGTTGTGTCTGGACATCCGCTCGCAGGTTTTAGCTGGTGGCGGATGTGATTCAGGACAAAGCTGCAGATTATTTAGGTCAGCGAAGTGCTTTCTTGTACCATTTTCACACCATGAGGCAAACTATTTCTGCACTGAATTACAAGGCGATGGCCCAGATAATTTGTGATGTCTAACCCCTAACCACAGCAGCCCAGTGGAACAAGGCTTACTTTGGTTTGGCTTCACTCAGCATGTGTGAAACACTCTTCTTAGGTCTTCTGTCAACTGAACTCAACATCAAGGCAAGTGGGTTAGCAGGGCACCAGAGTGGGCACCAGACGTCCATTTCTAAGCCCAGATAAAGGGAAGTAGCACAGTAGGTCCGCCTATAACACTGACACGAAGGCCCACAACTGTCATCACCTTACAGAACTTTCCTCAGGATGAGCTGCCTCTTCCTAAATGTGAAAACCTCATAATTTACTATTTTCACCTGCATGTAATTTACCATAGAAAAAATACTTTAGCTGCCAAATTAAATCTGTAAATATGTTTACTCATTGAGAATGTATTTTCAGCCTCTGATTGAAAATATTCCTGAATGTTGGGGGAGTCAGTTTGCAGGTCAAGCTAACAGCAGGGGGATAACAACAGAACAACACTGTTCTGCATAAACAACTTGTACTTGTTTACAACTTGGGGGAGTTATGCATGCCTAATGCATAAACAGCAACGCAAAGTTATAGGGATGATTAAGCATTTTAGGATGATACATGATACATTCACCAAATGCCTGCATAATTAAACTGAACACTCAGATGTGAACCTTTGCTCCCTTTTTATAAGTGTAAGGGTCCCAACTGGAATGAGAAGTATTTAACTGCAGTTTCTCCCGCTACAAATCTATATTTTAAAAGTGATTGAGGAAAAAAAGCAGCAAAGTCAGAATCAAAGTCAGTTCTAACTTCGATCCAATAGTCTTAATAAATTAAGGGTAAAGACGGTCAAATGTACTGTAGATATGGAATCCAAAGGAAAGTCTGATTATTTTTTATATATCAGCCTATGGACTTCAGTAGACACCATCCTTAGAAAAAAAAAGCAGTTAGAAAAAAGATACTTAGCACAATATTAACATTGTTGAGATGTTTTTAGATTAAAAGGATTGTTGTTCACTGTCTCACTGATCCAGGTGACCAGTTATATGTACTTTTAAGTGCTTGTGGCATCAATTAATTTACCCTTATTTGATATATATATATGCATGTAAGAATAAAACTGATAGAACACCGTTGAAATAACAGTTATGCTGCTGAAAGAAGCAGCTGTTAGAAAAATACCGTTAAAATACAAACAGTAGTGAAGAATCTGATGTTTCCACAAATATATTTCAGTCACAATTGTTGAGATACGACACATCGTCAAAAGAACATCAGCTGTCATCAAACTGCAGAGCTGAAGTTTAGGGCACAGCTCTATATGTGTTGGAAGGGTTTCGCTCGCAGAGCCGCCACCATCATAGCTGACAGTGCCATGCAGCAGCAAAAAAAAAAAAAAACCACGCACAGGTGAGCAGCACCAGATATTTTAGGACTTGAAGACACTATGTGATTTGTAATTTATTTCTACCTTTGCATCTCTACTGATGCATTTAGATTTCAAACTAATGTGTTTTTATTTATTTAACTCAAAAGTAAAGTGGGTAAAGTAAAGTATTTTAAAGTAGTTATCTTTAAAGCATATCTTCACCCTCAAGCAAACATATCAACATACAGTAGTAGCCATTCAAAATTCATGGGTCCTTGGCTGATCCCCTACAATTCCTTTTTAAACATCAATATTTGTACTAAAATATTATTTCTGTCATGATTTGTGCACATTATAATATAAAGAGAAGCATTATCTCCTGTTCAAACCCTATAACAGTGAAAGGGTGGAGTCAGAAAAAAAAATGCAAGAGGAGGTCACTGCCGTGGCTGAAAGTTGGAGGGGGTTGTGCTGGGAGTTAGAAGGAAGTGGGCAGCAATTCGGGTGGTGCTTGACTGGAAAAGGTCATTTTGGATGGCCGCTACTGTAGTATGTTCATACTATATAATAGCATGAATAAGCTTAAAACTATTTAAGACATCTGTATAATACAGATGAGAGCAAATTGTTTCTGGTAGGGTTTCTATTGTTTTCTGTGAATAAAATACAAATGATTGAAAATTGGAACTGATATCTTTTTTTGATGATAATTATTTCAGAATTCTCATTATTAACAAAAGGTATTGAGATCTATTGTCAAGTCTTTTCTGCGAAGAGGAGGTATTCTTCCATGCTGAGCCTCAGTCCCTCCGGCGACAACCTTTTACTTTGGTGTGGTTTTAAATTAGATGCACTAAAACCCATAGAAATAACATCAACCTTTAAGTTTCTTCTCTGTCTTTGAAACATCAGGCCCTATGACATAACTTCTCAAGCACATTCAAATGTTTCTTACAGAAAAATCCTGAGATTATGTTAGGTTGGACCAGCCTAGCTGTCTCTCGTTCGTTTCACAGTTCTGCTCTTATCGTCTTCACTCCAGAAAAGTTGTGCAGACTCCCGCAACCAAGCACTAATGCACGGTTTGACCATATTAACATTGTTTATGTGCGATCTGCCATCTCCCTGAACTGTTTTTAATTGATGTCTATACAATTAATACCAGACTTCCATTTTATCATCACTTTCGGTCGACTTTGGAGTGTCTAGGTTTAAGAAATACGCCAATTTTGGGTCACAATTGTCTTTTATTATATCTTTAACAATGGAGTATAAAATAATCCCCAGTTTTTTTTTCAATATTCTTAATAGAGCATGGTGCAGAGTTTTTGCAATCGATTGCTACCTCTAGTGACAAGTTCGAAAGAGACCAGTATAGAGCATGCTCATGGGAGAAAAGGAAAAGCATCACGGTTTGCCGTTGCGACTGCAAAGGTCTTCTCAGGTAGGAAAGTGATAAATGTTTTTGTTTTTTTATTGAGCATCTTACATTTTAATAAAAACAAGGCCTTTCTTAAGACTCCAATTAGTCAGTTTTTGTTGCACTAGATTAAAGTTTTATTTTCTTATTATTGTGTGCAGTTTGTGATGGGGTTACAAGGTCACTTATGGCTGGTCTTTTGTTCGCTTGTGTTCTCTTGCTAATCTGCCAATGGAGGCAGAGACTCAACACAGTAACCAAGTAAATAAAAAACTTGCACAGTGTCACACCCATGAGCACGGTCATAAAATACCACCTGAATGACTATCTATTGAACTGACAACTGGAGCCTAGAGAGACAGCCGAGAGAGTTTTACACATTGGGTCATTCTAAGGGCACATATAGGAAAGAAAAAAAAAGAGATTTAAGTCTTTACAAAGGGTTAAAAGGGTTATGTTCTTTAGTGTTCATCTTAAACTTTGTGAAATTGAAGGCATGCAGATGACTGTATTATACTGGCAAGGGGAAACTATGATAAAAAAAGGTTCAGCTCATACATGTACAATTTGATCTCAGGACTGATCAACCAGTTATCCAAAAATTAGAAGACTAGGGCACAACTGACCTACCAACATGCTCTAAAATGTTCAGGCCCAATAATAAGAGTGAAGAGTCTGATTGTAAATCTAGAGGAGTTGCAGAGATCCACAGACCACGTGAGGAAATCATTTGACAACTTTTAGTCGTGAACTTTCCAAATCTGTGTTGCATGCAACCACAGCAAGAAAGCCACAGATTAAAGAGAAGGAAATCTTGTTTATATTACAGGCCAAACAGCAGACTTGCGGAAGATGTGCTCTGATCCAAATGGACCAGATGAGAATTCTGTGTCTGTACACCACTAACTATTAAATGTGTTGGTGGAAGCACCTTGTTTAGGGATGTTTTTCCTTTGGCAAGGAGCGATAAACTACTTAGTGTAAATGGTAAAATAGATGGAGCTTAATAAAGGGTCATTCAGTTGGAAAAACAGTCTGAGACTGGAAAAGAATTGAGACTGGGGCAGAGGGTGACCTTTCAGCGGGACAACCCCAAACATACAGCATACATAGGAATAGTTTAAATAATACATTATGAGCATACCTGTATGTTAGAATGTCAAGAACCTCTGTAGAACCAATGATGTTTGGCAAGACATGAAAATCAATTTTCAATATTATATTTTGAAAGACATGAAAATCAATTTTCAATATTATATTTTGAAATTTCTGCTTCTACTGTAGGTGGGCAAAATGGATGTTTAAACCTGTTATTATTTCAGAAACATACACTGGTTTAAGTACAAGCTGGTAAAACTAACATCTAGAAGAATTTGCAACAGCTCTATGTTTAGGTTGTCTCAACTATTTTATGCATTTCAAGACTGACAAGAATTATATCAGGGTTATATTAAGGCCAGCCATCGGTGGCATAACTATAAAAAAAGTTATCTGTGGGTACTCTGTAATGCAATGCTGCACATCAATTAAGACTTGATCAAATGCAGCTATGACTGAGCTTAATGATGGTTTGACTTTCTGTGTGAAGAGGGCAAAAGAGTTCCATTTTTTTCTATTGATGAGTGTCATTAGTTTGTGTTTTAATTAGAGAGGGCTGCCATTTAATCCAGAGCAGTTCTAACTAGTGTCTACCTTGACTTATTCCTGCTAGTATTTACTCAGTGTACTACCAGGTTGTGGTTTTTAGAGAGCAAGCCAGCATGGATTTAATCAGCAGCTATGTTTGAAGACTACTAGGTTCCAATTTACCAACTTTACCAGCGCATCTCATTTAGGAAAACTGAGATTCTGCAAAACGTCTGCCTGTGGGAGGTCTTGTTGATGCATTATAACCAGCTCCAGTTGTTTTTACACACAAGAGCCCATAAAGATGTTACTTTTGCAACCATACGATGGAGACAACTTGGGACCAACCTTTTACATAATAAGCACAGGTATATTACATTTTAAATACCTGTGTAACTAGCAGAGAGCTAGTTAGGGGAGTGTTAGCCAAGTGGTTAGAGCAGTGCGCTTGTTCTCTGAGAAGGTTGCAAGTACCCAGTTCCATCCCGACAGCCTGCACTCTGGGTCCCTGAGCAAGACCCTTAATCCCACACTGCTCCCTGGGCCCCCCACAGTGGTAGCCTACTGCTCCCCAAGGATATGGGTTAAATGCAGAGATAAGTTTATGGTGGGAGTGGCGGCCGAGCAGGGCATAGGGCTTGCAATCCTGAGGTTGTGAGTTTGAAACCCACTACCACAGACTGCAACTCTGGGTCCCTGAACAAAGACCCTTAACGCCAGACTGCTCCCTGGGCGCTGCACAATGTCAGCCCACTGCTCCCCAAGGGGATGGGTTAAATTCAGAGTTAATTTAGTTACACCCTACCTGTGACAGTGTAATGACAATAGAAATGTAGAGAAAAAAAAAAGAAAAATATTTTATGTACAAACAGCCATTCAAAATTAGGTTGGGTATTGGACAAATCATTATAGAAGCATTTTTCCATATATGACCATATGTTGATGTTACAGTAAAAAGACATTACAGGCCAGCTATTCTGGTAATGTTTACGGTGTTCTTTCAGAGGACTTTGGCTTCATTCTGTGCATGCTTGGCTTCTACACTTTGTGTAGACAAAATGACAATAAAAGCCAATCTCAGCCAATTTAGTGGCAGTATTCCTGATCTACAGTATTGGCTGTGATTGTTTTTTTCATCCGAATTTATATGCAAGGAGTTTGTAGCACTGTATCCTTGCAGCAACGAGATTCCTGGTTCAATTCCCGACCTGGGGTCTTTCTGCATGGAGTTTGCATGTTCTTCCCATGCATGCGTGGGTTCTCTCCAGGTACTTCAGGTTCCTCCCACACTCCAAAAACATGACTGCTAGATTAACTAGCTTCTCTAAATTGTCCTTAGGTTTGGGCATGCATGGTTGTATGTCGTTGTGTTGCCCAGCAACCTGTCCAAGGTGTAGCCCACCTCTCTCATAGACTGCCAGAGATAGGCACCAGCCCCCCCACGACCCTGACGGAATAAGCAAGAGAAAATGGATGGATAGATGATTCAATGATTCAATGAAAAATACCAATCTTTTATTGACTGGCGCTTTGAATCATTGACAAACAGTTAATCACATTGTGGACTAAGAGATGGAGCTGACTGTTTTATATAGAAAGAATGTTATTTTAGATATCTGAAATGTTAATTATGACTAAGAAGAAATCAAGTTGACACATCTGGATAATATTTTCAGTCAAGCTAATAAATATCAAAACAGCCTGCCATAAGAACACACCTGGCGGAGCAGAGTTCATGAAAGTTGCATGCACCAGACAAGTTCTGAACAGTGTAAAATTTAAATGCTACACACCAGTCTCACAGTGAGATTACCGTTTCAAAGATGCATCTCGGATCATTAGAAAACATTACTTTTTACATAGCCACTGATAGCATCATAATTGGGATTTTTAGGTTTAAAGTGAGCGTGTGGATAATCTTGTAGCCTTCAGCAAATACAATTAGATTGAAAATTTGAGTCAAAGGGAAGCGTGTTAGCATAAATACCAATTAGAGACAGAGCCAAAACAAACCCTGCAACCAGCTGAATCATCTTGACTGAAAGTTCATTTAAGAGAGCTTTTGAGATGACCGAACCACTTCCTCCAAAGATGATAATGTTTAAGCTTTACTTCCCCAAATCAAAATTCTTCCTTTACAGTCTGTGGTAATGCATTTCTTCCTACCCGCTATTTGCTCAGGAATAAATAGCAGATTTAAAAAGCGGCTGATCTGATTATGACTCAAACAGAGACCTGCCCATCCTGAATAGATCCACAGCTAATTAGACCCTTTCTAAAAGGTCAGTTAACTAACAGCAGCAGGTGGAAAGGGGCAGCAATATAGTAATTATAATCCTCTCAAGATTAATAGTTCATCTAATGGAGCTGAAATGGAACCTAATAAATGACACAAAAAAGGGAGAATTAAATTTATTTGCAGGCTGTCATTTACCCCCCACAACACACACACACGCACACACACACACAAATAAACCTGAGACCAATGACATTTATAAAAGATGCACTTAGATTTAATACAGGAATTGAGGGTTTTGCAAATAGCTGGTGAAGACAGTGAATTGTGATGCCAGATGATGTGTCACTCCTGTATTAAAAGCTTGCTGTGCTGCCCCTTGAAAAATTTATTAATACAGGCTAAGTGCAATTCCATGTTTCAGCAGTCATAAGAGCAAAATCACTTCATCTTCACACATCTGTGAGGTGGAAGGGCCAATGAGAGACAAAAAAAAAAAATCTGAAATCTCACATCTGTAAGAGGGAGGCTTTCTGGCTTTTATCCTACATTGCAAAACCTCAGAATAATAAAAGATCCTTCATTAAAATTATTCCCTTATTGCAGTATTAAAATATTACATCTTAATCAAAATTTTTTTAGAACATGTATTTATTCGCTTGTTCGAATGTTAAGTCTTGTGATAAAATTACTTATGGCAATGTCAATAGATTTCTTTCAATATATTACTTGGAAATTAATAGGAATTATAATGTAATAACGTAAGGCTTACTTTTAAAGCTATATATGAATACACAATTTCATGGAGGCCAGATTATTTTACACTTTCCAAATGGAAAAGACAAAACTTAACACTAAATAATAAAAAAATAAAGTATGGACAGGAAATTTCAATAAAACACACAATCTGCCCTTACATATCTACAGTCATGAGTAGGTACAGAACAACAGAAAAAAATATACAATAATTTTTTTTTACAAGTATAAAAATAACATATTAATCTAGCAATTTTAACATGCCAGAATATGATAAGGGAAGTCCGCTATACAAAGTGCTATCCAGTTATTGTCAATATGTGACTTAGGCTGTGTCTGAATGTCCACCTTAATCACTATATAGGGCACTATATACAGGATTTATAAGTATAAATAACATGGCAAAATCCTTCGTCATCTCTACCTTCAACAGGCTCCAGCCATGTCCTGAATTCCTTGTTTTCCAGACACTTTTGTTGAAATTTACATTTTCTTTCTCCTCCTTGAGCTCCATTTCTGAACATTCGGCTTTACGATCAACTTGAAGCAGTTCCGCGCAAATATATTGTGATATGATATATCTAACAAAATAGATAGATAGATAAAATAGTAGTGGACTCGAAATTTCCTACAATGCACCATGAAAAGTAGTGATCTTCCATACTGTATCCCAGAATGCTGTATCCCACTGAACTTTGTTTCAAAGTTTGAAGATGTTTCGCTTCCCATCCAGGAAGCTTTTTCAATTAAAAAAAAAACTTCCTGGATGGGAAACGTCTTCTAACTTGGAAACAAAGCTAGTTGGATTGTTTTAAAACTTTTTGGAATAATCCACTTCACCCTCACCCTATATATTGACTGAGGGATCTAGGGGTAGGGGCGGACGTTCGGACTCAGCCAGTGTACTCTTCCATCATGAGCCCCGAGGTTTCAGACTACCATCAAGTAAGACAGTCCAAGAATATCCCTGTAGAGAGTCAGTTATTAAAGTTACTAATGTTTCTGACTGCATTTACTTAACATATATAGCTCAAAATCTTTAATAAGCATTGAGATTGAACTGGATAATTCTTAACATAACAGAGATTCTTTAACATAGTTTTAAATTGAATGTATGCCACCTTTGGAAAACCAAGGAAAAGATAATATGGATTCCACATTTAATGAAAGATCACTATATTAATGAAAGATAACTATTTAAATGCAAGGTAAAGTTTATTTATTCACGTAAATGACATTTACTACCCAAAGTACTTTATTCACCTCTCTGAAAGGAACTCCAGCTAAGTAGTATGAAGAACAGATATAAGAAAAGGGTTTACATGACTGCCCATAAAATGCCATAAAATGACAAACTATAAACCATAAAAAGCTTTCCTGCCTTAGTAAAACAAGATCTGCTTAACACTACAGCTGCAAGAAAAGACTCCAGAAATGACACCTCCGTCGTCTGCTTGGGGCGGGCCTGTAGACTTGAAAATATGGTGACAATCATGAAGTATCACTTCATAGGTATAACAAATTACTCAGTGATGTCCTACTTTTAAAGACATATTGGACTATGGTGTGCTGGGGGCCAGGGGAGCGACTGACTTAGGAGGTGAAGCAAATGGGGAAAAAAATGCCTACAATACAGAGGTAAGGTAGAAGAAAAAGAAAATGATGTGAGCGTATGAGGAGGATAGAGAGGGAGAGAGCAAAAGGAGAACTTCTAAAGAGTAGAAACTTTAGCTTTATTCCAAAAAATGATCACTTATCATCTTTGAGGTGGCAAATTAAACAGAACATTTAATCCCTCTGCATAAATCACATGAAATTCTCTAAGTTCTAACATCCCCATGCTTACACTGCGAAGACAAAGCCTGCAGGTTTTCTCATTAGGAACCTGCAGTTTCGAATAAGGAACAACTGACATTTTTCTTCCAGAGGTAACCGAGACAAAGCTTTAATATAGGCTGAATAAATAAAGAAAGGTGGCAGGATGTCACCATTGTAGAAGCAGAAGAGAGACCAAGATGACCTGACACCTGGTTATTTCTTGCTTTTGACGAGGTCGCAAATGTTAGGCTGATATTGGAGTCCCACGAGCGGCGAATGGGAAAGCTGGGGTAGGGCTGGAATGGCTGCATGACAACTACAACAGGGGTCCTAATGAAGTCCCACAGTCCCCCAGCAAAAGTGACCCATTTCTTTTTCCTCATTTCTCTCTTTCTTTCCCCTCTAACTAACAATGGATGCCGTAAATTCTTAATGGGGGGAATATGCATAAATGTAATTAAAATGAGTAAAAGCAATAGTATATATGCTGAAATCCACCCTTTTCCTGACCGAACCACTAGTCTTCAGGCTGGATCAGAACCTTGCACTTGCAGAGTCTGATGGGGTCAGTCTTCATTCCAGGGAGAAAATGTCACAAGGAAAATGGAAAATTACAATAACACAGATGATCTTTCACTTTAAAGGACAAGATTGGATTAAAAAGGTGTTTTTCACTCTGCATGCATATTTTTGCCCAGTTTAATCCTGGTTCAGAATGTCCTTGCTGCCTTTTTACTGAGTGTTTCTGAGTTTATTTTAAAGGTTTTAAGGTTTATAGAATTCATGAAGTAAATATGCAAGCAAAACAAGTCAACTCGTGAGGTGTTTACATGAAAAAGCTAATTAAATAGTACGTCTGCTATGAAAGTATTGAGAAAGAGTTCATCATTGATTCTAACTTATTTCACCAAGTGAAAATAACATTTGCAATTATCACATATAGAATGATAAATTTTTTCTTTTATTTCGATCAAGCCCAAAATTCATGAAATCTCAAAATCCAATGCGTCATAAAAATTTGAATATTCAGAATCTCTAAAGTCTATTTTTTCAGTAGGGCACACAATGTCTGTAAGAGCGCTGACAGTCACTTAAACCTTAAAAAATAAGTATTAAGCCACAAAAAGATATAGAAGCTACTAGCCTTGCATATGGCACGTTCCCTTTGAGTGTTTGTTATCCACTTTCTCCTGTAGGTCATAACTCTGCTTTGTCGATTAAACAAACCCAGGTAAGTTACTCTTATATACTGTAGTGGATAGTTCTTCGAAGGAAACTTTAAGGCAGTCACTTCTTTAGGCCTCCGACTTGCCATGGGAAATTTTACAAAACATCAGCTGTTTTGGCTGTCAGAAATAAAAAGAAACTTTGAGGCATTAAAAAAAAAGGAGAACCTTTAAGCAATTTTTGAACAGTCCATTGAAGAATCTGGAGGAGCTTCACAAGACGCTGACTGTAATCAGTGCATCAAGAGTCAATATGACCCAAGAAATCCTGTAGGGTTTTACCTGTGCTAAGGAGGAAAATAAAATTTGCTAAGTAGTTAAATTTACTTTCTTAAGACAGATATAATATCTGAACTGTTGGCCAAAGGTAATGTTTGTTAACAAGAAGACATACTGTAACCACAAGCTCTTTCTTTTATAAAAGCTTAGATATGTACACCAAAAGAAACAGTTAAGTGTGCATAGAAAGCCACAATAAGCTTTTGTTGAAATAGAGTCACAAATGTTGTAAAGACATTAAAGATATATATATTTTTTCTAGATATCAAACTTTCTTTCTTTAAGTGTATCTTGTTTTATTAACCTTTACTGCTTCTGTTAAGTTACTGTGCTGTTTATATGAACATACCTGCAACCTCTCTATATATGTTGGATTATGTCTATTGCGGAGAATTAAGGCAGTCAGTTAATAAAATCTAGAATAATTTACTGAAAAAACAGAGCAAATGAAAAAAAAAATCAAATTTCCCTTTAGGATCAATAAAGTCTGCTTAATTGAATTCAATCAATAAGTAAGAATTTGCATACTGATGAAGCCTGTCATAGTAAAAAACCTTATATATTTCAGCAGGTGTTCCCTGTTTTTCAGTAGACCAATGTTTCTGTATTAAATATGTTTTTTTTTTCCATCTTGTAACATTCTAATCTTATATCTTTTACTTTCATTAGCTGTAAGCGGGGAATCATAATTATCAAAAACTAGGTGCTTGAAACATCAGTCTGTGTAATTAATCTACATAATGTATTTCGTTTAGTGAATCTTAATGAATTGAGTGAATTAAATAAATGAACTTTTTAATGATATTCTATACTATTGAATATTTACATACACGGCCTAAAACAACATCATTTTTTCTATTTGATAAATGCCAGGATAATGAGAACTCTCCGAAGGAAATTTTATAGGACTGTATTTAAAGCCACAGGTTTACTAACACAAAGATCAGAGTGTATCTAAACGACCCGGAGATGGTCAGATAATTATGATGTTGTTGTTTAGGGATTTTATATAAATTTCATTTCAAATCTTTAATCCAACTCTAATTTTTATGATAAAAACAAGCTATTCTAACATGTAAAAGACAGCTATTGAATTTTCTATTAACTGAATGCACCTTTAGCAACATTGAATATGTAATGAAAAACATTACAGATTATTCTCTGATTAATCACAATAAGTCACTACCAAAATGGTAATTACATTTTGATACATACAAGAGATTAGGTTCACTTTTCAACCAGCATGCTTAAAGCTATTATTCACCCCAAGCCTAAAAGACAAATACCTCTGTATGTTGATACATTGGTTTCTAAAGGTTTTTCTACAATTTCACACTTTACTGGTAAGCTGTGAGATTTTTTTATCCCGCGCTGATTAAATTCTCTTTTTTCACATCAAGAAGGACGAGCAGATTACTCCTGTCACAACTCCTGTAGATGCACAACTGTGCATTTGTGCATGCGCACACGTGTGTTTGTTTCTGCTTGGGCATCTGCTGTCATCCTGCTGGTGAAAAACGAGGTGCATATAAGTCATCCAGTGAGAGGTAGTCACTAATAGGATAGAGGCTGCTCCCTCTCCGATGCCAGAGAATTGACAGACACACAACTTGTGCGCACATAGGCTGTTTAAGACAGACACACATAAAACATACACACCTGCACACACCCAGAGGAGTGAGCTATGGCCTTATTACGCATCTCGCTTCCTTGCAGCTTGAGTTATCCCATAAAAGCACAACATTGTATGTTGTATCCTGTTTCTTCCATCCGTCCGTCTGTTAAAATGTTGCTTTTTTGTGTTTATGGTTTTGTGTAATTTGAACTGCTAATTAACTAAGATACATCCGTTAAACTACACCTATATCAAGTCAAATACCAAAGATGTCTCCAGCTAGAATAAATTTTGACAACATTTCCCAATTTTATTAAATTAACTACAAAAACTACACGAAGACCATTCACCAACTAAGCTCTTCCTCCTGCTGTCACAGTGTTTTACCTACAGCTTTCATTAAGACAGCTCTGTCTGTCATCTTATTTAACTCAAATAATAAAAAGATGTTTTCCTCCAGGTCTTAAAACAGCAATTATCAAACAAGAGTTGAAACACAGTAGCTTGGACAAGCTGCTAGTGCAGACCTATCTCAAACCTCCCCTTAATCATTAAGATTATTGAAAAAGTTGTGCTTCAGAAATTAAACACCTTCTTTATAATGACCAGCCCCTTTAACATCTTCCAGTCAGGCTTCAGTGCTCACTACAATGCAGAGACTGCTCTTTTCTTGTAGAGGATGTGAAGTCACGTGGCGGCTGTCATTTGACAGCGCCATGTTGGACGGCATAAAAACACCTGCGTGCACCATAAAATACAGCGAGAAATTTAGGACATCCTCTGCACCGGTTTTGGCTTCGCCCCCTGGATTATCCTGCCTTCCTTTTTCTGCTCGGATTTGATCTCCGTCTTCTGGGACTTGGCCATCTGGGACTTTCTGGGTGCCGCGGGCAGCGCCTTGTTTGACATACGACCGGCTGGAATCAACCTCGTTATCTGGGCATGGACTAAACTATAAAACTAGGTTAGTGACTCACATGTTCATAATTATCCTCCGTCAGATTAACGTGGTCACTAACCTGTGTTTTCCTTCTGCAGAGGTTCCTGCCTCAGACGTACTTGCTGTTATTGCCGATAAACCATTTTTAAGTAAACGCTTTTGAATTATCCGACTGTCTGTCTGCCTTGAGTACTGGGGCCCCTGCTCTGAAGCCTGAAAGTGAACAATCAATGGCTGGCATTAAGATTTGATGCATTTAGTAAACACTATACCATATTTTCCTTCAGGTAGACGATTGTTTTATCGCCCTGAGATGTATAACCCAGACATAGGGAGCAGTCTAGGTGCAAGGAGTTCAACCTAGTACGACTCTAATAGACCACATGGCCAAATCGACAGTAAGGCAGATGCAGAGACTGACACAAGCAGTGACAAGGACAATGATCATCGTCAGAAGTTAATCTACTGTAGTACAAATTTATACATTCCTGTTAAAACTTTTTCCAACCGTGCTTATGTTGTGTTGAGGATCAAATGTCGATGTAAGCAGAGGCGACAAACGCATGATGTCACATCCCTGTGACAAAGTGTTTATGAAAAAAGTCGACGCCAGTTCCACAGTCTCTCGCTTGTGGCTTTTGGGCCTTGAAAGGGGAGACACACACTGGTTTTTAGCTGAGGCTACGTTATAGCCACCACAACCCCTCCGGAGGAGAGTCTTTGTTGGTTGGCTGAATCAGACTGCACCCTACCTACGATTTACAAGGAGCTGAATCTAGTGTCTTATTTTCCTGCATTTCAAACAAGACTTAACGCAGTGTTTGGTGAACCTACTGAGGCAGATGAATAACTCTCCAGTTCTGGAACGGAACAGCCTGGCCCAACTGCTGTACGCTGAGGAGCAGTAATAAGCCGATGATTCATACCACACTGGTTCTGAGCCTGTGCATTGAACTGTGAAATCACCAGACCCAGACCCATTGGTTCGGCTACTGTTTGGAGTTGTGCTGCCGCTGTCTGAGTCGCCGCTACAAGTTCTCCACTGCCTTAAGGGGACCCCTCTTCCAAGCTACTGTGAGTGACAAAAGTAAGCCCTGCAGAGTTTCATTCTGTTGTTTGCATCAGAATACCTCAAATCTCTTCAAGAGCTACCTGTTGAATGAACGGACTGTGCACCGGAACCAGGACGTATCAGAACCCTATTGATAATGCTCAATAGGGTTGTCAAAAGTATCGATACTCAAAAAAGTATTGATACTGAAACGTTGTATCCGGATACAATACTCGTTTTTAAAAGTATCAATACAGTGCTACCACCAGTGGCACCTAAGCAGTCATTCATCTAAAGTGCAGAAAAGAGGACAATGCACTTTCAGAACACTGTGTCATTGAATAATTCTGTGCACTTTACAGTTTCAGACTTTTTTTTGTAATAGGTGCAGCTGCTGAGAATTATTTTTGTTTCTTAACTGGTTTGGCTAGTGTCATTGCTGTGTGTGCAAAGCATAGTCAAGGAAGGAACACTTAATTTTAATTTTATAAGTTTTTTATCAAGCTTGCTTAATATTGTGCACAGCATACAACCTCAAAATATTGTTCTTATTGTTTATTGTATTTATTTATTGTGTTTTATTTATTAATGAAAATATTTCTGTAGAATTTTGGAGTCTTTGTTTTTATCCTTGTATATCGAAAATGGTATCGAGTATCAAATATTTTCCTTAGTGTCGGTATCGAGTTGAAAAGTTTAGTATCGTGACAACCCTAATGCTCAATGAGCCTGACTTAATGATCCCTGCTGTGTTTGACTGTCTGCTTAAAGGCAGGAAAGAGGATTCTGTGGTAGAAGATATTTCCAATGGTTGTTGTATTTTTGAACCATGTGCATGTGTCAGTGCCCCTTCCTTTGCAAGAGTTCTCTCCACTGGAAACAAAGAGAACTCTTGTATAATGTATGACGTCATCCGCGTGCCAGACTGGAGTTGTGACAGGCAGCCCGGGCAACAAGCAGCTATGCTCTACCCCTTATATTGATTTGGCTAGCTAGTCCGAATCATTCAACTCCATTTCGAGAGCGAGATCATCTGTGGTAGTAGGACAGAAAGAAGGAAGGGTGGCCGGCGCACATGGGTGACGTCATACACACTCCCCTTTTTTTTTTTAAAAGATATAAATATTAAAAAATAACCGCTGATGTCTGGGGCACAGTGATTGGCCTACATGTTATGAATGCTGGCGTACCATAAATGATAAATTATGAACAGTTTAGCTTGTGCCTTCAAGTCGTTGCCCATAGGAAGTCGTTACTTGGATATAACCTAAACAAATATCTTCAGAACAGCTCCAAATGACACAAAACTCATATGGGTGAGTAGAACATGATGTAATAACGTAAAATCAAGGGCCTTTTGTAAAAAAAAATGGCGTTCCCCTTTAAGCTTTAAACTTGAAAATACCTTTAGAGAATTTTAAACACTCTTAAAACCCCCTTTTTTTGCCTTTTTTTTTTTGATTTTTTTTAACCTGTGCTTACTTTCATTAGTGTTTAGTGTATGTATTAGATACAATAATACGGTGTGTGGTTATTAGCTAATAAAGGTACCCAGACAAAGGTTGGTCTTTTGTGATTATTTTACGCAGTGAACAATTTATCACTCAGGTTAAGTTAAAAAAAGTAACAGAAACCATTTCTTTGATTCTTGATTAATAACCCTGCTGATAGCCATAGTCTATATTACTAAATTTCTAAAGCCAACTGGATCCTAACAGCCGATCCAAGAGTCCATTCCAGGAGTCCATCTTTATATAAAAGACTAAGAACCTTTGTAAACAAGCAAATCATTACAATAATTTAACAAATAATTATGAATTGTTTTTTTTACCCTTGATTTGAATGACCTATTAATAGCTACAATTCCCAGCTCTAGTTATTTAATATATTCCAAAAATTTCTTGTAAACTTGCACAACAATTGCATCCTAACCACTCATAAGCATATTAACTGTTTTTAGTTCTGGCCCAAGTTGGCACATCATATGCAAAATAGCATGTTACACTGGAATCCCAACTACAGTATATCTGTAGTTGAATTACAATAGAAGTGTAAAGGTAGGTTGAATTTAACCATTATTTTATATTGGATTAAAACATTTATAACCATTAAAAATATTATTGTTCAGGCTAAAAGTTAAAACCATAACAAATTCCTGGTAAACATGCATTTCACTCTCTTTTCATCACATTTCTTTTCTGCTCCTCCATTTCTCCTTTTTTCCACACCTCATTATATTCCTTCCTCTATGGTGTGACACAACATTCTCTCCTCACCTCCGCAAGCACCCAACTCCCCCCAAACATTAAAATAACATCTCCCCACCTCTTTCCTCCTTACTGCACCTACCTGATTTACTCAGATCTCTTCTGCCCCCCCCACCCTTCTTCCTACTTTCTCTTCCAATCCACCTTAACCTAACCCTTCGTCTCCTTTCTCTCCATATCCCTCTAAACTTTCATCATACCGTGCTACCGCTTGATCTATTAATCTCTGTTCTCACGTAGTCTTCCCTTTCCCCTTGGCTCCTTTTCTTCAATCCTCCCTCACTCTTTCTCACCCTATTTTCTCCACCTCTCTCAACACTTAGCACCTGCTGGTGACGTCGTCTAGACTGGCAAGAAAACGAGGATGGTGAAAGGGAAGAGGCGGATGGAAGACAACACAAATAAGTGAGTGTAAAAACAGGAGGGGGGTAAAAAGACATACACTGTGATAAAGAGAGATCCTTCAGACAAAAGATGAAAAAGAAAAGTGAGCAAAGAGCTGCAGTTATGAGAGGGTTCATGATATCAAACAGAGCTGACAATTTCGAGATGAAAAAGACCTTCATTTTGGTTCTTCTAGAGTTGTCACTTTACTGTGTTTTTCTCAGGTCTAAACTGCTGGCCTTACTCCAGAGAAAACAGCAATAATCATTTTCTAAGTATCCCCACTTCACATTTGAAAAAAACACCTCAGTCCACCCATCTGTTTTCATTTTTTCACAAGAACTGACACACCTACCTCTTTCACAAACTGAATCAAAGCCAGCAGCCATGATCTGAGGGGACTCTCTCAAGTTCTTGCAAATGTAAACCAAATTAGCACCACTGGTGCTGTCATATTGCAAATACTGACAGTGGTAGAGGAGAAAAGAAAGTAGAAGATTGGAGAAATGAAACAAATACTTCAGCTGTGCGATGAGGAAGCTGAGGATAAGCAGATGCTAGATTACGTCTTTATGTGGCACTTGCACACACAGGTCTGCTTGAAGCCACATGTCTGTGTGCGTGTTTGACAGGAGGAGGTGTCCTGTCTGTCTGTAGCAGGATGTGATAATTAACCTTTCTCCTGCTGAGCAGTGCTTTTACAGCAAAGGGTGTAAGCAGGTTTTATAAAGAACACGTCATATTACACATTTTAAGGTTGTTTTGAGCTGCTCTACAGTGAAAAGCAATTGTTGGATCAGTTCACACAGACACCATTCTTCCCGTTCGTATCTATTTTGTTATCTATTGTACCTTGAAAAAGTCATTTCATCTTTTAAACTGTTTTATTATATATTATTATATATAATTATATCATATTATATAATATTTTTTCTCAACAACCATGGCAGAGCTAGAGGTGAAATGAAACCTGGGAGCTTGGTTTGGTTAGGCATTTCTTCCAGTTGTACAATGGTCTCAAAGTAGAACAGTAATTTCAACATATATACTTGATTTGTGTATAAAACATTTTTTTCAACAATTGTTTTATACACAGTCTGCCTGCAGAAGAAGAAGAAGCACCCCTGGTGAGTTTTGTGCTTCCAAACACAATAACCTCGTGGTGCAGCATGTTGCTGGTTGAGAGGCATAGACCACCCTTCTCTTATTCAATTCCATTCAGTTTATTTATATAGCACCAATTTACAGTCATCTCATGGCACTTTACAATTGAACCAGATCATACAGTCCAATTTGATTCAAAGTTTTCTGTCTAAGAAAAACAAGTTGATTGCATCAACTCATTGACTCGAAGGCAATTCCTCACACTAAGAATGCTTGTAGCGACAGTGGAGAGGAATAACTCCCTTTTAACATGGAGAAACCTCCAGCAGAACTAGACTCTGTGTGAGCGGCCATCTGCCGACAGAAGCAGACATTCAGAAAGAAGCAAAGATACAAAAGGCAACTGTAAATCAGCTCCGCAGGTGGCACCGCCCAGGAAAAACACAGCCTGGCAGACGAGCTCCGAGGCAGTTCCCATGTCAGAGGATGAGGAGAGCACAGTCATAGTCACAGTTAGAACAACCGACTACTCTGAAAAACAGTCCGATCTCGAACATCAATAAACAAAGGTGTTGATGGCAGCAGCACAGCTAAAATTTCTCTACAGGATGGTGTCACAGCCAAACAGAAATAGACCAGATGAAGCTACTATGAGAAAAAGCAGAGAGAGCATAATGTTAGAGATTGAACTAAAAAAATTTGCAGAGTAGAATTGAGATTTAATTAAGCAGAATGATGAAAAATGGGTCCCTATGTCCTCCAGTAGCCTAAGCCTATAGCAGCAGGGTAAGCAAACTCTTAAAAGGGTAGGCTTAAAACTGTTGCTTCTTCGAAGCTTGTAAGCCTTCAGAACAGATTTTCTGTAGAGCCTTAGATTGCCTCCAGGTCAAGAGTCCCGATAAAGAGAAAAAAATCACTGAATAGAATCCCTGAACCCACCCAGCACTACGTTGCAGAACCAAATGGACCATGAGCACCAAGTCTCATTTAGCAAATACCTACAGATAAGAAACCTGAAAAGTTGCTTGACTCGAAGCCCATGCAACACCTATGAAGACAGTCTGCTCTTTTCCCTTAAGCTGAAAACCGTGGCGAGTGTTATCCCTTAATTTCCCCCTTCTGCAGCAACCTGCTAAGAGCTCGGCCACTTTCAGAAGCCTTGCCTGGTTGCCTCTCAGAGAGAATCTTAGTGCAGCCTAACCTCCCCCTTTTCGGGTTGCAACCCCGCCACCAGGGAGAACCGCCTGCCCACTGCTTACTCCTCTCCTTTTCCCAAGGACCAGTGAGACCTCTCTGAGCTAAAACATCACACCAAGACTCGAAGAACTGTGATGGCCACAGCTTTACTTCATCCATTTCATGAATAAGAATGAAAATGAAAAGATAATGTGAAGATGGATTTATGCATGTTTTTTTAGTTAAGTCCTTGAGTTTTTAAGGTAGCTTGAGTTCAGAATGGATTAACCAATAAAAGTTTGACTAGAAAATTCTAACCCATGAAGGTAAAATACATCAATTTCTGAGAAATGAATTACTTTTATTTACTGCAAAATGTGCAAGTTTAAGATATGAAGAAACCACTGGGTGCTATATAGGAAAGTTTTGGAGGTTTTAAAATAGTAAGCTTTGTTTACAAACTCATTTGTTTTGACCGTTAAACACAGCAAATCTGCATTTGCATTTTTGGGCATTTTAAGGCTGTGCCACTTATTTTATTTTATCTGTTGGACAATTAGCTGCATTCTTTAAGTAAGCACATGACACTGTATTCACTCTTCTAAAGACTCTTACTATTTCACATAAATTAGATAAATTTTCTCTCCCTTTACTTGTGCCTTTATGCCAAGTCATTGCCCCAGTTTCAGTTCCTCGGTCAATTCAAGGGTTTCCAGACTTAACAACTAATGGCCTCTGTTGACAAGCACTAGTAAGGGAGGTATTGGAAAATGAGACAAATGTTTTCAAATTAACATATTTTATTAATGCACAGGTGGCTTTCAGCGTTATTCTAAATAAACTCTAAATCCAGTTTTCTCCTCAAAGTACTTTGAAACAGGAAAACAATTCAAATGGGTATACGGTATTCTGTTTATTTCATAATTTCCACAATTTTGACATAATTGAAAGCTTAGGCTCCTTCAGGATCCATAAATAGCTCAAAATGGCCCAGGGTAAACTAATTTGTGGTGTTGCCATGGCTTATAACATGCTTTGAAGCGAATTGCTTAGATCAAATCAATTCTACTAAAGCTGCTAAGCTGTTCACGGTCATCCTGCTGGAGGGTAAAATTTATCTCCAGTCATATGTTTTGCACAGCCTAAAATGACTGTTCTAAATCTAGCTCCCTGCATGTCTCCATCATATCTGACCACCTTCCCTGTCACTGTGGAAGAAAAACATTCCCACAGAGAGATGCTGCCACCATAATTCAATTGTCTCACCTGTGGACAGCTTATTCTTCTACATGATGCCATGTCCAATACAGAAAAATAAACAGTGTATACAATTTTTTTTTTCAGTATGTGCAATAAGTGGGCATGTTGTTGTCTATAAATAACGCTGCACAAAATGTGAAGATGTGAAAACTGTTCGGTAGAATTGCATAAACATTTCAACCAGACTGCTGCATTAATTTGTTCAGGACTATGTATATTTTTTTTCTTTATTAATATAATTTGACTATTGTTATTTTTAATGGTCCAAATGAGCACAAAGTATCTCTCTATCCTTTGGCTTTGTACCAATTCCTCTTGTGGCAACAATGGCTCCAGAGATTTTTGCATTTTACTTTGCACTTGACTTTCAAAAGTATTAAAGACACCAAATCTGCTTAGTTTAGTTTCCACTTGACTTGCAAGTGGAAAACCACTTTGCATGTGAACAATGTTTATATTTGTGTACCCTCCACCCATGAAATTTTGCACATGCAATAAAAGGCACCTTCTTTAAAAATCTAGTCTACATGTACAAACAAGTGTGCACCTGATTTAAGACATGCATATTTTCTGAAGACAGTGGTTTGACTGTCTTTTTTTTATTATATCAGATATTTATTCTTGCTGCTCTTCCACTCTACCCTGTCCAATCAGAAAAAATGCACTGAACTATGTGGTTGTAACATGAAAACATTTTAATATCTAAGAGGCATGAATAATTTTGAAAGGCAAGGGATATGATTTAGCTTAAAATTCCAGGTTCAACAAGCTGCCACAACAGAAGTGTTCTGCTTTATAATCTATAATTCAAGCCTCTGTCAACATATTATGAGATATCAAATGCATCTTCTCATCTTTGCCTTTGACCTGCAATGGTGAGTGAATAGAGCAGTGAGATGACAGGTCGAGATGACTGACAGCTGCAGTTTCATCAATGGACATGCACTTCAAATGCATAGATTGTTTACAAAAAAAAGCACCAGGAAAGCAGCCGGATAATAATGCATTTAATTCCTTCAAAACTTAACTTTTACAAATTGCTAAATTCTTTGGCAAAGATTCCCAATAGTAAAACTGTATTTATTATTTAGCAGAATGTCACATTAGGAGAGTCATGATATCGATGACTTATTTGGCATACTGAAACGCAGGATTTGTCTTAGTATTTTATTTCTTACTGGGTATAGCTTCTGTCAATTTTAATGTATAAATTCTGCTAATAATGTGTGGCAGTATGGCATAGCCGATGACACCATTGCGTTGAAACAAGCATGTTCTAGATTAGAATTGTGAAAACCCTGGGGCCTTTCTTTATGCAGTCTGCATGTCATGTTCTTACCTGGGTTATCTCCAGGCATTGCTCAGGAATATTACTTCCCAGTACTCTGTTTTTCCTCTTACTGGCAAAAAATAAGGATGTTAGGTTATTTGATCTCTAAATAATCCTTCAATGCGGGCATACACTGCATGAGTTTTTGTTCTTTTCGAGCAAATTCTCCAGTAGCGGAAGAATTTTTTGGATCGGGCCAAGTTTTGGCCTTGAGTGTCTTCCAATGTTTAGTACACTGGGGGTATCTCACGATAACCTCCCGATCAGGAATTGTAAGATTTAGGAGAAAATCAAATGTTGAAATTCAGTCGGCCCTCTTGAGGTGTTCAGGAGCAAATTCTGCTATTGAAGCAGCTATAAGTGTCTACGAGCCAATTTACCTGAACCTTGCACACTGCACATTTGCAAAGTAGGGAATATTTCTTCTTCTTCCAGATTGATGCATCCGATCAGCGCTATTTCTCGGCACTGCATCCGATATTTGGTTTTTGCACATACAGTGTGAGCAGTTAGATCGCATCAAAGCATCAGGCTTTACAGTGTAAGAACATACATTGTGAGTTGTGATCTTTTAAACCCTGCGGTTTCATTGTACAGTTAGAGCTGTAGCTGAGTACAATGATGGAAAATACAATTCAGTGTTTGTGTGCATGTTTGTTTGCAATTTCTTCATGGGAACATGGAGAACACAAGACAACCTGTCTAAGGTGTACCCAACTTTTAGAGGATGCTGGAGATGAGCATCACCCCCCCCCTGCTACCCTGCAGGAACAAGCAGGTACAGATGGATGTATACCTTGTCTGAAGCTCATCTTCTGATTTCTTTTCCTGGTTATCTGGCCCGCAAAGAAGACATGTGCAGCTATAAGTTGTAATTTAATTTTTTCAAAAGCCCCATGATGCTTTATACACTGCACTCAATATTTTGTTTAGACTTTATTGGTCCAGCTATGTAAAGATAGCAAAAGCTCCAACTGGTACTTGTATAGAGCTTTAGGTCTAAGGACATTTAGTAACTCACCAATTAACACACGCATTAACATGCCAAAGATGCTTTGTAAGCTACACTGTACCCACAGCTGCTATGGGGCAGACAGACAAAGGTGTGGCTGTGATACAATCGGCACCCCCAGGCCCTCAGGTTATGAACATTAGACCAAGCGGTTAAAGTGTCTTGCCCAAAGACACAATGACCAAAACAAACAGACTGGAGCTTGAACTGGCAACTGACCATCCAAGGACAAACCAGCTGAACCAATACATCATATGGTTAAGACAATACATTAACACAAATTGTCACCAGCAGATGCAGACCGTCCGCAGAGACATCATTACCAAACAAGTCTAAATATCTTTATTTTTAAATGGCTTAATGTTGTAAGGAAAGCAGCACTCACTTTCCTGTGAGCAATATCCCAAACTGTGTTCCTTTTTAGCTAATCATTAAATCATGCAATGTTTTCTAGATTCTTAAGTTAAGTTTCTTGAAGAAATTAATTATTTTATAGCTGCAATTGATAATATAATTATAAAAATTATGTTTCCTTTAAGTATTGCTGTTATTTAGCTTGCGACACCCAGAGAACAGAGAGTTTTAAAGGCATAGAAGAAATATGAAAAACTAAAAATAAATGGAAAAAATTAAGATTATTCTCAAACCTTATCTAGCTAACTTTTATGCATTTTGTATTTTCACAGTACTATGAAGAAAAGAGTGCAGAGGACAGATAATAAAAACATTTAAAACATTTTTCACCATAAAAACCTGCATTTGTTGTGTTAGTTGCTAAACAGAAAATTATTGCAACACAATATAAGAAAAATATGTGCAAATTGTTCCCAGCTGTTGGGCTCAATGGGTGGGATTCTACCTCCATGTATTTAGTGCAAACTACTTTGTGAATCTGGTGCAGTGCTGACATAAACAATGTGATCAAAAGAGAGTTGCAAATAGCAGAGAAGATTGCATTGTTTTGTGAAATTCCCTCTGAGACTGCCGCATCAGGAACTGCATTGGTGAATGAATTAAGTGGAACAGAATTCCAACACTGATGCCGACCATGTAATGCTGATGAAATGTAATGTTTCATTCTACGGCAATTTAAAGCTAATGTGTTTTTAAACATAACAGGAACATTGCATTGATCTACATAAAAGAGTAAACTTAAAACCTGTTTTTACTTTTATATATGGATAAGGATCAGGTACGAATAACCTGTTTTAATTGAATTATTAAGTATCTAGGCAGCAGCTGCATCCTCTTTCGTCTACATTTTTTTAGACCAGGAGGATGCAGGCTTTAATCCCCTCAAAGGCCTTTGGTTCCTTCACATTTTACTATAAAATTAAACTGTGATATTGTGTATTTGACTCTTACATGATAATAAAATATCTTAATCTAAGCGCTTTTAATGTATATTACGATGGTACGGAAAAAAATATATTTAGACTTGTGAAAACTTGTAAAATTTTACAGAGAAAGGATCTCTCATCAGATAGATTTTTGCATGAGTTAAGCTAACCATGTAACAACAAGCTGAGAACAAATACAACCAAGGTTTTGTTGCTGGCAATGTGGACCAAACTCCTGCTCCACTTGTTAAGAGTACAATACACAGAAGTCCAATAATGGGACACCACTCTGGTTCAGAGCTGGGGAGTGTTCCTCCCAATCACACCCCTACAAGTGTCACTGTTCTTTTCCAAGTTGCCGTCAGAGTCCCTAAAGTTGTTTTGACATGACTGGTTTTACTGATTCCTTACACTAATGTTAATATGATCTGATTCTGTATGTTTGTGCACACAAACTTGGCCTTATAAAGATGGTTCTGATTCTTTGGTTTAAAAATATATTTTTTTATAAATATATGTCTAAGGCATTATTTTGACAATTTCCTAAACATTTGTTTGAATCCTGCTTTGCGTCTGAAACTATTTTTTTTTTTGAGCTTTTTAAATTAAAACAAGGTTACTGCATCTGATTTTTGCTTCGCCTAAGCCTAGGATGTGATGTAATTAAGGATAAATTACGTCAGACAGCAGTGGTTCGCTTAGGGACTGAAATTTATTTTTTTTTTTTTTTATGGGAGAATTAAAACAAACAGGCTTCTCCATTATAAAAGTTAATAAAAGTAGCTAATATGTAACAATTGGATCAAAGCAAATATGCATCACATCTCCATTCTGGCAATAACAATTTGACATTAGCTTTGTGTCCCTCACTCACAGGACCTAACAGTTATCAAAAAATAAATAAAAAATGAGTAAAAACCCTAGGCTAAGATGCTGATTTGACATTCTTTTTGTGTCAATGGGTTACAAGACATGAGAGTAAATATTTTTCAGTCATCAAGACCCTTTAGTTTTCACATTGTTTGATGGTCCTTATAAGAACAACCATATGTGGGAAGAAGTAGTCACACAGTATCTCTAAGCCAGCAGCTCAAACCCCTATAGCTAAGCTCAGGGCTGATGGCCTCCTTCACAGAACATTCCCTCAGTCTAAGGTGAAGAAACTGAAAAGAAAATTTCCATCCCATACGACAGCACAGTCGCAAAAATTTTCAGTGCTCTGCTCCCCATGTCTGCCAATGGTAGCTGTAAGGGTCAGTGGGACAACTTTCAAATAATATATCTGGGCGGAAGAACAGCTCTGGAGCGGTGCAAGGCAGACTATGCTGTTGTATCCCAGTATCATGACTACATGGACATATATGCTTTAAGATAAAACATTGCTGTAGTAATTATGTGTTTTAATTTAATGCACAAATTTAAAAATGTTAATTCTTCAACTGACGTGCATTTTCTCAGAGGGATGTATGAACGATGCTGACGAAACAAACTTGGGTACATTTGTCTTAAAAAAACATGAAAACAAACAGAGAGAGAGAAAACAAAAGCCTTAAGTGAAGGCCAATAAAGCAGATGGGCCAGCAGTAGAGCAGCATATGACTTTGCACCGTGAGCATCTCCAGTAGCAGTATCCTGGCCAAACCTTGGCTACTAATGAGGCTCTAGACACAGTCTGTTGTGAATTTATTTGTTGAGGACTTATTATTTCATAACCTTTGAATGATAAGTTAATGAGTTAAAAATATAAGTTAACGTTAATGTTGATAACACAGTTCATGTTTGAAACCGTGGTTAAATTTGGGACTGCATTTATTTGTAGTTGTATTGAAGTGGACTCTATTACCCAGGATGCTCTAGGAGCAAAAAGAAAAAAAAAAAGAGTGTTGTTGAGCCGAGCTGACTGGCGCACGTTGTATGTTACTTTTTTCCTTCACCGTTCTTCACTAAAGTTAAACCAAATGAAACTGACCGTCTCGCTTCGTCATTTTTGGTTGTAAGTCACAACATTTTTTGGTGCCGAAACCCGGGAATATTAAGGAGATAATGGCTGACGAAGCTAGAAGCACCGAAGAGCAACCGAACGCTGAGGAACTACTGGTTGAAAGAGCGAAACGGAAGCGGCGGACAATACGGAGTTCCACAACGAAGGTGCTGAACCAGATTGACGGTGAAGTATCAAAGGAAGACCCGGACATTAACCGTGTGCGAGAGATGTTAGCCGTGTTGTCGGCGAAAGAGGACAGTTTGCGCGAGCTGGACCGCATAGCGGAGGAATACACGCCGCTGGACGCCATGGATGCGGAGATTGAACTCGCAGAGGAATACAGAGACCGTATCATCGAGATGAAGGCGCGGGCTCACCAAGTAATCCGTGCACAGGAGACTGTGAGTAAAGAGGACCCCCGACCTGCTCGGCTAAGTGACGTTAGCGCAAGCACCGCTGGCTCTCAGCGCAGCAACCCGACCGTACGACTGCCGAAACTTATGATTGAGAAATTCAACGGAGACGTAAGTTTATGGCAGGAGTTTTGGAGTCAGTATGAGACTGCTATTCACAACAATGAGGCTCTCTGCAGTAAAGAAAAGTTTACCTACCTGAAAACTTACCTCACTGGAACGGCTGCAAAGGCAGTAGCAGGGCTCACACTGACAGACAGTAACTATAATGCTGCAGTTGATATACTTCAAAGCAGATTCGGAAGGAAGGATCTTATTGTAAATGCCCACATGTCAAAGCTTTTGAATCTCACTCCTGTAAAGAAGTCATCCGATGTCAGTGCGCTGAGGCAGTTATATGATGACTGTGAAATTCAAATCAGAAGCCTAGAGTCACTGGGAGTAGTATCAGACACGTATGGAGGCATGTTATGTCCAATAATCCTCCAAATGCTGCCAGAGGACATGGCTCTTGAATACAGCCGACAGAGAGGAGAACAGGATGAGTGGAAGGTGCCAGATGTGCTAAAGTTTCTGCAGAGAGAGGTAAACAGCCGAGAGAGAGCTTTACAAATGACCAGATCATACAACCAGAGAGAGAATCAGTCTGCTCACAAAACATGCAGCAAATCATATTCAACCTGTGATGTGAAACTAAGGAAACCAAGCATGACATCTGCAGCTACACTACACGCTGCCAATGAGAAGACACAAAACTGCCTGTTCTGTGAGCGTGCTGAACACAAATCTGAAAGCTGCCCAGACCACCAGGTGGCAGCACGTAAAGAAAGGCTGAAGAAACTTGGCAGGTGTTTTATCTGTTTGGGACCCAAACACATTGCAAGGTTCTGCAGGTTAAAGGGCATGTCATGTGCCACATGTGGAGGCAGGCATCATGTGGCCATCTGTGAGAAAAATGAGGCTTCCCCGCCTGTTGTTTCTGCCAACATGGACACTGTCATTTCCTCTGTAATTCCCCAAACAAAAAGGGGCAAAACTGAAACTGAGAACACTGTGCTGCTACAAACCGCCAAGGCATGGGTGGTAGGTCCCACAAGCAGGAAGATTGTTCGCTGCTTGCTGGATGGAGGCAGCCAGGGAAGCTTTGTGCATGAAAATGTGGTGAGGGCGCTGCAGCTACCTATTACCAGACAAGGGACGCTTACCCTCCACACATTTGGCTCCTCTGCTCCCACAACGGTGAAGCGTAACATAGTGAAGCTCAGCTTGGAAAATGTTTGGGATGGACAGCAAAGAATTGAAATAGAAGCAGTTGTGACCCCCAATGTGTGTACAGCATTGATGAAAGTTCCTGGTGAACACATTCAGAACGAAATGAGAAGAAAAGGGCTTCAACTCGCAGACTTCGCTGGTGGAGGTGATGAAACTGAACTTTCTGTGCTAATTGGCTCAGATTACTACTGGCAGATCGTATCAGGCCGAGTAGAAAGACTGACAGAGAGCCTGGTGGCGCTTGAGAGCACCTTTGGATGGGCAGTACAGGGCCCAGTGGCCATGTCCAGCATAACAGAGACAACATGCATGCATATTCAGCTCAGCAAGGATGCACAGATGGACAAACAGCTGCATGCATTTTGGGAGCTTGAGTCCCTGGGTATCACAAGCGAGAAATCTGAGAATCCAGATGATGTGGAAGCATTGCAGCGGTTTGAAGAAACCTCCATCTTTAAGGATGGGCGTTATCAAGTGGAGTTGCCATGGCGACAGACTCATCCTCCACTTCAAGACAATTACCGCATTGCAAAAAGGCGTCTTGAGAGTTTGAAAAGGAAACTACAAAGGGATGTTACGCTCTACAGCAGATACAATGATGTGGTGGAGGACTACTTAACACAAGGAATGGCTGAAGATGTCCCTAAGGAGTGTACACCACCACCAAGCAGTCGGATTTACTACTTACCCCACCATTCTGTACTGAGGGAGGATAAGGTGACAACGAAATTGCGAGTTGTCTTTGATGCTTCATCCCACGAAGATGGCAGTCCCTCACTAAATGACTGTCTCTTAACAGGTCCCAATTTGAATCCAGATCTGATGAGTGTTTTGATCAAGTTTAGACTGCATGAAATTGCATACATGGCAGACATTAAGAAGGCATTTTTACAGATTTCACTCTCAGAAGTAGACAGGGACTCTGTAAGATTTCTGTGGTTCACAGGCCCACCAACGGAGGATAATCTGCGTGTCCTCAGGATGACAAGAGTGGTGTTTGGAGCTTCATCCAGCCCATTTTTACTGGCTGCCACCATTAGGAAGCACCTGAGACAATATGAGGGTAAACACCCAGAAGTGATAGACATTGTCCGTTCCTCACTTTATGTGGATGACTTTATCTCAAGTGCAAAGGAGGTGGCAGAAGCTCAGGCAGTGACAACAACAGTCAAAAATATTATGTCTGCGGCAGGCATGGAGCTGTGTAAATGGATGACGAACTCTCCTGAGCTTAGAGAAAAATGGCAGGAGATCTCGTTGGATTGCACTGCACAGCCAGAAACACACGGGTCGGTCCTGAAGGTTCTAGGCCTGGTGTGGAGACCTGCCACTGATGATTTTGTGTTCGACCTCAGAGGGCTGCTTGACATTCTGAAGGTGAGAGAAAACACTAAAAGAAGTGTTCTGCAGTCTTCCGCTCGCATTTTTGACCCTCTTGGATTCTTGACCCCTTTCACAATCAGGATAAAATGTTTATTCCAAGAGATGTGGGAGAGGGGACTCAGATGGGATGAGGAGCTGCCGCCCGATTTGACTAAGAAGTGGCAACAGTGGTGTTCGGAGCTCCCCCAACTGCACCAGCTGTCAATCCCACGTTGGTATAGAACACACACACAACAGCCAAATGGTCAGGATCTAAAGCTGCATGTGTTTTGTGATGCAAGTGAAAGGGCTTACAGTGCAGTTGCTTATCTTCAGGGAGAAACGAGTGACGGAAAAGTGACCACAAGCCTCGTTGCATCCAAGTCCAGAGTGGCTCCACTGAAAAGAATGACGTTGCCACGGCTGGAGCTGATGGGAGCTGTAATAGCAGCCAGGCTGGGGAGCACCCTCAAGGAAACACTGCGGCTTGACAAGGCCCAGGTGAGACTATGGACAGACTCAATGATAGTGCTACACTGGATTCGCAGTTCTGCTCACAAGTGGAAACAGTTTGTAGCAAATCGAGTGACAGAAATTCAGACTCTAACAGATCCACAGTCATGGTCTCACTGTAAGGGAAAAACAAATCCAGCTGACCTTCCCACTAGAGGTCTAACAGTACAGGACTTGAAGCAGAGCACACTGTGGTGGAATGGTCCTTGTGCTTTGATATCACCTGATCAGTTAGAGAGCAGTCAGGAAGACATTCAGGAAGATGAGGTAAAGTCTGAGCTGAGATCCAAATATCAGCTTGTTGTACAGCTTGTTAATCAAGACACAAACTTCTTAAAACCTCCTTTGTGTCTAGAGAAGTACAGTAGACTGAAAACCGTGCTCCGAGTGACGGCTTGGATGAAAAGGTTTATCGCTAACGCCCGCTCAACTACAAAAATGAGTGGTGAACTGACAGCAGAAGAGCTGCATGAAGCAGGAAAATATTGGATAAAGGTTATTCAGAACCAGAGTTTCAGCTCCGAAATTCAATCGCTCAAAACAGGAAAATGCACACATGCAGACTCCAGAATCCGACAGCTGAAACCCTTTCTGGACCAAGATGAGCTGCTCAGTGTAGGAGGAAGGCTCCAGCATTCCGACTTCTCTTACAGAGAAAAACACCCATGGATTTTGCCCAGCAATCACAGATATACCGAAATGCTGGTACATTATCAACATGAGAAGGTAATGCATGCAGGGGTGCGAGACACTTTAGTGCAAACGAGAGAACAGTTTTGGATTTTGAGAGCACGGCAAGTAGTTAAGAAGGTGGTGTCAAGATGTGTATTTTGCAAAAGGTTCAAAGCAAAGGCTGGGCAACAGACAACAGCACCGCTGCCCAAGGACAGAATAACTGAGTCACCACCATTTGAGATCACAGGTGTGGACTTCGCAGGGCCACTCTATGTGAAGACACAGAACTCCATGACCAAGGCGTACATAGCGCTGTTCACTTGCGCTGTAACCAGAGCTGTGCATTTAGAACTGGTCTCAGACCTATCAACAGAGAACTTTCTGCTGGCACTGAAAAGGTTTGTCTCAAGAAGAGGATTATGCAAGGTGATCTATTCAGATAATGCCAAAACATTCAAGAGAGCTGATCAGGATCTGAAGGAACTCTGGAAAGGCATCAAAGATCCACAGCTACAAGAATTTTTCTCAGAGAAGGGCATCACCTGGCGGTTCATCGCTGAAAGAGCAGCCTGGTGGGGGGGATTCTGGGAAAGGCTTGTAAGGTCAGTCAAAGTAATTCTTAGGAAGGTGCTTGGCAGAGCTAAACTTGGCTTTGAAGAAGTGTGCACCATTCTAGCTGAAGCTGAAGCCATAATAAACTCGAGGCCACTCACTTACGTGCACAATGACGTGGATGAACCACAGCCGCTGACACCTTCTCACTTCTTGGTGGGTCAGAGACTGACTTGTTTACCCCCAAAGCCATTTCCAGCTGAAACAATCCATCCAACAGCAAATAAGGAGGAGATGACACGGAGGTGGCGCTACAGGCAGAGACTTATGACCAACTTCTGGAACAGATGGCGAAAAGAATATTTACTGGACTTGAAGTCAGCCCATCGCTGCGACTCCCAGCAGCCCTCTCTGCTGAAGGTGGGAGACGTTGTGCTAATCGGAGAGGATAATCTACCAAGACAGAGCTGGAAAATGGGGCGAATTCAAGAACTCTTCCCAGGACGTGATGGTCTTGTCAGGTCATGTGCTGTTCGAACATGTTCAGGCGCCCTTCTGCGGAGACCAGTTCAGTTGCTGTATTCTTTGGAAATTTAGATAAACTGTAGTTTATCGGGGGGGAGGATGTTGTGAATTTATTTGTTGAGGACTTATTATTTCATAACCTTTGAATGATAAGTTAATGAGTTAAAAATATAAGTTAACGTTAATGTTGATAACACAGTTCATGTTTGAAACCGTGGTTAAATTTGGGACTGCATTTATTTGTAGTTGTATTGAAGTGGACTCTATTACCCAGGATGCTCTAGGAGCAAAAAGAAAAAAAAAAAGAGTGTTGTTGAGCCGAGCTGACTGGCGCACGTTGTATGTTACTTTTTTCCTTCACCGTTCTTCACTAAAGTTAAACCAAATGAAACTGACCGTCTCGCTTCGTCATTTTTGGTTGTAAGTCACAACACAGTCCTTAGTGAGCCCACTCCAAACACTGAACCAGAAAAGCATGCACATCCCCATATACACACACTATGTCCCACTATCATTAAATGGACTTTCATTTCCCACTCATTTGTATGGCCTAACCCAGACCCTGACCCTAAACCTGACCATTAATAACACCTAACCCCTTAACATAAAGTAAGTCCTAAACCTAACTCTAAACCCAGAAGGAGAACTTATTTTCACAAGGATCAGTCACTGGTCCAAACAAGTTCCCACAATGTAGCATATTCCTTAAAAATCGTCCCCACGAGGTAACAAATAAATGCTCACACAGTTACAAGCACACACACAAACAAAAACATGTGAGGAAATGGACAGAATGCTTGGGTGTAAGTAGGTATTCTTAGGTGCATATATAAAAACTTGGTTTTACAAAGCTTTGGGCAACAACTGTTTGCCAGAAAAACTAAACCATGGTGCAACAGTAAGGTTTCTGTGTTTTGGTGAAAATCTTTGTAATTCCTTTAATGTGCAGATGTCCTTCTCTTTGTCGCAAAGGATGTGGGAAAATATTAATCTGACATCACCGGACCTTTTTATGCATGTTTATTAACATGTAGAAGAAAACGCACGCTACTCCGAAACTCTTTTTTAAATAACTCTTTCAAATGCTAGACTAAAATATATGAATTTAGTAGTGTATGCAAGGGTTCATGGAACAGAAAAAGAAACAAGACTTTGTTTCAATACTGTGAGTGATAAGTCTCTACTTTCCTTCTAATTAGATGAAAACTTTGTTCTTTTGCAAAAAAAAAAAAAAAAAAAAAAAATATATATATATATATATATATATATATATATATATATATATATATATATATATCAAAGGTCAGCTAGAATATTTAAGGATTGGTTTCTAAGTAATTGAAAACATTTTTGTGAATGAACTGTAGGATTCTCTTTCTGTGGCTACTCCTGCTGTCTAGTGGCAGTACTTTTCAAAGCAGTGACTCCTGCTGTTTAGAAAGCAAACTGCAGTAGCTGTGCCAAAGCATTAAGAGAATTTAGGATGCCTTTTGTCATTATGTAAGCATAGTGAAATTTTTGAGAGACACTAGCTCAGAATTCACATATAGTAAAGTAAAAACACATATAAACTAGAAAAGCTACCTGAGAGCTCAGACCTCTGCCAAGCAGCATATTTTGCCCCTTATTGTGACCTGGATTTGAGCACCCCTGGTCTAGATCATTCCCAATTTTTTTATGAATTGCTCCTTGGCATGAGATGCACCTTTGGTAGCAATCATTTCATTAGTTTGTATACCAGGCAAAGCATGTGTCTGCAGCCTCAGCTGTTTTTTCTGCTCTAACCTTTTTATTTACTCTGCTTTTTCGTTTGATCAGCAGATCGAGACTTCAAAACACAGGCATGGCTCATCATGCCTGTGTTTTTTGTCTTCAGTATAATACTTCTGAACTTTTTTGAGTCTGATGTTAAAGCTGCCAATAGTCACTGCTGCCACCCGATGGTTTGAGGGGGGGACTGCTTGTTCCGCCAAATCCTGTTAAAGAATCATTTAAAACATTCCTGCATCTGGATTATGATGTGGGTCATCACAAAAATTTAACGGATTGTTCCTTGGGCTGAAGTGTACCTTTGGTAAAAATGTCATTATAATACGTTCATAACTTTTCAAGTTATCATGTGCAGAGACAGACAGACAAATACACACACACAAACTATACTACTCCCTTTGGTGGAGGTAATAAAATACAAAAAAGGACATCCTTAGATGGGACCCACATAAAACCAAACATAAAACCACCATAAAAGTTCAAACTAAAAGATTTCAGTCCTTCAGAGCTTGATTCACCATCATTACATGGATCAACTTATATACATGAACAATTGAATTCTGATTGGCCTCAAGATTTTTTGGCATTACTCCAATTCTCTCCGTAGTTAAGCTGATGTTTTGTCATTATATTCATCACGATACCAATGTTATGAACTGCATTTTGTGGATAGCAGTGCATTTACATTTTAAAATGTATATGAAGTAATAAAGAGTCCTCATTTGAAGGTTAAACAGCTGAAATTATGACAAAATGTTCTTATGAAAGAAAGTTTTGATGTAAATGATTTCATAAATATTCCCCTTCAGGCTCAGAGAGTCATTACTGAGCTTCATTCACATTTTTTGTATTCCAAAGAAACATTTTTCCTTTAAACTGAACCCTACAGTAGTACATCATACACCATGAGAGAAGAACCAAGTTGTATAGGAAGACATTTTTTCCTCATGGATGATAAATATACAGCTCAATTTCAGAGTAAAACTGCATCACATCAAAGAATCACAAAGCTGAGATGCCAGACCCTACACCTAAAATCATGGGTAAAAAATACACATGCCAGCAAAGTGAATACTTCTTTGTAATATATTTATTACCTTTTTGGAAAGTTTGTCATTTCTAAAGCATAGAGTTTACCAAAACCATAGTGGTTGCTCACCCAGATGGAGAGGAGAGATATGATATGATTGTGGTTGGATCTGCAACATTAATCTCAGTATTCCTAAACTGGAAGGTCATTAAAGTGAGAGACTAAATATTCCTGTGTTTTACTCAATATAGACAAGAACAAAGACTATAACCAACAAAATTCCCTAATAACTTGCTTTTTACTTTCTTAGTGTTCTACTGAATCCACTTGTATGGTAAAACTAGCTGTTGTTTTTATACAGACATTATTGAAAACAGTCCTCTATTTTTCTGGAACAGGTGCTTTTCCATTATCCATCAAATGGCTTCAATTATAATTAGGAAAATTAATTTGTTCAATGGAAACATTGCAATTTCGAAATGAAGACTCATGCTTTTTGATAAAAAATGCTTTGATTGGTTGGATAATGGATCGCATCAAAATGATTATTCTTTTTTGTTGCATCTCATGAGTTACGTTATCTGCATATGTACCTTACTGCCTTGTAAGAAGATAATGAAGAAGACTGGAAGTAGTTGGAGAATGATGGTGCAGCATATTCTGATTCATGAGACTGAGGACTTTTTGCATTTAGTCTGCGGTGATGACCACCTGGATATATGTCACGTGTTTAAATCCACCGCTGCCATGTTGTTTTCAAGAGTTATTGCTTGAACAAACATCTACATGTTTGTTTATATATGTTATAATAGTTGAATTGGCTTGATTATTTAATTTTGCTTTTCCCCACTACACAGCCCAAAATGGTGTAGATAACAAACAGTATTTTTAGAGATGTAATCATTTTCATTAATTAATTATTTAATTTTCTAATTAATATCAAACACCATATGTTTGATAAAAACTCCCATTTGTATCTAATATTATTTAAAGCTATATACTGTAGTTATAGCGACAGTTAGTTGCCTAGTAACTAATTACTTTGATTGAGTATTAACTTTGATAGTAACCGATTTATTACCTCAGTTACTTTTAGGGTTAAGTAATAACAACCAGTGGCTCTTTTAAGTAATGTGCCAAACACTTTTGCTGTAATGATGTCATAAACTAACATCTTTTGACATGCTTTTTATACTTGGGTCCTATTTTATAGCCTGTTGTAGCCTTTTAATATGCATGTGTAGCTAAGAATTCTAATTTCATTTTCTGCTTATTGTTATTATCAATCTAAATCATGGTTATATCTATATAGATAAATTGTAGTCTACAGATATCTTGACTTGTTGTCCCATCACTCTCACTAAAATATGTTTTCAAATATTTATTACATGATTATTTAAGGATTGAAAGCTGTTTTGTGTTACAAATCACATAAAGAGAAGTTGTCCAAATCCATAGATTTTAAGATCATAAACAGTAACTGCATAGTGCCAGCTTTTGAGTGTTAGAAAGGGGGGGAAATACTGATTGTTAAACAACAACAAGATTAACCATCTCCACCAGTTGTGTTTTTTTTTATGCTGTTTATCAGAATCTCAATATTTTTCAGAATAACATTATTTGTTTTAGAGGTGGATTTCCTTGTTAGCACAAATCTTTTACATACATGACAGCTATGATTTGGATTATCGATAATTCAGCAGGAATATTCCCACAACAGCATATTTCTCTTACATAAAAAAGTCTTACATTTATACCAAGTCTCTGATTTGGTATAAATGTATTGATCAAATTTTAACGAACACACAGATTAAAGTTGAGTTAAAAGAAAATGTGTCTTACAGGACTGTTTCTGATGCAACAGTGCTAATGAGTAATTAATTTTACTGAGCACCAGGCTGCACAAACATTAGAGAGAATAGCCAGATTAGATATTTGTAATTCATTGAAGCTAATAATACTTCAAAAGTGAGAATATCTTACAAAACATTTGTTACCCTCAGCAGGGAGGAGCAGTGCAAAGTTAAACAAAGCAGTTTTAAATCTTTGAAAATCTTCCAGACATATCTGTAAAAAATAACACAACAAGGAAACTTTGAATGGTGAAATATAAATTTTGAATAAGGCAGGGTAAAATATGTGGAGCATCAGAAATATAATAGATTATACACGAAGCTGCACTAAAGCCTTTCACTTTGAATGGGAATGCCTTTAAGTGTAAGTGTTAAGTATTTAAATCATGATACAGAGCAACAGAACATACTCTCATATTTAACCATTTATAACACTGCAGCATAAACTGAAACAGGGAACAAAACAGAGCTATACATCCATCTTCTGTCATGCAAAAGTGCCTATTGTATCTCCAGCTGTCTATGTGCGAGAGGCGGGGTACACCCTAGACAGGTCAATGCAATACAGAAAAACATCCTTTCACGCACACACCTAAGGAGAATTTAGACAAGCCGATTAACCTAACCGTCATGTTTTTTGGACTGTGAGAGGAAGCCGGAGTACCCAGAGTGAACCCACGGATGCTCAGAAAGACCTTGGGTCGGGAATCGAACCAAAGACCTTCTTGATGCAAGGCAGCTGTGCTACCCACTACGCCACCAAGTAGCCCAAAGCTATACATGCAAATTCAACACGAAGTCTATACACACGGTCATTTATCTAATAGTCTCATCTGAACTGTGCAACAAAAAGCTGTCATGTATACAAGCTCTACTTTGAATAATGACAAACGTACATCTAGCTATTATCAGATTCAAAAGCGAATCCTCTTCTGATGTCTTTCTGGATCCGTCTCAAAAACATCTCCAAAAACAGTGAAATTCCAGTTGCCTCTAATTTGATTGTTTTATGTTTGGGTAAGAATGCTTACAGACATGTTCTGATAATATATTTTCTTGGAAAATATGTTTTGTAAATTGAGCTCATAATTAGAGCCTTACATATATTCAATTATTGTTTACCTTTAATGGTTATGTAATGCTGATAAATAATCATCAGCATACTTAAGACATGTTCTTTGTAAAATTTTATCACAAACTACAAGTAACATTTAGCAATCCACCTTGAAATGCTTAAAAGGGGCCTATTCAGGTACTATGAAAATGAAAAAAAAAGCAGAAAAAAAATCATATGTTCCTCTTCAAATAAATGCGCCAAGAGATCGTCTTGATATATTTTCCTTTTTAAGTCTTTTTTAAAAAGGCAAATATTATATGCATTACATTTCCATATAAAAGCTTTTGTAAGGTCATAGTAAATTACAGAGTTTGCAATATAGTTTTATTAGAACAGCCAACATAGGACATTGGGTTGAAGAGCTGAATCAGGCCTGTTGCTACATAACTGACAGAAATGAGATTTTTATTTTAACAAATAAAAATGTTTACTGCTGGTCATCTTTAAGGGCAGAGCGCACTGGCATCTGAACACCAGGCTATGTACTTGCACCTCTGTTGTTAGGACGGTAGATCACTGAAACTACAAAAATAAAGCAGTTTTTGACTCAAAGCCCTAAATGAAAATGAACAACTCTGTGTATATATAGTGAACAAGGGTTGGGTCGAGCTTTATTACTCACAGGTCCAGGCGGTGATTTAAATGGGGACAACTGTAGAAAAAACTGGTTGGAACACAGTTCTGGCCCAATTTTTCCACTCATTGCAGGACTCTAGTATGGATCAAAACTGCTCACTGGGACAGCTCAAAATAAAAAAAATAATAGTAAGGTTGCCTGTTAAGTTCTCCTCAAGGGGGCGTAATGCATATTAGGATATCTGGTCAAAAGCTGTCAGTCAGAACAAGAAAAATTCTTTATTAATTTTCTCTGTATGACATTTCCCTGAGTCACTTTTATGAAGGAGTGTCTTACCAATTGTGTTTTCTACATTAGCTGGATGGGGTTTGAAAAAGAGAATGATCTTACTGTTGGTGTCAGGCCTCATTCCTGCTCCTTCTTTAATAGATACCATCTTTTGCACCTGAAGGCAATGTTGTTGTGAAATTGCTGTTTGGTCCCAGAGCCAATGGCTGTGTTCTCGTTTTTGTGACAGGGTGAACGGAGAAACCTAAATCTGACGGTAAACTGCTGGCTGGTTGTGACATCTTCCACTCTTACGCTTATTTTACCAAGACTCCCAGTTCTATTATTGTCTCCAAAGGGGGTGTAAAGTAGTAAAACCTTTTGATAAAATTTAATTTGGTCTGGACTCCATATGCTGTGTGTCCTGTAAGATGTTTTCCACAAACAGACTGTAACACTAACACATAAGAACAGCTTACTATTTCTCTCTTATCCCTCTTTTTCTTCAAAAAAAAAATAAAAAATCCTCACTCATCGTTGGAATAAGAATTGGTTTTAATGGTCAGGTTTTCTTTACACAAGAAATCTTCGTTTGGTTTTCCATTATTCTCAATTAATCATAGACTCTTTAAAGTAAATATGAACTGAATTGTATATATATATATATATATATATATATATATATATATATATATATATATATATATATATATATATATAGTTTTTTTTGCAACAATGAGTGTCAAGGGGTTATTATCACCACTTTTGCATTTTATTAACTGAAACCTCAAATGGTATTCAGATGTGAAATGCAACAAGCGCAGAAAATTGAGAGGAAGATTAGTGTGAGGGTGAATACAAAGATCGATTAAGCAAGAATTTACATCACCAGTAGTTCAGATTCAATAAAAAAAATGTAGCAACCACATAAATGTAAAGAAAGCAGTGCAGCCAAGAGAAAAGCTACAAAATGAAGAGAATGGATTGTTTGGAATAAATTAACTTTACCTAAACTACTTGCACAGACCGCAGTATTTAACATAATCAATTTTTATCATAATGATGAAGTCATATTTCCTGAACTTTACCACTGCTCTACAAAGATATGTTTTTATTTCATTAAAGTTATTTCTTTCAAACATTTTATGATCAACTCACCATAGAATCCTTCTCCATCAGCACTGCCCTAAAGCACAGTTAAACAAACTTAACCAGTGCGACTGGCTCATCTAGAGAGGATTGAATTCACCTGCCCAGTCATTCCTCCTGTGTGTTAGCCCAGCAGATGGGCTATAAGGAGACCAGGTGATCATCTCTCACAGAAATTTGACTGATTGAACAGAAATCTCATCCATTGCTTGTGATAATAAATATGCTCACCTTTACGTTTCAACCGTCCCTAGAGGATCTACTTTGCTCATAAATATATGTCTTCAGCATTTTTCTCGTTCTCCTTGCACTTTCTCCAGTGCATGCAGATGCTGCAGCAGAACTGCAGCAAAACTACAATTAGTGTGGAGATTATAAATGCAGGATCCTAGAACCTTAAAAAGATGAGTCTCCAGGTAAGCGACTTCTTAAAGATAAAAAGAAAATTGTTGAAAAAAAAAAACTTAATCTATTGGTGCCTAAAGAATATATAACAGAATTAAATAAAACAGGAACAAAATGGTTCAACTTTACATTTCGGGAATGCTTTGGTTCCTTTTTTTTTATTCTTTTTTTTTAACACTGTTGATGCACAAGTGAATTGTGATGAATAAGAAAATAATAAATATGACTCATTTCCTTTCCTAGTTGAATTCAGAAAGTTAATTTATTATGACTTTAAAGAGCTTTATGTTCCTGAAAGATTATATATACGTTATTCTGACATGGCCACAGAGAGAAGAGAGAGAAAACGGAGCTAAGATCAAAAGATCAGAAATCAAAGACGTCTAATAGAACTAAATGCAGGGTGTCCACATCCCTCATGCTGTACATTTGAATCTTTATAGGTTACGTCCCACAAAAAGTCAACTTTTAGTCTAATAAAAAATACACTTTTCTGCCTGCAAAATGATGCAGACTACTGGTGGCTTGACAGTTGTGTGGCAAACAGTCACTGACACCATAAAACCCTCCCACAAGACAGAAAACTTGGTTTGAGGTCTGAGGTACACAGGCTGCCTTAAGGTTGAGTAATGCTTGGAAACAACAGGCACAGAAAAGGAGCCAGCTGACACACTGTCTACAGCTTTTATATTTTTCCTCCAACAATCTGTTAATAGAGGTTGCATTTATGAGCTAAATCACAGAATGTCTTTATTAGCAAACTCTTGCTAGTAGGAGCTGTTGCTCACTCACCATGTTTTTCTGCCCAGATCTGTCTGCATATGTATACATTTTCTTAGGTTTACTGTTCATACTGACACCATGTGGAGAGGTGAAACCCCAAAATGACATAATTTGGATCTCCAAGCCTCTTGGATACATAAAGCATAGACTGAATTTACAAGGTGCTGTCTATGGCTGGGGTCAGAGCTCCAATAGCCATTGCATGCATTGTCAGAACAAGGAATAATTCACATTCGCTGTGTAAAGCCATTCCTTTATTGAAGGAAAGAAATCTGAGATGTTAACTATTAAGGCTATGGAGCAACACGATAGATGTTTTGGGAAGTTCCCCTTCTCAGATTAAAGTTAATGTGGTTTGTCATAAAAAAATCCAAGGTGCCAGAGTCTGTAAAAATATTTTCATGAGTAATAGAATCAATATTGATTATATAGCGCTGAACTATTTTAGAAGCTGAATTCAAACTTTATGGAGATGCTGGGACCTGCCCCCACTGTCAAAAGAAACACACCCCAGTTGAATAATCACGGTATGACTGCATTTAGCCATGCCTGATGAAGAATCTATATTGCGGAAAAAGAGAATAGGAGATAGTGGACGAAACAACACCTAGAAGGTGGCCATAATAGCATCCTGAACTGCATCCTGAACTGTAATGTAACTCATGAAAGTAAACAAAGCCAAGCTGCTCTTGCTTGTAGCTACGGAATAGGGCTGGATGATAATACCTCAAATAAATATCATAATAAATTGGTCAGTTTGAACTTGATAACGATGAATGCAAGATAAAGCTTCAACTCCTCTATCAGAAATAAAGGCATGTATAGGAAATGCAACTGATCAATTTATAATTTATTTATTGAATAAATCACATTGCATATTACAGTAATTTTAATTAAATATCAAGTCTTGTACCCATTCAGGTTAAAACATTGAACAAAGGGTCATTGAATAGAAGAATAATGTTACCTCTTCTGCAAACATTTTTTTTGCAGAAGTAATGGAGCCTTTTGCACATCTTTGGGCTCAACAGCATGGTTGTGGTGTAGGTGGTGGATGTTGAATGTGTTACTTTGGGTAGTCCTGAAAGTTTTCAGACAAACTTTGCATTTCGTGTTCTTTTGCTTAACATCGATGCCGTAATTGTGGTGCCACAGATCTGCGTGTGTAGTGAGAACAATGCGCATCGTTTAAACTCGCAATCCCTCATTAAAAAAACGGTCTGCGGTGCACTCATCTCTGACAAAATGCTCTCTACTTCTTCTCTGCGCTCCCAGCTTCCTCTCTGCTCTTGCTCAGCTCCACAGGATTAACTGATGTAATTTCTTTATATGGAGCTAGATCGGTCTCAATTCTCAGAAATACAAATATGTGATTCATACATGCACAGGACAAGACCAGCACATGCACGGAATGATTCACGCAAGCACACAAGATCCACACATGCACAGAACAAGATTCACCAAAGTATTTCTGGTTCATAAACTATTATACATTAAATTACAAAGTACCAGTGGTCTTTAAACTTCACTGCATTTGTGTGTGGATTTTTGAGACTGCCCTGAAACAATCAGAGCATCCAGAGAATCGATGCGTCAAAGCGAGATGACCAGCGTTTGACGCAGCATACACATTTTGGTGTTAGGGTTTTTGATTCCAAAAATGTGTTCGGTGTGAACGCAACATTTAACACTTTAGATTCTCAAACTGACTAAATCAAAACTGCACAGCATTGATACAGCTGAACTTTTACGTGCATTTACTGTACAGCATACAGATATGTTTTAGAGTCTCAATATTTGTTATTTAAAATCTTTTGGAACTTGATGAGGCATTAAGTGAATTTATTGATGTGAATGAATATAAAAATATTGTTGCTCAGATCTCAGTGGCAAACAGAGATGAGAATTGCTGATGATGATAGAATGGGCAGATTTATGAGAGGAGAGATATCTTCCCCCGGAAGTGGACTGGAGATAAAGGAAAAGGGGAGCTGATTAAAGAAGCAGGTAGATCGGGGTAGTGAAGGGGCCGGAGATGGGTTGCAGCTTGGTTTTATGACAGATAGAAATACAAAGAGGTCCTTCAAAAGGAAAGTCTTGAATGCAATTGGCAAATTAGGAGGCTTCCAGAGCAGGAGAAGGCTGGATCGAGACTATGCGGCTGCCGGAATGAGCAGGTAAGGCTAGGCAGATTCTTACATATTGAAAATATGCCTAAGATCTGTTTCCATAGTACTTATTAACATTTAACTTTGCTGAGAAGCTGAATTGTAGGTTTTCAGTAGCTGTAACTCATCATCTAAATGAACAGAAATTAGCACTTGAAAACTATCCTTCTTTGTGGAATAACTCTTTTTAAAAAAAGGATTTCCCTTCACTTACTGTGTTTTTTGAATAGACTTCAATGATATTCCTTTTTTTTAGAACACTGTTTATGTTTTTATAATTATACTTTTTTTATAAACCTTAATCACAGTTTAACCTGTTTCATTTTTTTTTTTTTTTTTTTTACCATTTTACCAAACAGGCTTCACAGATAAAGTTAGAAAAAATGTACATCTACTGTCTAAAATAATTTGGAAGTAAAATAAAAGACTTTGAACTAGTAACAAAAAAGCACAACATGTACACCCCAGTTTGCCCAGGCTCACACTGTTACGCTGCAGTCAGATATTACAAAGGAACCCTGTGTGCCCAAACACAAGGTCAGAGCCAGTTTATAGCAGTGTGGTGCATTTAATTTTCTTTTGAAACTGTTGTAAGTCTACTGGCATTATTACAGAGCATCCCAGCCTGAAAGCAATAAGCATGAGATATAGAACCGCTAAAAACTGCACTCCATAAATATTACTACTGTCGTTGCTTTCTGAAAAAGTTTTGTTGCTCTAGTTTTTCCCTGGTGGACCTTATTATGAATAACAGACTCTGACGGTTTTAAGACCCCAAGGAAAGGGATGGATGTATAATACAAGACTCTCAAACATTGTTCAGATTTACAGCAAAAATTCATGATCTATCATTTTGATTTAAAAATATTAAATGGAACACAGTGACAAATATTGCAAACATGTTGCAAGTGTCTCAGTAAAAAGTGTAATACTTCTGATTCAGTTTGGGACACATTTGATGCAGCGTTAGAGCTCCCCGCCACTCATTCTCTTTGCTATCCTTACAGCGTTATTGTTGTTGCAGCGAGCGGAATAAGTTCTGAGGCCCCACATCCTCTACTGATGCATTCGCACATTGTACTGACTGTTGACGGCATGTGGTTTTTGTGGGTGAAATGTAAGGGTAGGAGGAACAGAAGGAAAACATAAAAAATATGGATCTTACCTTAAGAAGTTCTTGAGTACGTCAAACTGAACAAAGAAAGAAGAGAAAAGAAGGGGCAAAATAAGGGGAGACAAGGAGGGAGAGAGGAAAACATATTGTTATAAGACCACTGGTTTAGGCTTAACAGCAGAAACAAGCTATTAAAGAAGTTAACAATATATAATAACTGTCAAAACACACTGGATTCAATTTGACAATGATCTGAGACAAAACATTAGATCATGTTGGGTTTCCATAGCAGTTACACTATCTTAGAGGGAATTTGGCTACCAAGACTTCTTGCTGTTTTTGATTATGTTGGTTGCAAAATTGTTTTTCCTTGGCATTTTAAAAGAAGAACATTGAGCGTTTCAATGTCTGGAACTAAAGAACAGAATTGATTTCTATACAATATAATTGTCTGAGAATTTCTGAAAACTACTTAGGTGGATTCTAAATCTGCTTAATCTAGCCTATGATCTTTTTGAAAAAATTGGATCCCCTTCTGTTCTATTATATAGTATTTTCTATATTTCATCAATTTATAAATGTATACAATAATACAATATACTGTAAAAATAGTTAACATAAAATCTGATAATCAACAAATACATGGGAATATTTCCTTTTATTTCCTGTAATTGTGTTTTAGAAATAGAAGAGACTAAACTTAATGAGATACTATTGGTAAAGGTCATGTAGTCATAGTTTACCGTGGCTGTTTAAAACTCTTTTCTTTTAGTGAATGTCTGCCAGATAATTTTAAGTAGGTAATTCTTAGAGACTGACTAATATTCTATAGCTGTACAATGCAGTGGCAAATAGCACTAACCCCTCCCCCACCTGTTTCTGTGACGTGTTGGTCACACCTTGCTGAAAAAAAGCAATAAGTGATAATGATACTAAGCATTTCAAATCGGAAACAACACACAAAGCACATACTGTGGTGCAGTTGGGTGAATGTAGCCTAGTCTCTAGGGAGACTGTTTTCTGCAGCCTAGGCATTTAAGTGTTGGTATCAAAATACACTAAGGAAGCAAATCAGCTCCAAAGGCACACAGAGGTTGCTGCTTTTCTGAACTGATGAAAACACTTCTCAGAGCCATCACTGAGCTACTTCCATCTTTTAAAGTCGTAGGGAAGCGGCTGTTCCAACGGTGGCAGTTCCGAATTCTCCCGAGTGGTGCCCAACTTTACACGAGGGAATAAAGTAAATGTGATTGGTCGATTATCAAGGGGGCTGGGTTGTTGTGGCGGAATGTTCGCAACCAAAATGTTCGCCGGGACGAAGTTGTTGTGGAAGAGGACGCAAGGGCAGCAGAAGCTTGGTTTGGTGTAGAAGGCTTACAGCCGTCCATGTTGGAGCCCTTGCCTCACAACGCTGCCATTTCTGTTAGCACAGATATTAAGACAGGATTTTTTTTTTAATATAAATTTTCAAACTTTTGGGACAATATGGTCGGATAAAGAGTTCATTTATATACATGTTTAAGCCAGAATTATTTGAAATTTAAATATGACTTCCCTACGACTTTAATGCCTGAGCTTTGTGTCATGTCTGGCCAGTTGAAGTTACTTGAAGTTACTGGTCTACCTTTGCCCACCCACTTGTGGAACAGTGCTGCTTTATAAGTTAAATAGAGTCATCAAGAAAAGCAATTGTACCTTTCTAAATCATGACTCTTGATGTCTTAATGGGAAAGCCTGGTTTAAGAAGACATACCACTTTCATTCTAAATTGACTGCAGCAGATCCAACGAAAAAATATAGTTTTACCAATTGTTATGGAAGATTCTGTACTTATAATAGCTGAAGACTTCACATGAAAAATATACAATTTTACAATTATGTAATAATTGTATAATACAATTGTATTTTACAATTAATACAAAATTACAGCATAAGTAGCCTTAATTTTAGCCCCTAAAACAAGATAATTATATATATTTCACTTGATTTATTTTAGGTGCAAAAAAGAAATCCCTTGGCACATCATTTTATTTTCCTAGACAAAGTGTAAATACACATTTCAAGGACATAGAGTACTAATTATAGTTCACTCTATGCAGTGTTGTAACTAAATCCATCAGCCCATGAAAATTAAGCTTTAAACGGTCTTTGTGCTCCCTCCTCTGTTTTTGTATATTTAATGACTTTGTTTAGCAGCAACGTTTCTCAAAGCCGTTCCAGTTCCATGCAGCCTTCTCAGTCCAGGCATTTTACTCGAGCATCAGAACCTTGTGAATCAACCTGAAACTGGGCCTGTAAGTCGAGTTCATCCTTTAAGGAGAACAATATTTAATCAAGGATTTTGTATCTCTCCCATATATTCTGTCTTCTTTTAGTTTTCAAGGCAGCTTCAGCTCCGTCTACGATGAAGATTGCTCCAAGGCTGGCTACAATACAGTTTAGCTGGGAAAAAAACACCTAATGAATGTGTATAAAAATTTTCATTGGCTGATCGCAACATCAGAAATATATTACCCAGTGCTAATTATTTTACGGCTGCTGAATATTCAGAAGGAATCAGAAGAGGTCTAGTGATGGTAGACAAGAATGTCTGAATTTCTAATTACTTTCCTATTGCAAAATCACAGCATACAATATATAGCATTTTAATACAGCATGAAGCACAAAACACAGTCAGAGTAAGGCAGTGATAATTAAACCAACAAAGAGCACCGTTTGTTAAATCTAGTTGAACTTTGGATCTTTTCACAAAGAAGGTTTTCCTAATGGTATTTCATCCTCACTACATGCTCCTCTGCGATTTCTGTCATATTGTCCACCTTTAAAAAAATTTTGTGAATATTGTGAACATGTTTACGCTTTAAATTATTATGTCCATAATATCTCATATTGGCACATCTCTACTACGTTGTAGAGGAAAAACCTAGGAGGACAAGAGAGCAGCAAAGTGGGAACAAGTATCTGGAGAGGAGAGTCTGAGAGGGTTGCTGTGTTTAGCTGCGCCATCTCACCTTCCTTAAAGTGAAAATGAGAAAGTATTTTTATCTTGTCTACGTAAAAAAAAAAAGGTGCCTAGAAGTTTGTGAGTCTGAGTGTGATAAAACATGTTTAGTTGTGTGTGCATGTAACAAAACGAGATGTGTGCGTGCTTTTGTGTCAGCATCTCTAATTAGCTGAGACAAGCAGGTGTAAAACAGTAATTAATGGTACAACTGACTGACTTCATTATCTCTATGTGAGCTTCTCATGCTGCCTGAACAAACACAAGCATACTAACAGGGGGAGTATTCAAGGAAACATTACAACATATTTTTTTTATGGTGTGAGTGCGCTATTTGTGTGTTTAACGGTGAAACTGCAAAGTGTAGATAAATGGACATAATCTCTGCACAGGTCACTGCTTGGCTACTTGAAAACTCTCATTTAGCTTTCAAATGGACTCATTACTAATGAATTGCAAGCTGCTTTAGACCAAGCTGAGCACACAGTAATGGTTTGGCCATCTTCCACAATTCAGCCCTAATATGCTCGTACACGCACTCTCACGTTGACAGAGATTGAGAGCGAGTGTCCAAAAGCCCCAATTACCTTCACGTCCAATGTAAGAGAACAAGCTAGAGAGCTAATTACATATAACTCACATGCAAGATGGAAAACGATCAAGCACCCACACTCTTAGGCAGGGTAATTTGTTGCCAGAAATAAAGGATTCTTGTGTTTTTGACTTCAGTTGTTAATGTTTACAACAATGCGTTCAAGAAAATACGCCCGTGTCATTGCATTATTACCATAAGTCATTATTACACCCCCCTGAGCCCAATAAGCTTTATTAAATCATCAATAAGACTGTATAATTTAATGGTCCCGGTTTTAGCCAGATTGATTTACACTTCAGTGCTCTGCCAGGCCTGAACGAGATCAAATGAAACTCGATGCCTCCAAATGCAGCATGTTGTCATCGGGTAATTGGAATAAATATGCTTTTTTAACTATCGTTCAAGCACATTCAGCTCATAGTGGTTTGCCAGGATGAAAATATTGCTGCTGCTCTTTCCTGCTCTGGTGGGTGACTGAGTGAGTGAGATGGCAGTGATCGGGCAGAGTAATTTGACCTAATGAATATGTCGACAGCCTGTTTCTTTCTCTCCCCATTAAACACTGCTGGATTAGATTTACTGTGCTTACTCTAACAACTTAAAGACTCCATCAGTACGCCACTTTCCACTCTCGTAAGCACACACACACAAATACACGCACACACAAACTGGCCTAGCTCAGTAGATCAATGGCCTCTTGGTCAATGTCTCCTTTGGGAGGCTTATCCATCAGCTCCTCACTAATGAAACAATCTGATCACTGTGTCTGTGTGTGTGTGTTTCATGACAGTGTGTGTATGTGTGCATGCTTTTCTGAGTGTCAGATGGGAGTAAAGGCACATGAATGTGGTGTCATGTTGTTTACTTGTAGGTTAATTACAGCTTGCATCACTTAAACACTTTAAGCTTCTTGTACATTGTAAGTACATTTTGCAAGCTCTCAATCAGTGTTCAACAAGAGAATAATTTGGTACCAAGAAAACAATTGCTGTCATTGTGAAATATTCTCTTTTGTGGATCTTATGTTTGGTAGACCTGTGCAAGATCGAAGCAGTAGTGCGAAGGTGATTTGTGGTAAAATCAGTGGATCAAAGCCACCAATATTACAGCCGAAACATTTAACACAATAAGCAACACAACCAATTTACTAAATGTTAGCATGACCTGAGAGCACATAATGGAAGCTGACTGTGCCTGAAGCTTTTTTCTTTCCTCACTGGAGACAATATTTCATCCTTCAAGATGCATTCTATTCATACTCGGAAGTCAATCATTCCAAGATTCTGATCTGAGAATCTGAAATGACAGAAAGACCCTTTTGTGCTTTCCAGAGCAAAAAAAGGCCAGGTTTAAAAGCCTTAAATGGCCAAGCTCCATCTTATATCAGAGATCTGATTGTTCCTTAGGTTACTAACAGAGCATTTCACTCTCAATCTGCAGGTTTACTAATGGTTCCAAGAATTTCTAAAAGTAGAATGGGAGGCAGATCTTTTAGTTATAAGCCTCCTCTGCTGTGGAACAAACAACCAAACAACCAGACACAGAGTCTGGTTCTGCTGGAGGTTTCTTCCTGTTAAAAGGGAGTGTTTTTCCACACTGTCGCTGCAAGCATGTTTGGTATGAGGGAGTTCATTCGAGTCAATAAGGTGATGCAATAAGTTGGTTTTCCTTAAATAGAAAGACTTTTAGCCTTTTAGTCTGTGATTCTCTATAGTTATGCAGCTATAGGCTTAGACTTCTGGAGGACATAGGGAACTCTTTTCATCCTTCCGCTTCATTCTATCTCTATTCACCCACTCTGCACAATTTGTTGGTTAAATCTCTAACGTTATGCTCTCTCTGCTTTTTCTCATCATAGTAGTTTCATCTGGGCTGTTGCTGTTTGGCTCTGACCCCATCCTGGAGCGAAATATCAGCTTTGCAGCAACCATCAAAATCTTTGTTCAGAGATGTTTGAGCTCTTCCTGTTTTTCAGTGTAGTCCTGTTTCTCTGACTGTGACAACTGTATGTGCTCTCTTTCATCCTATGACGTCGGAGTTGGCTCGGAGCTCATCTGCCTGGCTGCATGTTTCCTGGAAAGGGTCTCCTGTGGAGCTGGTTTACAGTTGCCTTTTGTATCTCTGCTTCTTTTTCTATGTCTGCTTCTGTCTCCTTGAACCCCATTCGGCCTCGGCAGATGGCCTCTCACACTGAGTCTGGTTCTGCTGCAGGTTTCTTACTGTTAAAAGGGAGTTTTCCTCCACACTGTCGCTGCAAGCATGTTTGGTGTGAGGGAGTTCATTTCGAGTCAATAAGGTGATGCAATAAGTTGGTTTTCCTTAAATAGAAAGACTTTTAGCCATTCTGACTGTATGATATGGTTGAACTGTCTCTATAAATTGCCTTTACATGATGTGTTGTAAATTGGTGCAGTAAAAATGAACGGAATTGCAGTAAAATTGAATTGAATTAAAAGCTTAAGAAAAGGTCAGATTAGACTAGACCATTTCTTCATACTGTACCGTTTGTTTTTACTGCCATCATCATCAGTGTTTTTGTGCGCATGAATGGGTGAAACGACTGAATGTAGTGTAGAGCACTTTGGTCGAGTCTCCTGTAAAGATTGTTACAATATATACAGTTCAGGCCATTTACCATTCATTTATTTTCATGCTGATGACAACAATAAACCTCTTCAAAAGGTGGAAAAAACACAACCCAGATAAACAAAATAATGAGTCAGTTTATGACAAAAGATAAAATGAAGCAACATTTGTTGTTACGGAATAGTCTGTGTGTTGATTATTATTATTTTTTTCCCCAAGGGATCACTGCAGGGACACAGATATCTTCACTAATATTACATCCAGGCTAATAAAATGATTTTAAGCTACATGAGCAGACATATTTTAAAGTATTCAAGCCAAATATAACAAAAACAGAGTTGGTTGCAATGCGTTGTCCATCCATTGCAAGCATTTCAGGATGTTGGACTCGGTCCTTGAGGTAATAATTTTCTGAGGCTCTCAAAACTGATTGTAAAAGTGGTTTGGAAATTGCATTTTACAAAATAATTTCAATGAAAATAAACATCGATAGATCTGATGCAACACAAAAGAAAAGGGCAAAAAGGTCTGTGTTTGTGTCTCCATGTATAGATTTTTGCAGGTTAAAGTCTTTTTGTAAAATTCACCATCACTACAGTCAGAATACTTTATGGTAGGTTGCTATAACAAACTCTTCTCACCACATTTTACTGCCTTTCATAAAGTTTTTAAATATTTTTGACACAGAGGTAGATAAAAATTTTGTTTGCTCACTTGATATTTGTATGAAACTTTTTGCAAAGTCTCCAATTGACAGTTGCAAAGCAGTCATGCAACTAAAGTTGTGCAGTTCTATTTAAGTGCTACAAATACTTGTATGCATATAATTTAGATTTTTCTCCAAGAGGACCTTTTTTGTGTTACTGTAGAGCATATAGAAGCCAATTCATTTCCAGGTTCCTAAAGAAAAAGTAACCCATTTTGCTTTTGAGTTATCTACAGACTTACATAATTAAGTGGTAACTTCAGTTTGTTTCGCGACCTTTTCAGAAACAAAGCGGAGAGCTTGTGCTAATTTGTCTGGAAACGCAGCCTTATTTTTCAAGCGCGGTCAGCTGCATTTTAAGGGAGACTTCTTTTTAAATTAGGAAACCGTTCCCCGCTTTACATGATTCACGATTCAGGTTGAAAGAAATATGAAGGTCACTTCAGCTTTTTTTTTGTTAATTGTTATATCCTTCAGGAGTAAGGGACTCATAAATTTTCTAAAGGTTCAGTGTTCTGCAGGCATGACAATGGTAATGGAAAGAAATGCAGAAGGTTTAATGACCTAAAGTGAATGGTAGCGCAACAATTCAGCTCCAGTCAGAACTTTATTTATACTTCCTATTGGCAATAATGCCATTTTAGGCTTTAATGGTTCAACTGAATCTATAATCTTTCAAGGTTTCCTGAGAATATTACTCACAGCTTAAATTAATCAAAAATAGATACAGGAGTTTGAGTCTAACCGGCAGAACCTGAGGCCTAGATCATACAACATTACAATAAGTAATTTGAAAACAAAAAAAGCTGTAAAAACAAAGTTTGGTACTGAGAATACAAATAGTTTTTAAATCTAGTTTTCTTCTTCCTCCATTTTGACAAACCAGTCATTTACTATTCTCTATTCTGTATAATTTCATTATACACCCCTGGCATTCCCTTTTTTTCTTCTAGAATTGATATATGAAGTACAATAAAAAAAAATGAAATAAATATCAGAGCATAGTCAGAAGATCCTTCTCCTCATTTTGACAATATGAGCGATGCAGGTTTTCCGGCATACGTTGGGTGTTGGAACCATGTGTTTGCAGTTTGGCCCTCATTGTATCACAGACTGTATGTATGGCCATGTGACATTACACAACATGCAGCTTCATGTACGTCGTCGGGGATGTTTAGGGGCTCGGGGAAAATACAGCCTCTGGAGCTGTCCATTAAGTGTTCAGTGCTCTGGTGCAGTTGATGAATGAATTCATCATCTCTCCTTCCAGGTGCCTGTAAAGCGTATACAAGATGATGATTTCAGTCAGACTTATCACTTCCTATATTAATGTGATGCAAGAAACTTTGGCATCAGCTTTCAGCTTTATTGTAGCGTATTACGGTGGCCCTGAGGTGCAAAACACAACACAAAAAGAGAAAACACAGACAAAAAAAGAGAAAACACAACACAAAAAGAGAAAACACAACGGCAACTCAGAAAACACAGACAAAAAGAGAAAACACAACGGCAAATCAGAAAACACAACACAAAAAGAGAAAACACAACGGCAACTCAGAAAACACAGACAAAAAGAGAAAACACAACGGCAAATCAGAAAACACAACACAAAAAGAGAAAACACAACGGCAACTCAGAAAACACAGACAAAAAGAGAAAACACAACACAAAAAGAGAAAACACAACACGAAAAGAGAAAACACAACGGCAAATCAGAAAACACAACACAAAAAGAGAAAACACAACACAAAAAGAGAAAACACAACACAAAAAGAGAAAACACAACGGCAAATCAGAAAACACAGCACAAAAAGAGAAAACACAACACAAAAAGAGAAAACACAACGGCAAATCAGAAAACACAGCACAAAAAGAGAAAACACAACACAAAAAGAGAAAACACAACACAAAAAGAGAAAACACAACACAAAAAGAGAAAACACAACGGCAAATCAGAAAACACAGCACAAAAAGAGAAAACACAACACAAAAAGAGAAAACAACACAAAAAGAGAAAACACAACGGCAAATCAGAAAACACAGCACAAAAAGAGAAAACACAACACAAAAAGAGAAAACACAACGGCAAATCAGAAAACACAACACAAAAAGAGAAAACACAACACAAAAAGAGAAAACACAACACAAAAAGAGAAAACTTTAATCAGTTTCTAGCAAGTCGGCTGAGGTCAAAACACCCTGCTAGAAATTGATTAGAGGCTAAATGTGGTTGAAGAAAGGTGATTTTTGCCTAAAAAGGACTTGTTCTATTTAAAATAAGATGCTTCTGAATGAAATCAAGTCATATTTGGGCAGATATCCCCTTTGAAAGAGAGTATTTGCGCTTTAATACATTTTTTGCAAGTCAAAATGGCTATTTTGTGTTGTAATGGTCCTTTAAAAGAGTTCCAAGCTGTTTTGTGAGCTCAGGTCTTTAAATCATGCATCTCCTGAAGGAAATCTAGTCATATTTAGGTAGAAATAACCTTTGAGCGCAATCAGATTCTTGCAGACATTCACTTTTTCGCACAACACCGGCATCAAAGTATTGATGATAATTTGGAAAAATGGAAACAAACCCCGTCTTTCCGGTTCAAAGGATGGACCAGTTCTTTTGTCCAATCAGAGATGATTCCTGTCGCCCGAGGGTACCTAGTATTTCCGTTTTGGTTAATGTCGCTGTGTTTTCTCTTTTTGTGTTGTGTTTTCTCTTTTTGTGTTGTGTTTTCTGATTTGCCGTTGTGTTTTCTCTTTTTGTGTTGTGTTTTGCACCTCAGGGCCACCGTAGCCTATTCATTAATAAATTAAAAAGTCTACTTAACCAGATAAAATGATGTCTTTGTGTTATATCTGCTCCCCAGTCCTCTTCACTCCCAGTGATTGGGATGCATTGCTGTGTTAAAAGACAATGATTTGTAACTTGTGCATTTTCGCAGTTAGCAATCCTTTGCCACGTGATTTGGCGTCCTTTCATGACACCAACATGTTTAACTTTTCCTGTTGGGTTGAGCTTGCTTCGTACTACGAGTCTTTGATGCATGTCTAAATTTACATTTTTCAGACAAATGACAATTTGCAAATGGTAAGTTCCCTTTAAGCTTTTTCATAGCCAACAAGCCGATGGCATAATTTTGCATGGCTGTAGGACTATTCTTCTAGGTAGAATTGGTAGATCTTATTTAAAGTTGCTGTTCTGATACAGACCCAGACTTTAAACATTGTCCCTGTTGAGGTTGGGACAATGTATGACTGGTCAGGACCATTTTAGCCTGCACTAATCTTTAAAAAAACTGTTTTGATCAACTCTAATTGATATCAGTAGCTGCCCTTCAGGTTAGACAAGATCACTGCAGGATTATTTATTCCAGCAAAACACGATATATTTAATGAGCATTACTTAGGTATCTGTTTAATGTTTGTGACATTTCAGAAATCTCACAGTAAACTTTCACTTGTGCATGGAATTCTTTATTTTTCCAGCATTTGAAGTTGAACACTATTGCATCATAATAATGTTTCAACTGGACCATTAAAAGCACATACATCCATTATGTGATCCATTATCAGTCTGTTTTTCCTTTTTTTTTTTATTTAAGCTCTTTTGGTATACGTTTTTCTAAATATCCTTGTCCATTTCCCCATCAAAGAAAAAGATGCTGGCATGCTAAATAAAATATGACAGAACAATAATATCAAGCCGACTAACGAAACAATAGTTTTCCAAGACTGAAATATGGGGGACCGTTGTATCCAAGTGTTTGGAAACTCAGCTGCAAAAAGATGTTTACTATCAAATGAAAAGGAGTTTCTTCCTTACTACAAGTCTCTGAATACTGCTGGCTTCTGTCTTACTGTCAATGCTTTGGTTCTCCCTTTTCTCTCTCTCTCTCTCTCACACACACACACACACACACACACACACATACTTAGAACGAAGAGCATATGGCTATTTCGCCCCTCTTTGAAGGGTTGCTTTGAAGCTATGGCATCCGTATCGATCGGTGCTCAGATGAGCTCGCTTCACCAGAGCCCTGCGATTATCTGTCGCTTTATTTCAAACAGAGTGCAGGAGAGGGAGGCTTACGCACCCATCACTCACTCACTCTCTCATAGTCAGTTATGCACTTATACATGAGCTACAGACACACTCACACACTCACACCCATACATATAAACATACGCACAAATACACACCAAAGATGCACGAAATTGAGGATAATGAGATGAGCTTACACACCGAATCCCAATACTTAAGGCAAGCTGCGCTTCAGAACTGACAAGTGAGTGGTGAATTTTAAGAAAGTGAGAACACAGTGAGAAAAGAGACTCTAAAGTCTGGTGATGAAACTTGGGAGAAAACATTTCCCCCAACAGCTCAATAATGATTTAGAAAAAAAAAAAGTTTTTTCACATGCATTAAAAAGTCAGTTTGTCAAAATGAACTGAAAACGTGAAGGGAAAGACAAAGGTTGACCCTAAAACGTAGGCTTATAAGAGGCTGCAAAAAAACATAAAGCAAACAACACACAAATTAGCTTTTTGTGGTTCTCCAATAAAATAATCAAATAAATTAATATTTTTACATTCCCATCTTCAATTAAGAAAATTCCACAAATTTCACATGCAATTCCCGTCTTTTACATGTGGTTTCTGTTTCCCACACAAAGATATAATGTATTTTACACATGGTTCTCATCTTCGGCAATGGGACACATTTCAGCATATGATCATGCATTTTGTCTATGTATTCCATGTTCCAATTAACTTTTTATTATAATCCGAACTAGTAATCGCATATTTCTCTCATGTGGTTAATCCATGTGAATATCATTGGATTGTGCCTAATGTAATATTTTTATATATGTTAAAACAATCAAAGTTTTTGTTTTATAGTGTAATGTTTTACAATTGTAAGATTTCATATAAAAATCTTATGACGTTGATTATACATTTTTTAAAACTTAAATAAATGGAATGAGTTATAAACATAAATACTGACACCAGCTTTCAATACAAACCGGTTATTTAGATTTATCATTTTTTTTATTCAAAATGATACACAGGATTTGCCTCATCCTAAAATTAAATAGCATGTGAAACATGAGACCTGAAATGTATTATTGGAATTGTGAATCACATTTAGAGTAAAAGTGGATGTATACAATTCTATTCAATTTACATTCAGCTTACATAGGCCCAATTCACAACACATGCCATCTTAAGGCACTTCACAGATCATACAGTCAGACTGGTTTAAAGTTTTCTAGCTAAAGAAAACCAGCTGATTGCATCAACTTATTGACTCAACAGCAATCACTAACACCAAGCATGCATGTAGTGACAGTGGAGAGGAAAACTCCCTTTAAACAGGAAGAAGCCTCCAGCAGAACCAGGCTCTGCAGAACCCCAGTCAGCCTCGGCAGACTGCGGTTCAAGGAGACAAAAGAAGATATACAAAACAAGCATAGAAGCACTGATCTGTGAATACTTTCTATTTTACAGAATATAACTGTGAACTAACTCCACAGGTGGCTCTGTCTGGGAAAGAAACAACAAAGCAGACGAGCTGTGAGCCAGTTTTCATATAAAAAAGATGAAAGAGAGCACATCCAGTTAGTAATGGAAAAAGCGTAACCCATAGCTGTATTTAGGAGAGAAACAGGACAAAACACTGCAAAACAGGCCTAACGCTATACACTATAACTGAATGTGCTGATATATTTGTTTACATGTGAATTTGGAATGTTTTATGTTAAAAGTACATGTGATTTGCATGTTTTCAAATTTGACACACGTTTTCACATCTGATTCCCATGTGAAGCACATGCATATCACATTTGAAAAACGTGTGGTTTTTTAACATGACTTGCTCCAAATCCAAATGTATACATGCAACTTCACATTTACATGTTGTACACATGTAAATCTTAATTTCATATGAGTTATTGTGATTCCTTTTTTTTTTTACATGTGATTTTCACACAAAAAATGCATGGGATTTTTTTCCTGTAAGGATTGCATGTATGAGTACCACTCTATTATCTTTTCCAACTGGGCTTGTCTTTTTTTGAACAATAATATTATTGTAAACAATTCCTCCTTAGAAACAGTATTTTTCTAACAACTGCAGCTTACCTTCTGTGCTATAATAAGTGTATGCAAAGCATGGAGAAAGCACTTTTTTGTGATCTGGTAAAATATAAATGAATATCAAACTAAACTGAATTGTTGAAAAAAGGATTAAAAAAAAAGTTTTAGTTTTCAGCCCCAGTTAGGATTTTGCAAAATTCAAACAAGGTTAGAATATTCCTGAAATATTATGTTCTCAGATTTAAAACAGCCTGGCTGGCAGACTAAAAGATATTTGGACAGACGACCAAAGAATCAGAAAAAAATACCTCATATTGCCTCTGTTGTCCCTGGAACGAGGATATAAAACTAAAATTAAACGCCTAAACTTCTAAAATTACATATATCATTTGGCTGCACTTCTTACTTTCACTTCATTGGCTCAAACCCCCTAAACAAATTTCCTATGAATAGTTTATGTCGGCAAACACTTTGCACTGCTTTATCAAAAAACAGGGAACATTCAAATACATGGACTCCCTATATATGTTTTTAAAGAGGTATAGTGCAAGGACAAACTACATCTATACAGTGTTAGGGCTGGATTCACAATCAACACTTCAAATATTATAAAATATCTTAAGTGTTAAAGAAAAATGCCATGTGGTCTAGAAATCTTTAGCTTAATTTAATTGACAGTTGTTTACACCTTAACAAAAGTCATATCTAAGGGCATCAACAATGTTACAAAACAAAGATGTAAAAAAAAAAAGGCTATAAGAAAGTAAATTGTTAAACAAATATAAAGAACAAAATAAGGTTAAAGAGAAACAAAACACTAAAAAACAAAACTCAATAAAAATGATAGCCTTCTTGCACTGTTTTGGCTGGGTGTAGTACTTATATTCATAAAGGAATTTCAGCCTCCTACCCATTGGAGTATGAAAGACAGTGAGCCAGAGTGACATGAAATGTTAATGGGCTGCCCAGAGCAGCAAAACTTCATAAAGATCTTGATTTAAAAACTATAGTGGCTTTCAGAAGGAACCAGCAATGTCACATCCCACAGAGCTGAAAACACATACCCATGCACATAATTCCATACTCGCACATGACATACAACTTGTGTTTTGATTAAGACTTGAGGTTATGCTGCTTGAGTTGGTATTCAGAGTAAACAGTCCTGAAAAGTGTAGCTCACACAGGGTTAGATATCACTACTGGAGGCAGTCCATTACCAGGAAATACTTAAATATAGTCCTGTCTGCATCTTTCCTATTTTCTATAACACAAGGTAATAAGACTTTTAAGATGCAACCTGTGATATAACATTTAGAATCAATGCAGATATAGATCAGGGCATTTTAGAAGTTAACACCTTATGTAGTGTCCAACAACCGACACAAACCAAATTCCGCAAACAAATATTTCATCATATTTTCTTCTGAGGGTTTAAGACATCCGGTTCAGGACACATTTTTTATTTCACTTGCAGGATCAATGAAAATGTACTTCAAAATTAAGCTTGTTCTGAGCAACACTTGATTCAGCATTATCTCTTCAGTAAAACCGTTAAACCTTTCCCCTGGTCTCTCTGAATTGGTTTCTCTGCATGTGGGTCCGAGCTCTTGATAAAATCATGACAAAGCTAGATTCCTTTTATAGCACTCTTCTTACACAAGGTGATACAGAGTGCTTTACAGTAATGTAAAATAAACCACTTCACCTGCCTATTCACAATAAAAAAAAACAATTAAAAACATTGTTTTTTAACCAAGCGTTTTAGACTATATCTATATGTATTTTACAATGTGCTGTTTTGTATTTTCTGCCTCACATTGTACAGCACTTTGTGACACTTTTCTGACAAAGATGGTATAGAAATAAACCTTAATTACCTACTAAAATAGTAAAAAAAAAAACAAAAACAGAAAAACAAAAATAAAAAGAAGAAATCTACTGAATAAAATATAGATAATTAAAAATTTTAGAATCCTCAGAAACTGTAACTCAGAGCACTGAGTGGTCAGTTTATATCTCAAACATGCACATTTTGCGACAAAACAAAATTACTCTTTTCTAAGGAATTAGTTTTCTTTTTTCTTTTTTTCCCTTTTTTTTGTTTCTGCTCTACTGACTTTCTCCTACTTTTGTTGTAGAGCATCACATTTGGTCACTAAAACCAGGAGCTATAAAGTTTTACCTGATAGATCAGCAAACATTAGCACATAAATGTAGAAGAAAAAAAAGCACAATTGTTATATTTATATCCACACAAAAGATGCTTCAAAATTAGGGGATTTGTTAAGGGAAATTTTTTAAAGCAGCACTATTTAACTTTTTGACCCTAGAATTTGCTTAATTTTATAAATATTAAATGATTTTTCAGGGTAATATACTTCGCACACACCTTACGGGTTGGATCCATCACTGAACATAACCTAGAGTGCCGTTTTAGAGAAGTCTGAGCTCCCCTTAAAATCCAGAGGTAACCTTATGTGCAACTATTCTGTTCATCCATGAATCAAAGTTTGTTATGAGTAAAGGAAATAAAGGAAAACTATGTCAGAGGAGGCCAAAAAGAAAAAAGTCTGAAGTCCCACAGTGGAGATCTTGCAAAAGAATTTTCTGAGAGTTTGAAGATAGATCAGGATGCCAGATCTGCATCATCCTTATTAGACTATTAAATTATCCTTTTGACTTGTATAGAAAATATAAATACATTATATATTTTTCAATAGATAACAAATTACTAAGAGAAAAATCAAATAAAAACCTAACTACAAATGTGAGAGGAAATAGATACACATATAATGAATGAATGGATTTATTTTTGGGCATTTCAATAAAACACACTTCAAGACATACTCTGTCAAACAGGACTTTAAAAAAAAATAAAACAAAGCGAATCATCTTACGAGGCCAAAAAAAGGACTGGGTAGAAGTTAAGACTAAAATCCCAACCCCTCGCCATTTTTTTTTATTATTATTGGCCAGTCAATCACATCTAATAATTTTTCATAAACCAAAAAATAAATAACTCTGTTGCACATCACACAATTTAAAACACTGCTGCCTGTAAGCAGTGAAGGTTTCCATGTGACCTCCTTGGCCAATCCACTGCGTAGGATCAGACCCAAATTTTTGTTCCCCCTAATTCTCATACCCCCTATTCATGAGAGGAAAAATTTCTTCTAAAAAAATCTTCACGTCTAGTTGCCTAGACTGAACTCTTTCATGAACTCTTTCAAGATCTGTCACAGGATATTTCAGTAAAAGGTAAGCACACCTGCTGGACTGCTTGCTAGTTTAGAAAGTAAAATAAAATTGTTAATAAAATAAAGATTATTCTAGCAGATAAAACATGTATACCAGAGATAATAGAGAATACTGTGCATGTCTTTGTTTTAAAATGTGTGTATGTATGGGTGTGTTTACGTGTGTGCAGAGGCTGTCTGCAGAGGCTCAGAGAGGGATGTCAGCTTAGGTACGTTTATTTGCTGAGGTTGGAGGTTTATGTGCATAAGTGTGCCTGTGAGGACCTGAAAGAAATGAAAATGTGAGTGTGTGTAAACAACAATGAGACAGGAGAGGCCGAACGTTCATGCATGTGTGCTGTATATTTGTGTATTTTAACACTCGTTAGATTGGTCTCCAACCTTTGCAATCAGCGGTAATCCTGACTCAGCATCAATAATGACCCCATTAGTCACAAACCCCTACTGATACACACAACACACACTACACTTACACACACACAGTCATGTTGCCTGATGGACACTTCCTCCAATTAGCTTGTATGTGCATCTCTACAGTGCTTTACATTAAAACTGCATGCACATCATGTCACCTATGGACACTTAATGCAGCTCTCTTCTGACAATTACTCCATACTTCTCAAGCATTTTCAAATAGTATCCAAGGTTCATGAAAATATCAAAATTAGATGTGTCCTCGCAGCAGAGCTGTTAGTTGGATTTTATTTTTAAAATGTGTCACTCACTAATTCAATCTTTTACGATTAGTCCCAAAAGTAAGGTGCCCCACCGTACAAAAGAAAAAAAATGATGTAGCGATTTAAGGAATAATCGTTAGGAAAAACAAAGCATGTAAAAGAACACAAATCAATATTCCACTGATCATCTATTATTCTAGATTTAAGACCCGATTTATCAAAACAAATTAACGATGAATGTGGGCAGAGTCCATAGGAAATACACTCCAGCACCATAACAAGTCTGAGTTTAGGAGATAAATAAGATTAAAATAATGAGTATTTGTTGTCATCAATGATTGATAGAGTTGTTAAATAGAATAACATTGTTAAAATGCAGATGAAATATTACGGCATACATCTATATAAATAAACTGAATTGAATCGAAATGAAATTAAATTAAAACGCTGGTTTACTTTGAATATGCAGCTTAAATTTACAAAACCTGATGGGGTCTTAATTGTGTAAATACTGAAACATTAAGTATTGCATCTATGAGTTACAAATAAATCATATGACCTTGAGCTATTATTAACAGAACATTTGAAGTTCCCTAGTCGAAAAGTTTATGCGTTGTTTATTGTGTCTTTGAAGAAGAAGTTCTTAGTATGATTATAGATCCATTGCCCTGGCAAGCACATTGTTTAAACTGATTGAAAACATTTGATCAAAAAGACTTAAGATTGTATAAAAACAAAACACAAATGTGGTTTTAAAAGTGAGTTTTTTATTGATTTACTGTACATACATATTCCTTGGAGAAAATTGTTAGTAAATATAAGAGAGAACATTTATTTTTATGCATTTGTCACGTTTATCAAAGCTTATGATTGTTATATTGGTTGCATGCCTGCAGCAGTTACTCGGGGTCTGTGGTGATATAGTGGCCAGTTTAGCATCTTGTTCCCAAAAAGACTTAAAAGTTGCATTTTCTGTCTTTGCATTTAGCTAATCGAATTTTGAACTTATTGAGTAAAGTGAAATATTTTGGTCACATCTAAGAAGTGTTTTTTGTGATGATGATGATGTTAAGCAAAATTGCTGCAAGTTGTTCATGCAAGCTAATATTTTGGAGCATATTTTAAACAGATTCACAGTGTTAAACAGACTTTTTCAAGTCTGTTGCACTTACTTTGAAATGGCTCACCTGTGGTGTAACAACAGCAAAGCTGTAATGGAGAAACTCCAATTAGCCTCTTTAGATTTCAAAGAGAACTTTATATCAAATGTGTGTTATGAGCAACATCTCGACTTTCTATACTTTATTGTGGAAATAATTGTGAGTTTATGCGAAACCTCATAGGAACACCATCTAAACTTCAAGGTTATTGCTGTTCTTCTTCTCAGCCCTTGTTATTTATCTTAATTTTTCCATCCATTTTTTGTTGTTATTTTATATAGTCTAAAATAAATATATATAGCTGGAGGAGGTGTCTGCGCAGAGGGAAATCTGGGAGCCTCTGCTGAGACTCCTGCCCCTGCAACCAGGTCCCGGATAAAGCAGAAGAAGTCTAATAATGAAAAAGCGAACATACTGCAAACATTTTTCTCTTTCAATAAAGGTTGTTTTTTGTTTGCTTGTTTGTTTTTTAACCCAACAACTAAGCAAAGGTTTGTTAATGTCCCTGCTAGATAAGAAATTTGCGTTGAAGATGCAACACATTTGAAATGTACATGTGTGACATCTAAAATCGAAGCCAAATGCATTCATATCCATCGCAGGCCTAAAGTGTGTTTTGTTGTGATATAAAAATCATATTTTTTATAACTGCGTTATTACAATTGAGTTTTACTAAATCCATCCATCCATCCATCCATCCATCCATCCATCCATCCATCCATCCATCCATCCATCCATCCATCCATCCATCCATCCATCCATCCATCCATCCATCCATCTACCCAGGTCAATAAAACGACATATGGCGAGAGACACTTGATCAGTATCAATAGAGATAGGTCCAAATAAATGTTCTACTGTGAAACTTCACTGAACTCTGATCCCAAACCAGACCACATTCTGGAGGACATAGGCAGGACAAAAGGATTTAGCCACCTGTGTCCCTTTTGCCCTGAGCCTTATTTCAGATGCGTAAAACAAAAAGAAGGATAAATAATTATAGATATCAACTGATATGAAAGGTTTACATCAGGATATAGCTTCTATCTATCTATCAATCTATCAATCAATCTATCTATCTATCTATCTATCTATCTATCTATCTATCTATAAATAAAAAATGTAGATTTTTTCAGTAAGAGGTAACATAAGCAATTTTAAGTTAAACTTTTTTTTTTAATAATCATGAATATAAATGATTGTCCTTTTCCATACAGCAGGCCTCTTAAAGTTCACCTCTCATTAAACATGCACAAATTTGCCCTTTGCTTTCATCATATCTTTCAATGAATATTTTTATAACATTGATTAATTGAAGCAAGTTCTCATTTGACTTTCAAACTGAGGAAAGACATCTACAGAAACATAAAGGAAAGACAAAAAATAACAAACAAAAAAACCTTCATATTATACCAACAAGGACATGTAGAATAACATTTAAACAGAGAACCATGTCAGAGTTAAATTCAAGGCTTTACTTCATGTTGTCCTTGTGGGAACTTATATTGTTTTGAGATAACATTTGCAATGACTGTGTTGGATTCTGCTTAATCTACTTTGACAGGGATGCCATTTTAAAGTATCCAGCATTAATAACAGAGTTCCAGTGTTTCGTTACAAGCACATATTCACAGTAAAAGTATTTCCTAAAAAGGAGGTCTACCTCACTTCCAATGCAAAGGAGATCAGACTAGCTTTATAATTAGGTGTGTCACATCTATTTTCATCAACATTAATAATAATAACAATTTTATAAAATCAATAAATGACATCTTGCTTATTACTTTATAGGGGTTTAAGTACGTATTCAGATCAAATGAGATAATTATAAAGGATACTAGGTTTAAGACTTGGGAGCAGTGTAAAAATTAAATGATGCAGTATTACGTCTCTATTAGAATTGTATGTGCTTTTATTTGGATTTATTTTGATTATTGCCCTTATTAAAGCTGAGACACTGGCATGTAACTATTTATGAAGCTGTTATAGGTGCCCCTCCTACCTCAAAATCCATAGCCAGCTGAAGAGTTGGGAGGTCGTACAGTTTTTGCTCTCTGGAGTTTTTTTTTTTTTTTTTGCAGTACACATAAATAAAATAAAAAAAGAGCATTTTCATATGCAGCTTATCTTGTCTGGAACCAGCTGCAGATAATCATGTAGCTACTTACCTGGTAAAAGTAGATGTTTAACGAAATAAATATTGGATGACTCAGGCACAGTTACATCTGTCTGAATGTTTGGTTGTTTTGGGGATTTGAAATTGCTATTTTTTTATTTAATCCAGTCTAGTTGAATGTGTTGTGTTGATTGAAACGTGTTTGCTCTGCTGCTGTCTTGGCCAGAACACTCTTAGAAAAATTAGGCATAATTGTTTTTGCAATGATTTTGCTAGCTTAAAGGATTACTCACCACTAAATTAACTTCATTTTTGCTAATAAGCAGTATAAATAGACTACAAGTTCCAGCCATTTTTTTGTTCAATTTACTGCATATTTGTTGAAATCCTTTTTTTGTGTGATTCATAACCTCCTCTGGTAAAAAAAAAAAAAAAAAAAAAAAGCTATAGGCTTAGCTGGGGATGTGACCTCACAAAGGGAAAACTGTCATCAGCAGCCCTTCCCTGAGCGGTGCACTCTGCTGACTTTATAATTCTAACAGTGGATGTTTGCGTAGGGACTGATTAAATAAATCAGTTCTTAGAAAATCAATATAAATCGTGATTCTCCTTATTATAAGAAGTTTATTTTAAAAAGTAAAAGCATTAAAAATAAAATAAATATATATATAAAAAAAATCCTAAATCAATTTGTGAAAAAAAAATAAATCATGAAGAGAAATAAAAAGATAACACATTAAAGTTGAACAAAAATGAGCTTCTTACTGTCACTGTATGTGCTCTCTTTCATCCCTTTCACATGAAAACTGGCTCAGAGCTCATCTGCTTAACACTGTCTTTCCCAGACAGAGTCCCCTGTGGTGCTCGTTTAACATTACCTTTTCTAACATAGAAAGTAATTTATAGACCAGTGTTTCTATCTTCCTCTTCTATGTCTACCTCTATCTCCTTGAACCCCAGTCAGCCTCGGCTGCTCACACGGATCCTGGTCCTGCTGGAGATTTTTTCCTGTTAAAGGGGAGTTTTTCCTCTCCACTGTCGCTGCATGCAGGCTTTGTGTGAAGGAGTGCTGTCGAGTCAATGAGTCAATGCAATATTTTTGTTTCCTCAAAAATTGATTGAATTGTCTCTGTAAAGTGCCTTGATGATGACATGTGTTGTGAATTGGGCCTATATAATTAACCTGAATTGAATAAAAAAAATAATAAAAATAATACATTTTGTGTTAAACGGTCACAAAATAGGAAAGCTATGAACACCACATGTGAGAGGAGGGAATAACCTCACAAAATCTCTAAGGCAGCGGCTCAGAGTGGTATATCTGACTTCTTCCACAAAACTTTCATCTCTTTACCCCCATTTCCTCTGTCTGATGAAGACGGCAGAGAAAAGTGCTTTGCCATATATCACTAACTTGTTGCAAAACTATCATTATTGAGATTACGCTGCTTGTCATGTCTGTGTCGCTGTAATGTTGCTGTCAATCACAGCAGAGACCGTGCCCAGCCCTCCACCTCCCACTCATTCTACAGTCCTCTGGGTTACGCCTTCCTGATAAGATTTTTCAAACATTATATGTGGGCTGAAGAGCTCTTTTGTGTCATGAGTTGTACTTTGATAGTGAGATGATAACACATGAGAGGTAAAATAAGTGTTTCCCAAGTACTAGTGTTGTCTCAAATAGCATTCAGTCGAAATGTTAATCTGGTCATTATCATAAACCAATGGGCAACATGAACATGTTAGGAACTATCAGCAGATCAAACTCCAGAAGTAATGCTAGCTAATAAAAAGAAACATTTAATATCAGAATATGATCAAGCAACGAGTCATCTGTCTAAGTTAAGACTGAAGTCTTTGTTTTTTCCAACTACACTGCATCTCCAGTCCAATTCTGAGACTCATGTCACCAGCTAAAGCTTTTCCTACTTTTTTACAGTAGTGTAATTTTATGTGCTACCTTTAAATTCCCCAAGGGGCAATTTCTAAGTTTGGTTTTGCAAATAAAACTCCTTGTTTGAAACATGCAGGAGGACTAAATGTTCTTTCACACTCCTAATCAGCATCAGCTTTTATATAAAAAAAGTATATATATATATATATATATATATATATATATATATATATATATATATATATATATATATATATATATATATATATATATATATATATATATATATACTTTTTTATATTTATATATATATATATATTTATATTTCTTTTTTTTATGTATTCATTTTTATTGAAATTATCAATCTCTCCTGGCTGCAATGTGTACAGTCTAAACAACCCATATTATATTGAGCGCATCATTTAAAAACAAGAAACAGAAACTAAACCTCCTGATAGCACTTAAATGATAAAATATAACTCCATACCCTTACTGTAAGGCTTAAAAAACCAGATCAAGCTAATGTAAGGAAAAAAGGTCAGTTTTCAAACGAAGTTGAAATTGAAGTAAAATACTTTGGCAAAATGAAGCAATCACTATGATCGCCACAGAACAGTAGCAACACCAAAGGCAGCATGATAAATGCCATGGTAACCCAAGGATGACTTAAATCTAATCCGTAAAGGAATAAGAGTTTAGGAGGCACACAGGATTTTTTTTTTTTTTTTTACATTGTTCTGCTTTTTCGTGCTCATGGCCCTGATATAACATCTCTGAGTAATAGATATTCCAACTCAGTGACATGTCAAACTTTTGCTACCGAATATGTAAAAGACATTAATCATCTGCTAAAACTGCAGTGCAAACTACATTTGGTGAAACTGTGCATGCATAAAACAAAATACCTAAAGTCCTGGAGGATTTTAAAGTGACCTCAAAATGTGAACTGCATGTAAAGCCCCAGGACTCGTAGCACTTCAGTTGATAAAAGACTTCCTCAGAGAATGCACCTGTGTTGGCTCTATTTGTGCCCCTTGGATAAAAAAAAGGAAGGAAAAAAAGAAAAATAAAACCCACCAGGTTTTCCTTGTTTCTCAGTAAGAGACTGAAAAGTCCTAAAGCATGACAGAAGGAGAACGGCTTTTGTGCCCTGTGACGAGAGAGGAATCTGGGAACCATAAAGCTGAGATTACGCTGGAGCATCAGTCCTGGCATGAGGGAGCTGTGACGTCAACATAGTAGAGCTGCCATTTACGTCGGCACACTCTGCAGTTTATTTGCTGCTACACAGCAGTAATGCCACTAACAGAAGGGGTGTACAAAAAGTACATTATAACACATGGAAATACACAGTGCATTGCAAAAGTACTCACAACCCTTCAATTTTTTTGTACAAATCGCAAAAATATGTACATAAACAATTTGAAATTTTATGTGACAGATCCACAAAAAAGAGAGATTTTGTGGTAAAGTGTAAAGCATGCATAGCTTTTAAAGGGTTTTGAGATGCGTCGTGCCATATTTTGTAAAACCGCATTTGTATTTTAAATATGGATACAAGTCTTTTGCTGTTTGCCTCTATAAGCTTTAGTTTTAGTCAGTATTGATGGAGAACATCTGTAAACAACATTGTTTTGAGTCTTGCCACAGATTTGCTATTGAATTTAGACCTGGACTTTGACTAGGCCATTTTAAGACATGGACCTGTTTTAAACCACTTTATTCAGGCTCTGGCTGAATATGTGAAGTTTTGACAAGGGCTGGGCAATTAATTACATTTGCAATCATTCAAATTGAACAAAAAAATATTTTCAAATTGCAGCTGCGCTCAATGTTGGTCACTTTACATTTAACAAGACAAAGAGACTCATTTTTTTTCTTTCTCTAGGTGGTGGTAATATGTTTAAAATGGGTTTTCTGTCACAAAATAGGAAAGAGAAAATGTCCAGCTAGCACAGAGACCCATGCATGCAAGTACATTAAGCCCTTTTCCAGACAAAGGTCCTGCAATGAAATCCAGACAAGCAAGCTTTTAAGGTCCTGAAAAAACTAAAACCCTGTAGTGACACATTTACACGATTGTGGTTAGAGCAATGGAAAATTGAAATATAATTGCAGTTGCAAAATTAGTATAAATATGATTTTTGGCTAAATCTTTTCAGCCCTACTTTTTCCCACCTTTCACTGCCTTTCCACGCATCTATTCATAAGCTGAATTGTGGGTTTATTTAGGCTGATGAGAAGCATTAGTTATCCACCAAACATTTTGTTTTACATGTAGGCCAGAAGTTAAATGTTGGCCACAGTTTAGGGGGAATTAATGCAATAAAGTCCTGTTTTTTTTTTTTTTTTTTACACTTCCCCATTTGGAAAGCCTCTTAAATAATCAACAACTTTTCTTAAAGTCTTATAATTTTTTTATTCTATTAGATCTTGATTCAAAGTGGCCTTTCGCATCCTCTCATAGATCTGAAGTAAATATGTGAATGGTCTTATACTGTAGGATCAGCATTAATATGAATTGCCTACCCAGCAAAAGACGTCTGATATAAAAAGATCAAACTGAGAAGCAGCATTGCTGACGTTGTAAAGGTCAATGGTCATATGTCAAAGGTAAGGATCCTGTCAACAAGACTTGATCTCTTAGAAAAATTTCAGCTCTGTAAGACTCCCGGCTGCATGTACATTTTCAGCTATTGTGTGTGTAAGGACACAGGCATAAAAGAACACATGGGCTTCAGCTTATTTTCCTTAAAGCTAGGGCTGTCTCAATGTGTGTGTGTGTGTGTGACCCTGTGCCCTAAATCCTGACAGGAAGAGCCAGCGGGCTAAGAGGAGAGTTCTGGACCCTAGGGTGTCAATCACATATTCAGATTGACAGACGAGTTAGCTGGTGCTGCTCTCACATTCACCCACACACTATCCCTCTCAGGACGGTGTTCTGTCACTCTCTCAAGCTGACTGTCTCTCACTCTCCCTTCCTGCCTCTGTCTCCTTCGCTGCTTCCTCCTTGTCTCTACCCTCCATCCATCCATTCCTCTATTTTGGCTGATTTCTTCTGCATGTCCATGTTTGTACAATCACATGCCGTTTTCGGTTTGTCAACCCGTCCACCCCGCCCACCCCATTCACTGCTTCTATCTTTCAGCTTCTCTCTGCTGTTTTCCCTCTGACAGATGGGTGCCTAAATCCACTTCTGTTTCGGTTTCGCTCTACTTTTTTTTTTGCTTCTTTGCTTTCTTTGGAGCGTAGTGGCGGCTGATCGAGCGTGCACATTCACCGCAAATGTGTGTCATCCAACATCTGTTTGTGAAATGACTTTAAGGCCTTTTGTAAGGCTGATTATTTTTCCATGGCGAGCACTAAATTAACAAGTATCAAACCAATAGGGACTTTTAGAAAGTGAGTAAAACTGTGTCAACTAATAATTAGGTCAGCGATATTTAAGAAATCCCCTACCAGCTAGTCGCCAGTTCAGATACATGGTGGTTAACCTAAGAATATTTAATGTATGTGTAAAGCTATCTCTTCAAAACATTCTCATTTCGAACAGCACCAAAACTACTTTAATCCAACTATTCTGATGTCTGGAAAATCTGGCATCCCACCATTTCCCAAAGAATTTAGTATTTCTGAGGAATCCCAAGAGCACCCAGCTATTTTAACTAGAGTTTTTTTCTGAACAGGAAGCCATGTCAGTATTTAACATTATTACAGACAACTTTTCAGCGTAACTATCAAAAACCAACAGCAAGGAAATTGTACATTGAGAATTTGGCATCCTGTAAACGATGTGCATTTTTTAAATACCTACTTAAATGAGAATCATAAAAATAACACTTTTTATTTATGGCCATCTTTTAAAACATGTTTTTCCCTCCCCTTTTTTGGCTCTAGGGCTTTTATTTACACTGTTGCTGGACAGGAGTGGGTTGAAAAGAACAGGTAGGAAAATATGGAGCAAAAGCCTTCAATGCAGAATTCAAACTCACAACAATTGTATCAAAAACCAAAGCCTTAAAATATGGGTTGTGCGCTCTACCCCAGAGTAATACATTTTTTTTTTTAATTGCAGATATATTACTTTTATATCACGCCTAAACCAAATGCTTCAGCTTTAAATGTATGCATTATTTTGCCAAGGAATAGAATAATATAGATTGAACTTTGTGTTTCTAAGCTGCCAAACTTTGAAATAGTTAGCAATACCCAAATCCAACTCAATTCTATGGTATATTCCTGCATAATCTTTTCTTTTCATCCTATCATCCCTTAGTTTAATTTCACTCCCTTCTCTTCCTTCTTCATATTCTCATGTACATCCTTTTTTTGTCCCAATATGCCCCCTCTCCGCCTCCCCCTGTTATCGCTTTTTCTTTTTGTCTCCTACACCTGACAGAGACCGGATCAAGAGGTAAATCTCCTAAAGCACGCTCATCCACAGCTTATTGAGCCCCAAGTTAGCGAGAGTGCGAAGAAAGACGGCAGGGAGACACTCAATGTCAGTTTGTCAAGAGGAAGAACAAAGATACAAGATAACACAAAGACAAACAAACCAAAGAAAAAAGATGGCCAAAGACACAAAAGTAGTGGGATGGGTTACGATGGGTTGGCGGTACAGACACAGATGGAGGTGATGTAAGAGGAGACAATGAAAGAAACAGATAAAGACGTAATTTGTCACATCACACACAAAGTCACCACTTATTCGCACACACTTGCACCCTCATTTTCGTTTCAGGATGAGTAGCGTGATTAAAATTCCCCTTGGGCTGGAAGACATCCTTCTTCCATTGGCAGAAAGGAACATGTTGAGTTAGGCTCTTTTAACTCATGGAGCCCACCATTCACTACTTGATGCCTCAGTTAAAGACTGTGCAGAAGAAGTGTGAAAGAATGGCGAACTGTATTTAATAAGCTTTGTTTAAGTTTATGCACACATTTCTGTCTCTTTCCATGAATTTGGAATCTTCATTTTGTTTTTTTGTTTTTTGCCTTTCTGTATCCGTGTTCTTGCAATTTTACTTCCGTGTGTGGGAGAGCGTTGGTGCGTCTGTGTGAGAGTGTATGACAGCAGGGATGGCCAGAGTGTCCATACCCGGTGGTTTATGGCTGCTGAGGTCTGATTACATTGGTGTGACTGGAGGGGTGAGCAGACTGGTGCTTCTATCTGTCTTCTGTGTAGCTGACTACACAGGCGCACACACACACACACACACACACACACACACACACACACACACACACACACACACACACACACACACACACACACACACACAGAATAGAAACGACTCACCCAGAGACACTTGGCCTGCCTCCCGGAGATCTCACAGAGATACAGCTACATTATGGATTCGTACAAGAATACACATCTGATTCATGCACACATTCTGTGTCTTTTAATGAATTTGATTATGAATCAAGTGCTAGAGCCTGAGGGAAAAAAAACCAAATAACATGCCTTTAATCTATCCCCTACGATACACTCATACAAAAATATAAATATATTTTTGTCAGATACTTTAATCCGTTCATTTTGATTAAGTAATTAGAAATATTTTAACACGTAAAAAAAAAATACATTACTCAAATTAATCAGGTTTTTGTTGCACATACTAAATCCGGAACCTCTGAATCTGCCATTTCTTGTACACCCGTCAATCTAACGCACAAGCAGCATTACAAGCGTTGATCCACTGGTGCATTCAAGCTTAAGGCCTATCTTAGTGCAACTCATATTGCCGCAGCACGGTCTTTTGCAATACTGTCAGTGTGGACAATGCGGCACACATTTTTCGGCTAGCCCCCATCAGACCAGATGATCAGCTTCGGAGGAAACATAAATCCATGTCTGAGAAAGTAAACAACTTCCTGGTCAAATGGGTTTCAATATGAATTGTCTGTCTTAATAACTGGCTTAAGGGAAAAAGTGTAGCCATCTTGGTATATTTTTAACTGTTACTTGTTATACAGTAGATCTGTGAAGATTCAAAGTCATCCAGATCAATGGCGTAACGACACAACAATAGGCCCGTAAGCAACATTATCTGGGTGGGCCCCATATGAAGTACAACACGCACCATTACATCTGCAAAGAGACGTCTTAGTCCACAGTTGTGTAGGCGGCCAACCAGATGTCAGTGATGGGGCCTATAAGAGGTCGGGGGCCCCTAAGCAACTGCAGTCTCTTGGCTACCGATAGTTACGCGATTGATCCAGGTCATTGTCAGGCTTGGAAATTTCCGTTTAGGCAACTGGACAACATAAAGTTTCCCAGAGGACGTTTTGTCTCTCATCCAAGAGGCTTCTTCAGTTCTAGCTGTAGGTGGGGAACACCACCTTGAACCCCAGTCTGCCTCGGCAGATGGCTGTTCACACTTAACCTGCTTCTGCTGGAGGTTCCTTCCTGTTAAAAGGGACTTTTCCTCTCCACTGTAACTACATGCATGCTTGGGGTGAGGGATTGCCTTCCAGTCAATGAGTCTATACAATCAGCTGGTTTTCCTTAGATGGAAAACTTGGAATTAAATTCACTGTATGATCTGGTTAATTTGTCTCTCTAAAGTGCGTTGAGATTACATGTGTTGTGAATTGGCACTATATAAATAAACTGAATTGAAATTAAATTGAACTGAATTTAATGGTTTGTTAACTCCCTCGTCAGTGTGGTTTCAGTCAAATGCCTATCTGAAGTGTGAGTAACGTGAGGGCAGTCAGAGGTGAATGTTGTGGGTATTGTTCCTAAAAGTGCTTCGTAAATAGGTCCCCAGTTATGTCTCAGGTCACCTCCTCTGTTGAGTGAAGGTTTTTCCAGGTTAAAAAAGATGGCTTCCTTAACGAAGTAGAGAGAAACATCAAATTAACCCAGAAAGATGTTAAAGATGACAGCCTTGCCTTCCTGGACTGAGAGGTTCACACCATGGAAGACAAACAACTCAACATAGAAGTCTACTGAAAAGCCACACACACCGACCAGTACCTCCATTTCGACTAACATTATCCATTGGAACACAAATTAGGCATCATCAGAACCCTCCAGACACGAGCAGAAACCACTCGCAACACCAACGGAGTGAAGATGAGACAACAGGAACATATCAGGACAGCCCTCAGATGAGCTTTTTAAAAAAAACAACACAAAGAGGCCTGCTGTAAAGAAAGAAAACAGAAGAGGGAACATTGTCATTCCCTATGTTGCCAGAGTCTTTAAAAAACACAGAAGGATTTTCAACTAGAACATTACAAAAATAAGACACCCAGAAACAAGGGCAGCAATGTGGTCTACATCTTTCAGTGTAGGGAGGTGTGCACAGACTTTACATTGGAGAGACCAAGCAACCCCTATACAGGCACATAGCTCAACTCCTCAGGACAGGACTCAGCTGTTTGCTTACACCTGAAGGCTAAAGGACACTCGTTTAAGGACATAAATCTTCATATTCTGGCCAAGGAAGACAGTTGGTTTGAGAGAGGCGTTAAGGAAGCCATATTTATTAACCTGGAAAAACCTTAACTCAATAGAGGTGGTGTTCTCTACACTGCATGAAAAGTGGGATTTTCGTCAATATACGGCACTGTAGATTGTCGTGGAACTTCAGGTTAGCGGCAGTTTACGGCAATTTGCAGGCTTCGTCAAAAACTCCCGTAAATTGTCAGAAATTGACGTGGAATTTCTTAGGCAGTGTTCCCCCCATGCCTCCCCCCCATGGAATTCTAGGGGAGGCTTTAACATGTAAATGAACATGCTGTGAGCTATACAAATGCAAACCAGGGTTGCAGGGGGGGTTTTACCCCAAGTGACATCTTTCTGAGGAAGAAAATCTCTGATACAAAGAGATCAGGCTTAGTATAGCCTCTCAAATTTTAGCTTGAATTGATTTATTTAATTAAAGTATAGAGACCAAAACAGATCTTTAGCCGACAGAGCAATACATTTAGAGCAGTAATTATTTTTAAAAAAATTTGCATTTAAGATAAAAAATAAAATGTTGTCTGTCAATATGCTCAATTCACAATTACTTAAGTGGAAAAGTTTCAAGAAATGAGTCTGAGATGATTCACTTTATAACATGGCGCATTATCCTGTTGGAAGTAGCCATCAGAAGATTGGTACACTGTGGTCATAAGGTCCGGCCAGGTCAAGATCCGCAATTGCAATTGCACCAAACAGGAAAAAGAACATCGACAAATTCCGGTTCGTCAAATTAAAATATAGCAGCAACAGATCGGTGACTAGACATTATAGCACAATTCTTATATATATATATAAAAAAAAAAAAAAACTAACACCTTTTATTTAAATGATTGGATCCAAACTATTGGTTATTCACCAACGAGGAAGCAGATTTCTCATCTCCATCAAAATATTTATTTTATACCGAGGGACTTAAACTTTAATGAAATCCATTCAAAAGAAACTTCTTATTACAGGAATGAAAAGAGATGCTGAGTTTGGAAGTAGAGAACAAGTTCATTCAAAAAAAGCAGTTTTGAATTATCCTTATCCCCGTTACAAAAATCTACAAAAATATAAATATATATTTGGGCAGAAACTGAACATATGCTGGATGATGGTGGGATTTTTTTAATATGTCATATTAAATTAAGCGCTGACAGGGTTCATACAGGAATGAGTGACTCTAATTTAATGCTATTTAAATGCTATTAGAAATGATTTTAATACCATCAACAAGAATCATGTACACAAGTTATTAGTGTACATGAAATATGAAGGAGCTGCAAGCAGAGTTCCATGACTCCTGTATGTATGTAAACACACACACACACACATATACGTATATATATATCCTCTAGCTTTTTCTCCGCCTGGAGCGATATAATATATCTGACGAAATTGTTTTTATAAGCATTTTTTATTAAAGAATTATAAATACTTCGATAAACATATTTAAATAATTTTAGTGCCAATTAAGGCCTTGATTTAAAAAAAAAAAAAAAGAATGATTTTTTAATTATTTTTATTGATCTGCGGAAACTCTGGTTCATCTCGCGCATGCTCTGTACGATCTCCAAGAAACTTAGAGCAGCGGGGTCTGGATCCACAGTGGAGGATGCTGCTTTGCTATGTGCAGGCGGTCTGGAGCGTCTGGATTTCGGGGTAAAACTCCTCTTGGATGCGGTGGCGACTCTGCATCGAACAAGACGAACTCAAAGAAGAGATGCTAGCGGTGAATATATGTTCGATTACTGCCTGCTAAGCTAAAAGCAGCCTAGCCTAAGCTACCGGCTAATAGCAGCCTAGCTATTAGCCTATCTAGCCTAGCCTTGCAAGAACAAGCTTTATTAAAGTGTATTTTTTGTGATTACAGGAAGCAGTATGCCGTCTTAACAACTCGGAGACTAATTGCAGGCGCTATGAACCGGAGCAAGGGTAAGATTTAAAGAATATGCTTTCATTCTGCGGTAAAAGGCAATGGATACGGATAGATACCGATCATAGCTTTTACATTTTGTTTTCACAGACTACTGTCGCCTCACAATGAGGCGGTGACCTCCTATTTGCTCGGAGCCATAATCAGCAAGTCCAGATTTGCACGATGTTGATAAAGACGACATTGTGTGTAAGTGACTTGTTTTAATGTTTTCTCCTTCCTTGTTACTGTGACTTGAGTTTGATTTTTTATTCATACCACTCTCATTTAATTGTTTTCCAGCTGCCTGTAAGACGTATTTTCAGACGGTACGCAGGAGCTTCAGATATAGGCTGCCAGCCAACATGCTGCGTGCAGAGGCTATCTGCTCGGAGTCGGGCCAGAAGAAAGAGGGTAAGACTTAATTTGGTGACTATTTTTCAGGTGCATTGATAGATGTGCTGTGTCCATACGCAGTGCGCTGATTCATTGTTTTTTTTTTTCAGCTGCTGAAAGCGAGGCAGAGTGTGCTGGCAGATGAGGAAGTGGAACTCTGGAAGTCCGCCTTCCTCGGCGGTGTCTCTGGATGGATTGTACGGTCGCCGCCATTTCGTAGGCCGGATCTCACTGAACTCTGTGTTAAGCTCCAGTCCCGGTTAGAAGCGATGCCGAAGTACAGAGCCACGCACAGTAGGCGTCTGCACATCGGACCTGCCTCGGAGGGAATGCTGCCAGTTACCTTCATGCAGTGCTAAACAGGTGGATGTGTATGGTCACCATCCGAACAGCCACTCTCAGGCCTTCTGAAGCCATCAGATTTTTTTCCTGGATTGCCCTTTTGCAAGAGCACACTGATAGTGCTTTATCAGCGCACAAGAAAATCAATGTTATAAAATAAAATAAAACAAACATAAACTGTAAATCATTAGACTTATAAAAAAACATTTTTGTATAATTTTGAATCCATGTATATTTCCTTTATCAACAACAAATACAAATGACAATTGTTTTTTTTCTAATAATTCCCATAAGTTATTTTTGCTTGCCATACTAAATTATATATATTTTGTATACAAAATTTGTATACAATTTTTATATTGTATATATGATGTATACTATATATATATATATATTTTTTTTTATACCATTTTATAACAGCCCTGCTATCCAACATGCATGCATTTTGTGGAGGCACCTGTCTTATTTTTTTCTCGCTAAATTCAAGTACACAGTGAAGCAGAAATCTAAACTGGGGTCAATGAGCACATTCTCAGATATGGTGTCTGCCTGTAGCACTTAGATGTGAGAAGCTAAAGGAGATCTCACAGCTCGTGGATATTTGCGCTCATTTGAAGCATCCAGATCCAGATTGTGAAAGATTTAGTTAAATGTATCATATCTAAACAGCATAATAACTCTGAAGTTGCAATATGGACAGTCACTGAAGAAGTGAGAAGTACAAACGTGGGAAAATTAGATACAATTTAAGTCAGATTTATTCATATTTTAGTGACATTTAATAACATTTTTTATTTATGGATATCAATAATGAATGAATGATACTATTAGATAATTTATGTTAGTAGAAATGCTAAACAACCATGTAATTAGAACAAATTACAAGCTTAAAGGAAGTTATACTGTATCAAAAGCTTCTGCACACATTTCACTGTGAAAAATGTTTTAATCTAAACATTTCTGATTTTCTCTGCCAAAGCCAAGACCCTCCTCTGGCCGACACAGGACTCTTACATATAGCACTGTCAGAACCCTTGAGTGGAGTGTTTCTCTATTTCTTCTGGAGCACTGCAGGTGGGCGTGGCTGGCTGTCCGAGCACCTGAGACCAATCAACCCATCCACCTGAGAGGGATTTAAGGAGCTGCAGCCATCTCTTCCACGCCTGATGGTCCCCATATTCTGGTACCAATCTAGCCCTCGTGAAATTCCCCTCGAGAAAGTTTAATCTGATTCCTGTTGAAAGCTTCCTGATAGCTCACCTCTTGTGTCTCTGGATTCCCAGGTTTTAATCGAAGCGCTCCTGGACGGATCCCTTCTGCGTCTAACTCAGCGTGCTGATCCTATCTGCAGCTTAGTTTCTGTCAGCCTGCCCGCTCTCCACCGCTCCAGTGAAAACTCTCTGACGATCGCCTCAGTCTGACTGCCCGCTCTTCACCACCTCTGTGACAGCTCCGTGATCAACGTCTCCTCCCTCAGCGCACCTCCAGCCACCTGCACAGCCTGTGGCAGTGTATTCTAAGAGACTCTCAGTTATTCTCCATTCTGTGTTGGCTGAATAAACAATAAACTCTTCTCCCTTCAGTTGTGTCCGAGCCAGATTCTGCATGTGGGTCCGTAAGGTTCAGCCAGACATGACAGAACCATCAGGCCAGTCAGACCCAGCAGAATCACCTCCTGGCTCCGCAGCGGACCCAGCCGGTATTTTGGTAAAACATGAAAACATGTTGCAGTCCCTTTTCGAGCAGCAGCACCTCTCAGGACAACGCTTGGACCAATTAACAAGGTTAATGCACGAAGTTAATCAGAAACTGTCATGTCCCGTTCCAGCAGCAGGTCCGCCCCCTCACGCAGCCGGCGCAGCAAGTGATCTCCCCCTGCCGCCTCCCGCACAGTCACGTTTCCGGGACGCCTCCTCACCAACTCCAGAGCCCTATTCAGGTGAGATCGGGAAATGTGGGGGTTTTCTGCTCCAGTGTTCACTAGTGTTTAGTCGTTCACCTCAATCATTCCCCGATGACTCCTCCCGTATTTCCTATGTTGCCGGACTTCTTCAAGGAAGGGCTTTAAGATGGGTTGAGGCAAAATTCAGTCAACAGACCCTTTTTCGGAGATCCTATGAGGAGTTTATTGCTGAGTTCAAGCAAACATTTGGTTATGCTGATTCTGAGGCTGATGTCACCAGAAAGCTCTGGAGTATCAAACAGGGGAGACAATCAGTGGCAGATTTTGCCATAGATTTTCGGACCTTAGCTGCAGCCTCTGGTTGGAACCAGCCAGCTCTTAAGGGAGCTTTCCGGCAGGCCCTCAATGAACATTTAAAGGATGAGCTTGCTTATCAGGATGAACCTGAGGAGTTGGAGGAATTCATCTCTTTAGCAGTCCGTATTGATAACCGGATAAGAGAGCGGTCCCGTGAGAAAAGATTTAGGGGGGGGTACCCTCTCCCCAGCCAGCCTTTGCCAGGTTCACCTCAAATCCATCCACCACTACAATGTCCCCTGAGGAGCCCATGCAGATTGGGCGTGCCCGTCTGTCAGCTGAAGAAAGACAGCGTCGTATGGACTCACGGGCGTGCCTATATTGTGGCCAGGTTGGTCATTACATTGCCCTTTGTCCAGAGAGGCCAAAAGGGGGAGCCCACCAGTAGTTACGGGAATACTGGTGGGTGGGCTCAACCAAACTGCTTCCCGTTTCATCCTTCCAAGCTCTCTGCTTCTTAATCAAGAATCATTTCAGGTACCGGTGTTAATTGATTCAGGATGTGAACAAAACCTAATTGACTGTAACCTGGTTAAACAGTTAAAAATTAACACTTTGCCTTTACCTTCTCCAGTTCACGTCTCGGCTTTGGACGGTAAGCCTTTATCCTTTGTAACTCACACTACAGAACCTATTGAGTTGGTTGTGTCTGGCAACCATCATGAGAAGCTAAACTTTTTTGTGTTCCCTTCTCCCCAGTCCCCAGTGGTCCTTGGCCATCCTTGGCTCTCATTACATAATCCACATCTGAACTGGAGAGAGGGTAGAGTTGAGTCCTGGAGCCTCCATTGTCTCTCAAGCTGCCTCCGTTCTGCCCATGTGAGTTCCCAACCCGCTGACATGAGGTGTGAGGTAACTGTTGACCTATCTAACGTTCCTTCTGAATATCATGATTTAGAACTGGTCTTCAGTAAGTCCAGAGCACTCTCTCTCCCTCCCCACTGCCCTTACGACTGCTCTATTGAGTTATTTCCTGGAGCCACCTTACCCTCTAGTCGTTTGTACAACCTCTCTAAGTCTGAGAGGGAAAGCATGGAGAAGTACATCAATGAATCACTTGCTGCAGGAATTATTCGACATTCTACGTCCCCTTTGGGAGCTGGGTTTTTTTTCGTTTCTAAGAAGGATGGGTCTCTCCGGCCCTGTATTGATTACAGAGGACTCAATCAAATTACAATTAAGAACAAATATCCTCTCCCTCTTCTAACCTCAGCTTTCGAGCCAGTCCAGGGTTCCAAGATCTTCACCAAACTAGACCTCCGTAACGCCTACCATCTGGTTAGAATACGTGAAGGTGATGAATGGAAGACAGCCTTTAAGACTCCTTTGGGTCATTTTGAATATCTAGTTATGCCTTTTGGTCTTACCAATGCCCCAGCAGTTTTCCAATCACTGGTCAATGATGTTCTTAGGGACTTCATCAATGACTTTGTCTTCGTCTACATTGACGACATTCTGATATTTTCTAAGACATCAGAGGAGCATAAAGCTCATGTCCGTCTGGTTTTGCAACGTTTGATGGAGAACAGACTTTTTGTCAAGGCAGAGAAGTGTGTGTTTCATGTTCCCTCAATTTCCTTCCTGGGGTTTATACTAGAGAGCGGGCAGGTGAAGGCTGACCCTCACAAGGTTCAAGCGGTTTGGGATTGGCCGGTCCCCACTACAAGGAAACATCTTCAACGTTTTCTGGGGTTTTCAAACTTTTACCGGCGGTTCATTAAGAACTACAGTCAGACAGCTGCTCCCCTAACTAGCTTGACTTCCACCAAGAGGCTGTTTATATGGACACCCGAGGCAGATCAGGCCTTTCAGGAACTTAAGTGTAAGTTTGCTAATGCTCCTGTGCTTGTCCAACCAGACCCATCCAAGCAATTCATTTTGGAAGTTGATGCCTCTGACTCTGGTGTCGGTGCGGTGCTGTCTCAGATCTCAACTAAGGATGACAAATTACATCCCTGTGCCTTCTTCTCTCGTCGGCTCTCCCCTCCGGAGAGAAACTATGATGTTGGGGACAGAGAACTTTTAGCTATTAAGTTGGCCCTAGAGGAGTGGCGCCACTGGCTTGAGGGAACCGATTTACCTATTCTAATTTGGACAGACCACAAAAACTTGTCCTATCTCCGAGAAGCTAAACGCCTGAACCCTAGACAGTCCCGTTGGTCACTATTTTTCACCCGTTTCAACTTCATTATCTCCTACCGGCCTGGCTCCAAAAATACTAAGCCAGATGCCCTCTCCCGACAGTTCTCCTCTGACCAGGAACCCACTGAAGGTACCTTGGTACCACCATCCTGTATTATTGGCACTGTTAACTGGGACATACTAGACCTAGTCCGGACAGCCCAGCGCCAGGAACCCGATCCAGGCAGCGGTCCTCCCAATCGCACTTATGTTCCCACATCTGTCCGCTCCCGTGTTATTCACTGGGCACACACAGCCAAGTTCTCCTGTCATCCAGGAGTTGGCAGGACCATTGGTCTTCTGAGACGTGCATTTTGGTGGCCGTCTTTGAACCGGGATGTTAGGGATTATGTTCTTGCTTGCCATATCTGTGCCCGGAACAAATCATCCAATCAACACCCTAGTGGGCTTCTTCAACCCCTGCCTATACCTGAGCGGCCGTGGTCTCACATAGCTCTAGATTTTGTTACTGGGTTGCCCGTCTCCAGTGGATTCACCACCATTCTAGCTATCATTGACAGATTCTCAAAAGCCTGTCACCTTGTTCCATTAAAGAAACTCCCGTCTTCACTTCAAACAGCTCAGCTTCTCATTAAACATGTGTTCAGATTACATGGCATCCCTAAGGAGATTCTCTCAGATAGGGGACCCCAGTTTACTTCAAGCGTTTGGAGAGAGTTTTGCACGGCTTTAGGAGCTAAGGTTTCACTCAGCTCTGGTTTCCACCCACAGACTAATGGTCAGACTGAACTTTTAAATCAGGAAGTGGAGGCTGCCCTTCGTTGTCTTTGTTCATCTAATCCGACTGTTTGGAGTTCCCATTTGCCTTGGATTGAGTACTCCCACAACAGTCATGTATCTTCTGCTACAGGTTTTTCTCCTTTTGAGGTGTCGCTGGGTTACCAGCCCCCCCTTTTTCCATCAGAAGAAGGGCAGACATCCATTACTTCAGTTCAACATCATCTTCGACGCTGCAAGCGTATTTGGGAACAGACTCGGAGAGCCCTGCATCGAACCGCTGAACAGAATCGGCGCTATGCTGACCGGAAACGAGCTCCTGCCCCTGCCTACCGCCCTGGAGACAAGGTATGGCTTTCCACCAGAGACATTCAAATGAAATCAGCTAACAAGAAGCTTTCTCCAAGATTTATTGGCCCCTATGAAGTGGAATCTGTTTTGGGTCCTTCTTCTGTTCGTCTAGAGTTACCAGCGAGTCTTAAGATCCACCCTGTTTTTCATGTGTCCTTGATTAAGCCAGTCAGATCTAGCCCCCTGTGCCCGCCTCCTAAGCCACCTCCTTCCCCTCGGGACATTGGTGGGCACCCGGCGTACACTGTAAGGCGGGTGCTGGATGTCCGTCGGCGAGGCAGGGGTTTCCAGTATCTGGTGGACTGGGAGGGTTACGGCCCAGAGGATCGTTCCTGGGTTTCTCGTTCCCTTATCCTGGACCCTGACCTCATTAGGGACTTTGAGGATTCTCGTCCTGGCTCTAGTGGACCGCCAAGGGGCGGTCATTGAGGGGGGGGTGATGTCAGAACCCTTGAGTGGAGTGTTTCTCTATTTCTTCTGGAGCACTGCAGGTGGGCGTGGCTGGCTGTCCGAGCACCTGAGACCAATCAACCCATCCACCTGAGAGGGATTTAAGGAGCTGCAGCCATCTCTTCCACGCCTGATGGTCCCCATATTCTGGTACCAATCTAGCCCTCGTGAAATTCCCCTCGAGAAAGTTTAATCTGATTCCTGTTGAAAGCTTCCTGATAGCTCACCTCTTGTGTCTCTGGATTCCCAGGTTTTAATCGAAGCGCTCCTGGACGGATCCCTTCTGCGTCTAACTCAGCGTGCTGATCCTATCTGCAGCTTAGTTTCTGTCAGCCTGCCCGCTCTCCACCGCTCCAGTGAAAACTCTCTGACGATCGCCTCAGTCTGACTGCCCGCTCTTCACCACCTCTGTGACAGCTCCGTGATCAACGTCTCCTCCCTCAGCGCACCTCCAGCCACCTGCACAGCCTGTGGCAGTGTATTCTAAGAGACTCTCAGTTATTCTCCATTCTGTGTTGGCTGAATAAACAATAAACTCTTCTCCCTTCAGTTGTGTCCGAGCCAGATTCTGCATGTGGGTCCGTAAGGTTCAGCCAGACATGACAAGCACGTCCCATGAACAAATTTTTATATTTTTTTTAGGGGTCCAAATCACTTAAAATAAAAGTAAGCTCATGGAAATCACTGCTTTAATATCTTACTATTTTAACAAACAATGTAACTTACTATTATCATAGGTTTAAAACAATCATAATATTGGTGTGTGGCCTCAGCGTGCACATTGGATGTTGCCAATAGTGGTCCTCAGCGTTGTCTGGTAGCTTGTATTTATGCCCAGGCACATGATAATTAGAGGCAACATTGGTCTGCACTGAAAAACACATACACTGGATTAACCTACAATTTGTATATTAGTGATTTACATATAAGTGTTGTGATTGGCTCAATGTTAATAAAGATGCTGTTAATAAAGGTACTGAACACAGGAAAAAGTTAAGCACCTAAATTAACATTTTCTCATTGAGACATAGGTGGGGCCTGGTTTTCCTGGAGGTTTTTCCCTGTTGAAATTAGTTTTTCCACTCCACCGTCCACACATGCATGCTCAGTTTGTGGAATTACTTTGAAGTCAGCAACACAATGCAAGCAAAAACTGGAACTACATGCTTTTCCAAAAGCAATGGCACGGTGCTATGAGGTGTGTTTTCTTTGAGAAAAATTTTAAAGAATAACTGAGAAGGATAGTGACTTAAACTAAATTAATTTAAATATTTTTGTGTCATTCAAAATCACAATCAATATATTGAAGTCTGAAGTTACAAAGTAATATAATCAGAAATATTTGAATACTATGAATATTTTTGCACTAGCAATGCAAAACACCCATAAACAATTCTAGGCTTCCTTGGTTTTATCACACCCAGAAACTCTTCAACATCTCTTTTGAACATATATATTCTTCACACAAGCTTTATAGCAGCAGCCAAGCAATCACCATCGCCACACAGCCTCATGCAATTCTATGCGAACGCTGAATGTGTGATGATGTGGAGAATAAGGATACAGTCCCGCGGTCTGCTGAAGGCTTGAGGTGGATGACACGGCAGGAGACTTGGCACCCTTTTTCTGCCTCCACTGCTTCTGGCACATGTTCTGGATGTGTTTCAAACTCAGACGTTGGCTTGCATGCTGCCGGTGTGTTGAGCCTGCCTCTGCCCTTGTCCTTTTCAAATCTTGATTTGAATTTTGTTTTACTCAGTATGTTGATGGGTGTAAGACAAGTTATTCTTATTTTGATATTATAACCACCATGATTATGTAAACATTCTCCCCTTCATAGAGTCAAGTTAACATCACGTATATTATAACAACCACACAGTTACGAAATATTTAAAAAATGATTTGTGGCAATGTAGAATACTTTGGAAATCAAGAAATTTCCAATGAATACCCAATATATTGTACATTAACTAGAAACATTAAATTTTTACTTTGAAAGTACAATCCTTGAAGAATAATGAAATGCATGTAAGGTAAAACAAAAATAGTGTAATTGTTCTGTTGCTCACAAAGGAGGAATATCCTTGAAAATGGTACAAAATCAACTAAAAGATTGCTGTACTTTGATTTATAACCATCTTCTTAAGTCTGAATCCTACAAACTTGAAAGATACATTTTTTTATTCAGATAAAACAGTGTGTTTTCTGTTAACTGTTACACTGATGCTCTATGAAGTTAATACATAAACCCTTGGCTCTTTTAAAATCCCAAGTATAGTAGCTTGATACCACGAAGACTGAAGGATGGTTTTTGGAAAGACATTACTGAAGGTGTCCCACTTATTTCTTAGTTTTCCATTTCCAAATCCTGTATGGTCACCTAAATCTAAGTGCACCACAGAAGAGGATTTTTTTTCTTATAATTTTCGAATGAAAATACATTTCTCAACCTTCATCTTTTTTGTCCCTGTTTTCTTGATAATGTTAGAAAAAACGGATTTTTTTAATGCTTATGATGAATTTTTGTGCTTCAGGAACGCTCCTCTAGTTAGCATTGTGGCCTTACACCTACAGTAGAACATTGCTTTAAATTTGAGGTAGGCATCTACAGAATGAGTGGAGAATCTTGGCAAAGCAATAATTGTTGCTTTTTTGAACTAAAATGGTGATTCATGGGCACTTAAAAGAGTTTAGCATGAGTTTTTGTAAGAGTCTGCTCACGTTGGAGAAAAATTGAAATGATACCAATGTTGTTCAAGCACATGGGAAGGGAAGAATAGCATTGTAGCAACTGCACAGACCCAACATTTAAGGGCAAAATCTCTTCTAAGAAAAGAAAGTTATGTAAGATTTCTGTCACAGCATCTTATCTTTTTAGCTAAAAGACGACCAACTGCTGGTCCCTTTTTATTCACCACAGATCTGAGCTCCCATTATTTGTTGAAAGCGGCTCCAAAATTTACTCACATCTTATTCTGTTACCGATCACACTCCCATTTGGTATTTTCTTTTTGTCAAAAAATGTATTTTCTTACTCTTGTGTCTGGAGTCAGTGATGATGTTTTAGGTGCCTTTGTGGCGAGAGATCCACCTTCAAAAAACACTGGTTCGTGTTCTCTTGTTAATGCATAACTGGTTGAGGCTCAACAAAGTAACCAGGTAGATGAGCGCATGGAGCACATCACACCCACCCACATTCCTGCAGAATGCTCCCCAAATCACTCTCTTATGAGCTGACTAATGGGGCATTTTGAAGCAACTGCAGAGCATAAAGGAAATCTAATTTTACACATTGGCAATTCTAAGGGCATATATGGGGAAAAAAAAAATGTTTTAATACTGTGTAATACTCGTTTAAGTTGAAAAAAAAATTAGAGGCTTGACATAGACATGAGATACAGAATTCTAATCTCAGAATTAACCAAATAAACAATCTTTATCTCACGTAATTAGTGGTAAAATTAAGCTACTAAATATGAACAATTTAAGCAAGTTACCATAACATATACAACTGATCGGTTAGTTTCCCTCATCACATCTAGTATGGGTTCTATGCAAAGTTCCACAACAGTACCTGTTAACTAGTTGTTAATAGTTGAGTTGGACTCATTTGAAAAGACTTAAGACTTAACGCGGACTTGGCTCTTTAAGATTTAAGGTTTGACTTTCACTCAGAAATAATAACTTTCCTGGAATGAATGTCCTTTTTTCCCCCTCGCAATCTGTAAAGTCCAACCACAGCTGATAAATTTGTCTTTTTATCTGACTGGTAACACTAGATTTCAAAATGTGGTGCTAAAGGCTGGGTTGTTTTTCTCATGTTTCTGTGTGAATGTTGAGTGACATGTGCATGATGTCCCCAGTTTTATGTTCACTAGGTCAGACTCCATTCCCCTGGGCCAGAGAATGTATCCTGAATGTGTGTATGTTGTTTTTTTCTCTCGTTTAAACACCTCTCAGTGCATTTAGATTATCTGTTTAACCAGTAAATGTAAAAGACCACATTTCATTGCTTTTTTATTATGTTCAATGTTGTTTTTTTGTGCTGGTATCAAGTACAACCTTGTCAATGATTTGAATTTGGAGGGAAGTTATTTCGTTTCAGAGTAAAGGGTTTTATTACATGCAGGAAAAAATCTTTTACAAATTAAACTGGATAAAAAAGGAAGGTTTTGCTCCACCTGAACGCGTACATATCGGCATGTTGCTGTTGTAATCCATTCAACAGTACGTTCAGTTCTTTACTATAAAGAGTCTGACCTTTACTTAGAATGAGGCAGTGTTTTATGGTACTCTTGCTTAATGATAACCATGGTGGATTTATGTAATACACAGAGGGATAAAGCAGAGTTAGCATGCTTTATCTTGAGCCTCAAAGCATGCATTATAAGGAACCCGCCAAGAGGGAAGTGACAGGGAGAGGAACGGAGGGAGGAGAAGGAGGGGATGGTGTAAATGGGGTAGGGGCTGCACACGAGAGCGAGAGGCTTGATGTCGGTACATTATTGAGAAGCGGCTAAACCCTCTGTGCTCGGGGAAATCTGAGAAGGTAAGAACAAAGATGGAACCAGCGAATAGGTGAGAGATGGGGAGGACACAAGGAATAAGAGGTGGTGAAAGATAAAAAATAACCAAAGGTGAAGAAGATGGACAATGATGTATAGGTGCACCGTCGGGCAGTCCGCTGCAGTGCTCCCAGGTGTGCACTGTGTGAGGAATTAGGGGGAACAATGTGAAGTGACGAGGGAGCCTCAGAGGCCTGACCCTGTTTTTTCTAGTTTTTTTTGTTTTTTTACTTCTACTGTATCAGGAGAAAATACCATGTACTAATCATATCACCATTCTTCTGTTGAGAGAGTAATAGTAGTAATAGAGTAATAGAGGAGAGATAATGACCAACGAAACCTGTGTGGGTTTATGCATGTGTGGACCTGAGTTAAAGTGAATCCAAAAAGTAGATGAAAAACCAAGGCTTTGGCTTTTTAATCAGCCCCATCAGCACTGCATGGGGACTCTGAGAAGCTTTCATGTGTAGCTCTCTCACACACAAGCCCGCACAGACACATAAACACACAGACAAATAGAGATGCACACGTTCGCAAAGCATCCCCTCTTGCCTTGTGTTCTAAATTTACACCTAACAGGAGAACAGGAAAATGGGGGAGGAGATGAAGTGAGCGAAGATGGAGAGAGCAGGAAAAAGTGGAGGAGGACTAGATGGTGGAGGAGAAGTGCACATAAGTGGTGGAAGAAGTTTAGACACATATTAGGATATCACAGATCTAAAAAAAATAACAAATGAAAAGAAGAGGAGCCAACTTGAATTTAGAATGCATGCAATAGATACTGCGATAAGGAATGGCTGGAAAGAGTTAGACAGACCAGAAGACAGAGAGGAAGGATAGAAGGACAGCGGTATATTAGTCAAGGTGTCCAGTCTATGTATTGCCTGCTGTGCAATACCACCCCTCTGATTTACTCTGCCGAGTGACTGATGAGAAGGAGCAGGATAAGGGAGGGCCACAGAGATGAAGAGGAGGAGGAGGGAGGTCTCGCTATGAGCGTTTAGGCCAAATTAACGGCGCCTCATAAATTAGACTAACAGCCGAACCAGCCGCGCTGGGAGGGGTGGGGATATGACTGAGCGTGTGTACGAGAGTGTCCGTGTGTACACAAGGGAGAAGGCGCACGTTACTGAGAGTGATGGCACGTCAAGGGGGAACAATTTGAACCAGTGCAAACAGATCACTGTCTGATGAAGCCTTGATATCCAGCCGCTCACTCATACCAACACAATCTCCTCTGGATGACTGCACACGGCAAAGTGCTCTCTCATGCACTCATGAACTGAAACAACACACCTGCATTTCTTTCTCTGAAACAGGATTAATGTAAGTGGATCTGCACGGCTTATATGATTACACCTCCAGTATGTCTGGAAACAGCTGTATGTACAGCGCCTTGCAGAAGTATTCATAATCCTTATACTTTTTGCTAAATTTCAATTAATAATGGACAACCACATTTTTTGTATTTCTTTTTCTTCTGTCAATATACAACATTGAATTGTACAGTGCATGCTCTAATATTTTGTAAGAAAAAAACTAAAAAGGGTGGCATGTATTTGTACTCTTTAACCCAGTGGTCCTCAAGCACTCCCATTCTTCATGCTATAGATGTCTCCCTGCTGCAACACATCTGATTGGAATGATTTCATGATCTCAGCAGCAATTAAGAGCTTCAGAAGCCTGCTCATTCAAAGAACTCAGGTGTGTGGCAGCAAGGAGACACCTAAAACATGCAGGACAAGGGCACTCGAGGAGCAGGATAGAGAACCACTGCTTTAGGCAGTATTATTCAGAACCCTGAGAAGAACAAGAACTGTAAATCTTTTGTATTATATCTCTATTTGCACATCTAGGGACTGAAATTATTTTCAACTGTTCAATGCGAAATATCTCAGATTGCATGGAGTGTCTCTGGGCTTTAGTTTTGAAATCTTGCCACAGAATCCCAATTTGATTTGAGCTCTGCACTTTGGCTGGGTTTTTCCAATACATGACTACACTTTGATCTAAACTACTCTGGCTGTCAGGTTTGATGAATTGTTTGCTGGACTAAATTGGAGACACACAATCGAGTGCTGTATGATGAAAAGTAGAATGATTTAATAATGAACGCAATAGCAGAGCCAAGGTAAAGCAAAGGTCACAGAGTTCATGCATTAAAGTGAAAGAGAAGATAATGGTAATGGAAGAATCAAGCAGTGACAAAAAGAAAACTAAGGTGCTAACATGAAGGGAGAAAGAAATGACAGGCAGGTGTAAGCAATCAGGTGAGAATGATCAACAGCTGACACCAATATAGGGAGCCAGGGGCATACATTATACAACATTTTTAATTATTGCACTCAGCTTCAGCTCAAAGCGTATGACCGCATAGTTTTAAAGTTTGCAGCTCACAATATTTAACCTTACACTGTACAGCGCGACGCTCTGATGCGATGTGACTGCTCACACTGTATGACAAATAGGGATAGGGATAGAGATAGGGCGCTGGTCAGACTCGTCTACCTGGATGTAAAGTCAGAGAAAAGGAGAATTACCTTGTCTGCAAATGCATAATACACAAGGGTAAGGTAAATAGTCTTGTACGCTCACGATCAACTCACGAGGGCCGACCATATGATCCCCAATTGGTTGGTAGTCATGAGAGGCTAAACGACCCTCGATACCTCCTGTATACTGCAGTAACAGCCATTCAAAACGGCCCTTCCCAGTCAAACACCAGCTGAATGGCAGCCCAATTCCCTGCAACTCCCACCAGAATCCCATCCATCTTCCAGCCACTGGAGTGACCCCCTTATTCTCCTGGGCGTGCATATATTTTTTACTCCACCCTTTCCCTGAATTACAGGGAGATGGTGCTTCTCTTTAGATCTTCATATCCACAAATGACAAAAAGAATATTTTAGTACAAGAATTTATGTTTAAAAAGGAATTGTAGGGGACCAGCCAAGGGCTCATCTAGGAAAGTGGGTTAATTTTGAATGGCTACTACTGTATGTGACACTCCATGATGAGGCTGAAGCTCGACCAGATTCAAAAATTTCTCGCACAACAGAAAAGGCCCAAAAAAGAGGCCCAAACAGGACAAAAAAAAAGACAGTGTGTGGGGAGTTTATGAACATAAGATCCGAGAGGAAAAGAGCGAATAAATCTAACAGAATAAATTCAAAAATATACATAAAGTGCATAAATGAAGAATCTGATCAATAAACAAGTGAACTAAAATGTGAGCAACTAGGTAACATAACTAAAAAGGGAAGAAACCCAGTCATATGGAAAACCCCAAAACTTAAACACTATATATATATATACATATATATATATATATATATATATATATATATATATATATATATATATATATATATATATATATATATATATATATATATATATATATATATATATATATATATAATCTTTGAGACCTCTTGTTTGCACCTCTTGTTTTGTTGTTTGGAATTGCGGTTCACTTCCATGGCTAAAAATTGGTGTACAAAAACTTGACCGGCCTGCAAAACGTCCTTACCTTCCTTTGACTTATATAACACCTTTAGGAGGAACTAAAGAAGAGCAATGAAATCTGGATATCTCATCCTACTATGGATCTCTCCTCAAAACTTAACCCTTTAAAGCCTGATCCAAGAATAAAACAAAACAGAAAATTACTTTTTTTTTGGTTTGAATTCCTTTTTTGCCCTTTTAACAAAATATGTAAAAAGAAACAACAGAAATACATTTTTGATATTAATAATTTATTACTATGTGATAAGTCAAGATAATTTTTTTTGGGTAGTCTTCTACTGACTGTTATCAGGTATATCTGATTGTGTACAATAGGATTTTGAGCAAGGTATTTACGATTTAGTTATGCAAAAGGTGTCAGATGCAAAACATTTCAGAAAGCGCATGTATCAAATATGATACATTTGGCATTATAGGGTTAAAGGTACATAGTCAAGTAATATGCCAATACCAAAAAGGTGAAAATCCAGCAGATTCAGATAGAATACGGCTATATACCTCCAGTGTACTTTCTGATTGTGCTTTGATGATCGTTTTTTGCCCCAAATACAACCCCAGCACAGAGCGCAATGAGCTGATATAAACAGACATTGGGCCATCTGCCAGCAGTATCGCTGAACTACCAGAAAGCCAGAAGGTTGTCACTGACCTAGCAAAAGTCATGACCGTGTTGTAATACCTTGTTGAACACCATGTCGGTGGAAAGGGCTTCAAAGTATTTCTAACACCAGTAGCCCTATTAACACAAACATGTATTCATGTGCATCACCTTTGTAGCAACATCAGAAGGCTTACTGAGATTTGGTGTACTTCAAGTAAACAAATTCATTGTTATGAATCTTTGATTTTACTATTATTATTATTATTATTATTATTATTATTATTATTTAAGCTTTAATTTCTAAGGTTTGACAAATTCCAGTTTGTCTAAACACAACCACTTATTTCAACCCCTAACCCTTTCTATGAAAATGAGTTATCAGAAACCTTGATGTGCTATCTGAAAACACCAAGAGCATTCCCTCCAGAGTATTTCTTGCATCCTGCCTTCCCTTCTGCTGCTGCTTGTATTTCCAGACTGTTCCTACATATAATCTCCAGGCTTCTCCCAGCTCATTCTGGCTTATCCTGGTTCAAGAGTGAGCCAAAATAAATCAAGTTTAGTTTGAAGACTGTGGACTACTGTGAAAACATGGCAGTATGTGCAATATGCCAACTGCATGGAAGTCTGGTATATTTTGCTGAAATACTGGGCTTGTTCTCAGGCATTGATTGTTAAAGTGTGTCCCCTAGATGTGTGCGAGGGGATGGAATATTAATAAAGGATGTGAAAGAGGCACAAAATGAGCCTGGTTCTTTGAATGTTTTGAGTGATATTTAGTCAAAAATGAATCTCATGCCAAATTGATATCGAGATTTCCAGGAAGACAAAAGTGTTGTCTTACAACAAGATAATCACTCAGAAAGATAAAAGAGTAAACATCTGTATGGCGCCCCCATAAGAGGACCTGGGCATAGGACCCAACTGGAGTTAAAATGGTGTTACAAAAATATACCGACTCTGCATCTCTATGTTTAACATTAGCAAATGTTTAAAAAATAAAAAACAAACATTGCAAAACAGGCTGTATATCAAACCCCAGAATAAATGCTGGGTGAAATTTGGTATTAAATGCAGTGAGAGCTTTTAAAGGTTAAAAAAAAAAAATATATAAAAGCTGTAATAATTTTGATATTCAGCCAAAGCAGAGAAATGGTGGCATCAGAATGTGTATGGCACATTCTGACCATTGCTGTCCTGTTCTGTAGCACAGATGCATGTTTTAATTTCTTCTTTCTTTTAGCTTTTCTAACCAACTTGTAGAAAGGGTGCTTTCTGAGTTTTGTGTTTATATAACTAAGTAATCTGAGAATAAAAGTTTGCTTTAATCTTACATATATTGTTAGTTAAATAACTTAGTAATAGTTACAACTTGTTACATCTTAGTGAAAATGCCAAAAGTGACTAAAACATTGAGTTAAAATTAATTTCCCTGAATTAACTGGCAGATGCTTAAGATATTTTTTACTTCTAGATTATATTGTGTGAAAATCACAATTGCAGTTTTAAAACGAAAATTGCAAAAATTATTATGATATTTATAAAAAGGGTGAAAATAGCTGTTGTCAAGTGCTCTGAAAAAATTAACTCCAGAATCCACAGCAAGAGTTCAGCACAAAATGACTGTTCTGACTGAATGATAACTTTTCCCTTTCAACTCCTGAGGAAAACCTCCTTCCTGTCTGGCCACTCTCAGTCAAAAATCCTTGAGTATGTGGGCCAATCAGCATCAAACAGTCAACTTTGCAACCCTCCCCTGCTCCATAGACCCTCTAAGAGGTTTAGCCTCACTGCAAATGGCATACTTTGTTATGTTATCCAATCAGGGTTCTACTTTCTCACTGCTTACCTCAATAGACCGAGGCTCAAACCTCAACAGGGATTCTCATTGAGGCTGCCCAAAACAAAAAGGAAAAAAAATTAAAGAGACAAAAAAATTTAGACATTTAAATAAAAGAATAAAAACAAACAAGGATAAACGTTGGGCAAGACATATACGACTGGATGGAGCTAATGAAAAATAAAGATATTAACAGGGAAGATGAAGTTACCATATTTCTCTGTGACCTATCCTGCCTAAGGTAGCATAAAGCTAGCTTTCTCCATTTGGTGTAATTACACTACTGTATGTTGCTTGTTTCATAGAGACCATAAAAGTAGATCCTAAAAACATAACCTGATCTTGGTACAAAATTGTAGGTTTACGTGGGTTTATTACCTTTCAAAGCCACTGAGATTTTTGTCACAGTAAATGCCAGCTTGTGTCATGATCTGCCCTGATGGCTCAACTTAATTGTTAATTTCACTCACCTGACTAACTCTTCCCGGTTGCGTCGGGTCCATTATATTCGGATAACCCCGAGGGATCGATGCCAGATCATTATTTGTTTTCCGTTTGTCTGTTTGTCATTTTAGTTTATGCCCTGGTTCATGTCCTGGTTCCTGGCGGCCAGTGGGTTGAGAGGTTTTTTTGTTTGTCTCATCTTCTGATCCTGTTCTGGCCCTTCTCCGCATAGGCCTCAAGGTTTTGGTTCGGAACGCGGGGAGGGTCGGTTTTATTCCCGTAAGCCTGGCTCATAGAAGGAGTCCAGTTTAAAGTCCTGCAGAAATCCTCGAACAACGTCTTGTCTCTGTTGTCTCAACCACTGAGCGTGCCCGTCTGCATCTGAACCCTGACTTTCGACTCTGAGTCTGCCTGAATGCTCTGTGAATTCCTGGAAACCTGTTTCTGTCTGTTCCTGTGTGGATCTGAACTCCTCATTGAGCTGAGGACTCCTGGATTTCAGAACTGTCCGATTCTGACCTTGGTCGGTCACCTGTCAGCTCTGTGGTTGCTGCTCTGATAGGGGACACTCTGGACGGCTCTGCACTAGATCCCATTCGGCAGTCCATCGGATGGATCCTGCCTTACACGCAGAGAATTGACTGAACTGTTAAACCAGAGAGTGTCAGTGAATGGGCGGTGCCCTGTCCCCCTTTCCTCGCAGTTGCTGCAGGTCCACAGAGCCACAGCAGCCCGTTTCTGTTCCGTTATGTTCTGTTTTGTTTAAATAAACATTTCCAACTTTCCTACTGACTGTCTCACCTTGAATACTGGGTCCTTCTGTCCCGTTTTATGACAGCTTGTAGAGACTTCACATCGGATGACATGGTTACATATGCAATGTTGAGGCTTTTATACACACAGTCTCAATACATGTTTGAGGCAATGATGTGCTCAGGTTCATTGTTCGTTTGAGTGAAATACCCCCCATTTCACCGCTAGATGGCAGTAACTGTTACCTATCATCCCTATAAATAAACAGAGCTGAAAAATTAAAATAGTACTACACCTCCATCAAGTTCAAAATATTATTCAGAAAATTTTCCATTTTTAATAATAATATTAATTACCATTAGAACTTTGAACAATGGCATCAATGTAGTACAGAGACACCATCTTCACTTGACATGATCTCTGAGTTGCCAACATAATCGATATTCCTATTTAATCAAAAGGGTTTTAAGGTAGTGTGAAACAAAGACAAAACAAACTTTGGCCTCCCACCTCATCGTTGCCCTGTACTGTACAGCTGTATGAAGAAAATGCTATTACAATCCTTTTGCTGAGAAAACAGTGTCAAAAATACAGTTAGTAAGCTATGAGCACCATGTCTGTTAAGTGTCTGAAGGCAGCATTGCTGCCGGAGGCAAAAGCTCAATTAATTAACCAGTTGATCTCAGCCTGTTATACTTGTAATACTCTATAAAATAGAGAGGTAATAAACTTTTATTAATTTGTTTACTTTTAAACCATATTATAAAAATCCCGAAGAAAATTCCCATAATTTTTTTCGGGAGCAAAGCCAACAGTTAAGAAATCAAACATATCCAATGGACAGCACACTGATGGAGCAGAAATGCATGTGCTTCATGTGATAGCAAGGCATGGTTGTTGAATGCACTAAGGAATTGATAATTACATAACTATCAATTATCAATCGGAGAGTGCCGAGAAAAAAACCCAAAAAACCTGCCAGTATTTCCCAAAAATATTGCTATATCAGCATACCTTCACTTCAAACTTAGACTACTCTTTGGACTATTTGCCACCACCTGCTCTGCAGGAGCTGACTGATCTGGCATGATGGAAAGACTCCAATTCTATATTGAGGTAAATTATTCCAAGTATCTTTTTCTTGATTGGATTTTATAATAATTTAAGTAAATTTTCTTTTCCTTTTAAGGTTTTCTTTTAACATAGAGTTACAGATTTTGTAAGCACAGCTAAATAAGATGTCATCCTTCAACCCTGTGATGATTTGAACTTTTAGAAAACAACTTTTTGCCCATTTTAAGGTACTCTGAAGCACATGAAGAAGTTTCGTTGGAGGCATTTACAGCACAGGAACATTCTGCTCACATTCGGCTCACTGCAAATTTTATTACCCTTTGGATAATGTATGTTTTCTGGTACAATTGCAGCAACTCATAACATAAATCTTCCCTCCCGTACGTTATTTATGTCAGCACCTTTACATTATAAAGAAATGTTAACTCTGTCAGAAGTGCAAGCACTTGCCGATCGCTGTGTGATTACAGCACTGCTTGACTGAGTGAGATAATAATACAGCCTCACACACATAGACACACACATCTACACGCTGTCCCATCCACACACCAATCTTAGAGGCAGAGAGTTGATGCTCAGAGTGATTAAAGTGGCATGCCTCTGACTGTGTCACCTGGGTTCTGCTGTATCTTAAATCAGGACAGTGGGGCTCAGATTGGGTATTGACTGGCCTGCAGAAGTCTCCATCCATCATGCTGAGAAACGATAGCTCGGAGGCCGCCCCTGATGTAGCCATATACCACCGATGTCGCTCAGTAGCTGGCCGAGGTGACGCAGGGTTCGGCCGGAGGCGCGAAGAGCAGGCAGAGAGGTGCAGCTCAGAGGCAGATGCAGGCAGACAGTCGGCATGTCTGCTGTCAAAATATGGATAAACACTCCAAACGCGAGCCAACGCGAAGCCGAGTGCACCTGTGACAAACACTGGCTGACAAACACATATGCTCAGACATGAAGCACTTATCATAAGAGATAAGGTTTCCCTCTCCGTTTCTGTCCTGTGGTCTGTCACTCTCAGCTCCACACACAAAGAACAGCCATACACAGCAACACAGACTTTGCTTCATCTTGAGGGTCTGCACAGCATCTTTTGACTATGTGCCTAATGATAATAAATGAGCCATCATGGGCGGGAAGAGAGGCACTAAGTCATTTCTTTCATCGACAGGAGGAAGACTGGGAGCCCCAAGGTCACCCTACTGTCAGCATCACTCTCCCAAATGACTCCTTGCTCTCTCTTTCTCTCACACACTCGTGTGTTCTCGCACACAAAAGTGGCATGAGACTAGGAGCCTCATATCGCCCTAAAATTTGCCAACCGAGAAAGCCATGTCGACTGTTTCAAAGTTTTACCAGATCAGGCTCCATGGATGTGTTTTGGAACCACCACACTTGAGCATTTTTAAGTCTCTATGAAGCGATCATCATTCCAATCCAAACCTTTGTGGGTTATTGGTTGTCTTTACTTGTTTGGCAGTAAAACAACTGAAGGTAGGGATTAAGAAACACCACACAATACTTTAAACACTATACAAATGTGTAAATGGAGCAGACGTGATTTCCTGTGTACTAGTAATGAACAAGTAGTGTCCTGCAAAAGTGTTTACGTCAATAAAATTAATTTACATTTTATCAATTACAACCACAAACAATGTATGTAATTTGATAGACCAACACAAATTAGTGTAGTGTTGTAAGGTGAAACTAAAAGATGGGCATGTTGTTGTTGCTATTTTTTCCCCCCAGCTTTTTTGTTGTCATTACACTGTCACAAGTACAGAGCAAAGAAGCTAACTCTCTGCATTTAACCCATCCCCTTGGGGAGCAGTGTGGAGTTTAAAGGTCTTTGCTCAGGGACCCAGAGTGGCAGTGTGTGGCAGTGGGACTTGATCTCAGAACCTCAGGATTCCGAGCTGTATGCCCTAACCACTATGCCGCCACGCACCCAACACTCCCAATTTTTCAAATGGATAAAATTCTAAGAAATGTTAGATGGATTAAGAATGATCCCTGTCACTGTGACAATTATTTCCTAAGGAAAATACTTTGGAAATAGTTTCATATAGAAGTAAACTATATAGTAAAAAGATTAATTTGGAGCTTTCAGTATAGATCCTGGTGTTCTGTAAGGGTCTTTTGGGTTTGATAGAGAATAATAGTGCTCTGCTCTGCTCTGCTTAGAGAAAAGCCCATTTTTACTTTTTGCCTTTCAGCTGTTAAAAAAAATAACACTACAAAGTCCCCTAGACCATCTATTGCCCTAGTGAAAGGTGGTGGTAGCAGCATCATGTTGTGGTCGGAGTGGGTGGCAAGGACGACGACAGCAGCACCACAGCAGCACCACAGAAAGAGAAACCAGTAGAGTCTGAAGTGGAGGTATCCTTTTAAAGCAGGATGATAGCCTTTAACTTGCAGCCTGGTGGAACTAAGCGTGCAGGATTTACATCTGCTTTGACAACAGTATCTGCCTTTTTTGAGGAACAGGAACATATGGAGATTTTTTAGTTATTTATTTAAGATAGTCATAAAAAAAAAAAAAAAACATAATGGAGCTGAAACCAAACAGTTGCAGAATGCATGCTTTGAAACAGGTATGGAGACAGAAAGTTTTTCCTGTTGTTTTAAAGCAGATTGAATAATAATTAAAAAAAAACTAAGGGGATCTCTGGAGGGGGCTCAAGGCTGCACTTAGCATTGGGTAGAGAAGGGCTGCCTCTCCACTGAAACTTAATGTGCACTGCATGTCAGCTGGCTTAAAGAAAGTTCCTTCATTCTTCCAAAAAATGGTTATTTTGGATGTTTTGGAAATGCTCTTTTCATGGTGTGGAATCTAAAGGATGTCCACCACTATTTGTATTAAAGTAACTACAGTAGGGCTGCAACTAACAATAATTTTGCAAATTGATTAATCTGTCGATTATTTTTCCTATTAACTGATTAATAATCAGATAGCCAAATATTCCTTGAAGAAGACTTTTACTAAATTAAACCAGGTGAAACAAAACTTTTCAACTTGAGGAATTCTGAATAGAGCATATTGACATTTTTTTTTTTTTTTTTTACCTTAAATGCATAATGGTTATTTATTTATTTATTTACTGCTCTATAGGTTGCTCTGTCGGCTAAAGGCATGTTTTAGTTTCTCTATATAGTTAACAATTAATCAATTACTGAATTAGTTGACAATTATTTCAATAATCGATACGAATAATCTAATTCATTGTTTCTGCCCTAAACTACATTTACAAACAATGTCAGGCAATACAAATATTTTTTGGTATTAAAACCTGTTTATATTAAGGAATTGTATCATGTCTTTTGAAAACTAAAAGGAAAGGTAGAAACTCAGATCAACTCAACCTTTTAAATTTAACAATCTAAAAATAAGCAGGAATAGAATATGCTAATCTAGATCTGATTTTAGCTGCATTTTAATAATGTCAGGTGTTATTTTTCACATGTGTTAGCAAGCTGCTCTTACCTGGAAGACAAGCCCAAAGGAAATCTTCCATGCACACATTTAACTAACTGCCAGAAAGAGCTTCTTTTTAAAGTGCAAAGCTAGCCAGAAATAAGATGGGGACATGAGGAGTGTCAACTTTTCCTAGAAGCCAAAGTACAATTTCACATTTTTACCTATATCAGAGGTTGTATCTGTGGTTAACTCAGGGGTTGCAAACATTATATAATAACAGTGCAGATTAGGAGGTGCTGTTCCATGTCAAGCATCCCTACCTGTGCTTGGCCGAGGTGCGCCCTAAAAGCAATGAGCTTTAACCGTTAGGATGATGGCAGCAGATCAGGAAAGAGTCAGGACTGGGTTGCATAACAGTATCTTTGTGACCTTCCTGACCCTCCTTACTTCTATCCCTCTCCCTAATGAGCTGGAGCATATTGTCGTTTCTCCTAGACTCAGATCAGAATTCAAATCCACACAATAGCCAAGTGAATTTATCAGCCAACGGACACAAGCTAAAGGAGTCCAAAGCAGCCAATCTTTTCTTTTAATACCATGCTAAAAATATAAGTTTGTGGGAGAGATGAGGCATCAGAGGAGAAGACAGTGAAACGAACAGGAAGGTAGCACCTTTTTTTTTAACTATGGGAATTCTCCTCTCTGTAACACACACGCGTGCACCCAGCCTGGGCGTACGCACGCCTATATACGTTGCAAGTTAAGACTTGAGCTGCAGAAAGCTAATTTGCACCACATTGAAATGCATCTCAATTAAAGAGAAACACATTGAGGTGCCAGGGGAGGAGAGAGGAGAGAGATGTGAGAGAACAAGGGGTGTGAAGCAGAAAGTGTGTGAGCGTATGAGAGTATCAGACGGATGAGTGTGTGTGTGCAGAAGGAGCTTTAGCTCAACTGTATCTGGCAGAAGAAGAGGGGAAAAGAGAGTTTGTCTTTTTAAACACACTCTTGGAAAAACATTTCATTTTAAGATGAATCAGGTTTTGGAAAAGGGTGTAAGGAGTTTTGAGGTGCGGCGAAAATTCCAACTAACTTCAACCTTGTTATCACCACCTCTTCTGTTCAGTGCCAGCACACCGGGGCTGTCCCTGCTAAAACTGTGTTTGTGTTTGTGTTGAGCTATTTTTAAACCCGAGGCCATGTAGCGTTTGACAGAATGGGAGGATAGCTGCAAGAAACAATAAGGTTTTTGACTAATTGTGTCAGCAGCCAGGACTTTAACTCTGTGGTTTAGAGATCCTATATACGTCTTATCTGCTTGCGTTCTACGAGAGAGTACATAGAAATTATCAAGTGAGCATCTTTGAGGTTTAAAAAAAAGAAAAAAAACAACTGGGGAAAAACAACAAATTACAGAAAAACAATCTGTCACATTAAGAAAAAAAATTTGATTTGTTTCAAATGCCATGTCCATTTTGCATGGACTGTCAAGTTCAGATGCCTGCCAACCCACCATCTTAACAAAGACACTTAATAGAATAACAGCTATTCGCTCAAGTAAGAGACACTCAACTTGTCTACATCTCGCAAAAGCTCTTTAAGCAGGTGTTTGTGTCTGTTCAAGATACAAAGCTGACAGAATGAGGAGCACTCAGGAAAAGAAAGGGCTTTTAATCTTATTCTGATGTAAGACGTAGCAGCATCCTATCCCTGACTGCAGCAGTGGAACACCATTATCACAATGAAGTCATGCACCTGCCAGAAGAAAAAAAAACAACAACTCCATAAAGGACTTCTATGCTTGAGATTCACATCTGAAGGTTACAGACATTAGGAAGAGAAATGTCACTTTTTAATTATGCTGTCTTGTTTATATATATTCGCTTCCTTACACATCTGTACAGTTTTTCCATTTTCTTGTAAAATTTGATCAATCTTAATTAGATTTTATGCAACATGAGGGGCTGTTGCATTGCAGCAAGAATGTTCCGGGTTCGATTCCCGGCCTGGGGTCTTTCTACATAGAGTTTGTATTGTTCTCCCTGTGCATGCGTGGGTTCTCTCCGGGTACTCCTCTGGGTAACAGTCTAAAAACCTGACTGTTAGGTTAATTCTCCTTAGGTGTGAGTGTGTGTGAATTGTTGTTTGTCCTGTTTGCCTCTGTGTTGCCCTGCGATAGACTGGCAACCTGTCCAGGGTGTACCCCGCCCCTCACCCGTAGACAGTTGGAGATAGGCACACGCACCCCTCTCAACCCCGGCATGGAAAAGCGTGATGGAAAATGGATGGATGGGTGGAGTAACACAAGTAAATATAAAAGTTTTCAAGTTATGGTCTCAAATATTGGGGGGAAAATACATCCAAAATCAACCAGGATATATATAAATTAGGTACATCCACTTGTTAACCCCATTTCTCTCGTTCCGTTTTACAAACCACACAAAGTCCAGATAACTGCCAAATCTGTTAAATCCAAACATTACTTAAATACTGGCCTTTAACGGTCTTTCACTCTTGAAACATAACTTGATATCTCAAGCTTTTGAAACATCTCCAAACCACAGAGAAACCCCTTATCCTCAAATTAATCTCATATTCACAAAAAAACCATCACCTTCTAGGGGTGGCCAGCCTTTCAAAATTGCTCCAATAGTGCAACTTCAATGAAAATATAATGTTGATGGACTTTTAGTAAGTCAAACATAGTGGTGGTAGTTAGATTATTTTGGAAAGGCTTTTCTGTTTTTCTCATGGATCTGCTCGCTTTCAAAAAAATCCTTATGGGGACCTTAAAGGAGAAGTTCGGTTTTTAACACTTTAAGCCAATTTTCTGTAGTGTCCAGGATGAAATCGAATGATCGACACCAAAATTTTGACAATTGGTCCTGTCTCTGCTTTTTGGCTCATTTAGAATCACCCCCTGGCTGCTTTAGAATGGCTAGCATAGAGCATGTCCGATAATGTCCTTAAAACAACCTTAAACGTTCTTTTTTTTAAATATGCTACTCACCGGGTCGTCAGCGCTGTTCAATGACGTTCCAAAAAAAGTTTCGTGAAGAAAAAACGTTCCTGTAGTGTTTTATTTAGCATTTTGTAAATCCCATTGAGTTCTGTAGGAATAGTCAATATTCCGCTGCCACCGGAAACGGAAATGGGGCCTGTTTACACAGTTGTAGTCTTTTCGCTGCACTCTGTGTACTCCGACGTCGAGAATCAAGAATCCACCTTTCGTATTCCATTTTCAGAGTTTTTTAAAGTGTTTAACAGAGACGTTAGCACCTCGACGTCGGAGTACACAGAGTGAAGCGAAAAGACTACAACTGTGTAAACAGGCCCCATTTCCGTTTCCGGTGGCAGCGGAATATTGACTATTCCAACAGAACTCAATGGGATTTACAAAATGCTAAATAAAACACTACAGGAACGTTTTTTCTTCACGAAACTTTTTTTGGAACGTCATTGAACAGCGCTGACGACCCGGTGAGTAGCATATTTAAAAAAAAGAACGTTTAAGGTTGTTTTAAGGACATTATCGGACATGCTCTATGGAAGCCATTCTGAAGCAGCCAGAGGTGGATTCTAAATGAGCCAAAAAGCAGAGACAGGACCAATTGTCAAAATTTTGGTGTCGATCATTCGATTTCATCCTGGACACTACAGAAAATTGGCTTAAAGTGTTAAAAACCGAACTTCTCCTTTAAGCTTGACATCACTTGTAATGCAACAGGAAAGGGTTCAAAAGCATAATGGCCAGTCCACCTCTTAACAGCTAAAGAAACGTTTTGAAAAGGCCTAGTCAAAGTCTTAAACCTGATTAAGATGCTGTGAAATGACCTAGCAGGATGTTTATATTCGATAACCGCACCATTTGATTCAATAAAACAATTCTAAGTATAAATTATAAATAAAAGTGGGCCAGAATTGCCCCACATGAATGTAAACAAGATTGCGGACATCACATGTACTTATTAGCAGTCATGACCACCAAATAAGGAACAAACAACAATCAAGTTAATAGAGAAATGTCTTTTTTTACGAGGCCAGAATTCTTTGAAAACTTTTCCCCCATAATACCAGTAAGCAGCAGCTGACAGTTAAATTATATTGGATTTATGAAGATTTCAATGAGGAAAAGGAGCAAAAACAGGGAAAGAATTGGAAAGGGGACTCCATTTCTGTCCAATGTAGGCTTCTATAAGAAATATTCCCAACAGTAAAAGTGAGCTTATACTAAACGCATGATTTTTATCATTTAATCCAATAAAATGCAGGTATTTTTCACAACAGTTGACATTTGCCTAAGATGTCCTTTTTATTTGGAAAGTCATAGATTGTCCCAGACTCTAAAGAGGTTTAAATAGATACCCTTAATTTACCTTTCTCTAATTTCTTCCTACATATTACATCTCCAGAGAAATAAAAAAGTGCCTCTGCTGTTTTAGTACTCTTGCTTTGCTTAGCTAGAGTGTTATCTATGTCCGGTGTCAGACAGAGGAAAAAATTTGCAGCTGCAGCGCTCAGACCCAATTGTTAAAGAGCTCCAGCATTTTCAGCAGATTTTTTTTCCCCTATAGATTTACCTTTATGGGTATGAAACCATTGTAGACAGCACGGTGCAATCGCCTTTGTTATAGTATAATTTAAACAACAGTTTTTTGTTTTTGTTTATCACATTAATGTAACATCGCTGACACATGGAAATCAACTTATGTGGCAAATTTAACAGTGTACGAAATAAATAGCAAGACATATTTTAAGGTGAGAAGTGATGAATTATAGGATCAGAACAATAAATCTAGGACAAAAATGGCATTTGATCAGGTCAGATGAAATGTTAGCAATACATTTTGAATCTCAATTTTTAGAAACGTTAATAACAGTTCTAAATCCAAAAAATAAAGGTTCCAAAAATTATTAATCTTATTTTTTCCACAACCAAATCAAAGGCTTCAGATTTATCAAACTTTTAAAATATCTGTTCAAGATAGAATAGCATTCTAGAATAGAATTGCATCCTAACTAAATAAGCATCGGCACCAACAGCCAAGCCAATCGAGGCATCATCAAAACACTAAGAAATAGGGCTGGGTATTTTCGTCAAAGTCCTGAATCGATTCGATTTTGATTAATAAAGTTCTAAATTGATTAATTTCGATTAAATCTGTTTTTACAATAATGAAAGTGGTTCACATGTGTTTCAAAATACTCATGTATTTAATTTTTTTCTGTCATATTAAACACAAAGCGCAAACCCTTTAAACCAGATAGTTTAAACTTGAGATGTGAACAAAACTGTCTCATAAGTGCAAACTTGTTTGTGAAAAGTGAAAAAGTGAAGCCTCACTCTCTCAGACATGCATGAGCTGCATTATATCCACTGCACAAACCATATTTGCAGCGTTGTCTTCACAACTACAGGGTGTTTGCTGGTCAGCCTCCATTTGTTAATGTCTTCAATCAACCTATTGGCTATATTTGCAGCTGTCTGGCTTGAAGTAATCTTGAGTGCATCTTTCCTGCATTTGAATGTGAACGTCATGTACTAATCAATCTCATTCCCAAGACATCGATTTTGCAAAAATGTAAAGGAATAGATTCATAATCGATTAAATCGATTTTTTTACCCAGCCCTACTAACAAACTATTTGTCTGTCTGTCAATTTCTCATTGATACCAACCATGGTGGGGGACTGTATTGGTGAGACTTCCTTATTAATCATCCATTCATTTTTGTTTCTATTTAAACCCTTTCTTATTACAACGAGGTAAACTTCTTTTAACTGATAGAAAATAGAGAAGGTCTTCTTGGGCAGTATGTTTTGGGACGGCCTCTGCTTTGAACCTCTGAGGAATTTTACTGTAAGAGGTCTATAGATTGGAACTTATGGATTTTTACATATAATTTACAGTTGAGAGATGAGTTTATTTTGAACTGATCATCTTTTCTGCCCAAATGCTCTGAAATTGTGCCCCTAAAGTACTAAGTGTAAAAGTTTATTTCTTCAGTCGGCCAGATGATTAAACCTAATCAGCTTGGGTAGTGTGTCTAGATAAACAGTATTAAAGCTGTTGTTAATGGGGCTTATAAATACTATGTCAACAATTTCATCTGCACTGCCATGACACAACATCAGCTCATCGTTGAAGATACATCTCATGTTTACACATGACAAGAAAACCCAATGGGGGCTACTAAAGCTAAATGATTGCTTTATGGCATGATTGCACGTCCACATCCACACGACAAGGCTCAAATTTTCTGCTGAAACATCTGCACTGATTCCCTGACTGAGACTCATCAAAACAGAGTGCAGGAGGTAAATCAAGGGGAAAAGAGGCCGGACACCTTCTAAATGTTTTTTTTCTTTCATTCATTATGATGCCTGCTTGAAATATATCATCTCTTCACATATTTTCATTTGATTTTTTCCACACTGCAAGAAGCTAAACAGAAGGACAGGGCAGAAGAAGCTCAGCTGCTGTCCGACATCTTTCAGACACCGGAGCAAAATATTGCCAAGATTTTGTCACTGCTTTAGCTGTCTCATTACCCGGCGTGGGCTTGCATCAGGAACTGAATAAAAATACACTCATTTTACAGTATAAACATACATATTTAAATCAAACACAGTCAAACTGCTTGATGCTCATCAATTTTAGTTTCAAACAGGGTTGCCTTAAAAAAGAATAATGAGTGGCTTGTGTTTCAAAAAGTATGTCCTAAGTACATCTAAATTGGATCATGGTTGTTTTCCCACCTGATAGTCTGGTTTATTCGGATTCATTGGGGACACAAATTGCATCATTGTTACTATTCTCATCTGGTGCGGCTTGCATTCACAAGACATTTTTTTCAAACTGAAACAAACCTTTGGATCCACCTGTTTATACCCTCGCCTGTAGTGGCGCTGGAAGAACCCCTATAAAAATGGTTGGTCAACAACACAAAAATGTTACAATGGCAGTGTTATTGCTAAGCTGTTTTTGGCAAGTTTGGCAGATAAGTATTTTTCAACAATAAGCTCAGCATGAATGAAAAAAAAGGCGGACGGCCGCAAAGATGGCCTCAAGGTAGGTGAGATAGTTCCAAATGAGGCGGCCACATGCGAAAAGCATTCAGCTTAATTGTACTATTGCAAGACTGCACAAATGTCCAGCAATGTACTTTTTAAGACATGAATAACCTCATTTGTATTATTACTACTGAAACAATGAATCAGATTATTCGTGGTTAATCAATTATTGAAATAATCTTCATAATCGAGTATAGTGACTCTAAAACATGCCTTTAGGTGAGAGAGCACTCCACTTAGAGAAGTAATTTTATTAAAATTTTAAAAGATATATATATTATATATATATATATATATATATATATATATATATATATATATATATATATATATATATATATATATATATATATATATATATATCTGTGTTGATCGACAAACAGCAGAAGAAGGCAGTAGTGATAGATGTGGCAATCCCAAGCGACAGCAACATCAAGAAGAAAGAACACGAGAAGCTTGAGAAATACCAAGGACTGAAGGAGGAGCTAGAATAGATGTGGAAAGTAAGAGCAGCAGTGGTGCCAGTGGTAATTGGAGCACTGGGGGCTGTGACCCCCAAACTGGGAGAGTGGCTACAGCAGATTCCAGGTAAAACATCAGAGGTCTCTGTCCAGAAGAGCGCAGTCCTAGGAACAGCTAAGATACTGCGCAGAAGAACCCTCAAACTCCCAGGCCTCTGGTAGAGGACCCGAGCTTGAGGATGACACATACTACCCCACGAGGGGTGAGAAAACAGTTTATATATATATATATATATATATATATATATATATATATATATATATATATATATATATATATATATATATATATATATATATATATATATATATATATATATATATGTGTGTGTGTGTAGGTGGGTGTGTGTGTCTGTGAAACAGGGTAAGTATGTGGTTGCTGATTTCCAAATGTGTTGTATTGGAGCAAAAGGTTGAGAATTACCAACATAGAAATGAACCAGGACAGGATAATCAAAATTCTAACTGAAATCAACATCTTGTTTAATTCTGTTAGTATGAAATATTTTCCAATCAACCAACCATATGAGTATAAAAATGTAATGTTTCATGAATGCAGGTAAGTTTTTCACCAACATTTATATCTTTTGTTGTTAGAGATTACATCAGGATGTCATGAGTTCAAAAATTCTGCATGTTGGCTTGAATAGATCTTCATCAGCACAGACAGAGCGTCTCCTTAGTGTTCCTTGGAATAAAGTAATGATGTCATTGCCTCATTCCTGTGACATTTAAATACTGCTTACATAAATGCAGGAGCAGTGGACCCTATGTAAGGCTAGAAAAGGTTTTTAAAAATTCCAACCTCTCTTTGCCTGAGAATAAATTGTATGTACCACAGATGCATATAAGTAACAAAGTGATACTGTATCTAACTGCCATTATTATATGGTAAACAACCTGTGCTTTAATAGCACATTATCAATTGCAAAGAGCTTAATACTGCTTTAAATTACTAACCCTTTCATACACTGACTAGCAGCACAATAAGTGTATTCTAAGTATCAGGTAGAGTATCACATTGTATGAAGGCCATAGTGGATTTTCATATTGTCTGGGGATCATAAGTGCCATTGTCTAAGAACTTTCTGAAGTATATGACAAGATGCCCCTCCCCCTTGTCTTGCTGGTTGGGAGATGTTACATGCCTTGTCCAGGATTGCACCGTATTATATCATAACCTTAAATTTTGATGATTTCCAAGCTCCATATTTTAAGCACATTCTAGAAATCAGAATAAGGTAGAAAAAAATCGTAGTCACAATTATATCCTTATTCTAAGATTTGCAAATAATACTACTACTATTAGCATCTAGTAGCACAGCATGTAGGTCATTGGTGTAGAGAACTGTAGGCAGTGGACAGCAACAGGTTGGGGAGGGGCAGTTTTACACCAACTTATGCTCCATGCAGCCGAAACATAAGTTTCGGCTGCATGGAGCATCTGCAAACCACAGTGGCATCCCACTAAAAGCTTAGAACAACTATGAAGGATAATTTTAGCAGTTTTAAGACCATTTTTTGATGGTATGATAACAATAATCTTTTCTTTGTTTAAATTTCAATTCTACAAAAATCTTTGTGTTCCTGCAGACTGTGACTTAAAAACAACTCACCAGAGCACGGCCTTCTTTCAGAACTTTGAGTTAGCATAATCCCTCTCTGTTCTTTTCCTCTTTTTGCTCGCTCATTCCTATACGTCCACACACGAGTGAGCAAAGTTGTCTCACACACCCACACTGATACACACACATTTGGAGTGACAGCACCATTCTGTAATTAAGCAATAAAACGCATCAGCAAACTGCTCAGAAGACCTCCACAGGGCACTTTATCTGGTCCTCACTGGCCTCTTGATTTACCCTTGATGATACCGCTTATGAACCATTTAAGCAGCCCTCAGTTGTGCCCGGCCCCCCCTGATCCAGAAGTCACCACATTAAGTAGCCACTCTATTTGCTCAAATGGTGGCATCTCACCAGATAATCGGCTGCGGACAGCAAGTGTGGCTATGTGGGAGGTGAGATGCTAACGGATGGTGTGTGGGAGAGTAATGTTTTATATTGGAGGAAGTGTGAGATCTCCATTAGAGACAAGTTTAATTGATAAACATGATAATAAAAAGCAGCAAATGGCCCGTTGGATGCTTTCTTTCAGCATAGCCAGGAGTGTGTCAGCACACACAATGGGTAATGGCACTGACACAAAGAGTATATAAAAAAAAAGAGCCTATAAAACATCATTAGATAATATGATCATTGTAGAGACATAAAAGAATAATAAAACCCTTCCAATTAAGAAGAGAGAGAAAGCAGCGCTATCCTGAGGGATTCCTCAAATGTTTCTTCTCACAGTCCTCTTTCCTCTCACCTAATCTCCCCCTTTTCTCCCACAATCCGGAGGGTATTATTTGATCCTCATCGCGCTCCGTGATGGGAATGCTGACAACTGAACTGTCACAAGTGGCCACGTTTAATTTACATGAATAATAAGCGGCAACTAAGTGTGTGTGTTTGTGTGTGTGTGTGTGTGTGTGTGTGTGTGTGGGGGGGGGGGGGGGTCTCGTCTTAAAAAAGGGGGTTTGAAAGGAGGAGAGGAAATATTGCTCTGACGCTTCAACATTTGTACATTAAACAACAACAGTAAATAGTTTATATGTGATCAATAAAAAAGAAAAAAGACGCACTGGGATCATTTGGCGTACACATGTTATTACCTGGTTAAAAATGTACAAATCTGTGCTTTAAAGATGTATAATAAAAACAACTTTAATGCAACAAAGTGTTCTCACCACAACATCCAGATCAGCGCTCGATGTACGGAGAATCCCGAGGAGTTTCCCTGCTCTTTCTGCGCCCCAAGTTGATCACAGCGGTCCGATGCGCTCCCACAGTCCCGACTGTGCGAGCTATGAAGGGAGACAAGCAAATTCAGGTCAGCCCGATTATTATTGTTCTAAAGAAAACATCAATCTTAACACGTGTTTTAAGGTAAATAATTGGAGGTTATACCTCTTTAAAGGAGCTGGGACAGCCGCCGGAGAGTTAAAGGAGAACCGGTGGATGGAGCGGGCAAAGCAGCGGCTGTCAGATTTGACTCCAAACTAGTGCTGACGATGCGCACAGAGATAAGCGGCGGAGGAGAGAGAGATGGAGAGACGGAGAGGAAGGGAGAGAGAGGGAGAGAGAGAGGGGGGAGCTACGCTGAAGCAGAGGGGCAGCAGAGGGAGGCGATCCGCTGATTTTAACAATTCACCCCCTTCAAAGTTATACAAGTGGGTCAGCATGTGGACATCAGTCTGAACCCAGCAAATACCTGACTAGAGTATTCATCTTGCTCTGAATAGTCAAAAGCGTAAATGCAGCTTCCATTTAACTTTAAATGGGGATGAAAACAAAGCATTAAAAAGGCAGGTGGTAGAAAAGAGCAGAATGAACTGACAAAATGTATCTGTAATGCTTTCATACTTTCATAAAAGAAAATACTGTCTTTTGGACTTGTTCAAAATGTGTCTTTTTGCAAACAAAAAAATCAACTCAAATCACAACTCTTATTTCATTGATCCAGCTCTTTTGTATTTTGTCATTTTATCCAAGGGTGATTAAATTAGTCTCTGCTAAAGGATGCGTTTTATTATCTGTAAGCAAAAAAATAATAATAAAAAAATCAGAAAAGTTTATAAGAATAAAGAATGGATTTATTTGTATTTTGTCTCATCAGTGATCTCTATTAATAATAAACGTCCTGCCTTCATGATGCTTCCACTACCATGCTTTACCATTGGTATAACCTTGCATATGCTCACTGAGCCTTGCTCCTCTGGAGGCTTACTCCTGTTAAAAAGGAGTTTTCTCTCTCCATTGTCACTGCATGCATGGACCAAATTTGGATTTCAGAAGTGGGGGGGGTTGTTCAAGTATTTTTAAATTTAACTAATGTCAGCGTCTTTGACCATCTAATCGCACATCCGACCAGAGCTGCTTAAGTCATTTTGAACAGTGGTTGCTGTGAAATTTTTATTGTTTTTTTTTTTTTTGGACAAAAGACCTATGAGCCTAAAGGCCTATTTAAATGCAATAACAATACATAGATTAAGATTCCCTTCTTTATTGTCATATGCACTTCAGTGCACAGAACCAGAGTCTGTAACACACTGACATCATCAGCTCTGAGGTGAATATACTGTATGTGCCACAGGTGCAACTTTCTAAAGGACTGGTGTGGAAATGTCCCCACCAATAATTTCAATACATAGACTTTGGCTCTCAACAATATGAGGGACAAATCTCTAAATTAGATTTTGATGCTTTTGAAGGAGGATAATCACTGATGTAGCTGAAAGGGAAAAGATCCAATCAATCCCCATTTTTCTAGATAGATTAATGAATGGATGAATGAAACTGAAATTGTGTACATACTAGGGAGGCATGATATGTTGCTGTTGGCATCGGAATCGGCTGTTATGCATAATTTTTTTTTAATACATTGTTGTCAAACTACCCATAGATTTAAATATCAATGTATTTTAGTTATTTTATTTTCTCAACAATAGGAAAGCATTCAATAAATATATGTCTGAGGTAAATTTTTTAAAATACAAACCCTAATGAAAGTGTTTGTGTCGAATAACTGTAGGTCCATCAGCCACCACCCTTAGAGTGTCCCCACCAACTTTCATCACAAAGTAACACCCTTGATATGCGCTATTAATTAAACTTGACAAAAACATGTCGATTTGCTCAGCTGGCATGAACCCGAGTCACCGTGTTTATGTCACATGTGAGTCTATTAGATCTAAAATCCTTTTACGCAAGCCACAAGTAAATAATTACTATACTATTTAATAGTTATTGAACAGTTCTCCACATCCATTACACAAAGAACACAAGGTCAAAATAACACTCTAAAATACTATGGTTAGGTTAAACTGCACGAATAGATATGAAAGTGTGTGGCCCCATGCTCTTTGAGCTTAAGGCAGGGTACCCTGCCTGGTTACAGGTGAGCAGACAAATCCAAAATGCATTTCTTTGCCATATTTCCTCCTCATTTCTGTCATTAGACTATGTAAATTTACTAGTCTGCTGCTGTGAGCAGGATACCACTCTGTAGCTTGGTTGACATTGCAATGACAACGTAACTTAAATGAACTTGTGTTGATTAGGCCTCAAAATAACCATCGTTTATCAGCGGCTGGCTAGCTCAAGCTGTAAATCACAAATACACATGGACTTCGCGCTAATACACGCCTGTTCTCCAGGATCCGCAAATGGCAGCCAACTGCTCCCCAAGGGGATGGGTTAAAAGCAGATAGTGAATTTTGTTGTAATGACAATAAAAGCCTGTGGGGAAAAAAATACACATAATAGTAAAATAAAAAAGGCAAAATCATTTCAAAAATATTAATGAGAAATATCAATATATATATATTTTTAAATCTCCCTCTTGCCAATAGGGAGTGCTGCAGCACCCCCGCTTCCCAAGGCCATGGAGCCAATTCAGAGGTTTGTAAAGTGAGCTTCTCACAAGTGACAGTGGTCACCGCCAATCACACAAGAAAAGACGATGGGACAATCAGGAGCTTGTGGGAAATATAAACTCAGGGAAGCAGGCTTCAGTTTCCGCTTGGTCCTAGTGCTCGACAGTTATCTGTGTACTTTAGCGTAACATTGTTTTTGGACAGTAAAACCTGCAGGGGACCAAAGCAGATGTTTGAAAAAGTGCAGGGGACATATCCTCCCCTCCCCCCTAAAAAACTCCTGTAAAGGTCAACGACAAAATGAAACAGAATATCTACTTTTAACCCTGCAACCAGCTGGTTTTCGATTGATAGAAAACATTTGACCAATCTGATTGTGTTATCTGATTGAATTGTCTCTGTAAAGTGCCTTAAGATGATATGTGTGGTGAATTGGTGTTATAAATAAACTGATTTGAACTGAATTCACTGCTGTATTGCCTTACCATTACTGCTAACCATCTTTCTGACCTGTCTGCTGTATTGCTGTCTGTCACTAATGATTATGAATGAATTGGTTCAGTTGATACTGCAGGTCATGCTGGTGTGAACCCCATCTAGGACCCCAAAGCTGAAGGAAGAGCTACAACTATCATTTACAGCCATCTTCATCTGGTCTCTGGATCAGCTCATCTGCATGCGCAAATGGCTGCGAGGCCTGCATCCCATAGGCAAAAGGGACAATGTGACATAAGAGCAACACGTTTGAGTAGAAGAAGCAGAAAAGAAGGAAAAATAAATTAAGAGCCTATGTCTAAAACAAAAAGTTTAAACATGTCTTTTGGGTCTGTGTGTAGTGGTACAGTAGCACAACTTCAGTTGAATACTAAAGTAGAAATAGAAACCTTTATCAGACGGGCTTTCTTATGTGATTATTATTTCTTCTCAATTAAGGCAATGTTAGAGGACCCCTTTGCAAATCTTTGCATTTGCATGATGTTTTCTTACCTGCTCTGAACACCTCTGCACCTCTGTGGAAGCAAAATGGGCCAACTAAAGGTGTGAAAATTCTAATTATATCCACCTGAACAGACCAGCATTGTGAATGCACCTTACACACCTGTGATACCTTCACAGAAAAGCCTGAGTTATACAGAGATTAATCTTTGTCTTGTATTTGAGAGCAGTTAACTACACTACATAAATTAATTGGTAATGAGATAAAGGACAGTGAATATATATACAAACCTTCCAGTCTTCACTGGTTTCTTTGAAAATATCTTGGAAAATCAAGTGTAATTTTGTCTTTTACTTCACTGCTAGGGTCCACATTGATCTATCATTCTCATTTTCCTTTGAGCACAAGATGAATATGGTATGAAAGCAAATGGTCACCCTATTGCTCATCTATCACATTCGGTAATGCTGCTGTTAAAACTTTTAAGGAGGATTTCTAACTATGTCAGGATTATCCATGTATAAAAAAACATATTTGAAAAAAACAATCTGATCAAATGTTAATCAACACTTTGAAGAAAAGAAGCACTGTAAGCACTATCTATAGCATTATCACAAAAGTTTCTCTTAGCATTGGATGATGAGGTATGCATATTCAGAGTCAGGCAGTCAAGGCAGCAGAATAAAGCTTTAGCCTCGCTGCCTGCAGTAAGCCAAGCCAATTTTGATGTTCGGCCGATAAGGTCAAACGATTTCACTTCAAGTTTCTCTTGGTAAGTTTGCTTCCCTTCCGCGACTCGGCCTGTCAATCATCCGCACTACAACTGTGACGACAGATCCTCTCACTTCAGGGCGTAGCTTTGGTGCACCCAGAGATATCTTATACCTCTGTGTTGCAGAGGAGCTGCTGGACATGTAGGACTTTAAATCAGAGTCAATGAGCAAACATTTTTGCGCCCCAGGGAGGAAATACCGATCCGACGGAAAAAAAATTAAACAGCTTTACTCGTCATTAAAGATAAAATATTTATCTTGAACATCTAAAAAATATATATCAATATATTTCGAAATCTTTTAATTTTATCCAAGTCATATGGTGGGTATGGCGGCCCCCTATTGGCCAGGCGCTACTGGCTTTGACTGTCCTTTTTTAACCTAAATAGAATTCCAGCACTGGATGTAATGAGCTCAGATAAATAGACATATGTGCCATTTGTAAAAGTGCTTTAGTATTACAACTACAAAAATGTCTTTTAAGCAGAAGTATTCAGTGTTTAGGCTGTTAAGTCCTATATTATCCTCACCACAGTTTAGATTCAGTGGTAGGTGATGTGCCTTTCCAGACCTCTCTGTAAAACAAGCAGTCCATTTAGATAAAATGTCTGCATTTAATTCTGTCATCCCCTCATTCGGTCTTAACTAAAAGTGGCAGTTTCTAATCCCCTTTGGGTTAAACTGTACATTCACAGTCAAAGGGCACAGATACAAGCACAAACAGGCTTTGGCGCTTTGGTCAGAAATTACAGAATAGTAGAATCATAGGGACAGCAAATTAAAACTCTGTTAAAACCTCTATGTGCACAATTTTACAAAACAATCTTGTGGCACATTAGACTTGGAGGTATCTTTTTGGATGAATTTTTAATGGCTAGGACAATACATTTATTCATTTACTTAGTTTTGTCACACTTAACTGTTTCAGACAATTTTTAATATCAGTCAGCAACAATAAGGAATTTTAGTTTGTAGGTAGCCAGAACACCCTTGCTTCACCTGCAAAAGTAACAACCCTTTAAACCTACGTAAAACCTTGTTACACCAACTTTGGTAGCAGAAAATGTAAATGACAATTCACAATAACTAGCAATGAATTGTACACTTCACTAGCAAGCCTTTACATCATTGTAAACTAATTTCTTTACAAACTTTCTTGCATAAATACTTTTCATTTAGCTACAGCAAGGGCTTTTTAAGTGCACAGCAATAGTGTTAAAGGTCATACATTTATTCAGTCTGGGCTTTGACTAGGACTCTGCCAAACTTATACACAAGGCATTTTTGGCATACTTAGGTTCCTTGTTGCGCTGAATTCAATGTCAACACTGTTGGTTGGGAAAACTTTAGGACTTCTGGTAGAGAAGTTAATACATGGATTGATTTATAACAAGCTTTCCAGGTCTGAAAAAAAGAAGCAGGCCCAGCCCAACACATGTCTCCACCAACCCATTTGATATTAGGTTTTATCTAATTTTCTTTCTGAAATGCTATTATTGTTTTAATAGATTTAATTGAAATTACATTCATTTTCTAAACAGATGCTCTTCTTTCATGTCTCTCCACAAAATATTAGTTCTGTTTGTATGTTCTTTTCATCAGGAGTTTTGATTAGGAACTGCCCCATTGAGGCCATTTATGGCCAGTCTCTTTCCTGTATTTAAACCATGAACAATGACCTTAGCAAGAGGGAGACTACAGTGGTTAAGATAATATCGGGAGTGTTTTGTGACCTCCTGGGTGAGTTATTGATTTGCTGTTTGAGTAATTATGGTAGGCCATATATTCTGTGGACAATTTCTAGATAGTGCTCTCACTGGGGTTTGGTCAGAGGGATTTGCTGAAGTTCCAAAGCTTTGCAAATTGCTTTCAAAGACTATAAGGCAGATAGCTGTCAAGTAATTAATAACTTTATATCTTTATATCTGTTGATAAAGTCTTGAATTTTTTTAGATCTTTCTGTTATCAGTTAGTTGCACTTTGGGGTTTCGTGCAGGACTCCGTTGATGATGCACAACCTTGAACATACACCAGTCATGTAAACTGTACTTGACACTAACTTTACTGCAGTTTTGTTAAAAGAGCACAGGGGGCTGGACACTACATAGACAGTGGAAATTTAGTAAAACAGAGAAGAAATGGTGGATGTCACACTTGCAACAAAAATGGCTGCGAGCTCCATTGAAAACACTATTTGTTGATAAATCTGACTTTTTTGCGAAGTTTCATACTAAAGAGTAAAAAAAAGAGAAACATGGACAGGAAATCACTTCCTGTAATTTTATAATTTCCAATTCAATTTCATTTACTTTATTTATATAGAGCCAATTCACAAATCATATCATCTCAAGGCACATTACAACTCAACCAGATCATACAGTCAAATTGGTTATGTGAGCATAAATAACGGAACCTCTTCTAGTTATTTAAATATTCACATACCCAGAAATTCTGGGCAAGGAAGAGGAGTAGCAACAATCTTTCAGTTTGATTTACCGATTACTCCACAGGCACCAAAGACAGGTTATAATTATAATGCTTATGAAGATTTTATCCTTAGTTTCCCTCATCCAAATTGCAAAGCCACAAAACCTCTTCTTCGGCCCCATTGTGTCATTGTTGGCACGCACCCTTTAGCATTTAGTCCTCTTTATCTTGCCATACAGGTTTTATTGAACGGATTCTCGATCATATAAGCTCGGACGTTTTGCCAACCCGGTGTGGATAGCTAATTTAAAACAAACAAAAAGACCCAAAAAAAACTAAAAAGATCAAAGATAAATTGGTTTGTTTGGTTACATTTTCTCCCACTTTGAAAGTTGTCATTACAAAAATGTTATTTGTGTTTTCTACAGTTTTCATTATATAATATTTTGAATAAGTTTTACAAAATTGCAGAATCAAAAGAAATACGGGTTAACTACTTTTATATACATTGCTGTGTAACTTTATATCAACATCTCTGTCAGTTAAATGCTTCTCTGCCTGCCTTTCAATATTAGGAAAGTTGATATTTACAAGGTAGGTGTGGTGGATGTGGGGGGACGGAAATGGTAGCGTGGGATGTACGGGATAAGATTAGAAGGATGCAGGAGGCAAAAAATAGCATAATGCCTCCACTTTTTTTCTGTCTGAGATGGGAGGAGGAAGAAGAGAATCATTGCTAGTGCTGAATCTTTCCTTTTTCATATCATATTCCTGAGTCACCACTTCATATGTCCACCTACCCCACATTTCCTTTTCCCGTTTGTCTCTCCTAGCCTCTACCTCTCCTTTGTCTTTCTGCGCATGCTTTTTCTCTCTCTCCTGTTCCCTCACAATAAGTACTACTTGTTTGTCCATGCACCGAAATGTTTGCAACATCCTGCTCTCTATTTACAGAGCATGTGGGATGAAATGTGTGTCAGATTTGTACTTGTGCAAGTTTGTGTTGCTCCCTGTTTTTGTGTGTTGGTTTTGTTTTTCAATGACTTTTCGTGATCTGTGCATTGAAATATTGAACTGTGTCTCCAGTTTTGGGCCTTTTCAAAATCTATTGTTAAACACAGAAAACTGTTTGATGTAAAGGAGAAAACAGTGGCAGTGTGTCAAGTAGTCACTCAGATAATATAGTGAAATCAATCAGGTCATTTTCATTTCACCTTGAGAGGGCAGAGGGGGAAAAATCAGATAGAAGGGAAGAGGTGTATATTATTATAAAGCTTTTACTCCCTGATTTAAAGTTCAGAGCCAGGTTTTTCCCTCGTGAAAGCTGCGTAGGCTCCAGAGCCGTTTATTTAAGACACTCTGGGAATGAGCCTTGAGTAGATTTAGGTCTAAACCTGGATTTAGAGGTGATGAATCTTATTGCTACGCTGCTTCTGTTATATCTGTATCCATCTGCCAGTCTTAGTTCTCTTTCATGAATCACACTGTTTAAGCTAAGCTTGCACGAGGAAGAGGAATAAACAGCCAAATGGAATCCTTTTGCTTTGACAATAATACTTTCGGTGCTCAACTAAGGGGCAGCCAGAAACAGGGATTGGTTGAAAAGGTGAATGCAGGTTCTAGCAGCATTACAGAAGAACTCTCTGTAAACCATAGTGCTTTGTGTAAAGCTAAAGAAAATGATGCAGAAAGCAGATGTTTTCAGGCTTAATCCATACAAGTAAATTTCTCCATTTAGCACTGTAAAAAATGTCATGTTAAAACAACTCAATATTGGTTGTTTTGCTAACCTAGTATTGGGCAAAACATGGGTCACACAGTCATGGTTTGTTATAATGTAGTATTTTCAAACATATCAGGCAAAAAGCCTTTTAACTTTGTTCTTTTAATCAATTGGTTAATTCTGGTTGATACCTGTGTTCAAATAGATGACTTCTGGATTCAACCCTCCACCATAGATGGCTTATATTCTATATTCTAGTCAGTTTTAAACTGCATATTCTTAAGATTGAGTAATCATGTTTCTAATCAACATTCAAAACTTTCCAATGTATGTTTTAAAATTTAAAAATAATGAACAATGCTCAAGTTATTTTTATTAAAAGAAAGAGAACGATTAATGCTAGAATAAACAAAAGAAGTCATTTCTTTTTTATAGGCAGAATGTATGATCTAGAATAACAGCTCCAGACCCAGCGAACCCGACCCGCCTGCCTTACTGTGCAGGGGGCTGCGGCTACTGTCACCGGCTCGGGTTCGGTCGCTCCGTCCCACACTGGCTCCCTCCCCCTGTCTGCTGGTATTCCTGGACCAGCCCCAGAGCTGACGGCTCGGTTCTGCTGCACTGTAGTCAACCAAAATCCCAGACGATTTTGAAATTCCCCCTCGACATTTTGTTTTATGTATAAAAAGTAGGACATGTCCGGGAAAAAGAGGATCTCTGGTCACCCAGTCTTGTGTTAAAAACTCAAGTTGTTAACACAAGACTTTCCTTCTCATTGCATGACGTCCACTAGGGTCAGGTGTGACAACTTGAATGAAATCGTCAGAAAATGTATTTCACCATCCGACGATGTCCTCAATTAAGGTCAGTCTCTTCCCACTCCCAGTGCAAACAGCGTTAGCAAATTGTTGCTTATCCACAGATACTAAAAGTTTTCCGGAATAACATTAACACTAAACAACAGTCATTCACTATGACACAATATAACCGAGACCAGGGAGAAACACACATGAGGAGTAGGTAATGAAGATAAACCAGGACTGATGAACTGCAGAGGAGTTTTCAGTTGATTGGGAGCAGGTTTGGACAGAAGCAGCTAGAGAGGAGCCAAGGGGAAAGGAAAAGGCCACCAGGGGGCAACAAAGAGCAACCGGGAAAGCAGGGCTTAACTGTAACTAGAAAGAAACTTACCGTAAATAAGGCTAAAGGGGAATGAAACTAATGAATCAAAACAAGGAATAACTTAGGGGAAAACAAGAGGTTAAGAGAAGGAACTGGAAATAACTGAAGCCGTGGAAAACATATGTTAAGGATATGAGAATGAAAAACTAACTAAAACCAGACCACGGAATAAATAATAGCAGAAATGATATAAACCTTGACAAAACTGAATAAAATGAAATTAAGCATAACTGAGACCCCAAAATCAGAACTTACAGAACCAAAAATGCAGAGTGGCAGATCATGACAGTTCCAGGGTGAGGTTCCGTCACTGCCTTACTGGGAGCCACGTCCCTTAGTCTTTGGGATCATTTAAGCACAGAAACCTCTCCATCCCTCTATGATGATGGTTCAAGGAGGGGATTTTACCCATAGTTCCACACAGCACTCCATAAGTCTTTGTTTTTGTAGAAATCTTTAATTTTCCTAAACAGATTGATTACTTCTTCTCAGATCAGATGTTGGAGCATAGAGGATGTATAATACAAAACCTCTAGAAACACAGAGTGGAATCTTAAGTTTGATTGCGCTTATAACTGTTTGCACTTCTATAAATCAAAGAGGGAGTTCATACAAAATATGTGGAGCAGGTCACCTGGGGCAGGATTCTACTTTACTCTCACACAGGCATAGATACGCTGATCTGTGTGCATGCTCATTAGTAGTAGGTTGAAAAAAGAAAACTTACAGGTACAGAGTGCATTAACTTGTCACATTAATAACAAACCTTATAGATGTGGAACACCTGCTTCATTTAAACAATTTATTTAAAAACCTCTCTTCCATGACCTCTCAATGTAAAGGTGCAGGTATCCTTTTTTAATGGTCATAGTATCAATTTCCTTTACAGTAGTATTCAGTGGAAAAAAACTATTAACACAGCACAGAGGCAGGCTCCTCTTCCCTGTGTCTTAATTATCCATCCCCCAGGGCTGTCATTAAGGCAAGCCAGACACTGGGACATATTTGGCATTATATTTTTAATGCAACAATAACCGGCTCAGCAAAAAACCACCACAGATTATTCACAGTGTGTCTTGGCTCAGCTCCATTAGCTGTGACACATTATTATACACCCCCCTCCCCAACACCCTATACTTCCCTGCTCATGCTCCACTCCCCCCTTTTTTACTTAATAAAACCCCATTTATTTCTCAATCTACCTTTTACCCTTTTAGAAACTTCTCTTCGATTTCTTCTCCCAGGAATCAAAACGAGAGAAAATGGCATTTTCATACATATTCTGTCAGTTACCTCATGAGGGTATGTATGTGTGCACCTCGCAAGTAGGGCTGACGGTGCATTGTATGTGTACAAGTTGTTTGTGTGCCATTCTGCGTGCAGCAGGAAATTCAAAAACTAGGCCATATCGACCACCCAGGGGTTTGAAAGCTCAAGGGGTACCAAAGCAACATGGTTTAAATAAGAAAAAACATCTCAACCGCCATAAAGAGAGAGAAAATAAAAACACAACATGTGCACATTATTGCGCACATAAAGACGCACAACCACATACATTAAAACAGATACACCCGCTACCATCAGACACAGTCCTGTTATGTTCAAAGAGAAACATCAAATAACCAATCTTACACATTTCTCAGCCAACCTTGTCCTCCTTAATAAACGTTCATACTTCATTTATAAGTTCCTCCTCCGGCTTGTAGTGGCTAGCCGCTTTCCTGCAAAGCGGGCCCTTCATTATTGACAGCTCTTGAGAAATGAGCTGCTGCACTATTGATCCTTTCACAGTATAATAGATATGAATGGGATAAAATGAACACTAAAGCTCAACCTCTGATCTTAACAGTGGTTGAAGTGGCACATTTTAGCAGCATGTTTTGGACCAATTAAAAAATACCAGCTTCTTAAAAAAGCAGTATTTTTTGGAGTAGATTAGATCCAATCTGACAGAGTTTAGGGCTTTGTAGCATTTTTATTTATTTATTTTTTGCTATTACAGCACTTTAAATTGTCCAGCTACAAAAATGTGATACATATATAAGCTTGCTTTCCTTATATAAAAGTACTTATATTTGATTGTGTCCCTTTAAACAGGGAGTAATTAAAATATATTTCCTTCCATCTATTTCTTATCACCTAATAATCCTGTTTATGGTTGGGTGGTGTTGGGGTCTGTCTTGGCAAGGACTGGGTAGGAAACACCCTGGACAGCAGCCAACGAAGCCAATAATCATTTGTTTGGTATTGGGGAGGAAAGTTTGAGTGATTGGAGAAAATTCACAAATTCACATGACGAACAAGGAAACTACCAGAGATGTTTTCATTTAGTTTTTTTTTATGGTCCATTAAACACTTGATATTTGCCTAACCTTGTTTCATTATCTCCCATTAGCTCCTAGGTTTAGCACTCCTACAGTCCTACAAACCAATCCGCCCAAATCACACAATCAAATTAAAATCACTTCTTACTCCAACATGCATACTTCTGAATAAAGGTAGTATTTTGAAGATCCAGAAATAGTACAAGTTAACACAGAATTGCCAGTTGCACATAATTAACTTTGACATTACTAGTACCAGAAGGTTATTTTTTGTAATCATATTAATATATATATATTTGCCATTGCACTTTGCATTGGAAAACTTTCCTCTAATTGGACTATATGTTCTTTGTAAATCAAACATGAAAAACTTGAAACGGGAAGAACTTTTTTCTTGTCTTTGTCAAACTAGCGTCACACAGAAAATCATTGTTAAAAATTATACTGTTCTGAGAAAACTCCCAGTGGTCCTGACTATTTAATTTAAAATATCCTCAAAGGGTAACTTTAACAACCGCATAAAAGTGTAATCTTTTATCAGTCATGTTTACTCAAATAAACGGGACAGGACATAGGGACCCTTTTTTTTCATCATTCTACTTCATTCTATCTCTATTCTCCCACTCTGCAGAACTTGTTAGTTTAATCTTTAACGTTATGCTCTCTCAGCTTTTTCTCATAGTAGCTTCATCTATCGTCTGTTCCCGTTTGGCTGTGACACCATCCTGGAGACAAATATCAGCTGTGCTGCTGCCATCAACACCTTTGTTCATAGATATTCAAGATTGGCCTGTTTTTCAGTGTAGGCCTGTTTCTCTGACTGTGACTTACTATAGGTGCTCTCTTTCATCCTCTGACATGGAAGCTGGCTTGGAGCTCGTCTGCCTGGCCGTGTGTTTCCTGGACCAGGCCGCCTATGGAAGTGGTTGACTTCTGTCTTCTTGAACCCCAATCGGACTTGGCAGATGGCCGTTCACACCGAGTCTGGTTCTGCTGGTGGTTTCTTCCTGTTAAAAGGAAGTTTTTCCTCTTCACTATCACTACAAGCATGCTTGGTGTGAGGAATTGCCTTTAAGTCTTTGAGTTTATGCAATCAACTGGTTTTCTTTAGATAGAAAACTGTGAACCAATCTGACTGTGTGATCTGTTTGAATTGCCTCTTCACAGTGCCTTGAGATGACATGTTGTGAACTGGTGCTATATAAAAAAAATGAATTGAATTGAAATACTGGTCTGTATTGCCACAATCAAAATCTTATTTACAAATAAAAATTTAGAAATTATATGAGTGTCATAAATGGTGAGCAATACTGGTGAGAGAACCAAACCCCAGGGAACACCATTGGAAATGAAGATATAAGAAGATTTTCAGTCATAAGGCACTGTTTCTAAAGCGGTATTTTAACCAGTAAAATTGTTCTGATTACAACATATGCTGAGTCGTGTTTTTCTTATACCTATTCCAGATTTGTAAATTCTTGTTTGGTGCTAAAAGCATGGTTGTGATTAAAACTTGGTAGTGCAGCAGATAATGTGCTTTGGGCAGCTCTAACTCAAATAGTCTTACTATTTTACTAGGTAATTGAATGTACTAACGTATTACTAACTCTCGTGGTCATGTATAAAAAATGCATCAGGAGAAAAGTAGAATACAGTATTTGAAAGAAGGTACTGCAGTCACTAGCCTGTGAGGATGGAAGTGGAACCACAAACCTTAAGACTAATGTGAAACTGCCCCTGCGCTGCATCTAACATAAATCTATGTGGTTGAGGTATTTTCAGGACATCGAAGCACATTACAGCACAAGCACACCCTGCAAATGTTTAACTGTGCCTGACGCAGAGCCAGATTTATCTGACTAACTGATTTGTCATTTCATGGCCAGTCAAGCTGAAAACAAACTGATTTCAATCATCAACTGATCGATCTGTGCTTCTAAAGTGGTTACACCAAATATTGATCATATTCTGTGCAGTACAATAAGTAGATGATAAATTCAAAGAATTTGAATACAGCAATAATATATGAAATGTTCACAATCTCTATGCAAACATAATAACAGTTTGTTGAAAAATATGATAAAATACCCTTTTTAACAAATCGGAAATATTTTTTGAAAGCCTAAAAAACTGGTTAAAAAAATAGTTACATGGAAGTGTGGCATTTACATAAATGTTTTCGGATCTGAATCAGTCTAACAGAAGAACAGGTCTAATTATCTGTTAGCAATGCTCTTTTTCTATGAGTGTTAGTATGTGTAAAGAAAATATGTCAAATTGAACAATGATATGCAATTACTTTAACTGTTGGCAAATTTGCTTTATATTTAAAGGTTTACATTTTGTTGACTCCAGACTTATTGACATCCCCAGTTATGATTTGCTGGACAAGTACCTACCTTTATTTTGCTGCTGTGCCGCACATTCAGTAGGCCTCTCAAGGAGACTTTACCTAAAAGCCCTAGCGATGTGTCATTTAGCAGGTCTAAAATGTCACCCACATGCTACCTGAATAGCATATGGTCAGAAATTCTTCACTAGACAAACAATCAGCATTCTTCAATTACCATCTTAGACCCCAAATTTACATTTTATTGACCTGAGTAGAAGAGAACATTAAAGAGTATCCATGATTTTTAGAGGATCTGTGAAAATAATCAAAGAGAAATGGTCAATGAGACCTTTATATATGTAATAAAATATACAAATCATCTCTTTATAATAATAATGAATACAAAAGGTTAGGCACTGGTGAGTTAGTGTTTGCCTAGCAGTTGCCGAGCAGTGCGCTTGTTATCTGAGAAGGTCGCAAGTATCCAGTTCAAACCCAACAGCCTGCACTCTGGGTCCCTCAGCAAGAACCTTAACATTTCTCCTCAGGTGCCGCACAATGGCAGCTCACTGCTCCCCAAGGGGATGGGTTAAATGCAGAGATTGAATTTCATTGATCTGTACTTGTGACAGTCCAATTACAATACATTGGATAAACTTTTTTTCCCCTTACATCCCAGGTTGTACATTTTCTTTTAAGAAAATTCGTGAGGTTGTGGTTCAATAAAGATTAGGGTGTACCGGAGGGGAAATAAGTGTTAACTTCAACTGAACAGCATGTTGAAAAAAACAAGTGTTGACAAAAGTTATTTTTCAACACACTTATTTAAAAAAAAAAAATAAACTTTATATTTTAGATGTATTTGTTCATCTGCCTTTCATATATAAAATTAAGTGGCATTCTATTCTCAGTTTATACATGATTTGTCTACTCTGCATGTTTTTTTAATTCTTTCTTTTTACAGTTTTTAGGTGATAGACTGATGTTTGAAGAGAAGGTCTGGCTCTCTGTCTCAGCTTTAATTCATTCCAAATGTGTTTTATTGGGTTGCAGGCCAATCCAGCAATCAACACCAAACTCACACATCCATGTCTTTATGGACCTTGCTTTGTTTACTGTTGGAAAAATTGAGGTGGAAAACAAAGAGACCATCTCCAAATTGTTCCCTCAAATTTAGGAGCATGGATACCACCTAGTATGCTGAAGTACTAATAGTTCCTTTCACTGGAACCAAGGAGCCAAGCCCAATTTCTAAAAGAAGGAACAACACTAAACAATGCCCCTAAACCAAACTTCACACATTGCACACTAAAACAATGACCATTATCCTGGCAAACTCCAAACCCTGACTGATTCATTAGGTTCCCTTATTGTTATTCCAGAATGTGCCTTCAATAGTCTTTACTTCTGAGGCAGAATGCTTTACACATCTTAATCCAATATGGTTCTACAATATTTATATTGCACTTGCTTATGTATGGCTTAATGCATCTGCTTGACAATATGAGCAAATTCAAAAACTATAAAAAGTTTGGAGGTCTGACATTAATTTGAACTGTAGAAAGTTGACCTCCTCTGCACACTATATTTGTCAGGATCTGCAAAAGATACAAACTCAGAGATACAGAGATACAAACTCATCTATATTTTGTGAGAAATAACTTGTAACTATAACTAGTTACTTTTTAAAAGTAATCTACTTAATGCTGTTAATTCAGATTTCAGAGTACACAAAGAGTGTAATGACTCAGAACAGAGGAACCCAGTATTCAGACAGGACAGAGAGTGGGATAACTTCAAAAGCATTTATTAAGGCAACAACAGATAAGAGTTGCAGTGGCTAGGGCATCTGAGGCAGGTCATTCTGGAAAGAGCAAACACAGGTTAGTGAACACAAAAACCTGACGAAGGATGTTCTGAACGTGTGAATCACTAACCTGGTTTAGAATACCATCCGTGCCCAGAGAACGACATAGATACCAGCCAGTCAGCTGACAAGACGCAGCAGTTGCTGCACAGAGGTTACCAGATGGCGAAGCTTTGAAGGACACAGATCTGACAGAAAATCAGATCCAAACAGACGAAGGAAGGCAGGTTAATCAAGAGGGCAGATCCAGGTTCAGTCAACAACAGAATCCAACAGAATCCGACGACAGGTGAGGCAAACAGATCAGAACAGAAATAGACAGGCTTGAAGATCTAAATACAGAAACAGGTCAGGACCAGGCAATGGAAGCAAGTAGATTCACCTGGCATAGGACAGGTGAATGAAATGAATTATTAAGCCAGTCATCAGTGCCAAGATCATGACAGAGAGACAAAAAGTAAAGCAAATCTTTAAAACCATTGTAATTTGTTCTTCATATACAGGTGCTGTGCAAAAAAGTATTGTCTATTCTTAAATAAATAAACATAAAAACTGCTAAGTAACAACACTAAATGCAACCACGAAGGCCCATTTTGTTTTAATGCTTTATGTCGTAATTTATTATGTGTACAAAACATCAAATAGACACCTGTAAACCTTTCTGCCTAATATACAATCCAGTGTACCCCCTGTTGTAGTGGCTGATGAAACCTACACCACTGATTTAAGTTCAAGTTAGTGCAGCAAGCACAGTAGCTGGAATTGCGTTTGGCAGGTTAAAGGCAAGATGGTGTGTTGTGCTAAAAAAAAAATTTACTCTGTTGTATTTTCACACTGTTTTAAGTGATCATTTGCTGACCTCTGTGCAAACATTCTGTGAGAGAAAGAACAGGGAATTCTAAACCCAGTTTGCCCAGAGGAGGAAGCTTTCATGGAGAGAACCAGGCCCCAGACCACGGTAGGGACACACCTCCCAATAAACCGTGAAGATGAAGGCGTCTAAACTTGAACAGCTTTCTGTGGGCTCATACACTATAGGGGTGTAAATAATAATAGTTTTGTATCGATGCATCGATCCAAAAGCCGACGATCCGATGCATCGACACGTCCGCAAGATAATCGATTGTTTTTTTTTTTTTCCTCCGGTCTATTTTTATCCATTTTCTCCTGGGCGTAACTCTCCTCCCTCCCTGCGGTGCCGCTAAACTTATTTTGCCCTCCTACCGCGCTTCCTGGTTATACTCTTACAGCAGTTTGTTGCAGCAAGCTTCACACAGACATTTTTAAATTATGCTCAATATTGCAGCGTGGTCTGAGCTACACGCTGTGGGTCTAGATACGGCCGAGGCGGCGAGGAAGTGGGGGCGAGTTTAGTCCGACGACGGAGGGACAATGGGGCAAAAAGAGCGGAGATTCAGCTGGAAAAAGGCTCCCAGCGTTCTCGCGCCCCTCGCTCTTCTAGCGGGTCAAACTTCACGAGTTGTTTTCCGCAATTTCGGTCATAAAAACAAAACAAGCCGGCCTCCTGTCTGGTGCACTGTTTGCGGTCAGCTACAATCTGGGAGAGGAGCAGCAGAGCGTCTCTCAAGGGGTCGGTGACGTCAACACTCTGGAGCCTTCTTCTTCTTCTTTTTTTTAATGGCGGTTGGCAAACAACTTATAGGTGCATTACCGCCACCTTCCAGAATGGAGTATGGACCAGACAAACTATTATATTCTCTCCCTAAAATACCCGTTCTTCTTAGAAAATTAAAAATACTACCAAAAACTACATCCCCAGATGACCTTTGAAACAATTCCCTTATATCTAGTTTACTTTTATTCCTGTCTAACTCTCTACACAACATCTCTCTTTCCTGAGTATATTTATTAAATTCTAAAAAATTGGACAGTTTCTTTGGAGCCGAGGTATTGCATTGAACTCATTACACTGATATTGTGCAGTATTTTTACAGTATTTTTTGATGCAGCTTTTCTACTTCTGTTATTTGCTGTTGTTTCTAAAGAAAATGCATAACGATATTACAGCTTTCATTGATTTATTTCAAACTTGAAACTTTGTTTAGCCTGTAAGGTGTAAAAAAAAAAAATAATAATAATAAAAAAAAAATTAACCGATTAATCGATTAATCGATTAATCGAATCGAATCGAATCGTGGTGTATTCTTAAGTATCGAAAATAATCGAATCGTTGGGTCAGGAAATCGATACTGAATCGAATCGCCATGATGGATGTGATTTACACCCCTAATACACTACATGTAGCTGTTTAGCCTTTGCTAGTTCCTCCAACCATGTAGAGATCTTCACCACCTGCCTTCTTGATGATGTATTATTAGGACAATTAAACATTGGTAAAGAGTAGGACATCCTCTGCATTCAAACACCCAGAGACACATATAATAAGCCCACTTACAGGCCTAACAGGTGCCAGTTTTCCACACAAATATTTTTTATCACAAATATTTAATCTTAATATACTTTTGCTGTTTAGAAGCCAAGCTTTGGCATGGAGATGAGTAAAAACACAGTCACTGCAAGGGAATTTATTACCAATGCATTCCCTGTATCAATTCTTTATGGGTCTAACACCCCACAGTGCTTGCACATCCATGTCTTAAATCAAGTAGTGACAAACATTTGTCCCAAGACTGCATTGCAGCATGTGGAACTGGAGCCCCCTCTATGAAAGCAGCCAATATTTATACACTAAAGGCTTTGCCATGAAACGCTATAAAGCTATATAAAACTCTTACCAGAACATTGACATTAGACATTGTTAGTAGTTTATCATTGTGTTCTCCCTCACAGAAGAACCCCCACATCATCATTTTCAGTTGTTTATTCTGTTTAACTTCAGTCACATAGTCTGTTTGATGCAGTATCACGACTTTAACATCTCTTAGATTTGTGTAGAACCATTTAAAAGAAACAGATGCAGTATCAAGCCACAGAATATGCATTACATCCTTTTTTTTTTTTTTTTTTTTTTTAGAAATGAATAGGAATGACTAGGTTGTTTCATTTTCTCACAGATGATCAACTCTCAGAAAACTTTGCTCTGAACGACATTGAACTTTGTCTTGCATTTTAGCAGATTGCAAACATCCTGAGTATGATTTTGGCTAGAATGTTAATACATTATACCTATTTTAATGTTAATATAATAATCATTAAAGAAAAAGATTGCTGAAACAAATCAATTCTGATATTTCAGTTTACTTCATGCAAATTTGCACTGATAAACCTCAAGAATCCAGATGTTGATGCAGTTCCTCTGATGTATTTGGCTGTTGTAGCAATGAGCCAGCAAAGGCAGGTCAGAACCTGGCAGTTGAGGGGTCTTTTTACAGACTTTATAATAGTGCCCATGTTATACCAATTTTCCAGAAAATAATAAAACACAAAACATATTTCTGTAATGCAACACCTTGCAAAAATTCTAACCTTCTTTAAATCTTTGAATATTTTTATTGCATCCATTTTCAGTATCTTCTTATCCTTGCTGTCTAATTGGGGCCTATCTCTGGCTGTAGTCCAGTGAAACGGAGGTTACAGGTTATCACTTCATATTGTGTTGACTTAGAAACAACATATCCCAATGTCTGTAGGGCATACATATACAGTTAAAGGACAATTGTGGTTTTCTTTGTAGTCTCCACACTTTAAAGTCACAGATTTTTTATTTTTTTTTTTATTTTCATCAAAAACAACTAGACTAAAGTAAGTGATTTTTCTTCTGTTGTAATCATTAAAACATTTTTCTCCATGGTCTCCGCTGTGAAGTTGTGTAGAAATAACAGTATAGTGCATACCTGGCTATTTTGTTTCAGTTATATATATAAATCTAACTTTTTTTTCAAGCTAAATTTTTCTTCTGCCTCCAGTCCATGTGTTTGTTAACAAAATATGCTCTGTTTTTCTTATTAATTCAATTAATTTAAATTCAGTTTATTTATATAGCAGCAATTAAAACACATGCCATCTCAAAGCAATTAACAGAGACAATTCAACCAGATCATACAGTTAGATTGGCAAAAAGTTTTCTATATAAGGAAAACCAGCTGATTGGGTCGACTTATTGAGTCGACAGCAATCCCTCACACCAAGCATGCGTGTAGTGACAGTAGAGAGGAAAACTCCCTTTTAACAGGAAGAAAGCTCCAGTAGAACCAGGCTCAGTGTGAGCGGCCATCTTCCGAGGCTGACTGGGGTTCAAGGAGACAGAAGCAGAGATACAAAAAGAATCAGAGACACAAAAGGTACTATAACTGTCAACCAGCTCCACAGGCAGCCCTGTCCAGGAAACACACAGCCAGGCATATGAGCTCCTATCCAGCTCCCATGCCAGAGGATGAAAGAGAGCACATACAGTTAGTCACAGTCAGAGAAAAAGGACCACACTGAAAAACAGGCAAAGCTCCAACATCTATAAATAAAGGGGTTGATGGTAGCAGAAAAGCTGATATTGGTGTCAAACAGCCAAACAGGAACAGACCAGATGAAGCTACTGTGATGAAAAACAGCAGAGAGAGCGTAACATTAGAAACTGGACTTACAAATATGATAGAATGGGAGAATAAAGAAGCAGAATGATGAAAAGCATCTATAGCAACATAACTATAGACAAAGCTCAGGATAACCTGATTAAAAACAAATATAAAAAAAATGCTCCGTTGCATTACAAAACGAATAGTCTCTGTGTTAATGAAAATATAACAAGTGAGTAACCGTTGCGACTTGACAGAACTTGAAGAACTTACTAGACCGAAGCACTGAATAATTCCTAGAAGCGAGAGGATTTTTTATCAGAGCCACTGCAAATTATAGAAAGAAGGTGGTCAGGTTTGATGAGGCAAATTCAACTTTTGGAACTTTTAATGCATCTGGATAGTAAGGCTATGTACTCCCGTATTGATCAACTTGGAAATCTGATTGTTTTTGCAGCTTTAGCACTGCTTCAGTGAACACCGACATTCATATTGTATGCTGAGTGTTACTTATGTCTTATCCCTCTTGGCTGCCAATAATCTTTATGCTTATTTACAGCTGATCTTGAATATTTTCTCTTTCTTCTCACACCTTTGCTCCATGTTGCAGACATCTTCATTCCTTCTCCGTTTGACACATGGGCGTAGGTTTGCATAGGGACCATAGGGACATGTCCCTACCAAAATTTTGAACCGACCTAATTGTCCCTACCAATAATTGGATGCGAGCAACATGTTTATAATTTACAGCAGTAGTCTTTTCCTCTCGCAGCTCCTCTGCCTGGTCTCTCCTGTCGCTTTCTCGTAGCAGCGCATGGAACTGTGCTGCGCTGTTTAACTCCACTCTCATTGGTTGTTCTGCCTTAGGTTCCGCCTTCTCTCTCTCTGATTGGCTGTTTTTTAGTCTGCGTGCACTTGGAGCACAAAATTGAAAATTTATTCACACTAGAATGCAGCGGTTACTACAATTAATATTAGGCTACAAAACAAGTCCCAATTAAAAAAAAAAGGAATATCATGTACACTAAAAAACAAAAGCCTTTTTTTCTGTTATAAAACGCCAGGAGTTCTGAAGACTGCTGGAAAAATGGGCAAATAAAGGCTGTAAGCCATCAACATTTCTGATTCTTAGCCACAGCCAACTAAAAAAGAAAATGTGAGGGTTTCCTTTTTGCCAATATCTAGTTGCTATTACTGTTTTCATTTTTTGATGACTCTTTGAGGAAGTTCAGGTATAATTATTAGCAGGTGTTATTTCTCTTATAGAGTATAACAACAAGAAACGGTGTCTATACATCTGCTATTTTTGGTTTAAAAAGCATAATTAGGGTTCCACATAATAATAGTAATTTAATTGACTATTTATACTTCTAGAAATAGGATAAAGACAAGAACAAACAGAGGAAGAATATTAATATTGATTTTATCTTACATAGATTTCCACACATTCTATAAGTAAATTAGTACAAACATTAATGTCTGGTAAAAATGCTTGAATCTGGCTGTTTATTTTGGATATTATTAAATTCCAGATAAGATAGTGTTATATTGTCTTTTATAATTGTTAAAAGTGATTTTATATTTGAATACACTCATTCTACAGCTCATTCTTAGTGTTGTGTTTGTAGACGATGCCACTAAAAAAGGAAAGGAGCTATTTAAACAGTCAGACAGTAAGCAATATAGGACGATGATAAAAGGTTGTGTTTCATTAAATCCTTTACTATTAAAAATGCACTTATACATTATATGATTATAGGAAACACAGATATCCAGTAATAATGATGCAGGGGCAGCTTGTAGGTGAAGCAGCTGCCCTTCAGTGCTTCAGGTGATGTCTAAATAAACCAGGTGAAACTAAAATATTTCCTCTTCAGGAATTCTGGATGGAGAATATTGACAGACAATTTTTTTTTTTAAATCATATATATATGTATATATTGTATTTTTACAATTTTGGGATAATTTTGGTATAATTACTGATCTAAGTGGGTTGCTCTGTCGGGGAAAGGCACATTTTACATTTATATTACTGTATGTTTTAAAGTCTCCATACTCCAGTTAATGATAAATTACATACTAAATTAGTTAACAATTATTGAAATAATCAATTAATATGATTATTTTTTTTTAGCCCCAGATAAAATACATGAAATGGGCTATGCAGAGTATCTACAGCCCAGATGTTCAACTTTTATAGTGAATTTAATATATTAATGAATGTATTATTTTGCTTGATACAGAGAGAGCATAGTAGGCTACAGTAGGTAAAATATAAGAGTGGGGTTTAACTCTGCACAATTCTATATCTTCAAAGGAAAATCCTGTATTTACCTTCTCTCTTATAGTCGTTCAAATGAAAAGATTTTCAAAGTGGACAAAAGTCCTAATTCCACATTCATCAGAGCCGGTGATACTTCAAACATTGATAAACAGCATCTAATGAGTGTAGTGCTTATACATTTTTTATTAATGTAGCAAAAGGATGCTTCTCTCTTTTAACAATGAATTCCTCTTATCAGTACGGATGCTTACATCGAGCTTAAAAAAGGACATGCATATTGCATAGCACCAATGACACCCGACCAATAGTGTCCCTACCAAAGTTCAAATCAAACCTACGCCCTTGGTTTGACATGATGCATGCCCTCTCTCTTTTTTACTCATAAATAACATGTGCAATATTGTGCCTAATGTGTTCTTCTTGTGGTAAAAAGTCGTTTTACCAAGAAATAGAGCAGAAACTAAGGGTAAAATATAAAGCAAAAAAGGGAAGTTAAAGGAAAGACCTTTATTTGCAACTTGAATTAGCTGATGAAGAAATTCATCAGCGCATATTATGTGACTTGTCCCCTTTAAGTAGGGCAAGCAGATGTGACATAATAAATCATAAAAATACAAAGTGTAAGCACCACAAAGAAAGCGTGCTTTAAAGACAAGCAAAACTAACACACTTCAAAAAATCATAAAGAAAAAAGTAGAATGCAAAGGCAGGAGGCAGAGTTCCCCCTGTGGTTTAAGATGTTGTGCATGTATTCCCTAAGGAGCCTTAAGGTCCCCATTTTATTCTCCATTAATGAGATAAGTACGCTCTGGGAGGCAACAAGGTTTATTGGAAGGTTGAAACAAAAAATCAAAGAAGATGAAGGAAAATGATTGGAGAGATGGAGAAATAATAAGACAGTTTGGGGAAAATACCTACCTGAACACAAACTTTATATAATTAGGCAGAGAAAATCTAAACATTTGCATCAGAAAACACCCAAAAGGTTGTAACTGGATAACCTTGTAAAGTGAAAACATGGTGGTTATCATAGGTGGTTTCCTTACTAAGTTTGGGATGAGTCACAGGTTCATAGACATTAATTACTCTGGTGACGTACCAACTATTCAGAGAACGAGAGCAGATGTCTGCAACATTTACATATCCCACAGGGACTGGATAGAAAAAGTAGTAGGGAGTTAGAGGGAGATAGCAAAAGATATGGCAAGGACCGGGTCTGGTGAGGGGTGAAATATGACCTGCGCCATCTTGCAACCGTAGCACACCATTCATATGCCTGATATTGCGCATGTGCAGAAAAGGATAGCGAATGGGAAAGGCACGTAGGACGGCTTTATGTAAACATATCACCAGAATGATTGACAATTAGGAAAACCACTTATTCAGATGATCCTCCCAGAAATAAAAGATAATCCTCTATACAGTACCTTTAAGCTGAGAAATACTGAATGCATAAGAAGATTCACTGATAGTGGAGGAGAAAACCTTTGTTCTGTATGTTGGACCCTCGTCATAGATGTCATTACAGTTAATCACTTTTGTTACCACTGCTGGGAAAATACAAGAACTACTTCTAAACAGTTATTACTCTAAAGGGAAGCCATTAGCCACCAATTCCTAATTCGCAAGCGGTCAGAGCACAGCAGACACATTACTGCTCCTCAACAATAACTTCTCTGTTGGCTTCCTTAGGTTCTTCCTCAACATATTTCATGAGCTGACAATATTAAGACTATACTGACCAAGAAAAGGGTCACTTTGATTTTAAAGACTAAACTATAACAAACTATTAGCATACAGCTGTATGAATAAGGCTAATCTACAGCTTTAAAAGTTTAGTTTCTGTCATCTCAAAATCTTATCTCAACATCAGCAGTCCCGTTATGAAGTACATTACAGTACTGGAACTTAAGCAAATTCCTTCTTGGATTGTTTTCTGTAAAGCCAAACATTATTGCTTAATGTTTGCCTAAAAATATATATGTAGATTTTCTTATTTATATATCCCAATGTTTTGTGTATGTTTGAAGTAGAAAGAACATTATGATTTCCATTAAAGAAAGATAGAAAAGTGTTGACACTCTTAGATGTAATTCAGTGAAATTGCCTTCAGAGAAAAACAAACAAACAAATGTTTCAGTTTTTGGTTAGAAGTTGGTCAGAGAACTTTATTAAACAACCAGATTATGAAAATGCTGTGTGGTTAAAGCCACATTTGGTTATAAAACTGTCTAAATATAAAAAAAAAATCTTAGGAACAATGTTGAATTTAGCATGTGAAACTAAAGATAATATGGCAAAACCACAAACCTACCACAACTTGGCTGCCCATTTAAAGGAAGAATCTCAATGGTCCACAGTGGGAAAATTCAGACATGCTTACAGCATAAAGAAAAGGTAAGCAGGAAGGTTAGACAAGGACAGTATTAGGAAACATCTGAAAGCCTTTTTAATGGGGCACTTCAAAGAAATAGCCTTTTTCAAGAAGGATGAATTTTTGTCATTTAACAGTAAAAAAACTGTGTTGAGACATCAGCTAAAAATACACATGTACTGCATGGACATAAAGCAAATGCACTCAAGACAAGTTTATGTTCAAGAACAAAGCAATTTGTAAGGACGCTGAACCCTGGACACAATATTCAGCAGACAAACTGAATGTTTCAAGCAAGTTTATAGAAATAACAAAAAGAGGACGATGGAAACTCCTCCGAACAGGTTCTCGCATTCTCTGGTTGAGAGCTCAGTCTGATACTTAGAGAGGAGAAACCCAGGGGGGAGGTTGTCCGCCGCTTGCGTTGTTACCAGCCGACATTGTAATGATCTTGGTTCTGTTGTTATTCTTTAAGTTTTCTGTTTCAAGTTTAGCCAGGTTTTTCATTGATTTCTAGCTTTTTTGGTGTGTCTGGATTCATTTAAGTTGCTTAGGTTTTTCTGTCTGTCCCCTGCTGCCTCCTTGTGTTCTTTTCCCTTGGCTTCCTCGTCAGCTCTAATCACACCTGTTCCCTATCAGCTCATTAGCTCTACCTTTGTTCAGTCAGCCATAAATACACTCCCTCTGCAGTCCCTCTTTGCTGGTTCCTCGTCTTACCTTTCCTCACCCTGGCTCCTTGTTGGTTTTTCCCTGATGTCTCCATGGTTCTGGTTAGTGTTTGATTTTTATGTTGGATTTTTGGATTCCTGTTTTTGTTTAACATTTTTCTGTCAAGATTTGGTTAAAAGGTTTAGATTGGACCCAAAAGCAGAAGCTGGGAGGCAGAGGTGAATTCTTGGAGGGTTTATTGCAAGATCAGGCAACAAAAACGGGTATCCAAAAATCCAACTTAAAAAATGTTAAACAAAAACAGGAATCAAAAAATCCAACTTAAAAAATGTTAAACAAAAACAGGAATCCAAAAATCCAACATAAAAATCAAACACTAACCAGAACCATGGAGACATCAGGGAAAAACCAACAAGGAGCCAGGGTGAGGAAAGGTAAGACGAGGAACCAGCAAAGAGGGACTGCAGAGGGAGTGTATTTATGGCTGACTGAACAAAGGTAGAGCTAATGAGCTGATAGGGAACAGGTGTGATTAGAGCTGACGAGGAAGCCAAGGGAAAAGAACACAAGGAGGCAGCAGGGGACAGACAGAAAAACCTAAGCAACTTAAATGAATCCAGACGCACCAAAAAAGCTAGAAATCAATGAAAAACCTGGCTAAACTTGAAACAGAAAACTTAAAGAATAACAACAGAACCAAGATCATTACAGACATGGAGCAGGCAACAGTGTCCGTAAGGGATAATCCAAAGCTGAGATCCAGACCAGAACAATTTCAGAAAACAGGTGATCACAGAGCCGAAGAATCATCCAGGGAGAATCCAAGCAGAGGTCAGTAAAGCAGTCCAAGTCCGGTAACCAGCAAAGTCCAGGCAGTCAGACCAAAAATCAAACTGAGCAGAAGAGACAGGAAAAAAAGGCAAAAACCGAAAATAAATGGGCAAAAAGCCGGTCAGAATTTAACAACACAGACAACTTACTTTGAATGCTAGAGTTAATCACACCGAAACAGCTTGAATAATCTGGTGCTGATGGCAGGAGAGCAAACAGCATAAATAGCTGCTGGGACCAATCAGCTGCAGGGCCAATTAGGCAGTTGAGCAGGAGCAGATGGAAAAATCCAACCATCAGCACCAGGATTATGACACAATTAGGCTATTTCAAAAAATTAAATCCAGAAGTCCTTGATACGGGTTGCAATTATGTAAAGAAAATGGCAAAGATGTGGAAAAAGGTGCTCTGGTATTAGATGAGACCAAAATAAACCTTTTTTAACTGAACCATTTGTGGGGGGACATGGCATTAAACTGCTCCCTGTCCACTTGCCAAATGTGTACAATGTTTGTGATTGGAGGGTGAAACTGTCAATCCACCTGCCTTGTTGGCAGGTAGCCAATAACATCACATAACACTTAGCAGCTGTTGAACAATCACATAGCATGGCTTATTTTTTTGTGAAGCAATCCCTTCTCAGAATGTGGGGAGTAGAGACTCTAACCAACCAAAAGCAAGATAAGAAGGAAAAAAAGAAATTTTGATATGAAGAGGAAAGGGATTGCAGATTCACGACTGGCTAGTGTCACAACAGAGAAGATGCACTGTTGGTTTGGCGTATGCATGGCTCGGAGAAAGCGATATGGGACCAGACCTTGTGGTAAACCCAGATTCTGCAGTGGTAGTGGAAGTTGTGGAAGAAGAGGTGTCTGCTGAAGACCCTCAGTCTATCCGCTGTGAAAGGGTTTTATTCCATTGTTGCGTGACATGGTTTAGATTCCATTAATTACATTGTGGTTTTTGTTATTATTATTATTATTATTATTATTATTTTTAATTATTCAGTCAAAATATCAGACTTCTCTTGAAAAGAAAATAAACTTATAATACTGTATGTACATAGTTACAAATACCATTGTGTGATTAAGGTAGTGTAAAAAAAATAGAATTGAACCTAGATAAGAACATCAGTGGGATGATCTACTGTTTGTATTTATGTTATTTTCTATTGTTGTTTTATGTGTGTGTGTGTGTGTGTGTGTGTGTGTGTGTGTGTGTGTGGGTGTGTGTGTGTGTAATGTGTGGCCCTTTCTTTAATACCTGGTGGGGACAATTTCCTAGGAATATGCTACATTTTGGGGACTCATAGGTACTTGTGGGGACCAACAACTGGTCCTCCACTAGGAAAGTTTCTCTTCTTGGGGTGGGGGTTAGGTTTAGGACTAAGGTGTGAATTGAGTTTAGGTTAGGTTTAGGGATAGGTATGTGTCGGTAATGGTTAGGGTTAGGGCAAGGGTCATGGTTAGACCATATAAATTAGTGGGAAATGAATGGAAGTCAATGGAAGGTCCCCACAAGGATATTGTGACACAACATGTGTGTGTGTGTGTGTGTGTGTGTCCTATCTGGAAATGTCGCAATAGGAATTGTTTTATTAATGCCAGATAGACATTTTACTCTCACAAGTAGAGCATTATCACTTTAATGGTAACGCTCTGCTTGAATTATACACATATATAGCTTTATTATGATTTATGTAGGGGATAATTCATGTTAGGTGGATACTACAAAAAAGGCAAAAAAGGTGAAAGAGAAGACAAAAGACAGATATTGAAAAAGCTTCAGTCTGCTTCGGCACCTGCAAAGAGAAATATAAAAAGAACAGCACAACCAATTGATATAGAACTACAGATACAACACAGCAACATACAGTATTTAATCAATCAATTTTCTATTATAAATGCTTGTCACACTAACTCTAGTGATAAATTAGATTAAGTTAATTAATAACCCAACAGAAGTATTTTCTGTGACGCTCACCTTTCTTTTAGGCGTGACAGAATTGGGCTGGTTAAAAAAAAAAAAAGAAAAACATTCGGAGACTTTGGCTGGTGTTCATAAAGTTAACTTTGGGTCCGTGGGGAACAACTAAACGTGTACATTGCCCTGTAAACATCATCTTCACTATAAAATGAGAAGATTTACCATTTCTTCACTGTGAATAAATGGTTGCAGCTTCAACATGGTCTGGGGATACCTTTCTGCAACAAAAGGGAACTCGGCAAGTTTATTGTATTTAGTGTAAAATACAATTGTGTGAAAATGGTTGGAATTAAGTTTGCAGTTAATTGTACACATATAAAATAAATGAAACACTTTGTTTTTATGTAAATTTAACACATACACTCTTCACATACACACACACTCTTCTACAGCTTTCTTATTTTTACTGCAGCCTTCCACATGTGTTTTTGCTGTGACTGGGGCAGTAATTTACCATCGGGAACAGTTTTAATTGAGGGAATTTCCTAATGAGAATTAAACCACCCTCTCTGGGAAGCTAATCGTCTGCTTCTATGTAACAGACTAGGTCACTGGTTTGCAGCCCTGTTATTTACTGGACGTGAGGGGACGGTAAATGAGATAGTTCTGTCAATCACAAAGACTTCGTTCATGACAAGCAGGTGGCCATGGTGATTGTGGTGGAGGGGAGTGCATTGGTCTCTAGCGAAAGGTCTCTTTCATTCTTAGTCATCAGAAACTGCACTCAGTTGAACTGCAGAAACAGAAGATAATGCTTGGCATTAAGAGTTAAGTGGATTTAAAATTTAACAGATATTTTATTCATGCAACAAAAAAAAGAATGATTTCAAATATGCATGACTCCACTGAGTATACAGTACTGGCCACATCATTGGCGCTCATGGTAAAGACTGGGGGAAAAAAATCTTAAACATAATTATTCTTTTATTGCAGAAGCGTAGTCTGGAACTGAACTTTAAGAAAAATTCAAAATTCAAACTAATTGTGTTTAATCGGGGGGGGGGGGGGGGGGAGTTCTATGTAACAAAATCTCTATTATTGGTTATCCCTAATAATCCCCCTAAATTAAACCTAACTGATTTTATGAATTTATTCTGTAGTATTTCTGTAATTTTTGGCCACTTTTGTTATTAGCCATGACCTTTTTCTCTTATTGATATTAAGATTATGTCACACAAAGAAACCTTGTTTTGGCATCCACTACAGACAGACCAGCAGCAAAGGAAAGGACGAACCAGCAGCATATGAAAAAAAAGAAATCTAATAAGTCTATCTATCTAAAAAGCACTTGCCAAGCTGTTGTTTGGAAGGCATGACATAAAACTAACTGTACAACACTGAAAAAAAACAACTCATACAGTAAGACTTACTTAAAATAAATTCTAAGCTGCAATATCAAGTAACACTCTCTTGCTAGTATCAAGTGAATTTTACATTCCATAAGACATGACAGTTGTGAAGATATTAAGAACATTTATTTAATTACCGTACATCCAAGTTGAAAGTTAGATTTATTTAAACAAGTTAAGAAAGTGTACTTGTTTTTCATAGGCACAAACCACCTTTTACTCAAAATTTTAAGTAAATCTGTAGTATTTTCTGTTATAAGTAATTAAGTAGATAGTAATTATTTTCTTGTGCTTGACATACATTACATTAAAAAAGTTTTAATTTTAATTCAGAAACTCTAGTTTTAACTGAAGCTTAAAAAACAGAATAGAAATTATGACGAAAATCATTTATCGCACCATTTATCCTTTTTTCAGATGACACTGCACCTAAACTTCAAAGAAACAACAACTTCAAGTAGATTTGGTGAAAAGAAAAGGATTAATGTGCAGAAAAAACCCCTCTTGAACACCGTTAAGTGCATGCAGGATCTGTGATGAGGAGGTGATGTTTCTCATCCAAAGGCCCTCAAAATCCTTGCTATTTAGAACCATCAGTACCAAAAGATTTTGAATTAAGATGGGGTGCACTCTCTCTGGAAAATAAAAGTGGGTTATATTTGGGTCTTCTAGCAAGATAATTATTGAAATTCTTTGGCCATATTTAGCACCAGAAAAAAGTCAACTTTCCTCAATGACCCTCTTTGTTTCCAGGCCCAACTTTAGGGATAAGCTGCGAGACGATCAAGAAAGTTTCTAAGCATACATTTTATGCCTCTGCTGTTAAAAAAATAATTATGATTTAGAATTGGGTTTTGATCTATATACTGTACAGCATACTGATCTACCCAAAGTAACTAACTGTCTGAAGCTAGCCACAAGCTACACACCTTAATACTGCCATTTCTGTAATATCTTTTACTTACATTTCCTCTTCTTAGGTGGGTTAATAGTTGTTGTTTTTTTTGCTTTTGGATAAAACATCTTCATAGGATCTCCTGAATTATTTGGCTTTTTTCCACCTCTGTCCTGTTTGTTTAATATCTTTCTGATCTACTTTTTGGATTTCTCATGAAAATTTCCTCTTCGATTTTCAACCAGTTTATGCCATTTCTAAGCAGTGAAAAGTAGAAACCGTAGATAAACACAAAAAACCTATAACCTCTTTCTCTAAATCATATTTTGAATGAAAATATTTTTGCTGCTAAACTGTCTACTGCCTCTAGTCACTTATACATAATTTCAATTTTGGATATAAAGATTAAAGGTAAAATACAAACGTTTTATAAAGATAGGTGAATAGATTCTAAGAGACAAGGCTTTAGATTTGCAGCACAGTACAGGTATACATTTATTAGAACTTAATTGTTTGGTGTAATAAATGAAGAAAACCTTTTAGGACTTTGAGGAAGACAGCGTTTTTGTTTTATGCCTCAACGACCATGTTGATAGAGACTACTTTCCAGCTATTCCCAGACAAAGAGGACAACGTGGCTTTACAAATGCTGAGGCAAAGACTCTAAGATTAATGCCACTATAAGCGTGGGAATGAAGGATCATAATATGAGGAGTTAAATTAATCAGTGTAACAAGGGTAATTGAAATAATGAAAGAGATGAAACCACTGTTAATCATTCACCAACCTCAATGGCAGAGCGGACAAGTTTCAAGGCAACTGAAAGACCAAACCATCAGTCAGTTTTATAAGAGAATTATCTAAAAACAAAGATGCAGAACAACCTTTATGTTTTATCTGCAATAATTTGTGATTCTCAAAAATAATTCATTTGTTACTGAATTGTATCTTTATTAAAGTGAAGTCTAGTAAATTTGGAAAGGTTAAAAAATGACTATCATTGATCCAAATAAGGGATTTTACTAACCTGGCAAGCCAGGTTGATATTGGGTTGCACTCTGGTTTGGTCCTACTCATTATTTATGTAGGACTACTTTGGGGTTTTTATTTTGGTGAAAGGCTAGACATGTAGCAGAGTCTTTCAAGTTCATTGGGCAAAGCAACGTCTTGTGCCCAGCCAAAAAATTTTGTTTGGCCAATCATAATAAAAAAATTTTAAATAGGAACTCCTTGAGAAATAACAACTGTAGTGGATTCTGAAAAAACAGATATGCTTCTCAGTGCTCCCCACCAATAGAACTGAGGAAGCCTCTTGGATGAAAGGCTTTTCCAGTTACGTCCAGTTGCATAAACTAAACTTGCCAATAATGACAACCATTGAGCCTATATATTGTGGTAAGGGTGGACTATGACAATAATGACATTGAAAGCAAAGGAACTGATTAAAGTTTAGGGACAACTAACAAAACCTGATCTAAGAGAAAAAAAAGTGAAAAAAGAAAAAAAAAACAGAAATAGAAAACCAAAGCACCCAAAGATCAGAACACTTTATGTCTTTCATAATGTCTATACATAATTTTGGAGTGATATGGGCACTCTTCAATATATCAGCTTAATTTCAAAATTAATGAAATATTTCTCAAACAAATGTTTTGTTGCACTTCACTTGATGATAAGGGTCCTTATAAAGTTTGTGTCCTTGAGCTGTTCCCGAATTCCGGGGTCACTTGAGAAAGTAATTACTTGCTCAAACACTCAAACAATACATTTGCTTAAAGGCTACGTTCACATTGCAGGCCTTTATGCTTAATTCCGATTTTTTTGTGTGAAATCTGATTCTTTTCCGTTGCCGTTCACATTTCCATATATATGCGACTTGTATATGATCTCCTTTGTGAACTGCGTTCATCCCCCATGAGCAGTAGAGGACGCAATGACATCACAGGCCAGCTTGCTTTGTGTTAAAGGAAGTAAACATGGATGGTAATGCCAGAGCGCATCTAGTGATCTTTCCCAACCATAAAAATACAATCTATTCAAGATGGTTTAACATAAATACTGCTCTCCACATCATCAACCGCCATGGTTGTTGTTTTTCTTGCCGCTTCTTCATTGCAAGACCCATAATAGTGACCTTTGTTGGGTATTAATGACATTCAGGTCAGATTAAATCGACCTGGCTGTTCAGACACATTTGAAAAGATCAGATTTGTATCTGATTCAGGACCATATACTGTAGCCAAGTGGCCAGAGTCGCATTGGAAAAAATCTGATCTGTGTCGTTCGGACAGCCATGAAAAGATCAGATACAGGTCGTATATGGGCCAAAAAATCGGATTTATGTCACTTCAGGCTGCAGTGTTTTTAATTCAGTTTTAAGTCCATTTTTTAATGCAAAGTTTTACTTTAGATGCCCTTTCTAGCACAACCTGGACCTAAACCTGAGTCATTGCTTTTGTCATGGTTTTGGTTCTGTTTGTGAATTGGCGCTATATCTAAAAGAATATTATGTTCAACTGTATCAAATGCAGCACTGAGATCCAACAGGACGAGCTCAGATGCAAGTCCATTATCTGAGGCCATGAAAATATCATTAGCAACCTTCACCAGAGCTGTTTCAGTGCTATGATGAGCTCTAAAGCCAGACTGAAACTCTTTAAAAAGTTAATTATGGTGTAAGTGATCGCACACTTGTTTGGTAACTACTTTCTCAAAAATTTTAGATAAGAAAGGAAGATTGGATATAGGTCTATAGTTGACCAAGTATTCTGGGTCAGGAGACGGTTTCTTAAGCAACGGTTTAATTGCAGCAACCTTAAAAGCCTTTGGTACATATCCCTGTAAAAGAGATAGATTAATCACATCTAAAATGGAGGAGGAGATCAAAGGGAATACCTCCTTAAATAACCTGGTTGGAACTGGATCTAACATACAAGTTGAAGGCTTAGATGAAGACAATAGTTTTGCTAACTCTAAAAGTTCAACTGGATCAGGTTTAGATTCCATGACTATTTCAGATGCCTCCCCACCCTCCAGAAATAAACCAATTGCGGATAGATGCGTGCTAATGATCTTATTTTTTAATAAGATCAATCTTATTTATAAAGAATCCCATAAAATCATTACTGCTAAGAGCAGGTGGAATGGATGGTTTAACTAAGCTATGGCTCTGGAAGAGTTTGGCAATTGTATTAAAAAGATATCTAGGATTATTCTTATTCTCCTCTATTAATGAGGAGAAATATGCTGCTCTTGCTATACAAAGGGTCCTCTTATCCAGCAGTAAACTATTTTTCCAGACTAGGTAGGATTCCCATAAGTCTGTGGAGCGATATTTTCTCACCAGTTTCCTAGCATTTTGCTTCAAGGTGCATTAAACTCTGCATTAAACCAAGGAGCAAGCTTTCTATTTTTAATGGTTTTCATTTTCAAAGGGGCTGCAATCTCTAAGGCAGTACGCAGAGAACTAGCAACCCCATCAACAGAATCATCAACCTGTGAAGGGGACTTAACTAAGCTTTTGCACTCTGAAGCACTGCTCAGCGACACAGAGGAGAGAGAAAGTGAAACAGATTCTTTAAAATTTATAAGTGCACTTTCTGATAATGATCTATCTGCTAAAATTTAACCTTCTTTTGGGGGAGGAGAACTCTGTTAAAGTAATCCTGAAGGTTATTAAGAAGTGGTCAGAGAGGACAGGGTTGTGAGGAAATACTGTTATTTCATCACATTCCATGCCATATGTCAGCATAATGACCAAAGTATGGAGATGAAAATGTGTGGGACTATTCACATTTCGAACAAAGCCAATAGTGTCTAAGATAGCATTAAAGGCTGCTCTTAAGCTATCACCTTCAATGTCAGCATGGGTGTAAAAATCTCCCACTATGATGACTGTTTAATATCAAATCAGAGAGGAATTCTGAAAAGTCATCTAAAAACTCAGAGTAAGGACCAGGTGGATGACACAAAGTTACAAAAAGAAGAGGTTTTCTTGCTTTGCAATTTGGAGGATGGAAACTAAGGGTTAAATGTTAAAAAGAGTTGTAATTATTAACTGCCTTAGGAGTAATCAGTAAGTCAGACCGAAAGATTGTTGCTACTCCTCCTCCTCGACCAGAACCTCTGGGTATGTAAAAATTGAAATAGCTTGAAGGAGTTGTCTCATTTATGCTCACATAATCCTCTTGCTGCTGCCAAGTTTCTGTAAGGCAACATAAATCAATGTGATTATCACAAATCAAGTCATTAACTAGCAGACTTTGAGAGGAAAGATATCTTATGTTAAACAGACCACATTTAATCGTTTTAACTTTTTCCCCAATTGGAGTTATTTTAATTTTAATTAGATTATCATGATTTACTTCCTTGGGAATCTTTGCCAATCTATTAGATTTTGGAAGTGGGCAAGACACCGTCTGGATGGAGTAAAGAGTGGGTAACAGTAGAGACCTGAAGAGACTTGTGTTTACTGCAACTACGACTCTGTTTTCTGGTAGCTTTACAGTCAGAAACTGCATCCTCTTCAACTTTGAAGCACTTGATGGATCCTTGTAACAGTTTCTTAAATGTCCAACTCCTGATTGATATTTATATAAACAGAGCTAAGGAGGACTTACACATATAACCTTACATGGGTTCTATAAATACCAGCAATAATTATTAGAGCTAGTTTTTTATCATGCAAGCTTCGTCTTGCGTAAGATCATATAAGAATAGAATAATAGTACCTGAGTAAATGAAAACTGACCTTCCCCTAAATAAGTGGTGTTAACATAACCAAGAGCACAAAAATAGAAAATTAGTTTGTGTTATTATTGTATTAATCGAATATTATGGTTCTGTATTTTTACTCTTTTTCTGACTTCAAAAATGTCAAAAGCAGATAAGTCTTCATAACTTTAAAGATGGAACTCAAATTATCTTCATGGGTTATTGGTCTCCATATGAGCCCTATAAGCATTGATTTTTAAATCTTCGCTGGAACCCAATGTCCTGCATGTTTTAGATGTGTCTCTGCTCCAGCGCAGCTGCATCAAAGCATTGGACTCCTTGCTCAGCAGCCACCATGGGCCACAGGCACAGCTTTTAATTAGAAAAAAGCAATATAACAGTTACTCCATTATTTGAGTAAGTGACATGAAAAAAAAAAGATTATTTAGAGTATCACAAGCCAGTCTTTTGAATTTGATAAGAACCTGATTAGATTTATTTAAAATAAGGAATAGTACAATGGTAAAATAATACTGTATAAAGAATATTATTTCAGTGGGTTCTAACTATGAGCTTAGTTCACACTAGGGAAATGGTTTGTTTCAATAAGATGAGATTAACTCTCTACCTGAATCTGCTACTGCAATAACAATTAACAATACTTCCTACAGTGTTCAACAGCCAACAGCTACAATAACGCCTCTTCAAGCTAAAGTTTTTTTTTTTTTTTTTTGACCAACATACGTTAGAAGAACAAAAATATTATCAGTTTTATACATTGTCAAATTTTGCGTATGAATGTTATGCTTTTTAGATTGTTGTTACATTCCCAATGTGGATGGTTAATTTGTTCATTGTTCTACATTGAAGTACAGGGTTGTGTTGTTCTAGGCCCTGCTTCTAGATTGGGTGCTGCTTCTCAAGCTGGTCATCAATTACCTGCACATAATCTAATGGCTGTGAAATTTCACTCTTGCCTCTTGGCCACTTAACTGCCATACACTCCTGTTTATTGTACAGGCTCAAATGCCGCTCTGTCCTTATTGTAATGTAAACTTTGTTAGGCTGCTTTGATAGGGGAGAATTGTTTTTTTGTTTACCCCAGATTTCTCTTGTTTTGTGCTCCTTATGGAGGTTATTTTATTGGATTGTCCTGAAGCTTTTTATCAGTCTGTAAGAACCCATCCATCCATCCATTATCTGACACGCTTGTCCCAATTGGGGTCGTGAGGGGTGTTGGTGCCTATCTCCAGCCGTCAATGGGCGAGAGGCGGGGTACACCCTGGACAGGTCGCCAGTCCATCGCAGTCTGTAAGATGATCTAAATAGCAAGAACAATGAGTCGAGACCTGATTCAACAAATTTAGTTTTTCAAAATGCAGACCAGTAGGATTTAAAGAAGCTCTTATTAAACCAACGAACAAAAGACGTTGTTATTTTCTGTATGCCACTTATAACTTAGTTCAAGGAACATTTCCCATACTTGATGTCTTTTTATTTTTTTGCTTTTACTAAGTATAATAGAGACAAAACTGTAGAGCATTGAATGCTAAAAAGCAAACAAAAAACAAACCAAACCAGAGCCAAACAAACCAAAGAATCAGTAAATAAAAATGAAAAGGCACAATAGTTCTTACAATTTCATATCTGTGTTCTTTCCATTCAGATGTCCTGTGCATTCAGGATCTCTATATTGCTTACTGATTAGCACAAACATGAAATAGCTATTATGACCACAGCTTTCAAAACGTAATCCGTAATTTGAATGAGAAAGTTATTCTTTAAATTCGTAAAGTTTAATTCATGATATCTATATTTCTTCCAAGAACGTTGGGGTTCAGCGAGGATCCAGTGTCTTCTCACATCCTTTTTGTTAGTTGCTATAAAGATTCCATATAAAAAAGCATCAGAATGCATTTCAGTCAAAAGCTTGTTCTGTTTAAATAATTTAGAATATGTATTATATTTTAAGCTCTCGAAGTTTTTTGTCTACCAACTCTTAGCCTGTTTCTCAATGACAGGTCCATTGAAGTCTGTGCTATGGCCAGAAAAAAAACAGGACATTGCTTGGGTTCTTACCCCCTTGACAGCTAATGGAAAATAGCCATACGCATTACCATAAGGTAACATTTTAAAATATATTTTTTAATCGACTGACAACACATCTGATAGCTTTGGTGACCTAATTTTGTCAAGAAGTTTTATTGAGTTTAGTGCTTCAGGGCTCTGAATGTTCTGTCTCCTCAAGTTTACAGCCAATGAATGATGTCATTTGTTAAGGAATCAAAGACAGTTACAGACCATTTGCAAATTGTGGGGGAGTGACAGGCGGTTATCCAATCTGCCTCTAGTCCCACCCATCTTCTGGTATTATTAAAGGGACCCTTGTTCAATAAACTGTTTATAAAGGGGAATGTTGGCCCAGTGGTTATAGATCACTCTGCTTGTGCTCTGAGAAGGTTGCAATTACCTGGTTCGAGCGCTACAGCCTCCACTCTGGCTTCCTGAGCAAAACCCTTAACCCCTGATTGCTCCCTGGGTGCCATACAATGGCAGCCCACTGCTCCCCAAGGTGATGGGTTTAATGCAGAGAGTTAATTTCTCCATTGTGAGATCAATATCTATTCTTCCACTCTGCAGAATCTGTTAGTTTAATCTCTAACGTTATTTTCTCTCTGCCTTTCCTCTTTGGCTGTGACACTACCCTGGAGATAAATATTTGCTGTGCTGCTGCCGTACACACCTTTGTTTATAGATGTTGGAGATTGGTCTGTTTGTCCAGTGTCCTGTTTCTCTGACTGTGACTGGATGTGCTCTCTTCATTCTCTGACATGGGAGCTGGCTCAAGGCTCATCTGCCTGGCTGTGTGTTTCTTGGACGGGGCCGCCTTTTACAGCTGCTTTTTGTATCTCTGCTTCTGTCTGCTTAAACCCCAGTCAGCCTTAGCAGATGGCCGCTCACACTGAGCCTAGTTCTGCTGGAGGTTTCTTCCTGTTAAAAGGGAGTTTTTCCTCTCCACTGTCGCTACAAGCATGCTCGGTGTGAGGGATAGCATTCGAGTCAATGAGTCGATGCAATCAACTGGTTTTCCTAAGATAGAAAACTTTGAATCAATTTGACTGTATGATCTGATGAACTGTAAAGTGCCTTGAGATGACATGTGTTGTGAATTGGCGCTATATAAATAAACTGAATTGAATTGAAAGGTGAGTTTATGGTGTGGAGACACTCATATAGCTAAAAGAAAAGAAAACAATAAGGCTGCAAATTCACAAAACAGCAATGGATTGTTTAATTTAAGCAACATTTCAAACACTAAGGTCAATGATTTATACAGTGCCGTTTTTCGTTATTGGGTCCCCCGACAAAAGTTTATGAGAAGCCTTAAAATAAATTTTTGTTTAACAGCAATGATAAATTCACAATGAAAAACCAGACAAAATGGCATTTTCAGTGTTCGAGAAATTTGCTGTTGTTTTTGGTATACTATATTTTTTCTATATTTATTAATTACAAAAACCAAAATCAGTGGGGTAATTCTAATTTTCTAATTTTCCATATCTTAGCTCATGGCAATCCCTCCTCATCACAGAATGCAGAAGTTAGTTAGAAATATAGAAGAAAATATTACTATTACTATATAATATTATTTTCTATTACAACCCTTTCCGAAATCTTTCACTGACTAAAGAAGCCATCCACGTCTACTAGTTTGAATAAAAAAGTTCAGAAGTCCCATTTCATAAGTTTTACTACATTAGATGTTTGTTTTTCCTTTTAAAGTCTGTTTGTGTTTGGTGCTGCTCAAATGCATTGACCTCGGTGGGATTAATAAATAAAGTCTAAGTAGGTTCCTGCAACCTACAGTTAAGCTAACATGAACAGCAGTACGTTCTGCATTGTTCACTGTTTTTTATACTAGTTTCACTTATATATGGTGAATGACTTTATAGAGGACCTAGAGAGTCACTGAAAAAGAAAATCAGCCATTTCACATTTAATGTTTGTCAGGGACCAAGCAGTCAGGCAAAGGACAAAGGCATAAAAAATAAAAATAATAAAAAAAATCATCCATTTATTCTTCCAAAGTACTAATAAACAAAAGACTGAAAATTCAGAAAAAAAGGGCCAAAAATAAGATATCATCAGACATTATTTTTAATTTTTGTTTTTTTAACGCTAGCCATGAGTGGATCACTTGCACTGCCACAGCCATACCTGGGCTGCCTCTGCCTACACTGGCAACCTTTTATTTTTCTGCGATACCTGACGTAATACATTGGTCAATGATGTCTGTAAGTTGGAGAGTACAAGGAGCAAGGAGGGCAAGGAGTAAACCTAAATTAAATAGGAAATCTGTGGAAACAGACACTGGTAATTGTACAAAGATTGGCAGCTTTTTAAGTAAAACAAGCTCAAGTTTGATGCATGAGAAAAACATCGATAAAATGCATAAGGCAAGATGTTGAACTTTGCCTGCAAACCACTAAAAAGGTTAATTATCAAGTCACTGCATTTTGTGATGTTGCAGCACATAATATAATGTTATATAATTTAAATAATTACATAATGCAAAACCAATTAAATAACCAAATTTATCTTAGGAAGAGTATGGTGCAGTTTGGTATGCATGGAAGTATGACAAATCTTTTTCAAATGCTACTTACTATCAGAAGCAAAACCACTAGTAATGATGGGATTCATTCCTGTTAATATAGAAGAAACAGGTGCTGTTATACTGTGTGAACAAACGAGCATAAGTACTAAATGCCTTCTATACCTGACCCATTCAGATAAATCTGAATATTAAGGCCTTGAAATATCTTACTTGTTTAAAATGTGTTTTTATTTCGAATGCGCTAAAACCTTAATGATTACTGTTTTTTATATGATGGAGATCCAGGTGAGTCTAGAGCAACTGGTGGAAGTGTGAAATATTATTTTCAGTTTATTTTATTTCACTTCTTCGGTTTCGAAGGATGAAAAGGATATGTTATAAAAAAAATAATGTTATGAATTTAGAAATCTGGATTGTAAAGCAACCCTAACTTCTATAGTATTTTGGAAAAAATACTCTAAATTAAAAGTCTTTACTTTGAAGTAGTAGACTTAAACATTACGTTTACAATTACATGTTTTTTAATAATAATAAGTCATTACCTTAAGTGGGCTGTGGTGAGAAATTTCAGGGCTGAAAATGTGTCCCGCTCCGGCCCTGTACTATGGTATATTTCTATGGTGTATGGCTTATTCATTTCATATGGGCTACCACAGATCTGTAAGAACAGCCTGTTATGTGCTTTATTCAAAAGAGGAAATGTCCTTGAAATACATTTTTCAACGGGATGCGACCCAAGACACACCAGTAAGACGGTGCATCTGGGTCCAAACCAACAAGATTAAAGATCTGGAGTCAGCCCAGTCATTAGACATTAATCCAATAAATACCCCATGAGGTAAAATCTACCACTGGGTTTATAAGGATAAAAAAAAAAAAAATGCAGAGTAGCTATGGAACGTAGTCTAACAGTTCCGGGGTGGAAGAAATTTATTCGTTGGAAGACAAATAAGAAGCACTATATAAAGTGCTTTTAGAACTAATTACTAATCCAGTGATGCATAGAAAGGGTACACCTTCACAATAGTTTTGTGGATACAGTAAAAATGTAAATTAATAAAGAACAATGCAAATCTGTTACATATTTTTAACAGCCTTATATTCCTCTTTTCACAAGTTCTGCAGGTTGATAATAAACTTTCCTCATCTTCTGCTTTAGAATAAAATGTGCAATATCTTCACTTTTAATTTTCATGTGTGAAAATTGAATGCAACTCTTTAATAAGAACCTAAGGATTTTTCCTCACTTTTGAACTCTGATACTAGGCTATGTCTAACACATCTGGACATACAGTAATGTCATGGTTTTGGTTCTGTTTAAGTTTTATCTTTGAGTTTTCATTGGTTTTATTTCAATTTTGTGTTATTCTAGTAATTTTTGATTGTATTTGAGTTCTTGCGTATTTCTTGTTTGCCCTCTGTTGCCCCCTTGTGTCAGTCTCCTTCTCCTAGCTCCCTTCTAGACTCCTATGTTCACACCTGCTCCCAATCTGCTGATCAGCCCGGTCTTTAATTCTATCCCCTATATATGCACCTCCTGCTCAGTCACTGTTGCTTGTTTGTCGTCATTTATTTGCCCCTTTGTTGTTAATATTTCTCGTTCTCAGTTTTTGTGGATTTTGTGGATTTATGTTTTTGGATTTTTGCTTCTGTTACCCTTTTTTGTTATTAAATCTGTAAGTAACGGTACAGTCAAGTTTGGTGGTGGTTTAACAGGACCCAAATACAGACACTGAAGCTGAAGGTGGTTACCATGACACATAACTAGTTTCAAGTTCTCTTTATAAAAACATTAGAAACACAACTTGAGCAGAATAGAGCATGAGATATCTTTCTATCTGTGCATGAACCTGCCACTGCTTTAGTGCAGTGATTGAAATGGTTCTCCAACTATGGCAGAGTGGCCTGGATGTGTGATACGCGCTGAAAACCCAAAACGGGCAGTTGCACAGTTACACCAAAACACGCTTTCTATAGTGCAGCTATTAATTTGTACCAGCATTCTTGTGTTTTCAACTGTTTGTTTTTATTACAGTACAAAATTAAACTCTTGCATTCCTGTTTTTTGTCCTGATGAAAACAGACAGATGCTCTGGCACTAGCTACTGTGTATAATTGCATGTCCCTGTTTGCATCTGGGCCATCTTTACAAATACTTTTGTAAATCTCAAGACTAGTTTTTTTTTTTTTTTTCATTTTTTATTATTTTTTTACTGGTAACACCATAGGAAATATATACCTTTTGCAAAATGGTGTTCAAGTCAATTTCCTTCCCCTCCCAACACAATAAATGGACTGTATAAAATGCTTTACTACATCAGGTGGAAATACAATCCCTGATTTACAAACCTGTCAGGAGCTCTGCTTGACATTTTTCTCATAGAAACATATGGGTGTGGTCATGAGTGTCTTTGCAGCTCACTTGAGGATCCATCCGTCAGCACCCTGGCAGCATGTTCACAGGGTATTTTATCTATGTAGCACCTTTGAAGTATTCTGGATCAACTCGTTTGGCACTGCATTTCTCTTCTTGAAATCTATTCCAAGAGAAGAGGAAAAATATGCCAAAAAGCCCAAAACTGGCAGTTTGATCAAAGAAATTCTAAAAAGATGCATCACATTAAACACAAGGGAGTTGTGGTCCTGACACACTAAAGGTTAGTGACTCTGAGAACTAATCAGCTGAAACCATACCATAATAGTGGTAAATTACTGTAATAGTGGCTTTACTGAATAATTATGTCCACCACTTTAAATTTTAAAGACACAGGACCTATGGTACAAGGATATTGCTTTGTTTACATAAAAATCATAGAATCACATTATTTTGTGAGAAGAACAAAGTTGTCACAGAAACAAAAAAGAGAAACAAGTAATAAAAAGTTTTTGCACCAATAGTAAAATTTTTAAATCCTGCACTTTTAAGATGTGGCCCTTGTCTAATCCACCTGTATTACATGTATGAAGCCGTTCCTCACCATGACACTAAAATCCACAGCATCCTGCCAATGACAGCATAGTTTGATTAGAAGTTTTAAAGCAGAGAAACATCTAAAAGCTGCAGGACAACCACCCCCGAGGACTGGAGTTTGACTCTTGTGAATTCTTAGCAATTATAACAATGAGTAAATTACTCATGTGATAGAGAGATTCAGTTTTGCAGTAGCCCCCAGTAACATTTTGTCCATAGATCTGAATGACTCAAAGAAGAGGTGTTAAACATTCTGTGCAGAAACTAAACAGAGTGCACTGAGGAGGAAATCTATTTTTTTCCCCAAACCATTGATAAGAAAATAAATAATTTCTTGTGGATTAATTAGGACCAAGAGGAATGGAAGAGAATGTGTCTTACTGTACCTAGGGAACGCTGCAGAAACATATGCCCAATTCCAGTAGCCCACCACAAAGAAAGGACAGTGGAAAAATATTATGAAAGGAAGGACAGTAGCCCTTTTTAAGAGCAAAGAGATATTAGTTTGAGTGAATAACTGCCTCTCATACACTGAAATGGTATTGATGAGTTTCTGTCCATACTGTCTAACAACAGTGTTACATGCTGATAATACCATATGCAATCAACAAAGTTGCTGCTAGCTAAAGAAACAACAAATAATTCAGTCCTCTGAAATATTCTCATATTTTTATGTTGCACAAACTCTTGCTTAGTTAATTTTCCTGGAATTGTATACAGTCCCTGCAGAGGGAAAGCAACCACAACATGATGTTACCAGCACCATGCTGTAAAGAAAAGATGACGTATTAAGGGATAAATGGTGCTTGTTTTTTGGTCTCCATTGCATGCAAGGTTTAGATGGTTGTTCTGAGCCTTTCTCTCATTGTGCACCCTTATTTTGTATCACGATTATTTAGGTGCTAAAGGATGAAAAGGCAGAAAGAGAAGAGAAAAGGCATTTTAATTACTAAACATGACCGCAATTGCCAAAAAACGAAGTGCTGGCACATTTAAGAGGGATGTTTTTTATATGACAGACCATCAAAAGTTTGCACAAATCTCAATAAGCCTGAGGAACTAAACAAACGTAATAATAATCTCGTAGGATGTCTTTTGTTTATTATTTGGATCAGTGTTTCTAAGGGGGATGGGGGGTGGGGGAACAGAGACAATGGAACATGACAAGATTTAAATAGAACACATCTATATTTTACAGTACATGTTCACTTATCAAATGACATTGTTCCAATGACCTCAAACTGTCTGATCTACATTTGTGTATAAATATCATTTTCAAAGCAAACAGCCAAAATTAATTTGTCATTCTAAACAACTGCTCAGCCTGAATCTGGCAAATGGCAGCAACTGACAGCTGACTGTTTGTACTAAGTGTTCACAATTTAGAAATTGTTCAGTGATGAAAGGGACATCTGAGTTTATGTAGCCTTTAAAGAGCAATTTAGACTGTCGTTTCTGCAAGGAAAACACAGCAACACTAGTTGCTGGATATGACATAGACACTTAGATTAAGAATGCATTAAAAGTGCTATTGAAACTAATTTGACCAGTTTTAAACAAGGTATATTTTAATCTATTCTTTTTGCCCAGTTTATGTTAAAAATAGGTCATTCAGATTTACTGAAGGTTGTATTTCACATTCATCTAAAACGATGTTTATCCCTTTCTTTAAATAGTCTGAGAGAGGCACAATGACAGGCTGGGTTTGTTAGTTTGAAACCAGCCTAAAGCTGTTTCAAAGTAATGTTGTGGAGCTTAAACTGCAAAGTATTCATATGAAGTATGAAACACCTAAGAAGCTTTTACTGAAACTAGTGGGAGGACTCCAAAAGAGGCAAAGTGAGTAGGCAACAATAAAGAAAATTTGGTGGGTCCATTGTATTGCTTAAGGAAAGCTTATGAGTGGGAGTCATCTGAGCTGTTGCCCAGAGAGATGCTCCTTTTAGCAACCATTATAAAGCTACTTCAGGTTCTGTGATCTTGAAGTTTGCAGAACTCCTCAGGCCAATGTATCGTAAAAAGAACCCGGCAGTCAGAGATCCCAGAGGCAAGAGACTACAGAAATCAGTGTAATTACATGTTTAGGATGTGTTTTATCTAATAGCTATGAATCGCAATTTAATTACTGAAAGAGATTAAGAGATGATCTTCGCAATATTATTTTGAAACAGATAGTGTTGAAAAGTATTTATACCTCTTAAACCTTTAATATTTTACCATGCTCTTAGAGATACTGTTTTACTACTTAAGCTTTATGTATAATCAAGATATTTTGATTTTATCCAGCTATTGTTAAGCTCAAATCTATATAAATTCAAATGTGAAGTTGGAGAACTTTGCTATTATGGATCTCCCTCTGCTCTGTAACAGTTAAACCTAAGATGATTAAAACCCTTGTCAGGGAGGCCAGCAAAATGCAGAGCAATATTTTGATTGTTTAAGGAATGGCGACAGAACACTTACTAACCATAAAGTCCAGGAGGTTATTTAGCACAAACGGAAATTAACCAAATATATATATTAAATGTGACAATTATACAATCTCCCTTTGTTAGCCTGTTCCAAAAGATCTATTTTTTTTTTTAGTAAATCCATTCAAAGAGTAAAACAAGTATAACATATTCATATATTACACAGATACTGATATATTTCAAAGGTGTATTTTTTTTTTTATAACTGACAATTAATAAAAACTCAAATTTCAGTATCTCAGGAAAAAAAAAGATATGTCACCTGGTGCCACACTCCTATCTGCTATTTCACTTCAAACACCCACAAAGGGCTTTAAATGGTCTTTTTGTGTAATTCTGTAGGCTACATGATGATGGGGAAGACTGCTGACCTGACTGTTGTCCAAGGGAGACCAATAAAAACTTAAATAAGAAGGGCAGGACACAAAAGGCCATTGGTAAAGAGGCTGGCTGTTCATAGAGCTCGGTGTCCAAGCAGAATAATATAAAGGTGAAGGTAAGGAAAAGAATGTGGTAGAAAAGATGTGCATATGCAATAGGGATAACCACACCCTGGAGAGGATTGTGAAAAATGTGTGTGGGGGGAATTCACAAAGAGTGGTCTGCAGCTGGAGTGAATGTTTTAAGAACCACCATGCATGGATGCATGTAAGAAATGGGTTTCAGCTCACATTCCTTGTGTCAAGCCATTCTTAAACAAGAGACAGTGTCAGAAGTGTCTCATCTGGGACAAAAGACCAAAAGGACTGACATGCTGCTGGGTTGTCCAAAGTTGTGTTCTCTGGTGAAAATTTAGCATTTTCTCTGGAAGTAAGGTTCTCAGAATCTGGAATAAGACATGAGAGGCATAGATTCCCTATTGCTTGAGGTGCAGTTTTCACGTCTGTAATGAAAGCTGAAGCTGAAGAGCTTTTCCTACAATTACCTTTTAGACTCATACTTTAAAAATTCTTAACTAACCTGTTAAGATAAGGAAGTCTTCTTTTGGCTTTTCCTAGCTCAGATTACCCATTAGAGCAGTGTTATTAGTCAGGTTTTCAACTGTCAGCTGAAGGAGAATTACTGACAGCAACAAAAAAAGGCCACAAAAAAAGTTCAAGTTATACTAATTTGAAAGAGTTTATTTTTATTTTTATGTCAAGCTATCACAAGTTAATATAAAGTTAATTGTTTTATAGAATATCAAATGTAAACTGTGCTTTACTATTTAATATAGCTTTTATTTGTTGAAGTTATTGTTAAAGCAGACTACTGAAACAAATATATTTACATGCTTGGATAAAACACACACAACAATGATTTCTCTGAGTAAAGAGAGAAAGTGATTGATTGCTATTTTTTGTATTTTTTTTCAATCATGGAGAAACTCAGAAGAGAGTGCTGTCATCTTTTTCCCTCAGCCAACAGGATATATTTAGCAAGTAGGTTCTCTTAAAAGTCAAGATGAAAACATTTGCTTTGTTTTTAGTGCATAGCTGTAACACAGCTTTGAAGCAGGGAAAAGATGCTGCTTCATGTCTCCCTCAGTAAGCGGGAGAATAATGAAAAACAAGAAGGTTCCTCTGAAATGCCTGACCCAATATTTGACAGATCGCAAGGAGATCTGAATCCGAGGACCGAAATCATCTTAACAGTCAAGACATGCTCATGGTGTATTTTACTTTTTAAGATTTTTGTGATGTTTTATTTTTTTTATGGATCACCAATCACAAAAAAACAGACAAACAAAAAAAAAAAACAGACAAGAAAATATTTTTTCACTATTTTGTATTGAAGTTTTCTGTACTTTAAACAAGGGACAGTAATTTAAATCCAAAGTTCACAAAAAAGGGCCAACCTTTAGATACAAAATTTTCACTAACTGGCATGATACATTTGAAAGCACTGTTTTATAACTAGAATGGAATTAAAGAGTACATATTCAAATTTGAGCGTAGAGAGACCTAGGGTTATCTACCTTCAGACTTTTCAGAGTCAGGTGACCCTAAAAGGATTATCCATGCCTTTATTCAATCCCACCCAGAGTATAGTAATAAAATGTATGTTGAGGAAGTTCCTAACATAGCATTTCACTCTCAATCTGCAGGCTTTCTAGTGGTTCCTAGAATGCAGCATGGGAGGCAGATCTTTTAGTTTTCAGCCTCCTCTTCAGTTTTAGTCCATGGGGCAGACACCCTGTTTACTTTTAAGGCAAGGCTTAAACTTTCCTTTTTGATGAAGCTTATAGTAGAGTGGCCCAGGTAATCCTGAGCTATCACTATAGTTATGCTGCTATATGCTTAGACTGCTGGAGGACATGGGGACCCCATTTTCATCATTCTATTTCATTCTATCTCAATACTCCCATTCTGCAGAATTTGTTAGTTCAATCTCTGACATTATGCTCTCTCTGCTTTTTCTTACAATAGCTTCATTTGGTCTGTTCCTGTCTGGCTGTGACACCGCCGTAGATAGAAAAATCAGCTGTGTTGCAGCCATCAACGCCTTTGTTTACAGATGTTGGAGCTTGGGATGTTTTTCAGTGCAGTCCTGTTACTCTAACTGTGACTAATTGTATTTGCTCACTTTCATCCTCTGACATGGGAGCTGGCTCGGAACTTGTCTGCCTGGCTGTGTGTTTCCTGGACAGGGACACCTGTGGAGCTGGTTGCCTTTTGTTTCTCTGCTTCTTGCTGTATCTCTGCTTCTGTCTCCTTGAATCCCAGTCGGCCTCGTCAGATGGCTGCTAGCACTGAGTCTGGTTCTACTGAAGGTTTCTTCCTATTAAAAGGAAGTTTTCCTCTCCACTGTCACTACAAGCATGCTTGATGTGAGGGATTGCTGAAGAAATAAAATTCTATATTACTCTCAAAGCTAGCAGAGTCTTTGAGGGTTTGAGTACAAATGTATTCCTCACTTTTTTATTTGCAAAACGCATGCATTGTGTCCCTTTCATTTTACAGCTATACATTTTATAATGTCTGTCAAAGTCCCAATGAAATATGAAAAAGATTGCAGTGGAAATGTGACGAACTGTGTAAAAGTTCCAGGTGTGTACATTTTGAGTTACGAGGCACTGTCACTCATTTGTTCATTTTGGTGCTTTACATAACTTACACCAGTTCTTTTTGTTTTGCAAAGCCAGCTGCTTTAGTTGGCAGGTGAGAATGAAACAGAAATATTGATTCTGGACAAACAAGTAGCTACCGACTGCCTGACTAGGCAGAACTTTAAAAGTAAACAGAATAAAAATAGCATTATCGATTCTGACAAACAGCCACCAGCACACTGACGTGGACACGACTTGTAAGTAAATAAAATGCTCTGATTCAAACATGAAATGAAGGAGCACTGTTGGGACTGTTTGTTATGTGTCACTTCGATTTGCTGAGTAAATCCTCCCGCCCCATTCCTTTACCTTCTCATGAGGCTCAACATATCCCAGTTCTCAAAGGACATAATCTCACTAAGCAATCTTAAAGATGCACGAACACGGAGGGGGAAAGTCCTGGCTTTGGCACTTAGAGATGCACAACACACAACCCCAAATACTGTATGTATGCATTTATTAATCCTTTCTGGCAAGTAATCTCTCAATGTTTATGCACCAGGCTAATCTTCGTCTCCTCTGCTGAGGGACTGAGGACAAGACGCCCACTTGCAGGTAAGCCTCGTTCCAATGTGCCGGCCATCGCTGCTAATCCTGGTTCCAGATATGGATGAGACAAGCTGTCAAAATAGAGAGAGGATTTTGATGTTGACATGTGTTTGCATCAGTTTGGATATGTGAGTGGAAGGCCGTCAACACACATGGTAACCAGGCCCTGATGGATTTTAAACGTCAGTGATTTCTTTTGTAAAGCCGGTCAAAGTTATTAAAACATTTGTTGACCTGCTACTGTTTCTTCATAGGTTTAAATTTCCTCCAATATACAGTGTTTTGTAAAACATCACAGACATTTTTGTGAGGCTATAATCATAGAGGTCCATTTGTTTCAGTGGAATTTTATGTGATGGACAAAAAACAAACAAAAAACTAGTGAAGTATTTTCCTGGTAAAAAAGGAAAGGAATTACATCATTTATTTACAAAGATTCACATAAAACAGTGAAGATTTTAGTCTCCTTTACAAATTACCTCCAATGATTTGAATGAAGATCATCCATTATTTACCACTGCTAAACATTTTCAGTGGAACTTAGTTTTGAACTTTGGCTAACAGGTGCATGTGCTTCCGTCTAAACACTGCATGAAAAGTGGGATTTTCGTCAATATACGGCACTGTAGATTGTCGTGGAACTTCAGGTTAGCGGCAGTATACGGCAATTTGCAGGCTTCGACGAAAACTCCCGTAAATTGTCAGAAATTGACGTGGAATTTCTTAGGCAGTGTTCCCCCCATGCCTCCCCCCCATGGAATTCTAGGGGAGGCTTTAACATGTAAATGAACATGCTGTGAGCTATACAAATGCAAACCAGGGTTGCAGGGGGGGTTTTACTCCCCCCTGCAACCCTGGGTAAGAAAATCTCTGATACAAAGAGATCAGGTATAGCCTCTTACATTTTAGCTTGAATTGATTTATTTAATTAAAGTATAGAGACCAAAACAGATCTTTAGCTGACAGAGCAATACATTTAGAGCAGTAATTATTTTTTTTTAAATTTGCATTTAAGATAAAAAATAAAATGTTGTCTGTCAATATGCTCAATTCACAATTACTTAAGTGGAAAAGTTTCAAGAAATGATTCTGAGATGATTCACTTTATAACATGGCGCATTATCCTGTTGGAAGTAGCCATCAGAAGATTGGTACACTGTGGTCATAAGGACATAGGTCAGCATGCTAAATTGGTTTTAAGTGGCCCAAAGTGTGGCAATAAATATCCCCCAAATAGATGGTAGAAATAGATCAGGCTCAGTATAGCCTAATTATAGACTCTTACATTTTAGCTTGAATTGATTTATTTAATTAAAGTACGCTAGATTACTGTGTATGCAAATGTTATGTAAAAAAAATACACAAAATAATTTACTTCAAAAATTAGTTTTAATCAGAATCAGTTGGCTGTAATGGTTAATTTTTTTTTTTAGATTTCCACTTTTTTTTTTTTTGTTATTGAATATATAAGAAAACAATAACAATCTCAAATAACAAGTTAATAACAAATATTTCAATACAAGAAGAAATATCACAACTCCTGCTTTTGAAAAATAAAATTAAATGCACAGGCTGGAACAAAGTATAAAATAAAATAAATAAAAATAAATAAAATAATAATAGTAGTTAAAGTAAATTAATCAGTGAGGACTACCAACTGAAATTCTTCAATTAACTCAAACAATTTAATTGCATTTAAATTCTGCATCTTTCTCAGACATCTTTTGAAAAGGGAAAGTTCATTTTTGAGAGCAGAGATTGGGAGGGAGCATTTTGCATAGCGACATTTATGGATATAATACTTTGTTACAATTATTAGAATATTGATTAAAAATTCCAAATTTTTTTTTCTTTAATGGATAAACCGAATTGAATGTTTTGCCAGGAAATAAAATCTAAATTTATTGTTTTAGTTTTTGGGAATATATACAAACTATGCTCTAATTTCTAGATACCGATCTGTTTTTACTATAATTTAATTTGACAAACCGGGTCTTCTCTACATTCTTTTTTCTGTTTGGTGCGATTGCAATAGCGGGTCTTGATCTGGACGGACCGGAGGGGAGCAAAAAATAGCTCAGCTCCGTATTTTGACGGTGAAGGACGGAGAAGACGTACGTGGGCGGTGACGAGCGGAGGATGTGGAACAGCTCTCATTGATTTACATGACAGACAAGTAATACAGATAGTAGGATGGACATTTTATTAGAAATAAATCATACACTGTTCAGAATACGAAACATGGGGCTGATAGTTACATTTGTGTGGGTTCCAGCACATATTGGGGTGGAAGGAAACGAGAGGGCAGATAAAATGGCAAAAAGGGCAATTAAACATTCTATTAGTTTTATAGTTAAAATAAGTAAATCAGAAGGAAAGAGTATTATTAAAGAGAAACTTATGGAAATTTGGCAAAAAAGGTGGGATGAAGATAAAACAGGAAGATGGTTTTATAAAATTCAGAAGATGGTAGGAGAAAGAAGAAATGGAAGAAGAAATAGAAAGGATGAAAGAGTGATAACAAGGTTAAGATTTGGTCATACAGGACTTAATCATACACTTTTTAAAATACAAAAACATAAAACGGGCAAATGTGATTTCTGTGATAAATATGAAACCATAGAACATGTTATATTAGAATGTCATAAATATGAAAAAGAGAGAAGATATATGAGAAGAGAGTTTGAAGACATTAAGGAGAAGGTTAGTTTATTAGATATACTGAGGAAAAATTTAGGGAGTAAACACATACAAATAATTATTCGATTTCTAAAGAAAACGAAATTATTCCATAGAATTTAATTATAGTAAGTGTGTTTGTGAGTGAAGGAATGATATACAAAGCTGTGCACAAATATGTTTATATTTTTAAGTGTGAATGTTTGAATGTATGTTTAGAAGAAGTTAGGGTAGAATGTATCAGGATCAATATTTAAACCATCACGAACCACACTCCATACCAGTAAGTGGCGGTAATGCTACTAACAGTTTGTTGCCAACCGCCATAAAACTCGACAAGAAGAAGAAGAAGACAGACAAGTACTCCGTACGTGAGCGGGGCGGAGCGCTGACGGAGTATGTGGAATCTGGGGGTAAAGGAGGACAAATACACGTCCGGCTGGGTGCAGCGCCGGACGCCGGACAGTGCAATGAAAATCCGGACTGTCCGCCCTAAAGCCGGACATCTGGCCACCCTATCTGCAGTCGAGCAACTTTGCGGGATATATACGAACTCGAGGAAGAGAAGACGGGTGCACAACGCCACGCTAGCGGTAAATATGTTCGATTACTGGTAGCTATGCTAAAAGCAGCCTAGCTTAGCTAGGCAAGCTAAAGACAACCTAGCCTAGCTAGGTAAGCTAAAAGCAGCCTAGCCTAAAGCTTTACTAAAGTGTATTTTTTGTGATTCACAGGAAGCATTATGCCGTCTTAACAACTTGGAGACTAATTGCAGGCGCTATGAACCGGCAGGGGTAAGGTTTAAAGAATATGCTTTCATTCTGCGGTAAAAGGACATGGATACGGATGGATACCGACCATAGCTGTACTTTTTTTTTTTTTCACAGACTACAGTTGCCTCACAATGAGGCGGCGACCTCCTATTTGTTTGGATTTGCACGATGTTGATAAAGACGACATTGTGTGTAAGTGACTTGTTTTAATGTTTTCTCCTTCCTTGTTACTGTGACTTGCGTTTGATTTTTTATTTTTTTTTATTCATACCACTCTCATTTAATTGTTTTCCAGCTGCCTGTAAGACGTATTATGAGACGGTATGCAGTAGGGGTGGGTATTGCCAAAGAAGTCACGATTCGATTCGAATCACGATTCACAGGCCACAATGCGATTCTATCACGATGCATCACGATACTTGAATTATTGCGATGCATTGCCATATTTTCTCCTCCATGTTTTGTTTTTGAATGACTTGGCACAGTATCCCACGGCCGAAAATGCTTGTGACACAAGGCAGCGTGCGTCAACACATTTGCAGCAACATCTACTGGACTGGAAGTGGTATTGCACTTGTTTTTGGCTGATGTTCGCCAACCATTCATGCAATTTTATTTATTCATTTTTTTAAATTAATAATCGATTCTTGGCATCAAGAATCGATTCAGTAGATCACGAAAATTAGAATCACGATGCATCATCATCACGATTATTTTGCACACCCCTAGTATGCAGGAGCTTCAGATACACGTTGCTAGCCAGCACGCTGCGTGCGGAGGCCGCCAGGCTATCTGCTCGGAGTCGGGCCAGACGAAAGAGGGTAAGACTTTATTTGGTGACTATTTTTCAGGTGCATTGATAGATGTGTTGTGTCCATATGCAGTGCGCTGATTCGTGTTTTTTTTTTTTCAGCGGCTGAAAGCGAGGCAGAGTGTGCTAGCAGATGAGGAAGTGGAACTCTGTAAGTCCGCCACCGTCGACCTCATGTCCGACGAAGAAGATGGCGTCGTCGGCGGTGTCTCTGGATGGATTGTACGGTCGCCGCCATTTCGTAGGCCAGGTCTCACTGAACTCTGTGTTAAGCTGCAGTCCCGGTTAGAAGCGATGTCGAAGTACAAGGCCACGCACAGTATGCGTCTGCACATCGGACCTGCCTCGGAGGGAATGCTGCCTGTTACCTCCAACCCCGAGGAAGCAAACGGACCGTTCACGGAGTTGTAATTTTTAGATACGCATGTGTTTGGATACCCGTTGTATATAGTTGTGTGTGTTTTAATAAAGCTCTTTCTTTGCATAAACAGCTTCCTGGCAAATGTTCATTTCCTGTATAAATTCATTCATGTCCTTGATGGTAGCATAATAATTGTGTAGTAGTGTAGGATAACATAAATACACAGCATATGAATGAATAAATATATGAATGAATAAATATATATATATGAATGAATAAATATATATATATGAATAAATATATATATGTAAATATATATATATGCCAACCAATCACGAGCGACTTCACTTGTTTAAAAAGAAGTGGTTCCGTCCAATACTCAGTAAGAAAATTAAAGCCTGGCGTGGCCACGTGTGGTTTTGCTGCCAATCACGAGCAATTTCATTTGTTTGAGAATAGTGGTTTCAGCCAATACTGAGAAGGTTATTCAAGCCAGACCTGGCCAGCCGCGCGGGTTTGCTGCATTCATATGCTAATTAGGGCCATTAGTACAGCTGATCGCTCTCCACCTACGTCACTGTCCGTTTCCGACAATTTGTGGCACGACAAACGCGGACAAGCACGGGTTGCAAATTGTCGGAAACTGACGAAAATCAGGCAGATCTGCGGGAGTTTACGGGGGTTTACGGGGACGAAAATCTCACTTTTCATGCAGTGAAACCCGCTACTGGGAGGCTACGATTCTGGAAACTAGTTGTCTTGCAATCAGCAATTCTAGGTTCAGTTCAAGCCTTCTCTCCTGCAAGGCGCTGATATACCCTTGGACATTAACCCCTGTTGCCTACTAGTCTTTATTTTCAAGGTATGAACTTTGTTTGTGATATAAGTGTGGGTGAGTAACTTTAACTCAGACTGCTTTTCACTACCTTAGTTTATAGTTTTTAACTGAAATACGTTTCATATGGATTTTACTTATTGTAAATATATTCTCATATTTAGAATGGAATTTCTTATCCCCCATTAAAAAAAGACATTACCTTTAGTCTAATTAGTTAACCTAAATTGCTCATTGTTGTGAGCGTGCATGGGTTTGTGTCTCTGTGTGTGGCCCTGGGATTGCCTGGTAATCTATCAAGGGTGTACCATACCTTTCACTCCTATTCTGACGAAGATAGTTACCAGCCCCCGTAACCCTAATGGACAAGATGTAGAAGAAGGATGGATTAGATGTTAAAAAATGTACTATTCATAAATGGACTTTGTTGTGTAACAATGATTATGCTTGTATTTACTCTTTCATCTGTTTTCCATCACAGAGTTGTTTGCGCTCACAAAATATGGCTGACAAAAAGCTGAAAATAATTGATTTTCAATTAACTGTATGAAAATATCAACTCAATACACTACATCAAGTTTACTTGTCAGATGGGTCTGTTTGTTCAATGTACTACTGTTTTAAGACACTGCAAATCTTTGTATTTGTGCTCACCTACACTTACAGTCAAATTACAATCCCAGCAACCATTTTCTTTCTGAATTGCTGGAAGATAATGGAGTACCTGGAGAAAACCCACACACGCAAGAGGAGAATTTGTAAACTCTACAGAGAAAGGCCTAGAGAGATTACAGATCTGAATCTGAGCTCTTTTTGCTTTGAAACATATGTAAGCAAGAAGTTTTAGCTGTTGCTTGGATAACCGTCTGCCATGATATCATTTCAATGCATTAAAAAAAAATAAAAAATGTCCCAGTATGCATACACAGAGCTTAAAAAGTCAGATAACTTGCCAAATTTCCCAAGTAAATGCCACCCAGTAAATAGCCATACTTTTCAGGTGTTTAGAAAAACAGGCAATCATTTAACATGCATGGAGTTTGCATGTTCTCCCTGAGCATGCTTGGTTTCTCTTCGGGTACTCCGGCTTCCTCCCACAGTCCAAAAACATGTGTGTTATGTCAATTAGCTTCTCTGAATTCTCCTTCGGTGTGATTGTGTGTATGAATGGTTGTTTGTCCTGTTTGTCTCTGTGTTGCCTGTGTAAGGCTGGTCATTCTAAGCCAGCTAATGTATCATGCATCATCACGTGCAAGCAGGTAAAAAAGATTTCTGAACACATACTCCATCCTCACAAAGTCCTGCATTTGGAATGTCCTCCATCATTGCCAAGGCTGTTATTCTTCTTCTTCCTAATTCTCATATGCACCAATTTATGGAGATATTGTTTATTGTTATAATCAAGTCCACTGCTTAGTATTAGTCACTTTTAGTGTACTGAAATGAATCTTGGTGTTTTGTAGTTTATAGTTTCTTACTTGAAAAAGTTATTGATGCTGCAGCACATTTTCACAGCAGGTACATTTTCTTTCTTGGTTTGAACTTAAAATATTGTGTATTATATGTATATATTTTTTGTGTGTAATCATGCTTTGTGCTGGTGAAGATTCGCAGTCATCCAGGTCATAGTCAAAAAAAAAAAAAAAGAAAGTTTAAAACAATACCACTGGACTTTTCTTTAAACTTGGAAACAAAGTCCAGTGGATTGTTTTGGTTATCATGCCTCATACAGGTATATGATTAACTCAAGCACAACATATGAAATCTGAGGGAAGCTAAACACAAGAAACTGACAAGAAATGTGTATCATTTCTAAGACCAACCCATAAACCCATTACAAGATACTAACCCAAAAATGACAAAATAAATTATAGATATAAGAAAAATGGAATAGCGAATACAATAGAACACAGCCCTCACAAAAAGATAGTCAAGACAATTAACCAAGAACAAAGACGCTACTAGTAGAAAAAAACAGAATAGAAACACACACAATATTTATATATATATATTAGTGCTGTCAAAATTATCGCGTTATTATCGCGTTAACGCAAGGCCATTTTAATGGCGATAATTTTTTTAACGTGAGATTAACGCTATGTGGTTTTATGGTACAATTTTCCAAGTACATCCCGCTGCAGCCTGCGGGAAGGCGGGGCTATTTTCCCCCAGTGTATGCATTTCTCATAGGCTTCGAGAGCGGAGCTCCTCAAGGAAAAAAGACGCTCATACACTGGGTAGCGCTAGTGCCTTTTCTTTAAGCCCCACCACCAACAAACAAGTTGAGTGTCTGGTAACTAGTAGCAACCTGAAATACGCTGAGAAAACAGATTACTGAGGTGAAATGGAATCTGCTACGGCACTCTTGCTGTCTGTGTACGCCACAGGTCAGTATCGTGTGTGTGTGTGTGTGTGTGTGTGTGTGTGTGTATGTGTGTGTGTGTGTGTGTGGGTGGGTGTGTGTGTGTGTGTTCTCATTTTTGTTAAGAGGCTGAAAAGTAACTTTCTAGAGCATAGACTACCTCCATCTAGTAATGTCGGTCTATTGATTTTGATGTATTGATGGAAAATTGTTCATTATTACCTTGGTTAATTGACATCTAATATTAACTGTACTACATTTTACAGCAGTAGGGTAAAATGCTTGACTTTGTTCAAAAGACTGTATTAACTGTAAAGACTGTCTTTTACATCAGCCTGTTTTCAGGGCCTTTTTTTTGGCTACATATTTGTTATTTTTTGCTACATGCCTCCCCATCTTCTTGCCATATGTTTCTATGGCATAAATCAGTGTCTGTGACCTGTTTTCATTTAAAAAAAAGAACATTGGCACAAACCTAGCCTGTATGTATTTTTTGTATGTCATCGAGAGTATTTAAATGATTTTCAATCAGAAAAAAAATGTGTGATTAAAATGCGATTAATCGCGAGTTAACTTAGGCATTGATGCGATTAATCGCGATTAAAAAAATTTAATCGATTGACAGCACTAATATATATATATATATATATATATATATATATATATATATATATATATATATATATATATATATATATTAGGGGTGGAACGGTTCACAAAATCCACGGTTCGGTTCGATTCACAGTTTCTGGTCACGGTTTTCGTTTCGGTTCGATACATGTTGATTGTTACAACCGAAATCCCATAAAAATTTATGGAATTAATGAAGGAATCCCCCAAAAAATAATGGATTGTAATTATTTTAAATGATCCGTGGAAACCCTGGATCATTTCCGTATGTTTTGCTGCTTTGAATTTAATCATCTCGCGCATGCTCTCTACCATCACCATGGGACTCAGAGGGGAGCTGACGAAGCCACAGTCGGGGCTGTAGGCTTTGCTTTGAGCAGCCGGTCTGGAGCGCAGCGGGGGTTGCTGACGGAGTATGAGGGATTTCAGGGTTAGCATGACATGTTGGTCATGTTGCTGTTAGCGTAAACAAAACGTGTGGCACAATGCTTGCACACTGTTGCACTTTTATCCACAACTTTCTTTCCGCCGTCATCGTAGGTCACTCTAAATGCAAAGCGCTCCCATACAGCAGACCTATAAAGTGCTGCTGGCGCGTCTTCCAACTCCTGTTCTTTCCCACTCGCCATTCCGACACAATTCTCCACAACAACTGATTTTTTTCCCTGCTACACCCGGCTAAGCTGCTTCGCTTCTTCTTCTTCTTGTTTACTACTGGTAGTTGGCTTTGGTCGCAGTAGCGCCACCTTCTGCTCTGGAGTGTAAACGCTTCCCCTATGAGAAAAAGGAGCAGCGCATGAACGGAACGAAACACACGTGAACCGAACCGAGACAGTCGAACCGAACGGTTCTGACGGTTTTCATAAATCGTCCCATCCCTAATACATATATATATATTTATATATATATATATATATATATATATATATATATATATATATATATAGTTGTAAAAAAAAAAAGAAGAGGGATGATGGATTTTTTTTGGAAGTATGCATAGCCCAATGAATATAGTCTATTAACCTAAAGCAACATGCATAGTATGGTTGTTACATGTCAGGTATGGCGGTCATTGACCTTAAGCATGGCACCTTACAGTAGAACTGCAGTTCGTCCCTGGACTGGCATGGCATAACTGCCCCTATATATTCCGTAAAAATTCAAAAAATATCCACTGGACTTGGTTTACAAGATTTGAAGACGTTTCGCCACCTCTCCAGGAAGCTTTCTCAATTCAAATGTCTGGATCCGCAGTGAGTTTGAGTCTTATATAGACAATGCCTTGTATCGCTTGGAAACATGCAATGGTAACCGATGAATGGGTCGTTAGTTCCATCGTTAGCCTGTAATATCTGAACCTGTCTACGATTATAGGGGTCGGTCGTTAAAGGGGGGATTGCCATTAAGGGGGGGGATTGTCTCCTGTAATACCTGAAACCTGTCTATGATTGTTAAGGGTTGGTCGTTAAGGAGATATTGTTCACCGGCTGGGGCTGCGGATCCAGACATTTGAATTGAGAAAGCTTCCTGGAGAGGTGGCGAAATGTCTTCAAATCTTGAAAACCAAGTCCAGTGGATATTTTTTGAATTTTTACGGAATGACTTTGACCTGGATGACTGAGAACCTTCATCAGCACATTGCCCCTATATAGTTAGGGACAAATGCAGAGGACAAATTTCCCACTGTGATCAGCTTCATAAGCCCACAGACAGTCAAATGTTGAAAGGGCAATATCATTGCTATTAATGTTACTATTTAGTAGAAATTTTACACTTTCAGTAACAAAATGTCACATAAGATGGTATCGGGATGGTCATTTAACCCCTAGAACCCTACGGACCCACCGGTGGGTCCAGCTGCTACGTGACCTCGTAATTTTAACAAACCCCCAGTATTGATGTAAAAAACACATTTGGCACAGTTTGGTGACATTTATGGATAAATGTGCCAAAATGGCCCCTCCGCCTAAGAAATTTCTCACTAATACCATTCTAAAATAAATATGATTCATCTGATTGATACCAAATTTGGTATATTTTTACACAACATTTAGATTTAAAAGTCTGTACTACTTTTTTGTGCTATAAATAATATTTTGGTAGTGTTTTGCAATGTTTATTTCAAAGAACATTTTGGCGAGGTTCAAAAAATGCAAAATATTTTGTATTTTGTCCCTAATATTTCAGGCAGGGTCAAAGCTACAATGGTGCTGACACCAGAAAACCATTCTATGACATCTTACCTTTACAGACGTACCAAAAGTTTCTTCTTAAATCTAATAGCTGTGAGGCTATAAGTTATTTACTTTTCTGTCTTTTTGTCAGGCAGAAATTTATTTATACCCCCTTAGGGTGTAAGAGGTTAAGAAGGGGGATCAATTTTAAGATTTGTTTAAGAAGGAGGATGCCATCCCCCTCATCCCCCCACAAACCAAGTACACTATATATATATATATATATATATATATATATATATATATATATATATATATATATATATATATATATATATAAAACTACTTGCTCCCAATCGTCAGTGCCTGATTATTCTCGAGCCCTTGGTTAGAGTTTTTTAGCAGTACCTTTAGTGTTCTGATTGGCATGGTCTTTGGCTTCTATTGGATTCTCTTTGTGGACTCAACCTCGATGTGCCTCTTGACTTTGCCATCTGGATTATCCTGCCTTCCTTCATCTTCTCAGATCTGATCTCCCGTCAGTTATTTGTCCTTCAAGGCTTTGGCATCTGGAACTCTCTGTATGGCAACCGCTGCATCTTGTCAGCTGACCGGCTGGTATCAACCTCGTTATCTGGGCACAGACTGTATTCATATTCATCCTCCAACAAGTTTTCATGGTCACTAGCCTGTGTTTCCTCTCTCCAGAGTTACCTGCCTCAGAAGTGCTAGCCGCTGCAACTCTGATTAGTCAGTGTTTTAATAAAGGCTTTTTGAAGTTATCCAAATGTCTGTCTTGCCTGAATACTGGGTCCCTCTGTTCTGAGTAGTGACATATGTGGTATGAACTTCTTACAATATGATTACCGGAGAACAAAATTATCGAACTGCTGTCATTTTGAAACTGACGATCAACACATTGTTAGGGTTCCAGTTTGTGGGGGTTGTTCTTTGTTCTCTTTCAGTGCCTGTGTGCATCCACCAGATGGTGCCATTGTTCCTCTGTTGGCCTGGAGGGCCTCTTCCTGCTCTCAACTACTCACACCTGCAGCTCATTGGTCATCACCATCTGAGGAGTATATGAGCAGCAGACTGTCCACCATCTCCTCGTCAGAGTGTTTGCCAGTATTGGGTACTCTAGCCCCTCTGAGTTTGCTGAGTCTCTAGTCCTAATCTTGTTTCTTTTTGTGAATCTACGGCAGAATTTCTACAGATCCACTGGATAAGCCTGGTCCTTCAAGCCTTGGAAGGAACCCTCTTGTCACGCTGAAAAAAGGAAACAATTCACCTTATCAGAACGCTGTCCACATCAGGAAAACAAGTGACAGTCTGCTCCGCTGTTCCTCAGGACCACCATAGTCTGCCTGTCGACCCTTCAGCAAAGTAATCTCCATATCTGTGCAAGCCTCCACAAACAGGAACTCTGGATCCTCCCCAAGCCACAACAGTGAGTCCTGGTCAAGGTTTTATTCTGATGTTGGCCAGTTTTCCCACCGACCTTGAACTCACCACTTTGATCTCTTCCTAGAGCTACCACTTCCAGTTCACCTGATTGCTGGAACCTCCCTAATCTGGAAAACAATTTTCAGTGTCTTTGTAACAGTTTTTACTAATAAACTGTTAAACATTTCTCAATCTCTGTGAGTGCTTCTGCATGTGGGCCAAACATATTAGACCCATCATGACAGAAATTAATAATAGATGTATTTATTTATTCATAGTGTGTATATTATCAGAACATTTTCTTTCTCAGTTCTAGTGCAACCCTAAGGACAAAATGCTTTAAAGTTTTCTATTGGTAGTTTAAAAACATTACTTAAATAATAAAAAGGACCAGTGCTATCTTAGTTTCCACACCATGGCTGTTTTTATTGTAGGAGGCAACATTTCCTACAGAATGTCTTTTTTTTTTGGTTCATGCAGACAAAGAAAGGTGAAGAATCCTCCTTTTCAGCCAGCTGACCACAGCAAAAAGTGGGGGAGAGGGATCTCTGTGTTGCTATAGGCTCCATAGGTAAAACCGTGGAAACCAGGGCCTGATATTCTCTCTGGAATTTCAATACAACCTTTAAAAACCAAAGGAGAGGTATAATGGAAGACTTTTATCCTCCCATATTTTTAATACCTTTATCATGGTCACGAAGAAATGCCTATTATTGATTTTAAGGATTAGGTATTTTTAACAAAGATACTATCCTAATAAGGATCTCTCCCACCTTTAAGAGCAGACACCAGTACCACCTTCTGACTGGATACTTGTGCGTTAATTGAGGATCTGTGTGTGTCACAGACAGACACAGAGAGGCCAGCGTTCCTTGCCTCCAGAGGCCGAGAGGCTTGCTGACCTATTTCTGCCTGAGAGTAGCTGCTTCATAACAGTCACCCGCACTGGCACCTGGACTGTGACTGTGTGTGTCTGTGAGTGTGTGTGTTAAAGCCATGAACAGGCATGTAACTCAGGTATTGCTGTACATCGCTTTGTTGCTCACCGATGTGAGAGTACGCTCATTCTCTCCTCCTGTCTCCTTTCCTCAGACTCCAGATTTTTCCTAAGGCAGCATTTTCCACTTGCAAGCACACACACAGACACCCACACATGACTCGCCTCTTTCAATCTCTCAGGTGCTGCCTGCTGTGATGTCCAGTGTTGAGTGTAGCTGTATCTGTGTGCGCAGCGGGATCCATGCACGTGCTTTCTCACACTAGCCCACGCGCACACACACACCCACAAGGATCTTTGAGTGCTAAATGTGTTCGCAGCAGGCTAAACCTGATTCAAACAGCTAGCCAGAAAACCTAATGATTGATGATGAGAGTGGAATAACTGCAGCCACAGCAAAATTGCACAACCAGGTTATCTGGGACCTTGAGGCCCTGAGCTGCTTTGGCATAGCCGAAGACCATGAGGTGTCATAGACAGAAAACAAAGTCCTGCATGTATCGTCCAATCTGGACACAGATGGTGTCGGTTTTTGATATGGGGGACAGCTGCACACATAGCATGTAAAAACAAAGTCATTTGTTTGTTGGAGCCTTCGGTTGGGTGTTTGCAATAGTACCTCAGCAAGCTTAACTTATCTAACATTCTTGAGGTTGTAAAAAAGCAGGGCAAGATTAAAATAAATTACCATTTACTAATAATGATCCTGAATAAAGATGATCAAACAGAGAAATTATCAAAAAAGAAGATTATCTTGTCATAAAATAGGAACAAAGTGACTCAATATTACTCCATGAAGTTGTCTGTTCCTATTATATCATACCAGGTGGGTCTCTGTCACCCCTTACCTGGAGGAATAGTGGTTCATTGTTTATTTAGACATAACAAGGTAAGTTAGGCCAGATGTAAGTCTATGCCGACCGAAAAGACTTTTACGCATTTGGGCTGGGCAAGAAAATAATATCTTGGCTCAGAAACATGAATAAAAAGGGGCAGTTTTGGAACACATTTAAATTAGGCAAATGGAGCACAGCCTATATACAAGTTGTGGGATTTCAAATTAAAAGCTCATTCAAAATATCTCAATGTTAAAAGTTTGTTAGGTGTAAACTTTATTATTATTATGATAGATAACTTTCCTGAATCATACCAAAATGCAAAAAAAAAAAAATATGTTTTAATGTTTTATTTTATCTCCCTCTTGTTACAAGGATAAATTACTTAAAATCTGTTAGGGATGGAAGAAATTGAAATGGAAAGATACTGGGCAGTTTACAGAGACACAATGTTAAAGAAATATATTCTTCTTGATATTGGGTATGATACTACAACAGTCTTTCTCTTTCAGATAAACAACACAATATGCCATAATAATATTGTACTGACAACACATGCAACAATGAACACCCTCTGCAGGGGTGTGCCAAATGTTAATAAAACCTACTGTAATTCATAATTTCAGGGCTTTCTGTTCACTATAGGGACTATACAGATGACACACATATTTACATTGCAATTTCACTAGGTGACTCTAAACCAATCAGAGTATTGGCTAGATGCATAGAACAGATGTGTAATTGTGCCATATTTTTTCTCCAACGGACTAAAGTAAAATCTGATTTAATAATGTTTGGACCACATGAGGGGAGATCAAGAGTTAGCATACAGCTTCAGCTGCCACAGCTAGAAAGCACTGAAATCTTGGTGTCGTGAGGAACTCAGACCTGAACCTTCAGAGGCACCTAATTGCAGTTACTAAGTCAGCCTTTTATCACCTGAAGAACATTTCCAGGTTTAAAGGATCTAGAAAGGCTTATTCATGTATTTATGCTTAGTAGAATTGATTATTGCAACAGTGTCTTCATAGGTTTGCTTAAAAAGTCTGTCAGACAGCTGCAGCTGATCCAAAACGTTGTTGTCCATGTTTTCACTTGAACTAAGAAAGTAGGGCACATCAGCCCGGTTCTGAAGTCCTTCCAATTGCTCCCTGTAGCTCAGAGAACAGATTTTAAAATCTTTTTGTTAGTCTATAAATCACTAAATGGATCAGCACCTCAATGCATACCAGATTTGTTGTCAGTACATCCACCTCCCAGACAACTCAGGTCTTTTAGTCCCAGCCTACTCTGTACACCCAGAACTAGAACCAAACATGGAGAAGCAGCACTTAGTTCCTATGCTTCACTTATCTGGAACAAACTTCCCGAAGACTGTAAATGTGCTGGAAGCCTAAGTTCTTTTAAGTCAAAGTTCAAAACCCGTTTGTTTACAACTGCCTTTGATTGTTGAAGTTAAAATGTTGACTGAGGTATTATTATTTTAGGTTTATGGTCAAACCATTTTATTTTCTTGACTACCTGATTTTTTCTTGTTTCTATCTTTACTTGTTTTTATTTTCCTTCTAGTTTACTGTTTAATTCATGTTAAGCACTTTGAATTGTCTTACTACAAAATTGTGCTATACAATTAACTTGCCAAGCCTTGCCTTATTCATTGACCACATTGCTACCTCTGCACTGATCTCTGTTAATACTTCTTCAGGAAATTTGGACTAAAAAGAGTTGAAGTTTAGCTCTGTTTGAGAGACCCCACTTTAGAGGATGTTGTTATTACTGTGTGGTGGATTCTGGGGCAAAAGAGTCAAGGAGAGATGTAGAGGCGCCTGGCAGCCTAACGAAGTCTGGCCACTTCAACTTCTATCCAAATGGTTAAATAACAAAAAAAAAAAAACTTCTTTCTAGCTAGCTCGATTAATCTTTTGAAAAACGTCTTACGAAATAGGTAACCTGGCTGTTTATTTTATAAATAATAAACATGAGATTTATAGGTTATGTGTTTAATTCTTACATCTGAAATCATTTTATAAAACATGGCATTATTTATAAGACAAATACATTTTTCGCTTCCTGATGTTTATGATAAAATACATAATATAAAGCTACAGGTTTTTGTTTTCTTTTGGAAGAAAGAAGTATTTGCCCACCACTGTGCATGTTAATGCCCCTGATTTTTTCCACCCTCTGTTTGTGTTGCAGCTACTTTAAGACAACTTTTTTGCTGAAATGCTGAGGAGGCAGGCAGGTAAGCAGGCACATCAGCAGTGGGGCAGAGGTGCTGTTAGTCTGATGAGCAGTAAAGCTGTCAACACCAGAATAGCTGGGAGGAGATGCATTTGCTCTCATTTTTACCAAGCCAGAATCTACATTGCCTAATATCTACCATGTATGCCTAATTCTACAGAACCTCTACAAACCACATTTTGAACTTTAAGAGTGAAATACGATGCAGGGGAAGCTAAACTCTCAAGTCAAGGCAGGTGTCGTACATCTCCTGCTCTGGTTGGAGTGCGTCCTCGGCTGTGGAAGACTAGATTTGTTGTTGTGATAAAGGATGAGGAAGGTGTTTCTCTTCTACCAAAAAGTGTGAAGGAGTCTTTCCCACTGACGTAAGCCTGAGGAGCATTCTCATAGAAGGCAGTGATGTAATGCTTTATGAAGGTACCAGTCAGTCTCTTTCTTTTTCTTCCTCCTCCTCCTGTGTGTCACACTGTTTCTCCCTCCCTCATTTTCCTTCTCTATTCTTTCCTTTGTTTTGTGTTTTTTTTTCTCTCTATCCTCCTTACTTGGCAGCCTCCTGTTTTACTCCTCAGGGATCCTTGAAACCAAACACAACAGCGCCCTCGCTTGGTGGATGCCATAAACTACGTGTAGATGTGTCAGCTGTTGCTTGTGTACTTTGTCTTCATGTGCACATACCTTCCATCTGTCCACAAGTATACTGCTACACATTCTTTCCCCCCTTTTCATTTCATTCTCTAAAATTCCATTCAGGATGCCGGATTGGTCCTTCAATGATTTGTTATTTTCAAGACTCACAGGCAGCTCCTCTGTCATTGTAACTGCCAAAAACGTGAAACATTTTTTAGACTCAAGTCCCCACTAAGGAATCCAGAGAAAATGCTTCTCCTTCTACTCTCCTCCTCTTCTTGTCTTCCTTTCTTGTTCTCCATCTTCATCAAAGAGAGGAGTCACCAGCTCTTTTTGCCTCTGGGAGACCCCACAACAAGACACACTTTCTTCCCCAGCCTTTTCTGAAGATACAACTGAGACAGAAACGGAAGAGTTCCGTGCCAGCTGTCATGTTTCATTTTGGGGACATTTCGTTTCCTAAATGACCTCTATAAAACCCCCCACTGATTAAACAGAAGCGTAAAAAGTCTTTAAAAAGTTAATCATTCACTCCTTAGCTTACTGTAGCAGATTCAGTTGAATTTTATTAATATGGTGAAAACTTACAAAAGAGGTTATTCAATTCCCTTTATGTACATAAATGAATGTTCCATTGCTTCCTATTTTCCTATAGAATTGAATTACATATAATTGTATTCAGTCTAATTATTTAAATGATCAGGTTCAGGTAATATTTAAATTACAAAAAGAAAAAAATATATATACATGGAAACCGAGCCAAATACACCACATGACTTACTTTGCAAAAATACCTCTTCCTCAGTAAACACAAAGTGAGAGGGTAAAGTTAGTTTTTAGTTTTACCAATTCATGTAATTGCAGCAATCTATCATACACATTATGCATATGGTCATAACTGAAATGAAAAGTAAATTTCAACAGGAGGAGAACTCTAAAAAAACCTGACTTTAACTTCTTTATCTAAAAGGCAAGTTAATTGCTGCAGTACGTAGCTCCTTTATTGAGTTCTTTAAGCAGAATTACATAACTACATAGATAAGCTCCAAAACCATTATACATTTTAGTCAAACTAACAGGTCCTTCAATTTTTTTCCAGGAATCAAGAGTACCTTTTTCCTTCAAGGCAACATTGCCAACTGTTCCATCATGCAGCCCTAAAATAGAAGCAGGATGAATAAAGCACTTTTAGACTTTAGAGTTTAAGACTGACTAAGCACTTAGCTTAGTAGATGCTCTGCTGCAAATATAACTTTACCCTTTTTCAAAGCAGAAAATGAAATGGCATTTAGGTTTTTATGTATTTATAACATGTAGGTAGCACTAAACCCTGTAGTGCTATGCCTTGCTACAAGTAGCCCTGATACATAAAGGAATTAATCATTACTTAAAACAAACTGTAATCTGCCAGACAAATATTTGATATCTACCTATTTTCCAAGATTTTAAATGGAACAGGAATATAGAACTTTTTACTCATTCTAAAAACTTACACAAAATTAACTTTATGTTAATAAACTGTTTTAAAACTACTTGTGGCACAATTATTAGTAACCTAATATGTTGCATTATTACAATGCTAAAATATTTGGTTCAGCCCGAGCGATTGGGGCCAGATCATTATTTGTTTTCCGTTTGTCTGCTTGGTAGCGTTAGTTTATTCCTTGGTTGATGTCGTGGTTCATGGCGGCCATGCTCTAATCGTATCCTGGTCCTTCTCCGCTGAGCCCTCAGGGTTTTGGCCCGCAACGCGGAGAAGGTCGCTTTTATTCCTGTAAGCCTGGCTCCTGGGAGGAGACCAGTTTAAAGTTTCTTGCAGAAATTCTGGTACAACGTCTTCAATTCATAAAAGACTTTGTTATCAATGTATCAACCTCCTAAACCACCCAGTTGGCACTGTAGTTCAAGCCTACTCTGTCGACCCAGAACTAGAACCAAACATGGCGAAGCAGCTTTTAGTTCCTATGATCCACTGATCTGGAACAAACTCCTAGAAAACTGTTAAAGTGCTGATAGTTTTTAGTCAAAGTTAAAAACTAATTTTCTTAGAACTGCCTTTGAATGTTAAAGTTAAACTGTTAACTAATGTTTCAGCAGTTTAAGTATATGATTCAACTGTTTTAATTGCTTGACCACCTGCTCTTATGTTTTTTTTTGTCTTTACTTACTTTATTAACCTTCTATGTTACTTTTATTGTTTAATTAATGGAAAACATTTTGAATTGCCTTTGTACTGAATCGTGCTATACAATTGCCTTAACATGCCTTTACTGTTAAATTTGAACAAATATTTGTTTAATGTCCTTTGTATTTTTAAAGAGTTTATCTGTGGGATTGGCGGCCTAGTGGTTAGGGCATAGAGCTTAGAGCATAGAGCATAGAGCCGGCATTATAGAGCATTTCTATTTTCAGCCAACGATGTCTACCAGTTTGGTTATAAGCTGAAGCTCTAAGGAATGATTGCAAGTGATCATTTTAAAAACTTTCTATCAAGAAAAATCTTTTCTAATTAAATGATCCATGACAAAAGTCCAGTCTTTCCTTTGTTCCTGACATTCCTCATCAAAATGCATCTGTTTTTTAAAGGTCGCAGCTGACGCATGTGAATTAGTGACACACCACATTACTCCTGATGTGTTTCCCTCATACGTCATAGAACCTTCAGTGCCAAAACGCCTAATCTTAGCTTAATCCAATCCATTCCAGTGATATGGCTCTTGGTAAAATACGACAACACATTTACATGTGTGAAAGGAAAAATGTTCATCTGACTTCCCTCCTAAACAACTGGCTGCCGTGTACATAGGATCTAATGACTGTTATGGAGACTTGTTGTCTCTGCTGTTTTCTTTCATGGATAGATATAGATGTGTACTATTTCATGTCATAAATTTTCTACAACGTTTAAAGTAATCCTCTTACTGTAAATATAAGTAAATTTAAGCCATAAGAAGATTTTCCCTAATTAATGAAAATAATTACTTAAATGCTGTATTCTCATCCTTTTCCCATTTTGAATAGTTGCCAAAAATTAGATGCTTAAAAAGTTGTTTATTTATTTTCCCTTTGGGATTAATAAAGCATTTTTGAGTTGAATTGAATTAAAGAAATGGGATACTCCAAGCTTTTAACCTTGGTGGCAAAACAGGAAACTGTAGCTACATTGAACATTTTAAAATTAATCCTAATATCATTCTTCTTTTAAAGAGGCATTGTAATCAAAACAACAGTTGGCTTTTTGTTTAAAAAATCTACTGAAGTATAAGCATATATGTATATGCTTCTCACATGCATACACCAAGACTCAAGTGCAGGAGGGGTTCTGGGACAGGAAGCCCACAACATAAATATCCAATTACCAAACACATCAAAAGCACAAAGGATGAAATATTGATAACTTTGAGATATTTATGTAATCCACAATGGTGTCTTATGTAAGCGTTCCATTTACAAGGAGGAGCAGAAATGTTCAGCGAGGTATTGTTTTTTTTTTCTTCTCTTTTTTTAACATAGCAGAAAAAAAAAGTATATCTGTTGGCAGACTATGTCGGTAGCATCTGAGAGCACAGTGGCTGAGAGCGTTCGATCAAATGTGACTCTGAGTCTTCCTCTTTTTCACATTAAATGAAACACTCAGACCAGCAGAAATAAACACAAAGTGAGTGATGACTTCACCAGAAGTGAAGCTCTGCTCTGGCATTAGACGGACATTTATGATAGCGAGCGGCTGGGGTGTTTTATTTGCCAGTTCATACTCGCCTGTCATCCTTTGGTGATGGAGCCTCTTCCAAGCATATGGAGCTGATTGGGAGTGGGGGTGGTTTGGGCTTCTGTCTTCATGGCTCGGCTTTGAGCTGCAGATCATATTCTTAGTGCAAAGGCACAAACAAGCAAGGAAATGTGGATTCTCTCTAATTAATTGTACATTTTCTCCACTTGAAGTGAGTATTCTGAGAGATGTGGGCATGTAGAGCCTGCATGTGTGAGGAAGAATGGGGGGGGGCAGAGCAGAAAACTGAATATATTGACTTAACTTCCGTGCCTTATCAACAAGCCACTCTTCATGGCTTTTCCTTTGAAACTGCATTTTCTAACTAATGTAGAATAAATTATAGCTCTAAATAGGAATAATAATGAGAGCATACATTATTTCTGTTGTTGGTACTCGTTGATGTTGTTGTTTGTGTCTGCAAGAAGGCTTAGATCTTCTTATATGCAGGGGAAAAAAAGGTAACTTCTCTGCATGTTTTATAAGTTTGGATGATGTTAATGGTGACCCAAAAAGATGTCCTAGATATTTAGGGAACATCCTTTTGAAAAATTCTTGAAGCTACAGACACAGCGGCAGAGTGAGCGGAGGGAGAGAGAGAATGGGGGAAGTGGGAAACAGGAGAGAATGATTAGATGAAGCACCAATTCTCTGTTAGGAATGACTAATATATCTCATTTCACAAAACAAAACCTTTCTTTATTCCCCAATGTTTCAACATTCACTGCATTTGGTTCTTTTTAGAGCGAGTGGCAGATCATACGGTGGGGTGTGCAAAATAAAATCCTTCATATCTTTTAAAGGATATATATGCTGCTCCCAAACCGTCCTTGTTACCTCCCACTGGCAATTCACAGCAGGGGAATTCCTAAACCTATTTTTAATTTTTCTGTCAATCTATGAGCTTGCCTGGTCTTTTATGCGACTAATGTTTCAGTATCAACACCCTGGACAGACCACACATACAGCCCTTGATTATGTGATTATTTTCAGTCACATTATTTTACTGTTGAAAAATATTCACATAATGTGAATGAGGCTCCTAACTAAAGGCTTATTGAAAATCTGCAAAGGGAGTTAAAGATTAGGGTAATAACAAATAGTCCTTTTAATCTCAAGGACATGGCGCTAAACCAGGGTTTGATAGCTGCAATCCCAAAAGAGAATATAGTTGACTAAATATTGCAAAGAATACTAGAAACATACTTTAGTCTAGATAGTACAAAAAAGATGCAAAGCTTTTTTGTCTTCTGAAAAGATACTTGTTTCATTCCCTGTCAGAAACTAAACTTCTTGTGGAAATCTAAATTAATATAAATCTAAATCTATCAAGGGTGTGAATAATTTTGCACTAAACTGTTAATAAAAAGGAACATATTTTGGATATGTATTTTGTTTATTTAATCCGAAAAGTATACATATTGAGCTGATAGGTGTTTGGGGCCCATGCATTAAAGTTTATGTTCATGCATTTAGCAGATATTTTTATCCAAAGCGTCTTAAAAAATAGACACAATGCAACAGTTATCATCAATACGACAATAAGTTATTTAGGGGCATATCCCTAGTCAGAAGCAGCGGTGACGGCAAAGAGATAGAAGGAAGTACACAAAGAGTTGCAGAGGGGTGGTACAAAGCTCTGGGTTAGAGTTAGGATATGAGATGCTCTTTGAAGAGGTGGGTCTTTTAAACAAAAAGTAAACAATAAACAGCAGATTTGGAACATGCAGTAGGTATATAAATTGCAATCTTTGAATTCCATTCAAGCAAATTTAATGGTACACCCTAATAATGTGGGGAAGATAAATTCATGAGGATATGGTTTAAGGTTTTTTATTTAATGCATGTTTCTGGTTGACAGTTTGTAGTATTCTATCATGACCTGAGGAATGGTTATCTGAGATGGGATCCCAGCTAAGTCTTTCTGTAGAAGTAGGAATAATATTAAAATTTCTCCTTTCCCCATTTCCCCATCTTGTCCTGTAGAAGATGTTTAAACTCTTTAGGAATGATTCTTGATAAGTGTCTAAAATCAGAAACAGATACAACAAATCCATAAATAATGTTTTAATATATGTTTAAGGTCTCCAAAAATGACTCAACTGTTTTTTCATTGAAATGGTAAGAAATGCCATTTAAATTTCAGTCAAATGTGTGGTTGAATCGTATATGAACGCTTAGGTTTCTTTTTTACAGTTGCGCCTGTAATACACTACATGATTGCAAAACCTAAGATACTCAGGTTTTGCACAAAATAACCCTTAATATCTGATAGTTAAACCTGCAGCAGATGTCCTTGAAATTATATAAACATGAAATAATCACCAATATTTTAATAGCATAATTTTTTTTAAATCAAATTTTATATTGGTATGTAGAAATAAGATGCTTACATTATTTGTAACATGCATCTCAAGCTTTATTTAGATTTTTCCATTGGTTTAAAATGTCTTTCATACTCTGTATTTTGGGGGACCTCATTCTCTGTTGTTAAGATTTCAGCTGATTTGAAATATTTAGATTTAAGCTCCAAAATGCCAATCCTTAATTCTTCATTAAAACAGCATTTTTCCTGAGATGGCCTTTATTTGGGAGTAAGAATACAGAAAATGGAGTTTTCATGCACCAAAAGAACATGACTGTGGCAATGAGGGCTTTTGCTGTGCTGAATTCTTGCAGAGTTGAGTCGGTACGTGGAGAAGTATCCTCTTTTTATGGACGGGTTGCTGAATCAGCAACAGATAGGGACAAGGTAATAGGCAGCATGTACCTGTCGTCCAATTTTAGTCAGGCAGCTGATACTTAAAGTGACATTATGCAAGTTTTTACTGAAAAATACCCTTAAAGTTTCCTTTTTATTTGACCCTTTTAATAAAGCATTTTTTATGGAAAAGACTGACTGCACCGAACTACTGAGATACTTCAGGGCAGATGCATCTATAACCCTGCAGCCTATTTTTCTTAATATAGCCAAACACGTTCAATTTAAATGGTTCCTACCTTGCAAATAATTGAATTTTTTTCTGGTATATTCATAAGTGCATAGAACCCTAAACTTAGGGTGAGTCTTGTGAAGAATATGCCTTTAACTGTTTGCTCCCCTGCTCACTTTAACCTATCAAATACAGCTGATCTACTCAGTGTTATCTTACGGAACTGGCTAACTCAGAAGTTTCTGTCTTTTCACATACATATTCTAAATCGATAAATAGAGCAAGTCCGTTATACAATATCAAGTCCTAGTAATAAACCCCTCAAAAAATCTAGAAGTGTTTAAAAATATTATTAAATTGTATTAAAATAAAAAACTTAAATGTATTAAACATTAAAAACTGATAAAAAAAAAAAGATTTTTTTCCCTTGCTTTTCAGGGCAAGAAAAAAAAAATACATTTAAACAAGGTTTTTTTTTTTTACACATTTTGTTGGTAGAGAAAAAAATAGAAACAGAAATCTAAACCAAGAGCTTATTTACATTTATTTTTTTTGCTTTGTGTTGGTGGAGGAATAAAAAAAAATAGATATCTAAAGTAATTTATTTTCTTTGTTTTTGGCATGATATATAAAATATATAATCTTTTTTTCACTCCCCTTTCATGGCAGGAAAAATATTACTTATTATCTTGATTGTTTTCTCTTTTTTTTCTTGCCTTTCTGTCATGATGGGTTTAAGGTGCCTAACCCACATGCAGAAACAACTCAGAAACAAGGGGAAAGTTTAGTGATTTATTACAAAATGTACAAAGTAAAAGAACACGGGTTCTGGGTTCTGCGGTCTGGTCACAGGAGGATCATCACTGCTCAGAAGGGATTCAGATCTACAGGGGGTGGGAACCCTGTGAGTCCAGAGGCTTATCGGCAGGCAGAGGGCTGAGGCAGGCAAGAGCAGAGGCAGAGACTGAGACTGAGTGCAGGCAGGCAGATTCCCAGCCGAGGTTTCTCTCTCCAGAGTTTTCAGGTTTTCAGGTGAGTCAGGATCTGAGAGACAGGGAGAAACAGGGTCAGACAGGTTTCACAAAACAGGGTCTAGATCAGGCAGGCTGGCTCAGATTCGGCTAACCATTACTGGCAAACACTCTGGCAGGGAAGTGTCAGTGTCCTCCTCCTTAAGTAGGTCCTCTGACGAGGAAACAGGTGTGTAGGTGAGCACAAGCCCTCAGGAAGGGATCCTCGGCGCCCTCTGGTGGACAAGCCTCTGGATCCCAACCCTTTCAGGGCATCCGTATAGAGCACATCAGTATGTTCATCTATTTGTCTTCCGTTTACACCGGCAGGGTTGTGGTGGAACTGCAGAAGAGGCGAGATACACCCTGGGCAGGTTGCCACTCCATTACAGGGCAAAGCAGAGACACACAACCATGCACACTCACACCTAAGGACAATTTAGAGAGACTGATTAACCTAACAGTAATGGTTTTGGACAGTGGGAGGATGCTGGAGTACCCGGAGAGAACCGCATGCTGGAGTACCCAGAGAGAACCGCATGCTGGAGTACCCGGAGAGAACCGCATGCTGGAGTACCCGGAGAGAATCGCATGCTGGAGTACCCAGAGAGAACCGCATGCTGGAGTACCCAGAGAGAACCGCATGCTGGAGTACCCAGAGAGAACCGCATGCTGGAGTACCCGGAGTACTTGGAGAGATGCATGGAGAGAACATGCAAACACCATGGAGAAAGACCCTTTTTTAACCAAAAAAACAACAGTGCAACAAATTGTACCTACAGCCTCCACATCAGTAAATGCATGGAGTAATTACACCAAAGGCTTCTTCTGGTTCTTAAATGAAGGTAGGACAGTTCAAGCTAGAACTGTAACTCTACAAATGCTTGCTGGATAATATATATGTAAATTTATATATGGCGTAAAAGCCGGTGGGTCAGGATGGAGGTGCATGCTCATTATTTACCTCCAACAGGTTCTTATTATGGAAAAAGCATCTGACCTTTCAACAAAAATGTGTGAAATACAGAGGACAGCTTCTATGGCTTTTATAGCAAAATACAAGGTCCTACTTCTCACTCCCCTGCTGCACATCAAACTCTTAGCAGTTTGCAAAGAAAATTTGTTTTAATTTTTGGAGATAACATTGTATTCTAAATGAAATGTTCAGTTTAAAGCAATGTTGTTGTATTAAATGTGATTACATTCCTGACTGTGTTAATTTTGCAGTTACTTTCAATTATAGAACCCACACTTTTGCAGTAAATGATTATCAGGGTTGCAACTGTGTTAATCCCCTTCTGTAGAAAGGTTACATGGAAAGTCTGAGGTTCTGCTCCTTGGTAATACAAAACCTAATGTGAAGCTCATGTGACTGCATTAACCATTCATTGCTTACGCTGAGGCAATCAGCGAGGAGATTAGAAATGTAAGTTTGAAACTGCTTTAAAAGCCTTTGGTAGAGCACAAACGCAGAAAATAAATTTCTTAATTTCTCAAACAATTTGCTGCCCTTCTGAAACTCCCAAGTCTCAGTTGTTGTGTGATTTTGTTTTTTCATTGAGAACAGAGACTTTTGATGAGCAGGAGTGCAGATTTTGGCAGTGAACTGTCAAATGATTCCCACTGAAGCAAAGATCACAGAGCAGCACCCCTAGTGACTTAAAAACCTACGCAAAGACCAGAGAGAATCAAGCTGACACATTCCTGTACAAACACAGACCGAGGATGGGTCTATATTACTTTTTATAAATTCCAAACCTCAAGTGTTTATTCAGCCTTAAAAAAATAAAATAAAATAAAGTAGTGGGTTGAGAAATTTGATCTAGGTTTGTAGTTTTATAAAGCAGCTTTTTTGGCACAAGAATAAATGGAGCCTATGGTCAGGATCAGCAGATTCAACGGAAAAACACAATACAATAAATATCCTTAACTAAGAGTGTGATTATTTAGCTGATTGCAGAGCAGCTGTAGAACATGGTGACTCAGAGGTATCCAGACAAACAAGATTAAGCAAACAGGAGAAATCATTAAAAACAATATCCGGTTCACCTCAGCTTTTTACCTGGAGAAAATAATATGAAGATTTCATTAAACTATCATATTATCTTCAACATTTAATTTATTTTGACAAAATGAAGTCCTTAAAGCTTATCTTCTTAACCCATGGAGTCTGATTTCCCTGAATGAAAAGATCTAATTATGTTCTGCACAAAAGGCTCCATTTATGTCATCACTGTTGAAGGAGTTGAGTATTCATTGTATTAATAAGTGTTATAACAGGATTCAGTGATCAAAACATGGAAAGATAGAAAGGGTTACATTTATTGTGTGGATGACTGAAATTGGTTTGTAGGTTTTGTGATTGTTTCATAATTTTTTTTCTTTTGCTGTTTTGAATCTTGTTTTTCTTGATTGAATCATTTATGACCAAATTCAAACATAGCTCTGTCAACCTCCGATTTAAAATGACTTTCATTCAGAAAATAAATTGTTTTTTTTTTTAACGGAAATCAAAAATCTGAATTTAAAAAAATAACATAACAATGTAATATAGTATTATGTTCTAAAAGTTTCATAATTATTCTCCTGAAAAAAATCAATGGAAAATCCATACTGACAACGTTTTCTGTTGGCCTTCAAAATAAAAATAAAAATGTCTGGCCTTCAAATGGTTTTTGTTAATTACATTAAATTATCAGTCGTATTGGCGTCAACATTAAATATGGTCATAGAGTAAACCTCTTAGTAGAAAAAAAAATAGAAATCTAAGGAGGCTTAACTGTACATTTATGTCTATACCCAAATGCATCCATCCATCCATCCATCCATCCATCCATCCATCCATCCATCCATCCATCCATCCATCCATCCATCCATCCATCCATCCATCCATCTTCTTCCGCTTATCCTGGGTCGGGTCGTGGGGGTAGCAGCTTCAGTAGGGAGGCCCAGACGTCTCTCTCCCCAGGCACTTTGGCCAGCTCCTCCAGGGGAATCCCAAGGAGCTTCCAGGCCGAGAAACATAGTCCCTCCAGCGTGTCCTAGGTCTCCCCCTGCGCCTCCTCCCAGTGAGACGTGCCTGGAACACCTGACCAGGGAGACATCCAGGAGGCATCCTTAATCAGATGCCTGAGCCAGCTCAAATGGCTCCTCTCGATGTAGAGGAGCAGCGGCTCTAATCTGAGATAGTAGATAGATAGTAGGAAAGCATAGAAATAAAAAAATAGGTGTGAGGCAGTCAAGCCAAAAAGTTGGCAGAGTCATCATTTTGCATGAAAAACTGAAGTGAGATGTCTGTAAGTTTAATATGGGATGCAAGCACTGTACAGTACAGTCCCCAGCTTCAGTGATTTCATAAGGCTAAGCTTCTTATTTGTCCAGGGAAAGAGGAGGAAGTCTGTGGAAATGTTTTTGAGCAGCTTCGAGAGGTAAAGACAGCACTTTATCTAGAACTATAGAAGCGTTCCGTGGAGGCCAAGCCTGTCTGTGTCTTGTTCCTGCTGACATTAACCCAATGATTGCTGGACCTTTTCAGTAACGATTAAAGTCTGTAAAAGCCTGTTAATAGTTTGTTTATATAAGTCAGGTAGGAGGCTGCACAGAGACACCTAAAAAAAATACAGGAAAGGTGTACCTGAGGAACAGGTTTGGACCCTGAACTTTGATCAAATACAGTGATGTATTGTAAGTGCGAATAGACAACTTTTTAAAAAAAATCCAGAGATAAAACAACATTAAATTTAAATAAATGTATTTACACTAAAAAAGTAATTTTTGATTTAGTGTAAATAATACTGAGGTCAAGGCAACAAAGTGTTATTTGTCGTTGAGTCAGATTTCAGTTCTTACTCTGTTTGTCTGACCTGGGTTTTCCTTGCCTACAAAATTATTCTACAAACAAAGACCCACTTTTTTACTCCCATAAAGTATATTTTGATTTCAACTTCATTGAAAATGTATTCTTAAAGTTTTCAAACATCAGGATTTTTTGACAGAATATAACAGACAATGGAACATGTGTTGAGGTTAGTGTGAAAAGTATCACGGTTAGTTAAAGAGAACCTACAAAAACTACTGTGACTTAATATGGGTTCCCTTGCTGTCTTTTACATAATCACACCTTTTTTTAGATTTTTAGCAGCCTTATATATAGAACTTTGTCTTTTGTATGGCAATCTATTTTCTCTACTTCTGTGTCAGGTCCTGGATACAGCATTGGTTACCCCTTCATTTCACAGCTTTCCTATAATTGCTCCTCCAAAGTGTTCAGAGTGTGTGACATGCCGCTGATACTTCACTACAGCCCTTATAGGAGTCTCAAAAGCATTTGACATTTCACTGCTACTCTACGAAGCAACACCTGGTGCTCTGACACTTATTTAACATGGAAATGTTTGGTCTTGTCTCTGCCTTGTACTGTATCTTGATCACTTGGGAATGTTCAGCTGACTTGGACAAGCCCAAACAATCTACTGGTTCACGGAACCAAAACCTCAGATTTGAGCATTCTTTTCAAAAGTGGTGGCAAGTAAAAACGGAGTATATTTTCTTAGGACATCATGAGATATTCCTTTTGGAAGGGACTCCTGGTGGTTTTGCTAATGCAACACCTTACATCTGAAGGTAAGGTGGTGTTATTAGATATGTTCTGATAATCATGGACTTAAATTTTTAACTGTGTGTAACATTTGACTTGACAGTCTAGGGTCTCCTATTCTAAATGAAGACACGAATAAGTGAGGATATCTCTTTAGTTTATGAGGTAAAAGGATTTAGTTTCCATGATATTGTAACATACCAACATTTTACAAATTTACATCTTGATACTACTGAAATATTTCCCTACCATATGTCATACCATTCATTGCTCTGGTTTTAGCTAATTTTATTATTGCCACAGTGCATAAAGTAATACCATGCGCTTAAAGCTAATTTCTATACTTGTTTTCTAAGGCAGAAAATACTGACTTGACTATTATAATTTTTAAGCCCTAAGATTTGTGATTTGAAAACCAAATGAGTGTCACAGTTCATTTATTTTTTTTACAATCAACACATATTTACTTGTCTTGATACTAAAGTTGTTATGTTAACTAAAAAGGAACTCAGTAAAATCAATTACATCAGTTTTTAAATTCTAATGAAAAAAAAAATCTTAATACAATATGGTAGTTTTTTCAGGGTTATACAATGCAGAAAGGCTTAAAAACAAGAGATTTATTTCTTTATATAGGGTATTGGCCATCTATACCCACATTTGGTGCAAAAGCTAAACAAAAATTTACTGTGATATAAAGGTCAGTGGAATTTCACCCAACACTGACAAAAATGTACAATGAAGAACCTAAACCAGCTGTCATTTTTAGAATGGGATACTTTAACATCATCAAGTATTTAAAAAGGTTGGTTGTTGCTGTAAAAATGTAACTTTTGATTTTAACATTTCATTTACAAGGAGGACACTGCTCTGGTATTATAACTTAATTTTTTATTTATTTTTGAATTAAATATTTTAGCCACTTTGTACCTTTTAAAAGAATTGTACTTCTACTTTATACCATGATAGACCATTTTTGATCTGAGAGCGGAAAAATTGCTCTGATGGGCCAGATTTGGCCTTAACTTAACTTTGACTCATGTCACTTAAAATAACCTCTGCAACCTTTTGCAAATATGACGTAAACACAAAAAGAAGAAGAAGAAAAAAAAAGCTGAAACATCATGCTCCATGAATTCAGGAAGAAATGACAAGCAAAATCAGTGGCATTTTTTTTTTTCTTGTTGAAAAGGGGTATAGAGCAATCTCTAAGACTTTTGAAACTCTATGTAAAGGACAGTTAGAGCCAAGATCCACAGATGGAGGAAACAGGGAATACTAAAAATTACCATGGATTGTTGGCCAACCAAAATGATATAAAGAAAACAATAATAAAAAAATCTGAAAGTTACAAAGCAACTAAAACACTGCAGACCTCTCTTATCTCTGTTTAGGTAAGAGTTCAGATTTCAACAAAATAACAGAGACTAGGTTAAAATGTGCCCAGGCAAAAAAAAAAAAAAACATAAAGACCCATCTTACACCAGGGAAAGTTTTACATGGATTGATCAGACAAAAATGTATACATCTTGGAAGTTGTATATAATATTTTAATTATGTCATCAAACTAACACAATACTATAGAACTGGTTATGGCTGTGCAGTGGTCAGGGCTGCTGACCATCAAACAACCAGTAGTTGCTTCAGAATCTGGATTGATTGCTGAGATAAATGTAACCATGTAATCTTCTTTTTACCAGAAAACCCTAATTAAAAGTAAAGCATCAAAGTAGGTTTGTGGGTTGCCGATCACGCTATAGCGTGAGCTGAAACCGTTGGTTTATTTTTTGGAATCCTTTTATGTTGCAGAATGAAAACAATTCCTTTATGAAGTATGGGCCAAGAAGCTTTGCTGTAATGTAAAACGAAGTTGTGACGACAGCTCTAACAAGATAAAACCCTTTATTGGTTTTAAGTAGCTATTATATATCCAGAGGTGGGTAGAATACCCACAAATGTTACTTGTGTACGAGTAGCACTAATTCTGTCAGGTTGTGTGGAGGTTTGAAGAGGACCCAGATGCAGAGACGGAAGATGAGGTTGTTTCTTGCAGATTTAATAAGGAGTGGTGGCAACAGAAGCATAAATCCAGAAATAACTAGTTAAAGAACACAGGAACAGAACAAATGAGAACACATAGGACAGAGAGGGATTGAAGGAATGAAGAGAATCCAGCAAACAGTGACACCAGAGGAGTATAAATGCCAAACAGAACAATGAATGGAGTCATTAACTGATTGGGAGCAGGTGTGGACAGAAGGATCTAGAAGGGAGCTAGGGCAATGGAGATTGACTCAAGGTGGCAACAGAGAGTAAACAAGAAAATAATTAGAATGACATGAAATGGAAATGAAACCAATACACTTTAGAACACAGAATGACATAAATCAAAGTGTAACTCAAAAAGAAAACTTAAACAGCGCCAAAAGCCCAGAAAGGGCAGAATCATGACAAATTAATAATTTTAACTCAAGAAAAAGTACAAAATTAGTAGGCTACAAAAGTACTGATAAACTGTTCTGCTTTCAAGCCATGATCAAAAATAAATGATTCAATATTTTACAAACTGATGTAAAATTCAACAAAAACATAGATTGATATGCACATTCTGGTGTTTTCAAAGAATAAGATAAACATAGAAATATAACATACAATTAAACAATAAAAACTATTAGGTGGAATAAACACTATTGAAAATAAATGTTTAGAGCTTTAAAATCAGAAAATCAATAGTTACTGCATGTGGAATAGGTTGAATTACTGTACTCTGTTCACAGTATAGTGAAGTTACTCACGATGGATGGAGTAGCCAGAAATTTTACTCAAGAAAGTGTAGTGATACTTTACTCATATTTTACTCAAGTAAAAGTAAAAAGTACAATGGTGTAAAACTACTTCAGTTCAGTTCAGTTTATTTATATAGCATCAATTCACAACACATGTCATCTCAAGGCACTTTACAGTTCACCAGATCATATAGTCAAGTTGATTCAGGGTTTTCTATCTAAGGAAAACCAGTTGATTGCATCGACTCATTGACTCGAATGCTATTCCTCACACTAAGCATGCTTGTAGCGACAGTGGAGAGGAAAAACTCCCTTTTAACAGGAAGAAACCCCCAACAGAACCCCGTTCAGTGTGAGCGGCCATCTGCCGAGGCCGACTGGGGTTCAAGGAGACAGATGACAGACGAGCTCCGAGCCAGCTCCCATGTCAGAGGATGAAGAGAGCACATCCAGCCAGTCACAGTCAGAGAAACAGGACTACATTGGAAAGCAGGCCGATCTCCAACATCTATAAACAAGGGTGTTGATGGCAGCAGCACAGCTGATATTTCTCTCCAGGATGGAGTCACAGCCAAACAGGGACAGATGAGGCAAAGCTACTAGAAAAAGCAGAGAGAGCAGAACGTTAGAGATTAAACTAACAGATTCTACAGAGCAGAGGATAAAGACAGAATGAAGCAGACTGATGAAATGGAGGTCCTTATGTCCTCCAGAAGTCTAAGCCTATAACAGCATAGCTTTAGATATAGCTCAGGATAACCTGAGCCTCTATACAGTAACTATAAGCTTTATCAAAAGGAAAGTTTTAAGCCTACCCTTAAAAGTAGACGGGGTGTTTGCCTCACGGACTAAAACTGGTAGTTGGTTCGACAGGAGGGGAGCCTGATAACGAAAAGATCTGCCTCCCATTCTATTTTTTTTTAGAACTTTTTATTTTTAAAACTTTTCACAACAAAAGAACATTCCCTGAGCCAAGAGTAATTAAATCAATAAAAGAAATACTGATGCCACATATACAATATTTCAACATAAATGCAGCACGATAAACCAGGTCTCCCATTCTATTTTTAGACATTCTAGGAACCACCAGTAAACCTGCAGATTGAGAGCGAAGTGCTCTGTTAGGAACATAAGGAACAATCAGATCTCTGATATAAGATGGAGCTTGGCCATTTAAGGCTTTATATGTGAGAAGGAGGATTTTAAATTCTATTCTTGATTTAACAGGAAGCCAATGAAGAGAAGCCAGGATAGGAGAGATATGATCTCTCTTTTTAATTTTCATCAGAACTCTGGCTGCAGCATTTTGGATCAGCTGAAGGCCTTTAACTACAGTTTGTGGACTTCCTGAAAGTAAAGAATTACAATAGTCCAGCCTTGACGTAACAAATGCAGGGACTAGTTTCTCAGCATCACCCCTGGGCAGGAGATTTCTAATTTTTTGCAATATTCTGATATGAGATGAAAGAAGAAAATTCTAGAAACATATTTGATATGGGATTTAAATGACAGGTCCTGATTAAAAACAACACCAAGATTTTTTTTACTTTATTATCTGAAATCAGTTTAATCCTATCCAAATGAAGTGACTGACTAATCAGCTGATTTTTCAAAGACCCTGGTCCAAAGACTATAAGAAGGATAAAGTTAAGAGTCATCCAGGTTTTTATGTCTTCAAGAAATGCCTGTAATCTATGTAATGGGTTAGCTTAATCTGGATTTATAGACAGATATAGCTGGGTATCATCAGCATAACAGTGGGAATTAATCCCATGATGTCTAATAACTCTACCAATTGGGAGCATACACCTGTATTTAAGTGAAAGAGAAATGGTTCTAGCACTGATCCCACTTACTTAAACTTTTTAAAAGGTAACTGAAGAAAATATAACTAAGTGTGACTAGTTATTACCCATGTCTGTATAGAAAAACGTTTCTCACCAGGTTCACAAATAAAAAAAAGGAATATTGTATTTTCTAAGGTTATTATTGTCTGATATAAATATTTGTTTAAGTACCTGAAGTAGTTACTCTCAAGATACACATTATAAGTAATACCACATATTCATAAATGTGTCTAATCATCTCTTCATTAACTTTATTAATATGTCCTCCTAAACTACTAATCTAGTGTGATTTAAAACCACGAAACATGACTTTTTTTTGCATTCTGTCTTTAGGTATGCCTACTCCCATCCAGTTCCCCACTGAGGTTACCTACCAAGGTGGTCAGAGCTTTCCTGAGGAAATGGAACTGCCTGTTGCACAGACTATCCCTTTGGTGTCTCCTCCCAGCTTAAAGGATGTCCAGCAGGCGATGCAGGACGCCTCAGAGCAAGTGAAGGGTCGTGGGGCAGAAGAAGCATTAAAGGAACTGCTTGAGAGGGTCGTGGAGGCAGCTTTGGCCCATGTAGAGGCAGGTGGTCAAGCAAAAGACATGGCTATGGAGAAGAAAACGCTAGAAGAGGATCCTCTGGTGGTTGAAATGGAAGATGGTGAAGCTGGAGTAGAAGCTGAGACACCGGAGCTTCCCTTGGAGGAGAGAAAAGTTAATGGTTTTGAAGAGACTGGAGGAGACAAGAGGATGGAGCCTCAGAGGAGACAGAAGGGGATTTAGAAGCAGGGAGGGAGGACAGCGAGAAGCAGGTTGTGTTGATATTTCTAAAGAATGCCACTGAAAGAGAAACACAGGATGGAAAGGAAACACCAGATACTGTGGAGGTGGCAGTGGGCGCACAGCCAGAGCAGGAAACAGAGGAACAGTCTAAAGCTGGCCATAGAGTGGCTGGTAAAGAGCAGGCAGAGAATAGCAGGAGAAAGGAAGCAGTTTTGCATGAAAAAAGTCAAACAACCCAAACTGATTTAGAGAAAACATTACCTCATCTTAATGACCATGGTTTACTAATAAAACCTATCATAGGTGATGTGATAAAAGAAGAGGGGGAGCTCAGAAGGGGGGAGAATGGAGCAGAGAAAGCTGATATAAATGGTTTAGCAGAAATAGAACAGAACCAAAAGAAGGAGGCAGAAAGTACTGATTTAAGGGAAGCAACATTAGAAGAAAAATATGGTGAAACTTTAAGTGAGGAGAGATCAAAGGCACTGTTGGTTGAAGAGGGTGACAATACCGGAGAAGCAGATATGGAGGACAACACAAAGGATCAAGGTGAGATCTATATAGCTGCAATGAAAAAAGGTTTAAATATGTGGTAAAATGATATAGCCCTGTGGAATTAAAACCTAAAACAAGTAACAAGAAATGTAAAATATTTTTAGAGATACTCTAGAAACATCACGTAAACTTAAAATCTGATATATTTACTTTCTTTTAAGTTTAACTTAACTAAAAATAAATATATAAAATGCATCCAATTAATGTGATTTGTTCTTACTCAATCCACATCATGTACTGTTTTATTTCTGCTTTTAAAACTAGAACAAAAAGGATCATTAGATTTTAGAAAAAGCTTTACTAATAACAGTGTGAAAGGTGTGTTTTTGTTTATTTCTATTGGCAGGATCTTATAGTAGCTGCATCTTAAATATATTCTTCCAGGATTGTCTTAAACTTTTTCCATCAACTCTGAGTAGCTTACTGGCTCAATCCGAACACATCAAAGCTTAACCCCTATAAGTTTCACGAGCTATCCCAGTTTATTCTCCTCTCCAAGCTCTTTCGGCTTCTCATTTGTTGAATAAGGTCACCATTTACAATGGATGGCTCTAAAATGGGTTCTCTCGTATTTATTTATCATAAAAGACTGTTGCTTATCAATTCCTCACCCTGCTTTGATACTGTACTGCAATGATAATATGAAAAAATGGTGGTGGATGGGAATGCCATGAAAAACCTGAAAAGCTCAGCCATTTATCAATACTTACATAGCGACAGGGCAAACTACCTGCTGATACACAAACCCTGCAATTTGGTGTGTGTGAAGGAAGGAACGGAATCATGCCAATGTCTACATAAATCTAGCCATAGCACTGGTGCGGATGTCAAAGATGATGGAGAGATGGAGACAGTTGGTTGGCCTTTCCCCTTATCATTCTTGTAGACACACACACACTAAAACACACCAAAAAGAGCATATACGAAGCCAAAATTAAGCCAAAAAGGAAACACGTGTAATAAATTATAATACAAGCAGTTTTACTTGAAACATACACATGTAAACCCCTCTCCATGCACATTTTGAATGTTTTATATTTCAATTCCAAACCATGAGGCCTTCAAAATATTATACGCGTGAGTGGATGCTCCTTCACTGGACTCGTAGCTTGCTTTCAACGCACAATTAGAATCTGTCATACCCAAGAGTGGATCTGTTTCTGTGCGCTGTTTTAAGATAACGGAAAGTTTTTTACTTTTAAACTTCAATATACCTGTATGGCCTTTTACTAATTTAGTGCACCATTAAAAAAAAAAAAAAAGTTCTGATGTTGAGAGGACTGTGGAAACCAGCGGCCCTGCATGGCTGACCGCAGGCAGGGCTAACATTAACCCCTTTGCAGCAGCCCGCATTCAGCATAATTGTGTGTGAAGTACGGATAAATCTGATATCGTTTTTTTTTTTTTTTTGGCAAAACCTTTCTTTGTGTTTTTATGACTTTCATGATCATTATACCCCAACTAAAGGAAACACATATTTTATTATTAACTAGAGACTGTTAATAACAGGAGGTCCAGACAAGTCTTCTTGTGTGTGGTGATGTCATGAGTATGCTTCTGTTCCAGTTGACACAGATTTTTTCTTTGTGCTCCCATTCTTCCCAAGCCCATACGTCCTAAATTCTTGTCAAGAACATACTTGGCCAGAAAACAAGTCCATACTAGCATTCTTGTGAATTGATAAATGGCCAATGGCTTGATTAATGACTTGTTTATGGCCAAACGCATACATTTACATATACAATCAGTTTGCATCTACTCTTAAGATTTTTTTCCTATATTATTTATTATCTTTCTATATTTTTTCTTTCCAGCAGGTGGTTTGATGTGCACATCAAGCTCCAAAAAATTACACAGTTCTGGAGCAATTGGCTCAAATGGTTCATTGCCTCATTAGGCCTCATCTCACTATCACTAGAAACTGTTACCAGTCACAACAAGGAAGAAAACTGTATCATACATGTATAAGAGGCAGGATTCATGAAAGGTAGCCAATTCCAGGCAATAACAGTATGCTTTCTGTAGGCAAATGTTGCCATGAACATGCATGAACAGATCCACATTGGAGAAGGAGAGAATCTACAGGTAAATTAAAAACAAACCATTAGCGCAAAGAAGGAGCATGCACTAATGCTTGTATTACATCGGGGGCCTAATGTTATTGAGTTCATAATGCACATGAAGATCAGTTTTGTGTTTGTGCATTTTTAATTAAAGTGCTTGTATGATTATGTATCATATGTGTTCCTTTTTTGGCAGAATTCTGACTTCATAGGAGTATGCATACCCGCATTTCAAAGGTCAACTTGGACTGCAGATACCTTGTCACATGACTCAGAGATGTTAGCCAACAAAACTGATTAAGCTCACTATGAGCATGTCTTAGCTTTGAAGTGAGCGGCTCTTGTTAATTTCCTCATTCTGTAATACCCTGCTACTCTCATACTCACAGGGTCCTCGGAAGAACCCTGCTACTCAAGTATGGCACTTGTGGGAAGCTACAGTTTTTACTTCATTTTACATGGGGTTGGGTGCAGCTCATGCCGGTAGAGATAACTTCACTTTTTAAACACTTTATTTAAACCAATACAGAATTTCTATCTCTAACAAAGATTGCAAACCATTACATCTCCAACTCCCTCTCCCCACATGCCACTGTGTGCTTGTTGCAAAATGCCTCCAAAAGATCTCAACCAAAAACGAACAATAACAGGGGCTGTCCAAGTTCTGGCTGTGAATCTTGTTGGTGTCAACAAGTTGGTATCAATAAGAACTCTTTCATGGTTAGGAAAGAAGATCAGGTCTGCTGTAAGATCTGGGATGACAACATTTTGAAAAAAGAGCCTGAAATATAGCTAAAAGGATCACTTCAATACATAAAAGGGTAGATTTGCAAAGGTCAAACAGGGTACAAGCTAAACAATAAAGAATTTTTATTGTTTTTCTCAGGTGGGCTGTACCTATATTTTCTGTCAGGCAAAGGATTGTGGGTTTCCATTCATCTCCTTTGCTCAATTTAACAACCTGTGAGCTCTTTATGATAAAAGAACTGCAATGGGAAGCATATAGGCTCCTTTTCCTTCCTTCCATCTTACCACCAGCACTATGTGGACAGCGTTTATCGTAGAGAGATGATGCATCCACCTAGGCAAATTAGTCCTTATCAATTTGAATAATTTAGATTGATCCTCCATCTCTTCTCAAAAAAAGGATCCCTAAAGAACATTAATGCCTATATCATGTTTTACAATGTAAGTTCAGGCTGTTATGCAGGGCAAATTTTCTTTTATGCATATTTGCCATTTTCTTGCTATCTCCTTTAAAGATGAGCTTTCTTTTCAGCTGATAGTTGTCTTGTTAACAATGTCTACCTCCAATGTTGTCAACCTCTACAGACCCTCTAACATAAGCTTTGGTTTTCTTTGCTGCTTCTCCAAATAATAGTATCCTAACCTATTTTTGTTTTTAGTTTAGATTGACAGCTTCAGCCTAGTAATAGACGATCAGATATTTTTTTTATTACATGACACTGCTTTTAACTTTCTTTCTGACCTAGTCTGCTGCCCTTGGTCTTTGGGAATCAATGCTTTTGAAACTCAAACCACTGAGGCTCTCACATTAAATCTACATTTGTACTGATATCGTTGCAAGACTACAAGAGTAAAAAAGACCTTTTGGCCTAAATCTAGGCCTTTGTATCTTTATCATTATGAACTACTCTGTGTTGAGCTACAGCATAAAATTCTGGGGTTGTAACAAGGTAAAATCTAATAAAAACTTTTACAAGAAACTGGAGATCGATAAACCTTCCATTCATTAAACCTTTGCCTTTTGGCTTAAAGTTGCATTTATAAATACCTCATCTCTCTTTTAGCAGTACCGCTGATCCCTGGTCTACCTTCTGATTTCAGAGAAAAGACCTGAAAACCTGCTTCCTACCATAAATCCATCATTGGGAGGTGCAACTCAAGACAGTACAATTGTCGGTGCAAACTCTAACCATTGCAGTAAGACAGCTATAACAAATTCTGGAATTTTACCAGAAAACCATGGGGAGATCCAACCCACGGTAGATCATTTCGTTAATACTGCTTTTGCTGAATACCATCAAACAAAAGGAGGGAATGCAACAGGAACCATAAACGTAATGGAAGATATTTCTAGAACAAAAGGTAAAACATCACTCATGATGTGTAAACATGCTACACTTAATAGCATTACTTGTTGATGTTAATGTAGCCATAACAAATATTAGGCAACGAGATGTTGGAAGATATACTGTATTTAACAAAGAGATTTTTGTGCTTAGGTTTTCAACTTTCAACTTTAATAGATGTACTTTTTTGTTTGCACATGCAAGCCAGTAGAAAGTAGAAAGGTACTTTTACTTAGGGAAATTTATAATGTTAAAATACGATTCAGAGTTTCTCGCTGTTATCTGTGTTTGTAGGATTATAATATAGAGCTATAATAGAGGAGAAATTATGGGCTATTCAATTTTGTTTTTAAAAGCCATTTTTTCAATCAATTAAATGTATTTTTTCTTTTTTTTTTTCCTGCTGTCCTTTGGTGGCCATGATACATTTGTTTAGTGAACAATGAGCACAGCATTCAGGCATGGAAGATCGGGGCTATTTTTACTGCTGTCGTCTTGGTTTTGGAGACTGTTTTCTTCATTATCTATGTCGTCAAATGTCGAAATAAGGAAAGGTAAGTGGTGGAGTTGAGTTGCATTAGGTAATGCGTAAACATGAAAAATGTCAGCAGAGAAAAGCCAATATAGGGTATAACCAATAAACTGTAGGGAAATGCCTGAGTGTATGAACACTTACTGCCAGTTTAGATGAAATGTCCAAAAAACAAACCTTGAGCTTATTGTAGTTAAGTTTTAATCATGAAACGTATTAAATTTACACACTTCTTTTATTCCTTGACACCGCCTTGTAAAGAATTTTTCATTCCAGGGAGATTTTAAGAAATGACACCAAAGGATTTCCACTCGATGTTTCATCACTTGGTTCTTAGAAGCTCTACGAAGCAAGAGGTCAGGCGGTGTTTGAAAGAATGTGTTTAAAAAGCAGTTTATCATATTCAGCTTCTATCTAACAGGTTTTGTATTCAAAACCTAACCTCCTAATTTTATTTTAGCACCACCATTGAAAACATCCTAAAGTAATTTTTGAATGAAAAATTCTGTTTTTTTGTTTCTATAGTCAGATGCAGGTGCATTTCCTAAAAAATAGCCACACGGTGGACTCCTCTCATCCGATTGCTTTTGAGCTTGACTAGCCCTCATAATAGACAAAACTAGCTAAAGAGAAATTTGCATATATCTGATTTATTCTGATTCCTTCCTTTACACTCACAGTAAAAAGAGTAAGGATTATGAATTGACTTAATACAGTGTTTGTACATGTAGGCTCTTACATTGCATATTTGATATTATTTTATTTTCTTGCCTTGTAGATATAGTAAATAGCATCTGGTTGTTTTTACTGTATGTAGTTATTTATTCTTTTGTTTGCTTCTACTATGCCCGTGAGGTTCTCATATTTTTGATATTTTTTTATCAGGAATTACTTGTTAGCAACGATAGCTTCTGTGAATGATTACAAGAAAATCTAGATCCTTGCAGTTACTCTGTTGTTCCAAAGGCTTGATTTCCAAAACCTTAACAGATACTTACACAAATGTATTTATTTTTTTATTTTATTTTTTTTAAAACCTCTTATTGACAAAAGTAAGATGTTATGGGAAAACTGTTTCCCTCTAAAATTATTTTGTTTTGCTTTCTCTAAAATGATTTTTAAAAGCTAATTCATACGTACAACAGTTATCTTTGAGTTATCTTTATAAAATAAAAACATTCACTCAAACCTGGTAGCATTTATTCAGTATTCCATGTGCAAAACAACTATTTGATTTTTTAGTTTCTTACCAGTTTCTAGCCAATTAGAGCTAAGTCCCCCTTAAAGTTCTACAGTCGTTAGCAACTACAATGACATCAAAAAGCATAACAAAGCAACCGATTCATCAAAAAGCTTCAAACATGGCCAGATCAAATTTTCTTTGGTCAGAGACAGAGTCCCTCAATACGTCTCTCAAAGTTGAAGTATTTGGTTGGATCAAATGATAGGTACTTTTCTCTTTTAAGAAGATTTTTAACATAAATGTAGGCTAATCTTTGCTTTATTGGAGTCTAAATGTGCCTTTGTAAATGCATCCAAACCTCTAGCCAAGGTACTTCTCATATTTTGTCAGGCAGTTCAAGGTTTTAGAAATGTAGAGCAGCATACTACATACCTTAAACCACATATCCCCTACAGTTCTAATTGCTGAAGGGATGTACCAGGTCGTCATTTTACAGATAAAAAAAACAAAACAATGCCTGATGTATATTTTTTATTTAAGAGTGAGAATACTAATTACACATTCACATTACCCCAAATACATTACAGCACTACGGTACTTTTCTTAAGCCTGAACCAAACCAGCTGATTATTAGCTGTAGCACCAACAGATTCACAGTCACAGATGGGACTCGCAGCAGTTCTGGTACATGATTGCTTCTGATGTTGCCCAAGCTGCAGTTAACATTTCAACACTGACAGATGATGAAATGTGCTTTGTATTGGCTCTCTGTCCCCCTCTGTGTTCACAAAAATATTTCTTGTTATCTTTATTAAGATACTTCATTGCTTTCCAACCACTTCTCCAAATGGTTCACAGCAATGCCTTGTGTATTTTTGAAAGGATAACAGGGAGTGACTAACAGTGAAAAAAGGAACATTGTTCTTGTGTTTCTATGTGAGCAGCCCTCTAGCCATGCAGCAGGCAGGTGTCAAAGGGTGTGTTGATCCTGAGGCAGGAATGGGAGGTAACTGCAGTGAGGACACTCCATCAGCAGACAACGGAAAGTGTCTAGAGTATGTACCCTTATAAAAATATATTTCTACTGGTGGAAAATGATCTATCTATCTATCTATCTATCTATCTATCTGTCTGTCTGTCTGTCTGTCTGTCTGTCTGTCTGTCTGTCTGTGTACAGATAAAAAAAAAAAATGGTGAGATTACTGTCCCCTGTTCCGCTACAAGACTGGAGGTGAGTCCTGGTTAGACTTAGGTTGAAGGAGAATCCCACAGAGCTCCTGTCATTAGCACTCTAGGCCCCTCACCATCTGGACCTGGTGCCTTATTGCGATTCAGTGACTCCAGCTGCCTTGTCTTCACCATATCTGTATTTATCTTAACACGTGATTAAAAAAAATAAAATAAAATACCTTGCAAGCAAGATAAATTCTTGCAAGATTTGTAAAATCACAGATGGAAACAAAACAAACATGACTGTGCCTGTTTCCACTGGAAAAGTCTCTTTTTCTTTTTGAAAAATGAAAAGGGAAATGATTTTAAATCATACCTCCCACCCCTCGAAATGATACCTCCCATTCCTGCAGTGCTGCAGAGTGCAAAAGTATAGCTTATTCCCCTTCACAGGTTGATGATTTTGTTGATGGGGTTGCTAGTTCTCTGCGTACTGCCTTAGACAACGCAGCTCCTTTGAAAATGAAAACCGTTAAAAATAGAAAGCTTGCTCCTTGGTTTAATGCAGAGCTGCGTACTTTGAAGCAAAATGCTAGGAAACTGGAGAGAAAATATATAATATTTCTGAATTAGCAAAATTATTGTCTTCATCTAGGCCTTCAACTTGTATGTTAGATCCAGTTCCAACCAGGTTATTTTAGTTATCAGGCTCCTCTCCTGTGGAACCAACTACCAGTTTTAGTCCGTGAGGCAGACACCCTGTCTACTTTTAAGGCTAGGCTTAAAACTTTCCTTTTTGATAAAGCTTATAGTTAGGGTGGCTCAGGTTATCCTGAGCTATCTCTATAGTTATGCTGCTATAGGCTTAGACTTTTGGAGGACATAGGGACCCCCATTTCATCATTCTGCTTCATTCTCTCTCTGTTCTCCTATTCTGCAGAATCTGTTAGTTCAATCTCTAACCTTCTGCTCTCTCTGCTTTTCCTCAGAGTAGCTTTGCCTCGTCTGTTCCTGTTTGGCTGTGACGTCATCCTGGAAAGAAACATCAGCTGTGCTGCTTCCATCAACACCCTTGTTTATAGATGTTGGAGATCGGCCGGTTTTCCAGTGTGGTCCTGTTTCTCTGACCGTGACTGAGTGGATGTGCTCTCTTCGTCCTCTGGCATGGGAGCTGCCTTGGAGCTCGTCTGCCTGGCTGTGTGTTTCCTGGACGGGGCCGCCTTTTACAGCTGCTTCTTGTGTCTCTGCTTCTGTCTCCTTGAACCCCAGTCGGCCTCGGCAGATGGCCGCTCACACTGAGCCTGGTTCTGCTGGAGGTTTCTTCCTGTTAAAAGGGAGTTTTTCCTCTCCACTGTCGCTACAAGCATGCTTAGTGTGGGGGATTGTATTTGAGTCAATGAGTCAATGCAATCAACTGGTTTTCCTTAGATAGAAAACTTTGTATCAATTTGACTGTATGATCTGGTTGAACTGTAAAGTGCCTTGAGATGACATGTGTTGTGAATTTGGCGCTACATAAATAAACTGAATTGAATTGAATTGAATTATAACATTGCAAAATTGGAGCATGACTCGGACTGTGTGTATAATTTTAGAATAAAAGTATATTGGTCTTAACCTAAATATTAGAAGCTGAGATAGTGCTCAACCAGGGAATCCTATAAATGAAGTCTGGACCTCATTAAAAGAAGCAAAAGTTTTTTTTTTAATATATTTAACCTGTAGAGGTTTTTCTCAGTGATGGCTTTATTAAGATCTGAACATATTAGTCCATCACAGCAATTACCAGTCACACAGACCAACACTGTCAGGGTTGGTGGATGTTGTTGTGTAACCAAATGCAGAGTAGAGGGGGCAGACATAGTTCTTGCACTTTTAATGGTGAAGTAGATGGTACAAAACATAAATTCAGAAATAACAGGCTGGGAACATAAAAGCAAAAACTAGAGAAGCTCGGGAGAAACATGCAAGAAGAAATGAAGAGAATCCACCGCTGAGGAACTGCAGAGGAGGAGTATATATGGGAGACAGTACAAAGAGTGGAGTAATCAGTTATTTGGGAGCAGGTGTGGACAGAAGCAACTAGAAAGGAGCTAAAGGGAATGGAAAGGAGCGCTGGGGGGGCAACAAAGAGGAACCAGGGAAAACATGGTTTAACTAACTAGAAATTAACTTAAATGAGGCTAAAGTGGAATAAAACTAATGAATACAAAATAAGAAATATCCTTTACTTTCACAAGTGGAGCAGTACGGCTATCAACATAGGGTTCCGCTTGTGTTATGCATATAAATTGCTTTATAATAATTATGCAGGGAGCTTTACAGATTATATCGACACTGCACTGTAGGTAGAACAGGAAAGGAAAAACAGAAAAAAAGGAGAAAAGATTAAAGAAAGAGGAGATAAAAGGGAGATAATGATAAAACATTTTCAGTCTGATACATCACCTGCGTAGAGATGTAAAAAGAACAGTACAACCAACAGACATGGTACAAGACATACAATAAAGTAACACCTAGATAAGTACTATTATTTAATCTGACATGTATTCTGTGTTACCGGAAGATAATGGGCTTTCTGTATGGAAGTGAAAACATAATCTAAGACAAAGAATAACAAACTAAATCTAGACCAAGGAATAAATAATAGCAAAAATGTTGAAAAAAGATAACACAAATTCAAAAATTATATAAATCTTGACAATACAGAATAACATAGAACAAAGGATAAATGAGAACCCAAAATGAGAACTTACACAGAACCAAAAAAGTCAAGAATGGCAGACAATGACAAACGCTCAATATATTACAATCAAACTTTTGATGAGCTATTTTTTGTTTGTTTGAATGTATTTATATTTCCATATTTAACAAGTAAAAATGGCATACACATACATACAATGGCATACATAAACTGTTTATGGCCGATTTGAGGGGAAGCCAGAGAAGTAAAGCAAAGCTACTTACATACATGCTAGCCTGGGAAATGCACCAAAGACTGCTATAGGAAGTTAAAAAATAAAATAAGGGAAATACATAGGCTTTATTATGTTAGATTTTTTAAGCAATAGGTAGATAAATGTTATGAATAATGTATATTTCTTCTCTAAATTCTGCTTATAGCCCCCTGATAAATCCTTCCTTTTGTAAAGTCTTCTAGGTTGCTTTCTTTGATATGTATACTTGGTTTAAAAAGAAAAAAAATCTTCAGAACTTTTGCTCTTTTTTTTTTCCTTTTTTTTGCTTTTTTTTACTATCATTTTTCAATTTTTTTTAGGTCAGACCACCATCTGGGGCTAGGTGGTCAGATAATGATTAGCCTGCTTAGTAAGACATATGGTAATGAAATCAGTTTAACTCAATTTCCAGCAACTATCAACTTGAGTTTAGTAAAGAATATGCTTAGTGCAGTTTGCAAAAGGTGATTTTATAATTGAGTAATTGCTTATGCTGCAATATTTCATGCATTTCAGTGCATGTTTCCTTTACTTTGTAGTAGCAGATTTGCAGTAGGAATGGTGTGTGACAGTTGTAGCAAGGCGACAGCATATTTTTTTCACCATGTCAAAAGATATGTGACAACTGATGTGTAGAGTACAGTGTTATGTGCAGTAATGATATAAATGATTAATTGGATGCCATACCATATTAATAAAAGCAAACATTTTCAACTCTGTAATGTGTATATTAGAACCCCTGTGACTGTAATCTTCTAACGGAAAAAAAATTGTCAATATTTCGACAGTTCCTGCTTTATGTCTTTGCCTTCATTATACTGTATTTGGTATTTAGCAGAGAATTAAGAGTCAGTGTTACGCTCACCTGAAACAGTTATCCCTGACGTTGACTGATGCATAGCCCTCAGGCAGCCCAGCTGAATTTACAATGTAGTTGCTCCACAATAGGCAGGATGTAAAAGCGAACACTGCTCTATTAAATTAATGCAAATAAGCTGTGCAGACAGTACAAAAATCCAGCTCAAATTTTTTTTTATCTTAGACACAGAACATTACATAATCTAAAACAAATCAAGCCAAATAACAGAGCCTTTATTGTTCGTTGTAATTTCTGTAATGGGTCTAAAGCTGGTGCTCAAGCATTGTTAATGTCCAGCTGTTTTGTTATTTACCAGGTTTAACTGGAAGCACTCTGACTAATTCTGTTTTATTATGAATATTTTTCATAACTTCTGAGTTTCTTTAGCAAATATAGAATTTCTACTAACATGCTGCACCTATCTGAAATTGGAATGGAGGTCGTTGTTATGAGGTAGTTAAGTGGTGCATGTATATAATCTATTCCTCCAATTCTAAAATGAACTTTCCAAGGACAGCCTCACCTGCAAACAGTCCATTATGTCAGGAGATTTATTTATATATAGATGTCATTACCCCTCAGTGTGTCTCATTTGAGTTGTGTCTCCATCTGCTACACGAGCCATTAAGTCAACAGACTTAAGGCAATATTAGCATTTGCTCTCGATTCAACAGCAGTTGAACAACCTTTACAAATAGAAAAAAAAAACACAGATTTAAATTTTCTTCAGTTGTTGCAGTCACCTTAAAATACTGTTACAAAAAAGTCGATCTTCGCTTTTACCTAACATAAAATTGACAGGCTATTTATATTTCTTATGTAACTTCTTGTCTTCTAATAGATGTAATGTACTCTCAGTAAGCTGCTTTTGCAATCAGGTTCTTTATTTTTTTTTAATCTTTAAAAAAATCTATAAGAAAAGCATTTCTTTTTAACCTTTCACTCTCTGCCAACTCTTCTTTCTGCTAGGATGGCCCGACTGGACCCGTGTGGTGTGGCTACAACCTTGGCCAGGAAAAGGGAAAAGCAAGAAGATGAACATGAAGTAACCGTATCAAACCAATTACCAAGCTCTGAAGAGATGCTGCCCAGTCCAGAATCAGGACAAGACTTTCCAACTCCGATATAATATTCTTTTTTTTCTTTTGCTAAATAAAACTCAAAATGTAACATCTTTGTTATTATCCAAGCGATTGGATTTCAAGATGCAATTCTCCACCTCTTACAAAAACTACACTGATTGCATTTGACTGTGTTTAAAAATAAACTTAGGCTATTTTGATTAGTTCTGTGTCAGATATAAAACAATTCAGGTTTTGAAAGATTTAACAAAACAGAGAGCTGCCTTTCACTCAATCCAGAATGCTGGGTTTGGTTTTAAAGCCAAAAAATATTGATTAATGCAGCTCAGCAATTTTTATGATTGCAACGTTTCACAGGGATAAGTGTAAGAAATGTATTTTCTGTAATAATACTTTTAAATGATAAAACAATTGAATTTAGACAACAAAACATATGCATGGAATATTAAAGCTGAAGTAACCCATTTAAATGTATGAAAATATGTTTTCATTAAAACAATCAAATTAAATTGAAATAACCATTAAATTGACCATCTTCCTTTCTCATCATGTGGGAGATTTTCCATTAAGTCTTAACATTTCTAGGTGTACAGTATTTCAGATCTTCTGCCTTTCAAGAGTGTTGATGTCTCTTATTTTCTCCTCTCTAACCCAACTATGTCACTGTTTGCCAGCAAACAACTAATCAAAACTAACAAAAATCTTTTCTAACAACTTAAATCATGGCTTAAAAAATAATCCAGTATTATATTTATGCTTGCTGTTGATAAATATGTCTGTGTGTGCAAACTTGAAAGTCGAGATACTGTAACAATTTTGGGTGAAGATGGAAACAAATATGTTTTGTAGGTGCTACAACCTGTAATCAATCTCACTTGGACATTTGAACATGGAATAGAATTGTAACTTAAGTTTACAGTAAGTAGATTTTCTCTAAATTAAAAAAAAAGTAATTTAAATTTTTCTCATACTGAAATGGTAAATGCTGTTGCAACAACATAAAAAGGTTAACCAAATTAACCATCCATCCGTCCTAGACAGGTTGCTACTCTGTTACAGTATATTCTGTTCTGTATTATCAAAACAACCCCTTTTTATGTTTGTTCGCCTCCTGGCCTCCCTTTTTGGATCAGGCTGGATTTTGTACTCTTACACCACCAAGAATACCTTCCAGTCATCTGTCTATCTCAACTCATACAAAGTAACTGTTTACTGATAGAAAAAAATCTTTTTTTTTTTTTTTTGTGTGTGTGTACAGCTTTGGTATGAGCACACACCAAATGGCATCAATTGAGCTATGGTCACAAGGGCTGTAAATAAACATTTGAAATAAACATTTTTACTGAGCAAGTAAACTCAAGTTTTATGTTAATCCTGCTTTTATCGGGACTGTGGTCGTGCACATGTGTGAGCAGGCTGGCACCAGCTGTAGAAAGGTCAAATAGCTATTTAAGACAATCGAGAGAAATGGGCTAAATGGAGCTCGCGGAGTCTCAGCATTCACAAATGTGATGCACACATGCACAAGACAATCCACACATTCACACTAGAATTCATACATGCACACCAGAATTCATACATGCATAGGAAAAGATCAACAAATGTACAGTATGGGAACCACACATGCAAAGGATAATATCCACACTTAAACAGAATGATCCACACATACAAAGGTTAAAATCAATACATGCACAAGATACTGTATATGCCACTGCAAAATCATTAGTCGCTTCATTCATTCCTAAGCCACTAGCTTCAAAAGACAAGCAAATCCAACTACAAACAGAACGATGGAGGAAATCATCTCTCACGAGCCACTGTTGAAAGCGGTTCTGAGCTTGTTAGTTTGGAGAGCTAATGGGATGGTGAATTATGAATAACGACTTGCACTGCCTGCTGGGTTGTCTAAGAGATAAAGGTTCTGTGATAATTCTAAAGTCAACTGGCTTAAAGAAAAGAATGTATACCCACTCTGTTGATCTTGATAATAAGTGGAATGTGTGGAAGTTTAGTTGAATTGTATTTTTTGTTTTACTTTGGATATGTTGTAAAGGTAAAAAACTCTTACATATGTATAGGTATAAAGTAAAACAACTTTAATAGTTTAATAACCTAATGACTAACCTAAACCTTGCTTTTAAATATTTTTCAAATTGTATTGGACGTGTTACCATGTGGACTGTGGGTCCCCTCTTGGTGATCAACAGTCTGGCTCAGTTTCCCTGAGAGTGCATCACTTCTTAGGGATTGCAGAGTGGCCAGTGCTGTCCATCCCCTACAGCCATGGTGGGGGATGAGTGTGGTTCCAACACAGGAAGAGGGCAGTGTGTAACAATTATGGCTGACAGCCGGTGCCAAGGGCCCCAGTATCCATATCCAAGTCGTGATGACAGAGTCAGGTGGCCTCTCAGATTCTTCAACATCAGCTACCAGCGTAACAGTAAGTTCAGTGGTTACAACTGTGGGCAGTGCAAGCATGTCTTGGCTGGTTCAAACTGTGATCAGATGATCTGTAGTTAAGAAAATGTATCCTGTTTGGTTTTTAAAATTCAAGACAATATTGTATATCCATCCAGATGCATCCTTAGAACTTCAGAAGAGTGCTGCATTACTTCTTGTGGGCTGTGTTCTTCCATTATCTTTGGTATTAGGAGGTGTTTGGACCTGATGGTAACACCCCACAGTTTGAGAACATTACAATTTAGCACTACTTTGTGTGGAGCAACTACTACTCTGTCAGTAAGACATACCTTGGCTCAGGTCAGGCTAGCTTTGGAGGTGTGGACTTCTCATATGAAGGCCCAGGTTTTGTCACTTGGCATTGATTCTATCTATTGCTACTGGAGAGAGACATACAGGCAAGTACTGTAGGAGGAAATGAGGTGACATTTTGGGTAGATAAAGAACTATTTTGTTTGGGGGTGAAACTTGTAAATTTTAAAAAGAAAGCTGAATAACACAAAAGTGAGTTGTGAAGGGGTAAATTGATATGGAGAGCATAGTTACCTCTGCCAAGGAGTTTGTGTTTTTAAGAGAGTTTTTTGTGTGTGTGCTGTATGTCTGTCTGTATACAGGATAACCTGCAAACTTATGAACAGATTTTAATGAAATTTTTACCAGAGTTGTGCCTCATGTCAGAGGGTAATCCATTAAATTTAGATAATGATCCAGATCATGAACAGGATACAGGATTTTTTAACATTATTTACCTCCCAACCTGAGGGTGGCAGTAGTGACTATTTACAGCTTCAGCACTGGATGCAAAAAGTCATGATTCAGATGTGTGAGTTTTATCTATAGGTGGAAGTCACAATATCAGGCGAAATGTGCTGCTTGGTGGAGGTCTGCACTCTCTGAGTGCTTCTCTAGTTAGAGATAAACCAGTAAATAAAAAAATAAAAACCATATGTTAACCCCATGTCGAACATGCAGGATATGCTGGACGACCCGACATTCGCGCTGCCCTGCTGGAACTTTGACACCAAGGGTATAGAGTCTGACATATGCAACAATGAGCTGCTGGGAGCGAGGAGCACCTTGGACATGAGCTCCATCAGTGCCAACTCTGTCTTCTGTCAGTGAAGGGTCATCCTAGTCAGTGTGAAGGACTATGACGCGAACTGTCTGCAACGCTGATTGCACCACACAGACACTCGCCTCACTGCAAAAGCAAGAAGTGCTGCTGATGTATAACCTCATCTCGGCCTCTCCCAAAAAAAGAGGGCAAAAGCCTCATAAAAAGAGCATGTAGAGCATACACTGCTATAAATAATACCTCACAGCTGTTGTCCTAAATTCACTACTGCTGGCGATTAGCATCATTTGTTTGAAACTACTCTGGTTGTCAGACTTTGCCTTCTGGGTTGCCTTTCGGCACAATACATTTTGAAGCATTTACTCAATAGAGGACAAGAGAGCTTCCAGCTTTTTAACAATAGGTCACATAAATTTAGGATAGGACAAAAAAAAGAAGACGTCTGATGACCTAATATAAAAATATTATCTCTTCATCTGAGGAGGTTTGTCTCTTGCTTCTCTTTTTTCAGAATTTTCTTTATGTCCTAAAAAGTGTCACTCATCTCATTCTGTCACAAACACATAACAGGGTTACTGAAGTTAAGCATACAAGTCATCGGTGTAAGAGAGTTCATTCTTTTCCTTGGAGAGTTATGACAGGTCGGGTAATTTTCACACTAACAAGCAACAGCTCCTTAAATGGGTTTGGTTGAGATGAAGGGGGGGTGGGAAGGGGGTTGCCTCATTTGTGCATCCGGTTGCTGAAGACAGGAATCTAACAAGTCTACGGGTTCTTTCTTATCTCAGGGAATAATCTTCAAACACACACAACCCATTCATGTAGCCCCCCTGCTTATGTGTAAGAGGGAGAACACAAAGAAAGACGCAGACCTCAAGTGCAGGAGAGAAAAGAAATGAGAAAACTTCAGGTATAAAGCCCCCATGCCCCACTGCTGTATCTATTGAAATAAATTTATCTGCCATCCTGTCATGTTGAAGACTGATCTGACTGCTACACTGGGCCACATGGAGGTAAACAGTAAATTATATCCAGCTGTGCATACAAGTTTGCATAACTTAGGAAAATATATTAAAAGTTTTTGCCAGCCTTCACATATTATATAATCTATTTTTGTTTTTACTCACAGTTAGGGTTCTGGTGAAAATGTATTTGATGAAACTATCTTCAAAGAAAACACTAATTACAGCAGGAATTACCTCTGCCTGCATGGAACACAACCTGGAGTCTTTATCAATGATTATGCATTCAAAAACTGATACAAAAGAGATATATGATACATATGTTTGAAACAATTACTGAGTCCATGTATGAAAAGTTGAAAATTTTTAAAGTTTTTTATATTATCCTATATCTTTCATCTAGTTTTGCACTAATCTTCATGCATAAAAGAACAATTACATGATGAGCTGGGGGAGGTAGCAGAACTTTACAACACAAGTAACATTTAAAACAAATACTGATGGAGCCGGGCATGACAATTAGCAAGGATTGATATAGATATAATATAAAGAAAAATAATAAGTGAAAAATTAAGGACTCTTTTGAAATCAAACCAATGTCAGAGACAGCAACATTTATCCAACACTGGCAGAAACATATTGGATCCAAAAGAAACAAGTAAAAAAATCAGAAGAATCTATGGGTGTCATGGTCAAATTTTTAGAAAAATTCTGGTATGATTCTTTTCAGAATTAAATTAACAAAAATCATATTTACCTATGTGTAGCACAGTACACACTGTTTGAAGAGGCCTCAATGAGGTTTATGGTAGTTCAATGTTCCTATAAAACATGGAGGTGGATCTTACATGTTTTTGACGTGTTTGAGATTTTGTAAAGACACAAAGAGCTGAAAAGCAAGGCATGGAATATCAGGGTTAAAAAAATATAAGATTAAATATTGATTAAATTCATCTACTGACAATCACATGGCTTAGAACAATTTTGGACATCTCAAACTTACCTTTATGAAAGAGCTGAATAATTTGCATGAATTTGAGGCTTTTTGCCAGAAAGCTTAGATAGCTTAATTGTCTTAGAAAATAAAGTACTTGAACTACAGTTACTGTAAAAGAAAACTACAAGCTGTGATATGTTCCTTTGCAGAAGTCATTTTGATAGTGAATAAAAAAATGCCATAGATAAATTTATAACAAGGTTTATAAACTTGACACAAACTGTAATAAAGTGTTTTTTTTTTTTTTATTATTCTGGTCTTTAAAAATCATCAGAAAATTTGCCAGTAAATAAAACTTTTAAGCCCAACTATGCAATCAGTACTTTTGTTTTGCTGAAATCAAGCAAACCTGTATTTTGTCCTTATCGCCAAGGTACAGAGAGCAGTCCAATTAGAAGGAACCTTGCGGGTTATGTGGCACGACCCATGGTGCAGAAGTTGCCAGAGCCCCAGGATGTGCTGAACTATCTGGAACTGAACACCTTTGACACTCCCCTTTACTACTTCACCTCTTCTAAGAGCTTCGCGAACAGCATTGAAGGTGTCCAGCTGCTGGCTATCATTTTCAACTACAGCACTGTTTGGCTTTGATGTAATCCCATTAATCGGTATAACAAACTACAATTCAGTTGCACAGAAGATAAAGCTTCTGAAGTTTGAGTGTGAAAGTGTAGAGATGAAAATTTGAGCCAGAAATTCTTTCTCCCTTAGTCCTCCACCCACATGCACATATGGTTAGCTCCGAGACAGCATTTGCTGTTCCTAATTTTGGAAAATTAGTGATATCATTTCTTTTCTCTCTTTTGTTATTTTGTCTTAACTAGGCTACAGTGCTCCCAGAGGGGCGTATGACCCTGTCATCTGCAGCCTCAACAACCTAGCTCACCTATTTCTCAATGGGACAGGGGGATAGACACACCTGTCTCCTAAAGATCCCATCTACCTTCACTAATTCTATCTTTGTAGCTTTGCAGGTACCGACCAGACTTAGGTCTATCTAGAACAGAAAATGTCTTGGAAAAGTATTCCCACCCATATTTATTTCGAGTAGAAGGAACATTATTGATAGGTTTAACATTTTTTTTCTCCTCTGAAAGATCTGAAAGCATGTTTTACATTTTAATTCAGCTCTCTTTATTCTGTTGAACTTCATACATAGGTCACTCTCTTAATAATTGGATTCCACCTCTGCTTATTCTAATCTTCATATTAACACAGCTGCTATGTGAAGACATCGGTGGTATGTTAGGAAACAATATACTGAGCTACAGATATCTTATACAGGACCTAGTCCTTGATTTTGGGAAAACAAAGACCTTTGCACAACTGTAAATCTACCAAGGCATGATGGTCCATGTAATCTGGCTGGTTTGGCAGGAAGATAATTATTTAAAGCAGCAAAAGGGTCCATAGTAACCTCAGAAGAGCCGTAAAAAGTGACATCTCTTGCATTTAAACTTTTCATGAAACTTCTTAGTCATCCACTTAACGTTTTTTAAAGAAAATCAAAAGAACTCCAGTTTAACGTATGTTAACAGACCATATAGCAAACATGAAAGAAAAAAAGATATTGCCTTTTTTTAGCGTAGGCTTAAAATGATTTGTGTGGAGAAAGAAGTGGCACTGCAGATCTTGTGTAAACTAGCCCCACCCGCCAGCAGCAAAAATAATTTTTGCCTGCGAGTGGTCTAGCCTCGATCAATGCCCCAGGCCCTAGAACTGGTGGGCCGATCACAACGCAGAGATGTGTTTTGAATTTCTGAATGCAAAGCGGGCGGGGTTTTGAGGGCGGGACAACAAAGCTGCATGACGGTGGAGAAAGCACAACAAGGAAGATGGCAACAACTACTGAACAGTAGCATGCACTGTGGCAAAAGTAGCTTTCAATGGAGCACTCCACTGAAAGTTAAAAGTTCTCTTTTCTGTTGCTGTTGTTCATTAAAAGTACGTTTTAAGATCATTTGAGACGAGAATATTCTACTTTAAAGCGTCACTATATGGTCCATTTACCGATTTAATGCTTAATTAAAAAACAATTTCCGAAGTTGAGAGGACCTGCAACAAGCGGAACTCCGCGGCTAACGGCAGCCAGGGCTAACCGCAGCCCGTCTGCAGCGGCCCTCTCTCAGCTTAGTCGTGTGTGAAGGGCCGCTGGCTCTAATGCTGATTTTTGAGTCAGCTTTGGAATCAGTTTTGGAAGGATTAGACTTTGGGTTTTCGTTGAAACGTGAGCAGGAGGAGGCTCTACGCTACGTTCGCTTAATTTTTTTTAAGAAGGACGTATTCGCCGTTTTTTACGGACAGGCTGTTTGTTTACACTCCCCCATCAGCTTTCTGTCACGTTTACTACGTCACAGTCAGTTGCGCTCATTGGTCAGAGCGTTGGCCAATAGGCACAAACATGGTTTGAAAAACAACGGGTTGTTCTCATCAACAATCTTCCAATGTCATCGGGGCCAGACTAAATTACACATTTAATTGCACATTTAGTATGGTTTATCAGGCTAGTGTAATACATCATCCACATAGAGAAATATAGTATTGAAGCATGATTATACTGTACTGTACTATTATACAGTATGCTATTTTTTAACTGGCCAAAGTTAATTGGAAGAAGGGTGGAACGACTATAAGTCGATGCTGGAACCTGTTTGAGGTCACATAAAAATCAAAAGAAAAACATAAGCTAACTGCCTTTACTTCAGTAAACAAAAAAAAGTTTCAAAGCTTATACGAGTATTAGCCTTAGTCCAGAACTTAATTCAAATGAGGATCCGAGGCAAGATGAGTGGATGTTTACAGATGCTCTTCATCCAGGGCCTGATAGAATAATAGGCAGGAAAAAATAGCACCTGGTGTAGATGAACAAATTATTTAAAAAACATTTCTGAGGGGGGTGCACAGTGGATAAGCTGTTTGGACTGTTGGATATCAGTGATGAAGTATTGATTTCAATGCATGGCAAGGCATTTTGACCAAATGTTTTCATACATGAGCTCTGTCTGTACTACTGTTGCCTTCCACTGTCAAAAACAGATTAACTGGTCCCTGCTTCTGTGTTACCATGGGCTGATGTCTGGTTGGTTCTCCAGGACATACCCTGTAGTATTATAGTCATGGATGTGCAAAGTTTAAAGGCTTTTAAACATGCTTTTATGGTAATATGAATTAAACTGTGATGAAAGATAATCCAAGAGAAATAACCTTCAGTCCACAGTTGAAATAGTTTACCCTTATCAAGTAGAGGTAGAGGTTTGACAGGACTCTAACGCAGACTGATTCTGCAAAGAGTGATTGAACAGGAGCAGGATAAATGGGAGAGAAACAAAGACTAGGCCAAGTAGCAGATTGGGAGCAGGTGTGAGCAGAGATAAGAAGAAAGCTAGGGAAAAGGAAACTGAGACTAGAGGGCAAACAAGAAATATCTACGTAAAAACACAAATACAATCAAAAATAACTTTAACAGAAAAATGGAAATAAGACCAATGAAAACTCAGAGATAAAACTTGAACAGAACCAAAACCATTACAACCCTGAAGTAAAAAAATTAAAATAAAAAAAATCCACTGGACAAACTGTCGGCGTTGAGTTCGAGCCTTTATAGAGTAGCCTAGCAAAGCCTTGTTTTGGCTTAGAAAACATGCAAATTGAACCAGACAAACAGGTCTGCCCCTTTGGAATGTCGGTCGTTTGGCTTTTTTATTAGCCTGCAATACCCCATACCTGTCTATGTCTGAAAGGGAAAAGGGCTAAAGGGAATTTTTGACCCTGCTGAACAGGCAAGGTCTTCTGTTCCACTGTAAGGGGAGTGGGGTTGCAATGATAGTAGGAGGGAATCAATTGTCACCAATGCTGAGATCTTTGTCCCTGCCCCTGATATCTGGGAGGTCCATTTGCCAGGTGAGTAATAATAACACACTTATCCATTAAGGCATTCCCCCCCATGACCCCTTTTCATTGGATCTGTGCTCCCATCCCGCATTGCTCCTCCACTCTCCCTGTCTGAGATCATCAACGTGGCCATTGTTGTTACTGTGGTGGTCATGGCCTGTGTGGACACTGTCGTATTTGCCATGCGAGTTTGTTCTAAGAGCTTGGCTGAGGCACTGTAGCCACTGCTGCCATAGACCTACAGGCATTACTGTGAGGAGGACAGGAGGCTGAAAAAAAATCCCATTCTGTTGTCTGAGTCCACCACTGTCTAAAGGGAGCCTGACATTTTAACAAATTTCTTCTGCATTTTTTATTCAATCTCTCAATAAAGCTCAGGTAGTTCTAAACCAGCACGTCAATTGCCTGTCTATGATCTAATATAAGGAAGAATATTTCAGACATATGCTCCAATCAGTAATTCAAATTGCTGATTTATATCAGATAATATAGGAACAAAATGTCTCAATTTTACCTCTTTTACAAAATGGTGCTTTTATATTTTGCTCATACTATCTCAATTCATCTTAATTTTTAATGACTCACACCATAAAGGCTGTTCTTATGTTTGTGTCCCAATTTCTGTCATTCTGTTGTTTACCCAGCCTCATCATTAAGTAAACAGGCAGGGCTGTATGAACAGACCGCTGACTGATCTTAAGACAGGCCTTTTGCTGCAGGTGCAAATTTATTTGTCTAAAGCCTTGGGCCATCTGGCAAATCGCACCACTTAATACTAATCTTCCACCCAAAGACTGGTTCATTTAGAGAGCAATGCCCTGTCTTGATAACAGAACACACATCGCCCTCATGTGGATCTTAGATATCACTACAGATATGGTAAGAGAACAGTGTTTAACATTTTGAAAACTAGAGCTTATTAGCTTGTACGGGGAAGTACATATCTGACCCAATTTTTCCAGAGAGTTCCAATGTAATAGAAAAAATGCTTTACAAATACGATCAAACTGCTTTAGATATTTGATTCAGCTGAACTAAATGGTATATTAAAGATTATACTGAAAACTAGACTAAAGTGTGTTCCAACATTCATATCTTAATTTTGCTCATATCTTAGTTTCTTTTAAACCAACATTTGTGGTAAATCTTAAAGCTCTGTAATACATTGCATACACTTGAATCAGAAAGTTTAGAATAATCATCCTCCATCTCTTGTGTTTGAACCTTTCATTTGTAAAAAAAAAAAAAAAGTCAGTTATTACATCATATTCTCTGAAAATGCAGTAACCCTGCATGACATTCAGTAGCACCAACCAAATGTGTGTAACCCACAGAATTTATGTTCCCGTGTGGCTCTTTTCTTTCTTTTTTTTTTTTTTTTTTTTGTGGAGGCTGAAAGCCTGAGCGCAGACATCATGTAAACCTTAAGTGGTTTCTCCTGGGTTCTGGGTGGTGAAGATCAATTTTTAATTAATTTGGGGTGTTTTATATGGTCACATTTAATGACAAAGAACATACAATATTTAAAGCAAAGCAAAACTTTAAAATGACTTTCCCTTTGATAGGATTTACTGTACTTTGCCACTACAAGGTTGACACCATTTCTGTTACGTTGTTGTGAAGTAAAACTTAAAATCATAGATGACTTTCATGTTAATACACTTTTAAAATTCTAAAAGTGTTTGTGTACATCAGCTTGTTTAAGTATGGTAAACATGTTTTGATTAAAACCACTCCAATAGAGCTCTGGCATTAAATTAAGGGTCTTAGGTCTGCAGATCCAGGGTAGCATCACCCCGTATTTAGCAGCATCCATCTTCCCAATATATCTTAATAATGTACAGAAAGTCATTCCCACAGCATGATGCTGCCCACACACTATCTTTCCCAATGTGAATGGTCCATTCATGGGGTTGTGCAATCTTATTTTTTTTTCAACACCTTACACCATGGATGCATAGAAAAACTTAATATTCAATATCCTTCTCCACATGTTTGCTGCAACCTTTAATGGCCCAAGGAAACTATGTAAAATGTTCCTTCTTTTTCCACAGATATGCTCTACTTTGTGTTGTTCTACAACATCAAATCCCAATAAAGTGTGCAGAAGTTTATGAAGTTAACGAATTCTGAAAAGGGCATTTTGCAAGATATTGTTCTTATTTGATGATTAGAAAATCATGAGGGGCCAGTGTATGCCGATTTTTTCACTCTAGACCTTTGTATAGACAGTATGTAGTTTTCTCCCTCCAGTCCTATAGAAGTCATTGCAGATAACAGTTTGGATATCCCTCTTTTAATCTTTAAAAAATCCATAACACCTATAATTTTACTTCAGCATCTTTCCTGTTGCAGGATCATGCATCATTTTGGAGCCTGTGACTTAGTGCTGCTGCAGGTGTAATCCTCTTGTTTGGCACAAAAGAATCTTTTCTATATCTTGGAGTTATATTGGTAGATTGGCAGATATTTGAATTTTTGAAGCTAGTATTGGCTGACACCAATAAGATGCTTATAATAATGTGCATCCTTATGAAAAGAAATAATTACAGAGTTTTCATTTTTTATAGACTTTAAATGTATGAAGCCACAGCACTGACTTACATCTCCAAAATCCTTATTTTTTTTACCTACCCTATCGTGTTTAGTAAAACAGCTGAATTTTTATCACTCCAAACCTGCTGGATGTACTTTGCTTCTCTTCTTTAACTGCATGAGTGAGCGTAATTACTTCTTGCTTCAGGCTATGACACCGAGTTAAAATGAGTGACATGGGCATACAAGTGTCTGTGTACTGAGGTTCCAATCAGTTCAGCTCATTTGCTCGTGACAACCGAGATTCTGAGTTTAGGGATGACACAAATGTGGTGCCGCCTAAACACACGGCCACAATTAAAGCTAAGTTCTCAGAATGGTCCAACCATTCTGCATTGGGGTATTTTTATCTTATTAATAAGAGGAGATAGAGTTTTTTTAACGAGTCAGCAGTGAGTTGAATTATCTTGGATTGGCATTTTTGCAGAGTAGGATAACAGGCTGAAAAAGATCCTCAACAAACTGAATTTCAGGATCAGAGTTTTTATTTTTTCTTCTAGATCCACCAACATTTGGACAGCACCAGGTGACACTGGCAGCAAAAAAGACACGTTGCTGTGGATGTATGAATATGAATAGATGTGACAGTCACGTACGGAACAGTCTCTTGGCTGTTGCTACCCTCCAGAGAATGGAGGATCATTAGTACCTTTCAAGTTTACTCTCATGAGAGTTATCTTAATTTAAAATGCAGCACAAAACTCACTGGTGAGCTTTCCAGTCTCAGTGGAAAAGGTGGGTAACAAAGGAGTGCAATAAAGTGAAGAAAAAAAGTTTCTGAAAGGACAAATCTGAACCACACAAGTCTTGTGCCATTCCTCCATCTTAAGAAGTCCCCTTATCCAATCAGGCGAGCGATTGTTCATCTGGACCAGGATAAAGCAGACTGTGATGGCTGGGTTTCAGCAAAGCTTGCAATGTGAACAGATGGCTTTGATTAATGTGAAGGCTGCAGACAGGCTCTCCTGAGAGGCTTCCACATTCCTAAATGAGACAATTGTGTGCAATTGTATTGTTTATTAAGTTGTCACCAGTTTTATCTGCTGTTGGTTTCTAGAAGCCATTCTTTGCAATGTCACATTCATGTTTTCCTCAAAAATAAAATCAAGACAATATAAAATGTTATATTTCACACTTGTTTACCTTTTCAACTAAAACAAGATATTTGCATACACAGTTTAAAAAGACTTTTTATTTCTTCACATACTGTCATTTAAATAACCAAATTTTTCCTGTTTTATGTCAGTTAGGATCGCTCTAATTATTTCTGTTTACGAAATAGCAAACTTCTAAGAGAATTTTGCATAACTTTCTTCAAATTTAGCAGCAGCAGCAAAAAAAAAGATTTTATTGGCTCTAAACATCTGAGGAAAGTCCAAGTGATGATGTGGCTTTGAAGGCTTTAGAGTAAGTTAAATCACCCTCTCAATTCTGAAATTCGTTACTGGAAAAAAAAGATGCCATCATAATTGCCACCATTTTAAAGAAATACTATAGTGGCATCTTATAACAAATACCAGAAAGTGTCATGGGTTATTGTATTATTTTAGGTAGGAGTACCAGAACATGATGCTATGAGACAAAATGTTATAATAGAACTGAACAAAGTTAGAGAGAACTAAAAGGATAGGACGATTTGATACAGGGTGGTAGCAGAGAAGAGACTATCAATGAACAATATGAGCTTAAATACCAAGGAAGGGTTATTAGTGACATAAAAATCAGGTGAGTTTAATCAGGAGGATGCCAAGCAGATGAGGGAGAGTACTAAGCAAGAGATCCATGGGGGAACAAGGATAAATACAGAACTGAGAGAAATGAACCAAAACCCTAAGGAACTGCAAGCTTCAATCCAAATTCCTCAAACTGCAGCCCCTTTAGTAGCTCCTGATTCTAGCTCCTATCCCTTTACCTTTTGCTGCATTGACAGTTAAAGCTATATCCAGGGTAGGAAAAAAGCTATGGACTGCTTTGGTTAAAGGTGCAGTAGGATATCTTTTCTGACGCATTTTTTACCATGTGGCTTAAAAATCTCCCCACTTAGCAAGCACCGAAATAGAAGGCCTGGAAGTGAAACTAAAATAAATGGTCCCTGCTACAGTGAGAAATCTATGAATAACCCCAACCAATCACAAAAGACGGTCCGTTGGACACGATTGGTTCCTGACACATCAATCATGGTTGTCTGCTTGTTAATTTAGGCGTTAATAAACTCTTTCAGAGGAGTGATCATAGCGCTCCGCATCAACAGCACTGCTCCTGCTGCTCTAGACCCGCTGCAGACAGCATGTGCATTCATGTGTTTTTAAGGCGTGGTTTCGGGCCGACAGTGGCGTTGGATGTAGGAGTTTGCCCTGAAATCGAAGGGTTGACGGTTCAAGCCCCGACTCTGACTTTCAGTGTTGTTGTGTCCTTGGGCAAGACACTTCACCTGCATTGTCTACTGATGGTGGTCAGAGGGCCCGGTGGCGCCAGTGTACGGCAGCCTCGCTTCTGTCAGTGAGCCCCAGGGCAGCTGTGGCTACAATGTAGCTTGCCACCATCAGTGTGTGAGTGTGTGCGTGAATGGGTGAATGAATGTAGTGTAAAGCGCTTTGGTCAAGTCTCCTAACTTGAATAAAGGCGCTATATAAGTACATGCCATTTACCATTTCGAGGGGTGGTCTGAAGGGAGAGGTATGGTTTTGTATGTTCAAAATTATAGCATGCTGGAAATGCTTTTCCAAGATCTCCTACAGCCCTAGAATCACAGTCGTCATTACACGACAGACATGTATAATAATGATGATGATCGAATTGGCACCACAGCCAGGAAATTACTACAAGGAGACAATGTAACCCAAAAGAAAATATGATGGTGTGTATTACAGGTGCTGGTCATAAAATTAGAATATCATGAAAAAGTAGATTGATTTCAGTAATTCCATTTAAAAAGTGAAACTTGTATATTATATTCATACATTACATACAAACTCATATATTTCAGATGTTTATTTGGTTTAATTTTGATGATTACAAATGACAACAAATGAAAATCTCAAATTCATCATATCAGAAAATTAGAATATTACTGAAGACCAATAAAAACAAAGGATTTATAGAAATGTTGGCCAACTGAAAAGTATGAACATGAAAAGTATGAGCATGTACAGCACTCAGTATTTAGTTGGGCCTCCTTTGGCCTGTATTACTGCAGCAATGCGGCGTGGCATGGAGTCGATCAGTCTGTGGCACTGCTCAGGTGTTATGATAGCCCAGGTTGCTCTAATAGTGGCTTTTAGCTCTTCTGAATTGTTGGGTCTGGTGTATTGCATCTTCTTCTTCACAATACCCCATAGATTTTCTATGGGGTTAAGGTCAGGAGAGTTTGCTGGCCAATTAAGAACAGGGATACCATGGTCCTTCAACCAGGTACTGGTAGCTTTGGCACTGTGTGCAGGTGCCAAGTCCTGTTGGAAAATGAAATCTGCATCTCCAAAAAGTTGGTCAGCTGCAGGAAGCATGAAGTGCTCTAAAACTTCCTGGTATGTGGCTGCGTTGACCCTGGACCTCAGAAAACACAATGGACCAACACCAGCAGATGACATGGCACCCCAAACCATCACTGACTGTGGAAACTTTACACTGGACTTCAAGCAACGTGGATGAAGTGCCTCTCTTCTTTTCCTCCAGACTCTGGGACCTTGATTTCCAAAGGAAATGCAAAATTTACTTTCATCAGAGAACATGACTTTGGACCACTCACCAGCAGTCCAGTCCTGTTTCTCTTTAGCCCAGGCAAGACGCTTCTGACGCTGTCTGTGGTTCAAGAGTGGCTTGACACAAGGAATGCGACAGCAGAAACCCATGTCTTTCATACGTCTGTGTGTGGTGGTTCTTGAAGCACTCACTCCAGCTGCAGTCCACTCTTTGTGAATCTCCCCCACATTTTTGAATGGGTTTTGTTTCACAATCCTCTCCAGGGTGCGGTTATCTCTCTTGCTTGTACACTTTTTTCGACCACATCTTTTCCTTCCCTTCGCCTCTCTATTAATGTGCTTGGACACTGAGCTCTGTGAACAGCCAGCCTCTTTAGCGATTACCTTTTGTGTCTTGCCCTCCTTGTGCAAGGTGTCGATGGTCGTCTTTTGGACAACTGTCAAGTCAGCAGTCTTCCCCATGATTGTGTAGCCTATAGAACTAGACTGAAAGACCATTTAAAGGCTTTTGCAGGTGGTTTGAGTTAATTAGCTGATTAGAGTGTGGCACCAGGGGCCATCAATTTTGAACCTTTTCACAATATTCTAATTTTCTGATATGATGAATTTGAGATTTTCATTTGTTGTCATTTGTAATCATCAAAATTAAACCAAATAAACATCTGAAATATATGAGTTTGTATGTAATGTATGAATATAATATACAAGTTTCACTTTTTAAATGGAATTACTGAAATCAATCTACTTTTTCATGATATTCTAATTTTATGACCAGCACCTGTATGTGTCATATGGAGTTATGTTCACATCAACAAATACTTTATATATGTTATAAATGTGTCTAATAAAGAAAAAACATTGATCAAAACATATGCAGAAATGACAACCAATATCCAAGAGGTTCATGTTTGGACACCTAAGTGTTTTCAAAATGGACCATGGATGTAATCATATTTTAAAGTTAGTTACAAAGTGGGTCACACAAATGACTTGGTTTCACTAGATCTGTCAGGATGAAGTGCATAAAACTTTATCAAACAACAGTAGTAGCTATTCAAAATTTCCCTACTTTCCTTGATGGGTCCTTGGCTGGTTCAAATCATAGTTTTTGCTGTATCCCAGATTCAATGAAAACACACAAAATAATCTTAATCAATAATCTTAAAACAAATCCTCACAAATTCACTTTTATTACAGACAATTCTGTTATAGAATGCTACATAATGCACACAGGTTTAAGTGCTGTGGCTTCTTTAAACAACAAACCTAAAATACATAAAGAATACATTTTCCATTAAGAATACAGAATGAATAAAAAAAAAAAGAAATTCTAAATAAAAACAGCACTTTATACTATAAACTACTCCCTTTAAGTCCTAGTGTGCAAAAAAAGTATGCAAAGACTTGTTATTGTATTCTCTAACCACCATACGTACTATGTTCATAGAGGTATCACTAGGTTATGAAAGACAATGACTAAATAAGTAACCATTATGCTTTTAAAACAATAAAATACAGGAATGCAAAGAAAATGTACGTCACGCCTTCACAAAAACAGTCTCCTAAAACACGATTGCCTTAAAAAAAACCTTGGCAGAAGCACTTGGCATGTTGTGCATGTTGGAATGTGACCTTTGACTGAACAGGAGTCAATTAACTGTAAGAATACTGCATGTGTTTTGTTTTTTTGTGGTTGCTTTTTCTTTTCTGACAGGCCTTTTTGTTTTCCGTTATTTTTATATCTCCGACCTCATATCATTAAAACACTTAGGCTTTGTATAGGTAGGACTGTACATAAATATAATATTGCCACTAAAAACAAGTTTAGATTTTTTTCTATCAAGTAAAATTAATGTTACAGTTGTATAATGAGAAATGACTGTACAAATACATTATTTGAGGCAGTTTTGTTAGAGGTACCTTTTCCAGACTAGGTACTGCATGTGTTACCATGCACAAGTATCAACAGTTCTACAACTTTTTTTTCATTATTATTTTCTCACATTAAGTCAAAAACTTTGATGCATTTTACAGATAAACACAATTTTACACCAGAAGAAAAAATAGATAAATAGTTTTCAAGAACCTTTGAATGCTGGTGGCAGGATCATACAGTTGGGGTGATTTTCTTCAGCTAGATCTACAATATAGATCTTGTTAGGTATTTAAGATTAAGGATTTAAGACAACCTTTGACAACCTTTCCCATTTCTAATCATTGTATGTCATTTTGGGTGATCAAAACATGTTATATGACCAATATATGGGGTCTACATGCTTAAACACTTGAAAGAATTCTCTAAGACGTTGAAGATGCATTTGGACTTCTAGAAATTCCCATATTTAGGTCCTCAGCTTTGATTCAAGCAGTTCTACAAAAGACAGCGTTATTCATACAGTTATACTATTCGAAAACTGGAAGAGTGACAGTTAGCTCAGGAAAGAACAGTAAGGACGACAGTCCCTTTTGTCTTTTTCAGAATTTCCACAGCCTCAGCATGAGTCACACCCTCCAGACAGTGTCCATTCACAGCAATAATCTGATCGCCACGTTTCAACCTGCCGTCCTCAATGGCTGCCCCCTGCAGAGAGAGAAGAGCCCCGCCCCATTAATGTTAGACCAAAAGTCACTGAATGGTTCCTAAATTGCTTTAATTGAAGAGCAGGTATAAAGACAGTATTTCCATGTTCTGCTCTAACATCTCACAAAGTCGGAGCAAAGTAAGGATCTTTGACCATGTCTTTGTGAACAAACTGTGCAACCACAGTCCATGGTCCTCTCTATTGCTCTTCTGTCTTTATTTCACCCACATACCACATGTCTGACTTTTCTGTTTTGATTTGGCTGAATGTTTTTAGATGTGTATCCTTCTAACAGACCTAATGACCACTCATGCTCATTTTTCTTTTAGACTCTACCAGTATTTTATCGAAATGTTCTTCTTACAAAAGAGGTTTAATATTTCATCCAACCAAACCAAGTTCCCGGGACTTTTAATGTAAAGAAGGCCCAAAGCATTACTTAATACTTTTTTAAAACTTTTTTTTAAATCCAACTCATCTGTAAAAGTTGAGGCATATAACTTATAATATTAACCCAACCTATCATTCTCTGTGTCACATTTTTTTTAATAATCATTAAGGATACACAGTAAGGTAGAATATCGTGGATTTAATATTAGAAGTACATATGCACTGGGTTTACCCTCAAAAAGGTAAATGGTGAATTACAGAAATTCTTCTGCTAGATTCATTTTATATAAATCACTGGGGACACCAACAAAAAAGTAGTAATTTTTTTTTAAATTTATTTAAGTAATCTTTTGTTATGTTAGACATCAGCAAGACAATCTGAGGCTGTTCGGTGAATAGAGAGAAAGATCTTAACTTGGCGTGGAAAACAGAATTCATCCCATGTGAATGAATTAAACGGGAACCTACATACAGAACCTGGCACAGAAAACAAATAAATAATTGGGTGAACCAGCAGGAAACAATAATACTAATTAGGTAATTGAGCCATAATTAAAACTCAACAAAGATACTTAGAATAATCACACAAATGAATCTAAAAGTAACCAGAGAAAATTAAGTGAATTGAAAACCATATTATTATAGTAAAACCAACAAATATTATTGTTTACTGGTTGCCTGATCCTGACCTGTTCTGCCTTTGGACCACTGAGCCTACCTGTTCCCATTCTGATCTGTTAGCCTGACCTGTCTTCGGACTCCTGCTGGATTCTGCCTGTTAACCGAACCTGGAACTGATTCCCGACACCATCCTGGATTTCCTTTCTTTTCCTCTTTGGATCTCTGATCTTCTGGCCCGGACTCCTTTAAACCTCTTTGGCACCGGCTATGACTTCGCCCTCTGTATTGTCCTGCTTTCCTTTGTCTGCTTGAATCTCCTGCCTATTGTTCAGTCTTTGGGTGTTAGGTTTCAAATAATGTAACACACATGTAATTTGGCCAGTTCCTAAGTTATTTGCTTTTCCATTTGGGTATGCAAAATATCACTTCAGGATCACTTCAAATTAGGTGGGCTTTAAAAGGTTAACGTTTGGGACACTCTCCGTGGTGCCCACCGCGTCTTGTTGGCAGCCGACCAGCTGGTATCGACCTTGTCCTCTGGGCATAGACTAAACTTTAAGAACAGGATAGTGACTCATGTTCATAATCTGCCTCCGCTAGATTGACGTGGTCACTAACCTGTGTTTTCTTCCCGCAGAGGTTCCTGCCTTAGATGCCCTAGGTGTTCACAGCAAATCTGTTGTATTTAATAAACGCTTTTTGAGATATCATTCTGGGTTCTCTGTTCTGAACTTTGACAAATAATCACTTACAAATAGGGATGCTACAGTACCACAGTAATGGCAGTTGTCTTTGAGGATCTTGGTAAAGGTTACGCAAAGGTTTATAAGCTTTTACATTTTTTAATATAAGCATGACTTTGAAGAAGAATAATGAGACTTACAGAATCAGAAATTAATTAACTTAAATCCTACCTACATTTTTGCTATAAATACATTTTGCTTGTGAGATAAAGGAAGAATACAGAGTGATCCATCGAGGCAAATGGTGATACACCATGACGCAAGGTACTACACATTGGCAAAAGTAGCCTGAATGGACAGGGTAATGACATAAAGTTTAAATGTACTCTATCACCAGATGTGTTTGCTCACCTTGCAGAAAATACTTTTGACGTAGATCGGCAGGTCTCCATGAGGGCTGCCAAATCCCCCCACAATGCTGAAGCCCAGGCCCGACAACCCTCTCTCCAGTGTAATGGTCTTATAAACTCGTGGACTGTAGGGATCAGAGAAGTAGCTTGATTGTGTTCGGTTAGACCCAAATTGCATTAACAGTACATTTCATTGGTTTCAGTTATTATACTCAGTTAAAAATAAGAAAACACTGGTGGAAATGTGCTAATAAGAACTCTTACCAGAAGCTATTATGAGAGCAGCTACTTGTCTGATCTGATGTGCTGATATGACCCTCACATTGATCATGTGGAATGACCCCTTCGAAACCAGCTGTTACCTAAACACAAAAATTATTCTCATTAAAAAGCCTGAAAAATGCATTTCCAACACTTGAACTTGACCTTGTGTCATGGTTTTACAAACCCAAACTTAATTATTTTTTTTTTTTTCTGTGACACCAGCACAAGGTGATGTCCATATTTAAAGTATTTCTTAAGTAAAAAAGGAAATCTAAAAGATTCCAATGCAATGAGCTGCTGTCCAAGGTCACCTATATAGGAAAAAGAGTCCATTTGTGAATAAGGTGAACTCAGAAAGAACCTGTGATGCTCTGTGATGGTGTCAGGTTTATTAGAGCAGGCATCCCCAACCTCGGTCCTCGAGGCTCGCTGTCCTGCAAGTTTTAGAGGTTTCCCTGCTTTAGCACAGCTGATTATAATGATTGCAGTAGACCAAAAGCCTGTTAATCAGCTTTCAATTAAAATCAGCTGTGCTGGAGCAAGGAAACCTCTAAAACCTGCAGGAAAGCGGGCCTCGAGGACAGAGGTTGTCAGGTTTCTGTTATAGTATTCAGTCTTGATTTACTCCTTGGTTTCTAGTCTTAGTGGTTTTATTTTTATTTCGCTGTGTTCTTTCTTCCAGTTACTGTCCTAGTCTGGGTTCTGTTATGTTTTCTTTTGAGTGTTTAATTTTCTTTTCTCCATGTTTTATAGTCCTAGTAATTTAACATTGTGTTGTTATTTCCAGTCTTCCAGGTTTCTATTTGTTGCTCTCTGCTGCCCTCCTGTGTTCTCCTTCTTCCCTAGCTCTTTCTCTCTTGTTCTGTGCACACCTGCTCCCAGTTTCCTCATTAGCCCCCTCTTTGTCTCTGTCTCCTTTAAAAGCCCTCTCTCTTCAGTTCCCCCTTGTTGGGTCCTCATCAAACACTGCCAAACTTTGTCAAACTTCCTCCAACTCCGTCTTCCTGAATCTTCCTTGTTGCCTGGTTTTGAGGACATCCATCCACACACTTTATTCTGAGGACTGATCAGGACAGCAGAGCGCTTGGGAAGGAGGTTTTGAAGATGTTTAAAAAAGGATGGATTAGAACTAATAACCAAAGTGTTGAAAATTGTAACAGAGCCAAGGAATAGTGGTCAACCAAAACTGACTTTGGAAAGAAGAGGATTTATACGGATAAGTTCCATAAGGAAGTTCTCAGTCATCCAGGTCATAGTCATTCCAAAGAAGTAAAAACAAAATCCACAGGACTTGGTTTCCAAATTTAAAGACATTATGCTAACTAACAAGGCTTAGTTTTTGGTCCACTCTATAAAGCCTCGAAATTGACGCTATTTCTGACATTTTGAATTGAAAAAGCTTCCTGGATGGGAAGCAAAATGTATTTAAAATTTGAAACAAAGTCCAGTTGTTTGGGGTTTTTTTTTTCCTTCTTTTTTTTTTACTTTAGAGGAACTTTAGAGGAACTGCAAAGATTCACAGCTCAGGTAAATAGACTACATTTTTATAGCACTTTTCTATTCACACTGACTTCTCAAAGCAATTTACAATAAAGCCACATTTCCCCACTGGAACATACTGAAATGCACACATTCATTAACCTTTATACAGATCACTAGTACCTTACCCAAGGGCATATAAACATATGACAAAGTGAAGCTGGAATTTAACCCCAAACCTTTTAAATGCAGTAGAGCTACTAAACCCATTGAGATGCAGGTGAAAGAATCTGTTAAGCGGACAGTTAGTTGTGCATTCTGCCTATCAGCACTGTATGAAAGATTTGCAAAAACAAACCCATTGGTTAAAGAAAATCCTGTTGTACTTCCCAACGAACCATGTATAGAATTTAGCAAATGTGGAAAAAGGTGCTCTTCCGTTGAACTATTATGCTGAAATATGTATGTCTGTCACATAAAAAATAACTCAATTAATCGCCATGATAAAACTGATTACATGACAAGTTTAAATTAGCTCCATAATTTTACATTTGCATGCTCCAATGTTTTCCTTATATCTTACTCGCTTTGTTGTCTTAATAATCTGAATAATAAAAGATTTCACATTGGTGCATCGACCTCCATTCACCCCTCCCACTGTAGTTTCCTTAGCATAGTTGGTTTAGCATTTAGAAAAATAGAAAAGCAGAGATGGAATTTGGTTGGAAAGCCAAATGTAACAGCTGCAGTATGGGAGCACAGAAATAAGTTCAGATGATTCAGCCAGTCAGTTAATGGGAAGATGATTGAGCTTAATATGGGGCAAAAATAAATACAGGACAATCCCCCGGAGGAGGTTAACCTTCTGGCTGGACAATACCAAGAAACATGCTGCCAGGGAATCAAACATATTGTTTAGATCAGTTGTTCTCAACATGAGGCTTAAAAATGAAAAATGAGGGCTGTGTCTTTTTTATGGACACCTGAATAAAATGAATGTAAATTTACCTTCAGTAACTTGAAGAACAACATAATGGTTGAGAGCAGAACCACTGGCTTAGTTGAAAGAATTTCCATGTTCTACAGCACTTATTACTGGTACAAGAATTTATCCAAAACCATTCTAGAATCTGCTGCTCATAGATGCTGTCTGCTAAATGTTAATCATATAATTGACAAGGATTTTGGTATCATGAAGGAACATATGAAAAGAATTGCTGCATTACTTTCAGCAAAAAATGCTTCTAAAGCAATCTGACTGGTAAATTGGATCTAGTGTGAAAGAAAACCAGAATCAATCAGAATCTCTACCTGATTAAGACTGAACAAAAATCAAACAACCACTTTCAGCAGTCACATGCTATGTAAGTTTTAGTTCATATAATTTCCCCAAAAGTATAAAAGACTCCTTCAAATAGCTACTGTAATGTATAACAATGATTTAATAGTGCAACGGGCAGCCAAATCTATTCCAAGATTGCACATTTGAGCCCTCTATCTGGTTGAAAAGGATTTAGGAGTTCTTAAAGTACACAGTGAAGTCTGTGTTAAGATCTACACAACTAAAAATGCTCTACAGTGTAAGATTTTGCTATCTGTTTCTGACAGGCAGAGGAAAATTCTCGCTGATGTCATCACATCCAGGGATCCTGCCATTATTGCTCAAGTCATTATCTATTTACAGCTGTGTGACAGTACCAGCAGACTGATGGTTCCGGTTGCGTTCTTCAGCAGGTCTTCAGCGTGCTCAGGAGTAATTCCCTCTGTAGACACATCATTGATGCTGATGATCCTGTCTCCTGTCTGGGTAACAAACACACACAATCACAACCACACATACATTTATCTTATGGAAAGGTACCTTTAGAATGTAAATTAAAATGGGAAACAAATCAATTGAAAATGATTTATCTAGACAGTTCGATAAGTGGGGATAGAAAAAGGAGTAAGCTCTTGAAACCTGAAAACTTTTCATTGTTCTTTTTAAATTTAAGTAATCTAAGCAATCTAATTTTCTTTCACAAGTTTTCTTTTTTAAACTTCTGTCTTTACAAAGGAATGTTAAATACTTTTGGAACAACTAACAGCATCTCGATATACACCAGATCCCTTAACAAGTTACTTAGACGGCATGTAATGAGTAAAACCTAAATATACACACTGACAGCTCACCTCTAATTTCTCTGTTTTAGCAGCCAGCCCATTGGTATCCATAGAAGCAATAAAAAGAGGTGTGTTGCCATGGAGACTGCCCACTCCTCCAGCTAAGCTGATACCAAGGGTGTCACATGGACCCTGTGGTGATATCAAACATACAGGCAAGACTTTGTTGTTTAATGTATGAGTAAACTCACAGTCTAGTGAGATAAGTAGGTCATTCAAAGTTGGAGCTTCGCAAACAAATAGTAAAAAAAAAATGTTTTATGACACAATGTCAAATGCATTCATTAATTAACTTAAAACCTCTTACCTTCTCTATTGTTACTTTTCTGAGCTCAGTTTCTTGAAGCATTTAAGAGAACAAGATAAAAAGGAAACCGTTTAGAGAATAATGTTTTAATGAATAATTTTAAAATGAGAGGTGAAAAGAAAATGTTAGACCTGAATAAACAGAAATGCTTACTGCAGCTCCCTGTTCTGCTAACTGTCTCCCTCTGGTGGACAAAAGATGGATCACATTTGCTAGGTACAGTTGAGCATTCAGAGGCCTCGCTCTGGATAAAACACAACTGAAAATATTCCTAGGTTCACAAAATAATATTATTTAAATACTGTTCACATTTGATAGTAAGTACATGCTACAGAAAAAACCATTAAGAAAAGAAAGTCAGGATTACAATAAAATCAGGTCAGAACAGCATCTGAAAACCTCATGCATTTTTGCATTTTCAAAGATAAGATTCAAAAGATAATTCAATTCACAATATATGTTGCATGATTCAATGATTCAAGATCATATAACCAAGAAACGATGTAAGAGAAAATACAAAATATTAAAAAGGAAAAGTAAAGTAAGAAAACCAGAAAGAAATACTTTTATTGATCTATAGTTTATAAAATGTTCCTTTTTGACATTTTGTTTAATTTGGCGGTATATCATTATGATCAATAAGCCATAACGTTTATTCATATATGTTCTCAATAAGGTTTGGTCCTCCACACTAGTCAAGTAAATCAAAAAATACAAATACTTTACCTTACTCCTCTGGGAGTACTGCAGCCCAGCTTTAAAACGAGCAACTTCCAAATGGACTTCTTCATTGCACTCCTAAGTTTGAGAAAGACAAAAACACAAAAAAATGTAACAAAAAAAAAAAAAAAAACCCAGCTAATTTATTCTTGTGATTTGCAAGCAAAGGTGAAGGAGTGATACCTGCAGGAGCTTCTGTGCATGCTCCTGGGATGCTGCGCGGACATCCTCCCCATCGATTGACAGAATCTGATCACCAAGCAGCAAACTGCCATCTGATTCTGCAACGCCTCCTCTGATGATTTCTGACACAAAGATGCCCGTGTCATCGCTGTTGGAAGGAATAAGAGGTCAAAGAGGTCTATAGATTCCATCTCAATGTAGGACCCATGATGCTGCTGTTTTCTTTATTATTAAAGTTGGTTATGAAAGATAACAGCATCCCTAAACTTTTTTTTAGAACAGCGAGTCCTTTAGCATTTTATTGTTTTCCAAATTCCCCCCCCCAAACAAAAAGAGTATTAAAGAAGTAAGAACTTCATAAATATATCCCTCAGTTTGGGTTATTTTCTAACATGTATTGAAAAAAGTTATTCTTTTTTATTATTAATTATACTGAGGATTGATTACAAAGGAGCAGGGCTGTAATGAGCTCAATGTATTACTTTATATCACATTCAAAAGAACAAAAAGAGTCAAAATGAAATGTTTTGGTGAAAATTAAGAAGTTTTTTTTTGTTTTACCAAACTGGATGAACTTTTACAGAAAAGTCTTTAGACCACAGAGAGTAATACAGAAGCAGGTTTGACTGGTTTGTTACTGTGGTTTTAATGCGTATCTAAACAAATGCTGCTGGTAAATAAATAAAGATAAATAGTTTGACTATCAAAACAGTTTAAGAACTACTCTTGAAAGTGTTAGGCTTTATGTAAAAGCATAACCCTGCCCCCACAGAAAAAAATGAAGGAGAGATTTTTATATTTTTATTTTTATCTATTAAACACATGAGAAATCACATGTTTAATTTCAGATTAATGCTAAAAAATATATATTTTTGACCCAATTGCAACATTTCTGGCATTAAATCAAAGAATTAGACTGGCATAGAAATAAGAGCGTTAAAGCTGTCAAACTGGAGAAAACATCCTGCCTAATAACAACAGAGATTTATTAAGATCCCTAAGATTGGGAAAAACTAAAGTTGTTAAACTTTTGTTGCCTTTTTCACAATTTTCCATCACAAAAACCTGTTTTAGATCTAGACTGATCTCATCAAATATCAATAACTTTGATGTGAATTTAGTTACCAGCTGTATTAAAGACCTTTAACCCTTATTAGCAGATTTTAATAACCGTTGTTTTATAACAGAAAAATCATAAATCGGTTAATGCATTTTTAAAACAAAGAGACACACGGAACATGCTCCTTAAAAAAAAAAAAAAAGAAATCACAAACATTTCTTTTAACCACTGACCATTTTGAACCAACATCAAAACAGCTTTAGTGAAACTGTGCTGCAAAGTCTGATGTTTTAAAATGCCGGGTAATAATTTGCTTTGAGTGTCCCTCACAGGAAAGAGATAGAAAAAAACCTGCTTTATTGAATATTTGATTAACCTTCACTTTGACCCTCTGACAGAATATTGGCAAGTGTTCCTCTTCTCTGCAATATTAACAAACTCTCTTTCTAACTTTATTTTTTGTGTATTTTCTGCACTTCATGGCCAAATCAAAGTCACCTTGCAGCAACTCTTGCATCCAGGACACTGCAAAACATTTTCCATTTCTAAAGAAAAAACCATCACAAATAAAACAACTCTTTTACTTAAGACATGTTAACAGGGAAAAGGTACATCTTGTTTTTCTTTTGTTTTTCTTTTTGACATGATAACACAAATGCTGCATTGAGAATGAATTGAGAATGATTTATTCGATATAGTGGATGCTAATAATATGATTACCAATGTTAGATCATGCACTATAAATACCCTACACTTTTTTCAGTATTCTTTTTTGTCAATTACATTGTTTGGAGGCATTGGGCCTCATTCAAGAAGCGTTAGTAAGAACAAATTAATTCTTAGATAATTTGTACATGTGACTGAGGAGAAAATGTCATGTTCACAATTTTTATCCTATTTCTGATCTTCCCTCAGGTACAAACACATTTAACAAGAGCTACAGTCTTAATGAATGAGTCTTGTGCAATTAGTCAGCTGTTATCCAAACCTATCATGGTCTTGAGGACCAGCTTAATGGTTCATACCATTCACCTGTCTAGCTCCGCCCAGTTTCTCATCACCGTTCATCTGTGCCACCTGCTCTAGTCTCTATTTAAACTGCTTGCTGTGCCAGATTACTGCCAGATTATTCAAGCCTTTCATGACAGTTCTCTAACGTAGCATTTTGTTGTTCTGATTGCCTGATCCTGACCCATTTTGTCTTCAGACCTCAGGGCCTGCCTGTTCCTGGTTCGGGTTTGTTTGACTGATCTGTCTTCGAACTCCTGCTGGACTCCTGTGGCTTTGAATTTAGGCTTCTCTGTTCTGAGTTTTTCACTAAATGACCACGTTTGTTTTTACTTAGAAGCAATTGTCTGTTTTATTAGTTTACAATATATATTATTTCACTATCCAATATAAATTACAATTTTATTTGCTGATGACAAAACTATCCGTCTCTACACAGGCAGCTGGCAAGTCATTATCCAAGGAACACTGGTTTCATTCATTGTCATATCGTCAAAAGAAAGAACAGTCAGTGAGCTTTATGTTAGACCAAGCTACTATTAAAATAGCAATTGGAACAGAGAACAGATATAAAGGTCAGAATCGGCGTGGGTGTGATCCTCCAAAAAAACCTTGCGTGAACAGTCAGTTCAGTTTCACATACACTCTCTGCATCGAGCAGCAGTAATATCTTAAACAAAATATTAATTCACATAATTTTTTATTCACAGCTAGCCATGGCCCAGGTACATCCAAGTGACCAAATTCCTCACAGGAAATAGCGCTTTAAATTGCTGAAACCTAAAACTGGAGCAAATCTATCTCCAAGCCAACTGCAGCCTATCAAACTTATTGTGCTCTGTCACCATCTAGTGGTCCGAAGTACACTTTAATCTATATAAGTGTAGTCATAGGGGACTCCAAATGGCTTAGTAAAATCAAACATTAGTCAAAACAAACAATTTCCACCTTCATTTTCTACCTTTTCCCCACGGTGGTGAATCCTAGGCCTTCTCCAGGACAGGGAGTAAGAACTAGATTGAAGACGTCCCATAGGTCCTCCTCCCGGTAGGCCTCCTGGTGCCTAAAGACACTTAGCCGAACTCGCTGGGTGGTGAGCCGCAGCACTGCAATCGCCTCGTCATGTGTGGCCTGTCGCAGGTCTATGTCATTTACCTGAAGGGTTAAAAATATCAGGGTTTTTTTCACAAATTGTAATAATTGGTGGTAATCTAAAGTAGGCTGCTAATAAAAAAAAAAAAATCTGTAGTGTTTCATATGCTTGTAACTCACTGTTACAATATATTTGAGGAACCATTTTTGCTACAATTACATCTGATTTTTTAGAAAATATGTAAATCACATTAGTATTAAATTGAAAGCACCAGTGCTTATCCATTTTTAAGCAATGCTGGGCATTTCTGATTGTAAGACAGCCTGGACATTGACTAAACCAGCATATCAATATGCTTTGATCTAAGCCTTTCACATCATTTCCCTGTCACTGTTGGATATGTGCACCCCAAACAGCATGATACCACAAAAGCACCACATTTCAACAAGGGAAAGCTGTCTTAGAGAGAAATGTGGGGGGATTAATTCATCACCACACAGTTTTTTTTAATGTAGACCAACAAAGTTCAAGCTGAACTCAATGTTTTACAATTTAACCCTACATGAACTGTGATGTTGGTTTATGTTCTATAAAACCTATCAGGCTTTCATCTAAGTAAGATTGAATTACCTGAAGTAATTAAACATCAAATCAAAATGCAATATCTATTCTCGGATTTAGTGAACTCTTGGATCCTCTGGTTTATTAAATGTTCTCACAACAGAGGGGCTGAATTCATTTCCATGCCACACTTTTTTAGATATTTTTTGTCAACAATTTGGGACACAGTGTGATTTTCCTTTCACTTAAATGTTGTACACTAATCTATGTTGGTCTGTTGTATTAATGATAGCACTGCTGTAACAGAAGAGCTGTGTGTATTCAGTGTGTGTTTGTATGCATGGACCTCTCATACCTCTAATATTTGGTCTCCAGCCTGGAGCCGTCCATCTCTTTGCGCTGCTCCACCATCATTCACTTCATGGATTATTACTGCCCCCTGGTGTAAAAAAAAACAAAAAAAAACCCAACATCTCTCATTATTACAGACAGCAAAGAAATATGTGCACAATCAGAGCCTAATTTGCTGCTGCAAGGCTTTATTATTTTCTCTAATCAAGGATGAATATAAATATGATTACACAATCCTTTCTACCAAAATGTTTGACATAGTTATAAAACTTCTGCATTTCTCACCAGGAGGGTGTCGCATCCTCCCACAATGCTGAGGCCCAGGCCTAAATTTCCTTTACAAATTTCTATGGTGGTTAACCTTCCAGCTACAACTGGGCAGCTCTGAGGGTCAGAGGTTGAAGGAGTTGAGCCTGACCAATAAGAGCCCTCTGCTGGAGAGGTTTGAGTTCTAACCAGAGGTGTAGACGAACACGCAGAGACCTGAAGAGGTTCAGATGAAGGAGCAGGATGGTGGGGGGGTTGGGGAAGTGATGAAAGGAGCGGTGGGGGAGAGGAGAAAGGAGCCTTGGAACGGCTGATGGAGAGTTTGACAGTGACCTGGTGTTTGAGAATCAAACTGGACACCTGAAGACAAAGAGGACAAAAGAGTCATGAATCATTAAATCAGCTTGACCTTGCAGATAGCCTATGGTGCAGAATTTTTATTAGAGTGTGTTTTTCTGAACCTTTTCCACTGAGAGTCCAGCTACAGGTTCATCACCCACTGCTAGGATTCTGTCTCCAACTTGAATCCTGCCATCCTACAAACAACAGTGCAGAGAAAATGTAAGATAGAGAGAATGTAAGTAAGAATGAGACATTAAAGAAATTAAAACCCTGCAGACAAGTATCTGCATAATTGCTAGGGGCAATGACGTGTCATTATTTTACTGCGTGAAGCATTAGATTTTTATTTTAAAAGAATATTTCCTCAAACACAACAACAATGAAATTAAAAAAAATCTGATTACTAAATGTATTGCTTTTTATTAGCAAATTTCAATTTTGATGAATGAGGTATTGCCGGTCGAATTAAAAAAGCCTGATGAATTATAAAACCTGATGAAATAACGTGCAACTGAAACATTTTTGGAACCTCCTCAAGAAATGAACACAATGCTGATAAAATATCTAAATATAAAAAAGTATTTTTTAGATTTTCTTTCCAAACCTTAGACATATTTAACACAATTTTAGTGACATTATCAGGAAAGAATGCAGTGTTTTCAAAAATAATTTCTACTTTTTTGCCGCCTTTGCTTTTTGATACATCCAAATATCCACATAAATGCATTTTAATGATATATATGACAGAACAAGTATATATTTGTAAAAAAGAAAAGAAAATCAAAATTTTTTTACAAAGCTTTTTATGGATATACTTTTCAAACTGTGACATGCATTCTTATTTTTCATCTCTAAGTCAACATTTCATGCAATTTCAGCCTGGAAGTCACTTTATTTACCTCATGCTCATGCACATCTGAGACACATAGTACCTTTATAAGATAGTAAAGCAACCTAAAATAATTCTTAACAATAATTGCAATTTGTTTTTTGTTCTCAATCCTCCATATGTCAGTTTGAACCTAATCCCCCGGTTTGCCTCAGTCTGATCAGTGAGTGAAGGTTTCTTTCATCTCTGTGAGCTGACAGTTAACAGCCACAGACAGAAAGGGAGTCTAATCTAAATCTGATTTTGAAGGGAATAACATTAATTCTAAGACAGGTAATTTGAAATTAAAATAGAAAAAAAGTTCACGCAATTCGACCTTGTTTTTACAGCACATTAAAGGGAACAGCCTTCTTTTACCAAAGTAAAATATGTTGCCTTCTGGTGCATTAGAGCTCTGCTCAGAAACTCCCCGTCAAATTCAGGTTGCATGTTGTATTTTAAATCCTTTGCCGTTATAAGTAAAGCTCTTTCTGACAAATATCCAGCAGAGTGTTTCACTCTCAGTCAGCAGGGTTATTTCTGAATCCTGGAGTGACTGAGTAGAATGGGAAGTAGAGCCTTCAGCTATCAGGCTGCTTTCCTTTAAACCAAGCTGCTTATTCTGGAGATACGGCTGGCTTTGAAAACCATCGGACATCGGATTTTTAGAAGGTAATTATACTTATATGCTCTGCATTTAGCTTTTTAATATTAATAGCTATAAATATTTCCTTTTTGCTTTTACAAAGCGACATTTAATACCCTTGAATTATAGGCACAGGTGAAAAATGGGTGAAGTTAAACTTTAGAGTGTTTTTTTGGAATAAATTGACACAAATAGGTGTTGCTACCTAAATTAGTATATTTGATCTATTCATTAAAAATCCTTTTACTTATTTGGTGACAGTAAGTGACATGAAGCCGCACCTTAATGGCAGTGCCGTGCTGCATTAGTGAGCTGACAACCACTCCTCCTTTGGAGTAGTCCTCACTGAGGCAAAGGCCCAGACCTACATGATCCTGGAGAGATAATAACAATGTTTAAAGCTGAGAAATTTGAAGGCCAGCAATGGTAGTGATTGTAATGTACCTGAGGTAGAAAGATATGCTCAATTCCGGGCGATTCAACCTCTGCAGCGTCTGTCTTGGAGTCCACAGTGTCTTCACTATCTTTTTTGATTATCTTTGGCATTTGATCTGCTTTATTTCTGCCAAAGTGAGACACATTTTTTTAAACAGTATTGGATTAAAACACATGAGATTTATGCTTTTATCAATTAAAGCTGGCCTGCAGATGCATATAAGTTTTTACCGGATGAGAATGATCTTCACTTTAGAGGGGGCGTTGTTGATGATCGTTGAGGCATTTTGATGACTTCTACCATACAAGATTTTACCATTGATCTAAAGAAAAAAATATGTTTACTAGGAGGTTTTCATGCCCCCATCCCATCAACCTTTCCAACATTTGAACAAAGTAAGGAAACTGCAGTATATTAAATATTGAAATAAACTATAATCTGTACATGACAAATGATGTAATGATATATCCCTTTAAACTGTTTTTCACAAATTGTGTGAGAGAATTCAATATTGCTATCAATACTTTCATTGGAAAGTAACTCTATAGATGGAGTCATTTATTAAATTAGTTTCTGCCACAAGTCCCTGCTCTACCAATAACTTTGGGAATCGCTAAACCCCTGATTGCTTAACGCATTTATGTTAATCATAAAAACGATTCATGAAGATGAAGCACTGGTTTTCTTCCACTGGTTACTGTTTTATGAAAAAAAAAAAAACATAATTTTGAAGCTAATTAAAAGAAAAATGGTCTCTAAAAACACATTTCTGGTTCTTTTAATTAATATTCTGTGAAAATTAAATTCAAATACTCTTTTTGAAAACATCATTTGTTATTGTAGAACATTAGTTAAGTCTTTACATAATAAAAGAGCCATTGTAGAGGCTTCAGCTTGTGCTTCAACAGCATAAATTGATGAAGCAGTTTCTAAAAAGCATTTATACCCCTTGTGCTTTTTATTCTTTTATTTTGAATCGTTTCATCACCACAAACATCAGTATAGCCTATTGGGATATTTTGTGGCAGACCACTTCCGCAGTAGCGTTATTGAAGTGTTGTACTAATTGGAAGGAAAATATAGCATGGTTTTCAAAACTTTATCTGAATAAAAGTCCCAAAAATTTGTTTGGATTTTTTCTCCTTTAACACAAAAAGCCTTGCATAAGAGATTGCATCTAAAGGACCAGTAAGTGAACCTTTTGGTACGAATCCAAAACATTGAGTGAGGGCAGAAAATTCAACATTGCATCATATCCTAAATAGATCCTACTGAGAGTGAATCATGGTGGGGGGAAAAATAATAAATTTTACTGAGATCTTAATTTTTTTAAGTCTTTTTTTTTGTCTTCTTAAGATTCCAACAGTGCTGAATACTTCTTTAAATAACTCTAAACCTGTGAAATAAGCAGAAACTTTACACAAGGCAGTCTCTCCAAATCAAATAAGCATTTTTTTAGCCTCCACTTCTAGTTTGTAATAATTGCACCCTATGTGACTGAAAATCTCAGCTAAATGTTAGTCATATTTCTATGGATCTTACTTCCAGCAGCTCATCCCCAACCTGTATTCTCCCATCTAAATCAGCGGGGCCTCGGGGGTCTATTGCTTCCACAAAGACACTCATTCGCGCCCTGGAGCCCTCGTCGTTGCCTGCGAGTCTAATTCCCAAACCATGGGCTGCAGGGTCCTTCTCCAATTCAATCAGATGAAGCTTTCCTGACAGGCTGCCATAGCGCTGGAGCATCTTCTCTACCGGGGAGACAATGTTAACAAACAGGATCGTTGTTAGGAGGAGAATATAATGGCTCAGCCAAAAAATATGGCCAACTACGTCTAATGACTGACACTTGGAGACATGTGGAGAACCAGTGCAGCCTGGAGGATACTGTGTATACATGTGCGTTTATATTTTCATGCACTTTGTCTACAAGGAATATATCTTGTTGTTCGCTGGGAGGATGATGTCAGGGATGTCAGTACACGGCGTGAATATAATGTAATTGTGCTGTGTTTGCATGTGTATATGTGTGCGGACTTATTTTGTTACTTTGTGGGGGCGACAAAAAGGCCAATTTCAGTGAAAAATGCTACATTGTGGAGGTTTACTGGTACTTGTGGGGACCATTCAACTGGTCTCCATGGGGAAAAGTTATTTTCATTGGTTTGAGGTTAGGTTGAGGTCTAGAGTATGAATTTAGTAAAGGTTGGGGTTTGGTATATGTTGGTAATGGTTAGAGTTGGAGTAAGGGTGTGAGTTAGACCATAGAAATGAATGGAGGTCAATGAAAAGTCCCAATCAAACATAGAAGCACAACATGTGTGTTTGTTCGAACAGGAGCTGTACTTCTAAAGTGTATCACTTAATTATGTTTTTCTGTTTGTTTGTTTGTTTGTTTGAGTTAAAATTCGTAGTTCTTAAGTTCCTGCATGTACCTTTGCTTACTTACTGTAGAGGAGATCTTCCAATTAAAATTCAAGGTTATCTTAAAGTTTCAAAGTAACGTTTTTTTTTTTTTACATAAATTAAAGAGGTGCCTGCAGTTATTGGCCTCTCTGGTTATCTTATCTAAAAAGCCTTAAAAATAAATAATCACTTATTACCATTGAAAAATCTCTCATAGGATCTTCTTTTTAATCTAATAAGCAATGGAAAAAAATATATATTTTTTTAACAAAATCAACCTTGATAAAAGTGCCCTGGGAATAAAAACCTGCGAAAAAATCATTGCCATTGGCCACTACACTGAACATTTACTAAAAATATTTTATACACTGGTAAGGTTTAAAGTAACATTCTTTCAAACAATATATTTCAGCAAGTAATGTCAAAGTTCTGGAGTTAAAGTTCTGACTTATAGTTAGAAGATGAACTAATTAAAACCGCCAAAGAATGTTTTTACTGCTGTTAAATTTCGCAGCAGCTATCTGGCATGAAAAGTCAGGTATGGTCGATGTCCTGACTTCCTGGCTAGAATTCCATAAATCTGGGTTGTTTCAGGTGAAACTTTCTCTTCAGAGGATAGACGTACATCTGGAACACACTGTCTGCATATGAATTCAAATGCAAAGAGTGTCCCTCTTAAAACTTTAGAACTTATTCCTCAATAGCTTTAAACTTAAAAAGTTCTTAGGACAAAGAGAGGATTGTCTTAATCTCTGAAAACATGTCCAGTTGTTATTTTTTAACCTTTTTGGATATACAGATAATGGGGGTAGCTAAAGTCTAATTGGACATGACTCAGGCCCACATGGCAACTAATAAATATGACAATGCATCTTGAATTGAAGGGTTTTTAACTTCTAAAGAAGCCATAGGAACTTTAAATGTTCTTGAAATATTAGTAGATCATAAATACAAATCTGTCGGACAGACCAAACTGAAAATGAGTTGTTATTGGGTCTTCAAACAGAATAACAATCCAGATTATGAGGCTTAATCATTTTAGAAATGGTTCGACAGACACACATCAAACTTTCATGGATGCTACTACTCTCTGTCCCCTGACCTAAATATTTTATTAAACCTATAGGGTTGGCTCAAAAGAGGAGAACAATGCTGTGGTGTCAGGAGCTTGGATAATCTAAAGAAGGCATGTTTCAAGCATCCTCCCTCTGTAATCCATCTTTGTAAAACATTATCAGGAAATACTAAACTCTATCCTACTGACAAAATGAAGTTCTACAAACTACTAAAAGCCAGGGTTCCAAAATGTGTGGCATTTTGGATAAAACTGATTAATTTGAAGGTTGAATATTGACAAAAATGTCAATACATTATGCTTTTGCAACAACAGATAAACCTATTTGAACCTTTTGCAAACATTTTGCTTGGAGGGTGAGTCAGAATTATTGTCTCTAAAGATGCATAAGATTCTGAGTTATAGTTGTTTTTGGAGCATGGAATACACATTACTCTTTCCAATAAACTATCTTACACTTGTTAACTTATCTAACTGTTTAAAGTCAGTATTTAAAAGTAAAGAGCAAGATAATACATGCATGTATGTTTATTATAGACACATGAAAAAACTGGGGGAAAAAGAAGTCATACACTTTTCTAGTGCTTCAAGTTAATATAATTTTGCTTTCAGCCCTTTTTCTAAAATTTTATGTAAACAAACGATGAACTGGATCCCTGTAACAAAAATCAAGTCACCACTAAGGTAAAGTGAAATGAAACATAAAGTATTGTCCACAGTAGAAGCTAGCTAGCATGAGCAACATTTTATACTCTTCCCTCCCTCATCAATCTAGTTAATTAGATTGAAAAAAAAAAATCAAAAGGTCTCATATTTCATAACCAAAGGCCACTTCATGAATGCAGTGCCTGCTAGAATGCTGCTTGTGAGCCGGGGTTACAACCTTTTATTTAAGGAAGGATCAAGGCAGCTGCTGGGATAGGTCCAGGTCATAACATTCATTTGAATTCCACTAAAGCAGCAAACACTAATCAGCCAGAGCCTTGCTCTAGCAAGCTGGTTTCAGATGTAAATGTCAAGAAAAATATTTCAATTTCTCTTCCAAACCCTTTCAATTTATTGCATAAGAGTTTTAAAAGTACAGCCTTACAAAAGCATCCCTATCCCTTGAACTTTCTCAGATTATGTTAGGTAACATTAAGCTTGTAGAGCTATCATGTTTAAGGGTGGGTGTAGTGTGTTTTGGCTAATGTGCAGTGATCTTTTTTTGGCAAATAACTGATTTCCCTAATTTTTTGCATTGCCTTGAGGCAAACTTGAAGCAGGACATCTTGCTGCCTTCTTTATAATCAATATCTCTCATCACTGTTTCAGGAAGTAGAGATTTGTGAAGAACTTCAGTTATTCTCCATCCTAAGTTTCGGATCTGTGCAGCTCCTCCAGAGTCGTCTTTATATATGTTTGCATTTGGATGAGATCCAATACAGGAAATTTAGTATCAAAACTGTTTGTCCAAATATTTCCATAATAATAAAATATTCATTTCAGTACCACAAACATAAATTAGATTGAAAACAAAAGGTAGTGGAATATCAGATCAAGGTTTTTAGTACTCTGTTTACTTAATGCAACAATAAGCACTTAAAAAATGCAAACTTTTCACATTCAATCACATCATCAAATATATTCATATGATTTGATGCTTTTATAGACCAAATGGGATATCAGTTGAACCAATAACGTAACATTTTCAAGTATGTTATTTTTTTTAAACTTGCTAAAACAATTAATTGGAGCTGAATTGGAGTTTTTCATTTTCATAATAAATCATGATTCTCATCATGGTAAGTTATTCATCAAATATATTTAAACACTTACACACCAGTAAACTCTCTAAACTCTGCTATTTTAATTAGGGTTTAAGAAAACATTTTATGTTTTATATTAAAAAACAGAAATATAAAAAGACATTTTATCCCATCGCTGCTTGCCCAGAGTTCGTTACATGTTCAGAAACCCCTCCCACCCCCACCATGGACTGTTCTCCCTGCTGCCCTCTGGGAAGAGGCTTCGCCGCATTCCATGCAGAACAAGCAGGTTCTGTAACAGCTTTTCCCCCGCTGCCATCAGTATGTTGAACTGTTGATAAACTACATAAACTCACAAATTAAGACTGACAACATCATACTTCCACTACACGGTAAATCTTCAAAAACGAACTCAGCTCAGTGTTTCTAATGCATTTTGCACCATATCTATTTATTTATTATTGCACTGCTCTGAACCTTTAACTTGAGTGCCTTTTTTGAACCATGTCTCTCCCACACTGTTTACATGTTATCACTGCTGCACTTCACAAATGGAAATTTTCTTTTTCACTGTTTAACTGCTGCTCATTCACTCTCTGTGTATACAAAATAACAATTAAGTTTTTTCTAAATCTAAACCTTGTTTTTTTGTTTTTTAACTTCAGTATTTTCTATTTTGTGTTGGTCTTTCATACAAAATCTCAAAAATGCAAACCCACAATAAAAAGTTTGAGGGATGTAAAGCAAGTTAATGTATCAGCATGAACTTGTTCTCTCCTGAGATTCAAGAGGTTAAAGGTACTACTCCGACATGCTTTTGAAAGCATGTCTATTTATGTTTACATGACGTCTTTATGATGCACACTTACTCCTGCTGGTGTCATCTCCGTCCTCAGCTGCCGCATTTGCTGCTGTTGTGACATTTATGGGGCTTCTTCGATCCATTCTATCGGATGTTGGCGACGGGGCCTTGGGGAAAAGTTTTTGCATTATTGAAAAGGCAGAGTTGGAGATGCCTTAGGGGGCCTTCAGGCATGAGCTGAATGACCCCTGAGGCTTGTTCCGTGTGCTTCATAAAGCAGGGGGAAACGCTGGTGAACAAGATGAATTAATGAACAAAGTTTTTAATGCCAGCTATAAATAACATGAAAGATGGCCAGAAGAATCATGCATTATTTTGTACAAGAAAAGTACATTGGAAGATAACTTCAAAAGAATGTGCTGTCTATTTAGAGTTATGCATCTGCATCAAAGGAAAAATAAAGCATTTTTAGCAAACAAGGTAGTTGTGAGGGACTTTGAACTATAGGGGTTCTATTTACATGTGTGCACGTTAATTACTTTTTTTTTTTTGCAATTTGGTTTGATGCAAATGCAAGGTTCCTTTTAAGATGCTGCAGAAAAAGACACACATACACACTAACACCAAACAATGTACCAACCTTAAAGGGGGTGGGAGTGAAGGGGTTTGCAGGAGATAGACTAAGGAACCGACTGCTGAGAGTCCCTGTCTCCTAAGATCATGTTGGGGAAACACAGACTTAGCTGTACGCATTGCTACACAAGTCTTACACAAAAAAATAATCATTTAGGATTTCTGTGTAGGTGTTTATGACTCATCACTCTATACATAGTATAGTGCTTATCACACTATACGCTGGGAAAAAACCCAGTTACACATCACTTACTGTGTGGGAGTAGATATTCGATTTAAGCGGATGAGTTTCAAGGCTTTCTGCAGTTCCTGTTTTTTACCTCTGCAGGGCAGTGTTACGATTATGTTTAGAGATATAATTTTGCTTGTCTTAAATTGTGCTTTACATCAAAGCATGGTTTGGCATTCACTAATACATACAGCTCTAGTCACATCTCTGAATTATGGCAAGACCTGCAAAACCTGATGTGACATTTTTGAATGTCATAAATTTCATTATAACTTTTGGAATAAAAAAAAAAACTAAAACATCGGACACTGCACCCTCATAGTATGCTGGCAGCCTTGGTAAATGTGTAAAAATCTAATCTCTTTTTGGGTTGTTGTTATATATATATATATATATATATATATATATATATATATATATATATATATATATATATATATATATATATATATATATATATATATATATATATATATATATATATATGTGTGTGTATTTTTTTTTAGGTCAGTCATTACAGAACAACAAATGACAGTCTAAAAGTTGTTTGATTAAATAACAAAAGTCACAACTGCAATTAAGTTGCATAACATGAGCAAACGTACAAAATTTATGTTTACTGTGATAGCACTAAAGAGAAATACCAAACAAATCAAGAACCTGGCTTTTAGCACTGCAAGGATTATTTCTCTAGCTTCACACATTTAGATGAGAAGCCATTATTCTGTATCTTTCCTGACCTGTACAAGGGTTAATTTTCACGTCCCTTATTCAAAATGGATTTTTCCTTCTATTTCACATTTAACAAATTGGCCTTTGTGTCACATCATGTTGATATGACAGGAAACCATTATTATTATTCTACTGCAATAAAAATTATTTCATTGTTTTTGCACATTTTCCCTGTGTTACTTGTGAGTTGAGTGTGCAAAAAACGAGTTTTACAATGAGGCATGCACAATCTCATTTTTCCATCTACACAAGCTTAATCAGAGAGTCACAAAGGAAACACACACACCCAAACACACACACACACACACACACACACACCTATAGGCAGTTTATGCAGCCCGGTTAATAAAACAACCATATTTCTCAACTATGGGAGGAACTTGGAGCACCCAAATAAAACCAACACATGCACAGAGAGGTCAAGGTCTTTGAAACTCCCTAAAAAATATGTTAGATCTACCAACAGTCCGGATTCCTTGCTTGATATTTGATATCAAAAACTGCCCATAACTCTGCAATGTTAATCCGTTCTTCTTGAGCTTTGCACATAATTTTGCATGAGAAGAGATGCTTGGAAAGATAGAACAGCCTTACCTTATTGTGAGAGTTGGACAGCCGTGTTGGAGATAGTCTTTCACAACTGATGACATTGGGAGACTGTGGGAGAAATACAGTAGAAAAAGCAGAGTAGTCAGATAAAATCCTTGCCTCGATTCAATTCTCAGCAAAACATCCTCTAATTTTACCATAACCTAGCATTACCTGACATTATGAATTCAGGTAATCAGATATATATTGTTGGAGTGTCCCAGTGTAAGAAACAATGTTATCTGATGCTTGTATCAAGGTTTGGTGTAATACCTATGAATTTATGTATTGACTTATTCAAAGTGATGTCTAAATGATTCTGAGTAGTGGTACCTGTGCTCTATGTAGTCCAGACTGAACCAGAAGATCCACAGTGTCTCCTGTCCTGCGAATGGCTTCTACTGCCTGTTCATGGCTGGCATCTCTCAGGTCCACACCACTCACCTTGGCCAAGGCCAAAACACAAACAAGCTAGATTAGTATTTTATAAAAAAAAAACAAACACAGGAGTAATTTACAGGCCTTTTTAAATTCTCAGTCATCAAGGTTACAGCAACTACAATTCAGGCTTAAATCTGAGGCAACCGGACAAGACACCTTTTTCGACACCTAAAAACATCTTCAGAAGTCATGAGTCTTCTGACTAAAGGATTCTGCATAGGTGTCAAAATGTCTTCAGAAAACCTGAGGAAATAATAATTTCCTTCAATTTAAGCCCGTTTTGTGATAAGTAATTAACTTACATTATCAAAAACTCTAAGTTTAATTGGGAACTGGACTTAAACACAAAGAATTCCTCTACAAAGAATGAAAAAACATCCATATGACAACCACAGTTCAAGTACTTGAGGAACTTGCCCTTCATCAGTAGGGCACCATTTTAAACCTTTTCTATACACCTTTTCATCCCAAGAAGCTCTAACTAGTTTCTCTAGTACGTTGACTCCAAGAAAGTTTGCACATGATTTACCTACAAATATCGTACTATTTTTGTCTAGCATGTTTGATATGTATTTACATAAATTGGCGTATATGCCTGTGAAAATGTTACGTGCTTCCAACCTGTAATTCCTGATTGATGAATGGCACTAGACTGGCTGATTTGATACAACATGCTCTTGCCCAACAGGGTGTGCACTGATGTGTTCTCTTGCTGGTCATGAATATAAAAACAGCACACATGAGCCAGACTGATTATATAGTCCAAAAATTCCTTTGGGGAAAACCTCCACCTCTGGGGGCTTTCACATATATCCTTGTGTGACAGATGTCTTGAGAAAGTTTTGACAGAAGTTAATACAATGGATTTATATATATAAACCTTTAAAAATTCAGTTTCCAATGCTACCCTTGTTTTTGAGTGTGAATCTATCTTAAATTTTGTTTAGAGTTTCAATAAACAATAAACATTCAATTTTATTAGGGTTTGATTAATTAGACCAACACAGATTAGGTCATAATTAGGAAAAGGGATGAAAAGCAAGTATTTCAGAAATTGTAAACAGGTTTACAGGTAGTTATCTTCCCTTTAAAGTTCTTCACACCCCATATCAGGCATTCACTGGTGAAAAACAAATTATCACAGAATGATACTGTTGATCCAACTGAATGACCCTTGAAACGGTTGTGGTAAAATGCAAAAAAAGTTATAAACAAGACATGAATATGTTTGTAATATTTTTTTTGCATATAGTGACTTCATCCAACTGAATGAATATATTACAATTGGAAATATTATCAGTTCATTTTGCCATAGTTGTCATGATCTTGGCACTGATAGCTGGCTTAATCACTCATTCAATTCTCCTGTCAAACTCTGACCAGTTTCTCATCACTCCCATCTAATCCACATACTCCTGCTTCTTCTTAAACTGCTTGGTCCCAGCCATCAGTGCCAGATTATTCTTTAGCCTTTGGTGAAAGTTTTTCTAGCGTTACTAATAGTGTTCTGATTGTCTGATCCTGACCCGTTTCTGTCTTCGGACCTTTGAGCCTGCCTGCCCTGTTCTGTTTGCCTGACCTGTCTTCAGATTCTGTTGGATTCTTCTGTGGATTGAACGTTGATTATCCTGCCTTCCTCCTTCATCTGATCGGATCTGATCTCCTGTCAGTTCTGTGTGTTTCAAGGCTTCCTCCTCTGGAAGTGTCAAGTGCTGAGTCTTTTCAGCTGACCGGCTCACATGTTCAAACAATCCCCCATCAGGAATTTTTCTCTGAACCTGTGTTTCCTATCAATAGAGTTACCTGCATTGGACGCCCTAGCTGCTGCTGCTTCCGATCCGCAATCCATCCGTAGTTGCTTTAAGAAACGTTTAAGTTATCCCACTGTCTGTCTTCCCTGAATACTAGGTCCCTCTGTTCTGAGTCATTACAATAGCAAAAGCACTATTTTTTTCAGCATTTTTCCAACCCTGGGTTCCCACATCGAAGGTGATGTTCAACAACTAAAAAGGTAAACAGTCAACACAAAGAAGGGAATATCTTTATCACACATGTCTATGTTGCATAACAACAAGAAATGTACAGGCTTTGATTATTTTCACATATCAAACTGCAATATAAACCAACAGCCAGTTGTACATACAGTGCTTGGACTGCATATATCACCTTGTGATATTGAAAACACAAAGCACTCTGTTGGATACTCAAAGGAGCCCATTTCTTTCAGCTTTTTTGTCTGAAAATGTTAAAATTTCAGGGTCGTACACACACACAAACCTCCAGTATCCTGTCTCCAACCCGGAGGGTGCCATTAAGTGCGGCAGGGCTGTCAGGGCTGATGTGCTTGAGGAAGACTCCCCTCATCATCTCTCCACTGCTCAGTCTGCGGCCCATGCCTCTGCCTCCCATAATGCTTATACCCAGGGACTGGCTGGGTGCTCGAGTCAGCTGCACACTGTAAGACAAAGCAAGAGACTGATACTGAACGGCTGATAATCCTTCTAGAAACCAGAGGTATACTCAATACATCGCTGGAAGAAATGCAAATACAGAATTAATCTGATTGGTATCCCTCTTTTTTCAAATTTCCATTTCCCACTATCCGCTGCTTACCACTGGGGATTATGTTCCAGAGATTAAGTCGAGACAAAAACACATTGTTCTTTACAGGAGGCCATATAAAAGATGATTTTCTAGTGTGCTTGGTATATTATGTGATTTATCCTAGTGGCACAAATGCAATAAACACAAGCTGGGGTTGCAGTTATTTTCTCCAATCCTCAAAAATATAGTACAAGGGAGATCTGCTGTGCTGTTCTAACAAGACTATGAACAAAATTTTAGCTCTCATGTATTCTGTAAACCTTTTCTAACACACAGAGCCTTGAATAATGTCATGGGAATGCGTTTAAGAAAATCAAGTCAGTGCTACCAACCACAGCAAATTACTAACCTTCTAGGTTTATCCCAAGACCAGGCTGCGTGGGAACAAAGTTCTTCATTGTCCTCTTCCTTGCCATCAACTTTTATTTTCACTTCTGGATTTTTTACTCTCATGTCTTCTTTTATTTTGTCTTCCCTCTCCTTTAAAATGTCTCCATCTTTTTCCTTCTCATTGATGTTTGGAGGTATTTGGAGAGATTTTGGAATCTGCCAACTGTAAGAAAAGGTACCACCAAAGAAAAAAGGTTAAATTGATTGAATCCTATTAATGCTTTGTGAAGAAAAATGTGTAATTTAGATTTAAAAACAAAAATAAATGTTTGCTGTAGAGTTTAAGTGAAATGTAAGAACTTGATGGTCTAGAGACAGGGATGTGTGATCTAAAGTGTCAATTGGATATTCAAAATGAAAACTAGTAGGTTTCAAATAGTAATTATGACATTCTCTGAACAATATGAGTTCCAACAAGCATTACCTCTGTTAATACTATGATAATTAGCTGTCACCCTAATTCTATCAGCTGAGCAGTTTTGCTTTGCAACAGACTAGTTCAGAAAATGAGTGAAAGAGATCCTTCATTATGACACCAATACCTGTTAATTGGTTAATATGGTAAACAGAGAGATTATAATTTTGATATGAAAATTAAAAGAGTATTCAGTGACTAATAATGGATTTGGTGGGGTTGGGGGAGTCTGAATATAATGCTTGACACTTCACCACAAACATAAGCTAAAGGCAGGGAGAGTAAAGCAGGGATATTTTTCAGCCACCCAACAGCAGTACATCTTCAATGTAGCTGTATTCTGCACTTCATAACTAAAAAGGCTTTTTCAAGATGTCCTTGTCCTCACTCAGTGAAGGACACGACATGACCAATCCTACTTACAGTAACTTCTAGTTGCCTGGTGGCTAATGCTAAACAAGGAACAAGGAGCAAAAGGAAATTTGTTATTTCTGTTAGACTTCTTTTTTAGCTTTTAACGCTTCTTGGCAATGAAGCTTAGATTAGTTTGAGGCACTCTTACTTCCCTTTGAAGTGTTATTGTGAGGAAAATGCATTTGTGGGTTCAGTGACGGAGTACCTTCTTTATGAGCTTCTGGTATCTCGGATGCTAATCAGATATCTCATTAGCAACACCTGTGACCAAAAAACCTGTTGCATGGTTTAGTTGGGGCCTTTCCCAGTTAGTGGCTACTCTCTCCCTCTCAATACACAGTACACTTGCTGTGAAACACCCTCACAGCTATATCGAGTCCCCTTGATGGTGCTGTAGGGTATACGTACCTACACCCACAAGCTCTAACACTGAATGTTGACCTGATACACCGGCTGCTGGAGAGAGAATGCTTAAAAGAAACTAGAAAACACAAGCTATTGAACCGTATCCTATGTGCATTATTTATTTATTTTTTTAGGCTTTTTATTGTGATTACAATGTCACAAGTACAGAGCAACTAAATTCCCTCTCTGCTTTAAACCCATCCCCTTGGGGATCAATGGGCTGCCATTGTGCAGCGCCCAGGGAGCAGTGTGAGGTCAAGGGTCTTTGCTCAGGGATCCAGAGTGGCAGTCTGTGGGATTGGTGCTTGAACTCAGAACCTCTGGTTTCAAGCGCAATGCCCTAACCTCTAGGCCGCCACTCCCCTAAAAAACCTACAGGTGCTGGTCATAAAATTAGAATATCATGAAAAAGTAGATTGATTTCAGTAATTCCATTTAAAAAGTGAAACTTGTATATTATATTCATACATTACATACAAACTCATATATTTCAGATGTTTATTTTGTTTAATTTTGATGATTACAAATGACAACAAATGAAAATCTCAAATTCATCATATCAGAAAATTAGAATATTGTGAAAAGGTTCAAAATTGATGGCCCCTGGTGCCACACTCTAATCAGCTAATTAACTCAAACCACCTGCAAAAGCCTTTAAATGGTCTTTCAGTCTAGTTCTATAGGCTACACAATCATGGGGAAGACTGCTGACTTGACAGTTGTCCAAAAGACGACCATCGACACCTTGCACAAGGAGGGCAAGACACAAAAGGTCATCGCTAAAGAGGCTGGCTGTTCACAGAGCTCAGTGTCCAAGCACATTAATAGAGAGGCGAAGGGAAGGAAAAGATGTGGTCGAAAAAAGTGTACAAGCAAGAGAGATAACCGCACCCTGGAGAGGATTGTGAAACAAAACCCATTCAAAAATGTGGGGGAGATTCACAAAGAGTGGACTGCAGCTGGAGTGAGTGCTTCAAGAACCACCACACACAGACGTATGAAAGACATGGGTTTCTGCTGTCGCATTCCTTGTGTCAAGCCACTCTTGAACCACAGACAGCGTCAGAAGCGTCTTGCCTGGGCTAAAGAGAAACAGGACTGGACTGCTGGTGAGTGGTCCAAAGTCATGTTCTCTGATGAAAGTAAATTTTGCATTTCCTTTGGAAATCAAGGTCCCAGAGTCTGGAGGAAAAGAAGAGAGGCACTTCATCCACGTTGCTTGAAGTCCAGTGTAAAGTTTCCACAGTCAGTGATGGTTTGGGGTGCCATGTCATCTGCTGGTGTTGGTCCATTGTGTTTTCTGAGGTCCAGGGTCAACGCAGCCACATACCAGGAAGTTTTAGAGCACTTCATGCTTCCTGCAGCTGACCAACTTTTTGGAGATGCAGATTTCATTTTCCAACAGGACTTGGCACCTGCACACAGTGCCAAAGCTACCAGTACCTGGTTGAAGGACCATGGTATCCCTGTTCTTAATTGGCCAGCAAACTCTCCTGACCTTAACCCCATAGAAAATCTATGGGGTATTGTGAAGAAGAAGATGCAATACACCAGACCCAACAATTCAGAAGAGCTAAAAGCCACTATTAGAGCAACCTGGGCTATCATAACACCTGAGCAGTGCCACAGACTGATCGACTCCATGCCACGCCGCATTGCTGCAGTAATACAGGCCAAAGGAGGCCCAACTAAATACTGAGTGCTGTACATGCTCATACTTTTCATGTTCATACTTTTCAGTTGGCCAACATTTCTATAAATCCTTTGTTTTTATTGGTCTTCAGTAATATTCTAATTTTCTGATATGATGAATTTGAGATTTTCATTTGTTGTTATTTGTAATCATCAAAATTAAACAAAATAAACATCTGAAATATATGAGTTTGTATGTAATGTATGAATATAATATACAAGTTTCACTTTTTAAATGGAATTACTGAAATCAATCTACTTTTTCATGATATTCTAATTTTATGACCAGCACCTGTATAGAGGAGGCTGTGGGGATCGAACCTGGTGCTTCCTCAGAGCATCTTTCTCAGAGCACAAGTGCACTGCTCTAACCCCTAGGCCACTGCAACATTAACAGGTAAATAAATTTGTCCTGTTGAGTTTAACCTTTTTACCCTTGAATAATAAATTATAATATCAAAGCTACCTTAATAGACTTAAGGAAACATTCTATTAAGCCCACATTTTTTGAGAGTTTTCAGCTTTCACTTTATTTTGTGACAAATTTTGCAATAACTTGTTAAGTCAATTGTGCATTTAAAAATATAATTTATATAGCCAATGTGAAATAATATTTGTTGGTGAGGTGTTTCTTTACTTATTGAATGTTTGCAGTGCATATGCGGCAACAACCCGTCCTCCATGCCAACCACGGTTTGATGCTGGATGTGCTGCTTGAGTGGGAAACATGTCCTCACTCACTGTGGGGTGTTTTATATCCATGTTTTATATGCTTTATATGTCTGTGGGCACATGCAAATGGAGTTGTGGACAGGGCGAGGGATTCTGAGGAATTGCTGTTGAGTCAATGTTTCAATGCAACCAACTGGTTTTCCTTAGAAAACTTTGAACTAATCTGACATTAAGATCTAATTAAGTTGTCACTGTAAATTGCCTAGAGATGACATGTTGTGAATTGATGCCATATAAATAAATTGAATTGAACTGAGTAGCCACTGATTCGGAAAGGAAGTCCTTGGCATGACTGGTGGGTTTTGCCCACTATATGCATCCTGTCAAGCAAGGGATTGTGTGTAACCCCATAGCACCTGGTGGTAGCTACTGTAACAATATAAGGAGGCCCCTTAATAACTGAATTGGCAATAGGAGGTTTACTGCCTCCTCTTCCTAGTTCCTTTGTTCACTGCTAGCACTATTCAGATTTATAATGGCCATTGATGACGAACGTCCACCATGACACACGTCCACAAGCGTCTTTACCAGTTTGAGGTATTGACTGAGCCCTTGAGAGCCTTTTGCCTGTAACCTTTAGTTGAGTTTCTGGACCAACACCCCTGAGTGAAAGGGTGGAACTTGTATACATGAGAAGGGAATTATTGTAATTGTTTCAGATGTGTTGGAACAGGTACGCATCTGAAAGTTACATAAATCAAGCCCTTAAGAGCTGGGGTTTGACAGCCCTCCAGTTGAGCCCCTATAACATATTTTTTAGCAATAAGTTGCAGTCATTGTTTGGAGTAAGCAAGTAAAAAAAAGAAAAAAGTCCAGTTTAAACTAAAAAAAGAAAATGAAATCACTGATAAACTGCTTACTCAACTTTACTGCTAAACATTTTTCTAAACAAAATTGGTACCATTGATAGAGAAAGAAGCAAGTTTTCAATCAATACAACAACTATGTCATAAGAATTGTTCTCGGAAAATAGTGAAATAAAGAACCAAGTAAAGTTCCTTGTTTTACTGTACATCACTGATTTACTCTTTCTCTTTCTTTCTCTGTCTTTTAGAGTCTCGCCCTCAAGGCTTCATACTTAAAACCTATACCAGGTCAGATAAAAGACCCAATACCAGGACTGCTACTGCAACATCTATGTTGCAGGACACTACCCAAGAAATTTTACAATTATGTAAAATTTGAGATGCAGTGTTCATACAAGTACATTTTCAAACAGTTATACTAATATTAACATGGATACCTTAACACTGCTTATTAGCAGGTGTGGGTGGCCTCCGACTCGCCCTTCAGGGCCCACCATCAAAATGGAAAAGGTGTACAAAACGTAATTTCAAAAATGACAGTAAAACTTTTCTAAGTCAGAAAAGGGCAGACGAGGGCACCCATAGCCAAACCCCAAGAGGTCCCAGTCCTTGTGGGGTCGACCCCAGAGGTCCTAGAGGGCTGCAGCAATGAGCTCATATGAACAAGGAGCTCTGCGCCTGGCCCAGCATCCACTAGGACTGAGACAGTGCCCAATGAAGTACCCAACCCCGCACCTCAAGCACCATTTGTGCGCAAGCAGACAAGGGCACCTATCATCAGCAAGGAGCATAAGAAGAGGGAGGAAACAGGCCCTACTCATACTTGGGACCTGTGATGCTCCAGTAAGTGGGGGGAGGCAAATGCTCAACTTTACAAGCAGACAAAGACAAATTCACATTCATCCAGACAAATTCACACTATCCCACCTTTACAATCATACAGACATATATAAACGGAGATCCATATAGGGGCAGACACTAAACATATTCTTACACTCCTCATACATACACATTTTTCCCAGGTCTAGGGACCATTTCCCCTTGGGGAAACAGGCCCACAGACCCAGGAGAAGATCCCCAGACCCCCAGTGTGGGAAGGGGGCAGCTAACCCTATTTACTATTTTTTTAAGTCATGAAGGTTGATAGTGAATTATATTGTTGAATTTTAAGAAAACACACTGATTAATGTGCAAAAAGCCCTGAAAATATTTATTTTCTCCCAATTACAACAGGGCTGTGTCTTAAGGTGCGTGGGTGCGTGTAATGCATACAGTATCTCTGTTGACAGTGAATGCACCGTGCAAGTGTAAGTGTGGGAGAAAGACTAAGAGAAAGGCATTTTTTTTTCATGAATATGTTTAACGGTGCACAGTTGTAATAAGCCCAGGGGTGAGTGATAGGAGTGCTATCTGCACAGCAGGAGGCAGTTGCCAGTTAATGCTCAGAAGAGAGCAGAACAAATGATTCTAGCTGGACTGAAAAAAGGCGGCGGGGAGAACTCGACGGGAACCAGACTGGGAGGAGAGACACAATGAGGAAGCAAACCCAGATGACTCAGGGTGAGATGAAAAACAGATGCAGGCACATAACAGAAAAAAGCAGACAAACGAGATTAATAGATAGGAATGAAGAAAATATTGCAGAGGAAGAGAAGAAGAGAGGGAGGAGAAAAGTGAAAACAGAAACAGACTGAAGTGAAACATTTCATTTCTGCTGACAGTCAGCTCTGAGATCCATAAGTAAAAAGCTAAATATAACTCAGGGATTCAACACAGAGAGAAGAATGGAGAGCGCAGACTGGAACACCAAGCTGGGTACATCCAGCAGCAACATTTTCTCTTCTATACAGTTAGTCCAAGTGTCGGATATTGGCCAATTCAAATAATAAATAGTCATAAACATAACTCTATATCTGTGGTGATGCAGCTGCATTGAGTCAATTTGTCAGTGGTGATGTTAAGATTAATGCTCCTATTGTAAGAATCACGTGGAATACAAGATGTTTGATATTGTACAATTCATGAAGTATACTGTATAACAACTAATGCCTTCATATTTATTTTTTAGAGCAACATCTCAAATTGCTGTACCACAGAACACAACAGAACGGTTTAGTCTGCATCATCGCCTTACAGCAAGAAAGCCTCTATATTAAATTTCTCTTTAGCCATCAGGGTCTAATAACATACCTGTTAAATGAAACTGAAAATAAACCTGATTAAAAAGTGCCAATTTATGGGACTCTTTGTTGTCTCACCTTTACGCACCTATAAATCTCACATTGGAGATTTATAATAACATATTTTAGGCAAGCGATAGCAATATTATACAACAGGATTATAATTAACGCTAAGGCTTTGGCTGCATATCTGTTTGTACAAAATACCTGATTAAAAAATCCGTTTATCAGGACTCAAACCAAATGTCTGAGCCCAGATCAGGACATCCCTAATGTACACATATTGTAATACCTTTCCAAGTGAAAAAAAAAAAAAAAAAAAACAAGAAAACAGAAATAATATTAATCCTATGCAGAAGAAACCCATGTGCTCAGTTGCACTTTTATTTATTTAAATCCTGCGTGGATAAAAAAAAAATGAAATAAAAATGTAAAAGCTACCAAATAAGCTACCAGGTGTCTAGGTAGTTAATGGTGAATGAAGGAGTGTAATCCTGAGTATATGAAATTCTTCTGGCTCTGTACTCTGGAGCTTTAGGAGGGATTGGCTGGCCATAATTAAAAAGCTGGGATCTCTCTCTGTCTTACATTACCTTGAGTCTGACGCTGGGGTGATGACGGGGACTAGTGCAGCGTCTTTAAAAGCTTTGAATGAAGCCGTGGCCCTGACTGCAGGTAGATCCGGAGCTGTTGTTTTATATTTGACGATGGAAGACAATCTGAGCGCTGATGAAGCCGTGGGACTGAAGGATCTGACTGGGCCTGACGCAGGCTCAGGAGACGAAGCAGGAAGGGTGGGCGAAGAAGATGGACTGCCTGTTGAGATGGATGCCAGAGGGGGCAAACATAAACGTGTTCGGTACTCATCCACCTGATGAGCTGGAACGTGGGTTATCCTGAAACCAGGGTTGAGATTTTTTATCTTAGTCATCTCAATGGTACTTTGGTTAAAAAAAGTAATTCCACAAATAAATCAATATATCTTTTAATTAACCTGACTGATGACAATCTTAATAAAAAACAAATAAATAAAAAAATTGCTATGACATATTTTTTACATTTTACATATTTATTACATTTAAATATAAAGTTTTTTCCTTATCTCCTAACTGGGGAATGGTGCCCTAGTGGTTAGGGCACAGGGCTGAGAACCTTGAGGTTGTGAGATCAAAACCCACTCCTACTCTGGCTCTTTGAGCAAGGTCAACTTTTGAGATTTAAGATGGATAAAATCAAATATTTTTATTATTATTTTAAATGTGATTTATTTCTGTCATTATTATTTCTATTATATCTTCATGATTGTTTTTAATTTTTACAATAATCTGAACAAATGGTGCTTTTTGATAGTTATCCTTTGCACTAGTGGATACATATCACTTCAAAATCTCACTAGATCTCCCCTTATTTCCAAAATAAAAAAAATTATTCGCTGACACAGCTGAACAAATTTGTTCAGTGGTTAGGTGCTTTTAATACACAACAATCTGATTCTGTACATGTGTGAGACTAAAGTGTATATAAACCAAAGTGTTTTTTTAGTGTTGGTTTGATTTCTCAAAATTATAATGCATTTTTACATGGTGTTTGACCAAAGAGAAGGACGCTCATGCACTGTTAGGTTTTAACTTTTTTCCCCATACTGCTGTAAGGTTTCATATTAACAGTCTAGACAGATATAGACTCATAAGGTAGCAGTTTCAGTTGATGTTCTTTGGAACATTTTTCATTTAAAATACTGGGCCTTGTGGAAGTATTCATGCTCTTCAATAGTTTTTGATAGGACATTTTGCTACCACACATTTCAATGCATTTGTGGTTCAGGTATAAATACATTTCCATCTCAGTTTACAGTCTTTTATGGCCTCCAATAGGTTTTATTGCAGGATAACCCTATATATAGCTCCATCCTTCTTTCCATTTATCTGATGGCTTACCCTCTGACTAGCAAAGGAAAGCATACCCACAACGTGATGCTGCACTTAGCATGTTTCACCCTGAGGGTGATGTGTTCAGAGTGATGTGCAGTACAGTAGTAGTTTTGTGGAGCCAAAATAAAAATAAAAACAAGATGTTGACCAAAGACAGTCTGTTTTGGTCTCATTTGACCAGAGTAGCTTCACACTGTTTGCTAACCACTACATGGAATATGAAAAATTTGAAGAAAGTTTTCTTGTAGCTTTATTAAGGAGTAGGTGTCATTAAGCTTTTTACTTCGCAGTTATGTGCCCCTTGGTGTTGGTCTCATCCTATTAAAATACATTGAATGTTGAGGTTGTATAATAAAAGTAGGCAAAAAAGTTTACCAAGTACTGTCTGAACATTTAATAAAAATGTCCAAAAGACTGCCATTTACTGGACCGTCCAAAGGTGTTTTTACTGTGCATACTAAGAAAGGCACTAGCAACAGCATTTCAGTTGTCAGTTTGAGATTTAATTACAGGTCTGTACTGAAAGCTAAATGGCATGCTGTGTCAGACGTGCTCTGATTAGCATTCAGTTGCAAGGTTCTAACTTTTCTGACAGATGCAGCGTCTCTGAAAACGAGCAATGTTCTGATGTTTCCATTTGGGCAGGATAACAGAACAAGTCTGTGTTTTTATTTCTCCAAACATAACAATTGTTTTGTAAAGGTAAAGAAACATGAATATTTGTGTGATACATCCTCAAAACACTTCAAAAGGAGTCACATTAATTTAACAATAATGAAAATAAAGGAATGATCTGACTAAATTTGTCACTTAAAATACCTGTAAATCCTAAAATTCACAAGAGCCTCTGCACCGTATGCAATAATTGTCCTCAAGAAAATATTGATATTTCATTTTAAACATTCTTATACTTTTTCCACACTTTATATAATGTATTTTGCTTGTATTTCATGTCAAATATTTTAAAAGGGAACCAAACGCCATCCATTCATTATCTGTAACCATGCATCGCTGCAGCGTCACAGGTGGCTTATTGAATTTTCCCAGCATTCATTGGGAGACAGGTTGCACCCTGGACAGGTCTCCAGTCCATTACATGACAACACGCAGGGAGAACAACAAAGCACATGCACAATTTCATACCCAAGGACTGTTTGAGAAGACATAATTGACCGAACCTAACAGTCATGTTTTTTGGACAGAGATATGAAACATAATCATCTCCGGAGGTTTGAAAGGAGTCCTCTAAACAGAGCCAGTCTTCTTCAGTAGCAAAAGCATCTGTAAAGATCCTCCAGAGCGAGCATACACCTTTAAAATATTTTCTAATTAATCCTCGCCCTGTCTGTCATTTTAGATGGACAGCAATATTGTCATGTTGTCAATATTGTCATGGATTTAGAGTTCTGCAATAAATCTGTTTGATCAGTCTGATGGTTCAAACCTGCATTTAGTCTCTTTGCATTTAACTTTCTCTGCTCTGTTCCTTTATCTTCAAAATTATGTTTGTTGACAAAACGTCTAAAAAACATCTAAGGCCTTCAGCTTCAAAGAACAAGGGATTTGAACTAGATCAAATCATTGAAAGGTAAGCTCTATTCATTCTACTTAACATGTAGCCTCGAAAAGCAATTTCCCAGGCTGGACTGCATGTACAGTAAATACAGTAAATGGTTCTGATTACAAACCATCTCTGCATTTATTGATTTTGTATAATATATATATATATATATATATATATATATATATATATATATATATATATATATATATATATATATATATATATATATATATATATATATATATTTATTTATTTATTTATTTTTTATATATATATTCTGTCTCCTTAAACCCTTGTCAGCCTCGGCAGATGGCCGCTTACACTGAGCCTGGTACTGCTGGAGGATTCTTCCTGTTAAAGGGAGTTTTCCTCTCCACTTTCGCTACAACCATGCCTGGTGTGAGGGATTGCCTTCGAGTTAATTAGTCGATGCAATAAACTGGTTTTCCTTAGACAGAAAACGTTTAACCAATCTGACTGTATGATCTGGTTGAATTGTCTCTGTAAAGGGCCTTGAGATTACACGTGTTGTGAATTGGTGCTATATAAATACACTGAATTGAATTGAAGTACTTATTTACATTAAAGCTACAGTCTGTAACATGACATTGTGTGAAAATGTTCAAGGTCAAGAAATGCTTTTACAAGGCATTGTAATGGAAAATTTGTTTTTCTCAGTCTAATTTTACCATCTTCCTAAAGAAATGTTTCTCTTAAAGGTGCATTTCTGCACAAAGAGAGGTTTTTTTGTTTTTAGAATGATAAACATGACTATATTTAAGTCATTGTATCAACAAAATATCTTCCTTGCAGCTTATTGTTCTCTTCTGCTATCAAACATTAGTATTAGACAACTCAAAGAACAAGATGCTAAAGTTAAGTTTAATTCTTAGAGTCCTTTAAATTAGGAAGGTGTTTTGAATCCATACATTTTCATGTGAAGTTGTTGTGACTGAATCATGTGGACAGCTTGTCTTGTCTCAAAAGACGCAGTTTGATAGTGACAAGGACTCATCCTTTTGCATTCCTCACTCCGTGGCTGCCAAAGCAACTCAGCTGCCTCCACTTGCTTTTAGATTGTCTGAAGTGCTGTCAGAAGGAGGCACAGAGAGCATGTTTGTGTGGACTTGAGTGTTGTGTGAGTATGTGGAGGAAGAAAAGGGAAAAAACACACCTGTGTTCATCAACGTGTGTATTCAGTGTGCAGTACATCTATGAGAGACTCTTTAAAACACTCCTTTGTTCAGAAGTACACTGTTCAAGGTGAGATGAGTGATGAATTATTCAGAAATATTTCCCATAGCAGGAAAAAAAATGCGATTTTGGAGGTTAGGACACTAAATGCCTTTGTGTGTATGTGTCCACATGCCCGAGCGTGTGTATGTGTGGGGGTGACTGCTTGTGAGTGCAGAGTGTGTATCTTTAAAAGCACAAGACAGAAGAGACACATAGTGAGAATGTGAGTGGGTGTTTAGCAGGGCAGAGGGATATTAAAGGTGGAGCACATCCCCAATCAACCAAACAAGCTTTCTCAATGTGGAGCCATAATTGCTGATGTTGGAACAAGTGATAATGCAGCCAGATTTTTTCGTCCAGCAATCTTAAAAAATTTCAGAATTTAAACCGAACATGACTGTAGTGCCTCAGTGAGATATGACTGCAGAAACAGACAAACTGAAATTGATTATTTGCCTATAATGATGCAGTAATTCATTCTGTACATAATCAAGACAATTATACAATTACTTTAAGTTCTCATTCAAATTGCAGAGCTTGTAAAGCCATTTGCTCAATGTGCTTTTGTTCCCTTAAAACTTTTAATTCCTTTAAACATGTTTGATTTATGACAATAGATAACTGGCTGCAGACCACTTTGGATGTGTCTCCACACAGAATGTCCAAAAATCACTAAGTGGTGCCAGTAACTCTGAGATAAATGGGTTAATAGTTGTTTTGACCTGATTAATTTTTTATTTTCAAACATTTGTGAGGGCTCAAAAGGATGTTTCATTTTTATTCCTTGTTAGGTTGTGTAACATTAAAAAGAGTTTCACTTGATGCAGACAGAAGTTTGATGGATCTCAGTTTGGAGAATTTAGAAGAAATTCTTATGAAAGAATTAGCCTAATATGCCTGATCGTCTAAAATATAATATACGGTAAGAAACGTTTGTATTCAAAAATATTGGGATATCAAAGATTTTTTGTTGTTGTTATTTTAACCAACTTCTAGAGGTAAAAATATAAGACCATAATTGTTTTATAACTTTTTTTTTACCTTTTTTAGACATTTCATCTATAATATTCAATATAAATATGAAAAGGTAAGATAACATTTGTTCAAACTACCTTTGAAAATCTTTAGATTGCGAGTACATCTATTGTTCACAACCCTCTTCAGACTTTATGCCAGGTTTAGTTCTTAAGTCTTGCTAGCCCATTGCAGCACCTTAATTTTACACTTTTACACTTTTCTATTACAAAGTTGTTGTTTTTTTTGTTTTGTTTTTTATTGAACTTCATTTTAAATTGAATTGTACCGGATTCATGTGACACTAAGACCTAAAAAGGTTTGGAAACAATTTGTCATGGTCTCAGTTCAATATCAAAAGCCCTAAATGTCAACAGCAGTGTGCACATTTTTGGAGCTCCAGTACAGTTGCTTTTCAATTCCACACTTACAGTGCAGCTCAACGCATCAGATGGATTTACTGGAGGGAGAACATTTGCTCAGTTTTGTGCTATAATTCCTGAATCAAACACACTGACAAATGTTTTTGTAGCTACTATCTAATCATATGTAGAGTACTAAATACCCCCCTTCAAAAACACTAAAAAAAAAACATAACTTCAATCCGAAGAGAGCTTAACTTACCTTACATATGGAAATATAATGGTTGTAAGACCATTTTTAAAAAGTATTAATACTGTTTGTTTTCATGAATCTCTAATATCATTAAATAATTCTGACCATTTGATGTCCTAGTCAAAACAAGCATTAAAAAAAGACAAACATAAATGCAGAGCAAAAAGTGATTTGGTATACCTTAGATGTACACAGGTAGGCCCAGTGAAAGGATACATTTGTTTTTTTTTAAATAAAATATTGGAGATTTTCAGAATATTTTCCGACTTGTGATTTTTTTTTTTGTCTTATCTTTTCTAAACAGATGGCTTTACTCTGCACAGATCTGTCCAATAGTGTAGGCAAAAGATGCTTCTCACCTCATCTCTGGCCCTATGACAGAGTGTCTGCGGAGCATGGCCCTGGCCTGGGCGCTGGTCAGATTTGAGGCAGGTTCTCCATTTATGGCCAAGATGATATCCCCCACCCCCAGCCTGCCATCCTGGCAAACAGAGCCCCCCTGGACCACGCTCCGGACCAGAATGCCTGTGCCGTCCTTGATAGCACTCACCGACATCCCTGCCAACAGGCGCACAAGCGCATCACACAGAAGCACACAGAAGCATGGGTGAATAGAGGGTAGGCTAAGACTGCTTTGACCGCATGCCAAACAGACATTTGCTCAAACAAACACCTCACTACTGCAATGATCAGCATAATCTAGACAGACACGAGGCAGATTAGCAAAGCACAGTATCATTCTTCACACTCACATAAGATGCATTAAAACACTCACACAGAGGCCAGAAGGCACAGGTGACTGGAGAGGTGACAGATGCCATTCGCACAAACACCCAACTTTAGCATTACCATGTTGCACACTAGTTGGATTACACTAACACTTCTTTAATGCAAACTGGCTGAAACAGGTAAATCAGCACACACACACACACACAGGTGCACACCTCATGCACACGCATGTGCATACTGCTGAGAGGGAGGGCTTTAAAAGGCTGGTTTAAGGCGCTGGTGTACAACACTGCTTACTACTAACAAAGCACATCCACAACACTATGGTCGTACAAAATTTGAAATTGGTCAAAAAAATGACTTTGTGCTTATTTTTACTTGAATAAATATTTTATTGCTTTTTTTGGTATTACATTCAAATTGCAATACAATCATAGTGCATGGAGTACAATAATGTGGAGACAAAGCCACTGCTACATACAGGGCAAACCTAAGACATATTTCAAAGATATAACTCCAAATAAATAAAGTGTTCAGTATATGCTGAAATACAACACTGTATCAAATACATTGCAGACACACACAAAAAGATTTGAATCATAATTAAGTGAGATGCACAAAAAACAAATAGTAGCAGGTGACCAAAATGTGGTGTTTTTTTATACCTCTATCAAAAATGAAAAATCATTCTGCTTTCTGATGACTGAGCACACCCTACCTAAGGGCTATTAAATCTAAAACAATGCTTTCCTCTTTGGCAGAGGAAAGGAAATTCAACGTTAGCTAACTAGTCGTTTGCCACTCTAGCAAAGACATAAAGAGAACAACTACAGTGTTAAGACATATCAAGACAGCTGCATTTTTTTTAAGCTCTAGGAGATCAAGAGAGAGCAAAGGTTTCATCTGATGACAGCAAAATACTTCAGCAAGGTTGCTCTTTTTTATCATTTTAAGTTTGAAACATCTTGGTTGTACAGTAACAAGGTTAAAATTAAAATATATTTCATGGCTTCTGGAAATCTCAAAATTAAGCTAAAAAGCTTTCCTTTTTGGACAGCACTATGCCCAAGAGTTGATTGTGTCAACGTGTAACCCAAAGCCAGGAAATCAGCAGTTGTAATCGTGAATGGGTCACAAAATTGTGATTGACAAACTTTTAAAAACGTCAGCTAAATTAGAAATTTCCCATGTGAAAGCATTTAAACTTAACTCTACATAGGAATAGCTCAGAAAAATCAAACAGCAAAGCTTTACAACAGTTACTTGATAAAGATTTTGAACTTTTTAGTTTAGGTGTAGCTCATATAAGCGAGGAAAGAACAAAAATACAGAAGATTTTTTTTGTTGTTTGTCAAACCTTTTTCCCTTAAAAACGATTTTATTTTAATTTATTTTATGTTACCAAAACTGCACTTTAACATAGTGATGGATAGAGTTACACTTTGAAAAAAGTAGAAGGTAGAATTGAATTATTGTAACATGATTTGTTCAAATAACAATGGATCAATCAGTCGATTGATGAGTCGATGCAATCAACTGGTTTTCCTTAAATAGAAAACTTTGAATCAATTCGACTGTAAGATCTGGTTGAATTGTAAAGTGTCTTGAGATGACATATGTTGTGAATTGGCGCTATATAAATAAACTGAATTGAATATCAGCTTAATCTGTACTAATATGACCAGCAAAGGTTTGGGCATTTCTCTTACAGTTAATTTTTTTTAAGTGAAAATGTATGCTTATCTCAAAAAGCTTTTAATTATAAATAAACTTAATTGAATTTAAATGAATATCGACTTTATCTGTACTAATATGACCAGCAAAGGTTTGGGCATTTCTCTTACAGTTTATTATTTTTAAGTGAAAGTATGCTTGTCTTCAAAAAAGACGAGCATACTTAGTTTTTTTCTTTAATATGTCCAGAATTTAAGGGGCTAAACAAGTTTCAAATCATCATAAGACAATTCACAGAATAAATTAATTTTTAAAGAGTCGTAAAGATCCAATTTAGCAAAGAGCATACCATAAAGTGCTTAACCTAACTTGCAAAAGTGTTACGACCCCTTGACATTTTTAAAGACATTCACAAACGAGTTTGGACGCAACAGAAGAGTGACCTGGTCCTAAAGAATGGCAAAAATTAACCATAACCAAAACAAAAAGCCACATTTTTTTCTATTTTCAGGATGCAAAACTAAATTTAACAAAAAAAATATATATATATGTAAGAAGATGAGAGAGAAATGAGAGCCGAATTAAATGTTTTGGCTAGTATGCAATCCTCAAACACAAACACACACAATACTAACCCTAGATCATGATAAAGGATGCATTATGTTGTGAGGAAGCTTTAATGGTCAGATTTGATGAAACCAAATACAAGAAATTCTTTAAGAGAGAGCCTGGGGAGGAGCTTCACCTGTCAGCAGTGGCCCTAAAAACACATGCAAAGCTGCTCATTCAAAATCTACAAACTAAATGCTGTTAAACTCTGTGGTAAGAGCCTTTTTCTTCTCAATATAAATGGCAACTGTGTGATCTCTATCACATAACATCCAGATAAAGTACTTTTGAATTTGGCTTTAAAGTGGCAAAATATGAAAAGGTTCAAGGAATAGAACTAGTTTTATAGAGACCGTGTACCCAATTAAATATAAAGCCCAGCTCTCTCAAGCTCTAATACTCACAAAGACTCAGGTCTAAAGGTTGTGTTTCTGTTGTTTTCATGAATCACCAGAAAATTTTTAGAGACTTTAGGGTCATGGCTTCCTTGTAGTTACAACAAAGAAATGCTTGTTGATTCAAATCCAGCATTAGGCAGTATAAACCTCCTTTTATTCATCATTGACATTGGCCTCCTATAAGGAACTACATGTTATGGTGGGAATTAGAATACTTGATGCCATTAAAATGAGTAGGGCAAGAGAGACTGTTTGATATTTGCAAAAGCTATTTTCCTCTCTTAAGAATGACAAGTGGCATTAAACCAAGCAATCTTGCTGAGAGAACAGCTCATGGGACTGGAAGGACAATTGACATTGAATTGCAAAGACTTGCAGGAGTATTCAGACTTAAATAACCAAGCACTCACTTCTTAACCCTAATTTGAAGAAAACCTTTCTTGCATCCTAATTTGGGCAAGACCCAGACTGGACAAAAATCCTGCGATCTAAGAGAATTATACAATAACTTTTAGCAAGACAACATGATTTCACAGGAGCCAGATCTAGTCCCAGTTTACAATATAAAGTTCTACTACATGTCTAAGGCTACCTCTAAACACATTGTGTTGTTTTCCATCTTCTTAATCAGAACATGCTAAAGTGGCAAAAGATAGTCCTAGAACTGCCCTTTTGTATTTACAGAGTTGACTATAAAATACTGGTTGTGCGCTAGATAATGACACACTGTTGGGGTAAATAAAAGCCTCTAATGTGGTATCGCAGTCTATATTAATAAAACACATAATCTTTGCTAAACTTTTGATCCAGTATGAGATCTTGCTAGTAGTTTATTGCTCTAAGCTTTACGTTGAATCCCTCCCAAACGTTGGCTTAATGTTCAGTCTTATAGACTCATTGGTTTCAGCACTTTGATAAAAACTTATTTCATGTGAAATATTTAAGAAAAGTGTTTGCTGTTACACATCATAGTCTCAGTACATGAATCCCTTGAAGAGAAGAACTTTGTTTGTATGCAATTTGTCCCACCATTTGTAATAAAGTGTAGCAGAAATGTTAAACAACAATAAAACTAATACTGTAAATATATAGGATATAGGATGCCCAAACCTTTGCTTTCCACACCATGATAATCCATATAAACACACACACACACACATTATGTTGATATATATATATATATATATATATATATATATATATATATATATATATATATATATATATATATATATATATATATATATATATATATATATACACTGTATATATATATATAAGCTGCATAATAAGTATTTGAACACCTGAGAAAATCAATGTTAATATTAGGTAGAGTAGCTTTTGTTTGCAATTGTAGAGGTTAAAAGTTTCCTGTAGTTATTCACCAGGTTTGCACACACTGCAAGAGGGATTTTGGCCCACTCCTCCACACAGATCTTCACTAGATCAGTCAGGTTACTAGGCTGTTGCCGAGAAGAGTCTGAGCTCCCTCCAAATATTGTCTTTTGGATTTAGGTCTGGAGACTGGTTAGGCCACGGCAGAACCTTGATATGCTTCTTTAGGAGCCACTCCTATGTTATCCTGGCTGTGTGCTTTGGGTCATTCTCATGTTGGAGACCCAGCCTCGACCCATCTTCAGTGCTCTAATTAAGGGAAGGAGGTTGATCAAATGGTCATTGGCAAACTTAAGACCGGGCTTGACATGTGCTGGTTTAAGCAGGGAAACCTTCCATACAATGCATGATTTTAAACATTGACGTCTTAGTGTATTACCAACAGTAACCATTGAAATGCTGGTCCCAGCTCTTTTAAGGTCATTGACCAGCTCCTCCCGTGTAGTTCTGGGCTAATTTCTTAAATTACTTAGGATCATTGAGACCCCATGAGGTAAAATCTTGCATGGAGTCCCAGTCTGAGGGAGATTGACAGTAATGTTTTGCTTCTTCCATTTTATGATTGCTCCAAAGGTGGACCTTTTTTCACCAAATTGCTTGGCAGTTTTCCTGTAGCCCTTTCCAGCCTTGTGGAGGTGTACAATTTTGGCTCTAGTGTCTTTGGTCAGCTCTTCGGCCTTGGCCATGTTAGTAGTTAGATTCTTACTTTTTTGGGGGGGTGGACAGGTGTCTTTACACAGCTAACAGCCTCAAACAGGTGCACCCAATTTACTATAGGATAATAACATTTTAAAGGGAGACAAACAGGTCTTTGAGGGTCAGAATTCTAGCTGATAGACAGGTGTTCATATACTTATTTGGAGCTGTATCATACAAATAAATAGTTAAAAAACTATATATTGCAATTTCTGGATTTTTTTTAGATTATGTCTCTCACAATGAGCATGCACCTATGAAGACAATTTCAGAGACATCTATTTATATGTATAAAGGAAATTGTTACTTGCAAGTTAATTTGCAAGTTCTTCCACTTAGAAATCATAGAGGCCTCTGATAGGTGCATGTCTACGATGTAGGTATATCGTAGGTGAATGTCTATATATATATATATATATATATATATATATATATATATATATATATATATATATATATATATATATATATATATATATATATATACATATATATATATATATATATATATATATATATATATATATATATATATATATATATATATATATACATATACATATATATATATATATATATATATATATATATATATATATATATATATATATATATATATATATATATATATACACACACATACACACACATTTCCTGCATCATTAAGTACATCAGGAACGGGATCAAAACAATCACAACATATGAGAGGCACAGTGTACTGCTTTTGTGACCTTGATTTTCTCTACCACAAACATTTACATAATTTCAACCCCTCGCTCTCTCTCAAGCAAACACAGACGTAGGTAGTCTATTGCCTTATCAGCACATGCATTACGAATACAAATTAGTTGGTTTTCTTATGCTTTGCATAGGAACTTTAAATGAAAGTACACGATTTGCTTCAACTCTCCTATTTCCCTACTGTGTTAAGATAGAAAATGAAAATAAGTAATAGATCAACACCTTCATAAAACTAATCCATTGCTCACTAAACACATCTGTTAAAAGGCTAGGTTTTTGTGGTATAAAAAAATCAAATCTTTTTCTCCATGTTAGCAGATACTTATCCTGTATAATAGAGGGAAAAGGGATGAGCGAAAAAGTGTGATAAACTTGCATATGTGTGCATACTCTTAAAGTGATACATTTTCAAACAAATTTTTTATTTAATTTTAGCATGTCTGTTTTGAGGTAATCTGTAATCATCCCACATCCTGATCTAGCATTATTGTGTCACTATCTGCCACACAGCAAAACTTCTTCAGATCTTTAAAATTTTGAGGACATTTGTTTGCCACAGCCCTATTCCTGTTCAGAATTTTTATAATTTAGTTGTGGCTTGAGTTTGCTTAATTTCTTCTTACAGTACGACGCAAAACCTTTGTTGATTTTGGAAATTGCTTAACTGTCCTAAGCATGCTAAAACCCATCAGTTTCCAACAGATGCTTGGGTGTGGTGCTCTTTTAAAGTTAGATGTTCTTTGATGTCTGTGCTCTTTAGCAAGGCCTTGTTGTTTTCCTGTCTCTTAACCCTACTTCATCATTTTGCCAAAATTTGTTGTTACATGTAGGCAACAAAAATCTCTTAGTTGCCTCCTTGACTAGCTTTTTATTCTTGTCTATCAAATGCTTTTTCAATAGACATTTATATGAAAGCAGAACATTTTGTAACCTTCTCCTGACTAATACCTCTGTGCAGTCTGATCCTTTGAAAACTCTCTGCCAGCTATGTCTTCGACCTACTAAGCCTACTAAGACAACAGAACCTGGTTTCAAATTATTTAGATTCAATATAATGAATGGTGGGTATGAACTAAAGATAACCCAATGCTGTGTTTAATCAGAAGATAAATTTGTTAGGGATATGCACACTTATGCAAATAGGTATTGTGTCTTTTGTGAGACAAATTATATATTTTCCCTCAGAGCAATTTTTGAAAACAATGATCATGGTCATATTTTTTACATCACAAATGGTAGGATTCTGACAGGGGTGTGCTTTGAAAACCATTGCACATTATTCATAACGTTACAAATTAATTTAACCTCCCAAATATATATTTTTCCAAACACACACATACTGCCCCCCACACAGAATTCATCTCCCCTCTCAGGTTTGACGAAAACACCACGTCACCACTCCTCTTCAGGGCAGTCGTCATCACCACCTCCAATTAGTGTCATCAAGGCCATGCCTGCAATGTACACACACCAGGACACCATCACCATGAGAAAGATGGAGAACATACCAAGGCTACGGTTGCCCCGGACTACAGTGATTGTCCTCTCAAAGCTTGTGCGAGGGGGCAGAGGTGGGGCTTGCTGCCTACTATCATCTTCCATAGCGCTGCAGCGATAACGCAGCTGGTTTTCCTAAGAGAAAGACAAGAGGGGTGTGAAGGAGGGAGTGAGAACATGACAGTGGGGTGAGTGTTTTATGAATTGTGATACAGGCATTAACGTAGAGCATAGATATGCCACTGTCTCTGTAATTTTCTTCTAAGTAACCAGAATTTATTGTAAGCTTTCAAGCGTGTCTCGATCGATACTTCTTTTAGCTTTCAAAGTTTTTCACTCAAGTTTTACCTACTCACTGATTTTTGGTCTAGTGTCTGACCCCTTTTTGAGAAAGTAATGTTTTTTTCTTTGATAAGCAGCTTGGCTCTGATCTATGAATGTTTTAGAGAAGAAAGGCTGCTAAACTCAAAAGATAAACTAGGGTTGTGTCATTACAAAATATAAAAACTCTTTTTCAGGAGGCTTATGAGACACACATAGCTTTGTAATTGACATACTTTCATAAAATAACAATTTATTTCCATTTCTTTGAGATAATCTGTTACAAATATGGAAGGAAAGAAACAGTTTTTAGCTGAAAGCTTGGGAAACAAATAGATTTATCCCAGTTTTCTGATCAAATTACTTTTAGACTCTGCTCATTGAGCAATTTTATCTTCTTCTGTTCTCTGCATTATATATTTTCATAATCATTAACAAAATAATGGCACTGTAGGAAATATAGCCGAGGTCCCAAAAAAAGGACTTCACCAAAAAAAAAAAAGAAAGACAACAAACTATATTTTTTCCAAAGCCCTAATTCATTCCTCTTGTATCTTTTGAGGTTTGGTAGCTTACAATTAAATCTTTTAGGATTTTATATGAAAGGCAAAATAGCACATAATTGCAAAGTGCAAGAAAAAAAATCTATTTTCAAAATTCTTCACATATAAAAATCTGAAGGAATAGAATATTCATTTGTATTCAGTGCAAACAATTGGCATTGGACAGACAATAACAAAAAAACAAAAACTTGGGTAACATAAGCCCAGTGTAAATCCAGGGGTTCTATGAAGGTTTTGTTGGAGAACACTAGAGAAAAATCAGCATCATGAAGGTCGTCTAACACAACAGACAGGATAGGACATGTTTGGGAAAGTTTAAAGCAGGTTTAGAATATAAAACAATGTCCCAAGCTTTGTCTCTTGGAGAACTGTTCAATCCATCATCTGACAATGGAAAGATTATGCAAACCAACCAACACATGGTGTGCATGACTCAAACTGACAGGCTTGGCAAGGAAGCATTAATTTGAAAAGCAGCCAAGAATCTCCAAAGTCCAAAGGAGCTTCAAAGATCAGCAACTCAGCTGGATGAATCTACTGACAGGAGAACTAATGGATTTGAAGGCCACAAAAGTGACCCTTATGGTAGACAAGTGTCAAGAAAAAAGTGATATTAATAAAACTTTCATGTGAAATCATATTAAAAGGTTGGAAAATACATGGGGAAGTAAATGCTGATCTAATGAAATATTTTGCTCTCAATAAAAAAACCTATTCCTAAGGTATAAACTTCACATATCATGAACACATGATAAGTTTACATGTCTCCATCAGGGATGATAAAACTGGTAATAGTTAAAGGGAAGATGCATGAAGCTAAGTGCAGTCCAGCCCTGAAGGAAAACCTATTAGAGGCTGGAAAAGCCTAAACACTGGGGTGGAGATTCACCTCCCAGCAGAACAATAACCATAAAACATAGAGCCAGAGACCTGAGGCTCCAAGCTCAGGTTTGGTCTACCTGCTTTTTAAGAACAAAAATAACAGAAAACTATTCATAATCTACCCTCCACATCACAATTGAACACTTCTTTATGTCAGTGTAGTATAAAACATCTAAAATAAAATAAATCATTTTACAAATTGTGGGGTGAAAAAATCAGGAATACTTTTGCAATTTGCTGTGTAATAAAATTATGGGAGGCCGAATAAGTTTGAGTGTGGCGGTGAAGTCTATGTTGCCATAAACATAAAGTCAAATGATTTTCTTAAATGCTGAAAAAAAAAAAAAAAACAAGCAAGTATTGTATTATATTTAACAGAAACTTTTTGAAGATCATGATAAAACAAAGCAACAAATACAAGGGTCACTCTTTGGGCTGTAAATGTAGGGAGAAACCAACAAAAGATGATGTCAGCTCTTCAGTCTCTAATGTGTTGGGTTTAGCAAACAACAGCTCATCCTGAGATGAGGCACAGGGACTGAATAAAAAAAAAAGTGATTCATGTTTCTCAGCATAGTGACACAGGGAAGCAAATATATCCCAGCTATGATGGCTGAAACTACTATATAATTACTGCCATTATTGCTAAATAGTACAAAATAACTCCTAGGAACTTTTTAGCTGCAGCTTGTGGGTTGTATAAAAAAATAAGCTCCACATGATACTTTAAGAAAACGTGTTTTGAAAAGGCACTTATCAATTTCTACTCTTGTATAAGACGTCAGAGGAGAAATTCAGGAGAAAAAGCAGGCACCATGAGAACACTTGTTTCTCTATACTTATGCAACATGTGGTAGGAGTCAGTGCTCTTTAAATTGTGTGTACAGGTGTTATTAGAGGGCTGTGATGAAGTAAATCAGCCTTTTGGAAAGTCATCCATTTTAATATTGCTGTTGAGGCAGGTTGCATATTTTACATCCTTTTTGAAACCTGTAAACTAAAACGGTAATAAATCCATACAAAGCTAATGGAGTTAGAATATTTTCTGCATATTTCTTTTATCCTCATGTAGATCATTTTGAGTTGTTCTGTACTGTTCTAAATAGATAAACTTGCCTTGTTCCTTTTGTAGACGCCTTCAAAATAGTGTGTTGGGGTTCTGCCCTCTTTTCTGGTTTATAGTCTCTTTGTAATTTGTGTCTTTGTAGTTGCTTTCTGTCAGTTTTGTCAGTTTGTTTTATGGAGTTACTCTATTTTGCCCCCTTATGCCTGTTTCCTTTCCCCTTGGCTGGTTAGTTCTATTCACACCTGCTCCATATCAGCTTATTATTATTATCACAAATAATGATTATATCATTAATCATTTCCAGAATTGCCCTGAAGGAATAATCCCAAGGGATAAATAAAGTTGAGTCTTAGTCTTATTAGCCCATCCTTTGTTCTGTTCCCCATATACACACCACCACTGCAGTTCCTCATAACTGGTTTCTTGTTGTTTTGTTACTTCATTGTCTCTTTGCTACCCATGTGTGTTTTTCCCTGTGGTTTGCTAGATTTGTGGTTTTCAGTATTTTGTGTTTTTTGGACTTTCCTTCAGTTGCCTGTGGGATTCTCGATTAAATCTGCAAACTCATCTCTGCCCCCTCATCTCTGCATTTGGTCCTCAAAAACCTCCACTCAACCTTAAAATAGTGTCGCCATGTGGAAGAACTTTTGCAGCGAACCTTTTAAAGTGTGCATTTCTTCAATGTGCAGATGATACTCTAATGATCGAAATGTCCAAAATCACAGGGGAAAATATACAAATGTAAACATTTAGCACGTGCAAAGAGATTTTCCATGCATGAAACTCAACTGCAGGATCAAATTAAGCGTTCCCTTTAGCAGTTCTGAAAGTCTGGTGCAAATTAACACACAAGAATTTCTGCCATCATTGTGGCCACAAAGGAGGCATGAGTACAATGACAGAGGATGGAAAAAGATTGTCTGGCCCTGCAAACAAATTTAGACCATTAGAAACAACAAGATTAATATAAATAAAGAAGAAATTTCTATATAAGCCAGTAAAAAACCAATGCAGTGGGGCAGCAGATAAACATAATAAAATCAAAGTAAAACGGACAGAAAAAAATATGACATGCATGTTTATAAAAGACCAACAAACAAAACAGAATAATAAAAGGCACTAAAAAGCCTGCAAAGAGAAAATTAAATAAACTAGCCAACCATGAAAATGTTAAAATCTAATTTTCTTATTAGAAGTTCAGTTTTTTCAACAGTCCTTTTGAAATCTTCTAATCATGGTATATATTGTAAATTAGATGTATAGTTACACTCTGTTTTCAGTTTCCACTTTGATTCATGTGATCATAAAACCAAGTAATGCATTTTAGTTTCAAACCATTCTGAAACACTATAGTTGCTGTATGACTACAAATCTACATTAGTTTAGACCCCAACTATCAGTTAAACAAATAGATTGAAGTTATGCAAACCCATTTTCCAATAACACATCTAGTCATACTGTATGTTGTGGAAAACATTTCATAAACAACTACTGTATCCCTAAAACTTTCAGAAAACCGGCTACATCAAACATAAAAAAATATTTCATGTTTTTCCAACCTTGTTTATTTGTTCTTCCCTCTCAAGTGTACCCTCTCCTAAAGTGATGAAGTATTATTATAGTGAAGGTTTTTTTCGGGAGTAAATACAAATTGAAAACCATTGACACAGGTAGCCTTGTCACATTTCTGCATACACTTCTAAAAGAAAAAAAGAGAAAATTGAGATCTTTTAAGTTTGACAGAAAGTAAAAGCAAAAATAAAGTCCTAAACCTTTGGAATGAGGGTGATTTTGATGAGAACATTGTGTAAAAGGCACTGAGCTAGACCTTTATGTCCTTGTTGAAGAGTAATAAGCTCTTTTCAGAGACAGGAAATTGTTGGCAATTAAGCAACAGCAACTACAAAACCTTGGCTGAGCAGGATCAAGCCAAGGTGACAATTAATGCCTTTGACAGCGAGCACTTTCTCTATACCTGATGCTGTGACACCAATACAGCCGGAGGTGAACTCCACAAGCTTAAACGGAATGAAGAGAACAGAGGCTGACATGGTAACCAGCTTCAGAAGAGCTAAAATGGCTACCCACAGAATTTCAGGTTTGCATGATAATGAGCAGTTCTGCATGATTCTCTATTGTTACCTGTAAGTGTCACTCATAAGATGCTTCCAACTGAGTGCAAAGCTTGTAGTGAAATCTCATTTACTGAATTCTGAAAAGTTTTCCATTATGAATAAAAAAACAAGATGACATTTGCTGAAATACAGCAAACAAATTATCCAGTTTAAATATGGTAATTTTGACAGTTTTGCAACAACTAGTGCTTTAGACGATTAGCTAGAGAGACAGACAGGTTTGTGTGACATACCGTGCAACACGGCTGACTAAAGCTGCTAACGTCGGTGTTCCAAGTTGTGCAGTTGAAATTGGCCTCAGCTAGCAGGCTGATCTGAGTGTGGCTGTCGGTGTCATCGGTCGAAGGCCGTGCACTTCGCTCTGCTATCGGTGTCAAGCCACCACACAATTCCAGCTGAGAGTAAAACAATCCAAATTTTAGATCCAGTTTGTTCAAAAAACACACTTGCACATAGAAATTTACAAATTATAGAAAAAAACAAACTCCATATGCTTCAAAAGTGAGTAAATGGTAGATTCCCAGACAGGCAGACAAGCTAGAAAAAGGTGACTGTAAATTAGACACTCCAAACTGCTCTCCCTGTACTCTCTCCATCTGTAGCGCGGCTGTGTTCATCTTCCAGGCGCATTAAAAATTCAGAAGGCCTGTAACTGGATTCTCTCCTCCATGTTACTAAGCCAGAGTACAGAACAAAAAGAAGAAATACAATGCGTTTCAGGGAAATCATTCATCTAAGCAATATTTTTTTCATAATTAAGGAAAAGCTTGTATGAATTATGCATTTGATAGAGATGTTTCACAACAACATCTAAGGATTTTTTCTTTAACAGATTTCATACAGATATTTTGTACAACTCTTATGTACAAACTCTTATGTACTCTTATGTACACTTATGTACAACTCCTGGCAAAAATTATGGAATGAGCGACCTCAGAGGATGTTCATTCAGCTGTTTAATTTTGTAGAATAAAAGCAGATCATAGTCATGACTCAAAACTAAATTCATTTTAAATGGCAACTGTCTCGCTTTAAGAAACACTAAAAGAAAACAATTAAAAAATGTGATAGTCAGTCACGGTTACCTTTTAAGACCAAGCAGATAAAAAAAAATTTGAATCTCTTAACTCCGAGAAAAAAAAAGATAGAATCACCCTTTAAATTTCCATCCCCAAAATAACACCTGCATCCAATTGGACCAATTGCTCGTTAGTCTGCATCTAAAAAGGAGTGATCACACCTTGGAGAGCTGTTGCACCAGGTGGATAGACAGGAATCATGGCTCCAACATGAGATATGTCAATGGAAACAAAGGAGAGGATTATGAATCTCTTCAAAGAGGGTAAATCATCACACAATGTTGCAAAAGATGTTGGTTGTTCACAGTCAGCTGTGCCTAAAATCTGGACCAAAAACAAATGACATGTGAAGGTTGTTAAAGGCAAACATACTGGTAGACCAAAGAAGACGTCAAAATGTCAAGACAGAAAACTTAAAGCAATGTTTAAAAACCGAAAATGCACAACAACAAAAATGAGGACCGAATGGGAGGAAACTGGAGTCAACTTCTGTGACCGAACTGTAAGAAACCAGCTAAAGGAAATGGGATTTACATAAAGGAAAGGAAAAAGAAAACCATTATTAACACCTTAACAGAAAAAAACAAGACTGGATGAAAGTCATATTCAGTGATGAATCTCGAATCTGCATTGGGCAAGGTGGTGATGATGGAACTTTTTCTTGGTACCGTTCCAATGAGACTTCTAAAGATAGCATGCGGTTTTCCACAGTCATTGATAATATGGGACTGCTAATCGTGTAAAGGCACTAGGGAGATGGCTGTAATTGGATCTTCAATAAATGCACAAATTTACGTTGAGATTTTGGACACTTTTTTTATCCCATCAATTGAAATGCTTTTTGTGATTGAACTATGTTTTTCAGGATAATAACGCATCGTGCCATAGAGCAAAAACTGTTAAAACATTCCTTGAAAAAAGACACACAAGGTCAATGTCATGGCCTGCAAATAGTCCAAATCTTAATCCAATTGAAAATCTTTGGTGGAAGTTGAAGACAATGGTCTATGACAAGGTTCCAACCTGTAAAACTGATCTAGCAACAACAATCAGAGAAAGTTGGAGCCAGATGGATGAGGAGTACTATTTATCACTCATTACTTTAAGTCCATGCCTCAGACTGCAAACTCTTATAAAAGGCAGAAGTGGTGCAACAAAATACAGTACTAGTGATGTGTAGGAGTGTTCTTTTGTTTTCATGATTCCATAATTTTCCTCAGAACTGTGTGGTTCTATAATTTTTTCCCCTCTCTTTGGCCTTAAAAAGTTACTGTTACTGACTACCACTTTTTAAAATTTTATTTTTGTGTTTCTTAAGGCCAGACAGTTGCCGTTTGAAAGTATTTTATTTTGTGTCATGACCATGATCTGCTTTTTTCTACAAAATGAAACAACTGAATGAACATCCTCCGAGGCCTGTGATTCCATCATTTTTACCAGGGATTGTATGAGCCACCAGCTTTCAGAAATAGTCTTTGGCAGTTTTATTTTCAACTAACAGCCGCTCTCTTTTTTAATATTACTTGTTGTGTGGTAAAAAATTCATGATCATTAGAGCTTTTTCAGTAAGACTTTTCTTTTATTTGGTTGGTTACAAATCTGTAAGAACTTCTGTCACAAAGTTGCTATAGCTTACAGTGTTAATAAGGTGACAGAGGGGGTGCCGAAGTGATTAGACTGCATGGAGAATACAGTAACTGTCTTCTCTTCCTGTTGCTGCACACTGCCCATCAACTTGTTGAAAAAAAGATTATCACACTTTTTTTGCTTCAATGAAAAACACAGTCAGCCAGGGTGTGGAAATAAAAGGGTGGCCACCCATCTCTGTTAATAAGCTGATGACAAGCAGCATGTCTGTTAAGCAGCTTGACAGCAAGGTGACCAGAGAAAAAAAGTCTGACTAATAAATCTGATAATATCGGCTTGTGTTGCTTGAATAAAGAGAACATCATAAAAGTAATAATCTGCCTAAAGGGAATATCACACCAATTTAGGATTGCGATTCAATCATAGAGTTGGTTAAGATTCTAGAGTTTGGAATAAACCAAGGTGAATAACTGAATTCAAATGTAAGCTGAGTTTTTGGTTTGTTTTATTACTACTAAAACAGCTTCATTTGCGAAAAGATTTGTATTATGACTTCTAGGTTTTTGATTCTACTGCTTAAAGATACTCTATTTACTCATAAAATGCTTAACATATTTCTAAATGTGTCAACTAAATATTGATTTTTGTTTAATAAAGTGTGTAATTATCAAAAAAAAAAGTTAAATAGTTTTTGGTGGAATCCTGTATTCTTTTAAGAAAAGGTATTTTCTTTCACCCTCACTTACCGGCAGGGGTTTAGCAACCCCAATGCGCACGGGTCCATATTCAGTAGACTTGAGCACATGCACGGCATAATCCAGACTGGAGCCCTCTAGGTCAGTTTCATTAACAAACATTAGTCGATCGCCAGGTAGCAAGCGGCCATCTTGATCTGCTACGCCACCAGGAACTAGGGAACGGATTATTAACACTGTTTTGGAGGCGTCCTCTGGATCCTAAAGTCATACAGAAAGTTCAAAAGGAATATTTCGTTTGACATAATCATGAGCAATTTGAGATTTATAACAAATGAGAGACAAATGCAGGTAAATGGTGCAATCACAAGAATTACTTTTTAAAATAAAAGCAGGTGAGTCAATTTTTCTATCAGATAACTTTTTGTAGGATAAAAGAGTGCTAGAAAATGTACAAATTAGAATTAAGACATAAAAGAAAAAAAAATTATCGTATCCTACAAAATAAAAGACAGCACATCTCCATTATATCCGCTGACCTGGTAGTCCAGGATGCTGAAGCCAAGTCCCGACTCGCCTTTTTCCAGCTCGACGACTTGGGCTTCTCTCTCCCACATAGCCAGAGGAGGTGACATCGGGGGCACACCTCGCTTTGTAATGTCTTCAGCTGTAGGACAGGGAATGACACAGCCGTGATCCAGCTGAGACAAAGAGAAGTGAGAGAGAGAGAGAGAGAGATAGAGAGGAACAATTTAGACAGCAAAAGAGATATGTGCAAATGTATTAAACAAAAGTCAAAGACATTTTAAAAGAATGCTTTAAAAAAGGAACCAAAGGATGATATTTTATCAGATTGCCCCCTCACCTTTTCATTGAACTCAGCCAGTAGCTCTTTGAGACTGAGGCAGACTTCATCATTTCCTTCTTCATCACTGTCATGCAGTGAAGGGGGGACAATGCGGGAGCACACCAGGTATACTTGCACTGGCAGTTCTTTTAAAATACTGACCACTTCTTTATGTGTCTGTCCAATGAGGGGGATTCCATTTACCTAGAAGGAGGAAAAAATACTGTTTTTCTTCTTTTTTTTTTCATCCATTGGTTATTCAACTCCATTAGTCAATACTTGGTAGCATCGTCTCCCCTATCTTTGCTCAACCCTCCAACCTGTGAGAAGTCTAAATAGAACTCAATATTTTCTTTAAAACTTTTTCATTATCATTTTCCATAAGGAACAAATGTTTGTAGTGCAGTAAAAATACTGTAGTCTTGTGGTGACAGATTTTTTTCCAACCGTACAATTCTTCCACTTGGGCCTATTGGCTGCTATTCTGATCACTGCCTCTCTAGGTAAATAAATAATAAATATAATTCTAATAAATAATTGAACTATATTGATCTCACATTGAAGAATTTTAACTCTGCATTTAACTCATCCCCTTGGGGAGCAGTGTGCTGCCATTGTGCGGCGCCCCGGGAGCAATGAGGGTATAAGGGTTTTCGCTCAGGAACCAAGAGTGGAGGCTGTGGGGATCAAACTGGGTACTTGCAACCTTCTCAGAGCACATGCACACTGGTCTAACCCACAAGGCCAACACTCCCTAGGTTTGCAGTTGTGCTAGTTTTTTCAACTTCTCACTCTGTTTTAATCTTGCTTTTAAATGTCTTGACAACTTTCTCCCTGATATGTCTGCTGTAATGTGTCTCTTCATGAAATTGCTGGATTTATATTTAGTTAAAATTAAATACCAGTTGATGCATCATAATTAGAAAAAAATCAGAGTGTTGTCTTTTCATTTTTGTTTTCTTTCCAATTATCTTGATGTTCTCTCATTTTTGTTGTTTTTCTTATATTTGTTCATACCCGGTAGTTTTTTTACTCTGTTTGGTTGGCCAACCAATTCCCTGTGTAATCACCAAGAGTCATTCTCCAAATTATCTTTATTTGACCATTGCTTTCTTGTTTTCCTCCTCTTTCGCTCCTTATTACCAATCAACTACATGCCCCTACTTTAGCAATCACTAACACAGCTTAAATACTGAACATTTCCATTGGCCATCTGCTCTGGGTAGTTCTCACTGTGATGCTTTAAGCCCTGCTCTCTGATCCAGTGCTTGCTGTTGTGTTTCATTTTCTCTTAATTCATTAAATAACAGTTTTATACCGACCTGATGCAACTCATGTTTGCATGTAATCAAAAAACAAAATTTTTTATCTTTTGAGTTTGTGGTATTACAAAGGTTCGTGTGAATGACTACATCGATAGACTGCTTCATTTTTTTTTATTCTCTGAAACTTTTGTTTTGCCTATATAAAATGGATAATGAATAAGCAGGGGAACTGAGACTTAAACAGATGACAATGTCTGAATTACCTCCAGTATCTCATCCCCAGTAAAGATTTTGCCACTTTGGCCAACTGGTCCCTCAGGTAAGATGGAGCACAGGTAATGATGTCCTACCCGAGCCTCCAAACTGATACCTAGACCACTTGTCTCACTGAACCTCTCCAGCTGACAGACCTACAAAGAGAAAAAAAGGAAGACATAAATGTCAGGAAACAGAAGCGTTGAAACATGGGCTGAGATGTAAAGGGTCGTTTTAGCTTAGTGTGTAAGCAGTTAGAAACAGGAAGTAAATCAGTTTTTAAAGCCCAGAGCAGTAAAGATTTTTTTCAAAAAGAAGACTTACTATCACTTCATATTTGTGTCCAACTGCATGCTGCCATCTCTTCCTCAGGTTTTCCTCTTCTTCTGGAGCCAGTTTCACACCTTTAAAATGTGCACACACAAAAGCACATCCTCCATATTTCACATACACAGGAATCCATAAAGTCTCCCTTATATACACACGTTGTTTAAAGGCCCACACGGACCAATCAATAAAAAAACGGGGTCCTATATGAAAAATCACCTTGGTGCTATTATAGAGAAGACAACATAATTCTCCTTGAGGCAAAGAAGAGTGTCGATATATCCTCCTTGCACAGGCATACACACTCTCACAAAAGGGTATTTATATTCACGTTCAGCATTTTGTGATTTCCTGACAAAGTTTTGCTTTCTGATTCATCTATTAGAGCCTAACAGCAATCATTGCCTATTTGTCTGCAGCCTCTAATCAGGCCCTAAAATTTCTTCTGTCTAAATAAAGTAATATATGCAAGCGGGGTGAGAGACAAATCATCTGGAATGAGCTGAATGAGCTGGATAAACACATGATTGCACAGAACTATAAATAGAGTCCCATCAAAGAGCATGGTTCGTGGCGCATTGCTGTTTTGTGATCCACAGCAGATCAGTAGACCGAGTCCTATGAAGTAGGTTCTGCACACTGTGCCGTGCGGAAAACGGAAGCTTACCCTCTCTAGGATCGTGTTGGGGTCGTCTGCTGGCATATGCTGCTCGCCGGGAGATTTCACGCAAAGACCTGATTCCTGGGAGATGGAGGAACCGTTTTAGCACACAAGGACGGATCAGCTCAGTGTTACACACTGTCATGCCTGTATCAGAAAATATCTATTTTTTTTCCTTCTTTTCATGCACAGAGTACAAAAGGTCATAATTTGCTCAAAGAAGCACCAAAATTAGAATTCAGTCTGAGTCTAAACTGATACCAGAAAACCTCAATCAAAGTATCCCTCAGCAGGGGAAGCTGCACAGGTTTATATCTGTAAAAGCCTCCACATTCTCATTTGCTCGGGAATAGATACACTGTCTGTTTTTATCAGTGCAGAGCACCTGTCTCTTGAATCTTGCCGAGTCCTGATTTGTAAGGGCTGCCTTCATGGAAGCTGTGGAAGTGTCGGAGGGGTTGCAGAGGAGGAACGGAGGGAAGGATGGGACCAGGGCGGATGGCCTTTCTCAGGAGCTTCAGTCTGACCACAGGACCGGTCTTTTTAAGCACCTCCAGGGCACGTTGTTCACTCCAGCCGTGAAGGTTCACACCATCCACCTACGACATGAGACGACATTCAAATTGAACGTAAAGTTATAAGAAGATACGTATGTTAACTGGATATATGTTAATAATCAGCATTATTAAATGTCCACTCATGCTTTAATATGTACACTCTGACATTTTGGTAAATCAGCAATACTAATCAGCATTAATATAACACAGACAGTAATTTTTTTGATATGTGTATTTTTTGGTTTAACTTTCAGCAGAGTTTTGGTTCTCACAAAAATGTTTCTAAATTTCTCTTCAACATGTTAAGAGATATTTATCTACATAGTGGGGATACGATTGTAAAAACGGAAGCTGTTTGTTGTCTAATCAACTCCCCTTGTAAAAAATGTGCAAAATTTATGAAAAATCCTTTTCAAATAACTGAAATAAGCTACAGGGCTTGGTTGAACGTAGAAATCAGAGCTTTGTTTTTCCAGTTTACTGTAAAACAAACTAAGTAAAACATTCTTTTTTTTTTTTTTTTGAAAACATACAGAAAGGAGGATGTCTCCAACGCGTATTTGTCCATCTTGATCTGCAGAACTGCCTTTTACAATTCTCTTCACCATCACGCCGGTACTGGGGACTGAAAAAAAAAAAGTTAAATTCAAGGGTGACTTTTGCTTTCTTTTATTGTCTGCAGGCCATTTTGAAATTCTGATATGCCTCAGCTAAAATACCTGTGTTCAGGTCTCCTACATAGCTTGAGACAGAGAAGCCAAGGCCCCGGCTATTTTTAGTAAACTGGACACTGAACTCTTTGTCCTTATTGGATTCATTGGGCTGGAAATAGGTGAAAAAAAATGGGAAAATAAAACAAAAAACATTTATTACTTTGGCTAGAAATATCACTAAAAAACACATAGAAAATCGCAGATGGGAAAGACACAAACCTTGTCATCTGAGCTGTCCTGGTTCAGAGCAGGGGAGGAGAGGTAATTGGGTTTGGTAACATCCCTTGCAATAAGGAGTTTCACCCTGTTGCCAGCATTTCGCAGCACCTGGACCAGGTGATGGTTTGTGAATAAGTTAAAATGAATACGTGGGTTAGCATGCTAATAAAAAAAAAGGAAGAAAGATTTTTCTGTATTTGTAGCAGTACTCTTATTACAAACGGAAATGAAGATGAGTTAAAACTTGCTGCAAGATACTTTCTAGTCATTAGTTTTTCACCTGATAGATAAGGACTTTAAATATAGACATTTGGTTAGGTGAAAATAAAGAACTGCAGAACCTTCCAAGGTCTTCATATGCCTCAATCAGTTAATAACATTTTGTTATATCACAACCTCCTCAATATATTTTAGTGGAATAGAATTTTAACTGAAAGCAACAAACAATGCTTGTAGAGTTATGTTGGTTTCTTTCTCCAGCTGTCATTGGGCAAGAGGTGGGGTAAAACCAGGACAGGTAGTCAGTGCAACATAGGTTAAGCCTCCTGCAGTAGGATAAATTAACCTAACACCAAGGTTGTTTTGAGTCTGGAAAGAAGTCAGAGTGACTTAAGAGAACCTAAGCTTCATGCAGACAGTACCTAGCCAATACATTTGAACCCAGGAGCCCCTTGCTGCAAGGGTAAAATTCACTACTGTGCTGCCTGCTGAAACTTTTCACTGCAATCAAAGCAGTGAGTCTCAGGTTATCTCTCTTAGCTTTGCATAAGACTTAAACAGAGATTTAAACACAATATATTCCCCAAATGAAACTTTGTAAAACACCTAAGCCTTGAAAGTATTTACAGCAGTTGCCTGATCTAGTCTTGACACAAACTCTTTGTTGGGTTTGGATGATTTCAACAAATGAAAATTATTTAACATAAACAATTTGCCTGTAGCTCTGGCTGTATTTCTACGACCATTATAGTCCTGGCTGCCCCTCCCTAGACACAGAACACACGCTGTGCATAGAGCTGCAACTTCCAACACATTTTTCACGTGTGCAATGAATGTGCATATACACTACACTACGAAGCAGAAGAGAGAAAAGAGACCACCTGTAATCAGCCCGCGCAATGATTGTCAGCACTCCACATGTGACCAATCAAATGCTGGCCGCACATGTATGCATGCTATCTCTTGATGAACTACAATTGGTGAAATATTACAGTAGCAGCCATTCAAAATGGCACTTTCCAGCAGAATGACAGCAAACTTCCAGCCACTGGAGTGACCGCCCTCCTTCTCCTGGGGGTGCATGTTTTTTTACTCTGACTCCACCTTTTCACTGAATTACAGGTTGACCAGGAGAAGGTGCTTCTCTTTAGATCTTAATGTCCACAAATTCTGACAGAAGGAATATTTTGGTACAAAGATTGACATTTAAACAAGGAGTCTCAAAGGACCAGCCAAGGAAAGTGGTGAATGGCTACTACTCTAAAATGTCATCCAATTGACATCATAAATCTGGTCCAAGCAAGAGACAAAACACAAGGAAGCTCATGCTTCCCTTGAAGGTTGGTGTGTCGTTGCATTAAAACCTTGTGTCACCAACACCCAAGTTGCCACTCATTAGAATGTGGTCAATGTAGATTTCTAGTTTTTAAACAGACCATCTGTTACCACATGTTGCCTATGTTCAATGAATACTTAGGGTGCCTTTCACCAGGAAATCCTGTCTTTGTTAATAAAATGGCTTTATTCTAGTCATCACATAATGGCAACATATTCTCCCAAACGATCAATGGATTTTTTTAAGCTGCTCCGGAGTTACCATGAGCGTCTTTGCTGCTTAAAGGAGAATTCCGGTTTTTAACACTTTTAGCCCATTTTCTGTAGTGTCCAGGATGAAATCGAATGATCAACACCAAAATTTTGACAATTGGTCCTGTCTCTGCTTTTTGGCTCATGCAGAACCCCCCCCTGGCTGCTTCAGAATGGCTTCCATAGTGCATGTCCGATAATGTCCTTAAAACAACCTTAAACGTTCTTTTTTTTAAAATATGCTACTCACCGGGTCGTCAGCGCTGTTCAATGACGTTCCAAAAAAAGTTTCGTAAAGAAAAAACGTTCCTGTAGTGTTTTATTTAGCATTTTGTAAATCCCATTGAGTTCTGTTGGAATAGTCAATATTCCCCTGCCACCGGAAACGGAAATGGGGCCTGTTTACACAGTTGTAGTCTTTTCGCTTCACTCTGTGTACTCCGACGTTGAGAATCAAGAATCCGCCTTTCGTATTCAATTTTCAGAGTTTTTTAAAGTGTTTAAAAGAGACGTTAGCACCTCGACGTGGCTTGTCACCTTTGTTTCACAGTTAGCACCTCGACAAGGCTTGTCACCTTTGTTTCACAGTTAGATTATGTCTTGGTAGGTTTGCAGTTGTCTTGTGCCATACCCTTTACTGCTGCTTGAAAAGGGGTTTAAGGGTTTGTTTTTAAAACCTAATCTTCTATATTGCTGCCTGCTGTGTTTCTTGATTCTCATGTTTTTTTCTCACTATTATTCTCTAACAAACCTTTTGGGCCTTTGCAAAAAATCTGTATATGTCTGACATTCATTTCTACACATGTGGAATGCACTGACTAATTATGAGGCATCTGGAGACAAGTAGCAGGTAGAGACTTAATTCATGCCCATGGTCGAAATTATGATGGGGGGGCAAGTATTTTTTAGCATAACTAAATTCTGCTTGATTGCCCATCCAATCACAGACCCAATTCACTGGTGCATCAGTTGTTGGTAAAGTGAGCTTCTCAGGAGTAACAGCTGTGACAACCTATCACACAAGAAAAGAAGGTGGGCCACTCAGGTTTTTGTGGGTGGTCTAAACTCAAGAAGACGGGCTTCAGTTTGAGCTGCGGTTTTCTGCTTGGTCCTAGTGCTCGACGATTGTCTGTGTACTGTAGCATAACATTGTGTTTGGACAGTAAATTGTGCAGGCGACAAAAACAGACATCTGAAAAAGTGCAGGGGACATTTCCCCTCGTCCCCTCTCAAATTTACTCCACGCTCATGCCGTACCCTCAGTCTATAACATTAAATTACAATAATATGTATAGAAAATTGCGAAAGGCACTGTAGATATGATTTATTAGATTTTGGTACCTGTGCGACTTCTTCACTGCTCATGGCTGCTAGGTCTGTATCTCCAATTCGCAGAATTTGATCTCCGCTACGCAATCGACCGTCCTGTAAAAAATCATTTCAACAAACACGTATTTTTACATAACGTACATACACAAAACAGATTTTTTTACCAGTGCATTTTGTGGTGCGTGACAAAGTAAACTACTTTCTTGTAGTCTTCCCCTTAGGTTAGCCTGACTTACTCCATTCTAGTTGTTTTTAGATTAACGGAATGATTTACCCTTCCTGCTGCACCTCCAGGTAAGATTGTCTTGACCATGATTCCTGTGCTTCGTCCTCCTACGATGCCAAAACCAAGTCCTTTCCCGTCATTGGTCAGCTCTATTATCTCAATATGACGCCTCTAACAGAGCAGAGGGGAGGAAACAAAGCAAGCGAATGAGAAGGAAAACCTAATAAAACTTTCAGTAGATTTAAAGTAAAACCTCCTATGTAATGTTCACTATACCTCATGTGCAATAGCAGAAAGGTTTCTACCCATCGACATTGTGCGAGAGATACGAGGAGGAGTACAGTACTGAAAACAATGAGTCCCATATGTTAGTGTCAGCTTTATAAGAGCTAATAAAACTATCATCTGATGCAACTACAACCAGGCATTATTTAAATAATCAAAAAAGAACAGTCAAATATAAAATGTGACATTCCAGATGGTACTGTGGTGAAGGAAGAAATTATTTGGTAGCTTTGAGTTGGAAGGTGTTAAAAAGAAATTGGTCTCTTACAAAAAGAGCTCCTTCCTCCTTTATTATAGGTGTTTTTACATACCTGAGATTCCAAGTGAGAAGAGTCTTCTGGGTAGATATCTGAAAAGGACAGCTCCTGCGAGCCAAGAGAGGAGTTGCTGCCATCCTTGTGAAAAGACCTTCTGTTCTCCACAGCCCAGGTGTATGAGTCACTGTGGCTGAGTGCCTTCAAGCCAACAGGTAAGTCCGAACATGGACCACAGTTTAGGGACACTGACTTGGAAACGCCTTTCCCCTAGTTAGATGACAAGATGTTTAATTTGAATCCAATGAAATATTAGGACAAAAGGAACACATGCAAGAGGAGATTGAATTTATGAGGTCTGTAGTGTGGATAAGAAAGAGATGAAAAGAAACTGAATGGATTAAGAAATGAGAACTATGTGAGGTAAAAACTAAAAAAGTGCTAAGAAATGCAATAATATACAAAATGACAAGAAAAGAAAAAGATTAGTGGGAACACATGTGAGCCTATGAGTAATTTTCACTTCTGTTTAATTTTTCCTTTGTTCTTAAGATTTTCAGCTACAAAGTTGAAAGAGCAAGACAGTAAAGGCTTATCTCTGATATGAATGACACTGTTTAAACTGCTTGTCAGAATCTGTGGTTAGTTGTCAAGTTGAGCCCCCCTGCTTTTCTTTTCTTTTAAACTTTCTCATACACATAATGTTTAAGTGGCTTTTTGTTTTTTTTTTGGTTTGTTTTTTTGGGTTTATGAACTACCATGTTAATTTGACCTATTTCAATACTAATAGAAAAATATGTGCAGGAAGATACATGTTTTTTGAGTTTGCACTCAGAACGTTAGTAATGCTTGCGCCTTATTTACCACGGTTAACAGTTAACAAATCTCCTGTTACTGCAGCATCTGAACTCCACTCTACCAGGGAGTTCAGATGCTAACTTCTTAAATGGACTGTACAGTACATCCCTACCAAGTGTGGTACAAAAGTTATCTCCAACTAGAAATATATTTTTGTCAAAATTTCCCATTTCATCAAAAATACAAAAAAAAGGCCCAAGTGCTTCTTCCTGCTGTCTTTATTTTTTACAAGCAGCTTTGTTAATATTTAAGCTCTGTCTATCATAACATCTGATTTAACTCAGCAATAGTTATGTCTTTTTTGTCAGCTGTTTTTCCCCCAGGCTGTAAAATTAACAAATAGCAAATAGGTGAACAAATCTTGAAAAAGAGTAACTTAGACGAGCTGCTACCGCAGAACTACAGTTGAATCTAAAGCTGCAGGACACCACACCTCAAGGACCATAATTTTGTAACACTGCTCTACAGACTTTTTGCCATTGTATCAATCACCCAAACTTCTCAGGTTTTATGACTAAAATCTAATCTGTAATCCCAGGACCAGAAACAAACATGGAGAAGCTGCTTTTAGTTCTTAAACCCTACTATTCTACAATAAACTACTAGAAAATTGTAGAGTGCAGAAGCAGTCAGTGCTGTAAATCCATATTAAAAACGTATTTGCTGGGAGTGGCAATTGAATGTGCCTCTAAACACTGTCAGTTAGGTTTGGATCTCCTAATTTCTTTTCTTTTGTTTCATTTACTTTTATTTTTATAATCCTATCATTCTAATTATAAATGTTTGTTCTTTTAAATGATCTTTATGCCAGTGTAATGTTATTTTCCTATAATGCTTCTTTCTTTTTACTTCATGTACAGTGCTTTAATGTGTCTTGCAGCTGAAATGTGCTATATAGATAAACGTTTTGGCCTGTCCTTCTATTATTTGGAAAGGTGTGTGCTTGAAGGCAAAGCTAAGTTCCAAATACCAAAGACACCATGGCTGTTTTGGTCTAATGTTCTTCCCTTAGACAACACCTTGAAAAATTTAGAGCAAGAGTGCATTTGCACAACATAGAGCTACTGATAGTGTACATGTTTTGGACCTTCCCTAATCAACTGAGTGTGTTTTTGGAAAAAAATATTTAAGTTGAGGTGAATGCAGACTGATTTATGGACACACCTGCAAACCAAAGAGTTACACTGAAAACTACTTCTTCAATGGCATCATTATTGTAGATCTTACATTTGTAGGAACACTGCATCAAACCCCCCACATCACACAGAAATCCATCCATTCATCCATTTTCTGACACGCTTTATCCCAAGTGGGGTCGCGAGGGGTGCTGGTGCCTATATCCAGCTGTCTACAGGCGAGAGGCAGGGTACACCCTGGACAGGTCACCAGTCCATCGCAGAGCAACACAGAGACAAACAGGACAAACAACGTCACACACTCACACCTAAGGAGAATTTAGAGAGGCCAATTAACCTAACAGTCATGTTTTTGGACTGTGGGAGGAAGCCAGAGTACCCAGAGAGAACCCATGCATGCTAAGGGAGAACATGCAAACTCCATGCAGAAAGACCCCAGGCCAGGAATCAAACCCGCAACCTTGTTGCTGCAAGGCAGCAGTGCTACCCACTGTTCCATTGAGCAGCCCTAACACAGAAATCTTGATATATAAATTGAATCATTTATCTAATCACACATATATATGAATATAACCAAATAAATACTGTCCAAGAAATCAATCCTTATCAGCACACAGATTTATAGTATGGACTTGTCAAGCTTTAGTGCCAGTACTCTTTGGTAACTCCCCCATTTATTGTCAATAAATTTAAGACATTGCAGCTGCAGCATTCCCTACTTTTAATGTACCTGCTATGGTGTTATCAAATAAGATGGTGGTAGTTAAGGGGAGCTATCTCCCTGAGCCATTAAATAAGCATATGCAAAAGTGAGATAAACTTGTGGAATTCTTCACACAGCATAATTTGGTTAAAGGTAAAGTGTTGGTATTGGATTTACTGTTAATAAAATGAAACTGCAGCTAAGTGTTGTTATTCAGCTTAGGCTGAAATTTATTCTGAAAGCCAGCTCCACTGTCAAGCAGTGTCTTTAGAGCAGATCAGAAAATTTCAGACACATGGCATGCATCAGAATATTTGTTTACCTGCAACAGAAGATGGATAAGTTTTAAGTAGCATATTTCCGCATTCAGTAAACATTTTGACATGCATTTTCTAAGTGTATTTCCCACCCTGCACTCTAACACTGTGACACTGCAGTCAAAAAGATTTTGAAAAAAATAGGTGATATTTGCTCATGCTATACACTATTTCATCAGTACAAATCCAAGACTTTATTGTGCTCTACTGCCATGTTGCTTAGAAAGGAAATATGCTAAATAGCTTCAGGCTCCTGCAAGATTGCTAATTTAATGACTCTTGTGTGTGAAGGCTATTAGGTATCTTATTTGGGAAACACCTCATCAAGCAGTTACCAAGCTATGGTAGTTAACACTAACGGGTGAGCTAAATGTCTAAATGGTGTCATAAATGTCCAAAAGATTAGATTTAAGAAAGGGTTTGTGAGCCCTCCAGTATCAGCAGGATTGTTGCACAGCTTATTTATGAAATTGTTCTGAGCATGCAGTGTACAATATTAAAATACCCATATGTTGCAATTAACAATATGAAAACCTTTCTCACTTTTCAGTTTATTTAATCACCTCCTCTGCAGGCTTAGTGGGCTCTCCAGATTATAAACTTCTAAACTAAGAATGATGATGTGTTTTGACACAAGTTCTGCAAAAAGATTTTTGTTCATTTGTTTTCTGCAAGGCCCTTTTATATACAGACAAAATATTTACATTGGCACCTTAAAGATTTTTTTCTTTTTACTTTTTGTCCTACATAAATGCTTTATATTTGATCTACCTAATCTTAATATTGGACAAGGTAACCTGAATTAAGGCAGAAGGTAATTTATAAATACAATTTGTTATGTATCAAGAGAAAAAAAAGCAGAATGTCCAAAACAACCTAACACTATTGTACCCTCAGCCCAAAACATGGTTGTGCCACACTTGTACCTGTAGGGGCTATTAAATATTTAACTGGGAAAAAGATGTTTACACCACTGTTGATGATCTTTAGCCAACTACTCTTTGCAGAACAGTCTTAGTTTAGCAATAGTGGATTTTTTTTTTTTATCCTGCTACACCCCCTCATTTGAATTAAGGTTGGACATCGACTACAACAGTCCAGATTCTTTGAGATGTATTTGCACTATTCAAAGGTGACTTATTTGAGAGCCCTTGATCAGTATCCTGTTCATTAGGAGCTTTAACCTGTCATTCATCCAGTTGAGGCCTTTAATATGTTCTGCCTTGTACACTTCTGGAATTTAAGGTATCTAGAATGTCTATATGCATTTAATGTTAAATATTTCAATTATTTGAAGAAAAGGTGTTTAACACAGCTACAGTGGTGAGTGTTATAGACCTTATAAATAAGTTTAAAATGGGCCAAAATGGATTCAGCAAATCAGGCCAATGCACAGACTGGTGCACAGACCAATGTTTTAAACTCTTCCTGTTTCAAAACAGAGAAAACTTCACAACACAATTCTGCCCCTTCCCCACCAGTTGCGTTGCACAGAGCTTCACTGTCCAACACCGAAACAAAGACTGACTTAGCTTTTTAAAAAATGTTTAAGTTAGGCAAAACACACTAAAAGGTACACTGTGTAATCTGAATAATTACCCCCTATCCTTTTAGAGCAGTGCAAGCTAAGGTTGGCATGTCTGTTAAGTCAAGTGCAGGGTAATGCCCGCAGCCTAACCAGGGCTTTCTCTTTGTGACTTGCTTCGTGTTCATACTAGTGTTGCGCCAATGCCATTTTTTGGCCCTGATACGATACCTGGCTGTGCAGTATCGGCCGATACGATACCATCTGTTTGAAAATGATGTGTGTGTGTGTATGAAGAACTGCATACTACTTGGATGTAATGGATGGATGGATGGATGGATGGATGGATGGATGGATGGATGGATGGATGGATGGATGGATGGATGGATGGATGGATGGATGGATGGAATTTTATGTAGGGTGAGGAGCGGTTATCACTCTTAAGAAAAAGTGCTCCAATGTAATTCAATGGCTTCAATAGGTAACAAGTAATTGAATTAAGTTTCCCCAACTTATGTTAAGTTTTTAATGTATAAATTAAATGTATTAAGTAAGATCCAACTGATTCAATTACTTGTTACCAATTGAAGCAATCAATTTAAGTTAGAGCTGCCTTTTCTTTTTTCTTTGCCTTTTCTTTCTTTTTCAAGAACTACTGATTAAAACACTTGACAACTGGGCATTTAGGGGCTCGTTATGCAAACACAGAAAACAATATTATAGCTGCAATATAGTTGTACTTTTTTAACAATATTTATAATTTTAATGTATTTACTGTAAATAAACAATCATTGTTTACCGTCTGTATTTTGAAACCAGGGTATTATGACTTAACTTTACCATGCCATAAGAATCTGTAACTGACCTATGCCTATTTAGACTTTAAGACAACAGGAAAAATGTGTCCCTCAGTAGAATGCAGATCAGTACATTTACATAGCCTTAGAGGCTCTAGCTTCCCTGCTGTCATAAGTAAGATTAGACTGACAAATCCAATCAGTTGATGAATATTCTTTAGATCGAAATAAAAAAAAACCTACCTAAAAATAAAATGTTTACTAATATACTTTTTTAAGTGATGTGGGGAGTGTGTTTCTTACAAAATGTTTTTTAAATTTGTCATTTTTGAATTATGTACGTTTACAGAATATTTCCATTTCTATGTTCTTTAAGTATCACATATATGAAAAGTGTAACCTAAAGTTTTAACATTAACAAACAACATAAAGTTTGAAAATGTTCAGCAGGAGAACTTTGGAGACACAATGGAAACCAAAAAGCATAGGGCAGCTGACTTAGCAAATACAGATGGTGATTTTATTCTATATCATGCTTTAGTGACACCTGCAAAACACACATGACACATTAGATAATAGCTTATGACAGTAATACAGACACTTTCTGCCAATTTGTGATCATGACAAGCACCATCGATCCCTCCCACACTCTAACACAGCTTTAGGGGTAAAGCTTAGGTAAGCTGATTACTCATCTAGTTTGCTTCCTGAATTCAGTATTTTATCTACCTCTTTCCCCTACCATTTAATATAAAACAAAAACCCACACACTGAGGCTTGTGCTATACCTTCACTGAGGGCTTTGGCTCAGTTTTCTGCAAACTGAGTATGTGCAGGAAGAGAGGGCTTTGCAGGACAGTCTTCAGCACAGACAGTTTCTCCTGAGTGGGAGCCTCCCCTCGCTCCTTCAGTTTGGCTTGCAATCTTTCAACAGCTTCCAAAGCACACTGAGCATCTGAAACAAAAATGGATTTTCAAGGCCAGGATTAGAGAGTCTAGTTTCACCAGGTTACAAAACAACAGCAAGACAACTTTAAGAGTAAGAACATAGTTCTCATTAACCTCACGAATCTAAATGATCATTCAGAAACACCAGGAAATAGCTTTAAGTTTTTCAGTTTCTTAATTAGTTAAATTGAATCTAAACGAGTTCTGCAGTGCAATAATCCAAGTGTGTAGCCTTTCCTTAGCTCTCTATTGAGCAGGTATTTTTATATGTAAAGGAAACATATTCCAGGACTTTTTTAATGCTTTTTTGTACTTTATACAATCCATTTATATTGTCTGTTGTATTTTGATCTTTAATGGCATCTTGCTTTAACTGTTTGTACTCTATATGGGCTACTGGAACCAGAATTTCTCTTAAGGAGTAATCCCAAGGTATGAATAAAGTTAAGACTAAGTCTCTGAGTCTAAATGAGTTATATTGAGATACATTTACTTCATCTTTTAGTTAGGATGTCATAATAATTCAGATTATGAAAAATGAGTTTATATTAGGATACCAGTAGTTCATAATAGACATCTTCTTTTTAAATGAGATTTTCTTGTAAAAGTGTTATTTGTCACTGCAAAGCTCTTTGGTATAGTATCTATCTCAGATTAAAGTTTGGACTTTAACTTCCCTGTGGCAAAACATTTTCTTCCCCCTTTATATCTACTATCTTGTTTATGAGCGGCATGACAAAACATCAGCTCTGCTCCAGCTCTCAGAAAGATGAAGTGCTATATGTATGACCCTTGACAACAAGTCTCTGGTTTCCCAAAGACTTGTTGGCTTCATTGAAATCAGCATCTGACGTGGAGCTGCTGAGATATAAATTATATAAATCATCTATTTAGAGAGGTATTTGGTATGTGTGTTGATAGAGATTTTGAATTTTGTTACACTGTAAAATAAAAATGGTCTCATACTTGTGCATCTGGGTGGAGTTGGGCTGGAAGCAGCTGATTGGTACACCTTGGACAGGTCACCAGTCCATCATTAATAACACAGAACATGTCAACATGTTTACCCTTACGTAGACTTAAAGGTATAATGGAGGATTTTTGTGAAATGTTGAAAAGACCTGCCCTCTCACCGTTTAAAATAAATGCACATGCAGTGAGAGTGTGCACAAGACCATTTCTCCTTGTGAACGCTGTGTTTAAAAGTTACTGTTTGCATCGCTCATACAGGCTTATTTTCCAAAAGGAGATTTGCTGTTTCTCCACTATGTGAGATTCTTCACCAGAAGTGAAAATAGGGATGAGCACGTAGGATGGCCTGACAATTAGGAGGACTTATTTTGATTATCCATCCGGACAAAGAACATCCTCCACTATACCTTTAAGGAAAATTTATATACACCATGTTTTTGGACTGAGCACCCACAGAGAACCCATGGGTACATAGAGAAAATATAGACACTCTATACAGAAATACCTTTTTTAGACCTTGCTGCAAAACATCGTGATGCACACTGTCGAACAGCTTTCTATAAAGATGGTAGATTTGTGATTTAAAGGGTATCATAGTTTATTTAATTTTGATATGTAACTTACTCTATTTAACTTTTCTTGTTTCAAAAAGGTCAATGGTTGAGCAGGTTAACTTATTGTAAAACAAAGGGGGTAGTTGGCAAGAAACATTTAGGAACCATTGGGTTAGGGAATCCAAAATGCACCTGTGCTCCAGCTGGGTTTCTATTGCATTGCTTTAAAACAACTTCAAAATGTAGGATTACATTAGAGGGGGAAAAAGGTATATTATGGCACAAAGGAAAAGTGATTCTTAAAACTGTACATTTTCTAAATCTTGTTCCATCTTAATACTGCTAATCCTCAATACATCTCAGTTGACAGCGGAGGCTTCTCAAAGATGACTTGGTGAGCATGTGTGAAGGCAGAGGTGGATTGAGTAACTCAAAGCTCTTGGAATGATGATGTCCTAATTAGATAACTGTGTAACTGATCCATCTCTTTTGGTCTGTATATGATTTACAACATGGAAATGGCTTCCTTCTGAAAAAGGCTGTTTGTTGTGATGATAGTCAGCAAGTGCAAAAACAAAGCACTGATAGCCATTTGTTTAGACTGTGACTGTAGAAGAAGCCCAGATCATCAACTCACCTAGTTCAAAAAAAGTTTTTCATCGATCATAATGTGCTGTTTTCTTTTGTAATTCAAATAAAAATGTCTTATTTCTATTGGATACGTGGATAGTTTAAAATAATTGCAGTGGAAGCATAATTTCCAATTACCAACTCATGCCAAAAGATGTATAATCTGTGCAAGTGTCGGTTCATCTATATTTCCAGCCTTTACAGTCTCATATCTATTTGCTGAACTCTTATTTTAAAAGTCTCAGATCAACTTTTTTAACACAACAAGCCAAACATTTGGAAGCAGCTACAGTCTGCTCTCAATGCCTCTCTTCAAACAGTACATAGATGTTTTGGCTTTTAGTATAAACTTACACCTTTAGAAACATTTTCTAAAGAAATGCATATTTTTCTCACATTGCCTTACATTGTATATTGCTATTACGATTCAATTACAATTATTGAATTGAAAAAATTTAAATCATTCCAATTTTATGTAGAGTTTGCACATTTTGAAAATGCCATGCATTGTAAAGCCAGATGAGGATAGTTTGAAGAAAGAAAACTCAGCAAGAAGAACCTAAAACACCTTATCATAATATTTGATTAGCATCTTAAAGGTGACTCCTGACATAATAATTCAAATAATTTAGTTGTAAATATCAATTAAACTATGATATCTTCTTTGTATAAAATTATCAAACATTTAGGGCATTGAGTTTTTTTTTTTTTTTAAGTTTGGGTAATTTGTTTGGTCTAAAACTAATATTACAGTTTATGTTGAAACTTAGAATTCAAAATGATTTTTTTTTATATATAGAATAATTCTTGCAAGTTCTGCTTATCTCCTCTGTACTACAGTTTTCTGAAATAGAAAATATACTAAAATAAGTCAACTGTTCCAACATATTCTCATTATCAGTGCGTATGAAATCGTACGAAAAGTTATGCACACTATTTTGTACGTTTTGGACGTTTTCCCTCAAAAAAACCACATCAGTGCGCATGCGCTGGCAGACAGAAAAAAAAAGCAGATCCGTGGATGGACGTAAAAATGGGAAAAACAGTGCAATCATCACCTATTCATATCTCTAACTACGTTGCTTGCTGTTTTATATCTTAGGGTTAGGGTCAGGGCTAGGGCTAATTGTAATTTATATTCTATATTCGTGAATGGTGCTTCAGATGTGCATGCGCATAAGACGAAAAAAACGTCCAAACGTACGAAATTACTGTGCATAACTTTTCATACGATTTCATACGCACTCATAATGAGAATAGGTTGACTGTTCATGACTGAGATTAATATCTCAGAAGTAAAGTTGGAATTTGGTTGCATAGTAAGGGTTTTTAAGCTACACACTACTGTACAAAAGATGTATTAAAGAGCTATCAAAGACTACTTGTAAAAACTACTTGAAACCTTTACATTTATAAAGCCCAGAAAACTTTTTTTTCCAATTTCCTTCTAAAGTCTCAGTGCAACATAAATCAAACCATGTCCAGTATTTTTCTAGTGTTTTTACTTGCTGCTTAATGCCTGTACACTCTTCTATTTTACTTCAATTCTGATAAAAGTAGCGCATACTGAATATATTTTGATGTTTCTCAATATACAAATATGTTTAGACTTTAAATATTTTAGAAATAAACCCTAAAACTATCTAGACAGTTGAGGACCATGACAGATGCTGTTATAGCATCGCTGATGTCTTTCTTCCCTTCCACTGTTTTATCAAACTGCTGGATAATCCAAAGACAACTGCAGACTGAGTTAATTAAATGAGTTTGGTAAGCCAGACCTGGCTGCCAGTTAGCCTCCTAATTACAAAAGAAACTGCGAGGTTAGTTGTAGCCTTTAATCCCAATAGAATCATTATCCATTGACTTGCTTATTATTTTTTTTACATTTCCAAAATATCATTGGTCAATTATTTCTTAAATAATGTTCTAGTTTTCTGTGTTATCTTTTAAATATATATTCTCTATTTAATATCAAGGCCATCTACTGTTTATGAGAGGTTAATATTAAAGTAGGAAACACTAGGCTGTCTGCCACGCTGCAGAACAAAAGCAAAAGACTTCCCTTTGCATCAGGTCATGTTGTCCTTGCTCTTTTAGCAGAGTCGGGACTAATGAGCACAAGCCCCAACTCTGCTAATTGTTTGTGGCAGAGGGTTAAAACCCTGTAAAGTCTTCCCTGCAAACTTTTGACAGGAGTGTGAGGCCAGCGCCACCTGCTCATGTAACTACTCCATTCTGACTGGGTAAAGCAGCCATGTCTTATATCCTTATTGTAAACCTCAGGAGTTTAATGCAACACATTTGAGGGGATTCAGATAAATCCCTGCATCTCAAAGGTCACTGAGTATACTCACCAATGATCTCCATTATTGCCTGAGAGAGTTCTTCTGATGTTCCTTCCTCAGGTTGATATCATAGTCTTCTGCCCATCTCCTAAAACACAGAAAGTCAACAAAAATAAAGATGTTTTGAACATTTTTAAAGATTTTGATTGCACATTTAAAATGCTTTACTTCATCTGAGGGACAATTTGTTGAAAGCAATATATTTTTTTAATAGCTCCTCTCCATTTCCATGCAAATAATTAGTAAGACATAATTATTTGACATCTGTTCATCAGCTTGTATCATTTTCCCTGTATATCCTCTCCCTCCAGGGCCTGTGCCATGTTTGTTTCCAAGCGCCTTGCTTGTCACCTAATGCTCTTTAGCGGGATTTAAATCTGCCCCAAAAGGCTTTATCCGCAGCTGATGATAATTAACTTCGACACATGGCCTCCCGACCCATCTGACTTAGGATGGGGGGGAATTCAAAGCCTAACACAAGTAACATGATTTGATTTAGAAAAACGACGCATGGAAACGAGCTCCTCTGATATAATTAGGATCCAATGACGGACATCGGATGTATAAAGACTGTTTATCTCTCACAGCAGATCTTAGAGTTCCTATTAAAATCATACACTTTATTGCTCTGTAAAAAGAGAGATTATTGGTTTATGCAGCTAACGGGAACATTTCGGCGAACTAATTTCTGTTAATTTGATAGTCAATATGTTTGTGTAAACAAACCCCGCTTAGCTCCATTGCTATGGCAACCACGGACAGGAGAAGCAGCAGTCTCACCTCCATCGCAGCGCAAGCAGACGATCAACAGGTCTCTGGGTGAATCTCCTCCACCTTCCTCCCTCAGATGGTACCGATTGACATTTACAGGAAACCGAACGAGTTTTTGCCAATGGGTCAAGTTATAAAAACGACTCGATAAGCTGCCAAGGTGCCAATGAAAGGAGAGATGAGCATTTTATTTCCCGGAGGCGTTATAGGTTGAGAAGGAGCGTCTCATGCAGTGCGCATGTCCCCCGCTTCTGATCTCTGAGCACAAAGAGCTCTTCCCCCGCGGGTTGATAAGACAGAACAGTCCACCAATCTGTGAAACATCTCAATAGATATACCTTTTTTTTCTACTTTTATTTTGCTTTTGTTGTTTTTTTTTTCTCCATTAACCTAGATAAACTGTGTTACTAACATTCAGCTTCTGTAGCTAAAAATACAACCTCAAATACCTGAGGAAAAAATAATGTAAAAACAAAACAAAACAAACCCACAAAAAAAAAAAAAAAAAAAAAAAAAAAAAAAAAACAACAAGCAAGCAGGCAAATGATTGCTATATTGATCCATGAACTGATATGGGTGCTCTTAAATTGCTTGGGGCCCAGAGCAAAATGCTCCTCTAATAGTTATCTTTACCATTCCAACTTTAATACAGGTATATCAAAATAAATAAGGAAAATAGAATCAAAATCTTAACTAAGTATCCAAGTTTCTAATAAATGTTATCCAAAAAGCCCCACACCCCATGAAATTAAGAAGATATATATTTTTCACTACCATCTTAAAGTTATTCTATTAGTGTTTATGTGTGATTTAGTGCAGTCTGGTAGGAAATTCCTGAATGGAAACTTTCAGTCTCATCTTTCTATTGATTTCTATGAACAGACACACTTTTGCAGCATCTGGTTGGAGAGGTGCAGCATCCAATGCTCTTTCTTCAAACAGCGTTTACCACATTATCTGTACCCTAGATGATCGTATGTCTTTATGATTCCTGTTAATGTTACTGTTCATTAACTCTTCTACTTTTGAAGACTTCTCTTCAGTGTGGCATGCATTGAAAATGTGCTTTTACTCATCTCCTGATTGATACATTGTTACCTTAAACAGTTTTGAATAATCCTAACCTCCTTAAAAAAACAGCTTAAGCTAAAGCTGTTATTAAACTTGAATGTTTGATTTATTGTGTGTCTTTTTTTTTCTTTCAATTGCTTCTTGTTTAGGTCTTTTGGTTGTTTAAATACTTATTTTTTTTATCTCTTGGGAATTATTTCTTAGACGTCTCTCTTGCTCTTTTAGCATGACCTCTGTGAGATTTTTTCTATAGGTTCTCGATTTAGCTAATTAGCTTTCCTCCCTCAGTTCATCAATCTAGCTCTTGTATCAGCTGTTTCTACATTTCACCTAAATGCTCCCACCTGCAGCGTGTGCATTTGTCCACACCTTCATCAGCATGTAAACACCTTGGTTTTCATAACTCACTGCTGGATTCTTCTATTGCTTCCTTCTGAGGCCCTGTTCAATTACTAGTTTTCACCACTTTCTTTTCTTGTTTTATATTCAAATTTTATTCTTTGAGAAAATACAATTTGGGCTTTTAATTGTTTTAAGGGATAATTATGATAATCAACCGAAATTGAAAATTTAAGATTTTGATCAGTGTATTGAAACGCTTTACTTTTTCTGATTATATTATTCTTTACTGAGATGCATATGTGATTAATTTAGCAAAGCTCTCTAACTTCTATGCTGTTGATTTAACCGTTTGTGTTTTTCATGCATTTCAATGTAAAACATTACATGAATGAGCCTAATCAGATGTATTTTATTAACCCTGATTAAGTCCACATACTTACTGCATGCTCTAAACCAGAGTCACTAAATTGGAAAGAAAATGTTTTTTTTTATAGTTTGCTCATTTGCCCTGTTAGTTTTGTTTAGAGAGACAGCTCTGTAAATTTCGGAAGAGGGCTGCCACTGAAACTGGTTTTGCCACCCTCTTTTTTTATACTCATTGCCTTGAAGGTGCACATTTACAAAAGATACAGCAAATCAGCATTGTGTTTTGCAGGAAGATGTATTGGAAATAAGTAGGAAGCTTATAATTTAATAATGCTGTTGGCAAAAGAACTTGGACACACTCGCGCCCATTTCCCCTCTACGCTGCTCTCTGGTGGCATTTTATGGACAGGGAGGGACTAAGCTCTGAGTAAGAGCTGTTCAGATGGACGTACAGTCCGGCTGTTAAACAAAAGACTGAAGAACAAGGCACATATATGGTTTTTGAGATCACACCATATTCCATTTGAAAAGAATGGAACTGAATTTGAATTGAACCAGGGTTGGGTTATAGAGCATCCTGAAAAGAATAGCCAATAACCTTGGTTATAAACTTAAAATACCTGATTAACACAAACAATTTTAAGTTATAGTTTGGCTTAAACATGGTCAGATATAAAGAAATAAATAAGTACATCAAGCTCATAATCTGCAGAAAGACTTTTATGGAGGAACAAATTAATTTTGCATTAAAAGGTGTAATCTAATAAACACCAAAACATAATTTTACCATTATATTTTTTTACTTGGTCTGTGGAAAACGTTCAATGAAGTCTAGGTTATTGTATGAGTTAAAATGGGGATATGCTTAAAAACTAATGAGGTTCTAATTTCACTCTAATCCAAAAAAACTGCCTGATTTTTTTTGATTTTGTGTCTGATTAAAATTGTCCACAAAACATAAAGCCAACATTTAGATATCAGAAACACTAACTATACAGTTTTTTAATGTGATGACTGCAATCACTATACAACACAAATTAACCTAGATACCTGATTTATTTATTTATGTATTTACTAATGTATTCATTTATTCATTATAGGTCAATTATCACTGAAAGGCTTTAGGTTATTTATAGTCTGGGCTTTTTCATGCTTATGACCTTTTCAGGCAGACCCTTTGTTTATTCAATTAGGTTTGCTTCAACCGTGAACTATAAATTCCTTTTTATTTCTAGAGCAAATCTTAAATGTCTTCTATTCACACCCTTTTCCCCCTTGTAGGTTCTTGCTAATGGTACTAGTTGTAGTCTGTTAACATTTCAGGGAAAGTTTTTATGCAAAGTGGACATATTTCTCTGACACCATTATTAAATACAGTAGGTGAAAGCTGCAACAAGGGACGGCTGCAAAAACTCCTTTTTCAAGGCCTCAAAGTATTTTTTTCATGTATTTTTTTCTTACTGTCTTGACTGGTTGTATGAATTTATTATAATATAACTAGATTGAATGAATATGTAGTTAATTTTGAAGTTACATTTTTAGTGTGTCTAGCTTTCACATGGGGATCTATCTTATCTGACAGCTTAGGGAAGGTTGGAACAAGTGTCACAACCATCCCCAAGGTACAAAGCTACTATAAATTCAGGAAAGTGGGCACAGAAAGTTTGCACAGTTGGAGGTGATTTTCTTTTCTTTTTTTTTGTACATATGCCACAATTGTTCATCTGACTGGTGATCCAGGTAGATGGTTTCAACACTATTATTGTAATTTGAATGTCTATTAAAACTATATGAGGAAGTTTAATAAATATATAGAAGCTATGCGCTCCTAAAAAAAGTTTTTTTTTTTTTTTTCCTCTGATCTTTTGAAATTAATATTTAATAAGTTCTATTGCTTTTTTAATGTGGGATTTAAGAACTCATTTAAAAAAATTCAAAATGTCATTATTCAATTCTCATTTCATATTTCTGTGTGCTCTTTTCATAGAACCCCAAATTCCATTTAAAGAGGCATTATGGAGTTTTCTTATGATACTGTCACCTGTGGCCAAAACACAGAAGTGCAGCATTCTTCTGCTGGTTCTCATAGCTTTGTATATGCAGAGTGTATACAAAATGAAATTTATTTACATACAGCTTTCTGACTGTGAACGAGCAGCAGCTTAGAAGTAAAAATGACCATTTCCATTTATAAAGTGCAGCAGTGATCAAAAATGTAAAGAGTGTAGGAGAGACATGGACTAAAAGGCCTTGATGTGTAAGATTCAGAGCAGTGCAAAATGCAGTAGTGCAAATTTAATGTTATTTGTGCGATGCAGAGTCTTGATTTGTGACTTGATTAGTTTTAACAGTCATGAAAAAGCTGTTAAAGAACTTTCTGGTCCTGCATCTAATGCTGGAAGCCTCTTCCCAGAGGGCAACAGGGAGAACAGTCCATGGTGGGGGTGTGAGGGGTCGCTGATGATGTTACGGGCTCTGGACATGCAGCGCTGGGATGAAATGTCTTTTATGGAGGGAAGAGGAGCCCAGATGATCGTCTCTGCTGTTTTTACCACTTCTCAAGTTCTTAGAGTCTGAGGTGCTGCAGCCTCCTGCTGTTATCTCGGCACAAGTCCCCCAGCTGCTCCACTTTCTCTCTGTAGTCCTGGTGGTTGTCGTCTCTGATAAGGCCCACCACCGTGGTGCCGTCTGCAAACTTCCAGATGTAATTGGTGTTGAACCTGTGGGCACAGTCATGTGTCATCACGGGGAACAGCAGGGGGCTCAGGATGCAGCCCCGAGGGGAGCCTGTGCTTAGGGTGATGACATTGGAGGTGTTCTGTCCAACTCGGACTGACTGAGGTCTGTTTGTGAGGAAGTCTAGCAGCCAATTGCAGGGGGGTGTATTGAAGCCCAGTTGTTCCAGTTTTCCTATCAGATGCTGTGGGATGATGGTGTTGAAAGCTGAACTAATGTCAGGGACAGCATCCCCATGTGCTTGTTCTTCTCCTCCAAGTGTGCCAGGCTCAGGTGAAGAGCAGAGAAGATGGTGTCCTCAGCTATGGTAAAGGGCTCATAGAATGATTATATAGGGTATTTGGTGCTGGTCCTTAAGGTCTCTGAATAGGGTGCCTAACATTGGTTGGCCTGAAAATGGCATATTTGCTGTTCTATGAGCCCTAATGCAAGCCTGGTTAAGAGCCCCAGAATGAAACCACAGGTTTTCTTCCTTTTATGGTATGCTCATTAATATTTAGATGAGCTGTGTGCTGATTGGTTGGTTTACAACGAGCGAAACTGCTGAGCAAAGACGCATCATAACAACAAGCACTCACTCACTGAAACATCAAGTTGTTTATATGATAAGGTGACCAGATGTCCTCCTTTTCCCGGACTTGTCCTACTTTTCATACCTAAAAAAATGTCCGGCAGAATTTCAAAATCGTCCGGGATTTTGCTCGACTACAGTGCAGCAGAACCGAGCCATGACCTACGGGGCTGGTCCAGGAACTCCGGCAGACGGGGGGAGTAAGCCAGCGGGGGACTGAGCGACCGAACCCGACCCGGTGACGGTAGCCGCGGCCCCGTGCTTCCCCCCACCCAGTAAGGCAGGCGGGGGGAAGCATACCGTCACGGTGGCTCTGTCCCCTGCTGGCTCCGGACCCCGGACCAGCCCCGGAGCTGATGGCTCGGTTTGAATGCCAAGTCCGGTCCAGTCAGTGGCCCACCAGCCTCCCCTCCAACAAACAAAATGTCCTCCTCTTCAGAAACCCAAATCCGGTTACCCTAGATTATTCAATTCAATTCAGTTTATTTCTATAGCGCCAATTCACAACACATGTCATCTCAAGGCATTTTACAGTTTAACCAGATCATACAGTCAAATTGGTTCAAAGTTTTCTATCTGAGGAAAACCAGTTGATTGCATCGACTCATTGACTCAAATGCAATCCCTCACACTAAGCATGCTTGTAGCGACAGTGGAGAGGAAAAACTCCCTTTTAACAGGAAGTAACTTCCAGCAGAACCAGGCTCAGTATGAGCGGCCATCTGCCGAGGCCGACTGGGGTTCAAGGAGACAGAAGCAGAGATACAAAAAGCAGCTGTAAAAGGCGGCCCCGTCTAGGAAACACACAGCCAGGAAGACGAGCTCCGAGCCAGCTCCCATGTAAGAGGATGAAGAGAGCACTTCCAGCCAGTCACAGTCAGAGAAACAGGACTACACTGGAAAACAGACCGATCAGCCCCTTGTTTCAGTGAAAGAACTTTAGTTAATCCTGCTTTGAACTGTCCAAGATTTTGAAAGCTGTCTTCTGTAAAATTAAGAACTGAGCATCAAACTTTGCAGGGATCTTCTCATAGACAATAATAATCCACGCCTGTAAAGACTTTGAAAATTTTCCCCTTTCTCCATGCAGCCTGGAACACTGCATTTACGCCTGTGGTTCTGGCTCATTTTCAATAGAGAAACTGCCTGCTTTGCAATTCTTGTAGAAGTAAACCCTACCGTAGAGTAAACAGCTAAACGTTTGTGCCAGTTTTATGGTGGAAGTTTAGAATTTTGAAATTTGCAGAGAAATTAGGCGTCGATTGGGTTTGAACTTCTCTGTATGTCCATTTTTCCCACTGAACTATCATTAATCATCTATGACAATGTAAACTCAGTTTTGCATTCTATGACCCCTTTAAGGTAGAGGCCCTCCTCACCCTGATGTGGAACAGCTTTCACTGCTGGAGTGCTGTTTAACGCTTCAAACCTTCCAAAGGAGTTGTTTAGTCAATTTAGGAAGTCACCATCAGCTCCACCCACTGGCGGGAGGGTGTGTTGTAGTCTGTGATCGTCCATATGCGTTGCCACATCCTCCTGGTGTTGCTGGTATCGTGGAAGATCTTCTGGCTGTGGTTCTGCTAAACTGCTAAGTAATTTATCTAATACCTTTTTTTTTTTTTTTTTTTTACCTTACATGGAACTACCATTGGTGAGTTGAGGTGGATGCCAGTCACTTCTGAATATCCATGAAATGCATCCTGAAAAATAACATTTCTATTGTTTGCTAGGTTGGATCCATTCAATGTGGATGCTCTTGACATCACATCAACAAAACAGCACGGAAACGTCCGACCCGAAGTACATACAGGACAATAGGCTACATGCTTATTGATGCATCGGCGCTGAACTTCTGAGGTGTCAGTCTGCTCATCAAATGATGTTTTGGTAGTAAAGGGTCAAACAAATTGATTATTTTTAAGATATGTTTTACTAAAAACTTACAAAATGACTCCTTAAGTGGTTAAGTTTTTTAAATGATACAAATCCTCACAAAATTAACCTTATTGAGGCCAAAAAACCCAAAAGTTAATTTATGAAATTGAACGGTTTCATGTTACAACCAGGGATGGAGTCGGTTGCAGCAATTTTTTTTTTATATAACTATTCTAAAATAATAATGTTATTACATTTAAATGGTATAGGTAATTAGCAGAAACATGTGAGTTTAATATATACATAAATGGTTGGTAATTAAGAAAAAATTGTGTTGCAACCGCAGGCTCCCCTCATAATGACTGAAATGTATTTGCCACAGTCATCATCGACTTAAGCTCTCATATGAACTCTCTAGCACTCTAACAATTCGTGCAATGACTTTGGAGATTTCTCACAGACAAAATTCAAAGCTAAAGGCCAGCAACATGGTGTTCCACCATTGCTAATATTCATTGTGTGTTGTACCTCAAAAAGCATTTAAGTATCTAGAAAGAATCTAAAAATTCAGACAACCTCTGACTTGGGGGTCGTTTTGCAGGATCTGAGTGCTGTCAGGTTGATTATAACACAAGTGGGTTGAAAAAGTGAGAAGAAATTTCTGAACCTACTGTACATGCAAAGTGATTTTTCTGGAAAAAATAAAATACAGTGGGGAGTATTGGGCATTGTGGCTGTGCTCTGAGAAGAGAAGGTTGGCCGGTTCGATCGCCACAGCCTCCACTCTGGGTTCCTGAGCAAAACCCTTAACCCCACACTGCTCCCTGGGCGCCACACAATGGCAGCCAACTGCTCCCCAAGGGGATGGTTTAAATGCAGAGGTAAATTTCTCCAATGTGAGTTCAATAAAGTTCAATTATAAAGTTCAATAATTCTTCAGCAAGGAGGAGGATGCTGAACAGAATGCGTTAGCTGGATGGGGCTCAATATACTTAACAAAAAACACTGTTTTACACAAAACACTAGGTTTTAGTTTGTTAGAGAAACAATGAAAGCAAAGCGATTTTAAGGCTTCACTCAAAAATATGGAAACATTTGTGTTAGAAATTAGACAGAATGTAAAACTAAATTAGCAAGAGTTTTGAAAGAGTACAGTCTGCAGTGGCACTCTAAGAATGGATTGGTTGAAAAAAAACAATCATTCTAGTTGGTTGAATCAATTTAGGTTATATTGCTCAGGAACTGACCAAGTGAATGGTTTTTGATCAACCAGTATAACTGATTAACCAAACAACCAATAAAAATGGTAACTGGTGGTTTATCAATCTGACTGGCTGTAGTCAAGTGTAGTGTGCAACATTGGACCTACTGGGGACAGTAAAGCAGGAGTTTACCCTGCAATCACAGAATGGGTGCTTCAACCTTTGGCTTCGGCTTTTAATGTTGTTACACATTATTTTGTTTAAAGTGACCTATTTGTATCGGTTTGCCATTTTACCAATATAGTTAACACTACCATATTAAATTGGTTGTTTTAACCAAATTATTGGTTGGACACATAACTACCAATCAGATTGGTAAGACCTTTTTTTTGTGGCTGTATTGATCAATCGGTTTTTAGGATGTTTGATTTTTCTCCATCATTTAGATTTATAAGACCCAATCTGCTTCAATCAGTCAACAGTCTGTCTCTTCAGTCTAGAGAAGATATCACACCAAACGCCCACAGGAACAACAACAAGGAGGTGTTCTGTAATCTGGAGCTGTTGCTTTCCACCTTCTTCCCCTTCCGAGACTTTTTTTTTTTTTTTTTAGGCACCCTGAGCGCTTTCCTCACGGCAGGTGGAGCCCTACGTCCAAAGATTTTGGAGCTGGGTCCATTTTCCGTGTTTTCCACCAGACATTCAAACCCCACTTCATCTCTCCCTCTTTTCTCTCCCTGCATCCCCCAGGCAGGAATCATCACCTTCTCTCCAACCCACCCACCCCATCCATCCCCTCCTGCCTGTGAAGCAGCGCTCCTCCTGCCGGGGCTGCGCTCCGATCGGCCGAGCTTTCGCCGCGCTCCTAAATTGGTTTGTCATTTCTGACCCCCTCCCTCCCATACCTCCTCTCTCTGTTGCTCTCTCTCTCTCTGACCACGGTCCTCTGCTCCTCTGCGCCTGTGGACTTCAACTGAAGTCAGTTAAGAACATAAGGAGAGAGACGGGGGAGGGAAGAAGGGAGGACCGGGATACAGACAGACGGATAGAGGAGGGGAGAGAGAGAGAGAGAGAGGGAGATACGCCTCTGTCCTCTCCGGCTCTCCACTGGGCTTGTAGTGCATTTGGACGGAGTATAGCCTTTTTTTTTCCTGATCGGGATCCTAAGCACGCAGCTATAGCTTTATTCCCATCTCTTCCTGCAGGGAACGCTTGTCCGGGCTCCCTTTATTTGCAGCAAGCCGTAGACCAAACAGCGATCAGCAAGTGAAACAACCGACTGGGAAGATATATTTGCGTCCTGGTTCCCAGTTAAGAAAAACCATCTCTCCTCAGTGCTGGATGTGTACATATTTGCGCTCAGATCCCTGCTGCTGGTGATCGGGTAAGAATCCGCTTCTTTTTATTACCTCTAAAACGATGCAGATTTTAGAGCGTCTTGGAGAAGCCGCATGTCAGCCTGTGTATATCTGAGCTGAGATGCTCCATGGCAGCGCTGACTTGGATGCCCATGGGAATGTGGCCTGCGATGGGTTTTTTTGCGCTCCCGGTCGGGAACGTGTTAAACAGCGGCGCTCCGTCCGGCGGAGCGCGGCCGCGTTAAGGGCGTCGCTCCAATGTGACTCGAAGCAATAAACAATGATCCCTCCATTACCTCTCCGGATCCTAATCAATGCGATTGATTGACAGCCCCGGTCGGCGTCGGTTGTGTTCGCCGTTATTATTCTGGTGCGTATCTGCCTCACTGCAGGGCGCAATTACTCACCACATGTACTGGCATGATAGATGGCAAAGCTTCTCTTATTAAGGGCTCTTTTATTTTGCGGCTGTCACTCGAGTATCTATAGATGTGGGAATGCAGGAAGCTTGCAGTGCTCCGGGATGGGACGTGCTCAGGTTTTTTTTGCAGCCGCAGTCCAAATAGAGGAGAAACATCACGGGGCTGTTTGGGGGGAAATGAGCGTCCAAGAGGCCCCGGCGCGCGGCGGCGCACGTCAGTCATGCGGCTTCACGAGTGAAAAGCCATTGATTATATTTACAAGAGGAAGGTGTTGATGACCTTGATGTAAAACTGGAAATTACAAGAGGGTGGCACAGTTCTGCAGAAAAACAAAACAACACACACAAAAAAAATGCCATGCTTCAGATTTAATTTTAATAAGATGGAATAGCACATAATGCTTGCCTAATCCAGGTTTAATTCTTCACTAATAAATGACAGGACGACTAATCAGTGGATTGCCAAACAAATAATTGCAGATAACTGCCATTTATCCCCCCCCCCCCCCCCCCCCCATCAATAGCCAATGTTTGGGAGTCTGCTTGGGTGGCTGAAGACCAGCCTGTTTGAATCACATTACCCTCAGTGTTCCAATGGTTCAAACTACAAATATTATCCAACGGATTAAACAGATGATACTGCAGCAGTGAAAGAGGCCTCAGAGGAATCTGTTCTGTAAAAAATGAAAGTGGTCACATTTAATGCTACATGCTGACAGCTTCGCCTATTCGTGTGCTTGAAGGTGTTTTACAGCTGTAGATAGGCTGGGTGTAAATAAATAAAATCCTATCATTACAGCTATATCTGTTTATGTACATAGCCTGTATTTTATTTATAGCGTCTGAAATCAGTGATCAAAAACATTTAATTTATTCACATTTTGACACTTTTCAACCACAATTGTCAGAAATATTTAGCAGTAATTATTTAAAAACAAGTTTATTATATATATAAATAAAAAATATAATATTGTACCTTACAGGTTTGCTTTTAGAAAAATATGGTTCCTTTGTTATAAATAAAACAAAGTACAACAAGAAGTCGTCATGAACATTTTTTAGGTCACCTGTGGACTTCAGCACAATAGGGTCGATTTGTTCAGTTGAGAGTAGATGGGAAGATCCTATAAGCTATATACAGAGAAATGTTGTAAGAAAAGCTGTTAGAGGCTACACAGGACTTGAGACTAGAGCAAAGATTCACCTTCAAGTTGAACAACCTTAAACACACAGACAGAATCATGATGAAATTGTTTAGATTAAAGCATTTCAATGATAGAAAGTCCCAGTCAAAATAATTACTACTGATGATGCGTGCAAGACTTACAAATAAACATCCTCTGAAGCAAATCTGATTGAACTTGAGCTATTTTGCAAAGAAGGATGTCTCTCAATCACTTGCTGTCTGAGATAAACCCCAAAATAAATTCATGTCTAATTATATAATTGCAGTGGCTGCAAAATACTCACTCAGGGGGGCTATTTGGGCAATGCAATCAATTGAATTGGATTTTATTTAAGGGTTTCAAAGAATATGAAGCTGAAGTCAAACACACATTTTTTTCTTTGGTATTTGTACCAATTTTGCAGACCATGCATCCTTGTGCTAAGTGCTTTCAATTTGCAACAACGCAGCAGTTTATGTAACATCAAAAATGTGAAAAAGTTCAAGGGGTGCATATACTTTTGTAAGAGAATGACATTTCTCCCTTGGATCATTCTTTTAAAATCCTGTCCGTATTCACATTGTGCATGTGTCTGATTTCTGAACCTATCTCAAACAAATAAAGACAAGGCTTTAATAATTTTTTTTGTGTTATCTTGTCTAAGTGGTTTATTTTTCTGTCTGTCCTCACAGAAATTAGGTCACTGCTTTCTTTCTGTTATGGAGGAGACAGCAAAAGATCTATGCTGAGGAAACAAAATGGGTGTATAGCAGTATGGTTGAGCACTTCAGATCATTTTTGCCTCACTTCAAAACCTCTCTCTCTTTTGCTTATTACTATTAATCACATATATATTTGGTTTAGGTTTGAAAGATTCCAAAAACAATATCTACCCCTGACACAGAAGGAGGTCGTTATTGCAACAATGGATCATCTGTTAAACATCATCTGCAAACATCATAACCTCCAGATAATGAAAATAAACCGTGTCAGCCAACATGATTCATCTGAGACAGACAGCATCACAGAAACGCACAGAAGAATATTAAGACAAGCAGGCAGATAATCAGTTTTGCTACAACTTTAACTGCTTGTTACTTCAGTTAATTTGCATTTTCAAGGGGTTATGAGAGAATTTCATTTCAGCTTTTGTGCTGTTAGTTCAACTTGTGGCTCTGCGGATCCAAAACTAATTAATCAAGAATTATATCTGAGGAAATGCTACCAGATTTGCTGCATTCTGTCAAAAACTGCTTACATTCCAACATTCAGTGCTGTAAAATAATGTTTTCCTTTACTTATAGATTTGTATTTTTTTAACGTTTTCTTATCATCCCTGTTTTACATCATTAAATAAATTTTAATTAACCTAGCTTAATGCAAGATCATTATTTCATTTATGAACGGGAAAAGCTATTCCAACCTGCCTTTGCTACTCATGAATCAGTGCCATATTTAAGGTCAGTGAGTAGTGTAATTGGACTTAGACTTGACTAAACCTTAATTTTGTTTGAGAAAATATTGTGGTCACATGAATACAGCAAGTGTAAAAATGTTACAAAAACTTTATTCCTATCTGTGTTAAAATATATTTTGTTGAAGTCTAGGGGATCATTAGCCTGACATAGTCCTACTCAATACTTGTCAGAATATGAGTCTGATACTGCTCCATAGAGCTGTGATTATGGGGCGTGTTTTGAACGAACCAGGAAAAAAAATGCCTCGGCACTCAATTGTATAGACCTACAACCAATAAGAGCAACGGAGTGCGTGACGTATGTTTAACGATGCATAGTTGTTGTCAACAAAAATCAAAGCGTGCAGTTGCACTCCTAGAATAAGAAGATGAGACTTGATCGCGTTTCTCTGTTCCTCTTTTAAAATTAATTTGCTGTTGATATCTCCTAGAACAGACCTAATAGCAGAATCTACTCACCTCAACTCTCCGGAGGCAGCTATTGTTGTTGTTACCCAAGCGCGCTTTGGTCACATGGTTTATTACGTTACTGTTGATCATCTGTCCATCATCGTATAAAGCCCGCCCTGACAATTTGATTGGATCGCCAGAGGGTGGGCGATCATACTCGAGCTACTATGGAGCAATGCCAGACCGAACTTCCCGACCTCAAACCTTGTGGGCGGGACTAAGTTCGGAATGGCACCCAGGCTAGGGGATCATAGCAGTTTATCTTTTATTGTGACATAGATGTTTGTGTTGGTCAGCAGTGGTTTTCACTGAAAGTCTTATATTAAGCATGTTTTTGCACTTACTTTTTTCCATTCCTGGAGCATAAGCATTAAGATTAACTGATAAAAATGAGGCTTGTGCAACTTGAAGATGTTCTGGGTTGTTTTTTGACTTCTTGGATTAGTTACTCCTGGAGTGATATTGGATCATGAGCCTCTCATGTTAAGCTTTATTAACAATCCAGGTTTTTTCTATTTCTTTGGATAATAGCTGTCACTGCGATTTGCTGGAGTCCTAAAGCCTTAAATCAGGATTTAATCAAAGACCTTTTTTTTGGACAGATTTATTTATGTCATAAATGAAATAATTATTCGGAAAGTATGTTTTTCAATTAAATCCAACTTTATAAGTTTCAATTCAGTTTATTTATACTGTATAGCGCCAATTCAAAACAGATGTCATCTCGAGGCACTTAACAGAGTCTTCAGCAATCCCTCTCACCAAGCAATGTGAGCGACTGGGGGGCTCGTTCCCAGTCCGAGCTTGATAAAACCAGCTCCACAGGTGTCCCCGGTCCAGGAACATGACATCCGAGCCAGCTCCAATGTCAGAGGATGAAAGAGAGCACATACAGTTGGTCACACATAAAAGACTTTCAAATTTCCCAAGGACCAAAGTTTTGCACACTTAACAAAGGCAAGTGGATGTACAGATTGAGGAGACTGAATAAAAACAATAAAATAAGAAAATGCATGTATCAAAATTAAAATACTTACCGGTACTACAAAAGTCTGTCATCAAAAAAGACCTACTGTAACATCAACATCACATACGGTGTCAAAAAACAAGGCAAAGATATAAGCTTTAAGGCGCGATTTAAAACCAAACTGAGAGTTAGACTCTAAAATGCAATGGAAAGTCATTCCACATTTTTGAAGATGAGACAGAAAAAGCACAATCCCCCTTAGCTTCTGTTTGGGTTAAGGAGCTTCAAGAAGCGGATGATCAGCTGACCTGAGTGAATTACTTAGCTCATCTTTTTCTGCTGGAACCGTTTTGAAGATCCTAAATAGCTATGGTGAAAAAAGGGGACTTTCTTGTGTTTCTGAATATTTTGCTTACCTTTTAATCCTCTGTGATTATGTTTAGAATGACGTTTCTTTCTAAATAAAAGAGGTTAAAGCATCCTCTGAAAGCTGATTATCTCTTGTATTTTTGCAAAATATTGGAGAAAAAAAGAAGTTTTCTCCCATTTTTCAGCTTTAAAAAAGATTTGTTTACAACTTCCTCTTGTTCAGCAGTCTGGTGAAGCACACACCTACCTCCTTCCGGCTAGCAAGTCTCCCTGTCAGCCTTCACTCCTGCCAATGCCCACATGAAAAAAGTTGGATATTCCTTTTGGGGTGATTAAGATTCTCTTGAGTGTTTAGAACTGTCTACTGAATGTGTTCAATTTTTTGACGACAAATGTTTTGGAGGTGGAAAACTAGAAAATCTCTTTGGAAGTGGTTGTGGGCATTTATTTTTGCAAGTAAGGTTTGTTTGGCCAACATTTCAGCAAAATGTGTGGGTTTTGGGAGCATGCCAGTTGGTCGGGGAGTTTATATAGTCTGCCTAATGGTAATAGATCTAGCCTGTGTGTTTTCTGTACTTTTAATGGAACTTTAAAAACAGTTTTTGAGCTATTCAAATTACTATGCTGTCCTTGGTTGGGGCATTAACTAAATGGATTTGAAAGGTACATGGTGTCTACGCATCCTGTATGTAGTTGTTATCAGATTATTGGAAGATAATGTTGCACCCTGACCTAATCCTTCAAGGTTAGAGGGTTTTCTGCCTTTAAACCTAAGGGCTTTTCACCTCCTGCCTTCAGTTGATAAGAGCTTGAGATGGGCTTAAGGTTGCTGAATTCGTGCTGACATTGCTCTCTTGTTTTTATGTTCTATATCTGCTTATAAAAGACAAAAAGACAATGAAGCTGAGGAAAAGTGACCAGCTCTCTGTGTCCTCAGGTCCTTCTCATAAAGGAAGCCAGTATCTGCCAGTATCTATCAGCCTGGGTGTTGGAGTCTGTTGTTTTTGCCAGGGTCTGCAGCATCCTGTCTGCATTAGGCTTATTTTAACATTGGAGCCAAAGGGCACTACAGTATTTTGCAAAAGTTAACTTATATAGCCTCAAACCTGAAAGTATTTTGGAGGGATTTTACGAGATAGATTAACAAAAACTTAACTTAACTCCCAAATCACTGTAAACTGAAACCCTGTTTGAATCAAATAGAATAATAGAATATAATTTAACTTTATTTTCATTACATTGTCACAAGTACAAAGCAGCAAAATTCACTCTCTGCATTTAACCCATCCTTTCAGGGAGCAGTGGGCTGCCATTGTGCAGCGCAGTGTGGGGGTTAAGGGTCTTGCTCAGGGGAGCCAGAGTGGCAATCTGTGGGAGTGAGAACCTTTAGGATCCAAGCGCAATGCCCTAACCACTAGGCACCAATCCTCATAAATCAAATAATCAATGTTTGGTTGTATTCTGTCCTGTTTTCCTTACCTTTTCTGCATACGATCCAGAGTAACCAATTGCCCTGTGAACACACGTAATTAGTATATAAAGTCTATGGTCTTAACTTTGAAACATGATGGTGGCATCATTATGTTATGGGTATGTTTTTTTATCTGAATTAAGTCAACTGGTTTGTATTTTAAACGTGGATCAATTTATGGGAAGTGTTAATGATATGGAGTAGCCTTAAGCAATGTTATTGTTTATGGAGCTTAAAGAATCAGAATCAGAATTCTTTATTTGTCATTGCTCCACAGGGGTGCAACGAAAGCCTTTATTGTTTTTGTTTGTGCGGATGCTTGGGCTTGTCTTGGAGTGGTAGGTTCCTGGTGAGATGACCCATATAAGTGTTGCATCCTCTAGGGCTTCTTGGATGTGTCAGGCTGTCTGTGAGTCAAGGGTCTATGCTGGATTCTGATGAACATTCATTTTTCTTGACATGCCAGGGGGGTAGCTGACCATGTGGGACAGATGTGTCTTCCCTACCTTGGTTTGATCTGATTTCCAGTGGGCTAGTGCCTTGGAGCTCTAGGGGGACACTGCTGATCTTGCTGCAGGGAATATATATTGGAGCCTGAGCTAAATTACGGACTTGGGCCCTGGTTTGCTCTGCATTGCACCATGCCAGTGTGGCTGGGTTTGAAGGGTAAGGCTTTATCAAACCCTAAGCCACTTTGGCCAAGATTCAGCCATAGGTATTTTCTTGTGCCTGTGCCTTTCTGTTTTAAACTGCTGCACCTTTGGTATGGGTATGTGGGTGCAACAAGTTAAAAGGGCCCTGACGGACCAAGAGCTGTTAGCTTGTGATAAATAAAGTGTTTATTCTCAAGAAACATGATGGCGGTGTCAGTCTGTTGATAACTTTAGAGATGTTGCAGGTTTATGCTGAATGGCCTGTTTTTATAAAGCACTTTTTCAGTCATTCAATCATTCACGCACACACTAACACACTGATGGTGGCAAACTATATTGTAGCCACAAATGCTCTGGGGCTCACTGACAGAAACTGACATAAATTGGCACCACCAGTTCCTCCAACAACCATCAATAGACAATGCGGGTGAAGTGTCTTGCGCAAGGACATCATGACACCGAAAGCCAAAGCCGTGGCTTGAACCGACAACCCTCTGGTTGCTGGAAAAACTTCTTCATCCGATGCCCCTGTTGCCCCAAATTATGAGGAAGGGGTAGCTCTCTCATTTAGCCTACCGTATTTTCACGACCATAAGGCGCACCGTACTAAAAGGCGCACTCTCAGTTATGTGTCCCATTTCTGTATTTAACACACACATAAGGCGCACCGGACTATAGGGCGCGTTTTTTATATACAGGTACATGTCCTCTACTACCTTTAAATACCTCTACTGCGTATTTAAAAATACAGCGGGGGCAAAACTGAGTATGACTGTGCTTTATTCATGTATTTATTACAAAGTATTAATCAAACCTGGCAGCTGGCCGTGAGACAGACACATCGCAGATGACACAGCGCTGTGATCACTCCTAAATTAACTTAAAATCCTGAAACCTGCCGACGGAATTTGTTCGCTTTTATTACCGGTATCCTGGTGCCTGCAGCTAAAATTATTTAGATGAAAAACACCTGCCAGCAGCCGCGGTGAACCTGGAGGCTACCCTGCTTAGAGGCTGCTGATGAAGAGATTTCTGCTGTCGGTGCACCGCTGGTATGTGGGGGTCTGAGCGCCTCCGACAGAAATAGATAATCTGGATGAACTGACTGCAATTATGAAGTTTTCAGGTGGACTTTCTCACTTAAAAACATATTAAAACTACTTTATTCCCACTGATCACAGCAAATATAGCTGCAAGATTTAGATTATTTAGATGAAAAAACACCTGCCAGCCGCCACGGTGAAGAGGAGGAGACGCGCCCAGAGGCTGCTGTTGAATTAAGTTTTCAGGTAGAAAAATAGAGCGGGAGCAAAACTGAGTATGATTGTGCTTTATTCATGTATTTATTACAGAGTAGTAATCAAACCCATCAAAGTCATCATCCTCTGTTTCTGAATTAAACAGCTGCGCTAAATCAGACATGCCAGTTTCCCATCTTCGCTGTCAGAGTCACTTTCCGTGCCGGGCGGCTCCTCAGAAATAATGCCGGCTTTTGCGAAAGCTTGAACAACAGAGCCAGCAGACACGTTAGTCCATCTACAATCCATCCGCAAACGGTGGCGTAACTTGCCCGGCGCTGCCTTCCACTTATCCTGAAACTGTGGTCTCCGTCTGTCACCCATCGCTCCCACGCCGCTCGCAGCCTTACTTTGAACGGCCGCTTCACACCGATGTCGAGCGGTTGAAGTTCCTTTGTCAGACCTCCCGGGATAACGGCGAGCACAGCATCCATTTGATTCACCATGTTTTTCTCATCAGCTGTGAGATGGGCACGCATGGAGTCACAGATTAACTGCGATGGTGATGCGTGGAAAAAAAACACCTGTTCTCCTCACATACACCTCCCTCAGCCACGCTTTCATCATCTCCTCATCCATCCAGCCCTTTTCTTTGCGTTAATATCATATGTCATCAGAGCGATGTGTCTGTCTCGCTGTCAGCTCCCAGATCAGCTTCTCTGATTGGTTGATGCGGCGCGTCCAGCAGCAAAACTTCAATTTTTCCATCTCGAGCAGCAGCAGCGCGTTGGCGGTGCGTCAGATGCTTAAAGGCTGCGTGACCTTTTGCTGCACCTATACGCGCGTCAACCATTGACTTTGCATGTAAACTCGCTGCCTCTGCTGCACCTGCTGGGTCCGGTTCACACCAATGTCGAGCGGTTGAACAGCGAGCACAGGGTTATTTTGTTTCCCCATGTTTTTCACATCAGCTGTGAGATGGGCACGCATGGAGTCACATATTAACAGCGATGGTGATGATGAGTCTCCTTACATTCAGCCACTCTTTCATCATCTCCTCAATGGGGTGGTCTCAAAAGTCGCAGTTACAACACACATAGGGCGCACCGCACCAAAGGGCGCACCGCACATTTTGAGGGAAAAAAAAGACGTTTAAGTGCGCCTTATAGTCGTGAAAATACGGTAGTATTGGGTTACTTTTATAACCAAAGATTCCTCATATCCTGTTCAGTATTAAGTTAGTTTATGTCTTTTAAGCCAAAGGCCTGTGTCAGAAAGTTTCCAAGATAATCATTAGATTGTGTTTATTATGCCTGCAGAGACACACTCTCTGCACAAATAAACCATCACTCCTGTGGCTTAAGGTGTAAATAATAGCTTTCCATAACAATATTAGCTTTTAATGAAAACATGGCTGTAGAATTTCTCCGCTCTTTCAGTGCTTTTTCATAAAGCCACTATGATTCCCTTTGATTGATTCCTTTGGGTACTGAGCTTAACCTAATTCAAAAGGCCTTTCCTGTGCTAGATGACATCTCTCTACCATATTAAAATAATAAGTCAAGATTCTTGCCTGGCTTCCTTATCCACCTAAAGTAGTCCGTCATGTGTTAACATATTCCTCCTCCTACCCATCGCCGCCTTTAAAGAAGAAACCAGATGCTCCCTGCATTTTCCATAGTCGACTGTGTCCCTCTACTCATTCGTCCTCTCTTAATGCATAAAACCAATGTCGCTCTGTTCTTACAGCAGCCAGAGTATAGTACTTTATTATGATCGGGGAAAGAAAGAAACCAACTGTGTGAACTGATTCATTTACTGAGTGACTTTGATTAGAACGGCTGTCCCCAGTGAAATGTTGTATTCTGTGGGGATTTTTTAAGGCTTTAAGATCAGCCGACCCCAGCAGATCAGGGGTCTGTAGCCTCTGTGCTGTTTCCATGTTGTTCATGGTTTTCCTGCCAACTAGTGCCAGGTGTTACGGGCTATTTGTGAGATGTTGAAAGTAATCCGTCTTGTTTTCCTGCTCAGTGGATATTGCAGCGTTAAGCAGTGCAGTGTAATCAAACCTTTAAACAACATCAGCCGGCGAAACTGAAGTCTGGGCAAAAATAGATCACACAGATGGTTGAATGTACCTGGTGTATTTCAGATTGCGTCTGCTGAACAGAACTGCAACCAACAATATGATCAACTAATTACAAACTTGACAAAATAATTTTGAGGAAATAACATTCAAGTGGAAAAATATGCTATTAGTTTTATCCTCCATAAATCAAATGGAACTATTGAAAGAAAATCAAAATAGTACCATTTTGTTTGCAAAGGCCCTGCAAGCAAAAGCATAAGACAAAACCTAATCTTCAAGCAGAACAGCAAACCTATAGATTCAACTAGACATTTTTCAGGAGACTTTAAATGTAATGTTCAGTGAAGCTCTTCATCTAATCTCACCTGTTTTTTTTGTTTGTTTGTTTGTTTTGCAAGGAACTATTGGTAAAACCTTTAAGTCTTTAGATTGGGAAAGCTAGACTTGTATATTTAACTGCAGCAACATCTATACACTTATGAGTTCTGATTACACATGTTGCATGTTCAGATCTTGCCCTGTTAAATACTTTAAGACTGTTTCATTTTCTTTCCTCTTCTCAGTGATGGTTTACATTGTGTTGATCAATTTCAAATATCTGTAAAGGAAAGTTCTGTTTTTACATCTTTAAGCTCTCCTTCCAGATTCTTTCCTGAGAAGAAATCACTCTGGACAAATTCTTTTAATAACACTTCATATTATATATGTATTAAATAACCATGAGTCAAGACATCAGATTTTGACCGAAGTTGTAATCTTATTCAGGCCAGAGAAATTACTTATGCTCAAAGATGGCAGCTGCTTACCAACCGGGTCGCTTCTTCAGGAAGTCTGCCATTAATCAAAGTTAAAGAAACTTTTCATACACCCAGTCTGCCACATCACACATCATCTTACACATTTGTAAATGAGGAGACATGCGTGGCTGCAGCCATATCAAAATATTACACTTTTTTCTTAGATCAAGGATACCGCTTACATTCAATTCTCAAATCTTTGCTACGTTCATAATGAAGATTACTTTTATCTTGACAGAAGAACTGTCCTAATTAGATAAACAAAACAAAAACAGCAGGTTTTAATAGACTCACAAATCACCAATAAAAATAATACTAACATATGCAATTAAAATCTTGTTAAGTTTGTCCCTGCAATGTTAAAAACTATGAGGAACTTAAAGTTATATTTCCTCTGTAGATTTCTTCTAAGCTTGCCAAACGTTCTTGAATAAGTTGTTGATCTTTTCATTGTAACAAATGTTTTCTGATTTTCTTTCACTTTAAAATAGTGAGAGAGTTAATGAAACCTGAACAATTTAGATTCAATTAGGTAACCTTTTCATTAACTGATTTTAGTAAGATTCAATAAACAAGAACAAAAACATAGCTTTCAATTTGATTATACAAGGGAAAAAACACAAAATTAGAAGAAGTAGACTATTTGCTTAAAAGTTAAGCCCTATATTTATCACACCGTCAGTTCCATAAGTGAAGATACGGTTCCACAGAAAGTACCAGCAAAGTCCCCTCACAGGAAGAGGGTCTGTGGATCACATCTTGCCTGTGCAGGACCTCTGGTTGCCCCCCCAACCCCCCCACCCTTCCTGTTTCGATTTACTCTGGATACTCACTCTGCCTTTGCATGCATGTTAGGTTAATTGGTCACTCCACGCTGACCCAATGGAGCAAGTGTGCGGCTGTTTTTCTTGTGTGTTGCAGTCAGTCTGGGTCTAAACCCAGTGCAGCTTGTCAGTCCATTATACCTATGATTCTAACTAGGATTAAAACAGATGTAGAAATGAATTATCAGAGGGGGTAAATATTTGATGGTAGTATATTCAATTCCAGTATTATAATGTCCTTAAGAAAAGACTTTGTCATTAAACTTAAAAAAAAAACATTTAATTGTAGAGAAATTGTATATAAACGCAAGGGTCAGTTAAACACATAAAACAATATTTAACTGTCAATTTACAAAAAAAAGATACCATAAAAAATATCTTGGCGTATAGGAGTAAATGATAAGTGCTGGTTACATTTGACAAAGATGCATACAAATCCTGATATGAATAATTCTTCATTGCGGTGGAATAATTTCGCCCCGAAAAAGGTTAGAAATGTTCAACAATTCATTGAAATTTTTGAATAAATTTGGGAAAGAAATAATTGTTTTAAATAGAATTGCTGGTGCAACAGCTGTCAATAAAGGCCCCTTTTTCAAATTGAGCAGTGCTTAGGGAATTCAGAGTGATCTTTGACCATTCTTCATTGCCCAATTATTCTAAAAGACTGTCTAACTTTATCAGGCCTCACTTATCTTCTCTTCTCTCATTTTTTTTTATAAAACCTTAGCGACAACATTTGTAAAACTTTTTGTTTTAATCACTAAATGTTAAAATACAAAAACATTAAAAAAAAAAATACTTTACTGTCAAGTAAGTTTCTTGAAATTTTTTCTGGTGGTTTGATGTTAATGAAATTGACCAAAAGTGCACTACAATGGCAGAAATAACACAAATCCAAATTATAGCAGCTTTACATTACAACAGCTAAAACTCGTAGGAGTTTTGTGCTCTCTCAGTTTTTATTAGCTCTTTTCAGAGAAGTTGCCCTCGCGGTACAACTCCACTAGGATGCTGTGTCTCACTGCAGTGTCTGAAGAACATTCAGAGACTCTGGGAGGCTGGCAGTTACTCTAAGAGAGCTGGACAGTGTAGTCAGAGGTCCTTAACCCATCAGCAGGACCGATATCCAGTCCTTTGACAAAGGAGCAACAGGAAGATCACTGCTAGCGCCCTCCAAAGTAACCTCAAGCAGACAACTAGCATTAATGTCTTTGATTAAACCATTAAAAAAGACTTCATGAGGGTAGCCTTAGGGCCCAACTTCCTCTATTAGGCCCGGTGCTTATTGTCTGGCTTTTTGGAGCTCGAGTGGCATTTTCCAGAGAACAACATAATTGGCAGGTTCGACTCAGGTGTCCTGTTCTTTTCACAGATGAGAGCAGGTTTGATATGAGCTCATGCAACAGCTGTCAAAGGCTGGAGGGAAGCTGCAGCTGTTGGCCAATGTTGGTCTGAGAGGTGTATTCATAGAGGGATGCACAAACCTGTACAGAATAAACAATGGCAGCCTCACTGCCATTAGGTAGTAAAATTAAATCCTTAGACACATGGTGTTGGTGCCTGATAATTCCAGGTCTCATGTGACAAGAGTATGTCGGCAGTTTTGGAGGATTAAGGAGCCGATACCATTGACTGCCCTTCAAACTCCTTGACCTGAATCTAATAAAAGTCCTTTGGGATATCTTGTTAGGTCCATATGACCCCATCAGGTTGCACCTCAGACGATCCAGAAGAGCAGTGATGCCCTGTTGAGAAACTGGGAAGAGATATCCAAGGACACTATCATTCATTTCATAAGAAGCACTCCCCCTGGTTGTCAGGAATGCAAACAAGCACATTGGGGCCACATGAATGACTGAGTACTATTTTGAGTAGCAGCAATGATTTTTTTTCAGCAAATTGGAGTAGCCTCAATTTTTTAGTTTCACTTTCTCTGTGACTTCCAATTAAGCCATCTCTGGGTTAATTATATTCATTTTTATCAAATGAGGTGGCATCCTTTTGTTCCTAACTTAATACCCATTCCATTTCTGTGTGATTATTTGGCTTGTTTTTTTCAATTAAAAGCAGATTTGTTTTCAAAGTGTTCCTTTAATTTAACTGAGTAGTGTATTTATATACCAGTGGAACAAAAAGTCAGAGATTACCAATTAGCATTGCCCGGCGGACTTAAATAGAAAACTGTAATATGGTTCTAAATGGTCCATTTGTTTTAACACTATTGTCAGCAGCAACTGTATGTTTGTTGCTGGTGATTTAGATAAAAAAAAGCTTTTTCTTTTAGTCAATGTTCTGTGAAATGTCACACAGAAATAGATTTTATCAGTCTGAAAGAGAAATGTTAAATTGATTCCTCAGCATATTAACACCACCAAGATATGTATATGATAATACAGAACTTGTATTTATGGAATTGTGCAAATCACACCCTCTTAAAGCTTTCCATTTTATATCGTAGCGGTAGTTTTGACTTTAGTCTAAGAAAAATGTCACACCTGTGTAAAACAAAGGCAGTTCCCAAAAAAATTAAATAAAAAACAACGATTCAGCTATTTGGAAACATTTTCAACTTGATATAGTAAAAGAATATTAAAACAACCAATACAATACTGTAGGTTTGAATAGAGAATAGTTTTCTTTAATCTTTCATCTTTTATGTCAGTATGCATGAGATGTTTAGCATTATCAATCTATAGCTACATTTTTAAAAACATTACATTTAAAAAGAAACTAAATTGTACGTTATGTTTTTTTTCCCTCTGTCTGACATCCTTTTATTAAAATAATACAGAAAGTAGTGGAGTGACCAGAGTTTCCTCTGCCTACTCTGCTGCTCCCAGTTAGCTGACCTGACGTCACGCTATTAAACTATTCTAGGCTTGCAAAGACAAATTTAACTGTTTGGAAATATTTTCATTTGAATATTTAAAATGAAGAGAGTCGTAGCCTTTAAACTAAAGGAGTAGTAGGAGTCACTCTTGGAGTTGTAATCCTGTTTAAAATAGCAGTTTTATGAGCTATCAACAGCAAGTCTTATCAAGCAGCAGACATACCTTAGTAGATAACCCAAGGAGTTAACCAGATTACAAAAGCTTATTACAGTATATTAAGGACCTGAAAACTTTTAGAATAAATCAGAGGTTTTATTTGTCCTTAATTTGCTTGTATCTGGGTAAATTGTAAAATATGTTAAATGTTAAATGCAGCAAAAAAGGTAATAGTCATATAATACATTACTTTAGTAGTAATAGTTTGATGTTTTTCTTATGTACTGTAAATCAAATAGTTACATCATTTTACATTCCTTATAATTGCATTTGTTTTTATACTCAGGCACAATTTTCCTTTTCACCAGAGATATCATACTATGGACATCTCATATCGGCATACAACAAAATGTCAATAAAAGTTTTGTAAAGGGAAGCAATAGACTGCAAAGTGTATATGATGTTTTAAAACCAGAACACAACAAAGAAAAGCTAATGCATATAAAGCAGTATCTTTCAGGAGTAGAAATAGAAAATACTTTGTAAGTGGAAAAAAAGGGAAGACTTTGGAAATATTGGTTTCTGTCCTGCATAACATTTACAGATGATACACCATGCATATATATACATAAAAACCTCCATTTGAAGAATCTGAAGATATCCCTGTTGGGTGGGGGATAAGGGTATAAATCAATACTAAACGGATGAGATCTTTGTGCCTTCAGGCAGCACTGCATTAAAAGCAGACATGGCTCCGTTGAACAAATCATAGAACTATGCATTTTGTAAACTGTTGTTTGCACATCAATAAACCTAAAAGTAATTCAGTTGTTACATTTCTAAAACTAAAGACTAAATCTCCTCTACAGAACCTTTAGAATGATTTAATGTTTGCTTTTTGGAACATTTCAGAAAGAAAACAATTTTCCTCATTCTGTTGTAGGGCTATAAAGATATATTTGTTTTCTGTCACACTTAAACCTTTCAGATGATGAAGTTTTATCACTTTACAAAAATTACCTGAATAATAGCAGAAAGCAGTTTTTGGGTTTTCTAAACGAACTTGTCATTTTAAAAGAAGTACAGTTGCACCCTAGTTAAATCAAAAATTAAGTATCTTCAGCCAAAATATAAAAAAAAAAAAGATAAAACCAGTTTCACTTGCTACACCAGGACCTAATTACTACCAGACTGATAGATTGAAGGAGTACCCTAATTCAAACATATTTTCAACATGAAGTAGGCTTAAAGCTCAAGAACAGGAATATTATTCCATGTCATCAAAACATTTACAAAAATTGATAAGTCTGGGATATACAAATCCGTTTTAAATCTCTGGGACACATGCCAAACACATTTAGAAACATTTTCTGCAAATGTAAAAACAGATCACTGAAACCATTTCAGCAGTACCCAGTAAAACAAAACTACCTCAATAGCAAAATAAAGTAATAAAGTCATGCAGGAGTTAACAAAAGCACCCAGAGCAACATCTAAACCTGTGTAGGCATCACTTGCTTTACTTATGAAAAATGTCATTACCAGAAACAAAGAGGGTAAAAAAAAAATGCATCTTAGGAGAGTTCCAAAGAGGGATAAACTAAATAAGCTTGTCTTTGTTTTGCCAAAAATAAGTACTGATAATCACCCATATTTCAGATGACATTTTTGAGGATTGATGATGTATAAAGGGAAGCACATAATACAATTATTCAAACGTTTGGGTTGTAGTTTGATGGTCTGGGCTGCACTTTTCCTTTAACCCATCTCAGTGGACTTCTGTCTAGACAGGACATATTTTATTACATTTTAATTTTCTTAATCATCTTTATTCTTTAATACTTGCTTAACTTCACTGTACAAGGAGGGGAAGAACATGGAGATGAGACAGAGCACAGCAGGGAAAGAGAAAAAGGAGAGTAACAGACCAGCCACCAAACCAAAGGAACTCAAAATCTGCCTTTTGATTTTGGGGATAAAGCTATTTGTCCTAAACAGCTAGAACTGTTTTAAATTGGCATACAAAAAATGTGTCTTTCTGTTTTGCTTGTGTTTAGTATTTGGCAAAAGTCAGATACAATTTATTTGTGAATCATGGAGTTAGTAAACGATAAAAGGCACGGAAGAAGTTTAAAAAATGTAGAAAATGTATGTAGAATGTATGAAGAAAGAAATTTCTCATGTCTGGCCAGACAGCTCTCTGGGTGCTCAGCACCCCTAAACCTGTGGTCCTAGAATCCCTCTGGTGTTCTTTTTTTACACTCAGTGTAAATGCTTAATGGCAGTTTTTGCAATCATGACTTGAAATCTGCATCATTTATTAACTCAAGTAGTGTTTATCTGATAGAAAAAAAGTATTTCAAGATGTAAAAAATGTAAGCTTGAGTGCTAAGCTGCAGATATGTTTATACAGCACTGTAGCGGTACATTTTCAACAGCTGCTTTGTTCTTATGAAACCTTTTGTTCAGCCACTAAGTGCTCTTCCTCTTTCACAGAGACAAAAAAAAAAAAAAAACTTTTTCCCCTGGTATCCACACTTCACCACTGTGCCCTTCACCTCTCTGTGCACAACTCTGAGCTGTCACCAGTCTATAGACACAAATACATACATGCATTTTCTCCACACATTAATGTGGTGCACATAAACAACAACCACTCTCCTTCAAACAAATACACTTGAGCTTGAGTGCATAAGATCAGATACAGGGAGGCCCCCTGTAGACTTGGCCTGCGGCTGTATGTTTACACAGGCCACACAAAACACAGAATCAATGATTGTAAGATGCTCGCTCAAAGGTCTGTTGATTATTTTTGGTCTTGCAAAAAGGTTTCAGAATAGCACTCACCCCCCTCCTCCCAATCCAGTCCCTTTAAACGGAGCATTTCTATGTTGTTCTACGTGTGAAGCCGGCCGGCCACTGTTACCGATGGGGAATTCTCTGCTTTTGTTTGTCGGTTTACTGTAGCGTGCCGATGAGGCCTCGCTTGTTTGGAAAATGGGCTTCATGGAAATGAGTCACACACAATGTGATGCAACACAGCGGATCAGATTTGAATTATGGGGGTAGTGAACAATGAGGTCATTGCAGGGCTGGGGGCATAAATCTCTCGGTGCCGTGGTGTATAAGACAACATTTCTCATCAATGGAGGAAGCTACCGCAGGGTTTGGAGGCACAGTATTCTTTAAGGAGAAAAAAAAATAGACCTGGCTAAAAGAAAATTATAAGAGTTAGTGTAGGTTGGCTGTTTTATGAATAGCGCTATCTTGCCATTACTTTAAAAGTAATTTTTTGTTGCACATGGAAATATTTGTTTTAGTTTATTACAGCATGTTGTGGAATAGATGCGATTTATCCTTCTTTTTTTTTTCTTGCTTTCCCGCCTCATATCCCCAATGCTACATCCAATGATATTTTCCATATCTTTTCCTTCTTCAGCAGATTGTCTGCAATCAGCGTCGGCTGTAATACCATCATTCCCTGGCCCCTCTTAAATTTCCTGCTTACTGGGCTTTTACTTTAACTGCATTACATACGTCTTCCACTCCCTGTTCATCTGGTTCCTTTCAGCATAAGCTAGAGTGAAGGATCTGCCTCCAAGCACGTTGATGGGACTCATCGTTTGATGGCAAATCTGGAAAAACAATGCTGTCATTTATTTTGCCTGCTCTGTGGCACTGCTGTGACGCTGATTGATATCGAATGGCATTTTCATTTCAAGTCTTTTGGAGTGAGAATACATGCCAGGGAGTATTGATCTGTACCTTAGCTGTTGGTTTAGTGTGATTGGATGAAGAAAAAAAATAACTACACGGTCAAGCTTGACTAAACAAAAGCAGAAGTGAAACTAAATTTTTCATCAACTTCTAACTTTTATTTTAGGGATTTTATTTGAAAGGGAAACACAAAGTCCTGCATATTCTTTTAAAAGATTCTTATTTATAAATAAGTTTTTACTTTGCCTAGGCCACTCATATCTATACGTACAAGAGTTTGGCCGCTGAAAATGAACCTTCTTCTTCAAAAGAAGATGCCGATAGAAAAGTCTTCTGTGATCAACCTAAACCTAACCTAAACTCAATTCACACCTTAGTCCTAAACCTAACCTCCACCTAAAAAAGGGAACTTTTCCTCACAGGTACTTGTGGGGACCAGTGGTTGGTCCCCACAAGTACCTATAAGTCTTCAAAATGTGGCATATTTCTGGGAAATTGTCCACACGAGGTTTCAAAAACATGCTCACACACACACATGCACACATACAGCTTTGTTTTCAGGACATATATGGACATTTCATTGCCTTACATTCATTTTATATTGCCTAACTCAGACCCTTACCCTAACTATTAACAACATATACCTAAACCTAACCTAAACTGAATTCACACCTTACTGCAGTCCTAAACCTAACTGCAACTCAAAGAACAGAACTTTACCATGTGGGGACCAGTTGAATGTCCCCATATGTACCCGTCAGTGCCAGCATGTAGGATATTTTACAAAATACTTCCTCCACATTGTAGGTAATACAAGATCCAGGGCCCGATACTGGTGTGGTATTGGTGTGGTGTCGGTATTGGCAAATACTGCACAGCCAGGTATCGGTATCAGGGCCAAAAAAATGGCATCGGCGCAACAGTAGTAATTACATCAAAATTATTTAAACATTTTGCATTTAAGATAAAAACACATCTGTCAATATTCTCAATCCAGAACTCCTCAAGTGGAAAATTTTTTGTTTCACCTGGTTGAACTTTGTAAAAATTCCTCTTTAAGCAGCCTTTTGCTATTCGATCAAATCAACAGATTAATCAATTTGCAAAATAATTGTAAGTTGCAGCCCTGGTCACCACTAACAGTTAACTATTCTAATACAGCTAAAAATGCTTCACATAAAAATGTTGCAGTTTTCTCTACAGAAACTGTTAAATAATGTGCTACAAGAAGGGTCTTCAAATCCACTGGGTTAGTTTTAGCACATTTACAACATGTAGCTATAGAGTAGACTGTACTTGTCTGACTACCTTCAGATAAGTGCACCCTGTTCCTTTTGGCATGGAAGGCTCCCTGGCAATTTGTCCCTATAGTATATTTCACTTTGGGTAATAAAGTCATTTTACCACCTCTGAATTGTGTAAGGGAACCTGATAGTGTCACACAAAGACAGATGACTAGCACCACAGCCTCTCGGTCTGCAGCAATAACTAAAAACAGGCCACGTGTCTTTTTTCACAAAATTAGAAAAAAGTGTTTGGATTTTCTGCTTTAGTGTGCTGACAGGCTTTTTTACAGGATTTCATTCTGATAGCATGATAAATGTCCTGACACAAGTATCAGTATCAACACTTTCCCTTGTCTGTAAGACAAGGGAAAGTGTTGATGTTGCCCCAAGATCTTGATTGGAGGATAAATAAGTTGTTAAATTGACTTGAAACAAAAATTTTTTAGTGTTTGGTCCATCTAAATTTTCAATGCATTAAAAGCACATTTAAAATCTCTGTGCACAGGCTTGAATACATAAGAGGTAAAATTAAGGTAGATTTATTTGGGATCCATTTTCATACCAATTTTTTTTTGCAAGGGTATTCATAAAAATTTGACTTGGGTGTACATCCATTTATGTTGATGTAATGCTGAAAACATTAGCGGTTTGCCATGATTTGTTAACTATTGTTTTCCGGGCTTTTATATTACCTGCACTGCTGGTGAGACCTGATTGTTGGAATTACCATTTTTGGTCAAACAGACATGGGCATTGGGTAAAGCAAGGGAGGCTAATGTTAGCACCATTCCAGGACTAACATATATCAAGGAGGACCAAAATTGCACTTGTGGGTGTTTTTGGTTTAAATAAAGAGCCCACTGAAATAACAAAAAAAATATGCCACTATCAGACTCTGGACTATCCTGCAGGTATTAACTGGCAACACTAACATGCTTGTTTTAACATGAAACATTCAGATTTAAGTTTAATTTCATCTTTAAGGTATTTTTTTGCAAATAAAGAATCTCACACATTTTTATTGTTTGATTAAATAATGTAATTCCATTTATCAAAATATATACTTATTAAATATAAACGCTTGCTACTTTGTGGTTGGATGCAAGGAGAATGACTCAACTCAGAGTTGTCCCCCTGCTTAAAAATATAAGCAATTTAAACTACCTAATAACTGACCAGTGTTAAAGTTAATATGGCTATAACAGTCACGTTCCATGAGGCTGTTTGTTAAGAGTCTGCTGAGCACATCACCATAAACAGACAGGGAGCAGCAATGGCTGATTTGACTGTTAAGGTCACAGTAAAAGACAATGCACACAGGCTGTTAGACGCTTCCTGTGTTAAAAAAAAATACGGCCATCTTATTTCCATGAAACAACATGCCCCAGGAGCTTTGGTGGCAACCTGCATCGATTTTTTATTTTAATCTGCAACAATCTTCATAAAAAAAAAAGGCAAAAAAAAAATAATTCCGGGCGATTTATTCCTCTCCAAATTAGTTTTTCTCTTAAGAATAATTATTTTGTTAAATACATACAGTACAAAAGGATCACTTGGCAAGTTTTTCTAGAAGATATGTTGTCCTGTACGGTTAGCAGCACAATGAAGTAATTTTCATGTAATCAGTATTTCATCTTATGTTCTTATGGTGAACTGTGTCACCTGCTGGTATTGATGGATACACTAACCACATTTGGATAAATTGGAAAAACCTGTTTTGTTTTGGCGGTTCAGTGGAGCAGTGGGTAGCACTGCTGCCTTACAGCAAGAAGGTTCTGGGTTTGATTCCTCGCGTGGGGTCTTTCTTCATGGAGTTTGCTTGATCCATGGGTTCTCTCCGGGTACTCCGCCTTCCTCCCATTATCCAAAAAACGCGACCGTTAGGTTAATGGGCTTCTCTAAATTCTCCTTTAGAGAAGCGTGAGTGGTGGTTTTTCTCTGTGTTGCCCTGCGATGGACTGGCGACCTGTCCACGGTGTACCCCGCCTCTCGCCTGTAGACAGCTGGAGGGTGCACCAGCACCCTTCACGACCCCGTTTGGGATAAGCGTGAAAATGGATGGATGTTTTATTTCGGCTGATTTTTCTGTGACACTTCCAATGTGTGTTGAAGGCATAGTGTCCTGCATTCCCTCAAATAGTCAGAATAAAGCGGTATTTGCTATTCAAAGTTTATTCATTCTGTGGTATTTTATTGCAGAACATGTTTTCTGCATTATTTGTAGAATTTAGAGCGCACATCCAGCTATTGCAACAAGGTAGAACCGTATAGCAGTTCACCTGGATAAAAAAATATATGTATATAGAGGAAACTAAGAAAACGTTTGTTTCGTTCACAAATAGATAAAGTATGTTCCAAACCCCAACTGAATAATGTGGAATATAAATTAATACTGTTGGGGTTTCCTATGCGGTTTTAAATGTAGTTGTCACAGTATGCTTTTAAGATGCCCCAAGAAACTATGCATTTTAGCCTGGAGATAAACATAATGGGTAAGGGCAAGTCAAATAAAATCACAAATTTGTATAAAAAGCTATGAAAGACAGGGCAACATGCTAACAGCCACTTGACAGTAAGACGTTTTGCTTTCACGAGAAATATTGTTTTGTTCTCATACTGTCTACCCCCTCTGATAAACGCTGAGCAGTTGACAATAGGAAGCCAAGTCAGTCAGTTTTAATGAGTCATCTTTACTCTTTCTCCCTTATTGTCCCACTCTCCCTTTTTCTTCTTTTACTAATCCATATGAGGCACATAAGAGTTTTTTATTTTATGTCTTGGTACTTCATGCACACTGTTTCTCCATATTCTGTATGCTGATATTGAATTAGAGACCAGGGGGATAGCTGTGGTTTTTAAATGAACACTAAGAGGCTCCACCCTTTCAGAGAGGGCTCCGGCTCCACCGTAAATCTCCACCAACAGACATCAACAAAAATCCTAGACTGTTATGACGCAATCTTCGGTTTATTGCATAATTACTAAGGCTAATATATGAAAAACGATCATGCAAGCATATGGCAGGGTCCTAATTACATCTAAAGGACTGATAAATAACGGAGATGATGTGGGACGGTAATACAACCGCTGCCTCTCATAATGGAAATTGTTTTCCTGTGGGAAAATATGAAGCACCTCTTATGTGAAACCTACTTCTCTTCAGAAGGACATACAGCTGAGAGAAAGAGGATAGAAATAATGGAGAGAAAAAAAAATCATCTACTATTCAATAAGGCACCCTAACTAAAAAAAAATCCCTTTTACCATAGATTGAAAGCTGTGGCACACTGCTCTTTTTGACCTTTTTCATTTCAGTTTCAAAATATGTATTTATAAGTTGTAATATATAGGCCTACTACTAGAAGCCTCGACATATTATATCAGGAAAAATTGGACAATAGACATGGATTCCCTGAATATGTAGCCATCTTTTGACATCAGCACATGCATTACTGACAGTCTAATGTGGTTAGCACAGTATCTACAATATCAAATAAGGTATCCAAAGAAAGGGTTCCTCCTATATCGTAGAGTTCTATTTATTGATAAAGATGCAGTCGGACCAGTAGGAGATTTTAACGAAATAGCTTAAAATACTAAATACATTTTTGTTATAGTTACATTACTGTAAGACATTTTTTTTACTAATAAAGAACCAATGAAAAAGGGATCTTTATTTTAAAATTCTGCCTGTTTACTATTTAGTATCCTGTTTTCCTCGTCTTTCAGTACTAATATTTTACAAACTCACATATTACTATAAAGGAAATCATTTGCTTTTGTACATTGGATATGAAATCGAAAAGATTGTAAGAAATAATAAAAACATAAGCATTTGTATGCCTGATCTTAGTGTTTGTATACACTAACTACACTATCAACACCTAAAAATACGTAGCTTGAGAAGCTTTAGAAATAGCTGCAATTGCTACTTAACAGGATAACCGAATTAAGCTGAAAAGGTAACAGCTTTTAGATAATTTTCTATAGTAAAATACGTTCTAGTCTGGGATTCAACATTTTCTTTGAACCTGAGCTACCCTAAAAATCCTGTTTGACATTTTTAATCTTTTTGATTTGGAATTTGTAATTTGTGTTTATTTAACATTTTCCAAAAATTTTATACAATGCCAATAAAATATTGTATACAATTAAAATTGGTATAATGCAGTATGCGTCTCCAGTAGGTGTGATTGAAGGATAAATCATTTCCCCCATCAAGCTTATAAAGAGGAGTTTGATCCACCATTATAAGTTTAGGAGGTCCGAATTTGTGGCTTTTTAAAAGTCTGTTATCTTCTGAATCTGGAAACCAGCCTCTGCCCAGACCACATATTAGTGTACCAAAAAAAAAAAAAAAAAAATGACATAATGATTTAGTTTTGGCCAATTGCAGGAAACAGCTTTGGGAACAATGGACAAAAGATGTTGATGAAGGGATAGCCTACAACTGAGAACGCTCTGTTTAAAGTTTTTAAGAGGCTTTAGATATTTTCTTTCTACTGAATTGTGCTATTCAAATAACCTTAACTTGCCTTGCTTTACTTTCCTACCTACAGTAACAATAAATGCATTTAACTTTTTCCGCTTTGCCCAGAGGCTGAAGCCAACTACTTATCCAAAAGGAACAGAGACCAAAGTGAATTTCTGCTTCTCATGGTTGCAAGGTTGTAATGGGACATAAGTGTAAACAGGAGTTGGAGAACAGTACTGGTGAGTGAAGGTTTTGATAATGACAAAGAGGCATTAGGACAAAAAAAGGAGCACACATAGAGGAACAGGCAGAGTAATGGAATACATGGCAGTGAAATAGAAGATGGAAGAATGACCACCAATGAGCTCTGATACTGAGTGAGGAGGGTAGTAGCAGCTGATGCAGAATGGAGGAAGGGGAAGTGAAGGGGAAAGACTAATTAAAACTAAGGGTGCAAAACTGATGCACAAACGAACTACTGAGGAAGGGCAAAATCCTTATACTGACCAAAGGAAACAAAAAATAATACACAGAACACGGAAATAAAAAAGATTAAGTCATGAACAAGCATGGCAAAACCTTACAAAATAATAACCACAGGGAAATAAATAGTGTATGGCCGGACTTTGAGATCATAATTTACTGATCAACGACAACCTGAATCGAAAGATTTAGGATCTTAATCATCCCATTATGATAGGGCTCTAGTTTCAAGCTTTTATGCCAATATCATTTTATGAACCTTTGAACCGTTGTACAGGTCAATAGTGATTTTGGTTCACAGATGAAAGTACAGGTCAGTGGTGGTGTGCCACCAATATTTCTTTTTGCGTGAACCTTTTCTGCAAACTAATGTGCAGAGTTTCATGTCACAATAACTTTACACCAGAGATGGTCAACTCCATGCCATGAAGGCCAGTGTGCTGGAACCACCAAGATTCTATGAAACTTGACCACATATGAAATCAATAATTCAGGCAGTTGACTGAGGTCTGTTCAAGCAAAGACACAGCAAGCAGATAGAGGATGCCAGCCTTTGAAAAGCAGGAGTTGTCCATTCCTGCTTTTAATTCTCAAATTCGAGGCAAAATGTTTTAAATGAATGCTATGAATTTTTTGCAATGTCTTACTCTTCTGTTAGAGATACAAATTAATATTTTCTGTTCTTTAAATGTGTTTTATCCAGTTGGTGCAATTCCTTTCTGTTTTAAGGGAAGCAAAGATTACCCACTACATTGCAAATGTATATATGATGACTGGTTAGGGTTTTATAAAAGGGTGTTTGCATGAACAACGAAACTAGAGATTGAGCTTGTTGTTATTTATTTCTATAATTAAACTAAAAAATAAGAAGCAGCTTCCATTTTCTCTATTTACTGGTTAAAATAGAAACATTATTTATGTTTTGTTAGTGCTACATTTTTGACCTTCTGACTGAACTGAATCACCTGGGATGTATTTCCTGTTTAGAGGGAACAAAATGTCTCTAGTCTATATCAATGTTGCCTTGGCAGCCACACAGTATTTCCTGTCTTGATATTGGTATTTAGACTTTAAACTAAAAGTAGAGATGAATGTTGTAAGCAGTTTCTCTTTCATATGTTCTGCAGCATGAAAAGCACTCTGACACTGTAACAGAGTAATGTGGAGCTCTATGACAACACAATGCATTTTCGATTCCAGGGTGGAGTTTTCCCAAGTCTCAAAAATGTCTTTCGACATTGCAAAGTAGGGTTTAACTTGAGCAATTGTTAGTTTCCTAAGGGATTACTGATTTCTCTAGTTTTCCATCCAACGAAACATCCATCATTTGTCAAAAACTGTTCAGCACTGTCCACTGTCTAGTAGATTCAATGTATCCTTAGGCTGAATGTGCCATTTTTTAACCCTTGGTGTACTTTACACCTCTATTTACAGTACATTTCAGAAAAATATTTTCTTGTTCTATGATACAAATTTTAACCATCATTTGAATGTGTCCCCCTTTTTTGAGATTCTTTAACTAAAAAGGAGACTACTCTCTTGTTTAGTCTTTGACAGAAATAATGTTTTATATTGCTAATACTGTTTCATTTTGCCATTTTTAACCTGCAACCCGCGGTGTCAGGCTAATCCACTCTTCTCAGGCAACTTTCAGAACAAATCTGGTATTCCTACAAATGAAGCTTAAGCGAAAATTCAATCTGGCAGACTATTTTCAGCTTCATCTGAACCACCTGCGATGTCCTTGTTTGGCTCCAGCCAATCAACTTGTGGGCCGCACCTTGCCTAAGCCAATCATCTGTCAAGATCCCTTTCATTTAGCACCCCACCTAGCTTCTCTCTCCCACAGGCAAGCAAACTTTCACCCACCTCCACCCCATCTCCTCCCTCTTTCTGAGACTGTTCTTAGCTCCATCCTCCCTCTGGCCTATTCCACCACCATTGTCCAGGCCGCAGGAGAAGATTAATCCTTTTCTAGATTGCTCATCCATGGCAATATTAATTTACAACCTCAAAGTCTTTTGCTTTGGCCCAAGCGCCAAAGTACTTATTTCATTTATGTCTTCATCTGCTTCTGTCTCCTTGAACCCCAGTTGGCCTCGGCAGATGGCCGCTCACACTGAGCCTGGTGCTGCTGGTTTCTTCCCGTTAAAAGGGAGTTTTCCTCTCCACTGTTGCTACATGCATGCTCAATGTGAGGGATTGCTGAGAGTCAATAAATGTTCGCAATCATCTGTTTTTTTCCCCCAGATAGAAAAAAACTGTATTAATAAACTGAATACTTTTCTAATCACAGCTTTTCTTTGTGCGAGTCTCTCCAGGTTGAGATTGAAACAGCAGCCGTTTGGTTTGGATTTCGATTGCTAAAGTAAAAAACTACTGTGGAGTTGGGAGTAGTTCAATATTAAATTTTTGATTGATGATTTAAGTTTTATGAATAATTAAAATTTGGTTATTTTCTTTTAGTAGCTGCTTTGAAACCTAAAAAAATAATATATATTTTGAGCCAAACAATGGCCTTTTTTAAAAGTTTGCAATTAAAAACAATAAGCTTAGCCTGCATGTATAAAAAAAAGGACTCTTTCCCTCCAGTCCACCTAGAAAAGACGTTCAGGCTTCAATTATTTCAGCATGAATATATTTCCAAAGGTAGCATTTCTGGTGTGTGTCTTGGAAAACAAGCATTTACATATTTTTCCTTAAAGCTGTTGCTAAACGAGTCTCTGGAAAACGATGGCCTCTGACAGCTGAAGAGGGTGTTAAGACCTAATGAAGAAATCTTTTTCAGGGGTTTAAGAAAGCGGTGTCTAACTACTGAGGTGTGCATGGACTTTTCGGTGGTTGCATCCTTGATCCTCTCATTCCCCTCTTCTAGTTGTTCACCTAAACGAACACTAATAAAAAATCTCATTCCTTGCTGTGTTCCACTGCTTATGCAAACCTTGTCCTTTATCGCCTCTCCTCTGCATCCGAACCCACTTCTGTTCCACCTCTCTTCCTCCATTCTTTCCGCACTGATGCCACCGTTGTTAACCATCTAGATGTGAATAATGTATGTCGTCTTCTGAGAGAAACAAGTCAGACAAGCATGAAGGGGCTGCATAGGTGGGGGAGCCCATCACTTAAGTTATTTTTCACTAATTATCTATTGCCCCTGGTGATTCTGCTGCATCGAAGTGAGAGCATACATGTATTTATAACATTTTATATTTGCCTGCCTACACACGAGCACACATATATGTAGATTTCTGCGAAGACGTCTTTTATAGAAGCACAGAGAAAAAGCTTCTGGCCTCCTGTGCTGCCTAATAGACCCAATTACCGCACAGTCCTGCCCCTGAGCTCCACAGAAGTCTAGGCTCAGATTGTTGATCTCAGTGTGTGTGTATGAATTCTACATCTTATTTGATGTTGTTGTTCTTTTTTTTTATTTTTATGTGTGCCTGGAACATTCTTCCTTTTCTCTCAGATAAAGACTGCCAGAAAACACAAGGCCATACAGATAGACCGTATTTCCTAGGCTGCATCATCTTTCCCAGAAAAACAACAGTGCACTCACAAAGAGCAAACAACACTCACACGAAAGCGCACAGACTGCACATGGTGTACCAGAGGACATGAGCACCAATCTGTGCACAAACCAAATTCTGAGAAGGGCCGCAATGAGCTTGACTCTTGATGTTTTGGCTGAAAGGTCTATCTTTGGAATAGTTTGGTAGCAGGTGTTGAAAATGACTGAAAAAGAAGTTGTTTCCAAGCAGGACAGTGAAGGTACAAAGAGAAATGCTTTAAAGTGCCACATATATTTTTATTGGGGTTGTGTGGAATGGATCTACACATCGCTGCATATAATATCAAAGTGAGAGTAGCACAAGTGTCATTGAATCTATTGCAAATACATTTTTGAAAAGTGTGACCTTAATACAGTTTTGTTGAGATTAACAACAGAATAGCGTCACATACCTTATAATTGTAGTGGCAGCCTAGTGGTTAGGGCATAGAACTTGGAATTTAGAGGTTCTGAGTTCAAGCCCCACTCTCACAGAAGGGTCCATGAGCAAAAGACCCTTAACCCCACACTGCTCCTGAGTGCTGCACAGTGGCAGCCCACTGCTCTCCAAGGGGATGGGTTAAATGCAGAGAGTTCTGTACTTGTGACAGTGTAACAAGTGACAATAAAAAGCTGGAAAAAGAAAAAAAAATACAGTCTAGGGATGATGACAAATCAGGCATAACAAGTGTTTTCCATTTAGTCATATTTTAATTTTCACCATTTTTGCATGCAAATAAACACCATCCAAAACAGTCGTCTACTACGTACCTGCCATGGTTTCCCCATACAAGATGGGTTAGCTTTTCTTGTATGGGGAAGTTTATCTCTGCAACAGAGCCTGGGGGGTTATCAAAATGTTGCCATATCGTCTTTTATTTCCTTTGAAAATGTGTACTGGTCTGATCAATCAAAATGTTTAAATTTTAGTAATTCATCTGGTGGAAAACATGAAATAAACAGGTGGCATTTAAAAAAAAGGCAACACATGTTATATATGCTGAATATTGTGGATTCCTTGTTCACAAGATACTTCTATATAACAGTTCATTAGAAAGGAGAAAACGTAATATGCTGTTTTAAGATGGTAGAGAGATAGTGGCATTCCAAAGGGTTTTAAACTTTGTTTGCTCCAAGTTCCTTAGATACATCATACTGTTAGCTGCAAGTACTGTAGAAGAGGAAATACACCTATGTAAAGCCAAAATACAAGCAACTAGTACTTTTGAAATTACCTGTTTAAAAAACATACATAGAGAAGAGTTACACACCAAGTAGCCTTATGAGAAAATGTGAAAAAATGTTATAGACTGAATCTTTTTTGTTCTACACAGTTTGTCAGATGACTACTACTCTTAATTTCAGTCACAGGACACTGATAAGCATGATGGCTCAAGCATCATGCTGAGGGGATTTGACACTTATTACTTATTATTAGGTCTATTTATTATACACAATATCAGGGATTTTAAATCAGTTTGAATAAATCATAGCAAGTCAATTGGTTTTCTTTGAAATAAGAAAAGTCATTGATACAGATGTTCCACTGTATTGATCCTCCAATCAGCTATGACAAGCTTACCGGATCCTGCACATTGGAAGGCATTGCAAGATGCGGTCCGCACCATGCTGTACTATGACAATGAATTGTTTAGGCTGATGTGTGACATTAGCTTTACATCACACTTTGCATGATGAAAGAGCGTAAGCTTTCTGATATTTGCCATATCCATGACTATTAGTTGTCCTGTGGAAATATTCTTCTATGTGAGCTGTGCACCTCTGCAGCTACAACTGGATTATTTTGGAATGACCAGGATAAAAGTGAACTAAATGAATATTCCCATCACAAGGGCTGAAATAAATCATCAGAGCTATCATCGTACATTAATCATTAAAGTTAAGCATCAACTAATTTAGCAATCACTTTATCATTAACTGGAGTGTAAAGATTCTTAACACATTCTGATAGGTGAAGGGAAACCCACTAATAGCAGTAATTATGCCAAAATTGTAAAAGCATTAAAAAATTTAGCATCCAAGATAAAAAAAATGTTTTGTCCATCAATATACTGTATCCAGAACTCCTACAGTGTCACAGTTTAAGCTTGACCTGGTTTAAATATATTTAAACAATCTCTAAGGAATCTTTTGGCATCCATTTATTAATCGATTAATTAAAAAAAGAAAAATTATTGTCTGATTAGTGTTATTATTATAGCAAAACAATCATTAGCTTTTATTGCAGCAATCGGCAGTAGAATGAGCAGTTATTGTCTATTTTGGTTTGATGAAACTGAAAATTAATATTTTAGAGAGTAACAGATTTTTGTTGCTTTACAAGTACCAATTAAGAGCAAAACATATACTTTTAAAAATATGTATATTTCTACAGATTCTTTCAGCACCTGTGACTCTTGCTTTGCAGCTTCTCCAGAGTTAGTTCCTTTTTCTCTGTTAAATGCCTTAAAAAAACTGATGCATTCAAAGAGCAGCTTTTTTTTAAACAAAGAAACTGAATAAATGGATTCTACGTATTTACGATTGGTCGCCCTGGATTATATTTAGGCGCATCAGACCTTTAAGATTCTTTGTAAAAAAGTCTACAGACATGCATCATTTTCCATCCACTTCATTAACATGCACCACTGTCACGAGGCATCAATAAGATGCTTTGACATTTCTTTTTACAAAACAAAGGGATGAAATATTGCAAAAAGCATAAATGGTTTTGCAAGGTTGTGCACTATGTATGGTAAAAAGAAACCCAATGATATGGAAACAGTGGAATTTCATTATTCTTTCCTTTAAACCAGGGCCGTGTCGCGTAAGCAGCAGTCTGAGCAGAGATGCCCAGACATCCTGATCCACACACACCTACTCCAGCTGCTCTGGGGGGACCCCAAGGCAACACCAGGCCAGCTCAGAGATATAGTCCCTTCTCCTCCCAATAGGACATGCCTGGAACACCTCCTGAGGGAGGCGACCAAGAGGCATCCGAGACAGATGCCCAAGCCTCCTCAGCGATGCCCAAGCCTCCTCAGCTAGCTTCTTTTGACGTGGAGGAGCAACGACTCTACCTTGAGCTCCTCACCCGATCTTGAAGGGTGCGCCCAGCCACCCTGCGAAGGAATCTCATTTCGGCCGCCAAGCATTCGCGACCTTGTCCTTTTGGTCATTACCCAGATCTCATGACCGTAGGTGAGGGTGGGAAAGTAGATTGATCAGAAACTCGAGAGCTTTAAAAAAAAAAAAAAGTGGAATTTTATAGACAAAAATATCAGATATATTCTAGATATAAAACAGTCTTTCTGCATCCCCAAAACTGAGCTACCAATTTCCCCTCATCCCTGGCATTTGACAGAGAAATGCTAACCGTATCAACAAGCTATCATTGCACAAAAAAGCTTCCCTCACTACCCTGCCAGCGAGAACAGAGATGGACCATTACAGTCTTTGATATCCTAACACTTAAGAGGTCATTATGAGGCGTATTGCACGTGTACACACACAAGCGTGCTCGCATAAACACCAAACAGGCGCCCCCACAAGCAGCAGCGGCTTTGTGAACCGTCTGGTTCTCATGTTTGAGTGGGTTATGGCTATTCACACAATCTGGATGGGGCCATTATTCACATGGCACCCCACGTTCACTACATATTATAGCTATCTGTCTCTATTGTGAAAAATGACAGGGCCTTCAGTTCAGTGAGCTTGAATACCCCCCCCCCTCTTCCATCCCACAGCCCTCTTACTTTCTCCCTTCTCTCCTCGCTCTTGTCTCCAGGTCGAGGACATCCTGCTGCCAATGAGATGTGATTCTCTGCCTTTTCATTTCGCTCCAACAAAAGAAAATACACACTAACCGGTAAGAATTTGCATTCCCATAACTGTGTGGGGAAAGAAATACATCTTATCTGGTTGTATAATAATTTTAAACATATTTACCAAGGTACACTGGTCAGGTCAAAATGCATTCCTATTTGCAACAGCCATATTTAGGCCTAAAGGGAAAGCCAAGCAAATGCACACACACAGCTGGTGTGGTGGGTTTTTTTGTGTGCATACTCTACAGTCTGCGTTATGCTTTTTTAGAACCCAAATGTGGCTTTCCCTAGGGACCTCAGGGTTCCATCTGTGCCAGGAAGTGCTCTAATGGGCCCCAACAAATGTGTCCTCTGAAAGTTCTAATCCAATGTGATTCGGCAAATCTTCAAATATAGGAAATAAGGCACGTGGTTTTCCATGAAGGGAACAAAGGCGGAAAAGAGCAAAGAAGCCACATTGGAATGACAGGAGCTAACAGAGTTCTAATTGCAATCAGCCTGCTGCTCATTGAAAGCATCAGCAGGAGTTTAACCACAAAGGCAGACCTTCATCTGCCCATGAAGCCATTCACCACAACTTATTTACAGTGTATTTACAAGCTGAGCAAGACCTGTAAAATGTCGAATTTACGAGCTTCCGTTTAATTAGGAATACTGTCTCCCAGAGTTGGCTGATGAATTGCACATTCAGTTTATTGGCAATGGTGGGGGGCACAGTTGTTTGATATTGACACACTTGCCAGAGAGCTGCAGTTGACGTACTTTTTACACCGAGAGGAGAAATATATTGCATCTTTGCCGTATAAAAACCCAGAGGTCATGTTTTCATGCAAGATCCTATTCTGTATTGATTGAACTGGCAGAGATAATGTAAAAGCGCGGCGCTTACCCTTTCTCCTGCTGTGTGGTTTTGCATTTTTCTTCACTAGAAGTTTTATTTTGTTTGTTGAATTATCAAACATGTTCCGCCACCACCAAATTGAATGAATGTTATGAACATGGTACCCAAGAGATAGGCGTTTCCTTTTTTAATTTTAGTTTTTATCTGTTGTGGTGGAAATTGTAATGCATACCTTCTGATATGATACCTGGTAGGCCTACCATGAAAAATACTTCTACATCTCAAATGGTATTTCTTTGCAGCTATCAGAAATCAAATAATGTACAATGACAAATAGATTTACTAAAAATTGTGTTTTTCTTGATTAGCCTCATCTAAATGTTTCAGAAAATCAAATTCATTTTAATATTAGACAAAGAGACAAGTAAAAATGTTTTTTTTTTTGGATAATTTAAAAACATCAATTTTATTTTAGCTGGTGTTTGAGCATGAATGGTTTGTTTTAGGTCATTCCACACCATTATTAAGAGATGTAGGTCCAGACTGTGAATGCAATTTCGGTCTCTTTTTTTTGCATTTTTTTTCCCCCATTAATTCAAAAACAGATCTTTTTGGGTGTGTTTTGTATATTCTACCGCTGCGTAAGCTAAGTGTTAACATTAGATTCTGATTTTGTCAGGTTGATGGAGGCTTTGAGGACCCAAATGCAGTGATGGGTAGGCAGAGAGAGTTTGCTGATTTAATTAGGACTCACAGGCAACTGAGGCAAAAATCTAGGAACATACAAAAAAAAAAAAACTGAAAACCAAAATAAATCCAATAGGCTTTAGGGAAAATACAGGTGGAAGCAAGAGACAAGGAAGGAACTAAACAACAACAGGAAACCAGCACTGAGTGGAGGCTCTGCTGCTCTTTAAAGACCAGCACTCTGATGAGACTGATGAGCTACACCTGGGTAGATTATCCAGGTGCTCCACAAAGATCCTTTCTGGATGAGATGCATAACTCGTCAGCTTTATGGACATGGGTTTTCTGTAAGGAACAGAATTCATAGTTTCATCACACCACTGCTACGATATGATCTTTTTCTAAACTACTGCTGTCACCATATATATATTAGGGATGGGACGATTTATGAAAACCGTCCGAACCGTTCGGTTCGACTGTCTCGGTTCGGTTCGCGTGTGTTTCGTTCCGTTCATGCGCTGCTCCTTTTTCTCATAGGCGAAGCGTTTACACTCCAGAGAGAAGGTGGCGGTACTGCGACCAAAGCCAACTACCAGTAGTAAACAAGAAGAAGAAGAAGCGAAGCAGCTTAGCCGGGTGTAGCAGGGGAAAAAATCAGTTGTTGTGGAGAATTGTGTCGGAATGGCGAGTGGGAAAGAACAGGAGTTGGAAGACGCGCCAGCAGCACTTTATAGGTCTGCTGTATGGGACCGCTTTGCATTTAGAGTGACCTACGATGACGGCGGAAAGAAAGTTGTGGATAAAAGTGCAACAGTGTGCAAGCATTGTTTATGCTTACAGAAACATGACCAACATGTCATGCTAACCCCGAAATCCCTCATACTCCGTCAGCAACCCCCCGCTCCGCCCCGCTGCGCTCCAGACCGCCTGCACAAAGCAAAGCCTACAGCCCCCACTGTGGCTCCCGTCCGCTCCCCTCTGAGTCCCTTGGAGATGGTAGAGAGCATGCGTGAGATGATTAAATTCAAAGCAGCAAAACATACGGAAATGATTCAGGGTTTCCGCGGATCATTTAAAATAATTACAATCCATTATTTTTTGGAGGATTTTTTCATTAATTTCATAAATTTTTATGGGATTTCGGTTTAACAATCAACATGTATCGAACTGAACCGAAAACCGTGACCAGAAACCGTGAATCGAACCGAACCGTGGATTTTGTGAACCGTTCCACCCCTATTATATATATATATATATATATATATATATATATATATATATATATATATATATATATATATATATAATAATAATAATATATATATATATATATATTAGGGCTGTCAGTTTTAAAGCGTTATTAACGCGTTAACTGCGTTAGACTATAACGCCGACATTTTTTTTAACGCACGTTAATTGCGCATCAAAACAAATGCACAGTGCGCTTTTGTTCTTTATTTTTCCGCAGCGCTCGCTGTACTGTTTGTTTTACCCTCGGCGCTTTCCGTAGCTTCAGGAACGCTAAGTTTTGGGAGAGACCGCAGCATAACAGACCCTTGCTTTGAATGAGCAAAAATGGCCAGCAGACAAGGTATCCTGAATGATAAGTTTCATTTTAAAGCTACAGTGTGTAATTTTCAGCGACATCTAGCGGTCAGACTGCAGACCGCAGCAACATGAACATCTCCCCCCCACCGCTTCTCCCCCCCAACAGTACGGCGAGCGTTACGGGACAAAATTTCTTCCACGACGTCCGCATCACCTACCCTCTCAAGTGATGAGGTTTGTTTACATAGATAATTTTACAGATAGTATTTCATTAGTCTGAGTAGGGTATAGATTTCATGTAGACTTAAGATAATAAATATACCCGTTATTTTTTCTACATCGTTGTGACGTTTTGGTGAGCTGCTTTGCATGGTGATATAAACAGACTACTAATTGTAGTCATTAGTTTAACAGCGAGATTGTGTTCGCTGGAAGAATATATATTCCCCGTTTACAGAGTCCAAGTCATTTTGGTGGCACGGGGGTTACAACGCGAGGAAGAGGGAGAGGACGAGGGCGAAGGCAGGGAGGCCGTGCAGCTAGGGCCAGGCGAGAGAGGGGTGCCAGCGGGGTGAGAGCAGAGGAGGAAACGCTTGAAGATCTCCAAAGGAGCCGGAGAGAAGTAACCGAGGTATATATCCAGAAAATTATTTTACAGAAAATTACTGAATCATTACCTATGAAACGTCAGGGACGTTGCTGAATAAGTATACTGGAGAGGAACAGCATCATCACGCCGCAGCATGTTATTGTTTTAGACAGGTCTTAGCATCCTGTACTCCAAAAACTGCAGTGATATTAGACAATTGTGTGTGCAGGATTAATTACCTGTCCAAGAGAAAACTGGCAACTTGAGCGTCACTTTGAAAACCTTTTTCCTCCATCAGTGACTTCCATCGTGTAAATGCCGTGCCAATGTTGATCCGTGTTTTTTGTCGTTTCTTGTCACGCTTGCGTTTATTCTCGTCGTGTTTCCGCTTCTTAGATGACGGGGGTTCGGTGTCCGCCGCTTTTCGTTGTGATACAGAGTAGGCATGATCCTCCATTCGTCTGATGTTTGGCCACACAGTGCCAAACAGTTTGCAAAGTCACTCACGCCTGCCGCCTTTGTTCACCTTTCTTGTTACTGATGCGCAGTATACCTGCTTCTTCTTCTTCTTTGGTTTCAGGCAGACTAAACGCTTCTCAGGCATAATACTGCCATCTACTGTTCAGTACCGTCTCAGTTCATCTCTCTCAACTTGCCGTAGTTATTTTTGAGCGTCATGGGAGATCTCGCAATCGCTAGTTTGTTGCCTCTGCGCTTGCCGTAGCGCAAAGATGTCAGCCTCCATGGCTGCGAGACCCGCTCCTATGTAATTATAAATAACGAATTCTAAGGCAGCGCAAATATTATGGTTAAAAGGCTGAGCTCATAGGTGATGATAAATAACATAGTTATGTATAATATATTAAATTTCTGACTTTATATGCCTGTAATTATTACACACTGTAGCTTTAAAGTTATCCCAGAAGGCTGTCTTGACAAAACCTGAGTCCTATGTCTATGTTGTCCAGAAGAAACGAGCGTCTCACTGGCTTAGTGCCAACAAGACAAAGAAGGTAGTAGGCAGCACACTGCTGAAAAAGGTTCACCTATTCATGCTGTAGGTAAAGCCTCTGATCTAAAATTACTTTGCAACTCTCTTCAAACTGATATATAAGATATGTTCTTTCTCATCGCATCTATTTTAGTTAAGGGTATAATGATTTGCTTTGTAAGGTCAGGTTAGCTTCCTTCATGTCAGAAATGTTCAGCTTGTTTATACATGTACAGTAGTAGCCATTTAAACTTTCCCAACTTTCCTTGATGGGCCCTTGGCTGGTCCCCTACAGATCCTTTTTAATCATCAGTCTTTGTACTAAAATGTTCTGTCTGTCACGATTGGTGGACATTAAGATCTAAAGAGAAGCTTCATCTCCTGGTCAGACCGTTTAATTCAGTGAGAGGGTGGAGTCAGAGTAAAAACAATGCATGCCCAGGAGAACGCCAGTGGAATTTGGAGGGGAGCTGCAGGGAAGTGGGCTGCCATTCAGCTGGTGTTTTACTGGGAAGGGCCATTTTGAATGGCTAATACTGTAGATATTTCTTATATTTTAATGAGTTTGATTAGCTAAAATATTCAAATGTATCTAAACAAATAGAAAAAATATATATTTGGGTGCTGACATATTATTTTTTTATCATTACTTTTTCAACAAGGGATGGGAATACTTTTGCAAGTCACTGTACGTGACTTCATTTGTCCATTTACATGCACGTCCTGTCCAGGATTTCTCACCCAGTCCGCCATCCTTCCTCTGCTCTCATATGACTCGGAATGCTTGCTTTGAAAGCTAACTTTGTGATATCAAGGCGGCATTTTATCTTTATTTCACTGAAACAATGAGCTAAAAGAATGAACAGCAGGAAATGGGATATGTCATTCTTTGCGTATATCCCTGGGAGAAACAGGTGTTTCCTGCTCCGCATGCACAAACACACAACCTTCATTTACTTCATTACCAATGAGAGTCCAGACTGAAATACAATATGTGCCATCCGGACGATAAGTAAGTCCATAAAGCAGTATCACACAAGTAGATAAGAAACTAAACACTTAGAAAACTCACAACGTTTCAAGTTCTTCACCTGTTATGGCCACAAGTTTCAAAATATTTTGATGAGATACTATGGACTAAGCTCATAGGTAATGATCATTAAAAGGTTTTGATCTAAATATCCCATTTTGAGGAAAGATCCTAATCGGGTCATGGCTAAATTTATTCAGTTTCTCATAAATCAACCTGTGAAGCCATGGACTACCATTAATACCCCATTCTTGGTGCAGCCCCTGATGAGTGTAGGCTTATTGTTGTAAAACATGACCTTTGCCTTGAGTTGAGAGGCCTTTGTTCTTAGACAATGGAGCCCATATTGTAAACACTGCCAGTCAATGCCATCCGCACAGCTGCCACAGAATGGCTGCAGATTGTCCAGGGTCCAAGTTGAAGGCTTTGAGGCAGCCACTTGTGGCATGTGTGTTTTCTGTGCTGGCGTATTTTTCTCTGTGTTGTTTGTGCCTGTAAGACTGAGGCCTGTTTCTGAGAGTTGACAGATGGACCTGTGCAATTAGACTCAGCCTGGCTGTGTGCAGAAATGCACACAAACAGACGTGTGCAAACCACACGAACCCTGAGCCGGACAGGATGCAGATTTCCCTGAAACTCAAGATCCGACACAGAGCGTGATGGAGACAGTGATCTGAGACATTGATCTGTGTGTCTCTTTATGTATATAGCTATTGGAGGAAAATGATGAATCAGTTTTTAGAACAATATGTGCTTAGCTAAAAAAATGAGACAATTTTCTGTGCAGATTTAATGGAATAAAATTTTGTCTATTCATTTCTGTAAGAGTAATATTAGCTAAATTTTGATTTAATTACATTAACAAATATGACATTTAACAGAAAAAGAGTTTTCTTTCAGACATAAATGTAGTCTTCTTCATCCATCAGATCATACTCTGGTACAATATGTTGTAAATGCTGATTGATAACATTTATAAAAATAAGATACATGAAAATTGACTATTTAAACACAACCCTCCTGCCTGTGGAACATATGGTTCTATTTAATCATCTTTTTTTATGGTACAATATCAACCACACTCTGCATTGCCTTGTAAAATTATTCTTACTTTTCTTGCCTTCATATATATATAACTTTCAGCAATATTCAAATCTGCCGTTCCTTTGGCAATAAAAGTTAAGATCAGTCAGATTGGCTTCATGTGGATCTGGATTCCACTGTTTTCATCTTTCTAATAACACTGATCAACTTCCCCGTGTCTAATAAAGTAATCCACCCCAGTGCATTATGCTGCCATCATTATGTAGAGTAAGTTGTAGCTGATTAGTTTTTTCTTGTGTGTACGCAAAGCGTTTTCTTCAACATGTCCTGTACAAGACTTTTGTGACGTAGCTTTTTTGCCACTTTTTTGCAACTCCAACAAAAGCTGTTTAAGGTATGAGAGTAAATTACAAATGGACCCAAGTTTGACCACATTCTCTGTTCCTGGTGGTAAAATACATCCAAAAGCACGATGGTTTCACCATTCTTCTAAATGGTGTAGGTGGAATCCATCTACTTATTAATGCAGGTTACTTGTGCAGGTAAGAGTAAAAATAAATTGAGGGAATTATGAATTTTAGATATGCATTTGTGAAAAAAATGAAAAAAATAAAAAGTTCCTACTTTGTCTTGATCTATCATATATAATCCCGCTTAAAAAAAAAAAAAAGAGTTGATATTTCTATACTAATATGCAAACAAATGCAACCAAAGAAGACAACAATTCTGAATTGAGCTGTAATTGGGATGTTTTGACCTTTGGTAACAGATCAGCCCAGAGGTGATGAGATTTGAGTGGAAAGGTCATGTTTTAAGATCTTTGTTGTATTGCAGCTGTGAAAATCTTGGTGGTTAAATCCTACAAGTACCAAGAGAACCGATGCCTCTGAGCAGTTAACCTTTAACTTTTCCAGTGGTGGGGCTCTGTGCCCAGCTGTGCGACTCAGTGCAACTGTACTGCACGGTTCCCAGGTGTGACAGTGGGAATGTGTAAATCTATTCTGTCTTTCTCTTTTTAGCTGCTTTCCCTTATTCATTCATGCAAAACTGAATTTGCTTTGTCACTTCTTGGTTAAATGAAGCTTATGCTTTGATATGTTTCATTCTCAAATATAATTCCAGGAATAAATGTCAAGAGCTTCCCAGCAGAACAATACTCTTTGTCCCACTTTTGCCATGATTTGGTTTTTGTCTTGTTGACTGATCTGCAGATGTGTGTCGATCCCCCATGTACTCTTTCTTTCCTCCTAAGATTGGTACAGAGCAGCAGGGGAGCATGCACACACTCAGACGCACACCAAATCCACACACATACAGCCGGATTTGAATTTCTTTATAAACACGTACGCTACACACTTACAAATACAATGCATTGGCACCTAAGTGCATTGGCACAACCTCCAGGATGCGCACACATGCATCCACGCATCAACTGGGAATAGCCTACAGAGATTCTCTTTGTCAACAAGTTGGAAAAAGCAGCTATTCAGGGCCACACCATATTCCACATAGGATTAGCCGCCTTATTTGTGTGAACTGCCTTTATTAAAGAAAACAAGTCCTAGCAGTCAGTCTTACTTTTTATTATGTGCATTTTCCTATTTGTGGTGTTTTATTTGTGAAATGGTGCTAATTGTGCAAAGTATTTTGTGAATGTAGATTTTTTAAGAGCTCAGAGCAACGATGTGCAGATGCTCTCACAGATGTTTTCCCTCTATGTAGCTGTTTACCAGTTCAATTATCGTTATTGTACACAATAGAGATTTGTTAATATATTAAAGAGCTCTCGACATAAATTCCATAGAAAAGTAGGAGCTAGTCTAACTGGAAGAGTCAGGTTTGTATGTACATCTTGGTCAGAGTTGGCAGATGTTTTGTAAATAGGGAAAACATACTGTTCGTTGCAAAATGATTAATTATAAGAGGCTTAAATACAGATTTTTTTATTTAAATGATTTACAAACAGCTAACGGTTGTGTTTTTCTTTAATGTACCTTATGAAAATATTCACATTCCTTGAGATTCAATATATCAATATATATTGATATATCAATATATATTCAATATATATATATTGTGCTTAGACTCAATTTACATCTTATTATAAGATAAAATGGAGCATAAATCATAAAAATAAATTATATGACACTCACCAGAAATGCTGATTATTTATAAACAAAATCCATCCTTCTGATTTTGCAGACCGTCTTAGTATAGTCTTCGTATCACCATTTAATATCAGTCAAAACTTTTGATAAAAGCAAGTCTAAAATGCAGATTGTTAATTGCTTAATTTGGCTGTAAACTTTTTGCTCTAACTGGCCAATCAGAGGACAGAAAAATTTTGCAGTTATGCTGGGCCCTCTAGCTGGCCATGTTTGGGGTAAATTTGAAGTCTGATTGGTTGAAGAACACGTTCGTATTCCCTGGGCAGATTTGATTGACATAGCAACACAAAGATGTGGAAATCTGATTGGCAAAAAAATATAGCAACCACATAATGGTAATGGAAGCAACGTGGACACAAGAAATACTACAAAATTAAGAGAATGGATTGTTTGGAATAAATTAATACAATTGGAAAGAAAAAAATTACAGCTAAGGTTGTGAATGAAGGTTAGTGTTTCAGATTGATTTTAGGCCAGCAGTGAAGGCCTTGAATGCCCTCACAGCCCACCACGGGATACACTCTGTTTTTGTCATTTTGTAATCTTTGAAACACCGGAAGCTGAAAATAGCAAATATCTCCTTTAAAAAAAAAATACATTAAAGCTTTCCATTGTTGAGGTTTTAAAGTTAAATCAATATCATTTATGGCAGAGATCTTCAACGGGGGTCTGTGACCCCCAGGGGGTCCTCAGAGGTACTGCATGGGGGTTGCGAAAGCTTTGGTTGATTAGTTTTTTTTTATATTCCCCCCTACACTTTTTTCCACTAATCTAAATGTCTTTAAATCCACATTAACTTGAATTCAACAGACTGTAGTAAACAGATAAATGGAGGCAGAAGATGTCTTTCAGTCATCAATGCACACATTCAGCGACACACAGGAGCTCTTTCAAGCTGGGCACCGTTTCTTTCACAACACCTGTCCCATCAACCAGGAATCAGAAATACTTTAATAATCCCAGGGAGGGATTACTTTAGTTACATCACTCCATCTGTAATAGAGTGACTATAGAACCAGTTTGATAGAACACTATTCCATAGAAAATGTATAATAAGGGGGTCCCAGCTCCATCTCGCCATCAGTATAAGGGTCCTTGGCCTGAGAAAGGTTGAAGACCCCTGATTTATGGCATCATAAATTTAAACAAATCCATTGTGGTCGTCATCTTACTGTGATGCTATCAGAAAAGCACTGAGAGTGACGCATTGCTAAGTCCCACCTGCTTCGGTGTGACTGACCCCAGCCAGATCTACCTGGGGTCAATGGTGATTTAGAATAACTGATAAGAACAATAATAATTGAACATCTTTGATCAAATAATGGAGAAATTCACTTTAGCTTCTCAACCCATCCCCTTTGGGAGCAGTGGGCTGCCACTGTGCGGCACCTGGGGACGATCAGGGGTTAAGTGTCTTGCTCAGGGACCCAGAGTGAAGACTGTGGGAATCGAACCGGGTACTTGTAAACTTCTCAGAGCGTAAGCACATTGCTTTAACCACTAGGCCATCACTCCCCTTATTATCTCTAATTTATCAGATTAAATCACACCTGGCTGTGCCAGGCTACTAATTACAGCTGTAGATATGATGAAGTAGGTCTTTTCCCACATCTAGAGACCCGTTCTTTTTTTGCTTTTTCTTCCATGCAGAATAGCCGAAGTAAAGTCAAGTTGGATGGAAAGCATCGAATTTAAAGCATTTTCATAGATTCTGTATTGGATTTAATCAGCAAATTGACTTAACCATTCCCTCACAAGCATTTTTCTATGGCTGTATGTATAGGTTCATTTTCCTGCTTGAAGGCACATGTCTATCCCATCCTGCAGTCTTTTCTAACCTAACAGGTTTGGTTCTTGTATTGCCATGCATTTACGTCCTTTTATCCTCCCACAATTTTGAACCAATCTTTGTCTCTTTTGATGACCAGCTTTAGCACAACATGATATTGCAATCACCCAGTTTTAGAGTGGGCATAATGTGCATAAAAGCTCAACTTTCCTGTCAAATGAACAGATAACCTTTATCCATGTGTTTGCTGTGTCCTATACATGGCCTATGTGAAACTATATACTGTACTTCGAGCTTGGTCCAGAAGTATTGGCTTCTTCCTGGCAGTTTTCCAGATATACCAGATTTATAGAGTTTATGTCTGGTAGTTCTCCTGTGGAAAATATGTTTTCACCCTGCAGCATGTCTAAGCTGCTTTGCTCAGCTTAACTTTTTTTCTGGACTTTCCAGGTTAGTTGTACAGCCAGGTCTTGGTAGATTTGTCTAGTGCCACTTTTCAGATGATGGCTTAACAAGACTCATTAAAATGTTTAAAGCTTAGAATATTGTTCATAACCTAAAGCTGCTTTAAACCTCTCTGGGACTTTCTCCCTGACCTTCCTGCTGTTTCTTGGCTTTCATAATGCCTCTTAGGCCTTCCCAAAACAGCTGGATTTCTACTGAGATTACTTTGCTAATTAGTTTGCTAATTTACTGTACTAATTCAAAGCACTTGGTTGCAATGGATGTAATTTAGGAATATCGATTATAAAGAAGTAAAATGACAGACAGACCTTTTAGATATTCATTGGCATGAAAAGTAATCTGTGGTGTGAATGATTTACAGTTGTCTCTTTAAGAGATTCTTCCAAATGAGGAAAACTTTTTTTTCAGCAATAAACTATACCTCATTTTCTTCCACTTCACATTGATTGACTTTGGAGATGGTCTATCACATAAAATCTCAAAGAAACACATTGAGGTTTGTTGTTGCAATTATGTCAAAAATGAAAAATCCAAGTAGTGATAATACATTTCAAGGGACTGCAGATGATCAATAAACAATTATAATTTAGCAATAAAACACCTTTAATACATTGATGCAACTTTACTATTTGTCAAAACAACTCACTTCATCTAGTGCACCTCACTTGCTTATCGATTTTTTATGAAGTGATTGCAAGTTGATTAAAAACTGCATTAGTAACACTTTGTAACTTTTTTTTAAGGGGTGTTCTAAGGAGGATAAAATCCTTGAATATTGTCGCTTTAGGCTCATCGGCTTTTAAAGGGGGAAACTGCAGACTCTCAAGGTGCCCATATGTTATCCTTAAATTAACTTAGCATTTTTGGAAGTTGAATCCTTCCAGAAATACAACACCCTTGAAAGGAAATCAATGTTCAGGACCTTGAGCTACAACCTGAATATAAGATCTGAGACATGCAAGATAAATTTTTGATCATATGCTTCTCCCTGGCACAATTAGGGATGGATAAAACAAGGAGTGACGGCAGCTCTACAGACTCTGAGTTTCATTTGATTCGTGATCTCTTCCTACAATTTTCTCCACCAACAGAACATATCTAGATGCTGAGGAGGGATAAGTATTTATTTAAGAACTTTTAGTCACCAGATTATGCTATAATGTGATATAAGTTAACAAAATTCTGTTGGTGGTACAGTGCATCCAGCTCACCAGAAACAACAATGCATAAAGCAGGATTCACATAAATGGAAGAAAGGTGACATTTGAAAATATGTTTGGAAAAACACAATGTTTGTTTACACAAATAGACTATCTGAGAAGAATTTGAGAATCTAGAGATCTCAAATTGTTTTAAAGAACATGTACTCAGACCAAAACAATTTGGGTTTGTCTAGTTCATCTATCATATTATTAATGCTTATTTATTTCTAAGTTGTTCTAGTTCTAAATGTTCCATATTTGTGACGTATGAAAAAAACTGTACGTTTAATTAATCCCAAACTGTGTTTTAGAAAATATCCTTTTAGTGGGGATCTATCCAGATCATGTCTTGGCCACTATAGATATTCTAGATGTTGAACCTAAATTCATACCCCAGCTCAAACTTTGCTAACAGTTAAAGGTTAGCAAGCAGCCGTTTTCCTCACTGCTTATCGATTATTCACATCTGGTCAGGTCGTTCTGACTTAGTGTTGTTTTTTGTCAGCTTTTTTTTTTCTGTAAGGAAATGCCATGTGGGAGATGTCGGAAATTACTAGAAATCCGTGGAGGCCATTTACTCCTTAGTTAAGGTGAAGGCTAGGTTCCCACAGAATCAAATAACGTCACTAAAATATTTGATACTCAATTTCCTTTATTGAAAACAGATATATAATGCTGTGGTACATGAAAATAATTTGATAAAACACATTTTTGTTAAAATTACAAAAAGTACCTACGCTGTTTGGTTTTCTTCACTCATTTATTTGAAATCCATGATTGATTAAATACAGCTTCACAAAAAAAACAAAAAAAAAACAGCATGTCTAATTTTTCTTACACCGCTGAACTAAACGGCTAAACTACAGTACCTCACTAGCAGTAGTCAAGCTATGCTGCTCTGTAATAATGAGCTCACGTTGGAATCTGGTGAGTTAAAGCAAAGACTCACCTAAACAGGACTGGAGTGTGAGACCATTAGCTTAAAAAAATTGTCCCTGTCTATGCTGTAGGAAAATGCAAATGGGGCAAAATAATCTCTGTGCAGGCTTTTTACATTTTTTACCTAGATTACGCACTTTTAGTCCACTTAATAGCCTATAGCAGATCACAGATAAAAATAAACATTGTTAACATTGTTATTTACCCTGTGAAGGCAGAGAGATAAACTTCTGCAGATAGGGGGGCCTGCTGGTGGGAGGACTGGGCCGCCTGTGATATCTTTGGGAAGGGGCTCATTTCAGCACCCACTGCTTGTTGAAAAGGTTTGGAACAAATCAGTTTTTGCTACATATGGTGACAAAGATGTTTATTTGGCAGCAGTTGTCAAGGATTCTTCAGTGCTTCATCAAACGTTTTTAACCAGCCAAGAATGCTTTACAAAGTCAACTGTTTTCAAAATAGTAGAGCAAATCAAAAATTACTTCTTTACTTTTTTTAAATTAAGAGTCTTAGACATAGAGGCTATCAAGCATAACGCACTCCCCTTCGCATAAGGAGCTTATAGTAAAAGCTGAGACTCATTTCACCAGATGAAGACACATACTTACTGTAAGAGAAACTGAATGGCTATTCAGAATACAGGCCACACATATTGTGGTATGCAATATTAAGATCTAATGCCTTTAGATAATTATTCCATATGTACACCCTTAGTTTACAATACAACATAGGAGACGTGTGAGACTAGACAGAAAACATGTATGTGTCATGTATTTTGATTAAAAAACACAGAGGGAAAATGATTTTGTGTAATCACTGTGGTCCGACTAACAAGCTCTGTTGAATTACTGTGTTTTTAGTGCACCTGCCCGCTTTGGTTTGCTGATTGGAACACATCCGCCCACAAGGGATATGAAACTGCAATAAGATCCGGACCTCAGCTCTGTGTGATTTGAATATGAAATGATTAGATTATTGATTTTGGCTATTTGGATCTCCCACCCGAGGTGATACCGAGGCGGCACAATCATCGCAGATGACATTTAGCACTGTGTTTACCTACGCTGTCCCCATTGATTGCATCAAAATCACCACCCATACATCCTGCAGGAGCTCATTGTCTCATCAATTTGCAAGAAGTGATGGATGGAGCTTCTCAGAAATGCAACAGTCACGCTCTTTGTATGAGCAAATAACCACATTACCCTGCAATCAACAGTAATACGTTAGCTATGGGCAAACATTTCAAGTTTCTCTGAATCTCATTTTCAAATTATGCAATTCATGTGGCCTCCAATCAATTAAAGCTTGAAGGGGGAAATATTAGTCAGGACATCAATTTTTCTAGCAAAATCATATTTGAACAAAAATTTGAAGTTCAGTTATTTTTGGCATCATTTATAATTGTTTAATTATTACATTGAAATAAAAATATGTTGTATACTTTCAAAAAAAACATGGCAAAACACACTAAGTATCCTGATTCAGAAATTTTAAAATCAGTTTTTCCATATAAGAATTAAAGGAATAGTACACCCAAAACATGATTAGCCTTCATTTTCTACTCACCTCCATGCTGAACAACACTCTGGAGTACTTTTTTGATATCTCAAATGCATCTGGAGATCTGGGAGGCTTCTTGCTGTCTGCTGACATTCAAATAATGGAGGTCCATGGCGCCCGAGACAGAAAGGTCCATAAAAGTCCACAAAAACGTGTCAATATTCCTCCATACTGCTCGTCCAATGTAATCCAAGTGTCCTGAGTGGGTAGCATCCAGAATTTACTCGAAACGAAGTCATTTAGAATGTTTTTAGAGCATAAACAGTAGTGTATAGGATTTCCTAATAGCGCCCCCATGCGCGCTCACGATTCTACGGAAGCCGGCAGACCAAACCGGAAGAAAGTGCGCATTCAGCGTCTGGTCTGCCGATAATGCAAGCGTAGAAGAAGAAATGTGCTGTTTACCTGTGCAAAGAAAGAAACAACGAAAGAAAAATGTCTGAGGACTTCAGTGTTGAGGAAGAGCATGAGTTCTTTGCCGAGCTGAATGCGCTGGTTTGGTCTGCCGGCTTCCGTAGAATCGTGAGCGCGCATGGGGGCGCTATTAGGAAATCCTATACACTACTGTTTATGCTCTAAAAACATTCTAAATGACTTTGTTTCGAGTAAATTCTGGATGCTACCCACTCAGGACACTTGGATTACATTGGACGAGCAGTATGGAGGAATATTGACACGTTTTTGTGGACTTTTATGGACCTTTCTGTCTCGGGCGCCATGGACCTCCATTATTTGAATGTCAGCAGACAGCAAGAAGCCTCCCAGATCTCCAGATGCATTTGAGATATCAAAAAAGTACTCCAGAGTGTTGTTCAGCATGGAGGTGAGTAGAAAATGAAGGCTAATCATGTTTTGGGTGTACTATTCCTTTAAGGATATCATATCATATTCTAAAATCATCCCAACTGGTTTATTTTATTTTATTTCTTTACTGTAGTCGTAAAGGATTTACAGCATCTGAAGGATATAAAGATCCCAATTGTCTCAATCTCTATCCCAAGTGGCATTTTAACAGAAGTTATTATATTTCTTTGCTTCCTTCATGATACAGATTTCCTTCCAGACATGGAAACCAGTTTAGCTGGAGCTTAAACACGAGGATCAGCCCAGCTGAAATTAACAATAACGTGATTTTTTTCAATGTTCTGATGTTTCAGGTGCATTTCTTCCAAGAGCACAGCTGGGCCTCCTCAATCCCAGCAAACTTTGAAGTTTCCACTCTGCAGATTATCGTCTTTGTTTCCAGAAAGCAAAAAATGTAGCATCAAACAAAAGTGTTTGCAGACAAATGCTCCCACATGGCAATGGACATATGTCACGGGACATTACGCGCACACAGCGGCGCTCGGCTTTGCTGCCGTCAAAGCGTCTCAAAAGGACTGTAACGTTCAGTGTATTCTGCGATATGTGTGTGAAGGGACTCTTTTATATGTCCACCGGTGCGTGTTCTTATGCATAAGTGAAGGTGACAGTCTGCATACGGTTGTACCCTCCTCTCAGGTGGATCCATTTGTGTTCCCAGTGCCATTTTCTCAGCATTTAGACAATCCAGCCTTAAGTGCTTCCTTTTATATTTATATACCAGTGTTGATGCTTTTGCATTATTAAGTTATGGAGAGCCCGGTGAGCACCCCAGTAAGGCCTTTTTTAATAAATATTTCAAGACCTTGATACAGTTAATATCTGCAAAAGCAAAAGGTTGGGTGCTTGATGTCTTTTGCAGAAGTCTTTTTTTTCTTCTTCACCAAATCACTGGGATCTGAAGTTTGCTGATTCTGAGCAAATCTTTGAAAGTTTGTGTATCTCTGAGCCAGTATTTTAATATGCTATTAGAGGGATAGGAGAAGGAGTCTCATTATCTAGACTAAAGAAATCCCTTTCAAGTCAAAACAAAGGATGTGGAGCACATGAAGACGGTAAACATTTCTAATCAGCTTTACTGAGCAGCAGCAGGAACTTCATTGATATGGCAGAGCATATGACATGAGAAAGGCAATAAACAGATGACAGAGTTGTGGGGAGCAAAAAGATTGGATGAATCTAAATTAAAGGTCCGGAACTTGAAAAAGAATAACTGATAGTTGATGAGGCTCATATTTATGCAGAGTTAAGGATATTCTCATGCTTACGAAGCCTTTTATCAGTCTTTAAATGTAGGCCACAAGTGTTGCATCCTGCCTGTTTGCTTGCCTCCTTCATCAAAGTAGCATCACTCTGTGCTGAGGTGGCTGTTCTTCATACTGTACAGGACAACTTTCTATTTTCCCCTTTGACGAATACAATCACATGTGCACACAAATGCTGCCTCCAGGTTTGAGGCACAGATTTGACGGATCCATTTAGACAGTACTGGGTTCAGAGCACAGCGACAGAAAGGGAGAGGGGGAGATGGCGATGAGGGGAGAGGGAAGGTGGTACGAAGGAGAAGACAGATGAATCAAAGGGAGAAAAATAGCGGCTCTGGCAGGGGAATCAACATCGACGCGTCTCTTGTTGACATAATTGAGTGTATCAGAGGCAGTTTTGTAAACCATTAGCTTCCCCCTTTATGAGATACCCTCCACTGCTTGCAGAAAGATGCAGAATCATCGCTGTGACTACATGCAACCGTAGGGTTACAAATATGCAGAGCCTTGCAGATGTTTTCATTCATATCCCAAAAAACTTTTTTTTTTGCATTTTGCATCTTACAACTAGAAACTTAAATTGTGATATTAATAAAATGAGAAGTCGGTGTGCATAATTTTAAAGTAGGAAAGGAGGTATTTATTGTTTTCTTCTTGCTCTTTGTTTCTTTATCACAGATCATTTCAAAAATATCTTTCCTATTGGGTATTAAAACACAGTGTACCACCAGCTATGTTGTACTTTGTTTCCTTCTTGAGCCTTACCATAAAAAATGGACTTCTTAGATTACTTGTTTATTCTTCCACTTGAACTGTGGATCTCTTCACCTTCTCAAGTGTTACTATAATCCTGTTGGCTATTGGATTAATGCCTTGCTTTCCTCGTCTTGGGAGTTAATCAGTGGTACTGTGTCCTTTTTTGTAACAATTGGTTGTTAGATGGGCCTGAAATTGTTAGAAAATTGGCTATGAATCTTCTTTAAATACTTTTTTGTGTTGTATTTTTTTGGTACCATATTAGAACAAAGTCTTAAACCCAGCATGTTTAGTATAACATTAAGTATACTGAACCTGTCATTTGAGTTTACCTATGCAGTGGATTTAAGGTGATAAGCTTTTGTTAATATTCAACAAAAATGTGCATCTACATTTCAAATTTGACGTGACATTTGCTTTTACCTTTAAGTCTTGCGAGACCTTAGCATGCTGATGTCCCTGATGACTTTTCTAATGTTTTTTTAGTTGCTGAGAAATAAGAAGTTCCATAGGAAAGTTTCTTTGTTTTTGAAACCCACAGAAAATCTCAGAAAGATGAAGGAACTGAAAGGGGATTTTGAAGAGAAAAAAAAAAGAAACATTCTCTTCCAGTTCAATGTTTGCGGAGTATCATCGGTGGGATGTTTGAATGTGGTGTTAAAGGGGCCTAGAAACGAAGAGAGGCAACATTCCCTGAGCCTGTTATGTCTCTCACTGGTTCAAACATGGATTTGAACTTTCTGCTATTTTTTGTATCAGAAAAAAAAAACTTTCTGCAAACTTTCCCCAGATAGTTTTAACAATCATTGTTAATGAATCTGATTTTTGCTAATATTAAACCTCACAGTTGAAATGGAAAAGAAGCATGTTTATTAAAGGGTATATTTTGGAAAGATTTGTTTGGAATATTGATGTTTTTAAATGTTGTTATAACCCAGTCCTGACACTGGGAAAAGTGCACAAAATAAAATATAAAGATGTTGTTAGAATGAATCATTTAATGCATAAATAGAAACACAAAACATAAAAAAGAATAGAGGCAGTTTCGGTTCAAATGTAGTGTTTGGTGATGTGAAAAACATTAGCCTTTGTTTTACCTTGTACAGGCTGTACGGCTAGTTTCAGGCCTCTTACCTTCAAAGCAATCCGGTAGTTAGCAGTCAGACTACTCTTGATCTTCATGTTCACAATAGTCCGTTAAATAATACCTAAAGGTCATCTGTCAGTAATGTTAAAACTGACACTTTTTAGCTGATCATGAAACTATTTTGTGAATATTATACGTGTAAGATATTACGACCCAAAGTTTAGTTGCTAGTTACTACTTGCTTGTCACATTTTTTTTACAAGAGGAATATTGCATCTTTAAAAGATAAATAAAATAGTAACTTTTTTTCTCTCCACCCTTTTCTCTTATGTTGCCATTGATAACTATTTGATAACATCGATCCACTGGCTCATTTAAATACACATTCACATTAATGAGGTCCTCAGCAAAGGCCATTAATGGTTAAATGTGGGTTTTCATATGACACAATAAGGGTTGGAACAAACTTGAGCTACAGCTGTTATTTCTAAAGGAATTTTTTAAAGGTTCTATCATTTTTGTGATGTTTGAGGACTGATTTTTTTTTATCTTAACAACGAACAAAAAAACCTTGTTCCTTGCTTCAAAATTTGCCTCATATCTGCTTACTTTTACAATATGTCTCCTAATGTATTCTGCTGTTTTCCCTGTTTTTATCCTCATAATTCCACTCTTGATTATTTAATCTAACCTTCCATTTATTATTTTATGACCAATATTTCTCTGGTCTTCTTCAAGCATTATCCTTTTTTATCTTATGCTCTTCATTTTTATCCTCCATCTTCTCTTCATTCCCTGGCTATCCCATCTGGTTCGCTTCTCCTCCCCTCGCAGTGCTTCCTTGCATATCTCCACCTCAGCCCATCTAGTCTCATGAGAGAGGCAGCGCGTGCAGAGTTGATTAGACTGGAGCATTTGAAAGTTCAGAGCAGAGCAGAACAGAGAGTGGTGCCTAGCCGGCAGGCAGAGGCGAATCAAAACGGATGTGCCTTCTACAACGAGGTCGTTGGCGAAGGATTTTCAGGGTGGTTTCAGTGCATTGTATTTCTGGGAGCGTTCTCGGAGCAGTCAGATTCAGCCATGCGGAAACTGCAGTGGTCCGATCAAAGCTCGAACCATTCCCAGATGCATAGCATGTCAAACAGAGGCAGAGGATGGTCTGCTGAGTGCAAAAGTTTTAGACATATACATATATGTGTGCATATCTATCTTAAAACACACACACACACACACATATATATATATATATATATATATATATATATATATATATATATATATATATATATATACGTATATATATATAAATATATATATATATATATATATATATATATATATATATATATATATATATATATATATATATATATATATATATATATATATATATATATATATATATAGGTCAATTTATGTACTCAAACAGAATTATATAGTAGCCTGCTTTTTCTCTAATTTTTCTCATCTTATATCTACCGAATTTCATTTATTTCATTGAGTTTTCACATTTTACACCTACAAAGTAAGCATATTTTTTTATTTTTAAGATCAGCCTTTTAAGATTTTATTTTTAAGATCTCATTTTGTATTTATCCCCTATTCAGTCTTTAAATACAACCTCTGCCGACAAGAAGTCTAATTAGTAAAAACTGTGTATGTTTAACCTGAGCTTAAATACAGCTGTTATTTGAATGCCTCAGAGTTTTGTGAGGAAATACTTGCAAACTGCATTATGATGCTTACAATATCTAATAAGGCATCGCTCATTTAATCATCTAAATAAGAAAAAAACATTTCCCAACAGTGAAGCTACTGTGCCATAAAAAAATGAACAATGAAACTTGATAAGGAGAACAGTACTACTAGAATCAGTCAGAGGATAGTGATAACTTAGGAGGAGCTAAATAGATCCTCATGTGAGTGAAATGTTAGAAAGACAACTGTCGGTTATATACATCATTAATCTGAACTTTGTTGTTGAGGGGTAAAAAAAAAATATTATTGATTGAAAGCTGCACTGTTGGGAACACAGAAAATAAAAGAAAAACAAAATTCTGATTACTTCATTTGTTTTTAGCCATTAAAATTTCTATCACTGCCCTACAGCTCAGAGCTTTTAGAATAATGCTTCCCCTGCTACCTCGGCTTCACAGACCGGCTACTCCTGGATGTGCTGAGGATAAGCTAGAAGCTCAGAGAGACAGAACTGTTTCTGTGGCAGCTCCAACGCTTTGGAATTCATGGGCAGTGCACATAGAAAAGGCCTCTTCACTGGGTTATTTAAAGTCTGTACAGAAAATTCCCATATTGTTGTTTGGCTTTTTAACCAACATGAAAAAAAATATATATATATTTGCTAGATTTGCTTTGTAACAAATTCTGTGTGCCTCCTTGTTTTTGTGTTTTAGTTTAGTGTGCAGCACTTTGATCAGTTGTGCTGTTTTTTTTAAGTGCTTATTAATGAAGCTGGTTTGACTTGTCTTGGCATGAACAAAGTAATCCAGTTGAAAAATAGAAACAATTTTACTCCTTGTATGGTATCTAGGGCTGAAACAATAAATTGGATAAATCATGATTAATCGTTTATTGTAATAATCCTCAACTAATTTAATAATTGATTAATCATTAACTGGATTAGAGAGAATCTAAAACGTGCCTTTAGCTGACAGAGAAACCCACTTAGAGCATTAATTAAATTAACATGATAAAAAAAAAATATTTAAACATTTAACATATAAAATAAAAAAAAGACTTTTCATCTGTCAATATGCTCTATCTAGAAATCTTCAAGTGGAAAAGTTTTATTTTCACTTGTTTTAATTTTGTAAAAAGTTTTCTTTCATTAATCGTTTTCTACCCAATTATTAATGGAAAAAAGAATAGTCAGCTTAATTGATTTTCAATATATCAGTTGTTGCAGCCATAATGGTATCCATTCAAAACACATGATGTAAAGGGTGACTTACAATGAACACTGACCGGACGTCACCTTTCGCCTGTGATACATGGTGGTGGTTTCATCATGCTTTGGTATCCTTTCCTTCAGCATAACCAGACCTACGTAGCTGGTGCAGAAAACACAAAAACGTCAAATAGTTTTTTTTTTTTCTGGCCAAACTTTAGTGTTGCAATAATTTAATCTTATATGTGATGCTTTGTTACACTAAATACTTCTGCATGGTGTTGTTCATAAATCTAAATATCACAGATAACAAGGCACCACCCACTTCCTACCAGTTATTTTTAAAAGAGGACATTATGTTGATTCCACAATGACTAAATCATGTCCAACAGATGTTAGGGTGACCCATACCTTCCAGGCTCAGCTGTTCTGCTGCTCACCCACATAAAAGGAATAATAAACAGCACTGCATGAAATAAATCACTGGGCAGATTGTCTTTGGGCAATGGATGACAATTGTGCACATTCCTATAGAGAAGCAGCCCTTTACTCATGTCTTGTCACATACACGTTGGCACATGGAACTGTGTATCTACAGTAGATGTTGGGATGTTTCCAGCAGGATGCCATCATGCTGCTCCCGGGATATACATGCTAGATATACAGATTTATAGTGAAAGACACAAGCTGACATCGCTGTTTGTGTTGTTAGGATTTGACAATTAAAACACTAACTTTTCATTAATTGTGACTTTAAATTAGAGGAGGGGGTGACCCCTCCATATCTTGAACTTGGAACATCACAGATACATGATGTGGATATGGTCTCAAGGCATTCATATTGTTTTGAAAGCGATAGGATGTTTCCCTTAATCCTCCGGTCACGCTGGGAGGCAGTTCCCTTCTAGTTATCTTCTTTAAGCTTAGATTGGTTATATTTTACTTTGTGTGCATACCAGTTATTCGTTGATTTAGTTTATGAAACATTTCTAATGTAAGCAAAATATAGGTTTGCAGTTACACACTAAGCTAACATGATTAGGCAAAATAATATATATAATATTTAAGATGTTTTTGGGAGTGATTAGGAAAAGAAAACCAATTTAGAAAAAAAACCTCACAAATGTAAAGACTCTTACTAGTGCACAAAATTTTACTCAAACTTTGAGCAGTCCACTTGTTTTCATGTTTGTGTCATCTGGGGCACTTCTTTATTTAGAGCGAGAAGAAGAAACATTCTGATGTGGGTTTGAGAGTAAAAGGTATTTACTAACATTTTATAACAAAGACCAGACAACTAGGGGGATGACATGTTAAAGCAAGAGCATTAGGGGTCTTATATTTACGGTTAGTGCGGACAGAATGTTTATTACAACACCCGAATTTGAACTTGATACTGAAGAACTTCAATCCACTTTTCCCAAGTAAATATATTTTCAGGAGAAGTGTTCTTTCTGTTTAAGGTCGAAGAATAACAATTACGAATAAAAATATTTTCACCTTGTTTTAATTTCTAAAACAAGAATAAGTACAGTACTGTATTGTTTACAGTACCGTATTTTATTATCTTTTAACTCTTCACTAGTATGTTATTCTTATAAATTTTTCTAAGGTCCACATTTGTGTGCCTATTTTTTCTATAAACTTTTTGTTGCTGTAAACACCAGAATTTCCCCATTGTGGGACAATAAAGGGTTTTTGTATTCTATTCTATTCTATTCTATTCTATTCTATTCTATTCTATTCTATTCTATTCTATTCTATTCTATTCTATTCTAAGTAAGCAATACTGAAAAGGGCTGCTAATATCTTTCATGGAAGACTGTAACTTAATTGTACTAAAAAGAGATTGGAAAAAAGTTTATTCAAATCTTCAACAAATGCATTAAGCTACACGTTTAGTGTCTGCGTTTTTTTTTGGCCATTTTCCATCACATTTTTTGACAAAATGGTTTTGGTTATGTTTTCTAACATGGTTTTAATGCCCTTTCCAATGGAACAAAAGAGAAAAAGATCAATGCTTTTCATTTTTTTTTCTTCATCATTCTGTGCCTTTGTACAATTGGTTGTCTTCTATAAGCTATTAGCTTTCTACTATTGTGCTAGTCTTGTTCTTCCGCTGGGGAGGCCTGAGTCGTAAGAAGGCTAGTAGCAAGTAGCCAAACTTGAAATACCTAATATTTAACTTTTGCTGTTTGGCACGTTTAAAGTTGCCATTTTTAGAGTTGACCTTTCTAAATTTCTCAGAAACATCAGAGTCTGTATGTATAATGCTTTGCCAGGTTTGTAGAAACGGTTGGCTTTGTAGCCACCACTCTGTAGCAGAGTTTGCAACATGGTTTACCAATATCCAGTAGCTTCTCCTGTTTGTCTGCCTCCTAGGAAAAATATCTTCTCTACAATTTAGTGTATTTACTTTTTTGACTAATGATTTTTTACAAAGCTCTGATACACGTACTGTCGATAGAAGTGGAGTTCAAAACCTTAAATATATGTCACTATTGTCAGCTATCAGATGAGCACATGGAAGGACAAGTTAGGCTGAGGGTTTGTCTTTGGTGATGCTAAATGATAATGAAAGCTTTCCCACTTTGGAAAAAGAAAACAATACAGATGGTTTTATTTTGACACACTTTCTTCAAAAAGTTTGTTTTTTTAAAGATTGTTATTGCAACCATATTTACTTAAATAAAGTTGCCAAAAAAGACCCAGCAGATTTTCTCACTGTCTCAAAGCCTTTCTTAACCCAAGACAAGTCTTGACTGTGATTAAAAATAAAATTTTAAATAGCTCTTTAAAACTCAGTGCTTCCACTTCATTTTACACTTCACTGATACTGGAAGTAGCTTTGGGTTTTCTTCCTTTAGTTAGAACATCTATATGGCATATTGTGCTTGGTAAAACTCCTTATTTCCTCGAATTGGTCGTTTACTGATCTGAAAGAGATTCGATTTACTGGTTTCCCACTAGTCCCTCAGAAAAGAGTTGCCGATTTTTTTTGGTTCACGTTAGACATTTAAAGAAAATAACTGTTTTAAAGAATTCCTGTGAATTGTAAAATGGTGGTGTTTTAAACCAATATTTTAAATAAACCTGGCAAAGCAAGGTCAGTTTATAAAGATACTTTCAATAGCAAGATAATTAAATGTTCTGTACATGAGAAAGTATGCAGTAAAGAAACACACAGAGAAAATACACTGAAGTGGCATAATTAATGGATGAATGTGAATAATTCAATAGCATAAAAATGAATAATTAAAATGATAAGGTAATTATAAAAAAATAATAATAAAATTAAAATAAAACAGAAGAAATTTAGACTACAAACGTGATCTAATAATGTTTAGGTAGAAAACAGACAGAATTGCTGAGGATCAAACACATTTCAGCTTCCCTATGGAAAAATAAAAACTTCAGCACCATTAAATTTGCCAAATAGTTCTTTTCTTCTTTGTTTCTAATAGTCTCTGGACTTAAATGCTATCAGATACATGTGCTATTAGCCAAACTGTAAAGAAGTCATCATTAGTAGATTTTTGTATAACTTCAATACTTCTTCACTTCTTAGTCCGAGATAAGAGTGTCATAATAATAATAAGAACTGATAAAACAACTAAAGAGAAAGGCTAAACATTGACAAAATTTTTTACAATTCTGAATATTTTGCTCCTAAACCCTGAGCAGGAAAATTCTTGTTTTAACATTGTTAGGATATAAATATACCTCATTACAGTTTAGAGGCCAGACTCCTACGTTGTTTTTCTTTTTTTTTCCTGATTAGACATCTCTCCATTGCAAAATTAACAGCCTAAATTTGTGATTTAGTGTGTGTAGGTGTGTATGTGTGTCCATCTGTGTATGCAAAGCCACTCCAATCAAAATCCTCCTACCTCTGTACCTGTTCTGATGATTATGTGTAATATCAGCTCTAATCATTAGAACAATATGTACCTGAGCAACAGCCACCCTTTTTGCTCTCCACAAAAATATATGCAGGCATCCACAGATAGATGGACAGTCCATGGTGGTTAAACGCACATTGCAAGCCATCTAAAGGTAATTTACCATAGCTTGGCGGACACAGGCCATTTTACTGAACATGGTGCATAGCACCTTGAGCTTCTTTCAGCACCAACTTCTCTGTCCAACCAAGCAAAGAATGAACATTTGAAGAGACTGGAGAGTCAGAAGAAAAGAACATGTAAAAAAACAAAGTACAAAAAAACATGCAGGAGCTCCTGAAGGCTGTCCAATGCACTTATAGCACAAAGTGTCATAAACTGGTCAGAAAAAATTCATTTACAACTAGAACTATTAAGGAGATGCATGCCAGAGCATAATATTGGTATTATGCCTTCCATGTAAAGCATAATACATTAGTTATGAAACAATATCACCTTAATAATTTATCAAAGTTACGGGCTTACCTAAATAAAGTAAACTAGTGTATTTCTTGAACATTCACAGTTTTCCTTTCATTATTTAGAAGAACATTAAATTAATGTAGATATTTGGTCAAAGTGTCTCAGTATTACGTTTTCTGTTGGAAAATAGTCTGACTGACTTCTTTAATAATGCTATAATTCTGGTATAATTACAAAGCATACATTAGTCATGGTCTTTAATTTCATAGACTTGAACTGTTTTTCCCAGGTTATATAAATTGATCATATATAAACTCAGTTGTTGTAAAACTACCCAGTGCTTTGTGTATATTTGCCATAGCAAGCACATGACTAGAGACTGGATCTCTGCAAGAACTAAACAAGGAAGTTAGGCATTGTTTTAAAGCCCAACAGATGTAGGAAAAGAAAGGAAAAGTCCAATCTTAGGAGTGAAAAAGCTAGAAAAAAAGATTTGATGCTAGTTGGGATAAGATGGTGATGCCATGCATGAGTATACTGCTGACAGATGTCTGCTGACTGCACAAAGTGTAAATATTTTTTTTAAGGTGGAAAGAAAAGATTATCAGGACGAACACTATATTGTTATTTTGAAGATGAATATTCTGATTTTTTTTTATATTTTCTTTATAGACATAGTACATGACTAAGTCCCTAAAAAATTAGAAACCAGATTAATCGGGAAGATAAATCGGGCCCAGTGATTCGAGCAGTGTTGTTGTGTTCTGAGAAGGTGGCAAGTACCTGGTTGGATCCCCACAGCCTGCACTATAGTAGGCAAATTTCTCAGATGTGAGATCAATAAAGTTTAATTAATTAACCCCAATCAATAAATTATGTTGATTATAAGATTGTTTAAATTAATAAAAAAGCATTCGGGTATCTAAATGAATATTAATCAGTAGAATTTAACCACGGGTAACCTGTGTAGCAAGTTCTCTTCAAAAATTTTGTAAATCATTGCAGTTCTATGTTGTTGGCTGAGAAATAATGAGATTCATCTAAAAGTAAACATATATAGTGTTACATGTAAGCTACTGACCAAAACTGTAGATAAGCATTATTGTTATTTTGATATAGAAACACAGCTTGAATCAGTAATACAGCATGGACACAGCTGATAGTCTGCAGTTGGCAGCCCTAGGTGGAGGACATCTGGCCTGATAAAGTGCAAGCATTTGTGTGTGAGAAAGTTTCTATGCGTGTGTGTGTCAGGGGGGTACTGACACAAGTGCATGTGCATACATGTGTGTCTGCATATAAGGCATGATGACAAGTTAGCCCAGACCGGTCAGCACTCATTAGCGAAAAACAGAATCCCCAAATGAGGACTGCTCTGACAGACAGGTTACTCGTTATGGGACTGCAAATACAAGGAAACACATACAGTACACACCTAAACACACATATACAGAGAAAATGCAAAGAATTAGGCCAACACCATTTCGCTCATGGACAGATGCCACTGTTTCGCTGAGCCTTTTGATCTTAGAGACAGCTCTGTTTATGTCAACCCTTTAAAAAAAATGAAAACTTGGAGCAGAAACATATGGAACATACAAGCTGTTTCAGTTGTGCATGCAAAACTAGGAAACACTATGACCTTGTATTTGTCTTAAGATCAGAAACTTTTTTGCTACACTAACTGACCACTTTATTAGATTAACTTGTTCAGTTAATTAAGAAAAAATAGATTCCACCAACCGTGTGGCAGAAACCGAGTATATTAAGACTTGATAAAGGCTGCACATTGAAGTTTGGAACAGCCATCAGAATGGAGGAAGAAAGGATATTTACATGACTTTTAATGTGGTATGGATGTTGGTGCCAGATTTACAGTACTTTTGGATTTACAAAGAACCTGCTCCAGGTTTTGCAGAAGGAAATTGATGAAAATTCCTTGCCCAAATCAGAAGGAAATGGGGAGATTGCTTCAAGATGATATAAAATAAACACTCTTTAATGAAGGCATGTGTAACACCACATCAAGACTACAACCAACCGACCCTTGAAGCAGAAAGAATAAACTACAACAGACGAAGACCACACCAGGTGTCACTTCAATTTAAGGCTAAAAGTGACACATGCTCATCCAAATGACAATTAGCCTGCTTGGATGAGTCTTGATGTATGAAGGTTTATCTCCATCCTGCTTTCTAAGCAAACAAGACATTAACTGATTGTCAAATGCTATGATTTCCATCGTCTTGCCAGACTTTGAACTTTTTAGTATCAGTCTATCACTGTCAAACTTTCAGAGCTTAGTACTGTTGCTAACCATATCCAAACCTTTATGGCAAAACTGTAAACAAATGGTAACTCATAGCAGGAAAAGGGACAATATCATAAATCTCAAACCTCCGTAGAGTGACTATCTTAGGCAATGACCTGCACAGTCACCAAATCTTAATCCAGGGCCTGTAAGGATGCAGTGGAATGAAAGACTGACATCTTGAATGATGATCCATCATGCTGATGTATGATGCTATCATGTCAATAAGAACCAAAAATGTTTCCATCACATTGTTCAGTCTCTGTTATTAGAAATTGTGGCAGATCATCTAACGTTTCATTTCAAAAATTTGAAAGGCTCTTAACCTTTGTGCCAAGATAGGAACGAGAAAATCATTTCAATTTGTTTTAAATCTGTTGGCTGTCGTTTGAGCTAGTAGGACTATATGAGAGAGATAAACTGAGACAGAAGGTATGCTTAGAGACCTAAATCCAGGGGTAGATCATGCTTTGTTCTGTTCAGGCAATTAGTTGATTGCTGGTGTCTGTTTGGTCGCTGCTCCACTGAGATACATCAGAAGGAAAAGGGGAGTTCATTCCTGCGCTGATGAATTTTTTACCAGTGATAAGAAACACATAAGTTTTGCAAGAGCTTGTTTTCTCAGCCATTCAATGAGTACAGAGTGTAAACATATCACATATGTTCTGATAATTAGCATCATTAGTGCCTGTTTATTCATAGTATTTTAACCAATCAGCACATTAAGACGATGAAAAGAAACAGGTTATAAAAACAGTGAATTGCTTTGGGCTTTTGCCATTGTCTGTTCATTACAGGCTTTGGAGATAGAGCATCATTTTATGTCATTATCCCAGCATATGGGAGAATGCAGCAATGCTGAATTTTTTACTAGACTACAATGGTGTGACTTTGGGTTAGTCCTGGATTGCTTAGGGCTATTACAGCAGTATTGCCAGTGAAGGGACCGCAGACAATAAGCACACAGAGGAAATTAAAGAGTTAATTAAGCGAGATGCTGGTGGAGCATACGGAGTGATGGAATAGCTTTTGAATTATGAAACAGTGGAATACTGCGATGAATGGCATCCAGCCATATGTTACCGTGCAGCTCCTCTATCTAGCCAGGGACAGCTGGTCAGATTGCTCATGTTCAACCGAGTTAGAGACCAATCAATCAAACCATGCAACTCTTTCGGCTGTTTAAGCAGAAGCTAGAATAATAAACGGAACTTTATTGTGAGTCTATCACTTCGGAGGCCATTAGGGGTTTGTCAGGAACTGTTAGTAGGTATGAAATCTCTTTTCCATAGAATCCAAGCTTTTATTTATAGAAGTGAAAAAAGGTTTGGATGCTCAGAAACCTTAACGTGCTGTTGGGGAACAGGGCGGTCATAATCTTACTTAAACATTTACTCACCTTCTATCCATTGAGCGAACAAAATATCTCAATCAAATATGAAATTAATGTGTTGTTTGTATAATCATAGCATCAAACCTATGCAATGCAAGCTTCCTGTCAATGAAGATTATACTAAAATCTGTGAATACTGGAGTCCAACTCAATACTGTTGACTGTGTATTGATGAAATACATCATCAAGACAGGAAATCAAGCATTTTCTTAGAAAATATACAAAATCCAGGGTCAAAATGCTCTGTTCTAATATAAAAGACGTGTTGGTTATAGCCGAAAAAATAACAAGGAATAGATTCAATGAGAAACTCACTGTAGGATTGACATTGATCTGAATGTAACTAAAGAGACAAAGAAGTCAGACATTCTTTGGAGAGTCAGACTATTGCTTGATGATGTTAGGCAAGGGTTCCTCATCCTTCTAGCAAGGCTGGACAAACTTAATTGCTCACAATCACGTTGGCTTGTAGTTTTAAAAGTTACAAGTTATTCAACATTTTTATGAGCAACAGTTTTTTTGCTGGGAAATAATGTCTAATATGGTTATCTTCGACTATGTTGCGCCAGAGTTTACTTATATTTTAAGACATTTAATTGCCTTTGTGCACACTTGTATCAGACTGGATCAAATGTTAAGCAGCACAGGTCAATATCAGTTATTACTCTCTGTGTAAAGCAAAGTTCATTCGAAAATTTTGTGTAAAGTAAATCATTTTTTTGGTGTAAGGTAAAGTAATTAAAAATGTGGTTCCTAATTGAATATTAGAAGTGGTGAAGTAAAGTACAAGATTAATTCAAAATATAAAAATTAAAATGGAAAAAGAAATAGCGAAATGTAAGATATTCCTTCTTTATTACTAAGAGGAAAATATTCGTCATGGATTATCAGCAGTAAAGTATTTATATGAATTGAAAACAAAGAACTAGTTTTAGCATTTATGAGTTTTGTAGTAGTTCACAGTTCTGAAATCTGTGGAATGTTGTGCTAAAATGTAACATATTACAGAATATAAAAAAAAAAAACTAGTTGTTATAAAATCAAAAAAAGTAATTTCTTACTTTTTAATAAAGTCAGTTGTAATTTCACACTGTAAATTGTCCTGTTGTTCACTATTGTGCCAGGCTCTAAAACTAAAATAAAGGTTACAAATAAATAAAATTGTGAGGTGTTAGGCCTACATAAATTGGAAATAACATAAAAAAAAAAAAAAAAGGAATTGGATTACACTTCTTTTTCTTGCCAGGTCTCAGTAGGCTATTGTTTAAAGTGACATACTAATGTTTCATATTTAGGTTAAATTCAACTTTATTTAATCAAACATGTTTATTAACATTTCTGATTGTACTTTGCATGGGCCAAAGTAAAAAGTTTAAGTAAATCAAAGATATACAGACATATTAAAAAGAATCTTGTACTGTAGCTTTTTTTGTTAAAGCTGATAGGTCAGTATTAATTGTCCAGCTGCTAAAACACTGGATGATATTGATTATTAATTATATTATTAGCAAAAATACTTCTGTTCTGATTGTAATACACAGATATAAGCATATGTCTATATTTAGTAGAAGTAGTTTAGATTATTTCTTTCTTTTTACCTTTCTGATCTTCCATAACAAACTGGTATAAGCTGTTAAACAGTCAGGCTATATACTCTTGTATCAAGCCTGCAGTCTGCTTCTAGATAGACATTCAGCTTAGATTAAAATGAAAAACACAGAGTAAAAGCTTTAACCACAAAGATTTTCACTTTCATAGGTAGGTAAAAAAAAAAAAAATCTCTTGGATGTTAGCTGACAGTGTGCAGTAAAGGAGGGTTTGGGCTTGTGCTGCATAACTGTTCTGGAGAAAACTTCAGACACTACTTATCTGACATCTCATTGAATGGACTTTAAACTGCTGATAAAAAATGTACATGTTCAAACACTTGGTATACCCAGTATCCATCCAAACCGTTTTTTAGGGGATCTCATTTTGATACTTCATCTTTTTATCAAATTGCAATGCCTTCTCTTAGAGATAAATAGAAATAGCAGAAAACTACATACAACATTAATGAATAGGAAGAAATGCAACACATTTCAAAAACAACATTTTACTAAGTATTGTCCAGATTTAAAAGCTAATGGTACAAGTTCTTCTTAGAACTCAGCTGATTTGATAAAATGTTTGTACTTCTTTGTTCTGGAATGCAAATCAAATTTCCCTCTCCCGCTGTTCAGGCTCAGCCAAAATTAAGTTTAGCTTGGGTTTCTACGATAATGATCTAAAATTAATTTTCAATTTCAAGGATTTCTTTTGCCATCCATAAAAATGAAAAACAAAATCTCCAGATGTCTTCACAACTCTTATCATGCCTTGTGTTATGCGACTGTTCGGCTGCACATCAAGTTGTTAAAAGATAATTTCTTTATCTTCCTACTGGATGATCCGAATGTACATCTAAGTCATCCTCTTTATGCAACTAGAAATTTTTTTCAAGTTCTGAAAAATATCTGAGGAGCTATTTGACTTCACAGTGCTGGTATGATTGAGGCAACCTGCTATTGTCTCTTCTGGGCCAAAATGATATGGCCACATTGATCAATAGTCTCTGTTACACATGATTTATTTCCCATGGCTCAGGCTGTCTGCTTTGTTCCATCTGTCCCCGGCTCTTGCAAATTTCTACTGCCTCTCTTTCTCTCGAAGTCTCACATACACACAAACTTGACATGCATGCTTTTTCAGAGCCATGTCCAGGTTCCCTTGAGAATGGGGACCATTTAGCCACAAAATAGGACTTCTGCTGCCTTTGAACCATGCCTATGAAAAATAATGTTTGTCTGAAACATAACTAGGTTCATTAAGTAAGAGTTGCACAATGTGCTTACCCTTAGGCATACTTAAAAAAAAGCTAAGAAAAAAATCAACACATTATTTTTTTATTATTTTGTAAAGGAATTATGTAAATGTCCAGCTTTGCTTGATTAAACCTGATCACTTTAAAGGTGAAAACACACATAAATTGAGTTGTTGGCTAAATAGGCAAGCCAGCCAATGATTGGACAATGTTGGCCTGTTTTAATCAGTTCATGAAAAAAGGAAAAAGAAAATAATGTATCACCAGTCTGTCACTGTTATATATTATCTTAGAGACCATCATCTAATAATTGTTTATTGCTGATGGACCATGAAATGAACAATTAGATCTGGACATCAATATATTTCACACTTTAATGCTGATGTGGAATGCTAAGTGAAGTGAATCTTTATACAGCTAAAACATCAACAGCGATCATCTAGCCTTTGATCTCCCTTACAGAAATGCTTTTTATGGATTATTTAGCATATGGTCTGTTTTCTCATTAAACGTTCGGTAGGACATTTTTTCTCATTCTTCCAACAGAGTTATTCAAGAGTAATTTAAACAAAGAAAAAATAAAACAAAAGTGTAACATCATAGCAAATACCATTTCCTATCTTGGCTGTGCTGACCACTGTAAAATCCACATGATTTCTTCCAATACAGACACAATATGTCCTTTTAAAAAGGTGCAAAATGTAATGTCTCGCAAAACCTCACCTTTAGGCGCATGTAACAAGTGTTTTCTAAAACAGCAGGATGCATAGGAAGTAAATGCAACAGATAATTTAAATAATAAAATTAATTGTTTAACTTTTTTTCTTCACACTGAGAATTAATTGACTTGAGTAATGATGTTTAACCTACTTATGAGAAACAGTATGTGTTCAGATAATTATTAGCACAGATAATCACAAAGTTGATCTTTCCTTCCATTTTCCTTCAAATTCAACCATTACACAGTAAAGAAATAGATATATAGCTAACTTAAAAGCAATTAATGCTGTTACTGGATCATTGCAGCGGTGGAAAAAACATACACCCTTTTCTGTGGCAGAAATGTTGCTTATTTGTCCATCAGCCTGGCTTAGATGGTCAAATTCATGCTACATTGTCAAATAAGAGGAAGCCGGTGTGTTATTTTCTGGTGGCACTGCTTGTTTCATGGAATTAATATACTGTAAAATAAACCAAGGTAAATAATGTAATGAATAAACACAAATCATTACATGTATTTGTGAATTTTTTTTTGTAGACTGGCTCATTATTGTCTTAAAAGACTAGTCTTGAACAGTGTCGGGACTCTGAATATTCCAAATTATCTTTAAAAAATCAGATTAGAGCTTAACCGTTTTGCCAAAAATAAAAATTGTGATTATTTTAACCAATGTTGAGATTTCAATCTTATTTCAACTTTCCTTTGCATTAACCCCCAGCTTGTAAATGTACTAGCTGCAAGTCTCTTTATCTTTCTGTGTGGTTGCTAACCCACCTTAAGCATATTACTGCCACCTAAAGGGAGTGAGACATTTAGCATCCTACTGTTGTTAAATGTGATGGGACTAAAATTTAATGTTTCTGCGATTTGAAAATTGCATTTTGTTATATTGTGATTATATTTCAGTTGCAATAGATTGCATACTCCTATTTCAGATCCGTCTTGTTTGATTTTACAAATGTCCTGCCTTTTAGAGCCCATTCTGAAAACATCATACATGCCTGTTAAAGACATTGTACTTAGAATTAGCTGCAACGCTGAAAGTCGCATCTGGACGCATTGGGCTACACATATTGTTTCCATGGTCATTGAGAGAAGACGGACATTTAAAAAAGCCCTTTACAGAGGCAAATCCAGCATTTATTAGATACAATTCTTTAGGTGTTAACAAATTCAGCTATGCCTTCACTGCCTCTTTGATCATTTGTTTAACGCTTACTGTATATTTATTCATTTTGATATAGTTCAGCAGCCTTCTTGAATTTTACATCAGAAGACTAATAATGAATGCTCTCTTTCTTATTTTAACTGTATTTTTATTAGTAATGAAAAAAAAAATAAAAAAATAAATAATCAAATTTAAGTTATGCTTTTTAATAACATTAGATTAAGCAGATATCTCATTGGAGACTTATTTTTTAAATTGTTGCTGTTTGAAGATGAATCCATTTTTTTTTTTTTTTTTTTCTGCTCATACAGGGATTTCACATCATTAATTAAGCATCATCTTGTATTTTGATATCATATCCAATTGAGCTAATCCTCTGTGTGTCAATCTGCAGGCCTGTATGGTGTCAGAAACGCTGAGCTGTGAAAGGAACAGCTCAGTACTCGAGCGCCTGGGCTCAGCAGGAAGAACCTCCGCAACCACTTCCAGGTGGAAATCAGACACCATGTGGGCCAGCTGCTTGATCTTCTTCTCAGCTTTGATCGCACCTATTGCCATAGGTAAGTAACAAGCCCAGATTTATGATCCCACCTCATAACCTGTGTTTTTGCTTTGGAAACATTTCTACCTCTAAGATCACCTGCAATATTTATTTATATCCTCCTATGTTTTATCACTATGTATACTGGCAAAATTAACTTTTACACGGCACATATATGGACAGCATTGATGGAGCCCTAGTAGGTAATGTGCACGTTTTCTCCTCTCCCCTGTGACAGTTGGCTTTGAAGTCTCCAAAACAGAGCTTTGGCCCACTTGGACTTAATCCCATTAATGGCCACTGTCAATCACACTGTGCCTACTGTGTGCTTGTTCACACGCCTGCTGCCACACAGATGAAATGCTTTAAATGCTCAAATACTCGACTCCCACACGGACCCTCTTCAGACACACACGCACATACGCGCTGAACCCTCCCAAGCAAGCAGCCACTCGAGGCACACAAACAGCAAGGGCTTTGCTTCCGCACCGAGAGATGAGTTTCAGTTGGAGGTATTTGCATCAATGTCTGAAGAATAAGTCGGCAAATGCAAATCAGGGTGTTTATACTCAGTGAGGATTAGCTGAAACAATGAGTGTTTTGCTTGAAGAAACATGGAAGCAAGCACCACATCTTCCCCACCAAATCAAGTCTTGTTATTATTACAGGTTTATGAACACAATGTATAAGATGAAAATATTCAGAGCAAAATGTAAATGCGTATTTATGTAAAACTGAACTATAGCTGCGAAAGTTGACCTGTAGATTTTAAAGGCCACATTATTCAAGGGTACTGTGCTAATTGAGATTCCTTTCCCTCTACTGTAATTGCTGCAGCTATTTTTTGTGTCAGAAAAGATATAAATCATGCCAGATGTTTCTGATATTATATTCGATTACAGATGCACAAATCAAAGATCATAATATCACCAGGTTATATGAAGAAATCTGTTTGGGTCTTTTTCATGTTTATTCAATTCATCAAATCAAATAAATCTAAGTAAACAAACCGCTTTAAAAAAAAATAAAAGTCATATAGAGGAAAAAAATTGGGTAAAAAAAACTTAAACTCCTTAATATTCCTTTGGAATCAAAACTACTACCTCTGTCAAGAACCATAAGATCATTTTACTGTGCTTTGTAAACCATAATGTGAAAAATCAAATCACCTTTACATTTTTCTCCCTCGTCACTGAATATTAGTTTTACATACAAATACATACATATCCCAACTATGGGTATTACATTCGTTTTACTATTATTTTAGATTTGTTTCTCAATATTTTTTTATTGTGTTCAAACTGAGATTTCAACATCCATCATTCACTACAGTAGGAAAACTTGACTGGCTGCTGATTGCTTGGGACCTTAACAAAAGATAATAAAAGAAGTTTGTCTGCCATTGGTCATTCTGTAAAGGCCTTTGCAGTTTTGGTCCTTCGTTATTTACCTGTCAAGATATTTTATAGTCTCTAAAAAATATGATTTAAAGTAACAACAATAATTGATAAAGTAATAAGCATTTTAAATGCATTATTATTCGTTTCTATAATTTGTACTTGCAGTTTAAAATTATGAAAGTTAAACTGATTTTCTTTATTTTACAAAATATATTGCTATAGGAATACCAATGGAAGTTGGTCAATACAATTATGAAATTGGAGAACTTGGATTATTTTTGGTTTCAAAATTAACCAAAGTACTGTAGAACCAAGACAGTTAAGCTCATATGGAACACTGGGTATAAAAGATAGGAGTAAATTAGAAATATGTTTGGACAACATGACATCCATTGGTTATGCAATGGGGGAATGGGATGAGCTATTGACCCTGAGCCATCTGACTTCCAACAACTTCCATCATGTTTTCTATGGGTTAAATATTTATTAAAGCCAATACCTCTTTAACAGTAAAAAGGGGGAAAAAATACCCTTGTAGAAAACCAGGAAACATAACAAATTAAAGGATGTTTAATTCGGTATAGAAATCAAAAACAGAGGATTCCAAAAAATGGGTGCTGAATGGAAGTCATTGGCATCAAAAATTTAGAAGAAAATAAAATCACTCTGTTTAGTTTAATAAAGAGCATGAAAACAGCTGAAAAAAAAATATTGGAATCCAGCCTTGACATCTGGAATTGTTGCATATTTTCTGTGAAACATCATCAACATCTAGAGAGGTCAGAGATAACAGAGTTTTTTCTTTCATTGGCTCTCAGATAAAATAATTTAGTTAGACTTTTCATTAAGGTATTTTTTCACTTCTAATAATGGTTTATTTTACTCTGAGGAGGGACATTTTTCCGCCACGCTTTGGCAATTCAAATGAGAGATCACCTTTTAACTCTCTCTCCTATTCCTTTTACCCTCTCATTCTCCTTCCTTCCATCCTTCCAGCTCTTTCGCCACTCTCTTGTTCTTGGCCCAAATGCAGAAATCAATATCCTTTTGTTTCATCCGCACCCCCTCGAGGCAATGAGAGCAACTGAATAAGATTGTCTGTACCGTCCACAGCTGCCAAGTTTCTGTCGCCACTTGCACAACTAATGACAGACACATTAACGTGCACTTACGGCTCACACGTTATTAGATGAAGAGAAAGATGGGGAGCTGGTATCTGTATGTCAGTGGATGTGTTTGTAATCTTTCTGTATCAAAAGGCTGAATGTTCTTTGTTAGAAAGTAAAATGTGTTAGAGGAGATCTCTTTGGAGGCAGGGTGAACAATACAGTACTGGACTCATTGGAGATATTGTAAAAATATAAAGAATAAGGTGACGGATGGGAAAGGATTATCTGTGACAGTCAGGACATTTTGCTCATTTTGCTCTGAGTGCTTTTCAGCTAACCTAACCTTACCGCTACTTGATCATTTTAGATTACCATTTTATTACCCTGATATTCTTTTTTTCATGGATTCAGTGTGATTCTTACAAAATTATAGCTATAACTTTAAAGATATGAAACATGGGCCAATTCAAAAGGAAATGCTTCCCAAAATGTAAAAGCCAAAATAGGACCAGGTTGCTCGTGTTTAAAACAAAAAAAAGTTTGGAGTCAGATGTTTTCAAACTGGTTATTCCAAACTAAAACACCTTTAAAACCATTCTATAATACATAATAAATAGTACAGGTGATTATTTTGTAATTTGGAAAGTCTTTGATCTGTTTCAAAGTTGGCAGGAGTTGGGTTTGGCCCCTTTATTCTGGTATATGCTACAGCATGTTCCAGATAGTTCTGGAAAGGCCCCTTCCTTTTCTAACATGGATACACTAGGTTCAAAGCAAGGTTCATAACGACTTCAATAAAAAAAAATTGGTTTGTAAAAAATGTGAATGTTTTCCCAGAGTCCTGGTCAGAGCCTGCCACAATACCTTTGGGATGAATTAAAGTGCAGACTAAAAAAAAAAAAAAAAAAAAAGGCCTTCTAATTGAACTGAATCAGTGTTTGACCACAGAAAAGCTCTTTTGGAAGAATTGCTAAATTCTGATAATCCCATTCAGACACCCGGTGGAAAGCCTCTTGAAGCTGTAAGGGATGTGCCAAACACATATTACACCCTGAGGAGTAAGAGTGGGATATCACTTATGATAATATGTTTCGGCATTACCTTCAAATGACTCTACAAGGCTAAATGAAACCTCCTGAAAAACCCAACAGTGGACATCTAACATCTGAGGCTCATCACAGATACGGGCTCATACTTTGTCGGATTAATGAATTTACGGTAATTCTTAAAAAAAACATTACAAGCTAAGAATAGGGTGATTATGTTTAAAAAAGAGACCTTTATTAGATCTTTGTTCTACTTGTTAAAGAAATGATTTACCTAGGTATTTGCTGAACAAACTTCTTCAGGTTTGCTGTGAATTATTGGGGCCTGTACTGGAGGCAGTGGAAACTAAGTAAGATAACTCTTACTAAGCAAGTATAGCAATGAAATTGGTTTTGTGAAAAACCGACCATGGTTCTCACAATGTTTTATAAATAAGATCAAAGAAAGTGCGGTTCTCACTGTTTTTATCCCCATTTTACTGTACTTACAAGGGTTGTGTCTCTATATCTAAAGGTAGTTTTACATAGTGTCATGATTTTATGAAGAGCACGGACCCACATGCAGAGAAACCAATACAGAGAGACCAGGGAAAAAGTTTTAACAGGTTTATTGAGAAGCTTGTGGAGATTCCAGTGTTGCTCTGAACACTGCTCAACCGGAACTGAAAGGTGAGGGGAAGACACTGCGGTTAGTTCAGGTTCAGTGGGAAAATTGATTCTCGAACTTGAAGAGGAGAAAAGGTTTGCAGACTCACGTTTCCAGAAAAGTGGTTGACTATTTGACTCCAGTTGGTGTGGGGTGTTCCAGTGTTTGTCTCATTCGTTGGAGGGCGGACAGGGTTTACCCTGAATGCGGTTGTTTGTAGAAGAACGGAGAAACTGACTGCCACTGAGATTTCCTGCGGTAATTGAACGGACTGTGGCGCAGAGGAATCCCTTGCTCAGTGTGAAACTCAAACGATCCCTTGGAAGAAAGTGCATCAAAACCTCCAGTTTGAATCCCCAGCTCAGTTTGAGGCTCAGTTGATATTCCAGGGAAAGAAGATTCCGAAATGTCCAGTTTTCAGGATGACTTCCTGCCCAGAGGCAAAGACAAAAATAGCAAGATTAAAACTCGGGTTGACAAAAACTCAGGTTGGCTAGAGTACACAAAACTGGCAAACACTCTGGCGTCGAGGTAGTGGCAGTCAGCAGCTTAAAAGCACTCCGTTTATGAGGTAACCCTTTGCAGGTGTGTGAGGAGGTGAATCAGGACCAGGCCTGGTGAAGGAAGGAAGACACACACACAAAACACAAACCACACAGACAGGAGTCCTAACACATAGTTGTTTTTGCAAAGTAACTCGATTCATTTAATGGTATATCAACAAACATATATAGGTTTTTCTATATTATCTTGGTTTGATTTACATCCAGATTTTGACAGAGCCATAAATAAGGATTAGGTGTCCTTTATCAGGGTTTCCTTCAGGATTGCTTTGTTGTTAGTTATGTCAATTGTCTTTTTTACTCTGAATAGCTTGCCTGCCCCTCTTATAAAAAGGTATATCTCTATGGTATGTTGCTTTTACCACCATGGTTCCCCAATAAAACGGGTAATAAAACGGAATTTGCAGGATTTATTTTATTTGGTGCCAGTAGAAGAATATACCTGATTCAGATGGCTAAATTACCACCTAAGTATGCAGTCAAGCTCTCCAGAGTCTTGTTAATGACCTGATTATTTGACTCAGGTATGGTAAGAGAGGCACATTTAAAAGCACAGGAAACAAAACCCTGAAGGTCAAAAATGAAGATCCCTGGTCTAAAGCTGGTAGAGAAAAACTCTCAAAGATTTATAGCCAACTTACCCATGATTGATGGGGGCTGAAGTTTGTGGTCCAAATGTCGAAAAGCACAAAAACAGAAATAATTATATAATTATTAACGTTCATGATATGAATAATCATAGAAAGGCTGTTTTTAAATGTTCAGGCTGAATGAGTCTGTTATTTTATTATTCATATCATGAACGTTGTCTTCTGTCCAGTTGGCACCCTGGGCGGCACCATCATAAGATATTGGCTTCAAAGCAGCAGTATATGTCTGTACTGTACATCAATCTCTATCACTGCCTGACCTAACTTTCTCCACAATATAGTTTCATCCAGACAGAGGAAATCATGATGCAACCACTGAGAAAATGTAAGAAACTAACACTTTGTGCAGTAATGACCCATTGCCTTAAACCTGTATGCTTGCACACACGCAGGCACCCCCTGATGTCCTATCAATTCTTCACTTGCTAACGAGACACACACTGTCTGAATGTGTGCTTAACGTCTAATCATGGCCTGCGGTGATACACACCTATGTGTATGTGTGTGGTTGTGTGTTACTGTGTGTGTTCATTAAAGTAGACATTTTCAGTAAATGTCACTTATATATCAGTCCTATCTCTAAGCGAGAGTCTGCCATTACCAGCTTCGTGCCCGCAGGTAGTGGAATCACATGGATATCATTGACAATGGCGGTGAATTTCTCCCTCTTCATTCCATCACTCAGAGCATTTGTATGCATGTGTGGCCGTGACTCTGTCTGTGTGTCCGTAGGTGTGGGTGTGTGTGTGTGTGAGATGTGGTGAAGGGCAGTATTAAGTTGAGCCCAAGCGGAGTGTCATTGAGCTCATTCAGATTCTTTGCTGCATATGTGTAACCATGACGCTCCTCCAGCTAATGAAAGAGCCAAGGGAGGGAGGACAGGGTTTCTATGGTTACGGTGACAAGGAGAGCAATGAGAATGGTGGCTTGTCTCGCCTTTTAGGGATGTCGTAGGTCTGTGTGCGCTGATTGTTGATGTATCCATGCATGCACATACAGGTATATGTTAATCTCATTTTAATAGTTTCAAGCAGGATGAAAGATCAGAGTCTTTTACCTGTACTTGAAACCAGTTTGGTCCAGATTTGATCTACATTGTCTATTTATACATATGTGTTTTATTCTAGATGGAGCCAATGGCTCTCAGACAGATTGCTAAGGAGGAAATGAATGCTGAGACACAGTAGCATGTCCAAGCTTAAATATAATACCACCTACATTATCATTTCAGAGGCCTTAGGTGATGGAAAAACACACATCAACATCTCGGCTCATCAATCTATCAGGGGAAGATGGCTAAAGCTCTCGGGGTTGTTGCTCACAGTAACAAAGAACAACAGTTTGTAACCTGCACCATAACAATCCTAAATCCCTGGGAACATCCAGACCAACCGCAGAACTGTTATCTCCTTATATACTTTAAGTATTATACATGTATTCTTTTAACAAATAAGGTGCCTCACAAAAGTACTATTCAGATTTTTTCATACTACAACCACAAAAGTTAACATGTTTTAGGGGGTTTATTTATGATAAACCATTGTAGGTTATGATTGTGAGGCGAAATAACAAAAAGACAGATTTTAATTTCTTTAATTATATATAAATAAATAGAAACTGCTGTGCATTTTTATACAACAATTTCTTCATTTTTTGTATCAAAAATGTTATCTTTTTTTATTTAATGATTTTATATTAGTTAATAATTTTATTATCTTTAATTATTTGTGTTACCTTTATGCCATTAAAATATACTTCCTTTTTTTTATTCCTTTTTTTTTCTCTTGTAAAATATCTTCAACTGTATTGTCACTGAATTGTGCTATATGAATTGACTTGCCTTTGCTTGCCTTGCTGTTCACCTTACGATTTAAATAAATTCTAGTAATAACTTATTGCCTTCAAAGTTCCCCTAACTAGTATATGAACAACTTTTTTTCCCCCAATAATAAATACAGCTTTTGTGTGAAGAACTACAGGCTTTGTCCTCTCCTATCACGTTTGCACTCTTGAGAACGGAAGTTGAAGCGTTTCTGACATAAGATGCTCTTTAGTGGATCTCATGTAAAAACAAAGATAATATTTAGAAACCAAATTAACATATTTGCATCACTGTCTTTGTGTCCAGTGCATGGCCGTGCTCCCATCCCCATGGCTGTGGTGCGCAGGGAGCTATCTTGCGAGTCATACCCCATTGAACTACGTTGCCCTGGCACTGACGTCATCATGATCGAAAGCGCCAACTACGGCCGCACTGACGACAAGATCTGCGATTCGGACCCAGCTCAAATGGAGAACACCCGATGCTACCTTCCTGATGCGTACAAGATCATGTCACTCAGGTCAGTATTGACTGGGCAAAGTTGGGAAACCTTGGAATTTATCAGGTGTTACTTTGTCAGTCTTAAGTGTTGTATATGTAGTATGCATGTGTGAAGTGTGCAATCTTAAGTTATGCAGCTGGGACAGAGCTAACAGCATTAACATCAGCTGTTTTAAATGAGCCAAAGAGATCAGAACAACTGTATTTTTGTGTTGTCATCTCTTTTAGTTTATAAGTCAAGCTCTACCTACACATTAATATGCTTTCAAAAAGATCACAGCAACAAACAACTGAGAAAAAACTAGCACTGAAAGTAGTGGAAAGGAAAGAAAACCAGAGGTGAAGGAAAATACACTTAAAGCAGTGCAACTCCTGAGCTCTGCGTCTTGCGGACTTGCTATTAGGAGTTCCTGGCAATGCATTGCAGCACAATAACATAAAGAAATAGGATGGAAATGTGTCAGCTCACCCTTCTCCCCACTCACTTCATCGGTGTGAATAGCTCCTCTCCTGACAGTGTTGTTGTGCAGCACAATGATTGAAGGTCATAAAGTGCTTTGCAGAGGGTTATCAGTTTATTATTGAACGAATGCTCTGTTTCTATCACTTCAAAAGGGCTGTGATAGCCAGTTAAAGAGAGTGTTATTTTCTTTGCTGTGTATTTCCGAGTAGTTGGGATCTCACCTGCAGAAGCCTGAAGAAGGCATTGGCCAGAGTGATTTTAGTTCAGACAGTCTGGGAGAAGATCTTAACAGAGAGTCAAGCCAAATGCCTCCCAGCAAATCCTGTTAAAAAGAAAGTTCAACTATATAAAAACAACACAGATCATATGCTGTTGAAGATTCTCGGTCACCCAGGTCATAATCATCATAAAAAAAAAAGAAAAAAACAATCCAAAATTTGTTTCCAACTTTGAAGACATTTCGCTTCCCATCCAGGAAGCTTTTTCTCCAAACACAAAATCCCAGTACATTTCAAACCTAACAAGTCCCTAAACACAAAACCCAAAGTTATGTTTTTTTTTTTTTTTTTGTCTTTTTATTGAAAAAGCTTCCTGGATGGAAGCTTTTATTATTTTTTGATCTTGTCGACTTTGCAAAGGAAATGCTTTGTACTGTTAAAACAGGAAAATGACTCATTAAAATGTTCAGATTTAATTTAAGAAAACAAATTAGATTATGTCAAGTAATCCATCCCCTGCTTGGATTTTGCATGTTCTTTGGGTGCATGTGTGGTTCTCACATGGTACCGTGGTTTTTCTCCACAGTTCAGGAATGTTCTTAGTTGCCCTATTTCTTCAAATTCTAAGAATACAATTTAACAATAAACGAATTGCTATAAAGAACTCAAGTTTGCATATGACTACTAAAGAGTTTTTGTTTTTATTATTTCAGTGAGTAATCAATATTATTTAGCCATGAGAAGTTGTTTTTTACACGGCTAAATGAGTTGATATGACCATAGACCCTTCTTAAATGAAATTTATATTATTACATGAAATATAAAAAAATAAAATACATTATAAATCACCTCTAAACATCCTGGTACACTAGTAATAAATGTGTAACAAAGTCTAAAAATGAAGTATTTGTTTTGTTAGCGAGTTACTTATTGTGTTTCCCATTGAGTCTCTCAAGAGACTTATTTTGTTTAATCTAGGAACAATTTCCTTAAATTAAAGACAGGATTCTTATATTATTTCTTTGACTGATTGTGCTAAGACATGCATTTGTTTTTAGGCTAATTATACAGTTTTACAATAAAGAGGACCTTTAACAATGAAAGGTAGTGAAAGTTGGCAAGAAGAAATATTAGGCAATTAAAGTAAACAGGTTGTAAATGTTTGCCTTTGTTCATTTTAGAGACAAATGTGGATTTAACGATCTAGTCTGACTTTGCTATTGTTCAAGTTCTTCATCTGGTGCTTCAAGTTCTACTTGTGTTAAAATGGGGAAGAACACTGTAAACATTGCTCAAACTAGACAGTACTTCAGTAGATTAGACGTCATTAAAACCCCTTGTGGTTTCTAGTATCTAAGCTACTAAACTCTTCTATTATAAGCAGGTATGTTGGTCAGAACTAAATGGAAGATACTACCAGGCCCAAGATAGCAATGTTAAACCAGGGCTCTCTGTAATGAGAATGTCTGGATATAAATAATTCAATTATGTCGTCATTAGTATCTGGATTTTTCAGATCATGTGTTACTGTGACTTTGAATGCCCCCCTCCTGCTGTCCCATTATTTCCTCCCCTCGTCTTTCTTCTGCTTTAGTGCTGCTGTTCCGTCTCCTCCCTTCTCTGCGTCTCTGGCAAACCACCTGTCTCTGACATGTGCTGGTGTTGTGATGGCCATTACTTTGGCCTGGCTTGGTCTCTCTAAACACTCTGGCTGTGGCAGCCTGTGTGGCCACTCTCTTGCAGCCAGCCCCCTTCCCATCTATAATTTATATGCAGGCATACACACACACACACTCACGGCATGTTCCACACATAGCATACGCTGCCCAGGGGCTATACCAGACTTTAAGCTCCAATTAGCAGAGCCAGAGGCCAAACTTAATCTTGAGGGATCCTCTGCGGAGGTGACTTAGACCGGAAACAACCGTTTATCACCTATATTTGAGGTGAGAATATGTGATTGTGTGTCGCTGTTGGCAAGTTTTATTTCATGCAAGCAGTACTGTATGTGCAAAGCAGTAAACAGAGATGTGTTTTGAAGAAATGCACACAGTGAGTCAGTCAGTGTATACACATGCACATATCCAATATATGTGTTTGCAAACTTGTTAATGTACATTAAAGGCTTTATTGTGGCTTTTCCACGCATTGCAGGGGAGAGGTTGTTTTCTATGAATTCAAATCTTGCACCACTCTCACATGCCTCCTTACTCAGTCTGTTTCAGGTTGTCTGGTTCCCACTCTATCATTCCCTCTGTGTCTGTATCATCTCTGGCTTTCAAGCTCAGCTCAACTGACTGATAAAATCAGAGCATGTTCCGCCTGCCCAGTGTTTCCCAAGTATCATATTCCCTTTTTGTTTTCTCCTCCACCGCACTCCAAGGCCAGCCAAAGGCGTGCACACGAAAGCTGTGTGACGATACATGTGTGCATGTGTGTACACATGTGTGTGCATGTGTGTGCCCAAACGGCATAATTGGTCCTGATATCAAAGGCTCATATCTCTAGAGAGTCTCACAAGACTTCTCAGGCAACTTAGAAAGGACCTGATACTGCTGCATTTACCATATTATCTTCCCATCGGTATATAGTGGTTTGAAAGGGAAATGAAGGCTTGGCCATGAAAGGTGTGCTTAATCTGTTTTACTGGTACACTGGCGTCAGTTCAATGACTCACTGCTTTTATATATATATATATATAAATTTAAAGAAAAATGCAGCTGAAAATTTGTTGCAATAAATGGAGTTTTCGGCTTCCTTGGATTTCTTTTAATTTTTTTTTAATCTTAAATAGACCTAGACATGCACTTATCAGAGATTTGTGTCCATTTTCACATCTCTGATTGACTCCAACTTTAGCCTTGCTCCAGTTTCTGTTACAGGATTAAGAATACTGTTTTCTTGCCCTCTTGCCATGATACTAATTAATTATTCATAGCAGAAGCAGAGGAGACATTAAACTGTGTAAACTAAACTATTTTACATTGTCTGTGTTAAGAAGTACCACAATTAGCAAAGGAAAGTGCCTGCTCCATATCAAAACACCAAATTCCCCAGTGCTGTTGTGTCAGTTTTCCTTTTTCTATACATAACCTCAGTAGTAGTTTAGAATTTTTAAAGTAGTTTTATATGTTTACATATGCAGCAATCAAAGATTAAACAATATTTGGCAAGTCTTTCTGATGGTTTTTCAATGTTTTGAACATAAATTGTATTCCACTTCATTTCTTCAAGAAATGCATTCCTAAGGTCAGACATTAATCTTTGTCTCTATATGTGTTCTCCAAATCATCCCAATAGTTTTACACCAGGTTGAGTTTCAGACTCTACATGCCGGTCAAGTTCTACCACACTAAACCCTTGTCTTAATGGATCTTGTGTGGTGCACCGGTGAAAGATCCTGTTAGAACTGAATGAGCCATAACCAAACTGTTTCCACAGATCAGGGACTTAAAATTGTTCAAAATGTCCTTGGCAGTTACAGTTTCTTTATAACTGTAATGCAGAAGCAAATTGTTCACACCATGATGCTGTTAAATTCAACTTGAGGAGATCTGTGCTGTAGTTGAAAATGTACCTTTATGGCAAATTTTACAAATTCAATCTATAAGGCTCTTACCTGTGACTACTCTCCAGTCATGGGCTCAGCTCTGGCCTGTTGCCATGCCTTCATGAAAACCAATCACCGTACAGGACATCTCTGCTTCCTGCTAAACAGCATCCCTCCTCTGCCCCTTATCCACTTTCATCTCACAGGACGCCCTACAGCTGCCCTCATTCTCTATTGGCCATTCCACAAGTTTCAGTCTTCGGGGGGGGATAGACATGTCTAATCGAGCCCTACCTGGCTATGGAGAACTGCATTTAACTTCAATGTCTTCTTCTGAGTTCTTGGTGGCAAATTAATTTTTTTCATGTCAATGAAACTTTTAATTTGCAACTTTTTCTGTTTGAGTCTCTCCAGCCTAAATTAATGTTCATCATGCCTTTTAGATAAACAAATTAATCACCTCTACACCAACTTGGACATGATGCAGTCAGGCAAGTACTGTTTTGTTGGCAAGTATCAAATTCAGACACTTGCCAGACACTCCACTGGATTCCCGTACAGGGAGGCAATGTTCTCTCATAGGGACATATTTCCATTCAAATAGAGTGCAGTGATGGCATGCTTTACACTATTGTGTCTAATGGCAGGCACTGTACTTTGCCATATACGGTATGGATGCAGGTTCTAGAACTGATCTCAAGGCCACATAAAGAGCAGAGGACTGTAGCTACTGACTCTGCAGAAGGTTGGCAACCTCTGCATACTTTGCACCTCAACACCTGCTCACCCTGGTCTGTGATTAAGTGGCCCACCACTTTGTGGCTCAGTTGCTGATGTTTCCAGTCACTTCCACTTTGTTATTATACCATTAACAGCTGACTGCAAAATATTTACTGACCCCACGTGGACCCCATCACACAAGGCTCCACTAAAAGCCTTTGCAATGTTGCCTTTCTTTTTTATAAAAAAAAAAAGTTAGGTATAAAACAACCAACTTTGCAAAAGTAAAAATGACGAAAGACTGATAGAATCAGCAGTAACTGAAGTCTAGCACTATTTTTTGGCAGCCTGAAAAAACAGTTTGAAGATTTTGTACAGCCTTATTTACTTAATAGCTTCTGACTTCACAAGACATTCTTGACTGTATTTCTAAACCAACTCGTTCATTCTGAAAATAGCTCATTCTACACATAATGACACTAGCTAATAAAAAAAATAATTTCATGTTTTTGACATAAAATAGACCAGGTACACATTTGCAGTTTGGAAACACTGGATGATGGTGGAAATGAATAAAAACAAAACAGTTTGGTTTATTTTTGTAAAGAACTTAACTTACCAACCCAGGTTATAGTCTAAACATTCACTAGGAGCATTAAATTTAACAATTTAACTTGTTTAAAAGAAAAAAAATCAACAGTTTTGAATGGACTTGAGTGTCTTGATGTCACTCTAAACCTTACTGCATATGGAAACTGATGAAGCAGTTCCTTTCTGATGTGAGGCACAGGTAGGTGTCACACCTCATTCACTGCACTCTGACAGTACCTATACTGCCTGCGTATTTACACAGACCCCTGCAACAAATAAGAATTGCACTCTTACAGTGAACTGTAACGTCTCCATATTCTTCATCATTCTCACTGTCTCTATCATACTCCCTCTCTCCTTGCTGGGTTGCAAGCTGCTCATTTTGGTCATTGCAAAATCCTAATTCATCCGTGTTACCATCTACCGGAAGCTCAAGTTTGGTTTTCTTCCATAATTTGTAAAACATTGTTGTATTAATTATTTAAATGGAAGAAAAGGGTATCAATTATAGTCATATGTAGCATGAAAAGCAGTAGACCCTAGCAGATCACTGCATGTTATCAATATGCTGGAGTAGCAATACAATTATATTACCATATGGCACCATCTACTTTACAACTGTTTGTCATTATTAAATGATCAAATGTAGCAAAATAAACCATAGAGAACGAACTTACCTCATTTATTGATGAGCATTTATTTTTCCCCCATCCACAAATGCCACAAAAATACTTATTTTTAGTCAAGCGACAAATATAAACCATTCTATTGGCTCTCTAAGAGTTCCATCTCTTTTTCAGTGCACTACATCTTAAAAGTGTACCATAGACGGTTAAAAGCTTTTCACTTGATAGGAACTGAGTATTTCTAGCACAACCTGGTAGTGCTTCTTGAATGGTTCATTCACTTTTCAGAAAAATAATGGATTTTTAGGTGTCCTAGCAACCAGACATTCTCCAAACAAAAGAAATTCCTCAGGTCCCTGATTTTTGGTGCATCTCTATTGATACCATAAACATGTGATTTCACTTAGGAGTGTTTTTAGACTCACCCTACTTGAACTTCAAGGATAATAAATCTTCCTTGTTTCACCAAATGTCTCAAAGCTATCAACATTGGGCTCATTCTGGGTGTGGTTAGACTGACTGTATATTAGAGCAATATTTCATATGTGGGAGCACTACAAGCCAAAATGTTGAAAACCCTCCAAGTTACTGCAATCTATTTAGATAAAAATGACTCTAATGAGTCTTTAGAGGTGCTTCACAATGTACTTCCAGCCCCTCACTGATACTTTAGCGCTTCATGAAACAAGCACCTTTTAGCTGGCTCACCCTCATTCACGTTTTTCTTCTTAATCCCCCAAAGATGCACACTAGAAACTGAAAAATATGGCCAGCCTGAAGGACATGTAGACTTTCAACATATACATTCCAACTCTGCACTGCTACCTCTGTCACAGCTATCGTATTAAAAATGTTAGAAAATTACTTTTAGACTTCAAACAGACACCACCCCCTCCCATACCCCTGGCTGCCATCTCTATTCTACCTCATCACCTTCTTTGCCCTCTTATCCCTTCTGTCCTGTTCTCTTCCAGGAACCTTCATCTCTTCTCAAGTAGTACCTTAGCACAAAGAGAATCAGCTCCAACTGGAAAAACATGGGTGGGGACTCGTTCTCCGTGCCACTCTGGCCCTTTCCCTTGCATTCGGAAGTGTTAAATAGCAACATGCTTCATTTAATATTCTCCTTTCTGTCACACTCTCAATATTTCAATTTTTTTTGTCATTCCATTTCCATTTTTTTCCTCTTTCTTTTCTTTCCTTCCTTCCCACTCCTCATTCCTCAAATCGGTTTGCACTCCCCCATTTCTCACCCTTACTGTCACTTTCCCTTCCGCCATCTGTTTTAGCTTTCACTTCCATTTCTGTTTTTACATTCCCTTTTTTCCTCTTCACATGGATTGAGCAGAGGTGGGTTACAGACTGGGGGCCTAAAGGTTGAAGCATGTTTCCTGGATTTTATATGCTGTTTCTATGGCTTTGGGCTCATATCGACCAAAGTTGCCCTGGTCGTCTACATGAGAGTCATTATAGTCTTTAGATGAAAGACTCAATGGCTTGAAGGAAAATATATATGCACCACCCTGTGAGCCCACACATGAATGTTGTCCAAAAAGCAGACTTGGAAAAAAAAAAACAAAGTAGTTTCTCATCTGTTCCTCCTTTAAAGAACCAAGCCTCAACCTTCAAAGCTTTGGGTTGATTGTGTTTGCATGAAAACTTTGACCATATATACATAAAGAAAATTCATACACAGACACTATATTTTGAAGGTGCACATCCAACATAGTGTGTTTTTTTAATGTGAGTATGAGTTAGTAAGTTTGCAGCAGCAGTGTTTGAAGCATTCACTCAGGACACAGTAAGGAAACCTCTGAAGTTCTCTCCTTCTGACTCTGAATTATACAAAACCACTTGAATCACTGTCTGCAATGTAGTGTTAGCCGTGCGCTGCAATCCAAGACTGTTACTGGCAAACTACACCATAAGGTTTGCTGCTTCTTTTTGGTTTGTTTTCCCAAGCTTATCTTCACTTCCTCTGTCCTCCCCATTTGAGTGTAATCCATCTCTTGTAAAGGCAGAAGAAGGAGGAGGAGGGCGAGAGAGGCTGAGCAGATAATGATGCATATAAATGTTACCAAACCCTACATAAATCTTAAACTTTTGATCATTATTCCAAACCGTGCCTCAAACCATGAAAACAATATTGTAGACTAAATTGAAGTTTTGTGACTTCTGTAAGAAAGACTTTCTCAGAGGTAAGCCTGGAAAGTCCCTTTTTTCAGAGGGTTTGTGTTTTCTTTATTTTTTCTGTTTAAATTTTTATTTGGTAACGTATTCAAATTAAATTAAATATTTCATATGAGGGCACTTTTTTGGGGGTAAGTCTAAGCTTTTCCTACTGTGTGCATTGTAAATTAAATTGAGCAATCTGTGTGCTTCCTACATTTTTTCATAAAAAACAACCATTGATGTTATAAAATCAGTTTGTGTACATGAGATTAGAAGATAATATCTCTCTCATTTTTAATTTTAATAAGCAAATATATTGCAATGACAGAATATAAAAAAAAGCACTTTGAAATTCTCTTCCACAAAATAAATCATCTAACGCATCCAATTTGCATAAACGATATGAGAGAAAAATGTAACCTGATACCTGATTAGATGGTGCAAAAAAAACATTTTTCCCCTTCCCAAAAAAGGGGACTTCTTTGACACCTTCTTAATATGTATGATATTTTTTTGTTTTATCAAACTAGATAAAGTATTTAATTAAGGAAACAAAAGAAAAAATCTTTTAAAGGCACAATTTATGAAAATCCTTAAGACTTAATGTCTTATTCTCATTGTCAAGCACATATTGAGAGGACTTCAGAGGGTTAAGAAACAGAAAACTCTTTTTATATTTTCTTTTTTTATCTGGTCTCTCTACTTGGTCTTGCCTCTCACATCTATCCTGCTTACCACTGAATGAGGTCATATTTTGAAATGTCCTACTTAGTGTGTCCGAATGCATGCAATGCTTTAAACCATTGTATGTGCATGTGCTTCTACCCTCATGAAGTCACCACAGCAACATAGGATGCCCTGCAGCCCACCAGAGGCCCAACTGTCACCCCTGCTCAGAGGAGTAATTAGTGCCCACACACATACACACACTTATGTAGATTCACAGAAGTTAGGTTACACTTAAATAAATATTATGCAAGCTAAAAATTATTTTACCTCTCCGAAGTATTCACATTTTTGTTTTATATATTTACATTCTCAAACAATTCCTTTTCTTAGAATTTTAAGCAAGAGTCAAAAGAAACATTTGTATAAGGAGTAAATGATTGCATGATTTTCAAACTGTTATTAAAATGTAATAGCTTGAAAAGTGTGGCATTAATTTGAAATAAGTCCCTTAGCTTCTGATAAGCTAATATTGCATGCCCACATATCTCTCCCCATAGTAAAACTGATGGCAAGGTCAGGGTAAAAGGATGTTTTTCTTTCATTAAAGGCAGTTAACATGATCAGAAATCATGACAAAGTGGATTGAAAACCAGAACTAGTTTGAGCTGTTTTGCTAAGATTGCAAACATTTAATCCAATTTATGCAAATCAAGCATATAGACGCCCCATAAGGCTTGCAACCATAATTCCAGCTTTATAAAGTATTAAATCAGGGGAGGCTGGATAAAAATATATACTGCAGTTTCCCCAACTTTTATTTTTAAAAGAAATTTGAAACCATATATAATTTTCCTTTCACTTCACCATTAGGTGCTACTTGTTGCTGAGTCATTTAAAATCCCAATAAAAGGTCTGGTTACTTTCTAAAGACTATTTAATGATTAAAAAAAAATGTGATATGACAACTTTGATATGACAACGGAAACAAATGTTTCCGTTGTCATATCAAAGAGGAGGTCAAAGAGTGCTGCAACCATATTCTGCTTCATTCACATGCAAAAACACCTTAACACATGGACAGTAATCTTGGCTGTTTTTCCCCCCTAAACCTCTTTATGGCAGAGTCTCCCCTGTCTGACCCTGTTCCTCTGTCGCTGCAGCTCTGCTAACCTTAGTTATCGTGCTTCACTGAGCAGCAAAGCTACATGGCTGCCTGAGAAAGGCTCAGACACCGCTCACTTTCTCTGCCTCTCAAACCTAAACGCACACACGGTGTGACAAGTCCGGAGACGACGAGTGTGAATCAGTGGCCCTGATGGGGCCTGTGTTAGGACAGTGACTGACTACCTGACTGAAGTGACAAATCCAAACCATGACACCAGGGAGCAATACCCCAATAAGTCAAGTGCAAATATACTGCATCCTGAATTGACTGGGCTTCCATTCGGTGAGACTGACTGGTTCCTACAGGTTACTTTCAATATACAGGCTCCCCTTCTTCTTTTAAGCAACAATTGAGAATAACCTTGCTGCACGAACAGCTCAAAATTTTTATTTTCAATGCAGAGTTACAGTCTCTCTAGACGGGTGATTAGAGTTAAAGTGGACCATCATAACTGTTTACTGTAGCAAGTGAAAAAAAAAATCCACAGGCAAACATAATGAAGAGAGAAGGACTAGGATCTGAGCAAAGGAATGTGCCTAGGTGGAGTAAAGAGGAAGACTCCCCAAGTGTGTCCTGGAATTGGACGAAGGGGAGGTTGCTATGGTTACCACTGGAAGAAGAGAGGGGAGGAGGGGAGAGATGGCAGAGCTAAAAAAAAAAACTGCTTGGTTGTCAGTCTAATCAAAAGGATGGAAGGAGGACATGTTTGGTGCCTTTCTCCATTAAAGGCTGTTACCATATCATTTTATGAAGCATTCTGGTCTGAATTTATTACCACAGAAGTAAGCACTTTTCTGGTACAATATGTTAAAGGCCTTTGAATAAATAAAAAATTTCCAGAGCATTATTTAACACAAAAATTTTTAGAGAAACGCACACATTAATCTGTCTATTTAAATTCTGTGTTTCCCCCTAAAAAAATACCAGTTGCTCAAATTTGTCTAAAGTTAGGATTTTAAGCTTTTACAAAAGGATTCTCACTCATAAAAAAGAAACTTAAAATTATTAATCTATTGCTTTTTTTCCGGAGTAGAAGAACAAAATGACAGAGACTCATTTATTTTAGCCACTGGCCACTTGGCAGGGTAAGGATCTATATTAATCCTGTCAAAATAAAATGTAAGTTCTGGAAAAGTTTGCATTAGTGTTCCAGAAGTTTTTTTCAAGTTTGAATCAGTACTGGAATAAAATTAAGGCTATAAAAAAATATCTACAAAATGTGCGAATTTCCTCCATTCGTCTTTCTTTTATTCCTTTCTCACCTCTTTTCTCCATCTCTCTCTTGTGTTCCTCCTTCCTTCTTTCTTTCTTCCTTCTTTGCTTCTGTCGTTACTTTAGTCTTATTTTCAGCCCACTTTGGTTCTTTCTCTGGAAAGTTCCGCCTCCATTTTTTTCTGATCTTCCTTCCTCTACTCCCATAGCTCCTGTGTCCTTACATCCTTGGTTTCTACCACCCTCCCTTTTTCTTCTCCTTGATTCCTTCACCTCTCCATTCTTTTTGTTTTTCCATTCTTCCTACAACTGACTTCATTACATGAGTGTTATTCCTCCTTTCCTCCCTTGTATTCTAATATCCTCATATTCTTAACCTTGCCTCATTTCTTTATTGTCTCATAGCTGCATTATGTCTTTCCTTCCTCCCAGTTATTAGTGGTTCCATATTTTATTCAAACTCTAGAAGTATTAGCAATTAATTCATTCCAAATACACATAAAAGGACCATGGAGAAGTGGGATGTCTGGAGAGTTGAGGATGCAAAAGTCTGAGATGTCTCATGGAAAGTGAAGGAATCAGGTTCATAACCCACCCATCAATATTAAACCATATATGAAGCTTTGGTGGACAACCACATACAGATTTCAAGCACTTTTATTAATTTTACCTGGTTTACCAATAGCATTAATGTTATAGCCCACTTGACCAACAAGTCAGGTTTTCACCTCTTTAGAATACATTAAAAAGTAACACAAATACAAACCAGATCATAATTTATTATTTATTTTTTACCTTGGAGGAAATAGATGGTAAGAGAATACTGTAGATACTGTAGAAATATCTATAACTTTACTTATTCAGTCCTGATGTGTACATTTTAAAAAAGGGTCAGAATTTAACTTGTTAACCGCAGTGTCTTGTTTAGCTTAGCTTAGCTAAGTGGTCCAACTTAGATACTTTATATTATGACATTTTTATTACAATTTACGTAGGTTAACATCAATTTCTCATGGTTCTATTCAGCTTTTATGCATTCTAGATGTTTTCTAAAACCTCAATTCACTAAGCAACCACAGCTTGATGAAAGAGACAAGAAATCCAAATATAACTTGTGAATGTTACTATAGGTGCCTGATTCTGCACCATGAGAGGACAGATTGGTCTGAACTGTAATGGTTCGTTCACACCAAATTTGTTTTGGACGCCAAAGTGTTTGATATGCATGCAAACTCTATGGGGGACTGTGTCGATGGGTCCAGCTGTATGGTCAAGCATTGGAATTGGTGCATCCGAGCATTTCATGCTGGAGTTCAGCAATTTCAACTTTTGTCGCTGGATGCCAGAGCATCAACCACTAAGAAAAGCTGATACAGCTTCTGCAGAGCTGCCTGCATATGAAAAATAAATAAATATAAAGAGATAGAACTCCAAAGGTTAAAAAACAAAGCTAGGAGAATTGATAATGTACAAGGAAAAGAGAGGGATCTCTGATCATTATTGCTGAACTAAAACAATTTTTCTTTTAACTACGGCAAAAATGTTTATACGCAAATTAACTAAAACTGTTACAATCTGTTGAGGTAAAAATTCAACTGTATATTCTGGTACTTTCAGTTTTTACCACAAACCTTAAAGAAACTTAATGTATTCTTCCAGCTGCTGATAATGGCAGCAGGAAATCCTCCACAGGCTGGTCACTGCAGAGAGTTCCCAGCAGGGATTTTCAGCACTGCCGACCGCCGGTATGGTGGAGGTTTGGTGCTCCGAACAAGAACTGCATATTTTAGTAGGATCAGAATCCTGATGAACTGACTACACAAATGATGTTTGGATGTGGACTTTCTCACTTAGAAACGTGTTAAAACTATTTTTCCAACTCATAAAGTGAATAAAGCCAAGCTGCTCTCTAGTTTGTAGCTACAAAACAGAGCAGAAAATCAACCAGAGCGCCGAGCATCTGGAGCGTCCAAGCAACCTGACTAGCGTTTTGGCATCTAAGCATTTTTGACGAGCAAAATGCATTCGGGGTGAACACATCCAACCCCCAACATCCTATTGAGAAACTTTGCTTCCAGTCCATGTGCAGGTGCTGAAGTGCACGTCATAATAAGTGATGAAAAGAGACCTGTCTAGCAGCACTATACCCAGTTCTGAATTCAGATTCAGTCCGAGGCAGTCCCGTAAAGCTCTCCACCTCTAATAGGCTGGTCTGAGATTTACACAAGCTTTGTTCCTCTTTGGTCATTCTTGCATTTCAACTATCAAATCTCTTCCTCCATTTGAACCATTTTGGCTCTTTTGCTGTATATGCAGTGATGGCCAGCTCAAGTTTAATTTCATTAGCTGCTTCTCTGTTTACAAGACCTGCCATGCTAACACATGGAGAAAACTTGCCCCTTTGGAAAATGCTCTTAGGCTACGTTCACACTGCAGCCTGAAATACCCATATACAAACTGTATGTTATCTTTTCTTCACAGTCTGAACAACTTAGGCATGATTTTTCATCCAACCTGTATGTCATTATACTAAAAAAAGTCACTATTCTGCATCCAGCGAAGCGTAAGCTGTGAGAAAAAGAACAATAATGCAGAGAGCAGTCTTTCTTTTCGACCCTTGTGAAAATTTAGCATTTTTAATGTGCTGCAAGATGTGCCCCAGCTCTATCCATCCATGTTTACCTTCATAAACAAAGAGCTACCTCACTACTTGTGACGTCATTGCATCATCTACTGTGCATGCAGGACACTCAAGTTGTATGATAGAGTTCATGCAGGAGATCCAATGCTAGTCGCATTTATTTGGAAATGACCATGCAAAACATAGCGATTTCACACACACAAAAAAATCATCAGAACATTAAGTTTCAGCTGTGTAAACATAACCTTACTGTAGATGCTGATTGGAAACTGGAAGATCGAGAAAAAGAACTCCATTAGCAGAGAAAATTGTCATGCTAAGGTTAGAACATCAAAAATGCCAGGACTCCTGCATACGTGCAATCAATGAGTCATTTATTTTTGATACAATGACCTTCTCTGCCAGACATTATACCATATAAAAAGCATATTCTTAGAAAGATTAAAATAAAATCGGGTACAGGGCCTTTGACTTGACTTAAAGGAATAGTACACCCAAAACATGATTAGCCTTCATTTTCTACTCACCCCCATGCTGAACAACACTCTGGAGTACTTTTTTGATATCTCAAATGCATCTGGAGATCTGGGAGGCTTCTTGCTGTCTGCTGACATTCAAATAATGGAGGTCTATGGCGCCCGAGGCAGAAAGGTCTATAAAAGTCCACAAAAACGTGTCAATATTCCTCCATACTGTTCGTCCAATGTAATCCAAGTGTCCTGAGTGGGTAGCATCCAGAATTTACTCGAAACGAAGTCATTTAGAATGTTTTAGAGCATAAACAGTAGTGTATAGGATTTCCTAATAGCGCCCCCATGCGCGCTCACGATTCTACGGAAGCCGGCAGACCAAACCGGAAGAAAGTGCGCATTCAGCGTCTGCTCTGCCGATAATGCAAGCGTAGAAGAAGAAATGTGCTGTTTACCTGTGCAAAGAAAGAAACAACGAAAGAAAAATGTCTGAGGACTTCAGTGTTGAGGAAGAGCATGAGTTCTTTGCCGAGCTGAATGCGCTGGTTTGGTCTGCCGGCTTCCGTAGAATCGTGAGCGCGCATGGGGGCGCTATTAGGAAATCCTATACACTACTGTTTAGGCTCTAAAACGTTCTAAATCACTTCGTTTCGAGTAAATTCTGGATGCTACCCACTCAGGACACTTGGATTACATTGGACGAGCAGTATGGAGGAATATTGACACGTTTTTTGTGGACTTTTATGGACCTTTCTGTCTCGGGCGCCATAGACCTCCATTATTTGAATGTCAGCAGACAGCAAGAAGCCTCCCAGATCTCCAGATGCATTTGAGATATCAAAAAAGTACTCCAGAGTTTTGTTCAGCATGGGGGTGAGTAGAAAATGAAGGCTAATCATGTTTTGGGTGTACTATTCCTTTAAGTGATCACTAATCATCTTTCCCTTCAGCCTTGTTCTGATGGCTGACATCTTCCAAATGGCAGTTTATTTTGGATTCTGTCATGCATGAGGCTGAGGTGATTCTGACCTTTTGTACAGTGCCTACATCCACAGCATTAACTACACAGTTCTAGTGATAGCATTCGCTGTATGTGCATATGCATTACAGGGCATAAAAGGCGCTTTGTTTTTTTGTTTTTGTTTTTCTAAACATGTGAAAAATGTGAGATGGTGACATCCTCTAGCCAAATATTAATAATGTAACACATTTCAAAGTTTTTCCCAGTTGGAAAAATAACATTATTTTATCCGTGGCTTTTCTGACAGGCTGACAGAGACACATTCAGGTAGCTTCACAAGAGTGTGCTGTGTTGCTCTCACCTGTGTGTGTGCGTGCTTGTGTGTTGGGTGTAGGATGACAAAAAGTGAGACAAATCTGTCATTTCGTCATCAGGAGACTGTAGTGGTTGTGGTACAGGTGTGATGCGTCTGCTTCCATACATCCCCCAAGGTAGACATATACACAGACTTGTTCAAACACACAGACCTCTTGGTTTTGCTCCCTACCTCTCACTTCTGTCAATCACAAACCCTGCATCAATTTTCACTTAGTTCCTACATCCCTGCTCTATATCTCTACAACAGCCCCTCCTCTCCCTCCACTTTCTATTCTCTATGCACTTCCATCACTTCAATTGTCCATCTCCAAAGAGCCCTATTCAATATGTGTGTATAACCACATCAGGGGTCCAATAAGGCAGAAATGAGGCCAGTAGTGAAGGAATCTCATGTGTGTAGCATGGAGGGGGGTGGTGTTAGAGGAGAGAGTGGCTTTTTATCCTGTAGCAAGATATTGTAACTATACTCTGTCTGCTGTCAAATGGCTTCCCTAAGCTCCCGCTGGACATAAGGAGCCCTAAGATATCTCTTCCCTTTAGTTCTTTTATTCTATGCCATCCTGGATTTCTAATTTCAGTTCAGTTTTATTCTCAACTAAATGTATTTTAATAAATTTCTTTTTAAAAATGCATTTTCCACAATACAGTGTTCTTATTATCTGTTTAATTATTTTGGAACAGTTTTTAATCCATTTATATCATAGAAATATGCATCCAAACGCATTATTCGTGATGTAACAAACAAATAATTTGAGATATGTCTTGCATACAGTCAGCATCATCTCTAATGCATTCTTAATTAAACAGAGTGGAGACTTTGTTGCAAGCAGAAAGCATTAATATAATTTTCCGTCATGAACTGACAGCAAATCTTTAAAAACTTCTCTTGTAATCTTTTCGGATCATTTCAAACAATGCGCAAACATCTGAAAGATGCTGTCGAATAATCAGGCTTATACTATGATTTTTTTTTTAAGTTTGGTTACATTACATCAAAAACTTTTATGTATTACATTTGGTTTTAATTCTTAGGACTATAACCTGATAGACGTTTTTTGTGAAAACGTTTTCAAAAAACATAATACGTTTTTTTATTTTAAAATTTACAATGTATATATATATATATATATATATATATATATATATATATACACTATATTGCCAAAAGTATTTGCTCACCTGCCTTGACTCACATATGAGCTTAAGTGACATCCCGTTCCTAATCCATAGGGTTCAATATGACGTCGGTCCACCCTTTGCAGCTAGAACAGCTTCAACTCTTCTGGGAAGGCTGTCCACAAGGTTTAGGAGTGTGTTTATGGGAATTTTTGACCATTCTTCCAGAAGCGCATTTGTGAGGTCGCACACTGATGTTGGACGAGAAGGCCTGGCTCTCAGTCTCCGCTCTAATTCATCCCAAAGGTGTTCTATCGGGTTGAGGTCAGGACTCTGTGCAGGCCAGTCAAGTTCATCCACACCAGACTCTGTCATCCATGTCTTTATGGACCTTGCTTTGTGCACTGGTGCACAGTCATGTTGGAAGAGGAAGGGGCCAGCTCCAAACTGTTCCCACAAAGTTGGGAGCATGGAATTGTCCAAAATGTCTTGGTATGCTGAAGCATTCAGAGTTCCTTTCACTGGAACTAAGGGGCCAAGCCCAGCTCCTGAAAAACAACCCCACACCATAATCCCCCCTCCACCAAACTTTACACTTGGCACAATGCAGTCAGACAAGTACCGTTCTCCTGGCAACCGCCAAACCCAGACCCGTCCATCAGATTGCCAGATGGAGAAGCGCGATTCGTCACTCCAGAGAACGCGTCTCCACTGCTCTAGAGTCCAGTGGCGGCGTGCTTTACACCACCGCATCCGACGCTTTGCATTGCACTTGGTGATGTATGGCTTGGATGCAGCTGCTCGACCATGGAAACCCATTCCATGAAGCTCTCTGCGCACTGTTCTTGAGCTAATCTGAAGGCCACATGAAGTTTGGAGGTCTGTAGTGATTGACTCTGCAGAAAGTTGGCGACCTCTTCGCACTATGCGCGTCAGCATCCGCTGACCCCGCTCCGTCAGTTTACGTGGCCTACCACTTCGTGGCTGAGTTGCTGTCGTTCCCAAATGCTTCCATTTTCTTATAATACAGCTGACAGTTGACTGTGGAATATTTAGGAGCGAGGAAATTTCACGACTGGATTTGTTGCACAGGTGGCATCCTATCACAGTTCCACGCTGGAATTCACTGAGCTCCTGAGAGCGACCCATTCTTTCACAAATGTTTGTAAAAACAGTCTGCATGCCTAGGTGCTTGAATTTATACACCTGTGGCCATGGAAGTGATTGGAACACCTGATTCCAATAATTTGGATGGGTGAGCCAATACTTTTGGCAATATAGTGTATATATATATTATACTGTATATTATATATATATTATACTGTATATTATATATATTATACTGCTATACTGCTATATATTTTTCATTGTATTTATTGGTGGTGTGGTTGAGCAAGTCAATTAATGTATAAACATGAAGTGAAAGTAGTATGGGGTAGAACAACTTATCATTAAGAGTAATGCTCAAATGCCTTTGACGTTGGCCCTTGAATTTGACTGGGCCATTTAAAGAGTTACTATATGCTTTGGTCTGAACACATCCAATATGAGCTCTATTAGCGTCAGTGTAGGGTTGTTATTGTTCTGAAAGGCAAGCCTACACCCCAGAGTTTAATATTTTCCAGACTCTAGCTTCCCTGTACCTCCTAAGGAAAAGGATCTACACTGCATGATATGCCACTACCATGTTCCCTAGTGGGAATGGTGTTTTTAGGATGAAAGGCTAGTGGACTCAGTTTTCTAACAAGATAACCTCTGAGACAGTTATTACATTATATCTGCGATGGACTGGATACCTGTCCAAGGTGTACCCTGCTTCTCGCCCATAGACAGCTGGAGATAGGCACCAGCACCCCTCTTGACCCCGCTTCGGATAAGTGTTATGGAAAATGGATGGATGGATGGATGGATGGATGGATGGATGGATGGACAGTTTTTACAAGCAGATTTTATTTAGGGACAATACAAGTAAAAGAGGCTAAATATGATCATCATGCTACTTTTAACCTCATTTGACCAGCTTCCCTCTTTCCCCTTCTGAAAAAAGGAGTTGCCACAGCATGATGCTACCATTGTGTTTCATTGACAAAATGGAGTGTTTAGGGGGATTTGGAATGTAAAATCACACAAAGTTTTAAGGAAAGGCATAAAATTCCATATTGAATTGGAAACAGAACTTTTTTTACTTTTAAATAAAAGCCAGATTTGTGGAGTGTGAGAAAATTGTTATTGTAGGGTTTGCATTGTGAAAGCTTTTTGCGCACCCTGTGTCTGCTTTGTTTATGAAGCTGTTTGTTCTCTGAGTTCTGCTGAACGGCCAGACTGTGTACAAACAGGGTGAGTTCTGAAGATGGCTGCAATGGATTTTATTAAGGGGCATCAAAGTTAAATTATGCAATGGGTAAGTGGTTGTATTGTGACAAAATCTACAAAAGATCAAGGGCACTCGAGCACTGTTCGAGGTAACTTTTTGTGTGTATGGGTGAGTACAAAAGTTTTTTTTTTTTTTATTGTCTGGATGTTGCTTTACAGTCTGAGAGAATAAATTCGAAGAAAGTCTGTAAAATTCACACATCCAGTCCATATTGCACTGTATGCTTGGAACATTGCAAAACTCTCCAAAGGAGGTCCACCAAGAGATTTTCTTAGTATTCTTCACCATCTGGCTTCCTGCTGGTGTGAAAAGAAAAACCAAAAGATTGTTAGTAATGTGGAGATGAAACATATGACCTAACTGAATACAATTTGTGGTTGTAATATTTGTCAAAATCTAGGCATCTCAGTGTATTTCTTGAAGATTATGAACAACCTGACAACCTTACAGCACAAAGCTCCCTTGTTTGAATCTCAGCCATGACCGATCTGTACTCTTGCATCCTCTCTCCAAAGACGCCTTATATTGTTTATTGGACTCATAGGATTTCAAACTTTGTTCAAATCAATCAACAAACAATTTATTTGGATATACACTACAGTGCATTTTCTCTCTTTTAAGGATTTTATGAATAAAAAACACACACACAAAAAAAAAGGGCCTCAATTTTCGAGATAAATTTTGTATTAAAGGCTAAAATTTTATCATGGTTTCTATGGTATCTTGCAAAAATTAAAATACAACTTACGTATGTTAGTGATTTGTATTCATACCTCTGAAAATACTAGATTTTAGATGTATTTTCAGCCATTCACCAGCTATTGGTTTGAAGCATTTGATTCTATGATTGCCCCTTATTTAACTAAATTCATCCTTCCATCAACTCTTGCAGCTGTGTTGTTCCGGCTGAAGACAAGCGTTCCTATATCATTTAGCTGCGACCATCATTCCCACAAAGTAGAGACTTTGTGCAGGATGATGTTCTTTACATAATAGATATATTTACACAAAGGTTGTCTGGAATCTGAATTCATGGAATCAATAGACCTCAGGAAATGGACTGTGTGGATGTTGTTTATTTAGGAAGCTTAATAAAAATGAAATGTTTCCAGCTTTAAAGCATTTTTAAAAATATTTTCACTTTACATTACAATTATTTTGTTGTTTGTGTTAGTCTGTCATATAAAATATGACATAAAAATGTTTTTTTTATGGTTTAAATAAAATAATAAATAATAATAAAGAAAGAGGAGCTTCTAAGAGACTGTAACTTCTAGCCTTGCCAGGTCTGAGTGAATAATATTTTGTCAAATGTCATAGATTTATTTTTTTTCAAATAAAACTGTATGTTCTGTTTTTTAGACATGATAATAATACGGCACATCGAATTTACCCGCAGTTTTTTTCACTGCATTACGCATTTAGACCTGATTTCACTGACTTTTGTTTCAAGAAGTCTCGACACTCCCCTCATAAATTACAGCCTGAAAAGCAGAAATATTAATAATTAAAAGATCCCCAAAACAGGAGAAACCTTTAAAGGCAGGTTATAAATTGTTCACAGAAATCAACAGTGTTGTTTGCATGGAAATCTAAGAAAAGAAGCACAGTCTGCTTTGTATATTTATTTAATGCAGGCATCCGTTCCAGACTATTTTGGATGTGCTGCATGCTCATATTTCAGACGTCTCTAGGAGGGAATATTTATCGGTCCGACCGTAATGAAATTTTTGTTCTTAATGTCGCACCCCTCTCTGCCTCTCTTAGAAACTTCATCCCAGTAATGATAAGTTCTACATCTCACATATTCTGTAATTATTCTATAATATTGCTTTTACTGTCTACACTGTTTTGCTTTTTTTTATTTTCTTATGTGCAGGCTGTCACACATGTACAATGCTCATTCTATTTCACATCTGCTCACACACATGCATGTGCTCAGACTGGAATGTTGCCAAACAATGGCTGTGTCTGCCATCAACAGCCTGGTCGAATCAGTCAGAGGGTCCGTTATGTCTACACAAAACACAGAGGCAGAGAAGAAGGCAGGAAGGGAAAAGAGTTCTACCAAAGCATCACTGACAATAACAACAGCGGCTTCCACTGCAGTAACACAGCCTTCTATTCCTGCTTGCAAAATATCGGCTCTGTTAGTGAATGGTTCGTCTGTATGGAAGCCGACAAGTCTGTATCCAGGGTAAAACCTTCGATTGATGTGGTCATGCTAATTGAAATAAACAAACAAAACTGAGAAAAAAAAAGTAAGGTGCTGTATTGTTTGGAAAGGTTGTGTGTGGATGTTCGTGTGCCCGTTCCGTGCATCAAACATTCACTTTGAGTTTTTGCTGATGTTTTTGTCTTCTGTTTGGCTGCAGTATGGACATATTTTGGTTAAAAAAAAAAAAAAAACAGCGATGGAGGTACAGGGGACATAAAGGAGTCTTTTTTTGGATCTGAATGTGGTACTAGCTCAGTTAGATTGGTGACGTCAGCTCGGGCTTTACTGAGGATGGAGGGATTGAGAGAGAAACAGAGGGAGGCTGAAGATGACGCCCTGAGGGAGTCAGGGATCAGAAAGGTATTAAGGGGAGGGAAAGAGAAAGAAGAAGGCAGGGAACGCAGGCAGCAATAAGAGGCCTACCACATATATCTGGGTGTGACTTCAGAAACTGCAGCTAAGTGGGTTTAGGGCAGATAAACAGAGAAAAAAAAGGTCATTTGGAACAAGAGACCAAGAAGGAGGAACTAGGAGGAATAATTCCTTGGCGGGAAGGATGAAGACAAAGGCAGAAAAAAATTGGTTTATTATCATGGCTTAGACCGTGGGGAGAAGAAAAAGAAAGGTGCTGCAGACAGAAATAGACAGTGAGAGAGAGGGAATGATTGAGGAAAGATATAGCGCACAAGGGATTTTGTCAAAGCTTTGGTTTCTGCCTTTTCTTTAGTCAATAACCTGTAGTGCTTTATAATTGCAATGAAGCCTGTTTTTTTGGGTGGGGGTTTGCTTTGTCATAAAGAAGAACTATATGCACAAAAATGTAGGACAAACAATAGGAAAAAAGATGTTGTACCTTTTTTGGCCAGCTCAATTTGAAGTTCTGTTCTGTCCAGCTTTTTCTTAAAACACAAAAAGGTTTTTTGTTTTTTTTTCTGCTAAGTTAAAGTGGGACTCACCCCTATGTAAACAGATAACCCTGCCCACGGAAAAATATTAAAAAGAAGCCTCTGAGTAGTAACACCACTGATAAATTATGAAAAAATCTTTCAAGATGGAGGAAATCAAGGTTGGGAGATGTTTTCTAGTACCCAGTAGCCCAGAGCTGTATCATTTACTTGCTTCTAGGCTCTAACTTAGCCATGCCCTGACAGTACTGTTGAGGTGGGCGAGGATAAACTTGATGACTTCCTTTTATATCTTAACACTGGGCGATCATGAAAAAAGCATGTGCCAGTGATGATAACCTTTGCCAGCATCTTAAGTTTAAGCCAATTAAAAAAATAACTGCAACAGTCCCTGTTCAACCCTACAAGGGCAACACTAAGATGGTTGCAGTACAAACAGTGCAGAAAACAAACAAAAAACATGAAAAACATGAAACAGAAAACATGAAACAGAAAACATTAATTCAAATCAGTTTAATTATATAGCACCAATTCAACACATATCAGCTCAAGGCACTTTACAGAGACAATTAAACCAGATCATACAGTCAGATTGGTTCAGAGTTTTCTGTCCAAGGAAAATCAGTTGATTGCATCGACTAATTGACTCAAAAGCAATTCCTCACACCAAGCATGCTTGTAGTGACAGTGGAGAGGAAAAACTCCCTTTTAACAAGAAGAAACCTCCAGCAGAACCAGGCTCAGTGTGAGCGGTCATCTTTTTGAATCAGAGATACAAAAAGCTACTGTCAACCCGCTTAGTGTTACACCCTAAAGAACCAGTGTATAGGCAACAAAAACCGACACTGAGGTGAGTTTGTCTTATAAGTAGGGATGTGTAAAACAGAGCCAAGGCCTGAAAAATCATTGTGGGAGCCCTACATATCACACAAGATAAAGAAATAAAGAGGGTTTTGTTTTACAAACACGCGTTGAATCACATTGGCTGAAAAAAAACTAATGTGGAATTATCCCGAGTACGTCCGAGCTAGTTCTGTTGGATTTTATCTGAAATTATTTCCTTCTCTTTTATAATGATAAACAATTTGTCTTACTTTTATCGACTATACATATTCACATTCCCTATCCTAGAGCCTTAGTCTGGAAGATTTTAAATTAGGGCTGTTTCATGGGGAAAAAAATCCTCTTGTCAGCAGGTGCAATGACATCATTTTTTGGAGGGGGATAATCATGATGAAAATGTCAGGTGATTCAATTGCATTTTGTACTTTTATTCGCTACCATGTCCCACATAGATGTGTCCATTTGCAGGTGTTGTGGGGAAACTTGTGTCAGCATGTTACTTTCGTGCCATTCCCACTCCTCATTCCACAAGTTGCGCTGGTGACAGGTGACCGATGATGAAGCCACCGGGGCAAGAAATTAAAAAGCACAGAGGCGCGAAAAAAGAAGGCAGCGAGAGAGGAGGGACATGTATTGTTATTAGAATATGACAGACATGGCAACACTTGCAGTTTTGAACCTTTTAAACTCTAATAACCCTTCACTTGACCAATGACAAACTGGTCAGCAGTAAGCACTGTGGATGTGACAGTAAGTACTTTGCAGTCCCGGTTCCTGTTCTCACTCATAAATATTGAACTGGAAATCAAATTATGTCTCATGTATATTTCATTATTCTAATTGTTGAATGATACCGAGAGAAAAAAGAGACCTCAGGGATCCAACATGCTCATTAAAAAAAATCTCAGTGGGAGAATTTGACTGCTTCTAATGTAAATGTCGTCTGTTTGACAGGTGTGCACAGAGGGAAAGCAAGATCAGTTTAACTAATTGAAAGGGAATATTCAGAGGAGAAAAGATAGCTAATAACCCTTCTTAAAATATTCATTTTCTTCTAATATCTGTCCCTTTGTCCGCAATTTTTCTCTACATAGCATACTCTTCATGTGTTTTATTTCAATAATTCATTTAAACCAGGAAGTGCCATTGAGATAAAGTGGCCCTTCGATGTGAAGAGCATTTTTATGTTATTACGTATATCTGTCAGAATGAATCATGGGCACCAGCAGGGCCCCCTACAAATCACCTTTGCTTGCTTGCGTAGCTTGTTTAATTACACCTCATAAATTCACTGTGTGCATTTTTATCATTGCTGTACATGCTTGTAAACATGTATGCTCACAGGCCAAACAAAACCAAACCTGCTGCCTTCCATTACCTGCTTTATTAGGAGTGAGGGATACTTACATTTTGTGTGTCAGAGGAGAGGGCCCTCTGGTGATTGGAATTAATTATCTTGAGTCTGGGTCAAAATACTTTTAAAGGGATAGGTTATTGTTCTTGCAGAACACACACACCCACCCACACACACCCTAAATGTGTCCTTGTGAGCAGCTCTCCAGCAGCCAACGTGGGCCACCTTGTGTTCAAGTTAACTCCACGATTCCATTACTGTAGCAGCAGTATTGTTTGCTAAAATAAACAGAAAGGCTTTTAAAAAAAAGGCTTTAAATAGTATTTGAGTGTCAGGGTAAATATAGAGGAGTTTACCATGAAATCATGAACCTAAATGTTATCCCTCAAACATGTCAAAGGAACTGATGTAATTGAACTTTATAAGCTCCTGACTGACAACATTATGTGTACCTGCAGAACAGGGGGGCATTGAGATAAAAATAATATATAAAAGAGATAGGCAAAAATAAATTATTTGATATTACTAATTACGAGCAGATTTAACATTTGGGCTACATGCCAAAAAGCTGTATTGAACTCCTAGCACAGCTTGTTTCACTGAACACCCATTTGGGTACTTTTAAACACCCATTTTATAACCCAGGGCAGTGGCTTTTACAGTCAGTTGCACTTTAATTCTTGAATTTTCTTTTCTTTCCACATTCCATGAAGTTTGTTTGTTTATTTAAAAATTATTCCCAGACTTTATGTGACCTCTTTAGACCCAAGTTGCAGTACTGAGGGAGGAATTTTATTTTATTTTTTCCTTCAGTTTCATCATTCTAAGTTTCTCAGTGAACACAGGGACATGTAACATCTAGAGAAACATACTAATCTTAACTAAAAGCTGGTTTATAAATCATTTCTATGAACCACAAACAGGGTTACAACCTCAAGAACTTAAATCAGAAAGTAAACAATCTTACTTTTTTATCTACTGAAGGCAGAGATCTCAGTTTCCAAAATCTAAGTTTTGTCACAATCAACCCACTCTACCAGATGCAAAAAAGAGAACAGAATAATCCCTCATGTTTGAAAAACATAATAAAAAACTTTCTTACAATAGTAATTATTTATTTTTTTGTCCAAATCCTTCCAGCTTTTTTTTAGAGGCTGCTCTGTAAACAAAAAAATCATGTGCAAAAAAAAGAATTGCAAAACAGACGAGACCAATCAAACCGTTTATTGAACATGTGCAAGAGGAAGAGGCACGGAGTCTGAAATTGTTGTGAAGGGAAATGATGCTTACAGTGGTAGTTAAGGGTCAGCCGTTCACAGTGGGTGGTCCATCATAGGGGGATAGTATCAAGTCTGTCACCAGACAGTCTTAACAAAAGCAGACACAAGGTAAAAGGGTCGCCCCCATGGGGAATGACTGAATTAACTCTACAACCATAAGTCAGACAGACTTGAAATGGTTGCCTATCAGTGGTGATAGAATGAACCCTCTAAACGATAGGCCACACTAGTAAATACTTATGGGATTCCTTCAGTACATAGACTGTATTTACCTACAGTATGTACTATGTACCTATGTCCGTTTGTTCCCTGTCTGTGTTAGTCACAACTAGTGATCAGTTAGTTCAAAACACCTTCATCTCTTACCATCAGGTGATTAGTAGAGCTAATGTAGAAGTTTTAGGCATAACTTGATTTTTCAAGCAAAACGAGGGCCATGTGTTAAATTTGGCAAATCCAATCTAGAACTAGAGCTCTGAGGAAAGCTGGTGGTCATTTAAAGCAGTAGCACACTGGGCATCCACGCTCAGATGCTTTACACATCAGACCATTGCATGGGTGGTTGGTTTCGCTGGTTAGATTACATGCGGTTGAACTTGAATAGTATCCAGAATAGAGTGTGTACCACAGAGGAAGCATTTGCATTAACTGAGGACACGCCAATGCCATCAGTGCACCTATGCCAACACCCACATCTACACCAACCATCATGCCATGTCGCTAATGAACAGAAAGAAAATGAAAATATGCTCCAGTTGGAGTCAAAAACACCTATTTTTTGTCAATTATTAACATTCTTTGAAATCCAGAGGTGGGTATTTTAAAGGAATTTTCAACTTGTTTTTTTAGAAATGTAATTGAATTTAGTTTTTTGTCTGTTAAAAAAGAACACAAGAAATCGCCCTTTTTTGTAGGCAGTGCCAAAACGTGCCAAACTGTACCAAACAATAAAATGCCAGAGTCTGTCATTAATAAAACTTCTTTAACTTTGGATGTAGGATTTTCTAATAGTCTTTAGCATTTATGTTATATCTCTCAAAGATTTTAAAGCTAAAACATTTCAGCTAGGTAAAGCACAATTATATAGCGCAATTCAGTACATGGACATTTGAAAGTGTTTTTCTTTAGGATTGCCTTCGACTATTCTAGTTAAATAGTTCAACTGAAACATCATTAGTTCAACTTTTTTATTGTTTTTTAGTCCAACTGTTTTTAATTTTTTTTTTGTTTCTGCATTTTTTTTCCCTACTTGCTTTGATTCTGTTTTATTTTCCTATATTTTAATCATGTAAAGCACTTTGCATTTTCTTTGTACTGAATTGTGCTATACAAATAAATTTGCCTTGCCTTGCCTTACAAGAATAAGATAATAAAATAGAAGAAAAATAAAAATAGGATGAAAGCAAATAAAGTAAAATAAAAAAAAAATGACCACCATCTGATGATAAGGTAGTCTTCTGATGGAATCTACTAAGTGTTAGTTTTATTTTTATACCAAGCTCATTTAGTGGCATGTTATTATTAAACACAAACTTCCTGAGAACTGCTTGGGGTTTAAGAGGCTAAAAAAAAACAATTTGTTTTATGATACTGTATATATCAGGTAATGTGGCTTTTGCAGCCTTCATTAACCTTATTGTTGATGTCTCTTATTTATCTAAAAAAAAAGAAAAGAAAAAACAACATTCTACTCTGTCATCCAATAATGAACAGAGTTAGGTGGAAAATTGTGCTTCCTTCATTTAGCTACACATGTAATATTAAGCTTGGTCTACCAAGGGTGTTGATCGCATAACAAGTTTGTGTTTCAGTGAAAGCAAACTTTTCACTGACATGTGCTGCACTCTGCTTCTCAACACATCAGACTTTGCCATGTAAAGTACAGCTAGATAAAAAACCAACAACACATGCAGTTCTGCGTCCTTCCCTCCCCTCTTCAGCCGCGTTCAAAGACGAAGGAGTTGCTATGGTTATGGGAACATTTGACTACACTTAAACCTCACCCTCTACCTTCCTCATTAAAATTGACCTTGGTGATATTATTTGATAACTACACCAGATGGTTGGGCAGGGTACCTCAAATCAGCCTGTGTGAAATGAACAAGTGAGATTAAAGTCAGATTAATCATTTCAGACTGCTACATTCTTTAACACCAAGTTTTCCGGTGTTGCACTTATCAGACTTAAGTTTAATTATTCAACCTATGCAATGGTTGTTTAAAAAAATCTTTATTGCCATCATTGGCCTGTTTTTTCCTGGTCAGTTTTTTTAACAAACCCTCCCTAAATGTATATCTTTGCTTTTATTGTTAAAACAGTGGCTGTAACAATACACCCTTTAACAGGAAAAATCAACTAATTGCGAGATTTCTGTTTAAAAAGCCTAAAAGCACTCATAGATATGATGTTTGACTCCACTTATCTTCTCCTTGCAGATGCAACAACCGTACCCAGTGTGCTGTGGTAGCAGGACCGGATGTTTTCCCTGATCCCTGTCCGGGGACATATAAATACCTGGAAGTTCAGTATGAGTGTGTTCCCTACAGTAAGTAGCAAAATCATTATTTATATATATATATATATATATATATATATATATATATATATATATATATATATATATATATATATATATATATATATATATATATATATATATATATATATATATATATATATATATATATATATATATACCATCATAGAGAGGTATATCTATTTTAACTGTGTTTTAGTGAAATACTCTCCGTGTATTTTTCTTTACTAGTGGAAAATCCAATGTACAAAATATATATTGTACATTGGATATTTAAGTACAATAAAATAAATATTTTTATATAAATATTTCTTTTACCTTGCACAGTCAGTGAAATTTAATATTGTTAGTTGTGATAGAGGGACTTAATGGGATAACAGCTGAAATGCTGATCGTTAATAGATGAAGAAAAATTTTCGGAGTGTTTTGTTTGCTATTGCTTTAAAAGTGCATTAAATGCAGTGTGTTCTCACACTGATAAGTGAATAGTGGCAAATTATCTGTTTTTATAAACAACAAAAATAACCAGTATTATAATTTGACGCAATGAAGCATCCTTTAATTTTTTTTTTCTTTTTTTAACTCTAATATTATTTTTTTATTTCAGATGTATTATTAGTTGTTTCAGTTAAAAGTACAATAATTTACACATGCTCTCATTAAAACTAGTAGATTAAGTTTATAGCAGAAGGTAAGATGTCTTCCGTCCGAAAGAATATAAGATGTGAACAGAAATCCGAGACAAAGTGGACATCTGGTTAATGACCATGATGCTGTTACAATAGTTTGGGTTTTTTTTTGTTTTTTTTCCATCAAGATTTCCTAAAAATATATCCTAAATCTGGGTTAACCCTCCAAGCTTAATGAATGCAGAGGGGATCAGCATGGAGACTTAGCGGATTAAAGATATCTTTTTGTCCTTGATGTTTATTTAAAACTCTTTTGGTAAGGGGGTTTTTGTCCGTGAGCAGCAGCAAAATGCTTTCTCTGCATCCGTTTTCACCAGAAAGCTAAATCTTGTAATTTCCCCATATGTGCTGCTGCTCTCTGGTTACTCTTCTAACACAACAGCTGCTTATTAGAACTTATTCAGCTGGTTTTTTTGTTGTTTTTTTTTTTCATATTTTTTTTCACTTCGAGGCGTCTACTGTACACAAATTTATATTACACTGATGCTCTATTATCATACCCTTGTCAAAAGCCTGCTTTTTGGGACATAGAAATAAAACAAAGTACTATAAATAATTTAAAATCTTTCCCATGTATAATGTCACATATTGTTAAAACGTGTCAGTTAACCAAGCGAGTAGGAAAATGCTTGAGTCTTTACACAATTAAACAAATATTTTGTTCAACCAGCATTTGATTAGGTGCTCGGACATTATAATTCCAATTTGTTCTCCTTAAAGTTCTCCAAATCCATCAGAATACAAAACCATCTCCTATCCAAAGCACTAATCTGGCTCCTCCACACATTTTCTGCTCAATTAGGTGTAGATTCTGTTTTTTTTTTTTTTGCTAAAGCTTAAAGTTTTATTTTTGAAATAATCTGATAATTTGACATTGATGTTTGCTCAATGCGGTGCTTCCTTTCCCGACATAACAGACAAGTATTTGGAACTCTTTATAACATTATCTACTTTGCCAAAGTGCCTTAATCTGAGGAAAAGTAATCCTAAGACACAATGCAGCCAGCACTGTTTTTTATTTTCTTAAAAGTTGTTTTCGAGGTCATGAGCTGTGTTCTTGGTTTCTCTTTTACTTATAAATTAGTAACCCTAATTTGTTGTCTAATAAACTACCTTCACGTTAATTTTTAAGATGACTGTCAAGTGGTAACATTCATCTCAGCTGTACATTTAAATAAAAAGTGCACATATTACTAATGATAGAAATTTATTTCTAGTAGAGCTGGTTTGTTTCAGATTAAACCAAGTTATATAAAACTGCGAAAAGAGTAGATGCTAAAATTTGATTGAACAAAAATTAGTTTAAAGGTGTTGACACTCAAGCAACCAGCTTGTAAAAGGAAACACTGTGAAGAAAATGACTGATTAAAAAAAAGATAAAGATAAGTTTACTTCAGGAAATTATTTCTTAGAAGGCTAGAACTGACATTACCGTGCACGAGTTTAATTTTAAATGTATTATAGTCCTCAGTGCTTTATATAACGTGATTGATTATTACAACTTTACTGATTTTATTACAATTTGGAATGTGTGTGCTTTTGCAAGGGGCCTTAGAGGTCTTTGATCCTGGTCCTTAGGATCCACTGCCCTGCTTGCTGCATCCCTCATTCAAACGGATTCCTTCATCTGTGCATTCTCCATTCCATCACAAATAGAAGCTCTTCAAGTCAGTGTGATCATTTCCACTGACTGTTACACTAGAGCTTGATGCACAGCTCCACTCTTTCATCCATCAGATGTATGAATCAAGTCTATTTGTGACCAATGATGGAGCAAAATGCGTCAATCTCTACAAAACAGATGAGCCACATAGGATCAGACAATGGGAAAGTGAAGCAGAGCCAGTAAATTTAAAAATAAGAGGCCATTAATATGGATCCTGCAACCACTGAATAGGGACTGTTGGATGGTGACATTTTGCAGTGGATGAAAGAGACAAACACGTGAAGTATATCTCTGCTTCTTCACATCTGCATCAAATGATTGCATGACCACTTAGCAACTAAAGGGATACAGTTGCCTTTTAATCAATCATGTATCTAAATCAGCTGTGTGGAGGCAGGGAAGAACCTAAAACATTCAGGACATGTGGGTCTGAGGAGCAGGATAGAATTGGAGACCCCTGCTTTATTGCATGTAGTGGCCAAAAACCTCGGTCTTTCTGGCAGATATAAGTGAAAATTATTTTCTGTGGTTTTGAAGCAAACATTGTTACCTCTAATTGGCATATGCTGCTTTTGCATATTTCAGACAAACTGCACAGATATCGCCTATGGCAACTAAGAAGTAAGGTGGTTGGATATTGGAATTAATACTCAGAGGCCAACTACAGATTAAGTTACATGCAAAAAATACAGTACCGGTAGCTTATACTTTTGTTGTTTTTTTTGTTTTGGTCTTTTTTTTGCCATTTTTTTCGGCCCTGACTTTTTTTAAGTCATGGCCGGTTTATCTCTGACTTTCTTTTTTATAATCACAGCATACAGTAGCCTTGTCCGACCGTTTTTCATAGGTAACAAGAACTGTCAGAGAAAACAACAAATTTTGATAGTATGCATGTGATATTATCTATTGCAATACATACAGAGTCCCTTGTCAGGGGGCCAAAGCTCCAAGTCCATGTAGCTCAGCAGTCTTTGTCAAATTCATTTTATTCAGAAGGATTCATAATCTGTCCAAGGCTCAAGACCAGTAATTTGTTTTGTCTTGGCATTCTTCAGCAACAAGACTGCAGCGCGTGCTGGAGGCACACACTGACACATGTCTCTTTACATGATGCACCGTGGCACTCCTGATATGGCCAAGATACGGTCAGAGCTAATTAACCAGACTGAGTCATTAGGAGGAAATTTTGAGCTGATACAAAAAAATCCTTGAGTTATTTCCATCACTACACAAGTCAGGATGGGGCAGGATAGACAGTTTTTACGCACAAACTCAAAAAAAAAAGTTATTCTAAATAATTTGCCTTTTGATAAAATATAGAAAATAGACCAGAGTTTTTCATTCACTATTTTTTTTACTATTTTTTATTCTCTATCTTCATGAAGGATTGGGTAATAGCAATCATGCCCTTCACTCATTTCTGCACACTGATTCTCAGCTAACTGAAAACTCTTGAACTATCAGTCACAAGAAAGACATATTTGCCACTATATGAATGCTTTCAGTTGAAAAAAAAAATGCAGACAGTCATACTTCAGTATTGAAACCCAGGGAGATCCACTCATCTTTATTATGATACTAACACTGCTTTTAAATTACTTGCCTGTTAAGCATCTACCTACAGACTGGTCATCAAAGTAGGTTGCTTGAGTATTTGACAGGCTAACATGCTATTTACTTAGAGAGCTGTACAGTAAAAAAGAAAAAAAACAATTGAAAACTGCTACTAGCAAATGTACCAGCTGTCAATTTCAAAATAAATAAAAGTTTCAGATAATATTATAATCTATTGCTATTACTGTGTCTATTAAAACACTGTTGGATCTTGTTAACAGTTCCACTAATTTTTTATTTGTGTATTATGTGTATTTATTGTTGTGTTTTACTTGTTTTCACACTGTAAAACTCATGTTTCAGCCCATGTGTAAACCAGGCTGACTTATTGGAAAGACATTTTAACTTATTTAAAGAAACAAAATCCTCCTTCAGTCTTCACAATTGCAGACACTTTGCCAATCCTCATCTCACGGCCATCTACAGCCTTGGCATCACAGTCCATGCAGACGGCCAAGGTGATCTCCCACACTGAAGCATTCAATTATGTCTAGCTAAACGGCTCTTGCCTAGCGTCTAGAATGACCGGCAGATTAAATAAGAGGACTATCAGAGCCCTCTCTGGAGCAGATGGAAACACAACCTGATACCTGCTTAATGCCCCGCCAAGCGCGCATGCACACACATCTGCTTCACGCCCATTTGAGCATTAGAGTTCTTTGGGCTTTCAGCCTTCTTTCACTCATTCTTGACTTGTCCAAGAATGAGTGCGAAAAAAGCTGGACAGCAAACTGACTTGTTTTTAAAGAATTGGTTACTGCAAAGATCTGCAGATTGAGATCAATGGGAAATGAGTTACAAGTTGATCGGATGATTAGTGGGTGAGTGTGGGGTAAAATTTCTCTCTGCAAAAATAGGAGGCATCTATTTCAAAGTCATTAGAGAGCCCAGCTGACAGATGGAGGGACGGGGTGAGGGAGCTAAAGAAACGAGTCAAGAAAGGGGCTGTGAAGGAAAGACTGTGTGTTAGTATCTTCAGCTGTCCGTCAAAATGTGCAGTCTGGATCAGGTAGCATCGTGAATTAATTCATTGCTCCTGTGTATGTGTTTAAACTGGAGAAATGCTTATAAACATACAAAGAAATAATCATGTTTTTTCAAGATTAAATAAGTCTTTGGGTGTCACGAATCCCTGCTTTTGATGTTTCTGTCTAAAAACACCTCAACCTTTCAAGGCAGAGAGGCATGATGTTGCATTCCTCAAAAATTTATGAAATCAATTTTTCTTTGAAAGGTGTAATAATGTTTGGAGCTTGGAAAAAACTGACATTCAAGTTGGAGCTTCAGCCGTCAACGATCACGCAGCATGCATAAAGCAGCAAATCAATGCTGTCTGCAGCATTCCTGCCAGATATATGTTTTGTAAGACATTAAGTAGTGAAACATCTCCAAATTGTTCCATGCATCAAGCCGATTCAATAGAGACGGCTTGTTTTGTCAAATATATGAAAGTGCGCTCTTGTTTCCTTTTCTAAGAAGAGTGCATGCTCCAACTTTAATAAATCATTATTGCATTGAAGGCAAGTTAGGCATTAGCACAGTCGAATGAGTGCCACATCAGGAGACATCTATAACTCTTGGTGTGTCCCCCTGGACAGAAAGCACACTAGTGGTGCTGTTTGTGTGGTGTGTAAACACCTGACCCACCGAGCACTCATCTCTGAGGGGGGCCGTTGCTAATCACAAACTAAGTGTGAGGAAAGAAAATGAGCTGAGCTCCAGAGAGACACAACTTCACACTGCAGATGCACTTTTCCCTCACAACTTTCATTCAAGCAGAGTTTTTGCCAACTGCACAGATAGTGTAAACAATCCTCAAAGTGGGTTGTAAAACAGGCAATTCAATTATGTACGGTTCAGTTTTCAGTGAAACGATGCACCTTCATCCCCTTCCTCTTTATTCCTTCTAAAATTTTTGGCTTGTGCTGTCTTCAGCGCTCCTCATCTCTGCAGGATTTTGGCTGTTTTCCAAAGCTACAATCAAGTGCCGTCTCTTTTTTCCTCTCCTGCTCACAGTGGTGCGAGTGTGAGGTGGTCGTGTGCCAAACTAGCCAGCTAGCTTTTGCAGTAATTAGCCACCTGTGTATACACTCTCATAGCACTGCAGGCATACTATAAATATCCATACATCCATTAGCACAGTGCTGTACAAAGTGCTTCACCAAGGCAATTGTTATACATGGATAGATCTGACCTCAGAAAACAACATACCAGAGGAAAAAAGCGATAGTTGCTGCTTTAGTCATATTTATCCTTTAACAATGAATAAATTAAGTTGTGTTTAAAACAAGAAAATAATCATTTGTGTTTTTTCTTTGCAGAGCAGGTTCTGAAGTAAGTGAGGATAAATATTTAAAAACTGCAGTACATACAGCACAGATCTAGGTATTAAAGGTATATTGGAGGATTTTCACAACTTTTTTAAAAGACCCGCTCTCTCCACTTAAAAAAATGCACATGCTCAACCCTGTACCCACTACTGAGAGGGAACCTCTCTTAAACGGTGCTAGAGCATGCACAAGCCCATTTCTCCTCATGCACGCTCTGTTTAAAACTTGGTGTTTGCATCACTCATTAAAATTCAAACTTACTTTCCAAAAGAAGATTTGCAATCTTTCCACAGTCAGACTCACCAACAGTAAGTGAAAATGGGAACAAGCACGTGGGACGGACTTATGTAAACATATCACCAGAATGATTGACAATTAGGAGGACCACTTATGTTGATGATCCACCATGGAAAAGAACTTCCTTCACTATACCTTTAATAGGGTGAGCTGGAGATCTAAAAGTTAATTGGCTAACACTCTAAGCACTATATGCATTATGTACATAACAAAAAGATTCAGTGGGATTTATAGTATGTGCTAAATATGTATGTATCAATAGGAATAACTGATTATGTTGGCTGCATCAAGACCAAAAGTGGTTTCAAACTATTTCATAAAATAGTCTACAAAGGACTAGGGAGACTTTTATTGTAAAAAATTTTTTTTTATAAAATTAACATATCCTTCTGAAAGATTTTCTTACCAAGACAACAGCTGGTAATGATCAATCTTTTTTTCTGATCGATTGTTGAAAAAAAAAAAAACCCTGGCCAAGGCATAAGGCAACTTATCAGTTGTTTTAAGTGCATTCTTTGTTATGTATTTCTCGGGTTGTTCACCCTCTTGTTACATTGCACCTTCAGGGTTTACATGTGTCCTTCATAGCAGGGGCAAAATCTGTCTGCCATATGTCAGGCAACCAAAACTTATTTATTTTACTCTTCAATATTGAAAAGATAACTGCTCACTGACTTCTCTATCATAAAAAATTCCCTGCAGCTCCCCCAAAGCCGGCTATACCCTGCATATTTTCATAACAATATTTTCAATCGTTATACCCAGCTACAGTTCAAACTGCACAACGAAACCGCAGGGTTTAGAAGTTCACAGATCAAGATGTATGTTCTTACACTGTACGGCCTGACGCTTTGATGCGATCTACCGGCTCACAGTGCAAGTCCAAAAACCACGTCGGAATCAGCGCAGAGAGATGCCGCTGGTTGGACGTTTCAATCTGGAAGAATTCCCTTGTATACACATAAATCGGCTTGTAGCTCTACTTCAACAGCAGGATTTGTCCACGAACACCTCACGACGGCCCAACTTAATTTCAAACATGTTTGATTTTCTCTCGAATTTATGATTCCTGATCGGGAGGTGGTTGTGAGAGGCTGATCGCCCCTCCCTACCCCATGTATACCATACAATGTACAGTAGTAGCCATTTAAAATTTCCGCACTTTCCTTGATGGGCCCTTGGCTCGTCCTTAGCTGGTCCCCTAAAATTCCTTTAGAAACATCAATCTTTTTACTAGAATATTCTTTCTGTGGACATTAAGATCTAAAGAGAAGCATTGTCTCCTGGTCAGACCCTGTAATTCAGTGAAAGGCTGGAGTCAGTGGGAAAAAATATACATGCCCAGGAGAAGGCCAGTGTCTCGAAGTTAGAAGGGATTTTGCTGGGAGCTGCAGGGCAGTGGGCTGCCATTCGGATGGTGTTTGACAGAGAAAGGCCATTTTGAAAGGGGGCTACTGTAGGACGCACGATAAGGCACAAAAAATTCTAGCACGACTAGAGAATCGGCCCAAAAAGGGCAAAAAAATCGTACGGTGTCTGCCCTCCTTAAAGCTTTTTGATTTTGCTAATTTCTAACCTGCAATGAAAATCCATATTTCAATGCAAAGCCGTATCTCTTTGTGGAAAAAAAAGATTACACACCTTGATTGTGTCTTTTTTTTAAAAAGGACACTTGGGCCATGTCTATCCGTTTCCTCATCTTCATTCAGCATACCGTTGCTCTCTCAACTGCTGTTATGAACCAATTAGGAATTATTAATCAGGAAAGCCAGTGATACGTTATGCAATACCCATGCAGTCTATTTAAAACAATAGAAATTGGCTCGGTAGGAAAGCTAATTAAAAGATAAAATCAACCTTCTTGTCTGGCCAATTAAGGACTTCTGTCGGGTTGGACCTTTGGAATAACTTCATCATGATGACACCAGAGGAGCTATGTGTGTATGTGTTGTCCTGGAAACAGTCACTTACCGTTAGGATTGCTGGTGTGAGTGCATTGTATGAGCGTTTGTCTGGGCAAACACTGCAGTTGTTTCCATGTAAGAGAGGAGAAGATGGGAAAGGAACCAAAAAAACTGAAGGAGAGATGGCAGAGCGACAGCTGAGACAGAGATAGAGGGAAATGGGTTAGACGTGGAACAGAAAGAACGAATTAACTGATAAAAGACGGCACGCAAAAGGTGGACAAGGATTGGCTTGGTGAGGGGAGAGCAGCAAGGGGGAGAAGTGTTGGAAATACAGAGGAGCTAATGGAGAGAACGGACAAGGAGAAAGAAGCACAGTGAAATAATGAAACAGGATGGCAGGTGAGGATATCAGAACAACAGGGTTGGAGAGGGTAAAATAATGGAGAAAGGAAAGCAGAAAATGTCCATGTCCAGAAATGACCTTGGGTCTGTGCCTCCGACTGATTGCAGAGCAGAGATAATCACTGCGAGGCTGCTGTCGCCACACATTGTCACCACTTCACATAAATCACATGCACACCTTCTTTACTCCTAGATGAACACGTCCTAAATAAACCATATATTTTCAATAAAAACGCTAATTATCTTTACACTACAGCATAGTTATGGTAGCACTGCTTCTTTTGGAGTGTTTACATAAGGAAAAAGTGGAAAAAACAGTGGAAAAAGGGATTTCATCTAAGGTAGAGACATTCCTCTAGATTTAAGACTTTAAGACAGATCTTAATAACACACTGAAGGATTTTTCGCAAATGACACAAAAAAAGTGACATGTCCGTATAATTCTGCTAATAATTTCTAATATTAATCTACACCCATGCTCACAATTAATGAGCATAGTTTTCATTTGTAGCTGAGAAGGTACAGTAAGTGATTCTGCAAATGATCTGTCAGTTAGTGGATAGATAAAAACCTGACGCTTCCTCTGCATGTTTCAGTTCTGAAGAATGTTAGGGGAGACTCTGACAGACGCCGCTTTCTTGTTGACGTTCTCTCAGAATTAAGGACATTTTCTTGCAAAGTTGTCACAGCCCGTTTTTTTTCTTCCCTCATCTTCTTTTTAGCTACAGTCAGTTGCTAAATTAACAGCTGTAGAGAAAAACATCTCATCTCTTTGCATCATCCTCCATGCATGAGCCCCCCCTTGACAAAACCTTGGGGTTTCAACAGATGTCTCACTGACATATATTGTCGAATCCTGCGTGCTGAAAAATGAATGTCTGTGATCTTATGAGGAGGCTTGATGTCTTACCTTCGTCCTAGAGATAAAAAGGAGACACCTGGAAAAAAAGCTTGCAATAAGCTCCACAGCAGAGGCGTCCATTAATCTAGTGAAACACAGCGGCGGTACAAATTGAATGGCATTTGTTTGACATTTTGTGTGCCATTTGGTATACTTGTTGTCCTCCACACTTCCATTTGAAATCTATTAGTTGCCAACAACCTTCACCTCTACATGTTTCTGCTCTGTATATGAAAGGCTGCTTAAGAGCCTCTGGTCATTCGAAGACTTTGTTGTTTTGTTGCCATTAATCATCTGCCCCACAATGTTTCCCTTTGAATCTGTGTCTAAAAAACAAATCCTATATGTTTCAATTAAATCTATAATCTTTTTTTTCTTTTGGTGAGATTCTGTTTTATTAAAATGCATAACTTTCCTGGCTGTCTGATTCAGCATATATGAGTCCCATTCAGTCCAGGATGCAGAACTGAACATCTTGTCCAAGAGAAGCAAGAACAAAAGTGACAATTAGCCATCTTAACACAACTCTGGTATAGAACTGGATATTTAAAAAATGTTGATTTTTCTATTTTTTAAAGTGTCCCTATGTTTGAATTAGAGGTTACTTAAATACTAGGTTGCTTGCAAGACATTTAAATAGTGTTACACCAATGAGTTTCTAGTATGAAACAGGAAAATTTTAAATTCCTATTGGTTAATAACTTTAAAATATAAAAGTAAAATGTAATAAAAAAGCATAAATATTATGGAAGTATGTGATTACTGTTTTGTATAACTGTTGTATCTTTTTGTCAGGGTACTCACTCTTACACAGGAAGATCATTAGTTCCACACAGCCTAATATCTCTACTTCATGTAACATTCCTGACTGTAATCATAAGCGATAAACCTCATGGTTGTTGAAAGCGCATTGAAATACAGTTTAAACTAAGTTTTTCAGATTTGCGTTATTAGTTCTTCACCACTCTCAGGTAGGCCTGGTCTGGTAAAAAAAATAGTGATGGCATGATAACGTTGCAGTGTGTGAGATTTATCTCATCTAGTAGTGAATTAAATTAATTATAAATGACAGAAAATGGCGCTCTTGTGCCTCCATGTTAAGCATGTAAGAATTATTACGGAAGTGTAGAGTGATCTTGTTATTTCTGCATGTTAGCCTCCGTTACTCTTGTCTAATCAGCTAAAATGAACGATGAAACACATTTCACTGAAAACAGAGCTTAAGGAAGCTTCCACTCACCTACTTAGGATTTTTGGGAAGAACATAAGCAACAGATAAATGTTGCAATCAAGATCATCCAGTGATGGCTAACAAACAAACTAGCTGACCCTGCTGGGGAGAAAGACTTTTTGCTGTATTACACTGCCCTGGTTATAACAAATAAAAAATACAACAAACAAAACTAATTATATTTTGCTAATAAGAAGCAAATGTGTTACACACTATCTCTTCAATAACAATATGTTGCAGTATTATGATTGCACTGCTTATTTTTATTTATTTTTAAATGTTCAGTTCCAAAAGCAAAGTGGAAGATCTTCAGCTTTTGATTTAGATGACCCGCTCCAACCAGTTTCTTATTAACCTACAGTATCCTATCATGAAAATCTTAATACATAATCAGCTTTTTCAGTGGGGGCTTAAAATTACTTTTCCTTGCAGGGTCTCACTTCCCTTAAGTGCACATGTTTTTACTTATTAGTGATACAATTAAGCTTACTAATGAACATGTTTTTTTATTTTCATAGGATGACTATGTTTCCAATGCTTTAATAGTAATGACAAATCAGGGTAAACTGCACAACAACAGATTTATTTTTTTATTAACTCAATGCATCTCTGAGTTTCCATTGTGTTTTAGATTCAGAAGTTTAATGTAAAGTTTACTAGTAAAGCATTTTATGGACAGATAAGCAGTAGAAATTACAATCAGGAATCCGACTACACAAAACAAATGTCTGTGTCTAGGCATTCGGGACATTCCATTAAAAGTAATGAAATTACGTGGAAGATATACCTGGAAAGTTGTGGCCAGCATAATCATCAAGCCGTGTGTGTCTAATGAAGCTAAAGACTGCATTAACCTTACCTTGAATTGAGCAAAAACGACATGGGTGATGCCAGATGTGAGGCCTCCTAAGGCGGCCACTGTCCAAAAGCACATTGGGCAACCTTTTACCCATATAACTGACCTTAACAGATTTCAGAGCCAGAGGTGTGCACATCTCTCACCATCTTAGGGAACCAAAGATGGGCAGAAAATTTTGAAGTGCTCGACTCCTTCAGCCATCATCCAAGCTGCAGAGCTGGCAGATATACACGGCTGCACAGGTGGAGGGGTTGTGATGCTGCAGCTGCACAAACAACATAATGGAAAACTTTTTTATTTTTTTATCTTTTCATATCTGAGTAGACCATCACACCAGTGCATGCCTATTTCCAGGCCAGCTGTTATCTGCAGTGTTACATTCAGCAGATAGCCGGAAGGATAAATATATTACAGATGTTTGTATTGCCATGTTTGCTAGTCTGTTTTTATTCTTTTGAATAGGTCTAATTTAGTATATTTTAAAGAATCTTAATTCTCAGAAAAAAGTGTGATAATATATATTCAATACAAAATCAATAAAGCCTTTTATCTAAACATCACTTTAAAAATCCTCCCAAACTGTATCTTCACTGGTATTAGTCCTTCTATCACACATGGACACCCTCCCTATTGCATAGAAAGGCTATCTGCTTTTTTTCCCAGCTCTCCTCACAAGGGAGTTGCCTGCATGTGGTGTACCATTTTAAACCTTAACTCAAAACGGCTCACAAACACACATGCACACATAAATGTGCACACTTGTTTTGAGTTTTGACTTCAACACGATCTTCTTCTGGAGATTGCTTATTTATCGGGAGTTGTACTAAGCTGCACCAGTTACCATGCATTTTTCATGAGCCAAGGATTTAATGGCTGCCTGCATGTGTGTGTGTGTGTGCGACATGCATTTGTGTCTGTGCTGTTCTTGGTGATGAGTTCAAGCATCAGTGTGTTGAAGAATTTATGCACGCAGAGCGCAAAATGTAGTGCGTGTGCACTATATATAAACATGTGTCATGCAAAAGTTCTGCGAAATGTTTTTCCTTTGGGGACTCTCCTGCTCCTCTCCCCTCCTTTTCCTCTCTCATCCCGAGGGACTCCTTCCATCCAGCAGGTCTGTTACAGTCTTGAAAGACATGAGGGCACTGCCTGCAGGATTAGGTTTCTGCCATGTTCACATTCCACACTGGTCCTCCAGGGACCAAGGTGGAATGAAATTCATATGTTTAAGAGGTTTTCATGCAAGTATGCACATTTCACTGCAGGGTGCCATGAAGCTCTGCATTTGTCTGATCTATAAAGAGAATTTGTATTGAGTTATAATGTACCAACACCTCATAGTATGAGATCTTGCTTGATAAAAAGCATAATATTGTTTAAATTTACACCTAGCATTAGCCAAATGATACATTTATGATAATTTGGGATACAGCAGTTTGAACAGGAAATGGGTTGGCAGTGCGCTGAAGCTGTCGTTTGATGCTGTTTTTAAAGTTAGTTATTAGGAATTGCAGAATTCCAAAGGAAAACGTCTAGTCCTGTTTGTTTGTCTTTTCTCCACAGAATTAACTGGAACAAAAAAACTTTTCTCAAATTGTCATCTAGGCATATTAATGCGGAGGCTAATTAGCTTTAGCAATGCTATTTCTGCAAACTCTTCAAGGTGTAAAACTCGGCAGAGCAAGTTGAGTCATTATTAAAGTCTATTTAGGAGCTGTATTTTTTCATTAAATTAATGATAAACTTTACATATTGTGTTAATGTACAACTCTGAAGGAGTTTCCGGAAACCCAGTTAGCTCAGTAATTGAACAGCAAGAACTATCCAGTAGAAACCAAATGTAATCATTGTTAAAAAAGAAATAAAGAAATAACAAAGGAAAGAAAAAAAGACATATCACCACCATAATTAATACCGTGCAGTTATACTTACAACTTATTTCTTAAATTCATTTAACGCTTGTATTTAATTTGTTTTTCTAAGTCTACAAGGTCATTTTTAGGAACATAAAATTATTAGATGAATCCATAGAAACTGTATTGTTTAGCTGCTGAAATGCAATATATTTAAACTGTGATAAAAAAAGGAGAAAATTAGTGAAAGCCAATGTTTACTTCATGAACTGTGGGAGGAAAACATTTACCAATATAAAAAAATGTAATATAGAATTTGTGGATAAGGAGAAAAGAATATGATGAGCCATTAACTATGCATTTCTGGTATATTGTTACCATATCGCTTACAGTACAGTTCTTTTTAAACAAGAACTATGGATTTTACAGCAAAATATTTTTTTTCCCTTTATTTGTAGCCATATCTTATTACACCAAAACATGTTGAAAATGAATAAAGCTTTTTATTAGGTCAGGGGTAGTTATAAAACCTTATTGGTAAAGAAATTAAGAGACAGCATCAGCAATGTTGTTGTGGCATTATTGGACCAGCTTAGAATTAGATGGACTTAAATGTGCAATGCATAGATTAGTCCAACCTGGGTTAGATTGTTTCTTTTAAATACTTCTTAAGATCTCTCTGCCTTTCTTCCTGTCTTGCCTCTAATGAATAAAGGCCAGTAGTACTAGACCCTCCACCCTACTGAAAAGATTATATTTTAAGATTCATTTTACTGATTAAATATTATGGGTATTTTTCAGAAACCCAGTATCATGTATTGTCTCATTCTGTAAGCTGGGTGTATAATTACACCTCTGGTGTTGAGATTAAAGCAAACCAGCTCCCATCTCCACACACTGATGCTTTAACATTCATACTCACAAAAATGATTTACAAATCACCAGCTGAGCCATTGTGGATCAGAAAGCATTATTATGTAGTACTTTTGGTTGGTCCACTGAAATGCAATCCTACTAATCACATAAATTTTCGAGTTTTCATTGCTCCACTGCTATCAGCATACATTAAAGAGCTCATTATCTCAGGTCATTTTGTTTTGCTGTGTTTTGTTCTGCAAGACCACCAGAGCTACAACAATGCTATACATTTTTGTTCCATGCTCCTGCTCCATCCATGTACTCCAGCTTAAAGAGTGTCTGACTGCCAATTGCATCTTTACTTCCCATCTACATATGCATGTGTGAAACATATGGGAGATGCAATAGTGTCATATACTGCAGCTTTCCTGTTGCATTGCAGCCTCCTAAGACGCTTATGTAATGTTATTGCCAATCACACATGGAGAGCATCCTGGCTCTCTTACAAGGTTAGGATGAAATATGAGGACGATTATAGAGATCCGAGATTGTGTTATCGGGATTTCCTTATTATTGCATCATTAATCTATTTTTGTCTCTTTCTCTCCCTTGTTCTCTTTATTTTTTTCTTTTTCATATCTTTTGCCTGTGGCTCATGCAGAAGTAGAACAAAAAGGTAAGTCAATCTCACACACACTTTAGCAAAATCAGGCTGTGGGTGTCACTTTTTTAATAAAATTAAATGCTTTGTTATTATGGTAAAGCAGCATTTAGTGGAAATGTAGAAACACTGCATCTCATTAGACAAACTCCAGGGTCAGATTATTCTATGCAATTGTAGGAAATGTCACTTCTCCAACTTCCCATTGGAGTACATTTTTATAATGAGCCATTAAGAAAAGAATGACATTGACTTTAAATATTTCATAAGCTGAACTAATGCCAGCACTTTGAAAAGGCAGTGACTGTTCAATCAATATTCCCAGGCTTTTGTGTTAAATCTGGAAATGCACAGCGGAGAAGAATGGGAAAACCACAACTGCCACATCTGGCATGTCTGTATCTGCTGCGCCGATGCGACAGCATTCCAGTTAAATTACTAAGGCTCCTATGATTGGTTGCCGAGGCTTCCCAGAATCGGCTCCATGTCCCACATCCCTCATAAAACATGACCTCAGTATTCCTCAATGGGAAGGCTGAGCATGGATTGGGAAAATAGTTATTGTAGCAACTACAAAAACAGAAGACAATAAAAGATGTGCCCACTTCTGCAGTCGCCCCTTACTGATGGTAACAGAGAGAGAGAGAGAGAGAGAGAGAGAGGGTGAAGCAGAGGAAGCATTGTGAGGCTAATGAGGAACTGAGGAGGGAGTGAGGAAAGGGAACCGAAGGAAAGAGTAGAACAAAGGGTACCATTTTCTCTTTATCACGTAACTGTTAGAGCAGAGTGTAATCTGTTGAAATTCAGGGATGCTGTTTCTGTGCTTTAACAATAACAGTTAATGTAGAGTATCATCATTCACATTTATTCAGTGCTGGTTTCTCAAAGGGCACCATGGTCTAGAGTGTGGTACTTGAGAAAAAAAAAATCTATTTTCACTTAGGTGAAACAGTGCTAAACAAAAACAGGTTTATATTGCCACCTGTTATGATAATTCCCTGGAGAAGAATATTCCTCTATGTAGTTTACATTTTAACAAAATATAGACCTACACCATCGCTGGCTGATGATTCCTGACTTAACATGTTTAGAGCTGTATGGGCTAAAAAAAAGTTGATGCCTGCTCAGAGGACCAATTACATGTTACAAGCTTGGCTAATTAATCATTTAGAAAAACAGATCATCACAGAAAATGTTTTTAGTGTATCAACAAATGAGTAGGGTTTATCTAATGTGATTATTTCTTCATTTTTTTTGTTAGTATTTCTCTGCCCGGGCATCCTACGGGGAGTTTACCAGAGCGAACATCTTTTTGAGTCTGACCACCAGTCAGGTGCTTGGTGCAAAGACCCTCTTCAAGCCTCTGATAAGATATACTACATGCCTTGGACCCCGTACCGCACAGACACCTTAACCGAGTATTCATCCAAAGAGGATTTCATCGCAGGCCGCCCCACCACCACATACAAACTTCCGCATCGCGTGGATGGGACCGGTTTTGTGGTCTACGATGGTGCACTGTTCTTCAACAAAGAGCGCACACGCAACATCGTAAAGTTCGACCTGCGCACGCGCATCAAGAGTGGCGAGGCCATCATTGCCAACGCCAACTACCACGACACATCTCCATACCGCTGGGGAGGCAAGTCCGACATTGACCTTGCAGTAGATGAGAATGGGCTATGGGTGATCTACGCAACAGAGCAGAACAACGGGCGCATTGTGGTGAGCCAGCTCAACCCTTACACCCTGCGTATTGAAGGCTCATGGGACACTAGCTACGACAAACGTTCTGCTTCCAATGCTTTCATGATATGCGGTGTCCTGTATGTCGTTAAGACCGTGTACGAAGATGATGACAATGAGGGGACAGGAAACAAGATTGACTACATGTACAACACAGACAAGAGCAAGGAAATGACAGTTAATATACCATTCCCTAACTCCTACCAATATATAGCTGCAGTGGATTACAACCCAAGAGACAACCTGCTGTATGTTTGGAATAACTACCACGTGGTCAAGTATTCACTGGACTTTGGCAACAATGGTAAGTACAACCGAGAGTCACCCTTAAATACAGCATCTCTTTTCATTTTTCCATCATTGCCAGCCAAACTTCCCTTCCAGATGATGTATTTAACCGACAAATACTTTTTCAGCTGTGACATATGGAATGCTTATAGGCTCTGATCTTCTTTTCAGTACTTAATTCTGTTAAATTACTTGGAAAATGTAGAAAAAGAATTGCTCCATCTGTGCTGTCAGGACTCTCAGCTATGACTGTTCTTCACCTCCTCCCTGCAATCCACACTGCACGTGCACAGAACTCCAAAAATTCAAATGACAAATAATTTAGCTCCAGCGTACCATCACAACTGCTCCTCGATATGCTGTCTCTACATCAAAAAGTCTTCTTAGATCCCTACCTTTAGAATAATAGTGCTGGAATAGTGCTATGTTGCACTTCAAAGACCCTTACTTTGTGGAGTATGATTTTCTAGCTTTCTCTTGTTTCAATGACTGCTGAGAATTCTTTAGAATGTACAAAAATTTCTGCGCATGATGAAATATCCTTTAGCCTGAGCTTGACATTCATTATAGTTTCCTTTTAAACCATCTTATGAGTTTGCTATGAAATGTTGTTACCATTTACACTTAAGAACTCCGCAGGATCGTTCTATATCTAATTTTACCAAAGCAGCAATCACTGATATATATATTTTTCTGGGAAATGTTTTTCTAATACAGCAGGGGAAAGTGAAAAAAATATAATTTCCATCTGATTCAATCATTTAATTTGTCAGCAATATTTACCATCTTCTTATAACTTAAGAACAACTTATTTCTCAGAATGTAAAGACACTTAAATTGAAGTCCAAATAAAAAAAATGCTCAAATGAATAACTCAACAGTATATTGGCTGCAAATTTACGGGTCATTATCCAATTAAAAGACTCAAAGAGAGACTTATGGAGGTTGTAAGCTATTTGTTAATAATCTGGTTTGTATGATGTCATTTGACAAACTCCCACAGTTTTGGAAGAGAAACAGTTACAGCTCAATAGATCCTTTACAGTGCTTAAGAGGGATTATGAAGCACTCATGCGTTATAATATATACTTTGTAACTGAGCAGATTAACCGTTCAAGTTTGTTCCAGATAAGTTCCGTATGAATCTTTTTGTGTTGAGTGAAGCACATACCATACATTTAGAAATGTGATGGTAGGACTGAAGCAATGTTTTCACATCTACCCAACAGCAAGTACTTTTTTCAGGTTTTTATATAGACTTGGTGATCATAAGGTGCTAATGCTTGCTGCAGTTCTGGAACAGTGAGCTTTGATATTTTTTTCAACCTGATTAAGAAGATCAGTAAACAGATGCCTCGACTGAATGACGTGTCTTTTTTTTATACTAATAAAACAAGATAAACATGTTCTTCTAATACAGAAAAATCATATTTTTTGTTTAATTTCTGTGAATGTTTGAAAGACTCAGTAACATTGTCTAAGTTGAAGAGTGTCTCATTTTAGCTCTGGTATGAGTTGTGAGTCTGACCTCCTGTTCATCTTTCCCCTTGGATGGATGGAAGGACTTCAGCCCCAGGAGCCTAAAGGGCTATTTGCCAGCATAATTGCCTTTCAGCACCTTTCTATGGAGTGGTCAAGGCAGTCTGGCTGCGTGTCTTATTAAATGATGTCTGAATTAACGCATGCTCTTACATGCAGTTAGGCAGCGCAGTACAAGAAATTATAGAGAGAGACAGCCGTAAACTTGGTTTTTACCGATCAGTGTGTGTGTAAGTGTGTGGCTATGTATGTGTGAGACATTGCTGTAAAAATGTGCCTGTGTGTGTGTGTGCATAGACATGCATATTGATGAGTATGTACGCTTGCTAATGTATTTATAGCATAAGTTGCTGTTTCATTCATGAATGTTTATTTATTATGAAGGTGGTATCATGCTTATTATGGAGCTCACAGAGTCTCGGGTGGCTCTAAAGAGGAGATCAATGGGGATTCAGTGTGGTGAATGACCTCCAGTGCATAGCAACAAGCCAGAGTACTGACCAGAGGGAGATAAATACATACAATCAATGGAACATCACTCCTTTTGCGTTCCTCATCACTCCCCCTGTCTCACTTAGGGAGGACAAAGAATAAATTAACTACCTTAACTACATGATTTTCTCATTCTCCGGAAAATGAAGCGACAGATCGATTCTCTGAAGGTTTCCTCTGTTGCATGCTGACACTATTGTGTGGTCTTCATGCCTGCTAAACTGTTAGAGAGAGAAGCTTGTTAATGTTTTCTTTCCTTTCAAATGTACCAAGCATGCTGTTAAAGGCTGGAAGGAAACTTACCATGTTTTAGCTTAAGCATTTTTCTCTGTTCCTTTTTTCAGTATATTCAGCGAGGAAATACAGCGAGGAAAAGGCCTTCCAGAAGGTTTCGGCTCATTACTGATGTAGTCTAATGTACTCCCTGTTTTTGTTTTCACTTATGTGGACTTCTTAAGATATGAAATGAGACAGGAAATGGGCCACGGTCTAAGAAAGAGACAAGGTTGGCCACCGAGGACAGAGAGTAATTGGGCAACAACAGAGAAGCACCAATTACTTAGTTGTGTCTACCCAGCTGGATAACAAAGGCAGGCGGTTTGAAAAGAGTTCACTTCGAGGCACTTGGATTGTTTGGTTTCAGCATGCCAGAAAAGTACCACAGCTTCCTTGGCATTTTGCAAGCAAGGTACAAAAACAGTGCCACAAAACTGCACTGGAGTATTTGTCAGGTTAGTTTAAAGAAATATCAGAATAAATTGGGGAAAAATTGCAAAGTTCTAGTAATGCTATTAATAGGGATATCTGCAGATACCTACTTTTGGACTTAACAGCCTTTTTCTGAGCACAGATAGAGGACTTTCTTAGATGTGTATTACAAGATTCAAACTATTTTTAAGCTCTGTGATAATAACAGCACTGGTTAGCCAGTATTGCTAAAGTTGGCAGCTGTGGATACTCAATAAAGAGACTGTTTTGTCTTCTTTTTTTGATAAAAATTAAGTTCATTCAATTTCTTTTGGTTGTAAAATTCACCTGGACTGACCAAACCTGATGTGTTGATTAATTATTCTTATTACAGAACGAAGACTAGTTTGGGTAATTTGCAAAGTTGCATTACACAACATTTGACAAGACAAGAAAACAAGCCATCAACCCCAAAAAACAAGAAAGCAGGAAAAAAGCAACAGCTAATCCTGACTTAGATACATTTATCCAAATGCAAGAAGACAATTCATTTCATGAACAAAACTTACTGTTTTTGCTTGTATTCTGAAACAGAAGCTTTGCTGCTCAATTTTACAACACAGAATTCAACAGTAATAGTAACTTAAATTAATTTCATGTGTCAATAACCAGAAAATATATTGCCCATTAGTTACTGTAAATGGCTCTTTATGTTATCTGATTGAGGAAAGAACTAAAAGGTGCAGTTTCACAGACTGTAGTTATATTGAATTACCACTATTTAAGAATCTGTATAACTGGTTGAATTCAGATTGATTTTTTTAAGGTGTGTGTGAACAGTATAAGTGCAAAGATTAACGAAATTATGTGTGACAGATTACTGAAGTTAGACCATGATGGGAGGTGACCAAAAGCTTAATTTACAACTCATGGCAAAAATAGCGTGGAAACAGATCTGTGGTAGGATCGTTAACTCTTTGTACAATTCGACCTCCTTTTTCAAAGGAAACCACCAAAAAAACAATATACCAGTAAGTGATAACACACTTTTAATTCCCAAAATGTATGCAGATGAAGGATATACCTCACCACTGATTGCCAACATCAGTCACGTATTTAAATAGCAGGAGTTAATTTTTAGTGCAGTTTGCTTTTCATCAAGACAGAGGTTTCTTGCTTAATGCAAAGATGGGGTGGGGGATGATCCAATATGAGCTCTTAATGCAGACTGGCACACACCTGCTGACAAAGCCTCAGTGTGGGTGTTTAATAAGAGACACAAAGCATGCTCTCTAAGTTGTGCATTGTTCTCAGAGATTAATTAAAGATTAATAACAGTATGCTGACGTTATATTGAACATAACTTCCGTGATGACGCCACCCTTTGTTTTACTGCTCTGCAGTTTTCATCCTTTTCAAAGTCATAGTCCAAATGCCATCACACTTCCTGACAGCCTAACCCAGCAGTGAACTTCCACATTAAACCCATGGACAGGATCAGTCACAGAACAGTGTCAGCAGAATGTCATCTGCAGAGATGGGCCTCTTCCCTCCAGCAGTTGTGGACGCACCAACTGGCTAGAACTGTTGAAGTCTTATGTCATCTGCTCTTTTCTGTGATACATATTGGATTTGTGCCTTTCATGGTACATGTATGATTTTAAAAGGTTCTGCTCAGAATAAATATTGTATTTGAGTAAAAAGATCAATCCATTTGTACTGTTAAAATATAACTTTATTTAGGTTTTAGTTCACATATCAAAACAACGGCATATCTTGATTCATTTTCAATTGTATGTACCATTGAACTAGTATTGTTGAAGTGACTGGAAATAAAGCAGTGGAAACAACCTTATTATATAAATAAATAAAAACTCAAGTCTCACAAAGACGTTTAAAGTGTTCATAAAACAGATTAAAATTGAAATAAGAAATCCCATGCAGAGATTAACCAGTCAAACTTTTGTAGCCATGTCAGTTTGGCATGTAAAGTATGGGAAAAAAAAATATAAATATATTAATTTTAAACACTCTTACTGCAACCTCAAATGTGTTATGATCTGCCGTTCTGGGATGTTTGGTTCTGTTTAGTTTTCCTTTGTGGTATTTAGTTAGGCTTAGATTTATGTTATTCTGTTTTTGCTGTTAAGAATTATATCATTTTAGAATTCTTAGTTTTACGATTCCGGTTTTATGTTGTTGTTTTTTTAGTTATTCCATTCCTCTATCCTCTAGTTTTCCCCTTAATCAATCTTTATTTTCTAGTTTTTGGTAGTATTTCTCTTTTGCTTCATTTAAGTTCTTTTATCTAGTTTTAATTCTTTAATACTTCTGCCCACACCTGCTCCCAATTAGCTGATCATTTCACTCATTGTTCTGTTTCCCATTTATACTCCTCCTCTGCTGCTCCTCATTTCTGGATTCTTTTCATTTTTCTCTTTGTTTTGGTTGCTAAGTTCCCTACCTGTTCAGTCTGGAATTATGCTTCTGTTGCCTCCACTTCCTCATTAAACCCACAAGAAACCATCTCTGCTTCCATCTCTGCATTTGGGTCCTCTACAAAAATCCACTAAACTTGACAAACACTTTAACGTGACTGACTCATAGGTCAAAAAAGGAATTTAGGTTAAGAATATCCACCAAGACAGTTATTGTCAGAGCCAGTTGATCTGATAATTGATTGGAATTTGTTACTTGCAGATTTCCTGTTGCTTTTACATTGCTTTCCTCTTAAGAGGTTTTTCTTGGTTTATCATGGCTTAACATATATGACTGAAGTTACTTCCCCCAAAAAATCTAACTGCAGATATAAAATACAGAAAGACATGATCTTTTTTAAATGAGTAATCTTACTCTCTTGGTACGCCACACAAAAGCAAAATGCCTCTCTACATCTATTGTTTCCCTTGTCTGTTTGTGTTGTATTCCCTCCCTGTTAAATCCCCATTCTTTCTCTCTGTGTTTCTCAGAAATAAACATAGACTCACAATGGCAGGCTTCTAAAAACGTCCTTTCTCTGTCTCATACATCTTTCTCTTTAACTCATTGTTTCCCTGTTTTTCTCTCTGTCATTCTTATCTCGCGCCTAATCTGCCCCCTTTCTCTGCTCCCACTTCTTTCCAACATCACACAGGGTGACTTCATCAAGCACCCTCAGATGTATATATTATAGAGGCCTCTTGCATGAACATCTATGTAAAGTTAAGAGTAAAAGTCGCCTGTTTCGTATCACCCCTTTCTTCTAGCCACAGTCCCCCAACACTGACTTATTCTCTGCTGTTTATGGAGTTGTTTCATCATGTCTTCTTACATGCATATTATAGAGACTTTGCCCTATGCAAGCAGCATGGCTCCGATGAAACATCTGAATAATTTATCACCTCCAGTTTGCCTTGCCACACTTTAGAAAGTTTTCCCAACAAAGTCACAAAATTATTCATGTTTTCTACATCTTGAAGATGGGTTGGGCGATGGGGCTGTACCAGCGCACCTACCTACTCACACGCACTTTCATTCCCTTCACTCTACGTTTTCACTCTTTTCTATGCCTTAAGGTCCCCCATTGTGCAAGATTTTTGTTATTTTCTGGCTGTAAAAGTCTTACACGTTGAATTGGTACAAATGTTTTATTTGGTTTTCGTTCAGTGTTTTTCCTTACCCTTTGGGATAATGCTGTACTTATGGTTGCATGTTCTGCTGTATAGATACAACAGCTTTAAATTATAATAAAGAGCATAAATGTGAATCATGGAAACAAAGTAAGTAAAGGTTATAAGGTTAATGAATTTGCATTGTTCTTCTCATAAATATCTTTAAAAAAGTTAATACTGTATATTATATAATTTATACAATATATCATTTATACATAAACTTAACATTCCAAATGAGAATATCATATAAGGTTTTATTTTAATTTTAAAGAGGGAAATGAAAATGAGGAAGTATAAATCATTTGTTGGGTATCTATACATTCTATAAAATTCTAGACGGTGCTTCAGAGTTCTGACGGGCAAAAGTGAAGACTGACTTTTAAAAGTGTGGTCTTTGGTAAAAGTAAGTAAACTTTAACATGTAAATCTATTGCAATTACACTTAAAATCATCCTCTATAAAACTTATTTAAGATAAGCTGCTACTTTTGATTGTTGGATGAAATATTTACTATTTTCTGCAGCAAAGATGTTCGTTATTACAAACAAACTTGTTATAAATTTAGTACATCTTTTCCTTCTGTTTCAACTTTAAATTAACTTTTAGGGATTTCTGCTTAATGAGTCTTTCACATCTTTCTATACAAAAGTGTATTTTACTCAGGATAATGTTTGGACATTCAAAAGCTTGATTATTTTCTGGTTTAGTCTGTAATTTGTAGATTTGCGGGTGTGCTTCACTAGAATTTTTATAATATATTACAACCCAACAGGGTAACGGTCAGCTTAATTACTGGAACTCCACTATACCTGTAAGGAAAAATAAAAATTCCCATTCCAAACACACAGAGAGACAGTAACAAGGTAAGAAATATTAAATAAAATAAATCTATATAAAGTCATAGGCCAGAATCTTTTTATTGGATGAACATAAATTAAATTTATTGAAATGCATTAACCTTTGTTCAGTGAACACCAAAATTTATCTTGGAATATTTCTTTGTATTTGTTCACACTGGATCTTGGACTTTTCAACATTATTTTAACTTGACTGGAGGTGCTAACCTCCTTAGAATCTAATACTTTATTTTTTACCCACAGTGTTTTATTGTAAATATATACCTTAGGGCTTTATTTACTAACAAACTGGGAAAAAATAAAGCATAAAACACAAAAATGACAATTATTTCACCAGCAGGGTGCTGTAATTTTTCAGAAAATCCTGCAAATCAAACGTATGGAGCTACTGGTATATAAAAAGGTTAAAAACAATAATACTCCCCCTTTAAACCTGGTCTACAGAATGAGCTCAGAAACACATTCCCAATTGGGGAAATACAGCATGTTGCATTTTCTCAGCCCTATATCTTTGCATGTGTGGTGTTACGCCAGGACAGCTAGGGACACAGCATCATTAGAGAAACATGTATCCAATAAGTAGGTATTTACTGAGGAAAAAACAAACAAAATATATATATATTCAATCTAGGATCTCAGGTTTTGAAATTCATCCTAAAATGTAACATTTTACCACATAAGCCAGACACTAAATAATTTCTACTTAGGAGCAATTTTTTCTCTCAGTAAAATTTAAAAAGTTTTTAAATGACCTTCACAGCTTGATAGACAGCAAAAGTTTTACTGCTACCATTTTTTAAATCTATCTGTATTCTCCAGACTGATAAACTTCTGAAACATTAGTTATAAAGGCACTTATAAAGTCACACCTGGTAGTTAAAAATTTACCAAAAGCTTTAATTAGCAGCATCTTACCTCGCTGTTTCTTTGCTTCTTAAATAATTTACTAGTAGCAAGAATGTATGTAGTTTTTTCTAGGCCTGGACTTACAACCAAACCTACCGTAAAATTGCTATTCATATTAGAGGACTGGGTACAAGTAGAAAAAAACAGAACACATTTTTTTTTCTGTAAATTTAGTGTCTGTAAATTTAAAATATAAAAGTTATATGACTTTTCTTGAAAGACATATGACCCAATCTTAATACTAACAACTACAACATTTCAACATATCTATCAAAATAACTAGCTATAACTGTTACCGAATCTCATAATAGCCTGTGTTATGCAACTCTTGACTATGAAATGACATTTAAAGACAATACCACAATTTTTAGGCAAACACTTGTTATAGGCCAAAGTCCTATTTTGTTTAGTCAATATACAGATAATGGAGTTGACCTCCACTTGCTACAGGAATTTAAGGTTTCACCTTTGAACTCTTAATGGATGAAATCACAGAGTCCCATTTCCTGAGGAAGTCAAGCAGAGAATGTCTATTGTCTTTAAAACTCCATTCCCGTGTGTTTTTTTTTTTTTTACCCCCCCCCCCCCCCCGCACCCCCCCCCCCCCCCCACACACACACACACACACACACACACACACACCACCACCACCACCCAACACACCAAGGCTATTTCCTTCTTTTCCTCTGTGCTCGTGTCTCTTGTCCATTCTCATACTCGGCACCAGATTGCAATCAAGCAGCAGCAGTTCAGGAAATGCTGGAAACAAGATTAAGTGGAGAGAACAACACAAGTTAATAGTTAAAATGGAGGTTAGTCTAATCTTTCACAAGATTAAACTCACCAGTTCGTTCACTGATTAGACTAACCCTTGTCACTTTTTTCTTGCTCACCTTTGTGGATTTTGTCAATATGAACACAGTGTTGTCCACTGCAGCACTCTACCCAAACATTAAGTCAATTTGTACCATGGTTTATCTCTCCACTGGCCATTCAAAAGAATGTGGTTTTCATAATGCTTGTTCTTGATTAAAAGGTATTAAAATACTTTAAATTTTTGCTGTTTGCCTATTTAAATAGTTTGACTTATTGATATTTATTCCATACTAGTACTCTTACTACTGTAAATAAAAACGAAAATATGCACCTCATTATAATTCAGGTTACAAAGGAAATTATCATAGTGAAACTATCATTTTTTTAATTTCTTGCAATGAAAACAAATAAAATTGTTTCAGCCTGTTTCAGGGAAACAGAGGTGTGCTAACCTTTTATACCTCTCTCACAGCAAAAGAAGTCATAAACAACACACATAAAGGAGACAGTGAGATCAAACAGTCTGGGAGCCTAACTGGGCCGACTTTCCATTGGAAAGCTGAGAAAAGGGAAATAAAAGCTATCCTTTTAAGGCAGGCCCTGATAAGAGGCACATATTGAGGAAAGGCAGAGTGACCTGGTACTAAGTGCGCATATGCTTCACACTTGAATTTTTATTGACAATTGGCTGATACGCCACAGACAAAATAGGATATCCTAATGATAGCCAGACATGGTCTAGTTCTTTAGCAGTGGTGACCTGATCCTAAATTATGTTTAACAGGATAACCTATCATTTATTTCTTTTTAACTAACACTAGAAAGAAAGAAATGAATCCCATGTTGCTTTTGCAGGGACACTGTAGGATGGAAAATTTTAGAACAGATGGATATCTAATCTCTATATAGACATACAGTGCATGCTCCTTTTGACAAATGGCAAAGAATCAAATGGTTATTTAGTGACGGCTTAAAATCTTTACAAATATGGAAAAAGCAGCTGATAGTAGTCATTTAAAAATGGTAAGAACTGAAATATAGGAAATCTTAGCTATGAAATATGTTTGTGCGATGCTGTTTGAATATAGAACAGGTATACACAATACCTTGTGAAAGTCCTATTACAGTCATAACTGTTAAGGTATTCTGCAATTATGCTTACATTATTATTGTTAACTATATGGATGAACAGTTTAAGTGGGATAACCTGTTTAAACCACAGTAAGACAATTATATAAAATTATATGTATTTAAAGTATTTCCTGCAAGGGATTGATAAAGTCATTCTGATTCTGATTCTAATAAAGGAATGGCCTGTGTGAGAGAATGGCAATACAAAACAGATTGCTGAGTTCAGTTTGTAGTTTACAATGATCAAAATGTACATGTACAAGAGGATGATTTGCCCAATGATCTATTGTTATTCTTTTCTTGGCTGTAACAATGAATTAACATTCTGCAACTTTTTATTTGACCAACCTAGAGTGCTTTCACACCAGAGTCCAACACATTCTCACTACCAATTCATCAAATATTGACTCAATGTGTTTTGTTTTTTTTAACAGCACTAGTGGCTATTTTTTTTTTTATATTGAAAGAAAAGGGGGTATGAGAGAGGGGGAGAGACAAAAGGACCACAGGCCAGATTCGAACCTGGGTCAGCCGCGTCAAGGACTAAGGCCTCCATACATCGGTCGTGTGCACTAACCACTGCACAACCAAAGCCTGCGCAATGTGGTACCCCTTTCATTATTTGTTGATGTGCAGGGTGTTTGGCAGGTTGTGGAAATTGAGAGTATATGATAAACCAGTGTTTCTTTAGGTTTAGGGGTTAGGGTAATGGATGGGTTAGTGTTAGCTTTTTTGTTAACAGTTATTAAAAAATTTGGGAAGTTTCGTCCACAACCTATCATGCACGTCAACAAATGACAAGAGGAATACCCCCGTTGTGACAGTACCTGACATGCTTGACATAGGCTTGACCAAGCCTCAATTTTTTACAAGTTCAAAGTGAGACTGCATTGGAGAGTCACAGTTTTGGACAGTTTTGAACACCAAAATAGCAATAGAAACCCCACAAGGTGAACTTTCTAGTTCATGCATTTTTCTTTCCTCTTATTTACCTCAACACTGGAGCAATACTGCCTATAAAACAACCTGTTGCAACTGCATGATGCAATTAACTGATCGCTGGACCAATTTCTGGACTTCACTAACACCATAAAAATAAGGCAACTGTTTTTGGGATTTACTTAATCATATTCAGTTACTTTAAAACCATTGTTTTATGTTAGCAGGGTAGGACATACAACAATTGTGTTAAAGTAACTGAATATGATTAAATAGATGCAAAAAAACAGGGTGAGTTTATATCCCTTATCTACATTTTTCTAGGCCTAGAATTACTGGCTCAAAGTCATTTGAGTTGGCATTTAGGCTTGCTTCACTAAGGGCAAGACACATTTTTTCTGTCTCAGCTGTGTTTGACACTTCAGGACGAACTTGGATGTCTCCTATCAACAAAAAGGGAGAGTGTTTATGCAAAGTCTCACAAAATTGGAAAGCAAAGAAAATCACACTTCAGGACAGCAATGGAAAGCAGACGGGAGGGCCAACAGGTGGTTTCTTTGCTTTATGATAGTGGGTTCACACTATTACATCACTAACAAAACATTTTTCTTTCCCCCATGAATAGATATCACATCAAGAAGACCAAAATAATTAGTAGGTGTCACATACCAGATTTTGTTATGGGTAGGGGTTTAAACGCAACACCGACTTTGAGAAACATGATTTTATAACTGGATTGGGGGATATTCTTAAAAGCCTGTTACCGTGAAAACATTAAATGACTTTTAAAGATGGCAAATAGCCATATTAGGAATCTGGCATCAGAATATCCAAAAGCATTCTACACTGTATCACATAATAAAGCATTATATTCATTTAATTTGAGCTTGTTGGTGTGGAAACAATATACTATACACAACATTCTGTGTTGAGGTGAAATTTTGTCATTAAATAAAAAGAAAATCAGTTGCAAAGAGTAAGCTTGACCTGAGAGGAGACAAGATGATATCTTACATCTCTAGCAATGTAAAGGTTGTGAGTTAAATTTTAGTTGCTTATGCATCTGTCAAAGGCAAGGTTCATACCACAGGCAAGATCAGATTTTTTCACAACAGTCTGAATGCGGTTCTGGCACTTGCACTTCCACTTTTTTTTCACCTTCCAAAACATCAGATTTGAGCCATTTCCATGTATGGTACTAAATCAGATACCTATGTGATTTTGAGCTTCCAACGGGTCTTCAGTCTGAACTGTCATGTCACATTTGATCTAACTCCATTTCTAATAGTGGTAGAATTTAGAATAACCTAAATACCATGCTAAAAATAACCAAAAGACCCCAAAGATGGAATTAAGCATTTAGACTTGCTGTATGAACATATGAATAATGTACTTGGGTAAGCCTCTGAACCCCTAGTTGCCTAACAGACCTACTGTACCATGTAGGTCATAAGTTATTCATGTATTAATTTAAACCTAACACTCACTGTAAATTTATGCAGAATTTTTAAGACACTTCCCATTCCACTTTGACCACATTTGAGCCGTTTTGCAAAGACGTGAAAAATTTTTGTTTTGATTGTGTAAGCCTGTAAAAAACATAACGAGACAGCTCTACTTCTTGCGAAATATGGGTCCACAAAGTATATTGATTTAAGAATTGGATATATATTTCATATAATTATATATTTCATTAAATTTCAGAAAACATTGTATTTTCTTTTACAGCTAAGACATAATGAATTTGCCATGTAAAATCCTGGTTCAAAACAGGACTAAGGGAAAACTGGCATTGGTTGTAAGGGAAAGGGATTCTTTTCAACATGCTGTGTTCCTAGTTTGCCCATGACATGATAAACCCCTGGTACAAGATGAACAGCTTTTTCACGCGACGTATGCTCAAGTTCAAAGCCAACACTCTCCTTTCACTAAAGCACCTTCTCAAGCCATCCCTCCCTGACACCGTAGTCTCAGAAGAGCCTGAACTTTGGTTTGGGTTGTCTGCTGCACCTGTTCTTTCTCTGTAGTGGGTCCTTATCAATTGGAATGACCCAAGCAGACCTTTTGTGTGCATTTGGCCTCTGCACAACATTTCCTCTGCCTAACAGCAGATGCCAGAGCAAGCAGGCCAATCCAGGACAATTGGGTGGAAGGGAAGCCCAAAGCACTGCAGGAAGGCAAAAGTAATTTCACAAACAGGTAATAAAGTATGCCAAATTAACTGTGCAGCTCGGATTTGTTTTTGAATTGTTAAAAAAGGTGTGATGTGACACACAGAGAAATGTTTTCAGTAGCAGGTGGGCTGGTTTTAAAACATTATATCTCTTGTTTAAGCATAATAAAAGAATTGTGAAAACTGAAAATACATTTTGTGAAACCTGAAAAAACACAGCCCGTGATTTAAAAAAAAATTAAAAAATAAAGCAGGAAAGCAAATGCTTTGTCCTTTGAACAGAAAAACTTACTGTGATTAGAAAAGAAGCATATAATTGGGAAAATTGCTGCAGGTGTCTTGAGCCTCAGTGGGGGGAAGATGACAGGAATATCGAACCAACAGGCAAGCCAACAGGCCTGAGCAGCTATGCTGGCTTGTGCGTGGGAAACATTAGCCCAGGAATGGGCTGGTGCCTGGCAGCCATTTTAAAACAGACTCTGCTAGTTGGAGTATTTCTTTACTCTTTTTTTTTTTTTATCTTAAAGCATCAGTGCCTTGAAGTGCATTCTGTCTTATCAGCAGGCTTGAGCCACTCGCCACAAGCTCTGTGTGTACTTAGAGGCACATTTCAGTTAAAGTGTGGGTACCATGAGGCAAAAAGCAAGTGCCTGTATTATTGGTTGTAAGTTTGTGTGCTCTGTGTCGCTATAGGGGATGTGTGTTATCACAGTATGCAGCCCCTTTTTTAGTGCGTGTGTGTGCGCACGGCTGTAATGCCTAGAAAGCTTTTGCCCCCCCCTTCACGCATCTAAACTCCAACTCCTAGTCAGAATATCACTTTGCTGTTACCTTTCTGTATCCTTTTCTCCCCACTGTTGATGTAGAAAGGAAATCACTTATGAGCAAGCTATATTCGTCATGCATATTAAGAAGCACAACAGACACTTCATCTCTCTTCTGCAAAACTTCTTGTGTTACTTCAAATCCCTCTCGTCTTTGCCTCCTTCACTTCTCCTCCTGCCTGTCTGTTGTTTTTTTCTGACGATGTCAGAAACTTGCCTGGGGAAGTTCGCCCCATACCCAACCCCCCTTACCCTCTTCTTTGTGCCATGGATCTCACAAGCCCTCTGTTTGCAAAGTAGGAAGTCAAAATCTTCTTGGGCAACAGAGCAGAGACAGGCAGTCTCATGGAAACACAGAAAAAGTGCAGCACACACACACACACAAACAACCAGGTTCACACAATCCAGTGTGCATGCAAGATGTGCTAGCATCCCTGACTGACTGACTGACGGCATCTATGTGGCCCCTCCAGTGTGGTGACAGTTGACATCTTCAGGAACAAGTTTACTGCCTGGTTGCTACTGTATCACCTTACCCTGGGCTCACTCTAGTACAGGAGAGTAAAATGAAATAGAAAAAAAAAATACCTGCTCAAAAGATTATAGTAAAAACTAGATTTTATGTAATTTTGAGGCATTTTTCTTCACATTTTTCCTAACTTTAAATTTGTAACTGACTTTTTTGTAAATTAAGGTAGAACAAAATGAAACTTCCATTGATAATTTTTGTGATAAGAGTTTGTTTTCTCACCATACATTAAAGCTGTACAGTCTTACAGTCTTCTTTGAGCCACTATTAATTATTTTATTATACCAATAAATTAACAATAGCTTTTGTTGTTTGAAAATCTTTTGTTTAATTTTTTTTTTTTTTCAATATTTGTTTGCATTTCTTGTCTTAATAACTTTTTATTATATTATCAGTAAAAATGATAACTTTTCTTTTCAATAAATCTTGTTATATATTTTTTTATCTCTGGCTACCCTGTGCCTATTGTTGTAGTATCGCTTTGACAGCTGTTGACCATCTAACAACAAACTGAGAGTCTACATTCTCCCACTCTTTAATTAGGATGTAGAGATACTGCTGCTGTCACCCTTGTATCATTCCTTGACTTATTTGTTTTGGTTCTTCTCTAGAAGTTCAAATTGAATGGAATGAAATAGTGATTCTTTGTTCCTAATCCATGCAGGAAAAAATAGATCATTTAGAACATGTCCCTCGATCCCTTTCGTTATTCTGTTTTTTATTTATTTTTTTAATTCAAGCTATATGTGTCCATGTTTCAGGGTTTCTGTGTTCATGAAGGAAGACATGAACAAAACTATTATTGCTACTGGCTCTGTGTAATGTCTCTGTTTTCCTTTGCCATGAGAAGCAAGCTACTCATCCCTCTGTGGTTTTGTGTTTGACTGTCACTTTAATCCTGGACAGAGCCATTCATGGAGTTATTGCTGCCATCAGCCTTGTATTTGTTATTATATCCCCTATGTTTTTCCTTCACTTAGAAGGTTTAGGTTTAGTCTTTTTGCTGGATGTAGCCCCTAAAGAAGGTACCTGCCATTGACCTTATGTACACTTTTTTATATTTTTTTTTACAAAGACAGTCTCCCTAAATTAGAGCTTCTGTGCTTAACCATGTATCTTTACTTTGTAAATGAAAGAAATGTAGCATAGCATGGCATGACATGATTTAGTAACTACTACCTTTACTTTTATGTTCTTTTTTTTTGTCTTCATTTAAGATAATCCTGCCATCTCTACCTCTGCTATTGTAGACTCTACAAAATCACTCCTGCTGTGTGTCTGTGCTTTCTGTCCCTGTTCTACCATTTGGAATGGTTGCAAGTTTCAACAAGATGACCTCCCATTATGATCCTGGTTTAACTGAAGCTGTCTTCCGTTTTCAGTGTTGCTACATGCCCCAAAAATGAGTTACAGTATGCACCAAACGGAAAGTTTGACGATTTAATTGGGCTACCTTGTATACTTTTAGTAAAAAATATTAGACAACCCATGCTTTCTTATTGAGTAAAATTAGTTTTTAATAACTGATGAATACAACAAGCTGTCTGTATGTCTCTTAGCGGAATTTCACTGTGTCCTTTTATTTGGAGTTGAATTGAACTATACATTGTTTGACTGAATCTAAGCTGACTTTCATTGATCAACAATTAACAATTGACCCAAGTCCTTTAAGTTGCCATCAGGTTTAAATATCTGTATAGAAAAGCTACACTGAATTTAATATGATTGGAAATAAAACGTTTTATATCCTTTTTATAGATAAGTCAATGAGATGAATATCTTGCAAAGTTCAATGTTGGACTGTACTTCATATTTTATTAAAATATTGGATCACTTTACCACATTGCATTAAATGTTGTAGTTAACAATGTGAAGTTACGTTTCATAGTTATATTGATCTTATACTTGTTGCCCAACCCTACAGAGTGATTTGAGCACTGTTGTGTCTTGTTTTGAAGGCAGCTGTAATGCATAGAGACTATAACCAAATATTTCATGTAGTTATTTGTTGCTTTTGTATTGTATCTCTTGTCATTTGCAGCCATTTGTTGTCTGTTGATATGATGCAACATGATTTTTTTTTTAAAATCAGTGTCTTTTTCGTGGCATCTGCTTTTACAAAAAGGGCACTGTTTACGTTAAGCTGAGGCTGGTATGAGGCATTTAGCAGAGGCCTCCTACGCTTAAACGCAGGCAGATATGCCAGCCCTCATAAGTATAACTTATCCTTCTTCTCCATAAATGTTTCATGAACCTGTTATGTCATGCTCCCGTTGCCTTCCTACAGCCTTGAGAGATGCAAGTGATGAATTCATCACACTGAACGATAAAGTGCTGCAAAACCAAGAAGAAAGGGGCGGCAGAATAAAGGCACCGGACATGAAAGGTGGCATTGACGAACATAGAGACTGATGTTGACTGTTGTAAAGAATGTGTCAGGTGGAAAAGGAAAAAGTTTTGAGGGGGCAACAAAAAAAAATAGGAGCAGAAAGAAGGAAAGGAAGGAAAGACAGAGATTGGCTGGCAGGGAAAAGTGCTGAGGACCCACGTCTGTGATGCTTTCAGACTTTCTGTGTTGCCTTGCCGGTAAGCTGCCAGCCACCGTGTTTTCTGGACGGTGCTCAAATGACAGCAGACATCAACCTCAGGCAGGCACACATACACAAGAACACACACCCACACCATTATTCGCCTATTGTTGTGGCAGGGCTCCTAATGGAGCTTCCCATTTGAGTCCAGATAGTCACACACAGCCTCTGCTTCATAAGTACACTTGCTCAGACAAACATGGGGCAGATTGACAGCTGGGCCGGGGCTGCTGCGAATGATTGATGGCGGCGTTCCATGGAGAGCGCGGCAGCCAGGGGCAGGAGAGATTTCAGGTTTTTGCGAAGCAGCGCGGTTTAGGTTCAGAAACATCGAGCTTCGGAGAACAGAACGTAACAGGATGTTACAATGGCTGACAATCAGGCATGCAGACGGAAAAAAAGTACAGCATCTTTAACGGCTCTCAAGAAAAAAAAAATCAAAATTCACAGAAATGGGACGCTTTCAGTTCACAGTTAAATGATATAAACACCCGCTCTTTCTTAGCACAGCACAAAGTCACACTTCATTCTCCACTCTCACACCTTCCTATCACCCCCAAAGGAACAAAGGTGCAAAAAGATTTGAAAAAAAGATGTAAAAAAAAAAAAACACACTACAGCAAAAAGAAACCTATTATGTGAATACCCAAAAGTATTTCTTATAGATATCCAATCCCTTTAGATGTCACTGATGTTATCTCTAATTAAACCCCACCAGCATACAGTGACACTGATACATGCATGAAAAACTAGTAATGACCCAGGCATGATGCTGTATGGCAAGCTGTAATGACGTATAATAGTGGAATTTAAACAATTAAGCCTTTTTTTTTATTTCTCTAGACTAAATCCCTCAGAGAGTTGACAACCTTAAAGGTATAGTGGGGGATTTTGCGAATGGACCCGTCTTCTCCACTTAAAAAGAAAATGCACATGCACAACCCTGTTCTCGCTTCTGAGGCAACGTCTCTTAAACGCTTGCAAGAGCATGCATGAGCCCATTTCTCTTTGTGCAGGCTCTATTTAAAAGTTGCTGTTTGCATTGCTCATACAACCTTTCTTTCCAAAAGACGATTTGCAATTTTTCCACTATCAGACTCAGCACCAGTAATTGAAAATGGGGACGAGCACGTAGGATGGCCTTACGTAAAGATATCATCAGAATGATTGACAGTTAGCAGGACCACTTATTTTTTTTATTATTTTTTTTAATTATAATTTTATATATATATCTTTTATATATATATATAAATAAAAATAAAACGTTTTCTCACCCCTTGCGGGGTGGTATGTGTCATCCTCAAGCTCGGGTCCTCTACCAGAGGCCTGGGAGTTTGAGGGTTCTGCACAGTATCTTAGCTGTTCCTAGGACTGCACTCTTCTGGACAGAGACCTCTGATGTTTTACCTGGAATCTGTTGTAGCCACTCTCCCAGTTTGGGGGTCACAGCCCCCAGTGCTCCAATTACTGCTGGCACCACTGCTGCTCTTACTTTCCACGTCTTTTCTAGCTCCTCTTTTAGCCCTTTGGTATTTCTCAATCTTCTTGTGTTCTTTCTTCTTGATGTTGCTGTCGCTTGGGATTGCCACATCTATCACTACTGCCTTCTTCTGCTGTTTGTCGATCAACACGATGTCTGGTTGGTTAGCCATCACCTGTTTGTCAGTCTGGATCTTGAAGTCCCATAGGATCTTAGCTAGGTCATTCTCAACTACCTTAGGAGGTGTCTTCCATTTTGACCGTGGGACTTCAAGCCCATACTCATACTCTCTCTCTCTCTCTCTATATATATATATATATATATATATATATATATATATAGATATATATCTATCTATATATATATATATATATATATATATATATATATATATATATATATATATATATATATATATATATATCTATATATATATATATATATATATATATATATATATAAAAGGACCAGAAAGAAAAGTGCTGCTTCGTTGCTTTTCCCTGAAACAGACTTCCAGCTGTAGCAACTTAAGTTAAGTTCTGAGATTCATCACTAGAATTCAGTTAATCATCTATGTTAAGGGTTTATTTGAATCTAATTACATCCGGAGGTTACCCCGCATTGACACAACATGAAACCTTGATAATTTGTATGGTATTCTGCTGGCCTTGTAATCTGGGAGAGCTCCTGCTGGTTTTACTCCCGCTGCCTTTCTCGTTGCCATTAAGTGCACTTCAGAGAATCTGCCTTTCATGGCCAGTTTTAAGATGTAAGTAGAATCAAGTATTAATTTTACATTTAGCATTTGATGCCATAAAATATGAAATTGAACAGGATGCATACAGTATGTAGTTATGGTTTCCTCAGAGTAATTAAAGAAAGCAGAAGCACTCTCGTAGGTTTAGACTTGCTCTGGAGTTTTGCAGTTGGAGTGTTAGGTAATTATAATTCTACAAGGTCATTAGAGCATTTTACATTTCTTTTTCTCATCAACAATATGTCAGGCCTGGTAACCTTTTAGTGCCGGGGCATATTTGTAACACAAAAGGGGATAACAGATAATTAAATCAGTTGTATTAATGACCATTGAACTAAAGGTGTGTAACACTGCATCTAATTGATGAAACACGATTAAGCACATGCTAATGACAAACTATTTTAAGGGAACCCCAAACTACTCTTAAGCAGTAACTGAAGCTATATTCTAAGTTGTACTTTAGTATTCTATGTTTGTATCTAAGAAGTTTTTATTCATTTAACAGCTTACATTCATCCACTGTAAATATAATACAGGCAATTATCGTAGCCACTCTTCAAAAAGGGGAAGACATGAAAACACATGATCACCCCACTCTTTGGATTAAAAATATGACACAGATGCAGATTATTTAGATATTTTACACATTAAAGATAGAAATACACACTGTCCTTTCCAGCTGTTCACATACAAGGGTGTTTGTCCAGGTTTGGTGGAGGTTGGTTGAGGACCCAATTGCAGAGATGAGTTCTTGCAGATTTAATCAAGGTTCCACAGGAAACAGAGGCAATAATCCGAAATCAAAATACAGAAAAGAAAAAAAACAGGAGACGACAGAGAGAAACACACACAGGGAGCCAAGTAACAGCAAAGCTACAATTGACAAGAAACCAGCATTGAGGAACTGCAGAGGTGGTGTATGTAAGGGGAACAAAGAATGGGCTAATGAGCTGATATGGAGCATGTGTGAATAGAACTATCTAGAAGGGGGCGAAGGGGAAAGGAACCAGGCACAAGGTGGCAACAAAGAGTAACTGCCTAAATATAAAACAAAATGGGAAAAAAAAACAATGAACAAGAAAATACAGAATAACATAACTCAAAGTAGAATTGAAAACTTAAAAGGAAACTCAAACAGAAGTCAACAAGAGGAGAACCATAACAATCATTTACCATAGTTACAGTGGTACATTTATAGTTGTTTTGCTATTGTAGTTTTGTTATTCATATAAAGAACAACGGAAGTTTTATTTATTATTTTTTTTTCGATATTAACTAGAGTGTTGGGACGCTTTTAAAAATTAATTTACCGGTAAGACACAACACATGAAATATCCCAATTTTGCATATAATTGTATAATCAAAACAATTTGTATATATAATGTTTTAATCAATGTGATGGGGTTTATTTCATTTACTAATCTATTTCCATAATTTTACTAATCTTCAAAAAGGCAAAGCAAGAATCATACCATCCATGTTTACTGTTCATGTATGTGCTTTCCTTTTTCCAGCTTGAATATTTTGCACATTTTGTAATGTATAGTTTACCTCTTTCAGTTGATCCAAAAAATAAAGAACCTTAGCTAGTGATTTATATATTTTATCTCTTCTTAAAGTTGGAAAAACAATAACACCTACTGTACCATCTCCTTTGCACTGTTTGTGCCCAGTCTATTCATTTAAACAGTAGACACCAGGCGATAAGCTTTTATCAAAATGGATATCAAGAATAAATTAAGGGAACCTCAAGTGTTATTTTAAGTATTTTAGATGGTATTTTAGATAGTCAGATGGCCAAGGAATGTTTAACTTGTAATTTCTGACTTTCCTTTTCTCTGGAGTATAGCTGTAACATGATATGGAGGCTCTCAGTCCTTCAGTTAAGTGAAAAAAGGAAAGTTATGACGGACTCAGGAATATGTGTTTTCAAGTTAGAAACTCTACAACATGAAAAAGTTTTAAACTTTTTCAAAGTAAGAATAATAAGAGGCTATTCAAGTTTTAACACAACATTTTTCCCTTTTTTCCCACAAAATTTTTTTAACACAACTTTCCCTATTATTTAAGCTTTAGACGTGTATACCCCCTTCTGTGTTCACCATTGGGCAGTGATTGTTAAAGACTTTGATACAAATAAAAACAGAACAACTCTAGCGATAGACTGTGGGCTAAATAAGAGTTTTAACATTTGACACACATGCACTCTGTTTCTCTTGCCTTTCCTCTCCTCATCCATCTATTCTTTATAACTGTCCCCTAAACAGGGTCAGTGTGAATAATTAAGTCCTCTTAGGATGAAATATTGACAACAAAGAGTGTGCCATATGCATTTAAGAAGTCTCCCTGCCTCTTGCGATGTCCTCGCATCATGAATCATGCATGACACCGAATGAATGTTTTTTTCCGCCAAGTTAGGCTGCGAGAACCACTGCTGTGAACCGCTCCCTCAGGGAAGACTGCTAATCCTTTGCAGGGAAAGCCAATCATTGCTCCTATTTAGCAGTTGGTGATTTACTTTGAAATAATTACAGCTTGAAAGTCTGTGTTTGTGGAGGTCACAGAGACGGGCTCAGTAGTTTTACTTTTTTTTAGTTTTCTTGTTGTTTGATTGAAAGTTTAGAGATATTACCTGCCCTGAATTCTAATGATTAAAGGTGGGATTATTTCAAAGTCATCAGAAAAGAGCTACTTGCTGCCATGTTTTTTTTTTTTTTCTGGGTGTTTTTGCTGTGTTAATGAATCATGTAAAAATGTTTGTATCTCTGCCATATTAAATAACTTCAGACCAATATAAATTCTTGCTCTTATTCCAGCTTTTGTTTGATCTGATATTTATTACTCATACTATCTTGGCACATTAATAAAACAATCAAAAAAGTCAAGTTGGTGCATTACATTGCGGGTCATTCAATAAGCTCTCTAATTTCATTAATCTTTCTACTTTTCAGACTACCGTCCACCTCTCCTGCTTCCGCCAAGCCGTGCCACCACCACACGTTCCCCTCCCTACTACACCACCCCAAGGCCTCTCCTGACCACCTCCCCTGTCCAACGGTACAGAACAACTACCACAGTCCGCCAGCCCTTGCTTGTCCCTGCGGGACCGTCATCTGTCAATCACATTCCAGAAGGCCCTCCGAAAGTTGTCAGATTCCCTCCAGCACTAGTCCCACCAGTGGCACCACAGCCCCCCGCCCTGCCTCCACAGGACTTCTGCAGTCCGAGGGTGGCCGCAGACATATCATGGCCACGGACGCAGCAAGGCCAGACGGCCAAGCAGCCCTGCCCTGTGGGAACCCTGGGTAAGTAGGGTGGGTTTGTAGACTAGGAAGTAGAGCCTTAAGACAACATTATGAAAAACTCTTTGTTTTTGCAATGTTTGTGTTGTTTAAAAGTTATAATGCTTTGTATTTTATAGCTGAAGGTACTATTATTCAGGAGACAAAACTATCCAAGAATGGTATAATTTTTGGACATTTAGCAAACATCATGAAAAAAAGGGAAATAACTTTTGACTTTACTGCTAAGAGATGAGGGAACCAAATTCTACTCTTCAGATCTCCAGTTGCTGTGTTTCCATCCAAATATCATGCAAACAACAAAAATGTTGAAAAAAAGAAAATGCATATTGGAAATGTAAACATCTATTGGAGCAAGTTAACCAGGCAACACATTCTCACTCCCAACTCATCACATATTGATGCTTGGTTAAATTCAGCATGTGACAAGCAGGGGGTACTCCTCACATTAGTATTTGACCTGCAGGGTAAATGACAGGTTGTAGACAGTGTATCACAAGCTTAGCCCACAAAGTTACTTTGTTAGCTTTATGTATACCGCTGTCTCTTTAGGTTTCAGGGGTTAGGTAGGTGTAAGGAATGCGTTAGTGGTAAGTTTTTACTTCAGGGCTCATGGAAAAATTTGGGGAAGTTCCTGCTACTGCCTGTCATGAACCTGGTGTGTCAGTTACTGACGAGGGGGTATGCTCCTCACTATCTGACACGCAAAGGGCTTGACCAATTTTTATTATATGACGAGTTGGGAGTGAAAATATATTGAATCAGGCGTTGCAAAGCATAATGTCGTCATGATTAAGTTATGTTTGGCTGTAATAAACAAAAGATACCAGCTAACTAGCACAGCCACAGATTAATAATGGTAAAAGAACACTGTAAAAGTGAGTCCCAACAGAAACAGAGCTGAAAAATCTGCCTTGAAAGGTCTGCCTTGCAATGTCCCTTGTGGATCATCAACATTTTTGTTTTTGAGATCTGAGGAATCTATTATTACCCATATATCAATAATTCAATTAATTACCCCTGTATTGAAAGTTCTTCACTACTCAGACACCCGTTGTTGAACCCGTTGCTGCAGAGCACACTTTGCAGTGTAAATTCTAGAATAAATTTCAGTTCTGATACTGCATATGTCATGTGCTGTAAACAGGTCAGGTGTATTTCCCCCTTTAGCAAGTTTCTCAATTTAAACTGACTTATAAGGGTAAATGATTTCACCCTTTTCATAAAGAAGGGTCAGAGTAAAGATGGTTAAATTCAAATGCTGTTGCACACATTTCAAATTTTTATATATTATCTATTTATATCTCTTTACCAAACCCAGCCAAACACTGCAAACCCCAAACAAGCCAGGAGGTTCTCCTGTCTTTTGCAGAATGTCATTGTTGTTTAACCTTCTTTGCTCCTTGTTGTCTTACAGGTGTGGCCACATACGTTTGCATGCCCCACTTGGGCTACTGGGACCCTAAAGGTCCTGACCTCAGCAACTGCACATCACCATGGGTCAACCACATCATGCAGAAAGTAAGTCTGAAAGCTGGCACTGGCTGATGACCCCTTAGTGATGTGAATGCATTTGTTATGATTAAAACCCCGGAGCAGGTTTTCTCCCCCATGCAGAAGCAACGACCACAGGGAAAGATTAAGGCTATGTATCTCTTCGTCATTCTTTAACTCTAACTTTTGTTTGAGATCTGAGAGATCACATAGCTTCAGGGAACAAGACATGCCTAATGAGGTCAAGAATTCACATTAGGATCATATCAGAAGAGACAATTAGATAAAGATTTGCTAATTGTATTAATTCACTGTTGCTTGAAAAACATTAAAGCTATGTTTCACGCCTCAAAATGTACTTGCAACGAAGAGATTAATCCTTTACTTATTTGGCAAGAAAAATAAGCTTAAAGTCACAATTAAACTTAAAAAAGACATATACCTGTGTAACACTTTAAGAGAGGGAAGCCAGTTTTAGGTATTGCCTTAGAAAAAAAACAAAGAACAGTCCATCCATCTTCTCCCGCTCATTCCATCAGGGCCATTGAGGGGCCGGTGCCTATCTCCAGCAGTCTATGAGCGAAAGGCTAGGTACACCCTGGACAGGTTGCCAGTCTGTCGCACGGCAACACTGAGTCGCACAGAGACATACAACCTTTCAAACACAGGGCTAAAGCACATTCAGTTTTAAGATAATCACCAATATGTTGCAGAGAGTTTAGAACAACACAATGGTGGCCATTAAAAAAAAAAAAACATAAATCTAGAAATATTAGACTTGAAAAGCATACAATTTGATCTGGAAATGTTCAAGAACTCTGTATTATAGTTTTCTTTCTGTATAATGATGCATATGATGCATAAAGTGACACAGTTTTCTAAAGAAAATGTGCAGTTCAGTGTGCGTGTGCTGGAACTGAATATTTCCCTCTTTGTGAGGCTTTCACCAAGTTTTGAGTGAATTTTAAGCTGACCTTTCACATTTCTTTATCTTCCTCCCCTTCACCCATCACCTTCATTCCCTCACATTTATGTCTCCCTCTTCCTGTCCGTCCTCTTCTGCCTTGTTAATCTCCATCTGTCATTTTAATGCAACTTTCCTCTCTCTCTTGCTATTCACTTGACACTCTTACACTTATTCTTTTGCCAAACTTTTTCCTACTTGCCTGGCATAACTTTTTCCTGCCATCCATCTCTCTGTTACTTTTCACTTTGTGCTCCCCCACCAACTTCCATCTGTGTCCTGTAGCTTCGTTCAGGCGAGACGGCAGCTATTGTGGCCAGGGAGCTGGCAGAGCAGACCAAAGGACTTCTGCGTCCTGGAGATGTGCCATCCACAGTGCGCGCCATGGCCCAGCTAGTCGAACTCTTGGATGTCCAACTCAGGAATCTCACCCCCGGAGGCAAGGATAGTGCTGCCCGCAGCCTCACTAAGGTACAGTACTGCCTTAAGACACATAAGGTGAATGTGTGCAGAGTGATGGAGTGAAGCAGACTTTCCTACCGGCATCAGCATTTATTGGGCTGCAACTCAAAGTGACAGGAAATCAGAAGAAATATGGAGGAGTAAGAAAAAGGAAATAGATAGGGGAGGGGGGTCCCTTTGAGTTAACAGAAAGATGAATAGCATGCTCTTTTGTTTTTGTCTTAAAATACCTCTTTGTGCAGAGTTTGATGAAGAAGCACGCATAACAATGTGGAGCTCCACATGATAAATAACTGCTTTTAGAGTTTCTGTTTCATCCTTTTCCCTGTGTGGCTCTTCGTAACAAGTTTTGCTCAGCATAACAGGAGACAGATAACTGCTTTTAGTCTCTGGCATGGTCCTTCCACTCTCTTTAAAGATCAGGACCAACATTTAATAAAGCTCTCTTTCAGTTATTCACATTTATTGTAGACAGCTTGGCCCTCAGAGATAATTTACATAGAGCTGGGTGATTAATCCATTTTATGTTTATGAAGATATCAGTCGGAGAAAATCTGGATTTGTTTTCCACCAATGCACTCCCTGGGCTTCTGTAGCTCCAACTGACATCACTTTATCACCTTTTTGTTCTTAGATGTCTACTCATAACTGATAAAGTAGCGCCCTGTGTAATACTACTAGCTGTAAACATTAAATATGTTACTTTTTTAATTGTTTCTCAGCTTGAATTTAGTTGCTCTTATATTAAGGTCACCTTCCAGAGGAGATGACTAAAATAAAAGCTAGTTTTTGAAAGTAATGTACTGCACACCTATGTAATTTAGGGCTGCAACGAAAGATTACTTTGCAAATTTATTAACCGTTGATTATTTTCTTGATTAATCGATTAATAATCGGATAGCCAAAGGTTTCTTAAACAATCATTTTTACAAAAGTAAATCAGGTGAAGCTAAATCTTTTCCACTTGAGGAGTTCTGGGTAGAGCATATTGACAGACAAAAACATTTTTTTTTTTTTTTCTTAAATCCTAAATCTTTGCCTTTTTTTTTTGTTTTTTTTTTTTTTTTTTACAATTTTCACATAATTACTGCTCTAAGTGGGTCACTTTGTCAGCTAAAGGCATGATTTATAGTCTCTATTCCACTTTAAAAAAATAAATTGCTTACTAAATTAGTTGATAATTATTTCAATAATTGATTAATCATGATTAATCGGATTAATTGTTTCAGCCCTAATGTAATTTGTCACTTTTTAAATGAAATTTAATGGGGGAATAAAAATGAATTGGATTTTGTTGGAAAATAACCTGAATATATATTTTAAAGGTAAATAACATTATCTCCTATCCCCTTAACATCTTACACTGTATCCCTATCTTAGCTCCCTTTCTGTCTCCATGTCCCTAAATCTTTTTTCAATAAAGTTACCAAGCGGGACCTTATGGCAACAACCATAATGGTCTGCTTGTGAAAGCAAATCTGTTGGACTACTATCTAGCTCTTTAACATTGATTCCTATTGCTTTTTTGGCAAAACAGGGCAAAAATCATCTCCTAGTCCTAATATACAGCTTAGGTCATTTAATGAACCTCCATCTTTGAGCAGAAGCAACACTATTTACAGGCAGTAGTCACTTTAAAGTGAGTCACCTTTTACAATCACTATTAAGATAAATTCTGTTCCAGTAAAGGTAATTATGAAGTAAAGTGGTGCATCAAACCAGACCCATTCAAAGGTTTGCTTCACACAATGATCTCGGGATTCATTAAAAGAAACGTCTTAAAAAGATCAACTTCATTGTAAAATATATATCTTGTGAGTTTGGGTACAACAATGATTAATGATTGATGCAATGATGATGAACAAACGATTCAAGAAAGTCCTCCAGGTGCTTAATTAATTAAGATGTCTTTTAATTGTTACGTATTACCAAAATTCAGTTGAAATCAGGCAAGTCTCTTTTATTCCTTTTACATGCTGATGATTATGACTTACATTTTGTAAAAAAAAGTACATCAAAAAGTTTGGATGAGTTAGAGCTGCTGCTCCAATCAAAGTTTCAAGAGCAACCGCACACAGATAGATCCAGGAAATGAGTTATAACCATAGCATTGCCTCTAATAATTAACTTCTAAAGAAGAGCATATGTAGGAAGTATATGTCATGAGATATATGAGCTATGAAGCTATGAAACTCATTATAATACTGTAAATATAAATTTTTTTGAAGTCCATCATTGTTTGAAATAATCTAAAAAATATTCGTTTTAATTCTTCTTTCACTTACTCAATTAAATTACCATTTTAATGTTATTCTAATTTAGTGACATGCATTCATATAAACACACCCTGTCAGTACTGCTCTCACTGAGCTGCTGGTTTCTGGATGTTTCTTCTTAGTTAAGTAGATTTTATTTGGTGTTAATTCTCAAACAACCCTCCGATTTTAATATTGTGGTTTGCTATCCTATTATCTTAATCCAAGCATTCGTTTCTGCTATCTAAATCTGTCAGAAGGGCAACAAAACTTTTTTCTCCAGTAGACTTCTATTTATATTTCCTATTTTGTCTACAGGTCTCACAAACTTAATTACCTTTGTCATCTGTAGTGTTGCTAATAACATTGTAATGTTAAAGAAAAACTTATATTTAATCAGCAGTAAAAAATAGTTGTAGAAACACTTGTTGTAGAAGTAAGCTTACTTTGAATAAAACGAATTTAGACTTCCATATATGATTATATAAACATCTTAAAATCATTAAAAGTAACAAAGGTTTGGATTCTTCCTATTCAGCCTGGAGAGTGACCCAAACATAGCAGATCTCAGTAAGTTTCTGTCCAGAACCTGAAAGAGGGTTATATTGTTGGTGACGTAAAATCACATCTTAGTTCAGAATCTAAGGTAAATTGAATAAAACATTAACAGCTTTGCTAGGATGTGTTTACAGACCAAAGTTAAACCTTTTTTTTATTATTAATTATTGGATGTGATAGACATGAAAGAAGGCAGTCAAGTTAAAAATTGCACTCTTCCAGTCACCTGCATTTCAACACCTACCATATTCTCTCATATAAAAATATGCCCTCCATAGAAACGTAAAAGCAATATCCAATAACTAACTGAATGATATATTTTTAGGTATCCTATTAAGGTCAGAAAACTGAGAGTGATCAGTCAAATATGAAGGACTATAATTAATGACATCAGTTCAGTTAAGTAGATAGAGAGATCAAGTCAATATGGAAGGAAAAGAACGAACCTGAAATTAACCTTTTTTTTGTGCTCACTCCTTATAAATGAGTGTAACTTCTTTTGAATGTGTGTTTGATAACTGAGAGGTGCTACTCTGTTAACTGAATTGTTTGAATTTGCAGCTTCAGAAGAGAGAAAGGTCCTGCAGGTTTTTCACACAGGTATTTCCGCTTCCTGCGTTGGTTGATTACTTTGTAACACTGTTGTCCCTTGTGCCTGTGTGTTGTGTCTTGTTAAATATTTTTCTCCCACTTTTAATTTGCAGCATGTTAACTGCCAAGCAAGTTTGTGTGCTTTTGCTTGTTTGTGTATGAATACACACAACCCAGAAACGTTTTAATTCACTACAGCTTCTAATGATCCACCAATCTGACTTTTATTGCAGATTTCTCCCCTCTAGTTTTTACCAGTTATGATTTATTTTTACGTTTTAAGTATATCTAAAAGCACCTCTGGTATAAAAATCTCTAGCAGCTGCTATTAAAACAATTTTTTAAATGAAAAACACTCTAATGAATTGATCTAACAAACGTGTTCATTTCAACCTGAAATCAGAATTTACATATGTCCAATTTTCAAAAAAGAATGGGAGTGATTTGCTTTTGTTTAATGCCAAAATATTGCGCGTGCTCATTAATATTGTAAATGGATTTCTTGAATAAATACTTTGCCATATAGCAGAATAAAGTAATATTCACTTAAGTGTGTAATTAGAAGGCAGTCAATTGTTATTAGATGTTGCTCTAACTACTGAAAATAGAATAACAGCCATCATAGCTTATTTCCTTAAGAACTTGATATAAAATGTTGAAAAAATAATACTTAATACAAATTATCTGCTTTTGATAAGAGGTTAAATGCTGTAAAATAAAAATAAAAACATAACACTTTATTGTGTATAAATGGTCAACACAGTTAGCTTTGTTGGCATTACTATGTGTCATTAGCAGTCAGTTTGTTTCATCAAGACAATGTGGATTGCAAATATTTAAAAAAATCAAGCCGCTTTAAAGAAAGAGGATAACTTTCAAATCAAAAACTAAAGTAACCTTAAGATTTGATTTAGACCTTCTTAATCTTTTCTAAACTTGTATCTCTTTTAAATATGTTAGTCGGAGTTGACCTCTAAAATGTCTCATTAGGAAACACTTTGCGCTTCTTGCACATTTTGATATTCTTCGTACACCATTCAAAGAATCTCACTGTACTGAAAATACACAAATCTTCTACCTTCATCACTAAGATTGGTCTGGTTGGTCTGTTCCAGTTGAAAATGACCAGATTCTTGTAGAAAAGCTGATTACTTTGTTGATCTCAGATATTTTTGCAACCGAACCCTTTAAGATGCAAACGCTTATTCTGGTCTGCATCTCTACTTTTCATCAGAGTCTATAATCACACCATGTATCAAACTGGGCCTTTATTGGGTGTATTACTCTTTGGTTTTTAATTTTTTTTCCAAATATGAAATCCATTCCTGATAAGAAGCCATGATTAATATCAATAATAGCTCATCTCGGTTGCATGTTATTTCTGCAGAATTGTAAACAGGCTTGTCTGAAATCAAATAACTGGTTATCCATCTCCATTTATTGAAATGCCCTGTGTGTAGCTTCTTCGTAGAGAAGCAGCGGAACATGATGGATACCCTGTTGCATGTGGCTTAATCAAAGACTTGCTGTGTTAAAAATAATACTGTCCTGTTTTGTGACTCAGTATTAATTACACTTTGTCCTTGTTGATGTGCGTACATCAGTGTTTGTTTGTGTTGACGCCATGGGCTCATGCTGCTAACAGAAAACCTAACATCTACCAGGCATGTATCTGGTCAGCTAAAAAAAAAAAATAAAAATTCAGTGGATCAAAGGAGCCAAGCATCCTCATGCATGTGCTGTAGATGGAGTTTTCTCTCTCTTCACCCCGCAATACACACAGACAAAACACACACATAGACTAAGACACACGGTAGATGGTGTTGCTCTTTTTTTCTCCTGATGCAGGCTTTTTTTTCCCCCACACTCCCCTGAAAAGTCTTTACGTCAGCACCAGTCAGCAATGTCACATCATAGAACATGGCTTAGGAGTATATGCAAGCTGACACCCCCACCCCCCACACACATTCACAATTCACATCCTACAAATATTTAAATATATTTTCAACAATAATCTTTTGCTGTCACATCACAACAGTCAGGCGTTTGTAATGCGTCCCCTTAAGCCAAATAAGGCTGGATTTCAGGGGGAAAAGACAACATGCACGCCGCTTTGCACAGGTCTATATCCAAATGTTAGTGTGCACGCCTCGGGTACCACAAGAGGAGGCCTGTGAGTGATCGATTATATGATTAGCCCTGGTTATGTGAAACAAAATTATACCAACAGGCTCTTTACTCTGCCAGATAGAAATGTGCATGATTAGGGATGTGGTGTGGCACTGCCCTCTCCTCGTTAATTATCCGCAGCACTAATTGCCAAGTGAGGAGAGTGTGCAGGAGGTCTACATTCTTAATAGAGACAAAAAATAATTGAATTCTCTTCCCTCCTTTGCTTCCTCTCTCTTTCTCGGTTTCTCTCCACTCCTCACACTTCATCCACCCCTCCCCAGTCATTTGGTTTTTGGTTACTAGGGACTCGTTTCATGTATTCTAAATTGGCAATTTACCCATGATGAAGTTGGTGGTGTGGAGAGGCTTTGATGCTTTAGGGTGCGCTGAAAGAGGGAGGTAGTGTGCTTGGTGAAAGGAAGGAGAAACAAAGAGCAGATCATGGATTTGAAACTTCAGAAAACAACAAAAAAGAAGAAGTGGATTGTTAAAGAAACAATAATTAGTTAGTGAGAAGATCCTTGAAAGAATAACCTTGGAAATAATCTCTTTTTTTAAGAGTCAAAAATATTTTTTACAAACACTAATAATCCATTTTTTGTTGTTTTCGAGTTATTGTTGCCAAGATCTCAAACTGCTCTGCTTATCTAAAATAAAACAGCAAAAATCTTTGTTGCAATGTATGACAACATCTGATACAAATGTTTTATTTGTGTACAGCCTTTTAATCCTATGTAAACGACAGACAGAGCTTAATTGGTTTTGCCTGCCAGCTAAGTTCATTAAAGCTAGTCCAAAAGAAAAAGCTGATGAAAGTAAGAAGAGTTCTTATTCCAGAGTACCGAGTTTTACCATCTAAACCTTGTAGTGGTGGTCTCTACAGCCAGATTCCTTTTTAATAAGTCTTTCTATCAATACACCCAGCTATCACAAAACCTTCTGTCCTCACATTTTAAACTAAAAGTTTCAGATATACCTACAACAGAGAGCGAACTTCAGGCATTCCCCGGCACATTCAAGACTCATAATAACAGCTTAGACCTATATTGTCAGATGAAGTCTGAAACGCATTTTGCAAGACAAATTTGATGAGCAGTCTGAAAAGTCTGTAAAAATTCCCTACAGCAAATAGGAGATGAAAACTCTCCTTCCAAGCCATTTTTCTCACACGTTTTCTCAGCACAGCCATGAGACTTAAGAAAATAGAAAGATCCTTCTTCTTTTCTCTGCATATTTCTCACATCCCAGCTCCGTTGGTTTTACACAGTGCTGCATACTGTACATGTGCTTGAGTGTGTGCCCGTGTTCACCTTGGGTGGTTGGGAGTAGTCAACCAGCCCAGTTCTAGTCTGCCTTGCCGCTGCTGTTTACGCTGGATTACCCCAACGCTTCAAAGCATTTCACTTCTGCCCCATTTACTGTCATCGGGCTGTGTGTATGTGTTCACAAATGTGCATGCTATTCCTGAATTTCGTGGTCTCACTAAGAAACACACACTTCCAAACTCACACCCCTTATCTGTCTTTGCAGAGACATTCCCCCTCTTTGAAGAACCCCTAAAAACCCCTTAGTCTCTTTTTACCCACAGTCTTCGTACTTCATGCGCGAAAGAAATGTCACCGACAGCACCAGAGCTGCCAGACACACTCAGACACAGTGCCACACAGACACATATATTCTTTCTACTGAAAGACTGAGATGTCTAACCCTTCAAGGAAATTGCATCCTTTTCTCTTTTTTACCTAAATCCCTGCTTTTACAGACATAATATCCGTGTCGATGAAAGAAATTTCAGTGGGATATTATTATTTATATTTTTTTATTGAATAAATATAGTCAAAAGTTCAATAAGAAACAATGGGATGTTAATGAGAGTAGAAAAGCTGTATTATCGCAAACGCATCAAAGTCAGCGTTTTGCGAGCAGTATGCGCCAGCAGCATGAGCAAGTGGAATGCAGCTCCATAGCTGCCATATCTGCTTGCCCAAAGTAAAGAACATCCTCCCCTTGATCTCTTTCCTTTGCCTGGGCAGCTACTGTACAGCAAGTGGAGCAGAATGATGCACCACACTGCTTCCTCTTAGCCCCCAGTCCACACCCCCAATTTCTAACACAGACACACATAAATCACCACAGGCACAAATACATCCCAACCCTGTTCGGTGCATGCCACACAGCTCCATTTCAAACTGCAGATAATGCTCTGACAGCATGATGCAACTCAAACAACAGTCATGATGAAGACATGTAAAAGACATGGACATGAAATACTAAAAGCAGTCAAGAATAATCACTGTGATTAAAAATTAAAACAGTTGAATCAACTAAAACAAGATTAGCATGGACAAAAAGGAATAAAAAATGTAAAACTCAAGAATAGCCCCAGGGAAAAAAATGGGATGAGCTGCAGAAGGTTCAGCAGGGTTCCACAAATGGTTATATGTGAAAGGACCTTTGGGGTTAGGGTTACCTTAATATCAGAATGCAATTACTCAAATATCCTTTATTACAATCATTTATTGCGACTAAAAGAAAAGGTCATCCACTTAAAAAAACAGAATTTGTCGATATGCATAAAGGGTTTTTTTTTAATTCACTAAGCATATAAAATATTCTCAACAGTTGTTTTAAAGCCTCTCTCTGACCGTATTTTCATTGTAGCCATAAATACACTCCTAGCATACTTTACCTGTCTTCTGGGCATAGTTGGTTGGGCACTAATTTGGTAGCTTTTTTGGCCCCAAGCAGTCCTTTGAGAATCACAATTTATCAGGGTTCAAGTGAATTAAGTACAAAGCATTGGAAAGGCTATAGCAAGGTCCTAATGCTAATTTCCATACACAAAAAATAGTTTTTATTTGCTGATAATCCACATTAATTCAAAGGTTAGAGGTGAGCCACCACACCACTAGGAAAGCAACCCCACTGAATCCTACCACTATTACACTTAACTCTTGGTACATTTACTGTATTTATGTTTGTAATAAACATTTTTTTTAGTTTTCAACTCACCTCTTTCAGTATCAGAACATAAATGTCTCAGAAGGCATTTGGTCTGAACATGTGGGCACCACATAGTTATAGTCAAGCTTGAAGGCTTTGCTTTTAAAAGCAGGGGCTTGTATCTTTTCAGTCGAAGGTCGTTTAAAACCTGTTACACTTTTAGCTATGAGAGTGACATTCCAGTCTTTCCAGCGCATGGTAAGCCTGAGCTCAGGGTTATTATTTATACTTATGGTACACACAGTTATATTAAGGAGATGTTCTGTAGAATTGGCTCCACAAAAACATTCAGAATTGTTCTTTCAACATAAGATAAGATCCTGGAACTCTTCCATTAGTCTTTTTTGGACGATACGTTAACAACAGGAGACTACACACCGCACGTATCCCTATAGTGTCTAATTATACTAGGCAAATACATCTGACCCATGGTTCCTAAATTCTGACCTTCTGTGAATTGGATGAAATCTCATCTTTGCTACTCAAAATTTCTATTTGTGCTATCGGTATCACAAATATAAAGATGAAATATAAAACACTACATGCCGATGTACCTTATTGCAAATTACATTTTGTCATAAGCTTAAACTTTTACCTTGCTCTCAGTTATAGAAAAGTGTCTTTTGTTACTAAAGCATTACAAGTAACAAAGGCCTCCTATAAGAGCCAAAGAAACATATTCAACAGACACAGAACTACTGTCTGCTCAGGAAAAGTGCTGAAAGCAATTATATTCACTGACATCAAATGTAATGGCACAAAACCTGTCAGCAGCAGACTGTGAGTGAATGCTTGAAGTAATATTTATCGTTAAATCAATGAGAAAAACATGTAGAGAGTTTTTGTGCAAATTGTTTGCCTTCACTTTACCCATGGATGAGTACAAACAGTGCTGAGATGCTATGAAGCTTTCAGAGAAGATATTAGACTTAAGCTAAGCTTCAATCTAAGGGGGGCAATAAAGATGAAAGGTTTCTCCAGGTTAATTTCATTGGAAACCCTTACAGAGAGACTTAAAAAGAAAAAAATAATAATTAATCCTTTTTCCTTTCTTTTTAGAAAATTTAACTAGAAATTATACACTTTCAGTTTTACATTTGCAGCACACGTATATCATTATACATGTATTTAAACAAAAGAGAATGCTATTTCTTCATGTTTATTTGAGTCAAAGGTGGTTGAGCAATTAATTTATGATTAGGCCCTGCAATGAACTTGCATGAATTAACCATTCAGTCGGATGTCGGTTAGTGGTGAGCTAACAAACAAACCTTAATTGCTAGTTAAACAAATGTAGCCCCATCAAAAGTGTTACAGTTGAGGGAATTCACCCCCGTGAAATACCAGGGTGCAGGAAATGGGGAACAATGTTAGAACTAGATTCAAAGCTGACAGAGAACAAAGAAAACCTTGGAAAACATGTTTATTTTATATTGTCTAAACAAAAACTAAGCTGGTGTTATTGTAGTAGGAGCCAAATGTCAACAAATTGTATGGAGAAAAAGAACACATTTCAAAAGAACACCAGGATATCTCCCACAATGAAAATGAAACATCAACATAAAAACGATGACACCCAAACAGACACACTCCTAAAAAAAATCACAGTAATTTTGTTGGTACTTTGCTGACAAAACCAAACAGATTTTAGCTGCAATAAACTCGAAACTTCCTTTAAAAGGGCTCAGAAGCCTGCGACTGTCTGTCACAATGTTGACAGGATGTTGATAGAAACACGTTTGCACGAGTGCTGAACATCCACTGCTGCTTATTTCTGGCTGTTTGCTGAAGAAGTGGATTAATTAGTTTTTGTTTACATGTTACCCTCCCAAACTCATCCTGTATGCATCCCTACTAATTAGCTGCTAGCGCTGAAAGAGGACATAATATTATCATATTAGCTTGTTGGGACTAGTTTTGTCTGTGTGTGTGTCTGAAATATACAGTATTTACTTGTAGATATAGCTTTTTGCTAAATAACCTGAATTTATCATTAGTCTCTTTTAAATTGCTTACAGTACTTTGAAAAAGTATCCATAGCCAGTGAACCACAATATATTTTAGGGGGTCTTATGCTTATGGGCGAGAACAACACAAGCTAGTACTGTGTTTCAGAAGAAATACAATTTTATACTCCATTACTCTTTTATTTTTATTTCATGGGAGTTTAGAACAAGTGTTTGCCTCATATTTTAGAAATTACTTAAATTTCCGTTTACTTACTTTCTTTAAGTCTGTCACACAAAAAAACATTTGTCCCTACAGCCACAACTGGAAATGTTAAAAAGGTATTAATTGTTTTGTAAGAAATCTCATCCATAAAATTTCACACCAATTGCTGCAGATGCTTGTTTCTTATTTACTCTTCAAACTGGTTGACAGGGATCAGGACTAACCCAATTGCTGGGTGTGTAAATGGCAATAAACAAATTTTTCTCATCCCTCTTCTTTGCCCTTGTCAATTCCCTACCAGAGATACCTTTAGCTTCTTTAAAAGCAGCGACGTTACATTTTTTCGCTTTCTTACTGTCCTGCCTCTAAAAAAACGAAGTAAAGATGAGCAGTGTGTCTGCATGACGGCTGGTTTACAGATCAAGCGAAAATAAGGAGACAAAGGGGATTGTGAGATGTGTGTGTTTGATAGCACCTGTATTCGCTTTTCCGCCTCTTGCGCTCCCAGTGGACGCCTGTCACCATGGACTCACTGGACTGTTTTATCGCTCTCCCATGGCTCTTCCCATCTTTCCCCCCTGTCCCTCCCTCTGCACCAGCTCTCCTTTCTCTCTGTCTCTTTATCTCTCCCTGGGCCTTCCTGAGTTGTATGTATGTGACTGTGTGTGGGTGTGTGTGCATTGATGTTTATGCAGGAAAAGCAAGAGATGACTCCTTAAGGGCATAAGGAAATGTAAAAAGGTATTATAGTGGAGAACAGTTCATTTATGGCAGGTTGTTATAAAATCTTTGAATATAGAACTACATCGCAGTGTTGGATTCAAACCAAAAAACTGTAAATGCGATAAAACATTCATTTCTTTCCCACACCCACTATAGAAATTGTTCCAAGTGTTCGATGGGACTGTGGTTTAAAAGGAAAAGCTGAAGCAGGTTTTAGGGTGTCGAAACATGGTGATTGCAATCAACTAACAAGCTTGATTTTCAAAACATCTGTGATTATCCACATATAAAGAGAAAAAATGAGTGAGTGCTAAAAATCAGCTTTTTTTATACAACAATTTAGCTTTCTTGTTTTTCATGTCTGCATGGGAATGCCACATTTGCATCGCTACCATTATGTTGTCCTGATTGCCATAATTTATCAACTTGATAAAGCTACTGCATTCTCATGGCTCCTGGCTTCAGTAGTTGGGGGTGTAGCAGCGCTGCTTGTGCTATAAATGTATTTGCATTCGTTTTTTTACGTGGAGCATGACTGACTGGAAGTGGTGAAGGAGTCAGCTCCAGCTATGTGACCTCTGTGTCTTTATTGCTCCCCCAGGCAATGGTTGAGACGGTAAATAATTTGTTGCATCCAAGAGCTCAGGCCGCATGGAAAGAGCTGCCTACCAGTGAGCAGCTGCACTCAGCCACTCTGCTCCTCGACACCGTGGAAACGGGCGCTTTCATGTTGGCCGACAACCTCCTGAAGACAGACACGGTGCAGGAAACCACCGACTACATCCGTAAGTACATCTCACAGTTCCTTCCCAGCAAACATTTCACAGTTGGAGTTATTTGGAAACTCAACCGTGAAGCAAAACTGTTAGAAATAGTGATCAATTTTCAATCCATTTTAACATGCTTTTAATACATTTAAAATGATCTTAAAAGTATTGATTCTCATAATCACAAATGAAAGTCAGCTACAAAGATCCAGTGGTCTGTTCGCAATGTGTCAAATACAGTAAGCTGTAATACCTTGCTTGCTTTGATGCTTGCAGTAACTCTTCTGTACTTTCACTAATTACTGAGGCATTGTTCTTGATGAATAATTAAAAACTTTAGAAACATAAATAGCACATTAACAAAATGTGGGTTTGCTAATATATATATATATATATATTTTTTTTTTTTATAAAGACTGATCCTTTCTAATGGACATTTTCTAATGTAAGTCATTAGTAGGGGGCTCTCTGTGACATTGCAATAGGAGGATTGCCGGTTCAAACCCCAGCTCCGCCTGTCACAGTCATTGTGTCCTTGGGCAAAACTTTTTGGCTGCGTTGCCTACTGATGGTGGTCACAGGGCCCGGTGCAGCCCTGTGTGGTGCAGCCCTGTTTTAGTCAGTGACCCCCAGGGAAGCTGTGGCTACAGTATAGTTTGACCCAAACAGTGCATGCATGAATGAGTGTACTGTAGTGTAAAATGCTTTCGAGTCCCTTGACTTGAAATGTCGCTACAAAGATAATTTACCATTAAGGCTTGTTGTGTCCACCTGGTTCCTGCTCATCACTTGCTTTCCACCTGTTTGCCCCGCTATTAAAACCTCCATTTCTTAATCCTATTTGTTGGAATCTTCTATTCCTGTTCAAGTTTAGCCTATTTTTGCTCTCGCTGTCTTGATCTCCTAATGCCTGCTTTGTATTTATTTGTCATTTTGATTAAGTAGAAAACATTTAATCTCCTGCATTTGGGTCCAATTCAAGGCACTGCATTTTTGCAGTGCGAACTTCAAACAGAAGCCCCCCCCTTTCTATTCTTGCTGGACAATGGTCCGCTACAAGTCAGTTATTTAGCCATCATTCATACCCTCAAATATGCTTGACAAAAATCTTTTTTTTTTTCTTTTATTACCCCAAATGTTAAATATTTTATTAAAATTGTATAGTATGATCAAGTGTTTTATGAATATTTATCTCTATATATTTTAAAGAGAAAATTACAAACTTAAATATATTCATATATTTATTTAAGTTTTTTGTAAAAAGCAGTTCCCAATGTTTTTTCCTGGTAATTGGATGAAATTAATTTAATAACCTTCAAATATGTAATTATCATAGCACCACAGTGGGATGCACATGTTGATAGTAGTAACCAAATATTTTGCTATATTCATGTTTGATCACTATAGAAACATGCATCTTTGCTATATACCAGAAATGATATAGCTCCCTGAATAGTCTTCATTAAAAAAAGCAACTAAACTGTTGAAGTTGCTATTGTTTTTATTTTCCAAATGGTGGTTGTATTTCTCTAAGTGGGAGCAGAGAAGGATGATACTGTTGATCTGGTTGGAAAATAAAAGACAAATATTCACACGGTACACGAAAACAAAAGCTGCAAAAAATAATGCTCTAATAACATGATTAATTAGTTCATATTCTGCAGGGGTGCAGAGCAAAACAAAACAAACAGAACCCCATGAAGCTGTCAGTGATAACACAGCATGACAGGTAGTCAATAAATTTACAAAACAGAACACGTGTGCAGTTTTAGGTGGTCTCTCCGCTGTGCTTCAGCAGGTTTTCTGAGGGTGCTAAAGGGGGAAAACAAGGCTTGTAAAAGGGGGGTTTTATTGTCCTATTACTTCTCCTTTTTTCAGTTTGTTTATGCATCTCTTGGTTCTGTGAATTCAATTCTTTCTCAAAAGATGCAGGAATAGTTTGTGAATTTTGTTGATTCAAAAGTTATATATAACCGACAGAGCTTTATAGTTAATTACCAGAGGTTAACATCATCCAGTGTGTAACAATGATGTAGTCAAATCAGTACTTTTTATTGTATGTGCATCCGAATCAGCTCAATAAATATGATGCATTATCTTCTATTTACATTGCATTGTATGGCTATCATAGTAACTTTAATTAGAATGTGAAATAAGTTCTTCCAAAAGCAGAGAACCATCTCTTCACATTTTTAACACCTCAAGTAAAAGTGTAGGGAAACACTTGGATATATGTTCAAAAGCAATGATAGCTGATTGTGCTAAGTAAAATATATGCCATGGGAAGAACTGATTAATCCATAGACATTCTAACATCTTGAATGTTAAAAGAGTGAGTGCAGCTTTCACAGACTGAAATTACTTAGAATATCTAACATTTTAACATATCATTTTTCAAACATGAACAAGTTGAAATGTAATAAATGATGCCATCTGTCAGGTTTTAGTTATTATTGTAAATGTCAGCAAAGATATTTTCTAATTGCTTTTAGAGATGTCTACACCTGGTGCGGTATTACTGCTCATCGTTGTGAACTGCTGTTTTTAGCAGACTCCTTAGAGTCTCGAAGGCCCAGTCTGCCCTTATCGATCTACTGATTGATTGCCAGGCATCTAGTTTTTGTTCCTTTCAGACATTTGTGTTAAACTGGCTATTATAAAAGCATCATCCTGACTTGATTCATGATGAGCTACAGTTTCTTGCAGAAGAATGAAAGTATTTATTATTTTTATTTTTGCCTTGTTTTAAAGTCAAGAGTAAGTTTTTTTTTGCTGGATTTTATGGAGTAGGTATCACAAAGTAGCACATAATTGCAAAAAAGTGCAATTTAAATAGTATTGTATTTGCATTTAGACGTTTTTACTCTGCTACCCTTAAAAATAATTAGCCAAGTGATTGCAGAGGTTTACCTAATTAGTAATAAGGCTGTGCAACTGACCTCAGGAACAATATATAGTAAATATCAAAATGGAAAGAGTACAAGCATAGCTGAAAAGCTTTCCAATGCATGGACATCCACCTAAACTGAGGGCTAGGAAAGAAAGCTTTATTCATGCCAACAGAAGCAGTTGGCAATTTTAGAGGAGCCCCAGATGTCCACATCTCAGGTGATTAAATAATTTTAACAGATAACTAAAAGCTATAGGCATTATAAATTTAGGTTTTGTGGAGAGTTTCTTATCGTCATTTTGTTTGGTAATAACATGAAATGCAATGGTTTAATATAATAATAATAAAAAAAAAAACGTTTGAATATTTTCTAATGCATGACAGTTTGATTTCAGTTCAGAAACAGAAATAAAGCCTGTATATCAGTGTTGCATAAATTTAGTAAAGAAAATCCTAACCTTCCTTTCTTTTGTAATTCAAGCTTTATAACCCAGTAGACCTGTTTACATGCACAACAAGCCATGCAGCAAGCTGAGGGAGATGGGAAAATCTGCAAAGCTTTTTATCACCTCTTTAAAGGTCTCCATGCTTTGCTTTATTATGAGGAGTAAATATGCAAAGCTGTCAAGATAGAGGTCAGTATCAAGATACTTAAGGATCAGACCCTCTGAGATCCTTATCTAACAAAATGAAGGAAAATATTGGCCTTGAGGCTGCCATGCTTGTTTTTTTTAACCAGAGACAATCATTTTTATTTATTTATCTTTCCATATTCTCTGCCCTCTGCTTGTAGGCGGAATTGACAAAGCAGAACAAAGCTTGTTATTAAGGCATTGTGCATACCACTTTCCATTTCTCTCTTTCTTCTTTGCCCATAATCTGTTTTCTTGCCCAATCATGTCATTACTGGGCTGCAGCACAACAGAGTTTTGCTTTCTCTTTGCTTTTCATGCCTTTAGGAGATAATATATCTGTAAGCCTTCATTTAATCTGAACCCAGACCAGCAAGTCGCACCCGCTTAGATCCCCCAGTTATCCTCCTATTTACTTCCAATGTGATTTGATATTTTTAAAAGCTTCCTTCACATCATCCCCCCATTACGAGAATTCAGTGGACTTGTGAGCTACTCAGTCACAGATGAAAAGCCATGAAGGAGGAGCAGGAGAAGAGAGGAAAATGAAGATGATAAGAGAAGAAGAAGACTAGATGAATGCATGCTTGAGGGCGATGGTGGCAGTTGAATGTCAAATGATGCTCTAAGGCCCTATTTTGGCTCACTTTTACATCAGTAAGCAATGACATTACATCTATTTAAATCACACAGCTTGGTGATTACATTACGGCGTTTTCCTTTTGGAGACAGGCGGTTCAGACAGATAAGATTCCACAAAGTCTGTCCTTTGCAGGCTGACCTTGCAAAATTGTTAATTAGATTTAACAGAATTGTTCTTTTTGAAGTGATGCACAGTAACAAAAATAGAGTTATATCTAGTTCATTTCTGAGAAGTAGCAGCAACTCTCTTGGCATCATTGGATTTAAACCCAGCTGATCAAAGTGGCTGAAGCTAACCAACACACATGATAGAACGACAACCTTGAAACAAACATCCAAACTGGTTCACCGAATCACGTCTTATGAGCTTATAACACATTATTATTTGACAAAAGAGACAAAGGATCCCAAATGATCTTTCTTGGTGATTACAGATTCTCATAGAAGAACATGTGAAGCATTCCCATTAAGAATAATCGTCTAATAGAAAAAGTAAGACAATGTAAAAAAGTTGGAATATTAGTGATTTAAGTTAATATTTTCATTGATTTTGACGCAACTGATTTGAATCACAAAAAAAAACACCATTTCTGTTCATATTGATTTCCTGTTTCAAACTGAAGTGTTTTTGCTGGAATTTTATGCAGTAGGTATCACAAAGTAGCACATAATTGCAAAAGAAATTGCATTGTAAATAGTATAAGATGTATTTGTATTTAGACCTCTTTACTCTGCTACCCTTAAAAACATTTAGCCAAGTAATTGCAGAGGTTTACCTTATCAGTAATAAGTCTGTTAAACTAGTCTCAGGAACATTGCATAGCAAATATCAACAAGACTAAGACACACCAGTCAGCTTAGGTATAAAGGTACGGAGAAGTTTTAAAGATAAGGCTTTAAAACATTATTCAAAAATGTGATATATTTATCATCATCTAAAATTCTATGAGTCAAAATTGATTGCTGTAGTTGTTATGAAAAAAAAAACAGAATGAACAAGAATCCTAAGATTAAAACCCTAAATAGGTAAAAAGCATGTCAAATCCAAAACTTTAATGGTCATAATTAAATATCCCTTAAGTGTTCAAAATGGTACTACTTTCACTTAAATATAGTATTATATATATATATATATATATATATATATATATATATATATATATATATATATATATATATATATATATATATATATATATATATATATATATATATCACAAAACCATCTTTATTTTACTCTAAAAATCCTGAACAATCCATTTTAAGTATTGCAGCTTTGTCCAGTAGTGTACATTCCTACTCGGTTTTCATTTATATAATTCCTGCAACACATCCCCTCCAATTATTTTATCCTTCCAAATACACCACATAAATATTGTTACATAAACACTCATCAAAATGTAGGCTACTGCATGAACTTCAAAGAAGAATCTGCCATTTTGGGGTAGGGGTAAAAAAAAAAATTTGGTTTCCACGTTCTTTTTCCTATTTTTTGTGCTCTTAATCTTCCCTTCCAGCTAATCCAGTGGGAAGATCCTCCATGATTATCTTTTCTCCCTGTATTCATAACCAGCCCAAACCGCCTGTCATCTGTGCACCTCCCTTCCTTTTTTCTAACTGCCTCTATCTTCCCTTGCACTTTTTAAGCTCATCCCCCTCCACATTCGCCGTCCTCTTTTCTTTTCCTAACAAGCTTTTTAGATGGGAGTGAGTGACAAGAATAAATTATTTGACGCTATTTAGAGATGCTGCTGCAGGAACTGTAAGTGATTTTATTGTGTGAGATTGTGACTGAGGAGCTGTATAAGGCAGAAGGATAAAAAGTGTTATTATTAGAAGCAAAACAGTGATTTAGAAGGGATAACACAGTGGTAACAGTGCGCGTGTGTGTGATAATGATAATGAACAAGTGTGTTTCTAAGGAGGAGGGTTGTCATGACATGGATGTTTTAATTAGATTAGACCCAGTGTGTTTCAATACCCTGCCGATCTCAATGGGCGTGGGCGTGCGCGCACGAGGATGTGTATATTCACACCTCTGGATTTTTTTTACAACCACCAATTTGAGTGTTTTTTTTGTGTCTGCATGTACTGTTACTAAGTAGACTTTACAATAGAAATTTTGAAATTAAAGTGAAAAGGTGTATGTTTAATGTTTTGTTTTTGTTTTTTTGGGTTTTTTTTTTATTCTGGGGTGTACATTTTCCTTTCAACCCCCTGCGTCAATAATTGCTGGAACCACATTTGCAAGTCTTTTGTGATCTACGAATTTTTTGTTTTTTTTTGTTTTTTTTTTAGATTAGATTAGATCAGCTTTATTGATCTCACAGCGGAGAAATTCACTGGTCATATTTTGGCATATTAATTAAAGAAGAGGGTGCAAACAAGGAGGAAAAAGGTGCATTAAGAATAAACAATATATATACAGTATATCAAGATAAATGAGGATTAATGTGCAAGTGCATCTCTCCTTGGTTTAACTTTTTCAAATATTCTGCATTTAGCATCATGCATCTTCTGCTTTCCTGTTTTTATGAGGAAAAGCTCAAAATGCCTATTGCACTGAATATGATTTAAGGCTCCCAAAATTAGAAAATCATGTATCATTCTCATTCCACTTACCGTTTTTTAACAGTTTTGTGTTGATTTATTAAATGAAATTACACCACCGGTGTTACTCTTGCATGGCCCTATATTGCAGGCGGTTTGTGTCTTACAGACATGTCAGGTTTGTCTTCCTTTCACTGTGCATCACAGTTTGTATTTATGTCTGTCATGTCATGCCTCCATTTCCTCCCCCCTGCACTTCAGTATCTCTTTCATCCGAGCCCCATCTATTAAACTTAGCAAAACATTATAGTCTTTTTCCATCTGTCTCCACTCCACTCCTTTCAACACATCCTCTCATTTTCAATCCCAGCCATTCCACTATTACGACTGCGCTCTCCTTCTTTTTTAGCCCCCCCCAGCACTTCTTACCCGTTTTTAGCTCATCATCCATGCACTCTTGTTTTTTTATCTGACTTGTCGCCATGTTGTTTACTCAATTTGAGAGGGCTGTTTTTGCCATGAAAAGCAGCAGGCTAAATCACCAAATCACTCAGAAGCACAAGATAGCAATACACCAAAGGTATAATTAGTCCTTAATTAGAAACTTTATCTAACACTTTACACGGTTGTAATCAGGAATGTGCTAACGAACTAGAATTGTGAAATTAGATTCCAACAATAGAAGAAAGGCAGGGTAATCTACCTCTATGTGTCCAACCAGTTGCTTGGAGACACAGCTACTGTTTAAAGTATAAAAAATTCTCATTATTTCTGTCTAAAGCATGTCAGTTTTTTTTCTCTTTTAATTTAGTTCTTTAGAAGTAGTTGGAAACTGCTCGAGGATTCAAGCCAGTGTTCTGCTTTGAAGCACTTAGCGAGAAAACATCTTTGCTACAGGAGTCTGTAAAGCAAATCAGATGTTATGTGTTAGGCTATGATTTTACATTAAGGTGTTTTCTTTTTTCAGAGCTGGAGGTAGCCAGGCTAAGCACAGATGGAAACCTTGCGGATCTGACGTTTCCACAGTCGGAGCAACATGGAAACTCCATCCAGCTGTCAGCGAGCACTCTTAAACAGAACGGAAGAAATGGTAAAAGTTTCCCGTACTCTACTTCCTAATCCTCGATATGGCGTTAGTGACCCATCTCACGCCCCGGTTAGCTGACTTGCACTGGTTTCTCTGTTAAATTAATTAATTCAGGCTTTCCTGTATAAACCAGTCGAACCACTTTAAATATACAGTGAAAAAGCTTTGTTCCCCTCAGAAATTTAATCTGTATTTGCTTTTTTTTTAAATCAGATTTATCTGTCAGATCTCATCAGACAATGATAGTTTTAGCAGTTCCAAAACATACTTGAACTTAATAAGGTTGCAGGATCAACTTGATACTGTGCAAATTATGAAATATTTTCCCTCTAGTCAATTCATGAATTAAGTGTTTACAGTGATTACAGTTATATTTGATTACCACCAAAAAGGTACAATCATTAAATCACTTAAAATCCCTTAGGGTGACAGTGGCGTCGGGTGCAGGCATTTGCCCTGCAATTGAGGGGTTGTCTGTTCGAGCCCCCAGCTCCATCTTTCAGTCTCGTTGTGTCCTTGGGCAAGAAGCTTCATTTGCATTGCAAAGCGGTTTGATCAAGTCTCTTGACTTGAAAAAGGGCTATTTAAGTATAGGCCATTTGCCAGTTAAAATGGGCTTCTCTTCCCAAATAAAGTTAACTAAAAGATCTCCATTAGCAACAGATTATTCCCCAATCTGGTAAAAAAAAACAAAAACAAAAAAACAGGGCAAAATCATTGACATTAGTTTTTTTTTAAATAAATAATAATAATAATAATACGTTTTTTAAAGGTTTTGTGATCATCAAATTACTGTGGGTTCTATTTTCCAGAAACGAAGAAAACATGAAATGGTGGAAAATGCTTCTAACAATAACTAGTCGACCAAAATTACCCCAAAAGCATTCTGATAATGCATCCAGGATGCATTAGGTTAAGAGGATAATTACTCTTTCAGATCAGGCCAGGTCGGTTTGGATAGCTTAAACCTAAAATATTAAATCATATTTTTAAAACTTCTCTTTGCAATACTCATGTTTTTCTTTGTCTGATATTAACTGAGAAAGAACCAGAAAAATATGTGCAAGCAGGTGCTTTTTCACAGCACCCTAAGCGGCCATCCATACACAACCTGTTGAGGTCAGTTAGTCCAATTTTCCACACTCCAACACAAATGCCTCTTGAGATCATAATGCAGTTGATCAGTTGTCTTAAGTTTGTCTAGTTGTATGTTTTTACATCACTGCATGAAAAGTGAGATTTTCGTCCCCGTAAACCCCCGTAAACTCCCGCAGATCTGCCTGATTTTCGTCAGTTTCCGACAATTTGCAACCCGTGCTTGTCCGCGTTTGTCGTGCCACAAATTGTCGGAAACGGACAGTGACGTAGGTGGAGAGCGATCAGCTGTACTAATGGCCCTAATTAGCATATGAATGCAGCAAACCCGCGCGGCTGGCCAGGTCTGGCTTGAATAACCTTCTCAGTATTGGCTGAAACCACTATTCTCAAACAAATGAAATCGCTCGTGATTGGCAGCAAAACCACACGTGGCCACGCCAGGCTTTAATTTTCTTACTGAGTATTGGACGGAACCACTTCTTTTTAAACAAGTGAAGTCGCTCGTGATTGGTTGGCATATATATATATATTTACATATATATATTTATTCATATATATATTTATTCATTCATATATATATATATTCATATATTTATTCATTCATATATTTATTCATTCATATGCTGTGTATTTATGTTATCCTACACTACTACACAATTATTATGCTACCATCAAGGACATGAATGAATTTATACAGGAAATGAACATTTGCCAGGAAGCTGTTTATGCAAAGAAAGAGCTTTATTAAAACACACACAACTATATACAACGCGTATCCAAACACATGCGTATCTAAAAATTACAACTCCGTGAACGGTCCGTTTGCTTCCTCGGGGTTGGAGGTAACAGGCAGCATTCCCTCCGAGGCAGGTCCGATGTGCAGACGCCTACTGTGCGTGGCCTTGTACTTCGACATCGCTTCTAACCGGGACTGCAGCTTAACACAGAGTTCAGTGAGATCCGGCCTACGAAATGGCGGCGACCGTACAATCCATCCAGAGACACCGCCGACGACGCCATCTTCTTCGTCGGGCATGAGGTCGACGGTGGCGGACTTACAGAGTTCCACTTCCTCATCTGCCAGCACACTCTGCCTCGCCTTCAGCAGCTGAAAAAAAAAAAAAAAACATGAATCAGCGCACTGCATATGGACACAACACATCTATCAATGCACCCGAAAAATAGTCACCAAATAAAGTCTTACCCTCTTTCGTCTGGCCCGACTCCGAGCAGATAGCCTGGCAGCCTCCGCACGCAGCGTGCTCGCTAGCAGCGTGTATCTGAAGCTCCTGCATACCGTCTCATAATACGTCTTACAGGCAGCTGGAAAACAATTAAATGAGAGTGGTATGAATAAAAAAATAAAAAAATCAACCGCAAGTCACAGTAACAAGGAAGGAGAAAACATTAAAACAAGTCACTTACACACAATGTCGTCTTTATCAACATCGTGCAAATCCGAGCAAATAGGAGGTCACCGCCTCATTGTGAGGCGACTGTAGTCTGTGAAAAAAAAAAAAGTACAGCTATGGTCGGTATCCATCCGTATCCATGTCCTTTTACCGCAGAATGAAAGCATATTCTTTAAACCTTACCCCTGCCGGTTCATAGCGCCTGCAATTAGTCTCCGAGTTGTTAAGACGGCATAATGCTTCCTGTGAATCACAAAAAATACACTTTAGTAAAGCTTTAGGCTAGGCTGCTTTTAGCTTACCTAGCTAGGCTAGGCTGTCTTTAGCTTGCCTAGCTAAGCTAGGCTGCTTTTAGCATAGCTACCAGTAATCGAACATATATTTACCGCTAGCGTGGCGTTGTGCACCCGTCTTCTCTTCCTCGAGTTCGTATTAGGGTGGCCAGATGTCCGGCTTTAGGGCGGACAGTCCGGATTTTCATTGCACTGTCCGGCGTCCGGCGCTGCACCCAGCCGGACGTGTATTTGTCCTCCTTTACCCCCAGATTCCACATACTCTGTCAGCGCTCCGCCCCGCTCACGTACGGAGTACTTGTCTGTCTTCTTCTTCTTCTTCTTCTTGTCGAGTTTTATGGCGGTTGGCAACAAACTGTTAGTAGCATTACCGCCACTTACTGGTATGGAGTGTGGTTCGTGATGGTTTAAATATTGATCCTGATACATTCTACCCTAACTTCTTCTAAACATACATTCACACATTCACACTTAAAAATATAAACATATTTGTGCACAGCTTTGTATATCATTCCTTCACTCACAAACACACTTACTATAATTAAATTCTATGGAATAATTTCGTTTTCTTTAGAAATCGAATAATTATTTGTATGTGTTTACTCCCTAAATTTTTCCTCAGTATATCTAATAAATTAACCTTCTCCTTAATGTCTTCAAACTCTCTTCTCATATATCTTCTCTCTTTTTCATATTTATGACATTCTAATATAACATGTTCTATGGTTTCATATTTATCACAGAAATCACATTTGCCCGTTTTATGTTTTTGTATTTTAAAAAGTGTATGATTAAGTCCTGTATGACCACATCTTAACCTTGTTATCACTCTTTCATCCTTTCTATTTCTTCTTCCATTTCTTCTTTCTCCTACCATCTTCTGAATTTTATAAAACCATCTTCCTGTTTTATCTTCATCCCACCTTTTTTGCCAAATTTCCATAAGTTTCTCTTTAATAATACTCTTTCCTTCTGATTTACTTATTTTAACTATAAAACTAATAGAATGTTTAATTGCCCTTTTTGCCATTTTATCTGCCCTCTCGTTTCCTTCCACCCCAATATGTGCTGGAACCCACACAAATGTAACTATCAGCCCCATGTTTCGTATTCTGAACAGTGTATGATTTATTTCTAATAAAATGTCCATCCTACTATCTGTATTACTTGTCTTTCATGTAAATCAATGAGAGCTGTTCCACATCCTCCGCTCGTCACCGCCCACGTACGTCTTCTCCGTCCTTCACCGTCAAAATACGGAGCTGAGCTATTTTTTGCTCCCCTCCGGTCCGTCCAGATCAAGACCCGCTATTGCAATCGCACCAAACAGAAAAAAGAATGTAGAGAAGACCCGGTTTGTCAAATTAAATTATAGTAAAAACAGATCGGTATCTAGAAATTAGAGCATAGTTTGTATATATTCCCAAAAACTAAAACAATAAATTTAGATTTTATTTCCTGGCAAAACATTCAATTCGGTTTATCCATTAAAGAAAAAAAAATTTGGAATTTTTAATCAATATTCTAATAATTGTAACAAAGTATTATATCCATAAATGTCGCTATGCAAAATGCTCCCTCTCAATCTCTGCTCTCAAAAATGAACTTTCCCTTTTCAAAAGATGTCTGAGAAAGATGCAGAATTTAAATGCAATTAAATTGTTTGAGTTAATTGAAGAACTTCAGTTGGTAGTCCCCACTGATTAATTTACTTTAACTACTATTATTATTTTATTTATTTTTATTTATTTTATTTTATTTTATACTTTGTTCCAGCCTGTGCATTTAATTTTATTTTTCAAAAGCAGGAGTTGTGATATTTCTTCTTGTATTGAAATATTTGTTATTGACTTGTTATTTGAGATTGTTATTGTTTTCTTATATATTCAATAACAAAAAAAAAAAAGTGGAAATCTAAAAAAAAAAATTAACCATTACAGCCAACTGATTCTGATTAAAACTAATTTTTGAAGTAAATTATTTTGTGTATTTTTTTTACATAACATTTGCATACACAGAAATCTAGCGTACTTTAATTAAATAAATCAATTCAAGCTAAAATGTAAGAGTCTATAATTAGGCTATACTGAGCCTGATCTATTTCTACCATCTATTTGGGGGATATTTATTGCCACACTTTGGGCCACTTAAAACCAATTTAGCATGCTGACCTATGTCCTTATGACCACAGTGTACCAATCTTCTGATGGCTACTTCCAACAGGATAATGCGCCATGTTATGAGATTTTCTTACCCAGGGTTGCAGGGGGGGATTTTACCCCCCCCCCTGCAACCCTGGTTTGCATTTGTATAGCTCACAGCATGTTTATTTACATGTTAAAGCCTCCCCTAGAATTCCATGGGGGGGAGGCATGGGGGGAACACAGCCTAAGAAATTCCACGTCAATTTCTGACAATTTACGGGAGTTTTCGTCGAAGCCTGCAAATTGCCGTATACTGCCGCTAACCTGAAGTTCCACGACAATCTACAGTGCCGCATATTGACGAAAATCCCACTTTTCATGCAGTGCATGTTATCACATATTTTACCTGTTTAAAGATCCTCAATGGGCTATGCTTATAGAAAAAGCATATGCCTAATATTTAATTTAACAAAATTAGACAGAAATCAAAATTTGAAGTTGTGTTGTTCTTTTGAATGCATTTCTAAAACCTTTTTACACTGATTCTGCAGTTGTAATGCAAACATGTTTTCTAATTGTGTTTAATTATCAATGTTAAATTTGTTTAAGAAAAAAACAAAAAAAGATCAGATGTGTTTTTATTTTTTAATTAAAAATTAAATGTGTTCTCTCACAGGTGAGATCCGGATGGCCTTTGTCCTGTACAGGAACTTAGGTTCATACCTGCCAACAGAAAATGCCAGTGTTAGGTTGAGCAGCGAGGCAGTTTATCCTAATCACTCGGTTATTGTCAACTCCCCGGTCATCACGGCGTCGATCAACAAGGAAAGCAATAAGGTCTACCTTTCTGACCCTGTGGTCTTCACAGTTCAACACCTTCAGGTGAGTCGGGGGGTTTAACAAACAAAATGATAAAGAACTAAATGAGGACTAATGTGATGGGATTGTCAGAGAAACTATAGATTTCTGCATATGTTTTAGATAATAGGGTTCTTATTTGTTATTTTATTTTTATTTTTTTATTCAGATTATGTGAACGGCCCTCACTATATAATCCTAGCCACAAAAAGATTTGTTCCCCCCAAACATCATTTAGACATTATGTTTTAAGCTAAATCTGGTTTGTCCATCATAGTCTTTATTTACTCCAGAAATATCCATGCATCAATCCATTTTCCGTCACTCTTATCCCTGCTGGGGTCACGAGGGGTGCTGGTGCCTATCTCCAGCTCTCAATAGGTGAGAGGCAGGGTACACTGTGAACAGGTCGCTAATCTACTGCAGGGCAACACAGAGACAAACAGGACAAACGACCATTCACACACACACACACTCATACTAAAGGACATTTTAGAGAAACCAATTTTCTTAACAGTCATGTTTTTGGACTGTGGGAGAAAGCCGGAGTATCTGGAGAGAAGCCACACATGCTCAGGGAGAACATGCAAACTCCATGCAGAAAGCCCCCAGGCCGCGAATCGAACCTGGAACCTTCTTTCTGCAAAGCAGCAGTGCTCCCCACTGTGACACTGTACTGTTGAAAAAGGGGTTGTGTTCGGTCCTTCTGATTTTGTCCCACTTCAGTCCAAAAACAGACGCAGAAAAGATCCAAGGTTTAAGTCATAACACGATTACATTTTATGTGGTTAAAAATTTCCTTTTTTGACTCTGAAATGTCAGATGTTTGCTGGACAGGACAATCAGCAATTTCCAGAACAACTCCTAGTTTTTTCTTTTCCCACAATCCACCTATGGTACCACTGCATCATTCAATCAGCATTACACATGACTGTCACTACAGATTTCTCCTACGCTATGTTTCCAGGGATTTCTTCACACCTTGCAAGGATGATCATGACAATCAGTGATATCCCTCACACTATTCAGGATACAGTAACATGAGCACAGTGGGAAAAACAAGCTTGACGTGCTTTATTTTTAGAAGCTGGAGCTTAATGACTACACAGTCACATCTCAATGTGTTTTGTTTTTTTGTTAATCTCAGGACTTACACAATCTGTATATTGAGGTGTTATGAATTGCTCGGTGAGGTGATAAGAGAACCGAGGGAATCCATCGGTAGAGTCTGTTTTGCTTTCAGATGCCTTTGTGTTCACAGAGACTGCAATTATTTTAACTGCAAAGATTTCACTAATTTGCTCTGTGGTTTATGCAAAGTTTAAAAATTTGATGTACTTATACTCCTTTCCTTATCAATATCATCCCTTTAAATGTCTTCTCCTTTAATAAAAGAAAAGTTGTCTCATGAATATGAATTTAACAGAGGAGAGCACAAACTTTATACTTGTAGTACGTTATTTATATTTCGTCTTAAATAGCATCTCAACATCTGTTGATAAAAAAAATAAATAAAAAACATTGTAATATTATTTGATGTATTAGATTTTTTTTAGTTGCTCCATGATTGTCAGTGACTCCCATCATGGCCTGCCTTCTGAAGACTTTCAGGAGGCACGTATGATGGTAGCTGCTTCAGTATGCTCTGTCAGCAGTGTTACTTATATGATAAAATGGAAAAAGACACAAGACATATTTTACACTAACATCTCTGATAAAATCCAGTATAATCAGATCTCTTCTGTGGTTACCTTTTTTTAAAGACAGTCCAGCTGTTGTGTAAAGACCTCAGTGGTTTCCTTGGCAACACTGGTAAACAGACAACTTAAGGAAAACCAAAGTAAACAGCAGACGGATAGGGACTACAGTTGTGAAGACAACCAGTGTTAAATAACAAAACAATATTCCAAACCTTAAATGTCACGTTTTACTGTTTAATTCATCTTTTAGAGTTTAAGAGCCCATTACACGTCATCTACAGGGTCAGGTTTTTCACAATTATTATCATACGGTCTTGCAACCTGCTCCCTGTAATATTACCAACAAAAAGGGTGTTTCTACCCAGCAAAGGAGGAAACACAATTCTCACACTCACTGACTACAATAAATGTTATAAAGAACTAATTTTGGCTGCAACTTAGATGTTAACATGCTCTTTTGGGCAGGTGCCCATTCTTAACCAAGTGAAAAAGAAACCCCACTGCACACAATAAGGAGGTCAAAGTGAATGATGTGGTCTAGACAGGATAAGTAAAAATAAAAAATACATATAAATATAAACTTAGTATTGCAACAGTAAAGTATGCGTTTGATAGAATTATATAATCCAAACTGACTTTGCTGGGCCTATTAAAGAATTGCTTCAAACTTTACCCCTCGTGACCCAAAATACCTGCAGCTCTAAGTGCAAAAAAATTAATTATCCATGCAATGTCCATTAAATGCAATTCACAATTATAATTCTGTGTTTAAGTCAAAATATCACTGTATTGTTATGAGCAAATTTTATGTTCATTTTTTTTTTAATATTTGCTCATAACAATACAATCACAACAGATATCGATTAAATATATACCTCTGCAATTGTAAAATGACCAGATAGGGAAAGGTTTTACGGATACATTTCTAAAATTGCTGTTACATATCCATTTATTTTAGCTGGTTTGTTTGTTTAATTTTAGGCATGCTATAGCCTGAATTCAATTCAATTCAATTGTACTTTCATAATCATAATAATGAATAAAATCTAAAATTGAAAATGAGTTCCTGTTCTTGGGTTCAGTTTTTTTTATTTTATTTTATTTTTAAACCCTCAGTTGACCATGATTAGGGACGATATATAACAGCCAATGCTTTTTATTAACTGGCTGCTTGAATTCACAGGTTTTAAGCCTTTATAATTAAGTTTCCTTAAATTTGCTCCAACTGTGTTTAACTCTCTCTGCATGAGATATGAAGACTCATTGGACGTTAACAGACTGAAATCCATATTGTCTCATATTGTCTAAATGACGACGGTCTGCACCAGGGTTTCATGACGTACTTCTCATTCAGCAAGCAAATGTGTATCCAGTTGGTGACCCAGCTTGTTGGCAGCAACAGAATTCTCACTTGTTTTTGTTTTTTTGTTTTTTTTCTCTGAGAGGAACATTATAGGCCTAACAAACACATCGTCAGTTTACACAACACAAGCCGCTCCTGCGCCGCAGAACGGCACGCGAGAGCGGACAAGGCGCTGTCACCTCCTGCCATGGCTCTGTGTTTATTTGTGGCTTCACTTTTTCATTCTGTCCCTTCTGTTTGTTTTCATGTTGCTGTGTCTCCCTCTGTTTAATTCTTCCTTTTACTTCCAGTGTCTCTCAACACTTTCTTAGGCCATTTAAATATACCTACTTTATTTCATTATTGTTTTAATTTTTTGGGTCCTACTACAATGTTTGTATCTGAAAACAAACTTTATCAATATGAGATGAAAAAATAAACATTTTGTCCTTTCAGTTCAAAACCTTTATTAGACAGTGGAATAACAAGCCTTTTTTTATTGTCACCTTTAACTTTTCAATAGATGCCAGATGAAGTATGAACATTCACCTTAACAGAGGAAAGTGAGGGGTGCTTTAGATGTGCATTTGGGTCCTTTTTATGGACTCTTGCTTAGGTTGGTGATGCGCTTTAGTGTGGTCTGTGTTAAGCCTTCGAAATAGCTTTCTAATCACTTCCAGACTGACAGATGTCTGGAATGTTTTCTTGCCTGTTCTTGAATTACTTTGTTTCGTCATATTGTCACACAGGGTTCTGTTTGAGTGATTGCTTGTTTTTACAGGCCTGGCAATGATTAAAGTTGGGTGTGGCTTGTCTAAACAAAGAAAAGTCAAATCAGAGGAAATCTGCAAGGAGCAATTATTTTTTCAAAGCCTTATGTATTTATATTCTTAGCCATCCCACCTCTCCCATTCTAGTTTTCTATATCTAGGTTTTATCCTATCTGCATTTGTCTTGATCGCATTTTCTATTTCACTCTTTTTTTCAGCAGTCGGAGAAGAATTTCAATCCCAACTGTTCTTTCTGGAGCTACTCCAGGCGCACCATGACGGGATTCTGGTCTACGCAGGACTGCCGACTGCTCGCCACCAACCGCACACACACCAGCTGCTCCTGCACCCACCTCACCAGTTTTGCAGTGCTTATGGCTCACGTAGAGGTCAAGGTATGCTCTTTTTTTTCTCTGCAAGCCAGTTAGGGCAGAGGGGAGGGTACTAGGAGGTCAGCTATTCATCATTTTATAACAAATGACTGGCCAGCTGGTTGAAAGACTGAAGAACAAGGGAGGAGAAAAAAAAAACACCACATCTGTGAGGCAGATTAAACCTCTTCAGAGCCTGAATGTGACTTGGCAGAGAATATTTTTAAGAAATCTCTCATTCAGCCAGATGATGACATTGGACTAACAAAAAATTATATAATACTAGCAACAGAATCTTGAGGTTTAATACATGAGATTCAGAATAAAGTACCAGATTGCATTTTGCTGTGAAAGTAATATTTGATTTGAAGGTAAGACCATTTATTAAGATAACCTTAAATCGTAGTGGGTGCTGGATAAACTCATTACAGTCACATTCTGTCAGGGATAGGCACTTTTCATTTCCCTCCTTTGTTACATTAAGGCGACACTTCTTTCCACACAGCTTTGGATCAAGTACGACACCCGTGCTGTTCCCTCAGGGACCGAGGATGTGTGCTACATCTAAAGAGGTCATGGTCAGAGCTGGCTTGGCAGGCCTCTGTGAACACTGTGTGAGGTTTTGAGCAGTAGATCCATCACTGCAATGTTAGGGTGAACATTGCTCCGCCTGCCAGCTTGCGGGACACTGATGGATAGAGCTAGCGCACCTGTGCAGCGCGGCGTAACGCTGCGGCCCTGAACGCTCAGCGACACACAGCTAGACTCAGATCAGTCAGGGCCAGCAGTGGCGCTCTGTCAGTGTGTTTTTTTTCTTCTTACAGGAACATGCCTCGCGCATGTTTCCAGTAAGCCAAGGTTAAACATGGTTATTCTGGCTGGGTGTTTAAGTGTTATTGAATTATCCCCTCTGGCTTGTCTTGTTATGCTTTTGCTCACAGAAAGCAGACAGTATGCATGACATGCTCCTGGACGTCATCACGTGGGTCGGGATCCTGCTGTCGCTGGTTTGCCTGTTGATCTGCATCTTCACCTTCTGCTTCTTCAGAGGCCTGCAAAGCGATCGCAACACCATCCACAAGAACCTCTGCATCAGTCTGTTTATCGCTGAGTCACTATTTCTGGTCGGGATTAACAAGGCCGATCAGCCGGTAGGAATTAAGAGTTTTTACTCAATTTTCAGCATGTGGATCTAATTGATTAGTATTATTACCACTAGTGTTCCATCAAAACTTATTTAAACAAGTTTGCTTTCATTTTCTTTTCACTCTTTTTTCTAAGATCTGGGGTCTGTTTAATGAAGCAGGTGTAACAAACTCAGATTCAAATCCACAACTCTAAATCGATCTAGCCTAAAGTCAGGAGCTCTGAGTGTTTCACAACGGCTGCTATCAATTAGTTCAATCAAATTTAACTAGGTCCACTCAGAGTTAAGCTCTAAATTTTTATTATTTTTGTAGCAGAAACTGAATTTTAGAAAGTAAAAAAAAAACATACTACTGTAGTAAGAATTAAGTTTTAGATATCTAGAAATGTTTACACATTTTAAGTGGCCGTTCTGACATTTATCAGCTTTACTGAAAATGTATTTATGGTATCTGAAAAAAATATTTTCATAGTTGAAATAATACAATTGCTAACCAGTAATATTAGGAATGTCGAGATCTGAAATCAATTTATAGACATTCAGAATGTTTATTCTAGATGTGGAGAATGTCATTTTGGTTGAAATGGTCGTTGAGACAAAGAAAATAATGTTCATTTGCAGATATTAGGAATACATATTCCGTAAAACTAATACATACCAAATCAGCTTGCCACAGTTCGTTGTTCCCATGAAAATAATATGGATTTATTTCTTGAATGGTAGTAGATCAATGTACCTATTTAGGTGAAATCTCCTGGCAGCAGGTGAAGGTGAAGAATAAAAATGTTGTTCTAATATATAGAACCTGTGGCTCTCATTGATCCCTCCTCATGTTGATTCAGTCTTCTTTTACACAGTATAATGGTTGCTTTCAAACAAATTGCCTTTATAGGCGGCAATCAGTCCCATAGAATGCTTCAGATTGTGTCAGTAGGCTCATTAGTTTGTTTTCATTGAGTGAATCCTAATCCTAACCATTAACTATTTACGTGTAATCTAAAAATATTTTTACTAGCTCTTCATGTACTGTAGATATAACTAAATAAAAATAAAATGATCCACATCTTGCTCATATTAAACAAAGTAAAAACAAGTAATTTTGTTCACTGTCAACTGAGTTGTAGAATCGTCTCTCTATTAATATTGAATTCTCTGTGAAAAAGTGCTGATCATTCTTTAATAAGATCCTCGTCAGACCAACATGCAATGTTTGTTTCTAAAACCTAATATGTGTAACGGACCTTCTGATTTATATATATATATATGTATATATATATATGTATATATATATATGTATATATATATATGTATATATATATATGTATATATATATATATATATATATATATATATATATATATATATATATATATATATATATATATATATATATATACATATATATATATGTATATATATATATATATATATATATATATATATATATATATATATATATATATATATATATTATATATATATATATATATATATATATATATATATATATATATATATATATATATATATATATACATATATATATATATATATATGTATACATATATATATATATATATATATATATATATATATATATATATATATATATATATATATATATAATATATTATATATAATATATTATATATACATATTGGCTGTAAGGAGAGCGGATACAGAGGAAACTCAGAAACTCATTGTGAACCGGAAAAGTCAGAGTCTGCCAGTTTTCAGGTTTAGACAACTTACAGTTTTCGGTAAACCTGCTTCATGAAATGGACCCCTGTTCAACAGCAACATACCATGAGCTGCAATAATCCAAATGAGTTGTGATAGATGCAGGGATTGTCTGAAACTGCTGCAGAGGGATGTAGATCTTGATTTTAGAGAAAAAAACGGAATTGAAACAAAATGTTTTTACAATATTGCAAGTCTGTTCATCATACTTAAATATGTTAAAACAAACCCCAAGCTTCCTTACAGATTGGTTATATTTTAAATCTATTGGACCAATGACACTTTCATTGTTATTTACTACATTGGTTTGTTCAGATATCACAATTTCAATTCTATATTACTTAGTTTAAGAAAGTTTAATCCCTTACGTATTTGAACATCTATAGGACAGAGTGTGGTGTTACCCCCGATTCAAAGAGGTGCAGTAGAGGACCTTATGATGCTGTGGGCCTGTGTCTTATCCAAGGCCTTGGAAACATGCTAGATTGCATAACTTATAAATAAATATTAGCTTTTTGAAATTTAAATTTGTTGGATCAGAAAATTGAAAATGTATAATTATTACATTTTTCAGCATAATTAAAAGATATACATAGCTCTCGGTATGTGTGATGAGATCCTATGCAAGGAAGCTTAACGTGTCCTATTGTCACACAGGGTTCGTGTACCACACACATCAGAATCTACAGCTAAAGTCTAGTAACCTTTACTGTCTCATTTGCTTACAGCAAGTTAAAAATAAACTAAAGATACAAAGGCAAATCATTTAATAAGTTTCGATCCTATAAATGGGTTTTCCCTAAGTATAAAGTATCTTTCCCAACACCTAATAGAGGCATTTAGAATGAATAATGGATTCCTGATATATTCCGGTGTGTAATTGATACACTTCAAGTAAATTAAAGGTAAATTAATTTTAATGTTTATCACGGATTGTTTTCTAGGCTTCCAATAAGTCTGACCAGTGCTGTAGCAAAATGACAGCGTTGTTCACATAATAGATTCTCATAAAAGATATCCACATGTTTGTTTTTTGTGAGCTCATTAGTGATACTGTGTATCAAATAATCAAAAACAGACAATTCTCTGGCTGGCTGGCTTTTCTCTCATCACCAGCTGATAGATTTGTTGAAAAATTTCCCCTTAAAAAATGCCTTGTTATCATATTAAATAAGGCAATGGCAGATTGATAGTGCATTCACAGCTGATTCATTAAAGAATTAAGAAACTGGATATAGTTAAACTGTTGTACTTTACATGGCAAACTAATTCAAACATAAAAAATATGTAGAGGCTAAGGGCTTTAATTTGCCTGTTTGGAATCCAATCCAAGTAATCACAAAAATTATTTACAACACAACATTCTCTTCACGCAGACCTGCCTTATAATCTATTAAAGCTCATGCGCTGGTTAAGGTGATGTCATTGCAGTGCTTCAGTCTTCATTTGTCACTTCCTCCCTGAGGCTGCTGGAGCTGCAGTCTCGTTCTCTCTCACCACAGAATCCTGTTAGCTGCGTGGAGGCCGTTAAATAAACAATTTCCTAAAATGAAGAGCTTCTCGCTGAACATTCGTATACATATGTCCCTGTGTTGGACCATTTATTCCAGAGCGCCAGACACTTCTCTTTCCACATGTCACATTGGGAAAGCACAATAACCCTGTACAAAACACAAGGTGAAATAAAAGTGTACTTTAAGAAAGAAAAAAAAAACTTTCTTTATCTGTAGTATTGATTGGTAATGTGTTGGCAAAGCTTTGAAAAAGTTTATGCTTTGCAAGCAGTTATAGTTGAGGACTGCTGAGACTGAGCAGAGCCAAATTTAAGTTTGAAATGGAGATACTGCCAATAAAAAAACAACATAATATGCTGTTGAAACAATTTTCCTGAAGTTTCTCATGAATTATGTATTTTAACAGAGAAATCTGGACTCCTAGTAAACCTTAGCATGAGTGAATAATATTGTTATAACTCTTCTTTAGTTGGATCAGGGCTGGTATTAAACAGTACATAATATTCAAACAACATTGGAGTTCATTTTTATATATAATACAATAGTTTAATTAATTCAATTCAATTCTGTTCAATTATATAGTGCCAATTCCCAACACATGTAATCTCAAGGCACTTTACAGTTCACCAGATCATACAGTCAAACTGACTTAAAGTTTTATATCTAAGGTAAACCTGAAATGTTTTGCAAAAAGAGTTCAACAGTTAATTGAAAACTAATTATTTCCTCCCTTTTATGGCAAACCAGCCAAAAGCCTAGTGATTTTTCACAATGTTTAAAGGCTTTTATGCTATTTCTGATGTAGTCATCCTTGTGATGCAGTTGCCCCTATGGGTGGACCAGCTCGTCAGGTTGAATTTACATGTTTCTAAGTCAATACAAGGCTTTGTTTTGGTCCACTCTAAAAAAAATCCTTGAATTCAATGTTATTTGTGACATTTTTAATTAAAAAAGCTTTCTGGATGGGAAGTGAAACGTCTTTAAAAACTTGGAAACAAAGCCCAAGGGATTGTTTTTTTACTTTCTTTGAAGCACCATTGGTAGCCAATTTACATTGCTAATCTCAATTATTTGCACATCTGGTAAGTCTAAAAAAAATAAAAAAATAGGCTAAAGACAAAGGCTTATTTTTTTTTACAACAAAATACTAAAAAGTGTTTTTTTTTTTTACAAAATAATTATTTCTACATTGATCTAAGCTGCAATTTTTACACCCCACAGTTTTCAGTGTATGGGGTAATACCACATTCAGCTATACTAAATCAGATGTGTGAGATTTTTAACCTCTTTATGTGTTCATAATCCTATCTTTTTCTAACTTGGTTTAATTCTTTGAGTAGCCTATCCTTTTTTTCCTTTTTTTCTGGGAGCTGTTTCGATCATTAGGAGGTGTATTTCCTGTGGCAAGGAAGTGCTAAAGGCCTTGCCCTTCTTTTTTCCCCGAAGATATTCAAGAAAAGCCACTGGCTATTACCTCCTGCAGTTGTTTTGCAAAAAATGATCCCCCCTCAAAAATAAACCAATGCAATAATCTCATGTCTTAACAGTTATGTTTTCTTCCATTTTGAGTATGTCTGTGCGGGAGACTTCATGTTAATTTGTATATGGTTGTGTGTTTTGCTCGTCTGTTAATTACCAGTGACTATTTTTAACAGCCATTAACATCTTTGCTGTCAATTAGCTCACAGTGGCTAAGCCAGTTATTCCAGAAGGAAAAACTTAATGACTTTTGCACAAGCAGACACCTTTTGGTGATTTCCTCTTTTTCTTTCTGTGTGTTTGCGTGTGGATATAGTAAAATCCTTATTACCATATGCGATCATTACAATTCGAAAAGAGTGACTCATGAGTAAGCCATTGTACATTGGCATGTATTTGAAAGTCACCATGGCAGAAATTCTAAGGTCTTAAGCCATATTTCAACCCGAAAATTTAAACTCAGTTTAATTCATTTTTCACACACTCTAAAAGCTCCTATTACTATTACTACTTTTTTATTCACTGCTTTGTATTCCTATGTGTTTAAGTAGTGATTTCAGAATTTAATGAAAGTTTGACATAATCATATTCAAAACCTATTTTATGTGATTTAGACTTGGGTACTTTGGTCAGCACTTCTAAATCTGTTACCTTTTCTATTTTTTAAATGCGAAAAGTTAGGATAAGGTAGATGTGGACCAGTGGAGGGTAAACCAAGGTTATCTTTTTTTTTTGTTTACTTTAGTTTCTATGAAGTACTCAAAAATTGTGTTAAAATCTGTCTTTTCTCTTAATGAAAGTTTTTTGCAATGATTGATTGGTCAATTAAGTCATTCATTAAACAAAAAAACAGGTGTGCGATTTGATTGTTTACCCAGTTGAAATGTACTTTATGCTCAGTAAAAGAAATCTAGTCTGTGTCTTGACCCAATTTCATAAATTCAAGCTAAAGTTACTGAGGGTAGGATTTTGCCTACATGAACTATTTTAGAATTTCGTTTTATAAAGTCGATTAGTTACTTTGCAGTAATTCCTCTTATGTTTGCCCATATTTGTCATTGACTAAAAAGCAGTCCTACCAACTCAGCTCACATCTTTTTTCTCATCTCCTGATAAAAAAAAAAAAAGCTTTGCTGTCTTTGTCTGTAATGTGTTCAATCAGCACAGGCTGCAGCTGGGAACCTGTCTACTGTATCTTCTCATTTATCCTCTAAAGTTGTAGACAGTGATTAAAGTGAGAAAGGAGGCTTGACTAATGTTTCTGTCTTGAAGTGATTTTTTTTGTTCTTTGAACCTAAATTTGCTGTTAAAAGTATACATTGTTTGTAAGTTGTGGTAGTTTGTCTTGTCATATGTCTTGGTGCAGTGCCTTACCAAGGTGGTCATACTGTAACACTTAAACTGCAGAGTTCAACATTTTTCTATTTTGTGTAATAAACACACAAAATGGCGTATGGTTTTAAAATTAAAGGGATCTTTCTTTCTTTCTTTCTTTCTTTCTTTCTTTCTTTCTTTCTGAATTGCAAAGTGTGTCATGCATCAATACCAATATCTACTGACTTTAATGTTAACATCATGTTGGTGGAATCCTGTTGTGGACATGCTGTTTCTCAATAGGGACACAGATGCAGGTCAGAGTTGGTGGGAAACTGAAGAAATCTAAACACAGGGTTTTCCTTGGAAAAAGCAAAATAAATAACTAGAGGCTACAAAGGACTAGACGTGGAACAGAGGTTCTGCTTCTAGCTGGCTAGCTTTACTAAAACAAACAGCCAGAGATTCAATGAAAGGGTTGAAGGTGCTTCTTGCAAAGTTATGTTGAGAATCTAAAGGTATTGTATAAATAGTTGATAAACCCTTCTAACCAAGCAAATTTAGGTAAACTTAAAAAAAAAGAAGAAATAGCTTTTAATTTCCCAGTATTTACCTTCCCTAAAACATGAAAGGTGAATGTCTCTGAATGTTGTGTCCTTTTTAGCATCCTGTTATAAGGAAGCTTTTCTTAGAGACAGATTCTGCATCCAGTCTGGATGAGCATGGGTTGTAATTTCATTGTTTAGCATTAGTTGCATAAGGCTCCTACAGACATACTTAAACTTTAAGCCTTAACTGCAGCAGAAAGGAGTTCTACAAAGTTATTGACCAAGGAGGGCTCGATACAAACACATCCCACATTATACAACTTTGCATGTCTATTTAAACAAAACTAAAAAGCATCCTTTCTGTTTTCCCTTGACTATTTCACACTATTATTCAACTTTGTCAAATAGGAGCCATATAAATCTCACTGAAATTTGTTGTTCCAACATGAAAAACATGTGACAAAGTTCAATTCATACTTTTCCGAAGCAATTTATCCCTTCCAGATAATTTTTAAATCCCTAAAAACATTCTTCCTTGTGCGAATATGATAAATTGCTCATTTGAATCGGACTTATATTCTTATCGCCTGCAGTATTTTTTCTGCTCTCCAACTAATTAGCGCAAGCGTCCACCAGCTTAAATATTTCTTTGTGTAGCTCAACTCCTTGTGTAATTCTTCTCAAGTCATTTCTTTCTCTCTCTCTCTCCAGATCGTCTGTGCAGTCTTTGCGGCCTTGCTCCATTTCTTCTTCTTGGCAGCCTTCACCTGGATGTTCTTGGAAGGGGTGCAGCTCTACATCATGCTGGTGGAGGTGTTTGAGAGCGAACACTCCAGGACTAAGTACTTCTACCTGGCAGGATATGGAGTGCCAGCTGTCATAGTGGCCGTCTCTGCCGCGGTGGACTACAGAAGCTACGGCACTGACCGAGTGTAAGGAAGGAAGCAGAGTCTGTGTGGCATGAAGGGGAGGATAGATGATGGGGCAAGAAGGATGAGGGGGGAGGGAAGTGGGGGCTGAGGCTGGAGTCCCTGCTGTCATTTTGGCTGTGTTTGCCACAGTGGACTCAACAAGCTTTGGCACTTCTCAAGAGTCGATTCAGAGAGGCTGAGAGGGGAGAGAAGCTGAGAAGGATGAAGAGGAGGAGAGAAATATGGGGTAGAGCAGTAGAGAATGCACTGCAAAGTGCCAGCATGAGCGCAACCGTGAAAATGTCTGAATATGGAAGGATTTAGCAAGCAGGATAGAAGGAGGAAGTAAAAGAAGTGCAGTTTAAGTGTTCGAATGGAAGCATTTGCAAAACGGAGTGATGGAGTAGACCGTGCACGCATCCATTCTGGTTCGCACTTGAGTGTGTCGAAATGAGGCTGGCCTCTGCTGAAGGGGCACACAGTGGTGACGAATGAGGATGTGCTTAAAAAGCCCAAGGTGGTGTACTGACGTATGGTTGACTCGTTCAACCTCAGACGTGGCTGAACTCCAAGGAAAAAAAAAAACCTTGTGCATCTCATTCATATGGAGCATATGCAAAATGCATATAGAATATGTGAAACGAAGTTAATGCACAGATTCACATGAGCAGCCTGTCCACGCCGTGCATGCTAGAACTCAGGAAAGAGGCCAATATTTTATTCATAGATCAAATATATATATTAAATACATACTGCAACTTTAACAATCATACTGAGCATATTAGACTACACTTGCTAATTTCCTTTCTATACTCAGTTCTTTGAATTCTTTCCATTAAATATAAAAAAGACTATTAAATGAATATAATGTAATTACAGCAACCTTTAATGTGTCCTACAGTATAATAGAAAATAAGTAAAATAAAAAGTTTAAAAATGTATTAGCAGCAACTGCGGCACGTGTTTGGTGCTGGTCTTCTGGTGCCAGAAAGAGAGCTTAGATGTCATCCTAAAAGTTCAGCTTTGTTTTTAACTATGACTCTCTTAGTCTCACTCTTCCATTAAAAAATAGATTTGTGGAGGGCACAACTAATAGTTTTCCTGTTAACAGATTTTCCAAATTGATCCGTGAATCTTTGCACCTCCTCCTGAATTGCTTTTGGTCTTTTGACTGCTTGTCTAAATAAAGGCTCTTCAAGAACCTAGACATTAGTTTGTTTACCTAGGTTACCAAGAACCAGAAAGAAGTTTAGTTTGGGCAGGAAATGTCCTGCTTTATGTGGAACTCAAGTACACAGATCAACAATGACATTGTTTTATTTTAGCTGCATTAACTACGGCTACTTCTAACTTTTATAAAAATGCACAGCACTTGTTGGACCCAAATGAGAAAAAGTCACACCTGTGAGTTTCAGTGGATGTTCACATCATCGTAGGTGTGTACTTAAGACCGAACTGCTTTAATTTCTTGATGAGTGTCAAAGGCAAACTTAATACTAATGAGACCCACAAGGAGGCGTTAGGAGAGTTCTTTAGTTCAGTAGACGTAGAACTGAGCATTGCTGATAATGATAGAATGGGCAGATTAATGATGGACTAGAAGATGAAAGAAGGGAGCTGAAGATGAAGTAGGAGGTAGACCGGGGCGGTGAAGGGGGCGGAGGTGGGTTGCCCGTTGGTTGGAGAGCAGATACACAGAACTATGATGAGGCAGTTTAAAAAGGAAATCTTAAATGATACTGGCGTTGACATGTCAGAAGAGATTGGCAAAGATAGATTCAGGTAAGATGGCAGTTGGGATATGCAGGTAAGGCTTGGCAGAGTACAGAAACTCTTTCTTTGTCATTCTAAGGAAAGTTATGCTGCTTTTATTTAATCATAAATAAAGTGAAATCTGAACAAAATACGTTCAATTTTCAACAAAGGTTATAAGCACAAACTTATGGTCTGTCTTACATTCGAAATTTAAAGAGGATGCATTTTAAGACTGGCATTAGAAGAAAAAAAACCTCCTCCCTAAGCACAATTAAATTATATCTTTATTGTTAGATATATAACCTTTAAAAGATTCACATGCCCAAATGTTCACATTCATTGTTCCATCTGGAACCTTTTGTAGCTCAGACACCGCATTGCCTCGTAGAAGCTGAAAGACGAGGAAAGGGCTGAATTTAGCTGTGCTTAACGATCAAGCTACACCAATTCACAGGCCACTTAGATCAATATTTCATTGCAGGGTGATCATTAAAGCATGAGAGTCTGAATGCCAAGTTCTGGATGAATAATCTTACTGCATGCCATTAGGCAGTGGAGCATTGTGGAAAACTTGAGACGGCAGGTTTGAAAAGAGAAACGAAGAAAAGATAAATGGCACGGCATGCGTTAGAAGAATCGAGCAGAGCCTCACAGAAATATTAGGTGTCGTTAAAGGATTGTTCTTAGCAGTTTTTGGTAATATTGTACCCAAATAGCTTTTTAATAGCTCTGTGCCCGATGGCCCTCACCGATCTGAAAAGTAACTGACAGAACCATTTTAGCTGGAAAGAGCTTTTCTTTAAAAGCAACAACTTTAATCGCTCATTTATCTCTCTAGCTTTGTAAATGACACCACTTATCATTTTTGGCATTAACGCACTGAGACAAAACATGTGAAAACATCACATGTCACTCCTGCTGTGTCACTCCTGAAAGTACCCCTCTGTTTTTTCCCCTCATTCAAATCGTATAATGAACGGTGGCTCTGCCTTAACAAAGGAGCCCTAATGGAGGGTTCTGTGACACAGTCAGGGACCCATAATGGAGGGCTCACTAATGTGTTGGAAATTGAAAGATTAATAATTCAAAAGCAGCTGGTCATGAATCAGTTGGCCGTTTTGCTGCCTTCTCTCCCTGCAAGCAGCTGGGCCTGACCTCAGTGGAGGGCACGGTGGGACCCCCCCATTTGCTGCGATTTATGAGTGAAGATGTTTTTGGTGGGAATGTGATTCAGCATTCAACAGTTTAGCAGCCCAGCTAATCTGAGCATCCAAAACTGCAGGGTATGATTGCATGCAAATATTACCTTCCAGTTTGCATGGTATTGCTCTCTCCTTTGACTTACCAGTCATTTCCAGACACCATAAATATCCTTGTACGGTCCATCTTGGTGCGGGGAACGCAGTATTCAAATGAATATAGTTGTGTCACATTTTTCTGTCTGCAAAATGTGGCCATGTCATACATCTGAGCCCTCAGGAGGGAGTAAAGGGTTTATTTATCATAGTTGCCCATCCTGTGCTGTCTAACCCCCCCCCGTGAGTGTGTGATGTATGTTGGAGGGGGGTGTTTCATCTATTTTCTTCTTACCTATATCACTTTTCTTATAACCTTTAACCTCACACACCCTCTCTCTTTGTCTCCCCGTATTCCAGCGGCTATTTGGCTACTGTATGTCTTCTATCCTCTGCCTTGTGATCTTGACAGATTATTCAGAATAAGTTAATTGAATATTTCATGAAAGCAAATACTTCTGTTTAACTAAGAAAAACGAAGTACATTCATTAAATTCTTATTAAATTTGTTACATTCAAACAAAATTTTTAAAAGATGCTTACCCACTCTGGATAATTGAACCATATTATTTAGATCCTAAATTTTCTAGTTTTTTTTTTTATAGTGTTATAAACTCAGGACACATAGTCAAATGTAATATATTAAAGGGAAGAAAAACTACAGTATGAGTACTGATTTTGCCCTAAATAAAAACATAATTTTAATATCTAATATTTCTTAAAGCATTTGTAATTCATTTGTAATTTTTTTTTTTCTTTTGCTTTAGAGGAATTGTTGTCCACTCTTTCTAGAACTGCTTACACCTAATTTAATAAATTGCTTGAGCATGAACAAGCTATTTAAAGTCATGCCATGGCATCCTGGCTGAACTTAGGCCCAGCCTTTGACTATGCTCTTTGTCTATGCCAGATATGATGGAGAGCACCATTTCCAGAGGGTTTCCCCTTTTATCACAGTCAATTGAGTATATTTTTAAGTCTTGGGGGTTGTGAAGATGCCATATGCAGATGTGAATCAGTCGTTTTTGTTCTCTTTAGTCAGCCATTATTTGGGATTCAGAACCCTGGCATACAATGCTGACTTAAAGTAAGACAAGTGAGGCCTGCAATGCTTTTGAGGTCCTGTGTCATTTTTTTTTTTATTTCAGTTCAAATCAATTTATTTATATAGTGCCAATTCACAACACATGTCATCTCAAGGCACTTTACAGAGACAGTTCAACCAGATCATAAAGTCAAACTGATTCAAAGTTTTCTATCTAAGGAAAACGAGCTGATTGCTTCAAGTCATTGACTGGAAGGCAATCTCTGACAATAAGTGACTTTTAAACATTTCAAAGTCACCTGTAGGCAAATACAGTACAGCATATGAAACAATAATGCCTTTAGGGCTACATAGGTATTTAAAATATGTTTTTTTTTTCTAACCCCTGCATCTTGCTGTATATGTGCCTGTTGCTAAAGTATACCACTTCGAAGGCTTGAGCAAAGACTGAGACCAGAGGCCAAAAAAAATGTTTGTTACGTTCTTGATCAGTTAGTGGTGAGCTCTTTTGATAGTCTGCTCTAATGAATGTTTCTCAGTCATATTCACTACTGTCCCAATGCAATAGAAATTACTTATATCAGTGGCGCTTTTTCAATTTCATTAGGTTATGGCATCTTGTATTACCTCTCTTGGCCTACAGTACTTCATGTTGTCAGCTAAGTTCCACTTACAGTTGGTAATTTCTTGATTTCTGTTTGTTTTTTTGTTCGCTAGTTCTTTGTGGTAAAGGATATATAAAACAGCTTTCCAAAAATGTGGTAAACCACAGTTTATAATATAACAATATAATAATAATATCTTGTCACATTTTAATAACTTCATGTATGTAACAATCAATCTATTATTCAAATTTATTTGATCATCTAAAATATAAGTATATCAGAAAAGCAAAAATGATGCAAGTCTTTAAAGTTTAATACAATGATAATGAGGGTTTATATCCTGCATTTACATTTTTTATTAACATAAGGACTTTATAGTCTATTCTTCAGTTAAATGTGCCTGAAAGCACAAACCAGAACTATGTTATATATATATATATATATATATATATATATATATATATATATATATATATATATATATATATATATATATATATATATATATATATATATATTATATTTTTGCATTAGTTTGTCACGATTAGGTTGTGGTTTGTTGACCCAAATGCAGAGGCAGGGAGGCAGAGGTTATTTTCTTGTGGGTTTAATGAAAGGTTAATTGAACACAGAGGAAGGAATCTAAAAATCTAAAACATAAAAAACAAAGTCCTAACAAACCGGAAACCACGAATCCAAAATCCAAAAATCAAAACATGAAAACAAAGTCAAAACAACTTCCAAGGAGGAAGGCTCAGAGAGACGGAGTTGGAGGAAGTTAGTTGAGGAACCAGCACTGAAGAACTGAACAGAGAGAGTATTTAAGGGAGACTGAAACAAAGAGAGGACTAATGAGCAGATTGGGAGCAGGTGTGAACAGAGCAGAAACATGAAAGAAGCTAGAGAAAAAGGAGAACACAAGAGGGTAGCAGAGGGTAACAAACAAAAACCTGAAGACTGAAAATAACCAGAAAACACAACAAAATGAGAATTAAACCACTAAAACTAGAAAACAAGGAGCAAAGCAAAACTGAATACTCAAAAGAAAAACATAACAGAACCAGAACTCTGACATAATTAAGTAATCTAATCTTATTTAGGGGATTTTCTGATACTGATATCAACATGTGGGAAAATATTATTCTTTCTTTTATTTTTTTATATTATTTAAGCCAAAGTTTAAAAATAAAATCATAGCTCTATAAGCTGTGCGCAAACAATAACTCACTTTTTTCCCTATTGTTTACGCAACAACTTTTTTTGGTAAAAATAAAAATGTAAAAATGTGTTTTGTTCCCACACTTTGTTTCAATTAAAAAACTTAACAGGACAATAGCCCATTTTTTCTGTATTAAATTTTAGTATGGAATAAGTCAAAATGAATGTGCACCCACACAACACAGTGGCTGCCGAATACCTTTAAAGCAACAGAAGACCAAGTTATTAAAATAGATTATGGCAGATTGCATAGCGCTACTAAAATGTGGTGTTAAATACTTTTGATCTAACACTGGTTTTCCAAAAGAGTGATAATCTCTTGCACATTGTTGAGTTAAAAAATATATATAACACCGGCTAGAGATTGAGTGGGGGAATTACTTTGGTTTCACTGCCCAGCAATTTCCATGTATTCCATGATTGGAAATGAAACATTTAGATGTCATTTAGATGTGTTAACCTGAAAAATAAAGAATTTAAAAATAAATAAATAAAATTTCTACTATGTTCATTAGTTAATGCAGAATTGTTTACAATATGCAGTGAAGATTATCTATAAGGTAATATTGAGGCCTTTATATTTAATCCCAGTGCATTCCTTTTGTTTGTCAAAGCTTTTTATTCTACAACTTGTCCTTTATTGGACATTTGCAACTGTTTCACTTCTACACAAAGTGTATTTGAAATTACGTTTAGCCACCATTAGATAATTTTTCAACCTTATGATATTGTTGTATTTTCCATTTATAATTCCTATCTATGTTTTTAGATGCTGGCTGCGCCTGGATACATACTTCATTTGGAGCTTCATAGGACCTGCTACTCTCATTATCATGGTAAGATACACCCCCACAGACACGATCCAAATGGCACCATGCATGCTGAGTGAGAGACTGTGACATGCTGGTGCAGGAGCCAGGGGTTACATTAAGGTGTTTGTTAATCCCACACAAGGTTCGCCTGAGCTCCTCAGCAATGTTAGAATAAGCAGAGGGAACTTTGTGTCAATTTGGTAATTCCCATTCACGGATTAGCTCTCGAGAAGTCACACATTCCTACAAGCTGGAAATCTCTGGAGGGGACATGGAGCATAAATCACTGCGCCTTATATAGATTATTATAATAACTTGGCAAAGTTAAGTTGTTATTACGCTTTCACTTTTTCGTCTAAAGATGTTTTTCCTCCAGACCCAGCTGTTTGACTGTAATGCTAGTTGAATGCAGGCTGCCAGAGAGTTCCCAGCTCTCCTACAAGAATGCTGCTGAATGAGTTTCAGCAGTCCCCAAACTGTTATGAGAGGAGACATTCTACTTTGAATAACTAAACAGCGACAGAAATAGAGTGAGGTGAGCCAACAGACACATGAAATGCTGTGTTTGATACAAACAGAATGAAACAATGGGACGTGTTCCCAGTTGCCCATTCACTATTGCTCTGCACTCAATTTAGAAATTACAGGCATGCTTTTGCCAATTTAGCTGGTGCAGGAATGAGAGAAGAGCATGTGTGGAAAGTACTGTGTACGACCTGAGCTGATTGGTGACGACCTATGAGATCCTAACGAAACAGTACAGCCAGTCATCACTAAAGCAGCCAATCTACACATTTGCGGCCAATCGAAAACACAGGATCTGTGAGAATCGTGCTTCTATTGTTACAGTGATCATTAGGAGATGTAATGACTGCTGTAGTATCCCTGGAGCTGTTGTATTTTGAGCACACAAAGATGTGTTGAACGTGTGCTGAAATTGTGTCCCCCAAGCCAATTACAGCTGGAGGAAAAATGAAATGATGTGCGCTGTTTTGGTCTTGTAAGTTGCTGCTTTGACATGCCGTCTTTTAATTAGTCTCTTTGCTGCAGAGAATCTAACATCCTCACGTGGATCTCTGTGTGTTTCAGCTGAATGTAATCTTCCTTGGCATCGCCCTTTATAAGATGTTCCATCATACAGCCATCCTCAAACCAGATTCTGGTTGTCTGGACAACATCAAGTAAGTTGCTCTATTTGTACCAGACTGCTACCACAAAGTGGTGTTTTTTGCTGAAAGTAGACAAGAGGGGGAAGGATTGTGTAAGTTTCAAGATGTTATTCTGAGAGCTAAAGCAGTTTGTCTTTTGAGAAAAACACTGAGGAAGTGTTTAGTTGCTTGGTAAATGAGTTTGATTCTGGTCTATGTAATTGTTATTTCTAACCAAAATAAAGTTCGGTCACAAATGGTTGGAAGCGTAGGGTTTAGTTGATAAAGCTGGATGTGTAAGCATGTTATTCAGTCAGTTGGGTTAGCTTAAGCATAAAAAAAACAATAGAGGGGACATAATGGAATTTATATCATTTTAAAGTAAAGGTAAAGGTAAGAAATGAACAACTAGATCATCACATATTTTTACTACACTATTACCTTTATTGCTCCAGTTGTTTCATATTTCTGCTTGAAATATGAATTTGAAAATAGATCAGGAGAAAAAAAAAACATGATTTGTTTGTGAAGATACATTTGCTGGTGAAGTAAGCTTGATAAAGCCATATTTACATGTGCAATATTGCTTTATTAGATTGAAAATGAATCAAATAATCTGGGGTGTATTTACCTTCAACAAGCTTTATTTATTTAGAATAGAAGCACACTCAGTTGCACAGAATTGCTAAATTACCCAAAAACCACCAGAAAAAAGGGTTTTGTTTTTTTGCCCAGCTCCAAAAAAAAGAAAGCATAAAAAATTAAAATGTTTTGGTTCCGAATGCCCTGAGCACCAAAAACAAACGCATCCAAAGTTGAGAGGGAAGTTTTGGTGTTACTGGTTTTCATAATGAGGCTACAGAATCAGTTTCTGGTGCTGCTGTTGTTCCAGCACTAAAGAATGAGAGAGTCTGAGGAACTTAATTCAATTAAATTCAGTTTGTCATATAGCACCATTCACAACACATGTCATCTCAAGGTATTTTACAGTTAAACTTAACATCTCTTAAAGTATAAGCACTGCTGGTCAATCCTCCACAAACATGTCAGTCAGATCAATTTTCCCTGACTCCAATAACATGAACGGAGCATGTTTTAGATGAATGCTTGTTGGATTACAGTATCTTGGCATAAATAACCTCTTTCAACTGGAATATAATTTCATTACAGCTCAATGCCATGGTAACATTCTGATTCGCATGTCTACTTGACACTTTTCTATTCTGATTATCACCTTTATTCCAAATACTTATGCCCATGTTAACCTAAATCAGTATCTGCTTTATCGCAATGACAGTTAAACTAGAACTCCAGTTTTTTTTTCAATCAGTGACCATGACTTACCAAAGAGCTACAATTAGCTGCTAACAACATTCTCTACAGAGGCAAGAAAACTGAAACATTGTTATTTTAGCAGGGAGCACATAGAACCATTCAAAACAAATCGTATTTTCAACATTTCAGGAGAAAAATCTTTTTAGGTGGATAACAGGAAGGGTGAAAAGAAGTGGACAGTGGATACTGAGGAGTGGTGTTGGGAACGATGCCATTAGCAGAATTTTTCACAGATTTGAATGCTATTGACACAAAAATGTCAGCTCTATTATTTTATTTTATTTTTTAAAGATCTAAATCATATATTAGCTCATATTTAGAAAATTAATTCACGCCTTTGGCAGGAGAGAAAATATAATAACTATTACAATAATAAATAATGAAATATTTTGAATATTGTGTCTATGCATTCCAAAGCTTCCTGCATAAATTCCATTTATAATTATATTATATTCCAATTTTTTTATTTTTTTTATTGTTCTTCAGCTACTTAAGTTACATTAAAGCTACAGTGTGTAACTTTTAGTGACATCTAGCGGTCAGACTGCAGCAACATGAACAACTCCCCCCCACCGCTTCTCCCCCCCCAACAGTACGGCGAACGTTACGGGACAAAATGTCCTCCACGACGTCCGCATCACCTACCTTCTCAAGTGATGAGGTTTGTTTACATAGATAATTTTACAGATAGTATTTCATTAGTCTATGTAGAGTATAGATTTCATGTAGACTTAAGATAATAAATATACCCGTTATTTTTTCTACATCGTTGTGACGTTTTGGCGATCTCGCAATCGCTAGTTTGTTGGCTCTGCGCTGCCGTAGCGCAAAGATGTCTGCCTCCATGGCTACGAGACCCGCTCCTATGTAATTATAAATAACGAATTCTAAGGCAACGCAAATATTAAGGTTAAGAGGCTGAGCTCGTAGATGATGATAAATAACATAGTTATGTATAATATATTACATTTCTGACTGTATATCCCTGTAATTATTACACACTGTAGCTTTAAACTTTTTCAACATCTGAGATATAAATGAAGCTCAGAACCTATGCTGTGTTTCAAAAATATTTAACGGGGGGACGTGACGCTGTGTGTGACAGCTCACCTGTCTGAAGGGAAGACAAGCGCAGTGTGTCATTTACCCTCAGGTCTCTCACCAAGGCTGTCTCTGTCACTTAGGTGAAGACTAATTAATGAAGTTACAAGTGCTGCCACCTGCATAAATGCACAGCGCTCTCGACAGCAGTCAGTAACCCTACAAAGCTGTAGATTCCATTAAAGTTAGAGGAGAGACTCCAGTCTACATCTCCAAGAAGCTACATTCAGATTTTGTTTTGTTAACAGAGTGTCAAAATTGAAGTGTTCTTAAAAAAAACTGTTGCAAACAGGCCTGTGTAAGCGAGCATGCTAGAGTTTAACTTGTAAACTATCTACTTTTCACTAAGTGTAATAACCAGTGCTACAATAACAGGCCAGGGTTTAGAATCATGGTAAAAAGAGAGTACGCTAACTTCAGATCCATGATATTATTCTAAAACAGGTTTAAACATAGCTATAAAATGCTCTAAATGTATGTAAATCTAACGTTAGGAGTGCAAAACACAAATATGAACTAGGAAGTAGTGGTGAGTATAGCTTCCTCAGGTAACACTATATATTGTGAAGTTTTTGCTGATGGATAGATGCTCTCAAATAAATACTCTGATATACCGCAGAACTGTTTGCTGACTCAGTACTTGCAAGTTGCCATGTGTTACAAAACAAGCCCAAAGTCCTTTTCTTAAAAATTGGCCTAGAGTACTTGTGCAAGTTGATGATTTTTTTTTTTTTTTTTTTTGTAGATAGATCAGATATGTCTGATCTATCTGGATTAGGCCATATAAATGAATGTAAGTAAATAAAATGTCCCCATATATCATGAAAAAAGCTGTTTGTTAGTGTGTGTGTGCTTTAGCCAACTTAATTGAAACTAAGCTGTCAAAATAAATGTGTAAAATATCTTTTGACACCTGTTCGACATTCTTCAAAAAATCTTGTGGTTCGTTCAGGTGCAGCTTTGCAAACCTAAGCAATTGCATAGTTGCTTTGGCAACCTTTCTAAATAAGCTCTATTAGTTTAGTCCTAGCTCTAGTAAACATTTAGCATTTCTAAATGTACTATGGAGTAATTATTTTGTTTTGTATTGCTCATCGATTGCTGAGCAGTAATAGTTGGTTCTCTGCTGTCATTGTCAAAATTTCTGCTCCTACAATCGTTGTCACACCTGCTAATGATCAGTTATTACAATGACGCATCTGACTGCTAAACTCCCTCTTAAACCCAAGCCAAGCACCAATGATGTCCTCATTTATTGAAGCAATGGTGTCCCACCTGTGCATGAGCTGTTTTAAGGATAATCTGAATTTAGAGGGATGTACTTTCTAAGGGCATCTGAAAAGAATTTTGAAGAAAACATAAATACAAAGACAAAAAGATGTGCATCTTTTATAATTTGTGAAAAATGACAGGAAAAGAACAAGAGAAGAAATAATATATTGTTTAAGTGTCAGTGTATTTTTTCATGACAACAGTTTTATGTAAAGCCTTGAGCTGGAGGTGTCTGAGAAAGACAGAAGTATCTGATCTTTGCTTTGTGCATTTCAGAGATAATGTGATTCATGGATAAGGGTTAAAACATCATTCAATTAGAGTCTGCACGTTATCCTGTAGTCTGCTATGTCTTAGAAAGCTGCATAGACTCATGTTAAATCTGTTTTTTTTTTTTTTCAAACGTCATGTTTTTTTTTTCTTTTATCCTTTTATCACAATCATGCTTTGTTGATTTTGGTTGTTCTTTTTATCTTCAATTTATGTTTCTTTCCTATGTTTTCTTTGTCTCTTTAATCTCATGCCACCCTAAGTTATCTTTGTTGTGGACTGGCTCTGGTAAGGCGTCTTTCCAGTCATACATTTTGTTTTATTTGTTTGTTTTTGTCTTGTTTGTGTGAACATACCACCCAGAATATTTGCCTCTGCCTATAAAATGTTTATATTGACCAGTAACTATCTTTCTGTTTCCAGTATATAAATATTTTCTTATAGTTGAAAAAATACTTTGTTACCATGGCAAGATATTCACACTCGTGATTATTTTCATATTATGTCACAGTACAGCCACAGTTTTCAGGTTTTCTCTTGGTATTGGATCTGACGGAGGTGTGCTGAAGACTACATAGTTCTTAGTGAATTAAATGAGGTTTAAAATCTGAAATGTAAGTTTTACACTCATTTTTTACACCCATTTACTCTGATAAGTCTAATGAAAAAACATTGAAACAAATAGCTGAGTTACAGCTTTTAGATCTTTAAAGCAGGGTGAGGCTGAAAAATGTTCTATCATACATTGAATATTAAAACAAAATGTTTTATTTTGAATTGAGAAAGCTAACTGGATGGCAAGCTTCAAACTCCAGTGGATTGCTTTTTGTTTCACTTTTTTAGAATATTTAAACCAGTTCATACAAAGAGTTTGGCGGAACTGCAAGGCTGTTAAACTTATGCAGACATCTACCCCTCAGCTGAAGAATTGTTTCCAAAACAACTAATAGACCTTCAATCTACAAACTTTCCATTTAGAAAAGAGTTCCTAGAGGAAATTGTTGATAGAAAGCTCTAAAAGGTCTTGTTTATAGTTTGCCAAAAGCCATTTGAGACATGCAGAATAAGGCTCCCTGTTCAAAAAAATTAAATTAGACTTTCTGGCCAACATTCAAACTGCTGTATGAAGAAAGAAAAATATCCTCCAAACATCCACCCTACTGTGAAACATGGGGGTGGTAGCATCAAACTGTGGGGATGCTTTTTTTCTCAGCAGGGATGAGGAGGCTGGTTATAGTTGATGGGAATGTGAATGTTGCAGATTCTGGAATCTGTTGTCTGCAAAAAGCTTAAGACCGGGATGGAAATGTTCCTACCATTCGGACAATGACCCTTAATATACAGCTAGAGCTACTGTAGAATTGTTTAGATCAAAGCTTATCACCCAGGCAAGTCCAGACATAATTTTAGTTAAAAAACCTGTCGCAAGACAAAAACTAATGTGTGCAGTCGCTTTGCATCTAATCTGATGTAGTTTGAGCTAAGAAAAATCTGGAAACACTGTAGACAAAGCCATTTGCAATACAACAAAGGATTAGCAGCTACTATTGCAGTAAAAGTTGTTTTAACTAAGTGTCGGTACAGGATGGCTGAAATCAAGCACACCTGCTTCCAGATACTTACCATAAGAATCACCAATTTCTTTTTTTTTTCTTTCATTTTTTAAGCCTTTATTACTTTGTCTTGGTCTATTACATCAAATCCCAATAAAATATGGGGTGTGCGTACTTTTGCAACGCACTGTATTACAATGTTGGTATTTGAATTTGGGGCAAACTATATAGGATGGAAACAATAACTCAAGGGGGATTTGGAGGAAGAGGTGAATGGTGGGATAAAAGAGAGATGAGTGCAGCCGTTATTGAAGAGGGTCATCAGGCGAGCTTTATTGGAAGTTCTGTCTCGCCTGAATGGTGCCACTGAGGGCAACATCGAATCAATCACCTCGGTCTCACTCACTTACTCTTCTCCTCTGTCTCCCCTCCTTTCTCGTGGTTCTTCTAATATCTTCCCCCTCGTATTGCCCCCTCCACCTCCACTTCCCTTCGCTTCTGTCCCTTGCATTAGAGGTGATCACTGCCCAGTCAGCCAATCAAATTAACCGTCATCTTCTCGGCTGTGGCGGACCCAAAAGTTTGACCTTTCGAGGGAAATGTCATTTGTAATGGCTGTAATGTCTCTCTACTTACTGCCCCATGAAGCCAATCACATTCACGCTCATACAGACGTGCACTTATGCAAGCACCTGCACAAATGTGCCTCAGCATGACTACGTTTCTATGACATTTGACCAATGAGTCATTCATTTGTAGGCTTTATTTAAAATAAAAGTTGCAGCCTTGAAAGCCCTTCTTTTGAGATTGAATTACATATAACAGTTAGAGTTCTGTATGCTATTCAAAGTGTTATTCTTTACCCATTTAAAACACTTTTGGACTGATTTATTTTGGCTGTAACTTGCTAAGAATCTGTAGTGTCTTTGAGAGCAGAGGCTGATGTACAGGTGCTGGTCATAAAATTAGAATATCATGAAAAAGTAGATTGATTTCAGTAATTCCATTTAAAAAGTGAAACTTGTATATTATATTCATACATTACATACAAACTCATATATTTCAGATGTTTATTTTGTTTAATTTTGATGATTACAAATGACAACAAATGAAAATCTCAAATTCATCATATCAGAAAATTAGAATATTGTGAAAAGGTTCAAAATTGATGGCCCCTGGTGCCACACTCTAATCAGCTAATTAACTCAAACCACCTGCAAAAGCCTTTAAATGGTCTTTCAGTCTAGTTCTATAGGCTACACAATCATGGGGAAGACTGCTGACTTGACAGTTGTCCAAAAGACGACCATCGACACCTTGCACAAGGAGGGCAAGACACAAAAGGTCATCGCTAAAGAGGCTGGCTGTTCACAGAGCTCAGTGTCCAAGCACATTAATAGAGAGGCGAAGGGAAGGAAAAGATGTGGTCGAAAAAAGTGTACAAGCAAGAGAGATAACCGCACCCTGGAGAGGATTGTGAAACAAAACCCATTCAAAAATGTGGGGGAGATTCACAAAGAGTGGACTGCAGCTGGAGTGAGTGCTTCAAGAACCACCACACACAGACGTATGAAAGACATGGGTTTCTGCTGTCGCATTCCTTGTGTCAAGCCACTCTTGAACCACAGACAGCGTCAGAAGCGTCTAAAGAGAAACAGGACTGGACTGCTGGTGAGTGGTCCAAACTCATGTTCTCTGATGAAAGTAAATTTTGCATTTCCTTTGGAAATCAAGGTCCCAGAGTCTGGAGGAAAAGAAGAGAGGCACTTCATCCACGTTGCTTGAAGTCCAGTGTAAAGTTTCCACAGTCAGTGATGGTTTGGGGTGCCATGTCATCTGCTGGTGTTGGTCCATTGTGTTTTCTGAGGTCCAGGGTCAACGCAGCCACATACCAGGAAGTTTTAGAGCACTTCATGCTTCCTGCAGCTGACCAACTTTTTGGAGATGCAGATTTCATTTTCCAACAGGACTTGGCACCTGCACACAGTGCCAAAGCTACCAGTACCTGGTTGAAGGACCATGGTATCCCTGTTCTTAATTGGCCAGCAAACTCTCCTGACCTTAACCCCATAGAAAATCTATGGGGTATTGTGAAGAAGAAGATGCAATACACCAGACCCAACAATTCAGAAGAGCTAAAAGCCACTATTAGAGCAACCTGGGCTATCATAACACCTGAGCAGTGCCACAGACTGATCGACTCCATGCCACGCCGCATTGCTGCAGTAATACAGGCCAAAGGAGGCCCAACTAAATACTGAGTGCTGTACATGCTCATACTTTTCATGTTCATACTTTTCAGTTGGCCAACATTTCTATAAATCCTTTGTTTTTATTGGTCTTCAGTAATATTCTAATTTTCTGATATGATGAATTTGAGATTTTCATTTGTTGTCATTTGTAATCATCAAAATTAAACAAAATAAACATCTGAAATATATGAGTTTGTATGTAATGTATGAATATAATATACAAGTTTCACTTTTTAAATGGAATTACTGAAATCAATCTACTTTTTCATGATATTCTAATTTTATGACCAGCACCTGTAATCTGGCTTTAGAACTCTTTTCCTTCTCCTGAGATGGTATCTAAACGAAGAAATCCACTCTGAGTTGTAAGGGTATAATTCTTTTAAGTTAACCTCCCACTGTTCCTCCAGCCCTCTCCCACAGTGTCAAGGCTCTCAATGAACCCACTCTGACCCCCTCTCTCCTGATCCCACATGCCTCAGCCTCGGCTGGCTGGTTTTTCTGATGCTGAGAGCAGGCAAACTTTTGCAAGTCTGATTCTCAATCGGCTGAGCATGCTGTAGCTAAGGGAGCATCGCTCGTTTTCAATTACTTCTCCTTTCTCTGTAGGTCCTGGGTGATCGGCGCAATCGCCCTGCTGTGTCTGCTCGGCCTGACCTGGGCTTTCGGCCTCATGTACATCAACGAGAGCACGGTGATCATGGCCTACCTTTTCACCATCTTTAACTCCCTGCAAGGCATGTTCATCTTCATCTTCCATTGCATCCTCCAAAAAAAGGTAAGTGGGCAGAATAGGCTAGGTTAAACAAATGAACATAAAGTCTAGTGGTTGCCAAAAGCTTGTAAACTGATATATATTTTTTTGATACAAACTTCATTGCTTTTGCATGGTAAGACTTTTCTGGCAGATGTGTTTGTGGTACGCCAGACGGCAGATATATAAGACTGGGTTCAGAAGAAAGAGAGAAGACTAGATTTAACAAATGTTTTATTAAACATCTATTCTATTTTGTTAAATTTCACATAGTAAAGCTATAATTTTTTAAAGAGGCTTTAATTAGTGTCAAATATTTCAATCAAGGTTGGACGTACATTGCTGTTTTAATGCATGCCTAAACAAGACAATGTAAAGTTATCAAGTTTAAACTCGATCAATCTAAATGTGAACAAGTTAATTTTCTGGTACTTTCTTTACACTGCAATTGAATCTGATCAGTCCTGTCACCAACCTAGAATCAAAGTATTTCACAGCATAAACTGCAGGGAAAAGGTATGTGAAAATGTTGATCGTAAATTGTAATGTCATGTCCTGAGGAAAAAAAAAAACGTTTTGAATTTTGGTCATTAAAAGGCAATTTACAGAGTGTCTTACAGTCTCTTATTGAATCCCCTTAGTTTTTTAATTTTTTTGCGTCACAACTTAAAATTGAAATTGATTTTTCCAAGAGTTTGCATCCTTTCATTCACAAAACCCTCTGCAGATATTTATTTTGTTTATTGTGAACACCCCGATATTTGTGTTATTGTGAATAACTGAAAACTTCAATGCACATAACTGTTTTAACCATATAAAGTTACTAGCCACATTTGGTGGTAATTACAACTGCAAGTCCCAGTGAGTTTGCCGCAGCCTTTGCCAGTCTTATTCTTTTTTCCCCATTAGGTCAAGGCAAAACTGCTGTAGTTCCTTCATTTTGGATGGATTTTGATGATGTGCAGCCATCTAGCAGACAAACTGTGACTTGGCCTGTCCAAATATAATATGCCTCCCTTAAACTGCCAGAGTTTGCTGTAGCGGCATGCATTGGGTCATTGTCCTGCTGTAAGGTGAACCTCCGTCTCAAGAATTACATATAGACAGGTTTTTCTTAAGTATATCCCTTTCCACTTCCTCAAGTTGGATCAGTTTACTTGTCCCTGCCCATGAAAAACATCCCCACAGCATGATGCTGTCAACACCATGTTGCTCTGTGGGGATTGAGTTCTTAGGGTAATGGGGTGGGCTGGGTTTGCAAAAGCGATGCTGTTTTTTCTTGGTGGCTAAAACAATCTAAGTCTCATCTCAGATTTGCCCTCATGTGTTTTTGAAAAGGCTGAATGTGCCTTCTTATTTTCAACACTTACCCAAGTCTATGCTGTACATTTATGCAACCCCTTCTGAGTTACCTTTGGTCTCTGTGCTGCTGCCTCTCTGATTAATGTCCTCCTTGCCCAGTCTGTGAGTTTCGGTGGGTGGCCCTGTCTTAGCAAGTTTGTTGTGGTAACATGTGCTTTTCATTTGAAGATGATGAATTTAAAGGTGCCTCGGAGAAACATAAACTATGGGTATTTTCTATACTCCTTCCTGTACTTCACAACAACTTTTTTACTCACGTTTTTGACTGTTCCCTGGTCTTCAACATGTGATGCCACTTGTTAACTGGTGTTGCAACTTCTAAGGCCTTTCTCAAAGGGTGTGTTTTTACTGATGGATCACATGACACTTGGATTGAACACAGATGGACTTAATTTGAGCAATTTATGTGACTTTTGAAGAAATTGGCTGCGCCAGAATCTTTTAAGGTATTCATGGCAAAGCGATTGGTGACATACATGTATATATATATATATATATATATATATATATATATATATATATATATATATATATATATATATATATATATATATATATTAGTGCTGTCAAAATTATCGCGTTATTATCGCGTTAACGCGAGGCCATTTTAACGGCGATAATTTTTTTAACGTGAGATTAACGCTATGTGGTTTTATGGTAAAATTTTCCAAGTACATCCCGCTGCAGCCTGCGGGGAGGCGGGGCTATTTTTCCCCAGTCTATGCATTTTCCATAGGCTTCGAGAGCGGAGCTCCTCAAGGAAAAAAGACGCTCATACACTGGGTAGCGCTAGTGCCTTTTCTTTAAGCCCCACCACCAACAAACAAGTTGAGTGTCTGGTAACTAGTAGCAACCTGAAATACGCTGAGAAAACAGATTACTGAGGTGAAATGGAATCTGCTACGGCACTCTTGCTGTCACAGGTCGGTATCGTGTGTGTGTGTGTGTGGGTGGGTGTGTCTGTGTGTGGGTGGGTGGGTGTGTGTGTGTTCTCATTTTTGTTAAGAGGCTGAAAAGTAACTTTCATAGACTACCTCCATCTAGTGATGTCGGTCTATTGATTTTGATGTATTGATTGAAAATTGTTCATTATTATCTTGGTTAATTAACATCTAATGTTAACTGTACTACATTTTATAGCAGTAGGGTAAAATGCTTGTCTTTGTTCAAAAGACTGTATTAACTGTAAAGACTGTCTTTTACATCAGCCTGTTTTCAGGGCCTTTTTTTTGGCTACATATTTGTTATTTTTTGCTACATGCCATCTTCTTGCCATATGTTTCTATGGCATAATCAGTATCTGTGACCTGTTCTCATTTAAAAAAAAGAACATTGGCACAAACCTAGCCTGTATGTATTTTTTGTATGTCATCGAGAGTATTTAAATGATTTTCAATCAGAAAAAAAATTTGCGATTAAAATGCGATTAATCGCGAGTTAACTCAGGCATTGATGCGATTAATCGCGATTAAAATTATTTAATCGATTGACAGCACTAATATATATATATATATATATATATATATATATAGTTAGACTATGTTGAACAGATGCATCACAGAAAATGCATTAAAAAAGTTTCAGTTACAGGTTTGGATGTATCAAACTATTTAAAAAAGTAAGGCGAAGGGTACTTTTGCTAGTTTTTGTGTATATGTACAATACTGTGATGTTAAAGCAGCAGTTATAATCCACTAAAGATTTATATCTAACTTTTCTCAAATTAACTTTAGTTTTGCCTTTTATCTACAAAATGCTTTGGGTTGAATTACCTAAAGGACTTTTGGATGATTTTAGGAGATATTGTTTTTTCTTTGCTGCTTTTTAGGAGTTACTGCAACTTCCAGGCAGAGCTGAGACATCATGGCATCAAAATTTTAACAGGTCTTCCACCCACTCCGAGTTAGTGCCGTGCCGTAGAGTACAGAAGAGGCACAGGATATGGGAAGAAAATGCATCAAATCCTTAATACTCTTGTCTGGCTGCAGTCCTGCAGAGAGTTTTGAGTTCACAATGTAGATATATGTGTGGGTGTCTGTGTGTACGTGTCTGGTTAGGGGATCAGCTATCCAGAGAGAATATGCTGAGGTTTTCTTTGGCCCAAGCCCAACGCAGTTTCTCCCAAGATGCATGGAGCAACTCTGCACGCAGCTGTTCAAACAGAGCATGTGGCAAAACACGTCTGCCAGTCCAACAAGCTTGTTAAAAATCAATTACGACTTTATTTGTTCTAACTTGATTGGGATCTAAGTGCAGATGATCTGTGTGTACAAATGCATCAAGCCCCTCTCCAAGGAGTATGTCCATTTCGGTCGTATGCGTGGCTTTTTGGGGAGGGGGTTGGTGTTAGGAAAGGAAAGTTTATGAATTTAATCTTTTAATGTCTGCTTTTTAATGGGTTAAATGGTTACTCAGGGAATATGAGTGAAAGAAGTGCTTATTCTACCCTACTGTGTGCGAATGAAATATATTCCTCAGGATATTCAAGGCTGAGGTTGTACTTTGGTCAGGTTAACATCATTTTATTGTGATTAATTCCCAATTCCCTTTCCATAGGTCCGTAAAGAATACGGCAAATGCCTACGTACTCACTGCTGCAGCGGCAAGAGTGTGGAGACGTCCATCTCCTCATCCAGTAAGACCACCACCTCACGGACCCCTGGCCGCTACTCTACAGGCTCACAGGTGAGCTTACCTGCCTGCACACCTGGACGCTACAGTACAGCAGATTCACAGGTGAGGCCAGAGTGCGCCATAAGGGGTTTGGGATTATCATCTTTCAACTTCTCAGAAAATCTTTGAAAAATGCTGCTAGGTCTCTCTAAAAATGCTAGTACCACCTAAACCTTGTCACAAATTTTCATGTTAGAACATGAAATATTCTAACATTTCATGTTCTAACAGCTGTAGTCTCTTATTTAGAAGGATTATTACACAGGGTTATTGAACAGGGGATTAACATGGGACAATACCAGTAATATACATTTAATTTATTTTACTGGTATTGTATTTGATACACAACATAATGCATGACATACTTTAGGGAAAGGGATACAAAGTTTTCCTTAAGTCAATTCTAAAAAGTAGTGTGAATTCAATCCTCTCAGTCATTAATTAGATTAACAACCTTTTACTGCAATTCAAGCTGCAGGCCTTTTTATGGGAATCTTATCAGTGGAAGAAAAATATGTGGATTTGAATTTGTTACCAACAAATTTTCCTGCTTTTAAAGCTCTCATAAATGACTGATCCAATGTGGTGGACACTGAAAGGGTGTGGGGCTGAGACACACTTAATATTAAAAGAGTTCATATGGCATTTAATGAAAGAATTTTTATCAGAAACATAATTAATGTGCACAAATAAGGAATAGTCGTATTAAACATACAAGTAAACTGAGTTTTATGGGGCCTCCAGGAACTTGGGTTCCTAGGCAATTGCCTAGTTTTGCCTAATCATAAATCCGCCCCTGGTTGTGGTGTCTAGCTTATCCAAAAACTATGAGTAACTTGTGCATTATGCGTTACTTTTTAAGAACTTATCTCCAAAGCATATCAACGTATCTGACCTGTTACAGACGACAGCTGAATGTGTTTCTAAATTACAGCTACTATATAATGGTGTATTGGTAGCATTTTGGTATAAAAGGGGGTTCACAGGAGGAAACCGTCAGTTCTCCTCCAGACTTAACCCCCATCATAGGGTGAGCGAGAAGGTGAGTGTGATGGATCCTCCCTGCGTTCATGCCGACGGCCACAACCAACAAACTTCCTAGCAGACATGACGCTGAATCTGCTGCAAATGCAAACCTTCATTCTTTCTTTTTCTTATTTCTTATTCTTTTTTTGGGGCATGCGGTAAACAGCAGCTAGGGTAATACCGCTATCAAAAACATCTTTTTATGCAGAGCGGGCGCCTTCGGGCGCAGCAATGCACTCCTGAGGGCAGCAGCTGTAGCTGATGCTTCATAATGCTCATGAAATAATGCTTTTCACATCATTTCATGAGCATTACGCAGCCGTGCGTTATGCATAAGCTAAGCTGTCGTTAGAAGTTCTTGACTCTATGAATACGCTGTTTAAATCGGCATGGTGTGACAAGGCCCTAAGTCAAAAAGTTTGACTTTGGTCCCGTAGGAGCAGAGCGACTAATCCATGATGGTTGATGTGTTCCCTAACAGAACACTTGAAGCTAAAGTTATGGTCGAAGGTCAATGATGCCACTCTTCAATAAAAGCCATATTTCTCAAGTGCACAAAAAAAGATTTTCAGACAAGTAGATTTTAAATATGTTTTTTCTGTAAAAAAAAAAAAATCCAAAATGTATCTTTAAATGATCCACAGGACTGTATGCAGCATAGATGCTATGTGTATTGGTCTTTATGATATTGTCTGTTTACTTATGGTCTATGAAAAGACCTTCAAAGAAGAACAGGATTTATACTAAGATTAGATTATACATAGATTGACCTTATCATAAAATAATGCAGTCCCAAAAATCTCAAAACTACATTTATAAGTAGTGTTTTGCAAGTTATAAATTGAAAATAAGTTGCTTAATTAAGTTATTTGTCAAACACTATACTTTTCTATGCAATTAATTATATTTGCTGACTTTATTTTTTTTATCTTGAAAGTGCGATAACCCAAACCCCATTCAACATGGACACTATTGCTGTCATTCAGGTTTACATAGTAAAAATGATACTGATGCAGGTTTTTTCCTCTCTTGGTTGTTGCTTTGCTTTTTTCCTCTACGGCCTCTCCTGCCTTTGTTTTGCACATCATATCCCACCTTTTCTTACCTAATTTCTTCCCCTTTCTCTCATCTTGTTCTTCCTCCTTTCACTTCCTGTCCCCTTTTTTTTTGCTCCCTCCCCCTGTCACAATTGTTTTTTTTCTTTTTGCCTTTGTGCGTGCCCCACTGCCCTCACCCCTGTTCCCCAACACTTTCTCTCCTGGTTTCTCCCACGCGTAGAGTCGTATCAGACGGATGTGGAATGACACTGTGAGGAAACAGGAGTCCTCCTTCATCACTGGAGACATCAACAGCTCCGCCACGCTCAACAGAGGTAACCACGGGATACCTACCATTTGCCTCCACATCACTGTCACCACATCTACTTTACTAATAGCAGGAGGGGTTGGAGGCTTTATACGCTGTCATTTAGCAAAGTAGTGGGAGTCCAAACTTCTGATTATTATTGTATCCTTGAAGCAAAAATGATAAAGAGAATAAGGTGTAAATATTGCTTCCTGTTTTTAATGCAGCTCTGTGGGGGGGTTTGCACAAAAAAAATTAAAAAGCTGCAACCTCCTGTCAAAAATAGAATGTCAGCCAATTTGCAACTCTTTAAGAGCGGTAGGCTAGAACTGCAGGAGATATCAGCATTGTTAAAGGCCTGTGTTAAAGCACTGTAAGGAAAACAATTTAGTGGCTGTTTATCAACTGGGATTAACACAAATGATACTCCTTTTTCATTAAACTAAATTCTTTTTAGATATAATACACCAACACAAAGTTATGTATAGTTTTGAAATGCAAGAAATGGAAAAATTTTATATTTTTTGTTCAATTTCAAAAATAAATTGTTGCATGCATGTTTATCCATCCCGTCTGAACAAACGCTTCATATTTGCATCTTATAGTGCAATTATAGCTGCAAGTCTTTGTGGGGTAGGTTTTTTTACGGATTTGCACAATAATTTACTGACATCTATTGCCCACTCTTGTTTGCATAATAGTTTAAACTCAGTCTGTGTGGAAAAAGAGTTACCAAACAATAATTTTCTCATTCTTATCACCAAATATTAGTGGTAGACTTTGTCTGAGGATTTCTAGTGCCTGACACACAAATCCAAAATATGTATTAAACCTCTGATCGATTGTATATTTGCCCTTCTAGAAGGTGAACTTTTGAGTAAATTATTTTGCAACCTCCAAGAGGTTTACTTCCGGTATTTAGGTCTTTCTCTGTTCCTATCAGCTCCAACCAGTCTCACTGTTGAGAAAATCCATCCCCACAGCATAGTTCTGCCTCTTTTAAAATTCAGATGTGTTCAGGGAGGCTTATGATAGCGTAAAATTCTTTTGTTAAAGCATCTTTGTCTCATACACTTTTTTTTCTTTTAACAATGGCTTTTTTCATTGGTTCTTCATAAATCACTGATTTGTAGTGTATCTGCCTGAAAGTTATCTGCAGTTGTCATAAACACATCCTCACACATTAGCTGTGAATATATGCAACTTCTCTACAGTTACCATTGACTTTTGCCTTTTTCTCTAATTACTTCTCTCTTTTTCGCAGTGACTTTAGATGAATTGCCATCTAATGATAAGGTAGAAGTTGTGCCATATACTTTCCATTTCAATGACAGGAATGGATAAGGTGACTTCTGATGACAGATAACTGTACTGCAACTCATTCAGGAGCAGTACAGGCTAGAGGATGGGGAAAAAATGTTAATTACCTTTTTAATTTTTTTTTTTTTAATTTAAAACTATACATCAATTTCCATCCGTTTTCCAACTATGCATTACTTTGTGTTGGTCAGAAATGTTCAAAGGGCATAAAAACCCTTGTCAGGCATAATAATTCAGTTTATACATAAATTAGTAAATAGATGATTACAGTACAGTTACGCAAATTAGTTTATTCAGTTAAGCCGATCCTATTTAATCAAGAATAATATAATTAGAAGGCTTTTCGACAAAGGCATAGCATAGTTAAAGATATAACTGACATTTTCAGAGCTGCCAGTTTTCTTCACTTCAGCCTAGGACATTATAATGGACCATAGTAGCAGAATCCATAAGCACGGCTGTCTTTGGGCCAGTGTAATGAGGGTGTAGACACCTAAATGGCCAGACAGTCTGACACACACACACTCACTGGAAAAGCACTCTGCCATTTGTTAGTCTCTGAGTTGAGGGGTGGCCCTCGCTTTCTTCAGGCCACTAATAAGCTGTTAGCATGACAGATGGATACTAAAGCAGGCACGGTGCGTGTCAGCGCTTGAATTATCACGCACTTAGTGAGGCTGGGCTTAGGAAACTAACACCTCCTTTTTGCCCTCACTCTTTTAAAGTGTGCTGCACAGAGCAGCTCAGCCAGTACATTTTGAAACTAGAGAGAGTGACATATTGAGTGAGAGAGAAATCGCATTACATTATTTCAGTTTATTGAAATTTGTTGTTGCATGAAGAGAGAAATCGCTTAATTGCTAAATTGTGAAATGTGCTTTATCTGATATCATTCAGACAACAGTATTACCAACGGTTCTCAGTAACAGCATTTATTGATAAGATAATCCCAAGTGATGAGGGGATTTTACCAATCAAACATACTAGAATAATGGAAGCAGCTCTTAATGACGACTGAATGAATCCCAGCATAGGCGTAATATGGAAAGTGCCAAAAGTCACACTAAATTATTACTAAATAGAAAACAACAGTATAAAGAATAAAATTGAAACTGTCATGAAGCTGTTTGTTTATATTATCTTTGTGTTGTTTAAGTCACTCAACCTCTCACCTGTCAGTAGCCTTGAAACAATCAGAATCATATTTTTCAGACGGGTATTTTTTCTAGACTGTTTTGAACTGATTAACTTTGACAGCTCTAACTCCACACATTGTCTCCTTGAGTTATTCATAGAGCTTTTCAGGCATCATAGATAAGAAACTTAAAAAAGAGAAGATATAACTATTCCATCAAAAAATGTCATTAAATTGCCTAGTAGCAGAGCAGCATAGATGGTTAGTTGTGCTCTTACACCACCACCATACTTCCTCTAATAGATCTACAAAACTATTAACTCCTATAATTTTTTAACTGTTTATTTATACTAGGGATGTCTAAATTATAGCATTTTGGCTGGTTTACTTTCTATACCTCTGTGTCATCACACTCCATGCAGGCACATTCTGCACAGCCAATTTTAAAAAAGCTTAACAATGACATTCAGAGCACAGATGGTTTTGGTTGCTGCAGCTTCCTGTTTGTCTGTGCTTTTAAGCAGGGCCTGTATTCACAAAAAAACCTTGAAAAGTAGTTCTTAGTGGCATCCTTTTAGGGATAATCTTTTCAAATTAAGTTTTTTTTTTTTTTCAGAATTGCACATACCTCTAATTGAGCTCCTTAAGTAATGACATTTTAGGAGTGGTGACTACAACTTTAAGTTTTTCTAAAAGTATCCTTTGCAGAGAAGGTGGCTGAAAAAGAGAAGGCTTTTTGGGTTATCCACTACCTAAACAGTAGAATAAATGAGAAATAATATTTTAACAATGATATTTTTGCTAATATGCACATAAGATCAAATGTATCATCTCCATAGGGAGAAATAAATTAGTTTAATCAGCCAGACAAGAGGTGCAAGTCTAGCGAGGCAATATAATAAACTAGAAAATTTCTAAAGAAATTTTGAGGGGGGCCACCTACTGCCCGTCTGGGTAACTGGGCCAATACGGCCCTGGCAAGTGACATTGGGGCTCCCCAGACCAACTGCTTACGCCTTTGAGGGCTGCTGAGGGAAGGAAAGAGGGCTAGGTCATGGGCAAAGAGAGCTGTGTGCCACTTGTGCTGAAATCTGGGAAATAGACGTGCACAGCATATGATGCACAAGGGTAATATGGGTTGTCCATATTGAACCGCAGTGGGTAAAGCGCAGTTGGCGGGCTCCGCCCGCCTGCTAGGAGCCCTTGCAGCGATGAAAAAAATCACCAATGGCGGGCTCTGCCCGCCTGCTAAGAGCCATTGCAGTGATGAAATCACCAATGGCGGGCTTCGCCCGCCTTCTAAGAGCCATTGCAGTGATGAAATCACCAATGGCTATGAGCAATATGCCAGAATGTATGAGTGTGTATAAGGAAGAGGCTTTTATTCTGTAGAGTCCCTGTAGTGTTATTTTGAAAGTCTATCATGGATGTGCATCAAAAGATGGGTCATGCCCAGCAGTGATATAGAATCCATTTCCAAATGTTAAATCACTGGTTTTCCATGTTATTAGGTGAATAGCTGCTGTATTACAGAGTAAATGGGAGACTTTTATTGTGAAATTTGCTCTGGGGTGTGTTTTGAAAAGGTCACTAGAGTCTAATAAAAACAACCTGGAAGAGTTTGGGTCATAATGTTGAGCCATTTGCATCAATTATTGCATTAGTATAATCTAGAGGCTTTTATTTTGTAGGGTCCCTGTAGTCTTATTTTGAAAGTCCAACAGAGTTGTGTTTAGAGAAAATGTTCAGACCCAGCAATGATAGTTGATGACTTTCCAATCGTTAAATCACTCTTTTTCCATGTTATTAGGGCAGTAGATGAAGATGAAATGGGAGGCTTTTATTTTGAAATTTGCCTTAGGTTGTGTTTTAAACAGTCTCCTAGAGTCTATTCTCTAAAATGGGGTTGAGTTTGGGTCATAATGTTGAGCCATATAGGGCAATAAATATATGTAAAAAATATAGAGGCTTTTATTTTGTAGGGTCCCTGGAGTCTTATTTTGAAAGTCTATCAGTGTTGAGTGGCAAGGGAAGTGTCATGGACAGCAGTCATATAGTATCCATTTCCCAATGTTAAATCAGTGCTTTCACCCTCCATTAGATTAATATGTGCTGTTTAAAACAGCAGAGGTAAAATCTCTTTGAAGCACGGTTACCTTGACAACGCTTAACGAGCCTGTCAGTGACAGAGAGAAAAGCGCAGCACTATCGTTCCTTAGCTCTCAGGCTTTTTTGAATGGGAGCAACAGCTCCGAACAAACGACTGCTTAGCAAAAACCGTATGAGTTATTCAAAAAATTTCTTCACCGTGAGCGTCAGCAATCCTTCGACTCCAACTATGCCAACTTTGGTGTATGTGTGTCTTTCTGAACAATATTTATGACGAGTTGAAAACACATAATGTCATTCGTTTTTCTCCCCACTGCTGCTCCAAAACCAATGAAAAACGGCTCTGATTTTCATCGACTTTAGGTAGGTCTGGAGGGTTTTTAAGGAAAAGTATTAATCCTACCGTAATTCCGAAGACATTGTGTGAGTCCAGAGGTTTCAGCCTACAAACTGACCAAAAATGGTGACTGTAGCTCCAAATATGTGGCCGTGAGGCAAGAACAAAATCTTTTATCTTAAAAAAACGGCCGCCTCACACTAAGATGTCAGCAGCTGCACACTAGCAGGCTGCTGCAGAAGCTAACTGTCAGCTAGCTTCCAGGTGCTTACCCTCCAAACAAACGACTGCTGAGCAAAAACCGTAAAAGGTATTTGAAAAATTCTTTCAGTGAAAGAAACATCTATCCTTTGTCTCAGACTGGGGTAACCTTCATGTCTGTAGGTCTTTCACAACCCAAAACGAAGCACAAACAAAATGGTGGGTCCCACCTGCTCCTACCATTGGTTTAACTGCAGCAGCTCCTCTCTCATCTTTTTGCTGCTAAAGCACCCCTCCGAACAAACGACTGCTGAGTAAAAACCATAAATGATATCTGAAAAATTCTTTTTATCTAAGCGACAGCTATATCTTGTCTTCAATTGGAGTAACTTTCATGGCTGTAGGTCATCTACAACCTGAATGGGAAGAGAAAGAATAAGAAAAAACGGGTCCTCAGTCCTTAGCTTCTAACTGAGCTAGCTACAGCAGCTCACTGTCACCCAGCTTTCTGGTGCTTAAAATGTCCTCCGAACAAACGACTGCTGAGCAAAAACCGTATGAGTTATTCAAAAGATTCTTTCACCGTGACCGTCAGCCATCCTTCGACTCCAACTATGCCAACTTTGGTGTATGTGTGTCTTTCAGAAAAATATTTATGACGAGTTGAAAACACATAATGTCATTCGTTTTTCTCCCCACTGCTGCTCCAAAACCAATGAAAAACGGCTCTGATTTTGATCGATTTTAGGTCGGTCTGGAGGGTTTTTAAGGAAAAGTATTAATCCTACCGTAATTCCGAAGACATTGTGTGGGTCCAGAGATTTCAGTCTACAAACTGACCAAAAATGGTGACTCTAGCTATAAATATGTGGCCGTGAGGGCGAGTTTAAAATGTTTTTTGGTCTTAAAAAAACGGCTGCCTCACACTCTAGCTTTTCAGTCTCTCCACTCTAGAAGGGTGGATTTTGCTAAAACTTTGTGGCGCTTGAGGTCTGATTATACAAAAACCGTAGCAGTTATCAACATGCCGTCTTCAGTTTTAAATAGACGAAGGATTTATCTACAAACTGAGCTTTAAACTGTTTTTCTACATGAATGTATGCCGACACAGTGAAGTGCTGTTTTTTATGCTTTTTTTTCCCTCTCCCCATTCATTTCCTATGGGATTTTTTTTGCGACGTTTTCGCTAATAATTCGCGAACCTTCGGACTAATGAGAAAGTTTTATACAAGCACGCATCGCACCATTGGTCCCGACGCGTGTGCCAACTTTGGGCCCGATCCGCCAAACCGTGCGGGACTAGTTAGGTGCCGAAGTTTTGGTGGCGAGGAGAACTATAAGCTAGTATAATACGCGGAATAAATATGTGAGATAGTAGTAGGTGGGCCATGCCTTCGGCATGTGGCCCCCCTAACAATGAAAATAATAACAATATTAAATAATCATTAATATAAAAAGTAGAAATGTAAATTCTTTGTAGAACAATTTTTGACACAGGACCTATAACACGATGGGTGGAAAATAGCATTAATACTATGTTGACAAAAACTTCCCTTCTACCCAGAGAGATGATTCTATTCAAAAAATGATCAAAGCATCGAAGTACTCTAGGTTAAAGCTTGGAATTGTACAGCAATTTGCAATAATATAGCAATAATAATTTTTAAAAAATGTTAATCCCTTTGATCCTGCATTCAGGGACAGCAAACGTCCAACAAACCTTCACATTCAGTAGTCTGAGACCTTAAGGAACAAAAGCAAAGAAACAGGAATGTTTTTGTAGCAAAACAAAATCCTAGCAACCTTAGCTTTTGCAAATAGTAAAATGTAAAGATAAACATTCATGTATTATGCTAAAGTTTAATGTTAAAATCATTAGGAGGCTTTAGTGTCACAGTTAACTGTAAGACGACAAATGCTTATTTATGGGTTAAGTTTGCAGGCCATGTGTTATTCGGTCTGAGAGGAAACAGAAATGACCAGTCAACATCATTTGTATTCTGTGTTATTTTTCTAAATGTAGTGTCTTAATGTATACATGATATGATTTCTGGCGGGGGAAGAGATGCACTGAGAACAGTTTTTTTGTAACCCTTCTGCCCATTAACTATGGTGTATTCATGCATCTTTGCTGAAGCGTGTTGAACTGCAGCACAGCCTGCTCTGAGCTCTGCCACACTACCGTTGCCTCTCTGTCTCCCATCCCCTCTCCTCACTCGGCCTGTAAGCATGGGCTGCAAGAATTACTTGTCGAGCTTTTTCGCAGCTTTCTCCCTAAACTGTGTTAGCTTGTTTGATTCACGTGTCCTCTTCTCTTCTTCTTTCTTCCAAACACACACTCGCTCTCCATCTAAATCTCCCTTCTTTTTTCCTCCTCCTCTCTCTGCTTACCTTCACTCTGCAACGGCTACATACTCTCTACTTTAACCTCTGTCTTCCACTCGGCTTCTTTTTTACTGCATTTCTCCCTTTTTCTCTCTTGACTTGGCTGTTGCTTTTCTTCTCTCCTCCCTTTTCTCTCGCCCTGGCTGCTGCTCTTTCTCTCTCTTTCTCTTTCTGCCTGTACCAGGAGCCATGGCTAATCATCTTATAACTAATGCTCTCCTTCGTCCCCATGGTACTAACAATCCCTATAACACTCTCCTGGGGGACTCGGCAGTCTATAACAACCCAGCTGTGGGCATGTACAACACCCAAGGTGTGCCTAATGTTCCTATTATAAATGTTTAACTTTTTTGTGCTATTTTGTATCTGTATATTTTGCATGGCTTTTCTACTTGGGAATGTTTAAATGAATACCTTATAGTTCTGCTATGAGCTGAAAAGTTTCATTGTAACTTGCATGTATACTGTATAATTAGCACTGATTGTGTTTCTTTACTGTTTTAGTTATAAGATGACATTATTTTTTATAAGCTGCTTAAAATCCTTAAGATGGATCCTAACATTTGTTGTTAGAAGTAGTTCAGTGTTGTCAGTATCTCTCTTAGCTGTAGGTGACATTATTGTCTTCTTAACGTAAAATCTGAATAGTTTCCCTTTTGCTTAGGACAGATTTTTTTTTCTCTCAACCAAAACCAAAGTAGTGTTAGAAATATTTTTTCCAAACAGACCTTATCCGTTTCTCCTTTTTTTTGGTCTCACTTAACTCTTTCAGATAAAAAAAAAAAAAAAAGTCTAACATCGGACAAAATTTAAATAAATCAAGAGAGGGTTACAAATGTACTTTTTTTTTAACGACGGCCTTGTAAGAAAATTAACTTCCCCACTTTCTAATTATTAATAAAGGCAATTAAGCACAAAATCTGGCTAAAGTTCTTTCTACACAAACTGAGGTTGATTATGATAAGTCTACACGTACATGTAGTAGAATAATGGAATATATATATATATATATATATATATATATATATATATATATATATATATATATATATATATATATATATATATATATATATATACACACAGTGTTGTATAAAGTACTGAATTCTCGGAGTCAAGTAAAAGTATAAGTACCTCTACAAAATATTACTTTGGTAAAGTCACTGACTGAAATGTTACTTGAGTAAAAGTCTTCAAGTATCTGAAATCGCTTGTACTTAAGTATAAGAATTACTGTAAAAATAGATGTACTCAAGTAATGTAGTGAAAAGTATAAGTAAAAAGTAGTGCAGTTTGAATGACAATGTTTTACATTTTGGTAAACTTAGAAGGTTAAATTCACTTAAAATAATATAAACAACAAAGTGTAGGTTAAATTTAGACTGGCTTTGCGAAACAGGTGTATCCTATTGGTGTTGATGAACAAGCCCAGGCAAGACCCGACTTTGTAGTCAGTAGGTGGGGTCAAAACACTTGCGTTTCTCTCGCTCTCTCGCTCGTTTTTTTTTTTATTTTTTTTTTACTTAGTAACTAAATCAAAAATTTTAAATGTATCGTAAAAGTATGCAATTAAGTTTGAAAATGTAGTGAAGTAAAAGTGAAAGTTGTCAAAAAAATGTATACTCTTGGAAAGTATAAAGCACTCCAAAATATATTTAAGTACAGTAGTAAAGTATTTTTACTTTGTTACTATACAACACTGTATATACATATATATACACAAATTCAACAAGGCACACTTAGATAAGAAAACCAAAATATGGAGGCCAGATTTCATTAAAATTAAGCAGAACTCTGTGGTAAAAGCTGGTTAATTCCCGAAGCCTTTATAGGATTTGGGACTCCGGTAACTTATAACCTTACCCTAAGTGGCCAGATGCCCTAAATCATGCATCCCAAACCTCGGTCCTCGAGGCCCGCTGTCCTGCAGGTTTTAGAGGTTTTCTTGCTCCAGCACAGCTGATTTTAATTGAAAGCTGATTAACAGGCTTTTGGTGTACTGCAATCATTATAATCAGCTATGCTAAAGCAGGGAAACCTCTAAAACCTGCAGGACAGTAGGCCTCGAGGACCAAGGTTGGGGATGCCTGCCCTAAATCACTTCAAGAGTGCATCAAGACTCATCATCATCTTAATAAATAGAACTCTTTCTTGGGCCCTGTAGGCCATGCTTACTTAAGTTCAGATTATCAGTGTTTAGTATTGAATATTAAGAAAGAGATCCGTTCAGTATGTTAACAGCCTGAAAAAAAGAAACAAGAATTCTCTTCCATATGTTAAATGTGAGGGACATGGTACAGCCCGACCTTGGACGATTGTTACAAAATCCTCAGCTGTGGCTGGATGAAAACAATTACAAAACCCAGAAAAGGCCACTGGCAACGATGTAAAGGACTCATTGCCTGTTATCACAGGAAGCTCCATGACAGTTGCTGCCCTCAAAAGGGTTGCATGGGTGGTAAGTAGGGTTAGAGGACAATTAGTGCTTTATTTTGAGACAGATTGATTTGAATAGCTTTTTAGTGCAGTGAACGACCAAATAACTGGCTTTTCAAGTGTGCCAATAACCACCAGTTCCGCTTCTGTATAACTGTATACCAATAATAATTGTTTGTAATTGCTTTACAATTTGAGTTTTGCAATTAGATTACTGGGATATTCGGCAAAAAATATGTAGTTGTGTTCAGGAAGTAGTAGCAGCATTAACACATCTCTTGGAAAAATAATGAATAGTAAAACTTATGGAATGAACTTGAACCTATAGGGTAAACTTTACATTGTCATTGTTCTAGAGTTAAAAAAAAAATCTCTTGAATTGTCCCTGCTGTAATAAGCAATTAGCTTTAAATCTGAGTCTCAAAAAAGAGATGGCTTTGACCTTTATGCTCTGCAGATAGGAGACATATAACTCAATTATAACTTAATAGAGCTTAAAGGGGAATATTCCTTTATATATCACAGTTTGTCCTTGTTTTTGTGTGCATTTTTTGTATTGTGATCCTATGAATTGCATGTTGCCCTGCATGCTTTATGCCAGATATATTTACAATAAGAGAATGCAACTGGTATTTTTATTGTTTCTATATGTGTGAAACAAAGATAATCCCTGAGATTTATAAGACTGATAATTAAACAATCCCCCTTTTTGAAGTAGTACTTTCAGCCTATAAACTAGCATGTATCTTTCTTTCTCTCTTCCCTCCCATGCTATCCATCAGCACCTTACCGAGACACAAGTATGTAATTCATTTATCCTGAGCTCTTCAGCAATAGGTTGTTTATTATCTTTTGATAGTTTTAGAGCTGTCCAAAGAAACAATTTTAAGCTCACAAAGAATTTATTTTCAAAAAAGTCCTTTCATTAGTACATTATTTCATACCTTCAGGTCATTTGGATTCAGTTCATTGAAATCAAAATCTATTGTCTGTAATTTAAAAAAATAGATACTTAAGAGCAAATGTTTTCTATGTACTTAAGTATACATGAAAATCTTATCAAATTGCAGTGAAACCTTTACTTTTTATTTCACTTACTTTTTTAATTTTTTAACCTTAAAAATTGAATATGAAAATTACATGAATAATAAATAAGCGTAGAAATTAAAAACCTTTTTTGTTGTTTAGTTACGATTTTTAATAATTGCTTCTTTTTTCATTCCTTGCCTCACAGAGAGCATCCTGAACAACGCCAGGGATGCTAGTGTTATGGATACTCTTCCTCTTAACGGTAACCATCCGAACAACTTCAGTATGGCCAGCAGCGAGTACTTGAGCGACTGCGTTCAGATCCTGGATCGGAGCAGCGGTTACGGTACCCACAGTAACCACAAAGAGACAACTTTGGAGAAGAAGATCCTCAAGGAGCTGACATCTAACTACATTCCCCCGTACCTCAACAACCATGAGAGGGCTACCACAGAGCGTAGTCACAACCTGATGAACAAGCTGGTCAACAGCAGTATGGCCAATGGAGGTGACTGTTTTCTTTAATTCATCATTGAGGAGTTGACCTAACCTTGCTCTGCAAGCTGGATGGTCACGAGATCTGAGTTTTCAGTCTCACAACAAAGATTCTTTCTAATATGCTGGTCGCGTTAAAACCAGTGAGTGGGATCAATGACATGCCAGCAGTGTTTTTTTGGGGTGCGACATGTAGGAATGATGACAGTCAGAGGGACCGGGGCATACACTTGAGGACTCACCTGTCAATACCCCAATTGACGCTGTTATAGATAAAATAGGGACAATTTGTCATTGAAAAAGGAGCAAAGAGAAGCAACTTGTGCATTAGATGGGAAAGATGTCTGTGCTTTTTTTCCCGCCAGGATTTGGAAAAGTTTTGAATTTTCAGCGTATTCGGCTAGTTGTGAAAACACTCAAGAAACTGCAGACGAATCACTCTGCTACGATTGGCTGAAAGCGTATTATGGAACGCGGGTACTAACTGGCACGTCACCCAATCAGATTGAAGTACTGTATTAAACGTTCCTCCTTTTCAGGGACAGACTAAACGGTAGCCATCCCAGATTAATAACATAAAACTCAACTCAGTTCTACACACATCAATCTGGCTAATGCCAGGTTAGAGTTGACCATCACCTTGTGGAGATGTTTTAGGTTTTGCCTCTAGAGAAGCCTTGAAGCCTCTAAAATCAGAAAAACAATGCGTCTCCTGTCCAGAGCCATACATAAATGTACAAAGGAAATTAGAGGTCCAGTTCTCAAATAAAGGGTTATAGAAAAAAATTATATATCATCTGACTCTTCTTACTAGAATAATTACAAATCAGCAATAATTCACTGCAATGAATCTCAATTATTTTGCTGTCCCTATTTATCTTTCAAATTCCTTTTACTGATAACAATGTTTCCCTCAACACTGCTGGCGATCATACGGCCCCAAGCAGCATTTTATAAATGTTAACGCATTAGAGTTCAACAGTGGTAACAGCAATCAGAAAGACTATTGTTGACCTTATACTGTAGGCACTGTCATAGAGTCTTATAATGAGCAACCAGACAAGCAAACAATGTAACTAGGTAGGAGATATTATACCATGAAGATATGTTTTAGAAACAGAGAATATCTAATCTGGCCAAATTCTATAATGATCACATAAATTTGCTAGCTTTTCAGAACCACAAGTAAGGTGACAGCTCAGGTGGATTTCTAAACATCTGTAAGATAAAAGAGAGTTTGTAACTTGAAAACAACAAACTTTTGATTGAGATAAATGTCTCTTAGATAAGTAAAAGTGTCAATTAACAAAGAATAAATACTTTGTTACCCTCCTTAAGTAGAAATAGTAGCAAACTATGCTTTACTTGAGTCATTTTTTAAGACAACTTTTTACTTCTACTCCTTTATTTTATTTTTTTTTTTGCAATTATCTCTACTTTCTAGTCCTTACATCAAAAATAGTCTCATTAGTTTTTTTTTTTTTTTTCATTTAAGCTCATTCTCAATATGAACTGTTGGTATTTAAAAAAATAAAATAAAATCATCAAAATAATTTGTTTCATCCAGACAATTCATTTCTTTATGGTTGGACTCGGTACTGCATTAAAATAAGTAATTGTTCAAGAATATGCAAAGTTAAATTTGATACTGTTACCGTTACTCATAAAACTAAGAAACTTAAGTATAAGAAAGTTATCATCCAGAATTGGAAATTAACAAAGTAATGCCGGACTTTTCCTGCATTACTTTTACTTTTATAATTTAAGTAGTTAAGTTCCAATTCTGGATGAAAAGTAAAAAAATTAACTTTTATACATTTACTTTAGTAAAAAGCTTAAGTTGATACTCTAAGTTCTACAAAAGTGTTTTTAAACAGTAAGATTTATACTTCTACTTGATTAATAAACATTTTTACTTTCGACCCCTCTGACATTTAGATGATTTAAAAAAAAAATATATTTATATATATATATATATATATATATATATATATATATATATATATATATATAAAAATGCTGATGATCTGTATTTAGTGTAGCTGGTTTTTAACTATGTACTTTTTTAAACACTTCACCAAAGATACAGTGCCATCATCCTCTACAACCATGAGTCTAAGTGATTAAGCATAAGAAGGTCATCGATGTACATCAGGGAGAACCGTGGTCCCAAAGATGATTTTCTTCCAATTTTTACACTCTGATCTCTGTCTGTTAAAAATTAATACAATATTTCAATTGCACTGTCAATAAAGTTGACAGTGTGCAGGATGAATATTATCTTTTTAGGAAAAAAAAGGGTTTATCCTGTCTTTTTTCTGTAATTAAAATGTTTACAACATGATAAAATTGGTTAATTATGTACTAATAGAAAGGCAAGAAAATATCTTCTCTGCAGGAGCTGAATATAACTTTATGTTATGCTTAGTTTTAGCCATGATGAGATTTTGCTGCTATTGGACACTGAACGTTATGTTTCTTGTCTTTTTTTTTTTTTTATGCTTCTTTTCACAATGTAACTCTAAATATTAGAGTTTAACGTCACAGTACACAGATCAGGTTACATGTAATAGACAAGACATAGAATGCATCATTGTAAGGATTAAAGGAAGAAAAAAAACGTCCAAGATGTGTTATGTCTAATCAACATATAAATAGTCAATGCAAAATGTCCACAGCTTATCGTTTTGCAAACATTGAATGCCAAAATGAGGTGTGATTTCTTTTTGTACTTTTCCACAACAATGTTTGCCTAAGTTGCTGTACAGGCACATCTAATTACAGAACAGTACAACATTAGATATCAGGCACTGAGTTCAGTTAGGGACTCACATTTTTAGTTTTAGGTTTTTTGAGCACTGAAGTTAGAATCTTCTGAAGATAGGCTAAGATTTTACTCCTGCCAACATCTACCAAGTGTTCAATTCAATAATATTGATGTTTAACAATTGCCACCAGCTTGTGGCATCATATGCTTAGCTTCTGTTGCTTTTTAATCCCCCAACCCACAAAGACCGTACATATCTATGAAAAAAAAAATATTTTGCCAAGTGAAAACCCAAAACATAAGGATAAAACCTTTATTTTTAGTTTTTTACAGAACCATCAAAAATAATTCACACACAAGTTCTAATAGTAAAAATATTGCACAGTTAGTTTGTGGCAATTCACAGAATCACTAAGGAACTATGTGTTCATTCTTTTTGTTAAGCAACATTTTCAAGTAACAAAAATTAAATCCAATGTGCTAATTGTTGAGCCATCTCTTCACATAGGGAAGTTAAAATAATACCAGCAGCATTCTTTATTACTGAAATTGAAATTAGACCAAATGAATCAAACCTTTTGTAATAAATTTATTTTAGTAGAGTTTAATAATATATATATATATTTTTTTCCTTTTTTTCTTTTAGGGAGTCTGGCCGGGGGCAGCAGCAGCTCTAGCAGTGGAGTGGGTGGCTGTGTGGGCAGCAGTAAAGAGGACAACAGTCCCATAGTACTGGACAACCCAGCCGCTTTTCCCCATGAGGAGAACCTCGGTTTGGAGATCATCCGAGAGGAGTCCAACGCTCCCCTCCTGCCACCAAGGCCTCCTCCACCGGACAGCCATCCGCCCCCTCCGCCTCCTCCTCACAGCTTTTCCCGGCAGCGACGCATTGCCCAGGAGCCCAGCGAGAGCTTCTTTCCCCTGCTGACCAATGAGCACACTGACGAGCACACGCATTCACCGAACCACAGAGACTCGCTTTATACAAGCATGCCGGTTTTGACAGACCTCCCTGACGGGCAGATGAACGGCCTGACGGATGGAGAAGAGGACAGCTCTGGGGAGCTCCAGCCCTGTAAGAGTGCCACGGCTCCTGAGCTGGATGATGTATACTATAAGAGCATGCCAAACTTAGGCTCCAGGAATCACCTTCATGAGCTACAGAACTACTACCACATGGGCCGCGGTGGCAGCGATGGATATATGGTGTCAGGGAGCAAGGAGGAGTCTGATTCATCTCCAGAGGAGCCACCAGTGGACCCTTCTCATCTGGTCACCAGTCTATAGAGCCCACTGAGTCCTGTATCCATCCTGAACCCAGTTTGACTTTTTCAAAGTTCATGTAAAATCATTATGTGTTGCTGACTGACAGACAGAGCTGGCCCGGTCCTGGATTGATACACTGTTTGAAATAACAATGGGTCATGACAATATGGCTGAGATTCTACTGGTCCATTCAGAAAATGTGTTGTCATAAATAGTGCAAACTGAAAGAGATGGGTCATCAAAATAATCTGCAAGCATCAAACAGGAATGGGAAGGATAGACTTGGAGCACGGTGGGATTCTGCAATTCTAACGCAACTGCGGCTTTAATTTGGAATCTTGGACTGATTGTAATCCTGCAGGCTCCTCCCCCAGTATGGACCTCTAGCAGATTCTAGCAAATAGTCTCCACTCACACCTCTACTTGGGCCCAAGCCCTGGTTATTGGAGCTCTGTGTCTGTCTGTGTATCTGTCTCTCCGTCAAAACTCTTATGCTGAAATGGTAGAGCAGAACCTTCAAAGATAAACTGTCCCAAAGGTGGCATCACATTCCTGCCAGTCGAGTGAAGGATGTATTATATATGCCCTCACTGATGATCATCCACGAAAAAACCCATATCATTCTGGCAGTTCAACTGCACCCATATCACAAGGATATTCTGAACTTACTTTCTGTTGGTATCTGCTAAAACTGGAGATGTTTACGGGCCGGTATGTCTACGGAAAACAAAGAGGGAATATAATGTAACAAATGAATTAACTATGGGGAAAAAAAGGGTTTATCTATTCTCCGCTCCTCTGTAAAGGTTTTTCATCACCAGAAGGATTGCGAGGAACCACAAACTGTTTATGTATTGTACAGAATAAAATAACAGATACAGACGTTGCGATTCTTTTATTTTTGGATTTTACGTTGCAAACTTTGTGTCTCTGGGACTGTTCAGAAGTGTCACAATGAAATATATTCCGGTCACGGACTGACCTCAGAGGGAGCAAGGAAAAATCTTTTTGTGTCATTTTTTTCGTAAATATGACAAGCACTCCTTAATTAATATGCATTTAACCTACGCACACAGCATTCTGGTTATTTTATAGCAACAGCACTGTCACATTTTTGCAAATCATTTCTTACTGTATGCTTTACCACTGTGTACAACTGTGTTAAACTGGATGGATAAAATGAGGTGATAAAGGAAGAGATACCTTTAGGAGAGCTGGGTTTCTGGTCAAGGAGTCTGGACTGGAAGTACAAAGATGGACCTAATAGACAGAGATAGTCACATTAGACTGCTTTATAAAATATGTCATTTTTATTGCCAAGTTATTTTAACTTACATTCATTGCTTCCCTGTTTAAAATGAAGAAACAGCTGTTCTCTAATCTACTGTAAAAACAGGTGAGGTGTGACGATTCTGATTAGAACGTGCACATGACAGCTCTCCAAAAACCGAGAAAGCCAATGTTTACTAATTAAGGAGGAAATAAATCTTACAAATGTATGAAGTGTAGCTTGCACACATGTCCCACAAACGCCCCTTCATTCCCCCCAAGAGAGAAATTATTTATTTATCTGTTTATTGGTTTAAAGACTGCAAAAGAAGCTCAGAGGGAAGGAGGCTGGCTTCAGGGAAGGAAGGATTTAATGTGGCACTGGGCTTGTTTGTTTTTTTTTAAGTTATTACAATTATGATTATCATTACAATATTACTGATAATTATTTATTCTTTTTGTATGGGTTCCAAGTTGAATGATCTCATAACTAATATTTGTTGTAACAGTGAAAGTTGTTTGCCAACAAATAAATTACTGACATAGCTTTGAGTTTCTTTGTCTTGAGCCATTTTATATCTTACTTTTATTTAGATTATATCTAATGCTAAGTTTTTACAAACAAATCAGGGTTTTGCTTCTTTTTGATTTATATTGGGGAGGCATGCATGACAATTTTTTTGGGTCAACACTGTAACCAAGAAGACAAGTTGCAACGTACATTTGGAATTAAATGCTACAATTTTTCAGCTTTAGCTTATGTAAGCCTGTATCTCTCAAAAGCCTTTGTGTGCTTTAAATAAGTGTGCCCTATGGCAAGACATAATCAGATTAAGCAACTTATTCTGGAAGCAATTTCAGTCCTGGAGGTATGATGCATGCACCAGATTTGCATTGTATAACACCTATTTATAAATTATTTACTTATGGGGGAAGGAATGTATAAAAATAAAAAGGGGGGAGAAATTGAGATAGAAGGTCGAAGGATGCAGCCAAGAAGTCTTTACATGTTGACAAGAGACGATGTAATGAATAAAACACAGAAGATAGGAGCCAGTGCATAACATATGACGGCCGTGCAGGAAGAAAGTTAAAGTCTCTAGCGTTCTTGTGAGTTCAGCGATGCATTATAAGTGAAATCAATTGTTGAGAAAGAAGTTATAAGAAACTGAGCGGTTGCATGTTTCTGTATGTCTATATGATACCCTGTGACAGACTGATTGACTTGTTTAGGGTGTATCGTATGACTATATGATACACCCTGTCTATATGATACACCATATCATATGTATCATATAGCTTTCTGAACAAGTGTTCAGAAAGTGTTCAGGTTTTGGACAGTGAGAACAGATGATAGAGTGGTATAGGAAACTATCTTTGTGAAAAGAAAAAAGCCATCACTAAACAGAGGGGGAGGATTGCAGTTTCACCTTCCAAGCATTTAGAATTAAGTCCTGGAACTCATCAAGAAGAGATTACATACAGTAAGTACTCCCATTATGATTCAAAAGACCAACCACATACCTGTGCACAACTAAAGGCTCCAATAATCCAGAAGAACAAAGGGTGGCTATTTTATTTGCATCTGACTTGGAATGTGTGCAAGAGGATGCATCTCCATGCTGCTTAAATAGATCAGTGCTCAAACTAGAGATTGTTTTGATGCGAGCCAGGTGAACTGACAAAGACTCCTGGATAGGTGTCGAAACAACTTCAAAAAACTCAGCAAAAGTTCAGTTGCCTTCCAATTTAAGCCATGGAAAGAAATGTATCGGTATCCCATCCATAAGCTTTGTACCTTGAGGCTAATGCTGTACTTACACCTGCCTCATTTGGTCCAATTTAAATGGTTAAGAGTTCATTTTCCATTGGTTTCTTCCCACTTTCCAACCCTTTTCCACGGGTGTAAATACCAGGACAAGCAAGCCTTGGTCCAGGTCAAACAACAAGACCACTTTTATGGTGTTCTTGGTCTGCCTCCAAACTCACTCTGGTGCAGTTCACTTCTGGTGTGAGTATGAACTGACCTCAACATGATCCAGCTGTAAAAAAACCCCTTGGACTTAACAAGCTACCTAAGCAATGAACAAAGTACTAAAATCATACCTGATCCGCCTTCTGTTGCTTAGCAACACTGCTGTCAGCATGCCGTAAGTCCCCCATGGCCTGAAGAATGCATTCTTTGACGCTTTTCTAAAATTAGAATTAAAATGTCTCGAAACCTGCATTGAATGAGCTACTCTCAGCACAATGTTTCTGCAGCTATGATAACAGCACAAATACGCAAATACATTTATTTTCTTCTAATTTTCTGGGTCTATACTTTGTCTCAACAGTCATGTGTGTCCAGTGGGGGCAAAGTTCATCTAACATGTGGCTTTGTTATAAGTTATAGTTCTTTTATACAAATTATTATGTAAAAGAAAACCACAAAAAAATAAATAAATCCCTTTCAGACCAAACAGAGGGACCGAAGGAATTTCCTGGAGTGAATACACCCTATGATACTTACTGTGTTATAATTCTTTACACATAAAGATATTTTTCATTAAGCTTAGTATCTTTTGCATAACAGAAAGGAAGGAGATGTAATGCTTCATGTTTTTGGATTAATTGATCAAAGGTCCATGGAAATAATTTCAATATCTTTTTAAAGTAGGTATTGTTCCCGCAATAACACTAATGCATTAAACGTGTTAGAATTAACAATGACTGATACTGTTTGAAGCAGAACATTTTTTTGTCTTGATACTGTGGTGCTATTTATATTATTGTATAGAATATTGTACCACAGGGTGCGGAGATGCCGGAGGATATGGGTCTCAAACTCAAATCCTTGAGGGTTGGGGTCCTGATGTCCTTAGATGTATCTCTGCTTCTACACACTTGACTCTAGCTCATTAGCAGAGGTTGATTGTTGCTAGTGAGGTGGTTTACCCATTTTATTCAGGGGTTTAGCACAAGGGACACATCAAAAAGTTGCATGTTACCGACCCTCAAGGAATTGAGTTTGAAACTCCTGCCTTTGGAACTCTTTTCCAGTTAGGCTGCATAATGTTCTGCTTTAAAAGCTTAAAATTTTTTTTTTGACAAACTACCTCATTTAAATTAAAAAAATTATATTGTTTTCTTTCTTTGTTTTAGAATATTGTTAAATAAGTCAACCAACGTTATATAATTTCAGTGTAAACTTTTACTGACAAAACGCAGTTCATTTCATACCAACAAGGGAATCCATTTCATATCAGCAAACAGGAACAGTACTGATTCCACATTGCACAGTTCTTGTCAGACAACCTTTTCTAATATTTTAAGTTGACATAAGTGTTTTAAAATCAACTGAAATGCATTAGTTCTTTAATACATTGTAAAAAAAAAAAAACTTTAAATTTTCACATATAATTTGAGATAACCTTCAGCAAAATCACCACTATTTTACAGCAAAACAACATTTATACTAGAATTTAAAACAAAAATGTAAAACTTGATATTACCTTTTAACCTAAAGTTTTAAATGTGAAATTTCTTTAATCAAGGCAAAATTAACCGTTAATGTTACAGCGCAATACAAGTTTATCATGCAGATATTAATCATTTACATTTTACCTCAGTTATAAGCAGGACATCAGCTTTTTATTTATTTTTTTTATCTTAATGAGAGTGATGTTGTATCTTTAGTCAGTGTTTTATGTGATAGGGAGCATGCTGCACTATCTCTGGTCTCCAATTAAATGGACTTTATTTCAAAGGAAAGAGTGTGACAGAAACTTAAAGTGGTATTGAAGCTTGAATAACTGCTAGAATAATAAACGCTGGTTCATGCCTTGTTGTGGACATCTGTTTTTAAATGTTTGGGTCTAAAGCTACTCTGCTACAGACGGTTTTTCAAACATGGTTAAACTGGCTAACAATCAGCATTTGACTCCCTACCCATCAGCAAAAAAAGCCAATAGGACCCCCAGCAGGCCAGCTACATGGTCTCTATCCCTCACCGCTGAGTTTCTGATGACGGCGCGTGACAGAAATCAGGAAAGTAAACAATGGAGAGCAACATGGGAGCAAGCCAGGGTCAGTGTGCTTTATTTTTTCGCTCTCTTATGTGTCTGGATCTCTCTCACTGGTGCTGTAGTGCTCCATGTTTATCGAATATAAACAGAGTAGTTTTGTCATACGTTACGCTGAATTCTATCACCTAATTAGCTGGGTGACCAAGGTCTGATGTTCCCACTGTATGCCTATGAAAGTTGAGCTGTTTGAAGGTGGTTCTAACCCAGATTACTTTCCAAGTCATTTGGCACAGTTCGACACAGGTCAGTGAGCTGTTCCCACTGCAACTAAAAGCTAATTGTTCCGGGGTTTAAACGTTTTTTTGGCCAGTGGGAACTTGTACTTTTGACTGTTAAATAAAAATGCTTATGTCTAAACATAAAACTCATGTACAATATGATCTATGCTGATGGGAGAGTAATAACAGCTGCAATGCCTCACTCCCGTCACATCCAAAATATATTTTTCATTTCATTTTTTTTTTAGAATCCATCAGACTAGAATAGGACACAATAGTTCAGCTTTCAGACTCTTGTCCCGTGAAAACTGTCCTCTTTATGTGGGTACAGGTCCCAAATAGGTTCTCTGAAACCCTTATAATGAATTAGAATTTCAGTAGACCTATATTGTCTACGTAATTTTCCTTCTTTTGATATTTTCCAAATCTTTTGCGAACTCTATTAGCTATTGTAAAGCTTTCTGAATGTTTCCATTCAGTAAAGTGCAGCAGTGATCAACTGTAAACAGTGTTGGAGAAAAATCCATGGTGCAAAAATGTATTTATATGGAAGTTCAGATAATTAAATATATATGGTGCAAATATGCAGTATTTTGGTTTTGTGTTATCAGTATGATGCAGAGTCTTGACATGATTTAGAATTTTCTCAACAGTTCACCCGTCTGATCGCAGTGGGGAAGAAGCTGTTGCGGAATCTGCTGGACCTGCATCGCATGCTGCGAAGCCTCTTCCCAAAGGGCACCAGGGAGAACAGTCCATGGTGCAGTTGTGAGGGGTCATTGATAATGTTACAGGCTCGTGACATGCAACGCTGGGATGAAATGTCTTTAATGGAGGGAAGATGAGCCTCGATGATCCTCTCTGCTGTTCTCACCACTTTTCTCACTTTCTTCCACTCTGAGGCGCTGCTGCCTCCACACCACACAGTGAGACAGCAAGTCAGAATGCTCTTTACGGTGTAGAAGGTTTTGAGGATGGGTCAGGGCAGCTGGGCTCTCCTCATCCTCTGCAGGAAGTACAAGCCCTTCTGACCGGTGAGGTGGTCTTTACAGTCCAGGTAAGGTTGTCTGTGATGTACACCACCAAGAATTTGGTGCTGCTGACCAACTCTACACCTAAGCTATTCATGAGCAGCCGAGCATGGCTAGGCCTGTTCTTCCTGAAGTCAACAATGATATCCTTTGTCCTCTCCACATTGAGAAACGGGCTGTTATCTCTGCACTATCCAAACAGCTGATCCACCTCCTATGTAGTCCTGTTCGTTGTCATCTCTGATGAGGCCCACCACCGTGGTGTCTTCTGCAAACTTCACGATGTGATTCGTGGTGAACCTGGGACGCTGTCATGTGTCATCAGAGTGTACAGCAGGAGGCACAGGATGCAGCCCTGAGGGGAGCCTGTGCTTAGGGTGATGACATCAGAGGTGTTCGGTCCAACACGGACTAACCGAGGTCTGTTTGTGAGGAAGTCTAGCAGCCAATTACAGAGGGGTGTATTGAAGCCCAGCTGTTCCAGTTTGCCTAACAGATGCTGTGGGATAATGGTGTTGAAAGCTGAACTGAAGTACAGGAACAGCATCCGCACAGTGGTGTTCTTTTCCTCTAGGTCTGCTAGGCTCAGGTGAAGAGCAGAGGAGATGGCATCCTCAGTGGAGTGATTCAGTCAGTAGGCGAACTGGGATGGTCGAGTGTTGGGGGGAGACTGCAGATTATAGGGCCTTTCTTGGGTTGACTTTCCTAAGAGTCTTCCACACTTCAGCTGTGTCAAAGTAGAGTGCCTCCTCACCCTGATTTGGAACGACTTTCATTGCTGGAGTGCTGTTTAGTGGCTCAAACCTTCCAAAGAAGTTGTTTAGTTCATTTAGGAAGTCAGCATCGGCTGCACCCACCAGGGTGAGGGTGTGTTTTAGTCTGTGATTGCCTGTATGCCTTGCCACATCCTCCTGGTGTTGCTGGCATCATTGAAGAGATCCTGAATCTGCCGGCTGTGGTTCTTATTCGTTGATCTGATGCCACGGTTCAAGTTGTCACGTGCTGTCCTCAGTGCCTCTCTATCACCAGACTTAAAAGCGGAGTTCTATGCTTTTAGCGATTTCCGAACCTTCCCATTCATCCACGGTCGTAGGTTGGCCCGGGTGGTGATGTTTTTTGTGGTGCTGATTTGCTGACACAGTCATGGCATACTCATCAATATTGTTCTTGTTGTCATATGTAGTCGCAGCTTTGAACATGTTACAATCAGAGCATTCAAAACAGTCCTGGAGTTTCTCCAGTTTCGCTGATTTACTGGGGTCTGTAGGAATTAGCATGACAGATAGGTGATCTGATGACCTGATGTGGGGGTGGGTAGTTGCTCTGAATGCATCTTTAATGTTAGAGTAGGCTAAATCTAGAGTGCTTTGTCCCAAAATCCACATTTTGATTAAAATGAGGAGACTAGTCTTCAAGTTAGCCTGGTTAAAATCCCCAGCAATGATGAAAATCCCTGTGTGTGAGCAGATTGGAGCTCAGAGATAGCCTGTTATAGAATCTTCATGGCCTCTTTTGTAGTTGGAGCCAGGGCGACAGTGGCGTTGGATGTAGGAGTTTACCCTGAAATCGAAGGACTGACGGCTCCGACTTCCATTACCGTTGTGTCCTTGGGCAAGACACTTCACCTGCATTGTCTACTGATCGTGGTCAGAGGGCCCGTTGGCGCCAGTGTACGGCAGCCCTGCCTCTGTCAGTGAGCCCCAGGGCAGCTGTGGCTACAATGTAGCTTGCCACCATCAGTGTGAGTGTGTGCGTGAATTGGTGAATGACTGAATGTAGTGTAAAGCACATTGGTCAAGTCTCCTGACTTGAAAAAAGGTGCTATATAAGTACAGGCCATTTACCATTTACCATAGTAGCGCTCGTGGGGACATATACAGCAGTAATGCTAACCACACTGCTGAGCAGATAGAACGATCTGCAGTTAACAGTCAAAAACTTGATGTCTGGAGAGCAGAAGCTTGCGACCGATCTAGCATTATTTTTACCAGTTGTTGTTAATTTAAACACACAGCCCACAACCTCTAGTCTTACCGCTGAATTTGTAATGGTTTTTTGCACTGATTCTGACCTGATCACTCAGTCCATACACCTGCTCTGCTCCACCCGTTCGCAATCAGCTCTGACCGGAGTCATCCGTTTCAATCAGTATATAAACCCCATTAGACCGGTCCTCTGTGCCAGATTATCTCGTTCCAACCCGGTATGAATAGTCCAGCATCTCAAGGAATATCTGATTGTCTACCCGTTTCTGACCCGATTTGTCTCCTGAAACCAAGTCTGCCTGATTCTGCCTACCTGAATATCCTCTATGCTCTGCCTCTGGATCCCCTGGATCTAACTGGTAAACCTCACACATCTGCCTGCCTGTCTGCCTGCAGCCTGTTGCTCCACTCAGATTCAGTCCCGCTCAGAGCAACCTGTTCAATAAACCGATTAAATGTCACTAACCTGTCTTGGTTTATTTGGATCCAGTCTCTGTTTCATTACAGAATTTGCTGTTTCTGTTGGTGCAGCATAATGTAAGCCCCTCCAGGTTAACAGCATTGTCCCATATTGATTAATGAAGCCAAGACTCAGTCAAGATGATGGTGCAGCAGTTACTAATCTCCTTTTTTGAAGAGAGTTTGAGTCAGAGATTATCTATTTTGTTATCCAGTGAGCAGATGTTGGATAGCAGGATCGATGGCATCTGTGTTCTGTGGGAATTCCACCTCTGCAACCCCTCTATCGCCGCCTAGCACACATCCACCTCCTGCCTTCTCGTCGGCATGGCCTGCTCCATGAGCACGCTGCTGTGTTTTCATCTGTCCGAAGCACTCCACAGCTTTTTAAACAGTCAAGAAAGGCTGTATTTAAGACTCCAGAAAAAACATCTTGTAGCTCCAGCAGGCGCTGGTGATTGTAGATGTGGGATTGTTGCCTTGTAGGTCACATTGTATACATTGTAATTCTACTTTGCATGTACAGCTTTGTCTAAACAGAATACAAAAGCATTAGTTTGGTTTTGATTTTAAAATTTAAATAAATCCAACTCCTCATAGATGTTTTGGTCGTTTTTTTTCTAAGCACAGATATTAGAAATCTTGCAGTCATTGTTGTAAATTATGTGCTAATTATTTTCCCAACATGTCAAAATCTAGTAATAATGCTAGATTATATGGACTTTATTCCCAATTGTATTTGCAAGCTTCATACAAGCGTTGATTTTGAAGTAATAAAGTGAGGAAAATAAGTTTTACAAGGCTAGAAAGTGCTACGGGGAAATTGCCAAGCAGCTTGATGAGAAAGATCCACTGTTGGAGCAATCATTAGAAAATGGAAGAAGCTAAACATGACTGTCAATTTTGCGGAACAACCTACTTCCTTCAGTTACAGCATTGAAGCTGGGTCGAGGCTGGGTCTTCAAGCATGACAATGACCCAAAGCACGTCAGGATGACCAAGGAGTGGCCTTGTAGGAAGCATATCAAGGTTCTGGAGATATGGAGCACTGATACCTGCTCCATATCTGCTTGTCTTGGTTCAGTCTCCCAATATATACCTCACCTCTGCAGTCACTCAGTGCTGGTTTATTGCGTTTTGTTGTTTCCCTAGTCTCTGGCTTCCTATGTGACTTTTCCCTGACATTTGTTTTTTTTTTTTGGAGTTCTTATATTTTTGCATTTTTCCTCAGTTGCTCCATCAAATTTACAAAATTCACCACTGCCTCTCTGTCTGCATTTGGGTCCTCAAAACCTCAACCCAACCGTGACCCATCCACACCACAAAAAAGTCTAAATCATTCACTTCGATATCTTTGCACAGTATCTGTTATTATTAAGAACTTTTTTTCCTTCCTCCATTTGCTTTCATCGTCAATTCAGGTTAAGCAGTTGAAAAATAATGATAAAAAGTGAGTAACAAAAGTAAGGTAAAATGACATGGAAGGAGGAAGAAAATCAAATTTCTATAAATATATTTTCTTTAAAACCAAGTGAAGCCACCTAACATTCACACCTACCCACCTCCTTCCTCCTCGTTCTTTCCTCCGCCAGCAGCAGCCTGATTAAATGAACGCCGGGCTATGTGGGTCATATCTCTGCAGGAGTGCTCTGATCGGTTAGTGCTGCCTGGCTGTGTTATCTTCCTGCTCTCTCTGTTTCGCTGCTTCAAGGGAAGGCATTCAGTTATGTCTTACAAGGTGACATGTCTCTCACACTCAGCTCAAAGACCAAAAGCAGAGGGGCTGCCTCAATATGCTGTAGTTAAAACCTAAGAGAATCAATCTGTTTATGTTTTGTTTATGATTAATTCATGATTTCTTCAAGCTTGGGAAATGTAATTGTAGCAACTTTAATTTAAAGGTATGAATAAAAGCTAGAGTGTAAAGTGCAAAATCAAATCTCTCTTGATGTGCTTATTGAAATGTTGCTTCAGTTTTGCAGACTTGAGAATTGGCAATATGAAAGAGAAAAGTCAGAAAGTCACAGAATACATTTAGAAGGAGTTCTTAAATAAATTTCCGGATATTCATGAGGTGTCCGACAAATTTGTATACTTTTGAAAAACAGATCTTTAAAATGTTTTAATGTAATCTCATATTCATAATGTGATATATTCTGTTGCAGTGCACAAGAGGGAAGCAAAGTTGATTGATTGGTTTTCAGTCAATTTATGCATTATTTTTCAGTGAGGCCCCAAGTTCCTAGCAAAGATTGTAACTTGTTTTTGTGGCAGAGTACTCAGAATAGTGGATATTAGATTCCCCAATGGCCAAGTGAAGGTGAATTTAGCAATCGTGTTGAAAATAAGTCAGTTATCTAATTTAAAGGTATAGAGGACCATCTTTTATGTCTGGGTGGATCATCTAAATTAGTAGTCCTCCTAATTGTTATCATTCTGGTGATATGTTTACGTAGGCCATCCTACTTGCTCATCCCATTAGCCATCTTTTTCTTTGCATGTACACTTTCAGACATATATGTGTTGTGAGCTACGGTTTCAGACAGTCATTGAAGCTCACCTTTCTCACTGCGGTTCTTTAAAAATAGCCAAGGGTCGTAAGAGAAAAAGTGTCTACGAAGTGTATGAGAAGAAAAGAAAGGCCACAGAAGAGGCAGATGTATTTTGGAATGCTTCATGTCGAGAGCTCTCCTTGCAAAGCATTATGGGAATTGCTGTCGCAGCGACCTGCTATCACATAGGCTGTCGCTACCTGACAGCGGCGACTAATAACAAAGATGGCGCAGGTACCGCGCAGTCGAGGAGGAGTTACGTGACCAACGGGAAGCAATAGCAGTGATCATCTGTCAGACAGGTAAGTTAACTGAGTTCGCTATAAAGTCCACTATATAGCCCCTCCTCTATATAGTGATTGAGGGATTTAGGGGTAAGGGTTAACGTTCGGACACAGTAAGCTTGTATGAGGTATGAGAACAGCAACTTTTGAACGGAGCGTGCACAATGAGAAATTGCTTGAGCATGTTCTCGCACGCATGTCATAATGTTCCCTCTCGGGAGCCGGTGCAGGGTTGTGCATGTGCATTTTTTTTTTTTTAAGTGGAAAGGGCGAATGTCACTTTAAATGGACATAAATCTACATTATGCCAGTTCAATTTGTCCATCTTGCTGCAAGGATGTGTCATGATCTGCTCTAATAGCTGGCCTTAATTGCTCATTTCACTCGGCTGCCTAGTTCTGCCCAGTTTTTAATCATCTCTGATCTCATCCGGCTGTAGGTCCCGTCTTATATTCTGTCTAACCCAGCTATCAAGGCCAGATCATTGTTTGCTTGTTTGTTCCCTGTTTGATTTCTTTTAGTGTCCTTTCTGTCAGTTTGTTAATTTTAGGTTTATTGCCAAGGTTCATGTTCAAATGAGGAGTTTATTTTTGAGCCCATGTCCTCAGGCTAGTTTAATACCTAACCAGTGGTGAGAATGTTTCATTGTTACCCAAATGATTCTGATTTCCTGATTCTGTTCCCTCTCACCCACTGGCTCTGTCTGGTCAGACTCCGGCTGGATTTAGCCTCACAGGTGCTTTTCTGTTTGAGCTGGATGCTCGATGCACGGGATTCTGAACCTGTCTGACCTTGGTAACAAGTAGTCCAAAAATATTTGAGTCAGCATCAGCTCTGTTTTTTGGCTTTTTAACACCTATAAACAGTGAATGGAGAACTGAATGAAATGAAAAAGACATCTATGTTATTTATTAGAAGAATTTATGTTATGTCACTAAACAGTGATTTATAAATGGAGGTAGATTAATAGATTACCTGGAAAACTAGTTAGCAGAAATAATGCTCTGAAGAATAAAAACTTAACTTCACAAGAGATTAATATCTTAATATCAGTAATGTGATCTATCATTTATCTTTCCAGTTCATAGCCTTTCCAGACAGTAGACTAGAAAACACATAAGGGAGTGACTCTGCTGCAAACTTTTGTTTGAGCTGATTGATTAATTGATGTTACATTTTTAATGTACAGTAGAGGAGGATGTGTGATGCTGTGGGCCAGTTTTAAAAACATACTTCAAACATTTTAACATCATGAACTGTTAAGAATTTCAGAAACTCTGAAGGAAAAAGGAAAATATAATTCTAGAAGTAAACTAAAGTTAATTGACTGATTCGGATTATGAATTAAAACATACAACAAAATGACAGAAAACATTTCAAATGTTTTGCTTTTGGTCTTGTCGTTCATAACCTTTTCCTTCAATTCTTGAATATATTGTCTTCCTATCCATGTCAACATATAAAATTTAAATAAAGTTTTGATTCTTCATTGCAAGACTATAAACTGTAAATTAAACATTTATTTAATTAGTTTGTAAAGTACTTTTTTGTTTGGTTTACTTTTACTAGTGTTGCCAGCAGATATTAGCACTTTCATTTACAGTACATGTTTTTTTTTAGTTTAGTAGGCTTATTGGCTAAGGGATTAGCATGGAATTAATCTGTCTGCAGGGGTGAGAGGAGTCCAACGTTCTAAACTGGTAGTCCACCTGTTTTTCCATAAAAAATGTTTCTGAGAGATTTAGACCCTTATGACTTTCAAAACCATTTATAAAACATAACTTAGCTTTCGGTCAATTTCAAGTTTGATAGACTATAAATGTTTTAACTATTATGAAGAAATGGCAATTGGCCATTAAAATAAGGTTATTGTGTTCTACCTTTCTCTTACAGTAAGAAAAATACTTCAAACTGCATTGCGGGGGATTCACTGACCTCTGCTAATGTACTTAAACAAAGCAACAAATATGCCAACTCATCTGTGTCCGGCTCTTGTAAGGCAGCACAAGTTAGACATTGTCTTTTCACTTCAATTTTCCATCAGAGTGCTCCATGGAAGAAAAACACTTAAAAGGTAAACATAGGTCACTGTGAATAATTCAATGCAATTGGCAAAAAGGGAAAAAGACAAGCATTAGCTGAAGGGTGAAGGAGAGCAAGCTCTAAGTCGGAGGAAAAAGGGAAGGCTATTCATTCTTTCATTCATTCATCCATCCACCTATCCATAAATACATACACGGATGAATCTATCCCTTTCCTTCTTTTTTAGAGGTGATATACACCCCCATGCATGTTTTATTGGCTTTGGGATGGCATGGATTTCATTGCCTCTGCTGTGAGTCACTTTCAGGGTGCCTTTCTGAAATGCGTCTTTTCAGGGGAAGCTCATCCATGGATATATTATTTTAGGAACACATTAGGAGCCAAGAAAACACTGACATTTGGACTATCTCCTTGATGGCTAAGAAAAGGGAGGAAGCCAGTCACAAATGCAAATGACAGATAGATGTTAAGTTTCTTGCAGTCAGTTGTTGAGGAAATGCCTGTTCAGTTGGCCAGTACTATACGAAATCAATTTTTCGTAGGGATGCTTTTTGGTTCTTTTAAGTGATCGCATTTTACTTACGAATTAAGAGGAGGAACAGATAAAATAAAGAAGTACTGTCAATTAATAATTCAGCTTGTCCACACAAGAGGAGAGCCAGTGCATGTAGAAAGGTGGGCTGTCAACCCTCATGACACTCATAGACATTTCGCTGTGTAAAGAATGTTTAATGAATTTTAAATCTGGATAGTGATGTATGTCTAATGACATTTTCTGTAACCAAAGCGAGATTTTACAGAGAAACTATATCTGACTTTCTCCTTGTGGCCAATAAGAGAAATACTCCGACATATTTGACTCACTTGACTCACTTGTATTGAGGGGGAGAACATGATAAAAAAAAAAGCTACAAAAAAGACTTTATAGCTTCTGTCTGTTTTTCCAATTTCAGACAGCAATGAAAGGTCTAGAATTTTTTCTATTAGGCTGCAAGGAAGCAAATTTGCTACACACCGTAGACTGAACAGTTTCATCTAAAGTAAATATTGCATCTCAGATAAAAACATGGAAACTTTGTGCTCATATTGTGACTATAAAATATCTGAACCTACTGACATTATTATTTTTTATACCCAGAAGAACTCCTCAAAATATAAACTTATGGCCAAGAACATTTTGCTCACAAAAAAAGCTGTTTGTTAAAAAATACAAGGGCTTGTACGACGGTGTATTAGCGCCATTTAAATTTTTTAGGGAAATTTAATTTTTTTGAGTTTATAGTGGGCTACTCATTGGAGCAGTGGGAACTTTCTTGCTGCCTTGCATGCTGCCTTGCTGACTTTCTTGTTGCCTTGCTGCCTTGCAGCAAGAAAGTTCTGGGTTCGATTCCCAGGGCCTTTCTGCATGGAGTTTGCATGTTCTCCCTGAGCATGCATGGGTACTTCGGCTTCCTCCTAATTGACTTGTCTAAATAAATTCTCCATAGGTGTGAGTGTGTGTGTGTTTGTCTCTGTGTTGCCCTGCGATAGACTGGCAACCTGTCCAGGGTGCCTCTTGCCCATAGACTGCTGGAGATAGGCACCAGCGCCACTCGGGACAAGCGTGTCAGATAATGGATGGATGGATAGTTTATAGTGGGATTTTTACGAAAAATAAACACGTAAATTTACAAGAGAAAAGAAAAATTTATGAAATAAAAAAATAAAAATATGAGAGAAAAAGAAGCAAGTTAATAAGAATTTTTTTTTTAAATATATGTTAAAGTATTGGCAGGCTTTAGCGATGGAATGAAACGGTATAACTGCATCCACATGTAAGTTTTTAAAGTAAAAATGAATCATACAATAAATTTGGATGTTTGTAATCTTGTAAATTTAAATGTTTTGTTATTGGAAATTTAAACGTTTATTCTTGTAAATTTGCAATTTTTTTCTTTGAAATTTACATGATACAGTCCAGTAAATTTCCATGCTTAGAATCTCATAAATATGCATGTTTTGTCTTTTTCTTTTAAATTTGCCTATTTTCCTTGTATATTTTCTACTTGTTTTCTTCTCAATTTGCATGTTTATTATCTCGTAAAAGTGTGTTTTTACTTGTTACTTTGCATGTATATTCTCGTAAATAAGCCCCCTTTACAGTCAAAAATTTGAATTTCTTTTTTTCTTTCTCGTTTTTGAATGACTTTATATGCCATCGTAGGCTTGATATCTAAGCCAAAAAAATATTTTTAAATTATTTTCTTTCAAGTTATCCTTCCAGTAATATGAACCAGCCCTCCCTCTTTTGAAGTTGATTTAGTTGATCTAGTAAAGTACATAATGCTCACTGCACTACTGGTAGAGACAAGACAATACAGAGTCAGTAGATGCATTTCCATGAACCATTGAATTGCACAAATAGTAATTACTGTATAAAAAGTTTATTTTATTTTTTACCAAAAAGTCAGATCAAAATTCTTATATTTAGCTAAAAAGAAATAAATTGAAGCACTTTTTTTGCATAGCACGACTCACGTGATCTGCAACTGGACCTTGATGCTTTGTAAAAAAGTTTAAATTAAGAAGAAGACCGGAAGTAGTGAGATGTTGGTGCTCACTAGAGTTGCGGTTGAAATATGGATATATCTCATATATTTACATCTGCTGCTGCCATGTAGTTTTTCAGTTATTGACTGTACAAATTTCTTCATGTGCAATTTATTTTTATTTATTATTTAATGGGAATAGTGCAATTGTAAAAGTTTTCATTTTAGAATTTAGCAGAATATCAATGTATTTTTGTGCACTTTTATAATGGAAACATGATTTGTGTCTCTCCCTCTCTGTTTGGGTCAGACAGGCTATTCAGTCACTTTGATATAGAAGCTGAACAGCACCTTTCACCTAAAAAACACATCTCTAGCCACAGGGTTATTGTCCCTTGCATAGCCTCTGCTCTGATGCAACTCACAGACTCATACGTTTCTGCCAGGAACCTGTTGTGTGTCTTTGCAAAATGAAATTATAATTAAGAACATTCCAACAGGTATAGTTAAGAGGCTAAGATAAATTAAAACCTTTTTCAAGTGGTAGTAATATTCCCTGGGTTTTTCACCTTCTTCCTAGAGAACTCTGAAAGTATATAGATTTTATCAGTTATTTCTTGAATCTTCACAGAGAGTAACTTTAAAACTATTTAGATTATCCAGTTAAGAGGATAAGATCACGAGTTATGAATTTTTGATTCATTGCGAGTCCAAGCAAGTCGGCTGCTCTATGCTCAGAGGTAAAAGGGAAATGGTGACGACCAGAGGTGAATATTGTAAGCACAGTTTAATATAAAAAAAGTATGTGAATAGTTTCCTCTTAAATTAATGACAATAGTTCATTTAAATGGATTTGAGTCATATATATATATATGTCAAATTTTGGTTTATTGAAAGGTTTTCTCTGTCCCTGTGCTAATGGGTTTGGCTGACATTCAAGCACAGATTCCAATAGCTCCGCTTTGTTGGGACTATCTGGGGCCTGTTTCAATAAGGAAGTTCAACCAACTCTGAGTTAAAACTTGAACTCTGAGTTGACTTATCCTGAGATTGGAAACTCTGAGTTTTGGGTTTCAGAACAGCTGAAATGAGTTAGTTCAATCAACTCTAAATTGACTGACTCTGAGTTAAGGGCGTGCACCACAACTATAAAAAGCCATTATCAATGGAGCACAGATATTACGAGTCACCATGGCAACAGCGTCAGACAAAAAAAGGTGTGCATATTTCTCACCAGCAGAACTGGATGTGCTTATGCAAGCATATGCAGAATTTGAACATGTATTTTTTAAAAAAAAGCAACACGGCTGCAGCGGCGAAGGAGAGAGAGTTAGCTTGGGTGAAAATAGCTGCTCGAGTCAATGCGTAAGTTTACATTTTAATTACTTTTATACAGTGTTGGGTGTAATGAATTAAGTTACTTAAGTCATATAAATACTGTAATTAAATTAAAGACTATAAAACAATAGGGGATTTAATATCAAATTTTAAAAGGTATATATTGATTTGAACTTTCTCCCTCTAGTTACACACTTTGGTCAATTTAAGATGAATTCATGCAATTGAATATTGTTTATTTGAAAGCATTAGAAGTGCAGTTTCTTGTCTCTCCTTGTATTGTTCAAGTGGTTGAGGTTGATTTGGGATTTAGAAAGTAATTAATAAGTAAGTAAAACAAATTAGTAAGTAGACCAATACTTTCTAGAGACAGTAATTATTACATTAATCTAATTAGACTTGTTGAAGATAAAATTTGTAGTTAGTAATTAAGAACTATTTTAGAGTAACTTACCCAACTGTTATAATATCAGAAGTGAAACTGGAAGAACAGTATTTTATTAAACCTAATTTAGTTTTCATGGATAGGTGCAATCCTGCAGGCATCAAAAGAACATGGCAGCAGCTGAAAATGAAATATAAAAACATACTTCAAGCAGGTAAGCCTTGAGCACATCATGGGAGTAGAGTAGCTACCTGGCTTTACAAACAGGATCATCCATAAAAGAACATGCCATTTCATTCCCTTTGATGCGCTCTACGTGACTGAAATGTGTGCAATGAATACTGTATGTCCCCAAAGAATCAATGAGGTGTTTAAACACCACTTCCTCTTTAAAAAAGGGGAGGAGACCAAAATAAACTCTGGATTTTTTTGAAGAAAACCTGCTCCCGACCAGGTTAGGTTCACAGAGTAAATTCCCATGGTAACTGACTCTGAGTATAAGTAACCTCTCTTTCAGAAACGGGCTTGACTTACTCTGCTTTCTCAGGTTTAACTTACCTCCCTTTCTGAAACAGAAAACCCAGAGTTTCCCTCATTTCAGCGTTAACAAACTCAGAGTTTTCACTTAACCTCCTTTCTGAAACAGGCCCCTGATATCTAAATTTTGTTGTGTGTGTGTTTCAATTGATAAATTGTGTTGGAAAGACCATACTGAACTTTTCAGCAAAAAAATAACTAAGTCAATAGGAATTATCTCCATAGTACAATGAATATTTCTACCAACACTATATCTTTCTATTTAATTTATTGCAATAATGATTCGCAAATTACCTTTTACCACTTACCTCAATGAGGTAATTGGTAAACTCAATGTTGACATAATACTGTAGAATCATAGTTGGTCTTCCTATATAAGAGATTAGCTTGTGTAAAAATGTCATTACCATGACTATTCAAGACAGCAGGATTCAAATTAGCATTTACTGTTGCACAAAGCGACTCGTTATCACCATCATATCAGATTTCATGGAGCTAAAACTGGAATAATGTCATTACCCTGATGAAATCTCCTGCTACTTTATCCAGATATGAGCAGGGTTTTAAGCAAGACATTTTAAAATATAAAAAATAATGCTGGTCTGATTGATAGTAAATTATTTGTTTTAAATAAACTGAAAACCACAGCTTTATTGTTCTTGTTTTGCAAGTGGTACTTTGATAAGCCGCCTTGGTTTCTTTAACTCTCTTGCACATATTGATGGTTGTATTTTAATGTCTTATGCATGTGTTTGTTTGTTTTTTCTTTCACTTTTTAACAGTACAACTTTGTAATATGTTGTAAATTAAATTACTGCTGCAAAAAGAAAATAACGTATAAAAGCTAAGTTAAAGAATGTACCGTGGTTGGTGGAGATCTGTAGCAGCTTGATTTGACCGTTGTACTGTGTATCTAGATGATGCTGAATTTTAGAGCAACACCAGCGAAGATCCTGTATTAAACTTGCACAGGTTAGGTGTACTGTGGTCCAAAGTAAGTTTGCTAGGGCATGAGTCACCTATTTGGGTTAGTTGATGTCATTATCTGCCATTCTGGTTTTTTTTTTGGTTCTGTGTAAGTTTTCATTTTAGGGTTTAAGGTATGCTTTATTTTATGATATTCTATGTTGTTATTCAAAATTTATTACATTTTTTAAATTCTTGGTTTTACTCTTCATTGTTATCCCTTTTCAGCATTTTTGTTGTTATTTATTCCTTAGTCTAGTTTTATTTTTTCTTTCTCTTATGCTTAGGTTAGGCTTTCCATGCTTAAGGTTTCTCTAGTCCTTTTCTTATCCTCTAATTTTCCCCTTGGTTATTTCTTATTTTGTATTCATTAGTTTTATTCCCCTTTAGCTTTATTTCAGTTAATTTCTAGTTACAGTTAAATCCTGTTTTCCCTGGTTACTGTTTGTTCCCCCTAGTGCTCCTTTTCTTTCCCCCCAGGTTCTTTCTAGCTGCTTTTGTCCACACCTGCTCCCAATTAACTGATTACTCCACTCTTCGTTCTGTCTCATATATATATATATACACTATATTGCCAAAAGTATTTGCTCACCTGCCTTGACTCACATATGAGCTTAAGTGACATCCCGTTCCTAATCCATAGGGTTCAATATGACGTCGGTCCACCCTTTGCAGCTAGAACAGCTTCAACTCTTCTGGGAAGGCTGTCCACAAGGTTTAGGAGTGTGTTTATGGGAATTTTTGACCATTCTTCCAGAAGCGCATTTGTGAGGTCGCACACTGATGTTGGACGAGAAGGCCTGGCTCTCAGTCTCCGCTCTAATTCATCCCAAAGGTGTTCTATCGGGTTGAGGTCAGGACTCTGTGCAGGCCAGTCAAGTTCATCCACACCAGACTCTGTCATCCATGTCTTTATGGACCTTGCTTTGTGCACTGGTGCACAGTCATGTTGGAAGAGGAAGGGGCCAGCTCCAAACTGTTCCCACAAAGTTGGGAGCATGGAATTGTCCAAAATGTCTTGGTATGCTGAAGCATTCAGAGTTCCCTTTCACTGGAACTAAGGGGCCAAGCCCAGCTCCTGAAAAACAACCCCACACCATAATCCCCCCTCCACCAAACTTTACACTTGGCACAATGCAGTCAGACAAGTACCGTTCTCCTGGCAACCGCCAAACCCAGACCCGTCCATCAGATTGCCAGATGGAGAAGCGCGATTCGTCACTCCAGAGAACGCGTCTCCACTGCTCTAGAGTCCAGTGGCGGCGTGCTTTACACCACCGCATCCGACGCTTTGCATTGCACTTGGTGATGTATGGCTTGGATGCAGCTGCTCGACCATGGAAACCCATTCCATGAAGCTCTCTGCGCACTGTTCTATAGCTAATCTGAAGGCCACATGAAGTTTGGAGGTCTGTAGTGATTGACTCTGCAGAAAGTTGGCGACCTCTTCGCACTATGCGCGTCAGCATCCGCTGACCCCGCTCCGTCAGTTTACGTGGCCTACCACTTCGTGGCTGAGTTGCTGTCGTTCCCAAACACTTCCATTTTCTTATAATACAGCTGACAGTTGACTGTGGAATATTTAGGAGCGAGGAAATTTCACGACTGGATTTGTTGCACAGGTGGCATCCTATCACAGTTCCACGCTGGAATTCACTGAGCTCCTGAGAGCGACCCATTCTTTCACAAATGTTTGTAAAAACAGTCTGCATGCCTAGGTGCTTGAATTTATACACCTGTGGCCATGGAAGTGATTGGAACACCTGATTCCAATAATTTGGATGGGTGAGCAAATACTTTTGGCAATATAGTGTATATATATATATATATATATATATATATACTCCTCGTCTGCAGTTCCTTAGTGCTGGATTCTCTTAATTTCTTCTTGTTTGTTTCTCCTAAGCTTTTCTAGTTTTTGTTTTCTGAGTTCCCGGCCTGTTTTTTTCTGGATTTATGTTTTTTGTATCATCTACTTCACCATTAAAACTGCAAGACCTATCTCTGCCTCTTCTACTCTGCATTTGGGTCCATAAAAATCATCCACCAACCCTAACAGGTGATGGACAAGTATGTCCCATGCAAATAAAAATTTAAGCTGTAGATCAATTCCTATCTCTGTATACTGAAGAAGCTCGTGAGATTTTAGGAATAGTTGAGTGATGCAGACAATTTTGTAAAAACGTTTCCAATGTAGCTGCATCTAGTACTTATCTGCAAAACTATGCAGCTACCAAAAATAGTTCAGATTCAGTCTACACAGCACAATGTACCAACTAGAAAAAGAATGAGAACACCTATATTATCCTAATAAATAATCATCTTATCTATTTGATGTCCCACCTGCCAGCCTGTGAGACGCGCCAACTAGTGCTTTTGTGTTCATTTATCCAGTTAGTTTTAGCTTCAGCCACTCGATGTAGATCCACTGCTTTCACTGTGTACTATAAGAATGGCTTAGAGTTGCAACAAGCAAAGTGTTTTACAAATTTGTGACTAGTAGTGGAATTCCTCAGGAGAATATAGTAAGTGTCCAGAGTATATCTAGAAAATTTTTCCACAACAATGGCAGCAGAGCTGATGGGATGGTTTTGCGCACTCTCAACTACTCAAAAAGTGACATTGGCGTTTCTTACCAATAGTTCTGGAAATTACATCCACCATACCTTTTATCAGTAATGAATTTTATATAAATTACTTAATACATTAAACAGGTTTAGTTATCCGATGTTCTAAAAAACTGATTTATGAACAAACCTTTACATAACACATATATGCCCACTCACACCTCTTGTAAAATTATGTCTTAGATAAGTCTGCAGTATCACACTTAAGGATGGAGGTTTAAATAATGATGAGAGGGATGAAAGCCACAAAGCACATTAAAAATAAGATAGCATCAAAAAAACATCAGACTTGTTGAAATAATTTGTGAAATTGTATTATTTCATTATAGGATCTGATTGGAAATGTGGTAAGATTTAAGTTAATCTAACCTCAGTTTTGGATTGTCTAAAGTTTAAATTCGCTTATGTTATTTTCCTTACATATTGAACTAGATAACAAACAGTAGAACCATGACCTTGCCACGTGTTAATTTACCTCTGAAAATGAATGCTCTGGGAGCATGTCTGCATCAGAGCAGACAAAGGAATCAGGAGGTAAATGCGTTTTTTTACTTTAAACCTCTCAACCACAACGATACTAATGGAAAAAGAGAAAAGGCACAGTAGCTGGTGTTATCCAATGAATATTCTTCAGTGTGTGGAAAAAGAGGAGATGAAGCAGAGAAAAGCAGCAACAGCCTGATGAGGGAAGCAAGGTGTGAATGATGCGCAGACACAAAAACATGAAACTAACTGGATGGAAGAACAGCACCATCTTTCTCTGTTTTCTCTCTACATAGAAACACAGCCAAATGTGATGTATCTTTCAGGGTCCAGCCCCTGGATTCCTTCTTATATTTCATTTTTTCCCCTTGAGATTGGTAATGAAGCACAGCTGACTTAGAGTTGATCCAGACAGGAGTGTCTTGATTAGAGCTTCTTACTAAATGATACACATACACAATCTCTGTTACAATGTTGGTCCAAGAACAAGAAAAGGGAACATTTTCAAATTAGTCAACCCCAATTGTGAGTTTTATGTCGTCAAACAGAAAGCTACTTCATTATGCACCTTCTTCTTTTTTGACTATTGAGCTGCTGTAACGAGCAAATTTCTCCACTGTGATATCAATAAAGTCAATCAACCAGATGTAGAGACATTTCATCCAAATTTAAATAAATAATGGTCTTGATAAATTATCAATAAATATTCCATTATATAAATAAAAAGTTAATATTGCTGATTTGGTCTTATTTTATTATATTTCTAGAACTTGTATTTATTCAAATATTTATTTATTATTTATTAGTTTGTAGTGTGGTATTATTTTGTACCTATTCAGTGACTTTTATTTTTTAACTCCATTTTTCATTTTTGTCTCTTTTCTTTCATATTTTTTATATTCAAATAAAGAGGCAGAGTTCTGTCTGTCGGGTGGTGCTGGTTAGGATTGGTGGAGTGCATCTGCTTTGCTCCAATCATGATGACCAATCAAATCAAGTATTCTCCCTTGCTGAGATCTGTTTAGTCCTGTCACTACTGGTTCCGTACTGTAAGCTTGAACCCTACCATCAGTTTATTTGCACATCACATAGATGACATGAAAAGATCCTTGATTCACTGGTTAGTTAGAGATCTTATGATTTTTGGTCAAGTTGTTTTATCAAAAGCTGAGGAACTGACCAAGTTGGTTTATCTATTTCACTCTGTCTTTATTTCTGCAAAAAGTGTTAAGAAAGCAAATTCAATAATCTTTCAGTACCTCTGGAGGAACAAAACTCATTATTTAAAAAGAAAAAATGAAAGTCTTAGATTTTGAAGCCTTAAAGGGGATTGCTGTTTTTTTTTTTTACAATAGGCCCTTGATTTTTACGTTATTACATGATGTTCTACTCACCCATATGAGTTTTGTGTCATTTGGAGCTGTTCTGAAGATATTCGGTTAGGTTATATTCAAGTAACGTCTTCCTATGGGCAAATGACTTGAAGGCACAAACTAAACTGTTCATAATTTATTCGTTATGGTACGCCAGCATTCATTACATGTAGGCGAATCACTGTCCCCCAGACATCCATGGTTATATTTTTTATATTTTTTTAAAACAAAGCGTTGCATGTATGACATCATCTGCACACCGGACTGGAATAGTGACAGGCAGCCTGGGCCACAGGCGGCTACACTCTACCCCCTCTATTCATTCGGCTAGCTAAACTGAATCGTTCAATTCTATTTCGAGAGCGAAATCATTTGTGGTAGTAGCACTAGACATCTTCCAGGCATGTGAGTGAAACTAGTAGCAGTTCAGCGAATAGGAAGAATGAATGGTAACCGGCACGCGCGGATGATGTCATACACACGCCGCTTTGTTTTAAAAAAAATATAAACATAAAAATATAACCGTGGATGTCTGGGGGACAGACATCATGTTATGAATGCTGGCGTACCATAAATGATCAATTATGAACAGTTTAGTCTATGCCTTCAAGTCGTTTCCCTATAGGAAGACGTTACTTGGATATAACCTAACGCAACATCTTCAGAACAGCTCCAAATGACACAAAACTCATATGGGTGAGTAGAACATGATGTAATAACGTAAAATCAAGGGCCCAATGTAAAAAAAAACGGTGTTCCCCTTTAAGGATCTTCTGAGCTGCTCTTAGGCTTCCTTCATTTACTGCATATTTGTTTCTCTCAGTCCTTGACACGTCTGACAGATAAACAGAATGGTTTACTGCAACATTTTTTGCTTTACTTGGGGTTTTCTGTGTGAATAGAACCTGAGCCACATAAAAAATTTTCAGACTAAATAGACTTACCTCATTAAGAAAAAATAGAATTATCTAAAAGGTATCAAGAGTCTATAAGAATGTTGGTATGACTTGACATCAAGAGCTGAACTCTAAACATAAAAGTTGGTTACATAGTAGAGTTTTTTTTTTTTTTTTTTTTTTAAACATACAGCAATTCAGCAGGAACTACTTTACTATTTATGGTCCCCTGAACCAAATATGGAGAAGAAGTTATGCAATTTTATGCAACTTATAACTGGAATGAGTTTCCATAAAACTGCAAAACAGTCGGAAAACCAATTTCCTTTAAATCAAGAGTAAAGACCCACCTGTTTAGAGATGCCTTTGATTAATAGTTGGCCAACAAGTCCAGGCTATTGTAATATGCAATTGTACATTGATCATGTCCCTATTTGGTCGACAGTTTTTATGATTTTGTGCAGTTATCCTGTTTTAATGATTTGCAGTGCACTGTTTGTTTTAATTATTCTTGTCATTCCTGTCATAACCAAACATGTAAAGTACAGTAAGGCGTGAAAGATTACATACTTTTCCTTTTTTATTTTCATTAAGAAAATGATACATTCACATTATAGTGAGTTCAAATAACACAAAACTGAAAAAAGCAATAATAAATAAGAATGTACTAAATGATAATTTTTTAAAATAAAATATATTTTTTTCTCAAAATGTTGCTTGGCAAAATGTATTATTACTTTAGTCTTTTTTTAAGCACAACTGTGTGCAAATTTATCTGCATTTTAGTTGTTTCTTTCTTTAGATTACGCACAGTTTAGCATACGCTCAAAACGAAATGAAAACATAAAACTCAAAAAGACTAGATTTATGTTTCAATCCAAAGCCAAAAAAGTTAGTGACCGGATGTGGCGTAGGATCCCATTTCCGGTGCAGGTCGGGAATGTTGGGATCCTCAGGCTTGCCCACCAGAGGGCGCCGAGGATCCTCTTCTGCTTTTTGTTGTTTTCTCTTAGGGCTGGAGTTACTGTTGGGATCTGGAAATTACCCCCTGTCTCCAGCAGAGTGCGCCATGGGTCTCCTAGGGCTGGAATCTTCCAGCACACCTGAGAAGCATCTACTCATTAGGAGACCTTCCCTTTATAAACACCTGCCAGACCTTACTTCCACGCCGCAGTGTTGATCTTAGTTTGGTTAGCAACCTGAGCCTCTGTTACTGAAAGAATCTTAGTTGTCCCTAGTGTGAGATCAGATTCTAATCTCTCCTTTGTCTGTGCCTCACAGGAAACCTGTCGCTAGTCTGAAGCTCTGGGTGAGCTGCCTCACTGGTAACCTGTCTCTGGCCTAAAGCTCTGGGAGATTTCCTATGTGGATATCCCCTGCTGTTCTCTGTGAAGAGCTGGAAGCTCAGATCAAGGTCAGCCATGCTAAGTCTCAAGCTAGATGCTTTAGCTCCTCATGAACTCTGCTAACCAACAGTCTCTGGTCCCAGTCAAGACTTCTGTGAACCAGCCCAAACCAGTTCCAGATCAGTTAATAATCGTGTGTTTTTGTGAAACCTCAATAAACTCTGTTGAACTTTTATCCAGCCTCCGTGTGTGTTCTGCATTTTGGTCTTGCCTCTTTGACCCATCATGACAGGGAAGAGATGAGTGATAAAACAGGATTTTAAAGCATCTTTTTTGTCAGGAAATTATTAACCTTTAACACATTATATTTTAGTACGTTTACTATTTTCAAGGAGGGAAAACATCATTAAGGTATTTTTAATCAAATAAAATTGAGGACGACCCGGATGAATATCTGGATGCACATGCACAAATGAGCTGATGGCACGTGCGCAGAAGGGATTGTGCTTCTGGGACGGATCTGGTAGTGACACCCGCTACAGTGTGAAACAATCACCACTCACAAAACATGGTCCATTGTGTACACTATTGGTTCCTGACACGTCAATCATGGTCGTCCCTCCCCCCTGTGTGCGTAGGCCCTACCCTGACACATGAACAAATCGAACCACCAATGCTCATGCAGGACGCCACAGCTGGAAGATAGCCACTGTTAGCAGTGGTCTGATGGAAGAGGCATGGTTCAATACGTTTAAAAATATAGCTTGCTGGAACCACTTCTCCAAGATTTCCTACAGTACAGTACCTTTAAGTACTTTAAAATACATGTACTTTTGAATATGTTTTGAATTCAAAAGTGAGTACTTAAATACTTTAACTTCAGTAGATGTTTGGCCAAGTAACTTTTACTTGTAGTTGAGTAAGATTTGAATGAGCATTAATACTTTTAGTGGATAACAAGGCTAAAGAGCCAGACAAATACCACTGTTGTTCCATTTCAGACCACCTTAGGCCAACCCCATTCATACTGCAGCAATACCAAAATGATAATTTATAAAAATTTGTAGTCCAGTAGTAATAGAATCTGTTAGTTCAATCTCTAACCTTCTGCTCTCTCTGCTTTTCCTCAGAGTAGCTTTGCCTCGTCTGTTCCTGTTTGGCTGTGACGTCATCCTGGAAAGAAACATCAGCTGTGCTGCTTCCATCAACACCCTTGTTTATAGATGTTGGAGATTGGCCTGTTTTCCAGTGTAGTCCTGTTTCTCTGACCGTGACTGAGTGGATGTGCTCTCTTCGTCCTCTGGCATGGGAGCTGCCTTGGAGCTCGTCTGCCTGGCTGTGTGTTTCCTGGACGGGCCGCCTTTTACAGCTGCTTTTTGTGTCTCTGCTTCTGTCTCCTTGAACCCCAGTCGGCCTCGGCAGATGGCCGCTCACACTGAGCCTGGTTCTGCTGGAGGTTTCTTCCTGTTAAAAGGGAGTTTTTCCTCTCCACTGTCGCTGCAAGCATGCTTAGTGTGAGGGATTGTATTTGAGTCAAAGGGTCAATGCAATCAACTGGTTTTCCTTAGATAGAAAACTTTGTATCAATTTGACTGTATGATCTGGTTGAACTGTAAAGTGCCTTGAGATGACATGTGTTGTGAATTTGGCGCTATATAAATAAACTGAATTGAAATTGAAATTAATATGAAAAAAATGGTAAGTCACCATTAATGGTTTGTGTTTCTTATGCAGTATAATTGCAGTATCTACAAGGAGCCCAATAGGAAATTTGCTGTCTCATTAATTTCGCCTGAATAGCAAGACAAACATATTGCTGATCTGGAAGGAAAAATAAAGTTGGCTGCAACATGCAAGAGACAAATGGAGAAGAATGACCAAGTCATGTGGCTAGCTTGAAGAGAGTGGAGGATGGATGTGATTGTTTTTGTTTATTTGTTTTCTGCTCAGCCCGTCCTCCTCACAGCTGTCAGCTTGACTGTCTGGGGGTGGCAGTTTACCTCAGTTTATTTGGAGTCTCAGGCTGTTGTTTGGATATGAATCATGAATACCCTTCTCACTCCCTCCAGGAGATGCTGCGTGCCAGTTGCTATGGCCACACAACATCTTGACTCTCAGAGACACCTTCTATAGAAATTCAGACTGTTCAGACTTATTTCTTTAGCAGGTCTCACTTTTTCCTCTCCTGCTTCTCTGGTTAGCTTATCTATTCCTGTGCATAAAACCTTTTATTGAGCTGCAAATGTTGAAGGCTCAATTGCAAGGTGTAAAAGTTTTATTTTCTGTTTTAAAAACCACCAATAGATCTAATAGTGAATTAGGATAAAGTTCGTTGTCCTATTAGACTTGTATTTTTGAAATTTTATAGAAGCTTAAACAATCAAGACAAAAAAAAAACATCTTAAATGTAAAAATTGTGTATTATTGTACTGGCCTTGTTTGTTTGGGCACATTTTTGTTTTTGGTTTCTTTGGTTTACATAAGAACCAAAAAATTTTAAGTGAGGTCTGTCTTTGGATTTCTTTTGTAAGTCTTTGTTAAATTCAATACTTTACTAAAGGAGGTAATCACTAAATAGTTGATTGTAATTATGAAAATATTTTTATTTTCTGTAGTAAAGTGAGAAATTTTCTTAGCGGTCAACAAGCCCTTTGTCTAAAATGTTGACTGTCGCAATCTCCATTTACCCATTGCTAAGGAGAAAATGCAAGTATAAAATATTAGCTCACATATGTGGATTGTTAAAAAATTTTATTTAATAATAGTTCCTCTATGTTTCTAAATGTTTTAGAAATATTTTCTTTGAAGATCCTTTTAAAGATGATCCTTTGCAAAAGAAAAAAAAAATGGATTAACTAATATGGTTTTGTCCATTTGTCCATCTTCTACTGCTTTTCCAACAGAATCACAGGGGGCTGGTACTCATCTCCGGCAGTCTATGGATGAAAGACGAGTTTTACCCTAGAAAAGTTTGTCAGTCCAACAAAATACACACAGACACCCATACCTAAGTGTAATATATTGTTGGACTGTGGGAGAAAGCAAAAGTACCTGGATGAGAAACCAGTGAACACATTAATACAGATTACCCACACCAACCTGTAGGAAACAAAGTATTCCTTCATGCTCATTAATTTTAGTTTGATGCATATCTATGAATTGGGAGCAGAAGCAATCTTTGGACCTTGACACATAGGAGAGTTTAACACAGAAATATTCTTATCATGTCTAACTATTAAGGTATTTCCTTTAAATTATGTTCTAATGTGTTCCTCTTAACACGAATCAATTACTAAATTGTATAATGTTGATTTTTTTTTTCTATTAGGTAATGTTTAAAGAATATGGTCTGATAAGTCTAAATGTTGCATGAAATATCATTGGGAACATACCTTGCAGCTATTACAGAAGAACAGGCATACAGGTTTGAGGTATGCAGCATACTGCCTCTGAACAGAGGACCTATTTAATGCTGAAACTGACTGGTGCTACAGCTGCAGAAGACTTCATAGATGTCCACTAAGAGCAGGGAACCAGGGGAAATATCGTTCAGCCTCAATAGAATAAGAATTCAGATGTTGGGGTCAGGACTGCATCATCTGGTCTGCAATGAAACAATAAGAGGATCACAAAACTAAAATCAACCCAAGCTGGCTTCTTGAACATATCAGCTTGACTCGGTTAAAAATTATCTGTTCCAGATGGCCATTTAAAAAGCATATTGAACTAAAACGTGAATCCAGAATTGTTCCGTTTTAGTCTGTATCATATGTATTGAAGCTGGACAGAATTATCAAAGTTAAAACATAGGTTGAGGTCATGATGGAGGGATGTGGGGTGCCGTCCACCACTTACAACATTCTAGAGCTGGAGGCAACTGTGTTCAACAAGGGCAAGGCCATGTTTTTTAGTCACCGCCAAGCTGAGCTGAGTTTTCCCTTGGTGAATTTCCCTTTTGTTTCTGTATTTCAGTTTTGATACTTTGTTTTTTTTTCCTTTTTTATCAGATTGAGTTAGTAATTTTTTTTTTCTTATCAGGATTTACTTTCAGGAATTAATGACTGTTTTGGATCAAATACTACTGTCAACACAGAAATAGATGTAAGATGACACTGTGTCTACCTGTTAATATATGTTGCAAAAGGTAGAAAAAATATTCCAGACTAGGTTCAATCTCTCCATGGTTTTATGTTAGGACCAGAGTATAGGCTACACTGCAGAGCGCAGAACGGAGAGGTGTTCTGACATTGTACTATATGCACTTTGGCATCTGGGAGTGAACCAAGAATTTGTCATCTTAATCTTGCAGTATGGTGGAGATTAATGCCATGTAAAATGTATTTAAGGGAGTCTGGTGATAACTATTCATTTGTAGTTACTGTGTTGAAAATGTATTTATTTGCTGTGAAAGCATTGCCTCTAGTGTTGATGCAGATTGTAATAAGGAAAAGATGTTGACATTCCTTCCTGAGGTAGAAAGGATGAAGGGAAACAGCCAGAGTCATTCTGTCACCACTATAGCCACACCAGCATGTGTTTACATAGGTGTGGAGAGAATGCCATACACCAGAATAAACAGGAAGGCCCAATGTTTTAATGTTTTCTTTTTAAGTCTAGCTCTAACAATTCCCTTATTTAACACCATCCTTTTTTCCTTTGGGAAACTGTCTGTATTTCTTTCAGTATAGGATTTCTTTTTTTTTTTATTAATCCAAGCTTCTTTAACTGCCAAAATAACCCAAAATCCTGAAAGCAAATCGGACCCAAGAGTTAACTGTATTCTAATGGCAAGCACCCCTGCCGAATCTTTTAAATCTCAGCTGTGGAAAATGAGGGCATTTGTGAAGACAATAAATGATCCAGCCCAGTTCTGACAAGGTATGGACATTGAAGTGTATCAAAACTGTATTTGGCTTTAGAAAGATTAAAGCAGAAATTTATATAAAACAGAGTTTTACAATAATAACCTAATCTAAACCTTTAAATCATCCTGACACATCAGTGTAATTTTGAAATCTCTTGTAACGCTACACATTTGCCTCACACCAACAGACAGTACATGCTTAATGATGCAGAGAATATTTCACTCAGACCACATACCCCTAGATTGAAGCACCTGCCTTCATCAGCAGTTGAATCTATTGCCAAATGTCCATAGTTTGTGTACCACACATCCAAAAATGAACTGAATCTTTTTTGCATATTCATGGAACTGAATAAACAATCTGTAGTTATGTTGAAGATTTCTCTGTAAATAAAAAAAACACAATTTTTTTTTTATAATAATCATTAACTTCAGGCAATAATAGGTTGAAACTGGAGGAATCCAGCCACCCTGCAGTTGTATACTCGCAAAAATCTCAGATTGTAAGTGATGACATCTTATATCGAAAAGGTGAGAAGATTTCAGAATTTACTTACTATCCTACTCTCTAAAATACAGGTAATGCTTTTTTCCCCTAACCACATGACTTCACAGCATGAGTCTGAATGTACAGATGAAAGGAAAATGAGGGCAAGACTGAGAGCGCTTTAGAAGCATATCTTGAAAGAAGTGGAGGTATTGCTTCATAGGCTCGAGTCAAGGCTCAAGCAAAGGCTTTGCCAAATGATCTTTAACACTATGACTGCAAGGAGAAAAAAACACTTTAAGAAATGAGTTGGAGCAATTTAAACAGCTGATCACAAAAAGGAGACGATGAAAAGAAAACGCCTTTTAATAACCATGGACTAGAAAAGGCTAGAGGGACAGAACACAGAAATGCTCTAAGAAAAATCTAGAAGGAAAAATATGAAGGAGTGAGGATTGTGAGGGAAGCATTAACTGTACCTGAGCGAGCAGGAAGAGACTGACACATTTGGAACAGCTGGGATGGAGGTGCAGGATGATCTGCAACATGAAAGCCAACTGTGGCAACAAAGTCCTTCTAAGACAGTTATTGTCAATAACAACAACTTAGTGAAAAAACATACAGAAAGCCTAATTAAAAGAAACAGACAATTTGTAAAACAGAATCCTTTGAAAAAATGAAACATCTGTTAGGATGAGATTTATTTTACTGACCCAAATGTTAATCCTTAACTCTGGAGCTTAACTCATAATCCAGACTCTTTTTTTTTTTTTCCTGAATCTATATACCAACTTTTAAGCCTGGCACTGTTTTGTATAATAATTTAATTCAACCAATCTCTATATCTATATATATATTTATTCTCCTTACACACAAACACAAAACAAGTTTCCAAACTGCTTTGAATAGTTATTGTATTTCTCTCAGTTTGTTGCTGATCATTTAACAAATGTTAATCTAAGACAAATATACCTATCTAAATAAAAATAAATGAAAAACAGAATAAACTTTATAAAAAGAAGATCAAAGAAATTATCAGTAAACCATGTTAACTGTGATGAACTACAAATTTCAACTAATCACACTAATTACCATCAGACATGCAAAATTAACAAATTAATTAAAAATAATCTGAAAGCACAAGGCTGGCTTAACAAACTTAAGAAAGCCCCTCATTATGCACTTTCAGAGGAAGAAGTCATTGCAGATAGGCGGGCAGTGATTGCTACCTCATCAGGGGTCACATTCAATTTCATAATCTTGGTGCTCATGGCTGGTTTGATCACTCTTTTCAGTCACCTACCTAGCTCCTCCCGAATCTAACTACCTCTCACCTGTTTCATCTGCTAAAGTCTCTATTAAACCTGCCTTTTTCGAGTCATCAGTGCCAGATTATTTAGTGAGAATTTCTAGCAGATATTATTGCTTGCTGATTGCCTGATTCTGACCTTTTCTGCCTCTGGACCGCTGAGCCTACCTTTTCCGTTCTCATCTGTTTGCCTGACCTGTCTTCGAACTTCTAGACTCTGCCTATTTACCGAACCTGGTACAGCTTCCTGACACCATCCTGGGTTTCCCTTTGGCAACTCTTCGGATCTCTGATCTTTTGGTCCAGACTCCTGAGCACCTCCTCGACACTGACTTTGGTTTCACCCTCTGGATTATACTGTCTTTCTTCATCTGCTTGGATCTGATCTATCCCCTGCCTGTTCTTAAGTCTTTGGGGCTCCAACGTCTGGGACTTTCTGTACAGCATCCACCGCGTCTTGTTTGCAGCTGACCGGCTGGAATCTACCTCGTCCTCTGGGCATGGACTGAACTTCCTTTTCACTAAGCAGGTTTACTAAAAACTCTGTTTTCTAAACCTGAAAACAGGGAAACTTAGACTTTTCCATTTCACAAAGAGGGTTTCCTCAACCTGTGTTTTAAGTAACCCTATTAACATTCTCCCCAGAGCTAACCGGGTCGGGAGCAGGTTTTTTTAAGGAAGCTCGAAATGTCCTCTGGCTCCACTCTCCTTACCTCCAATCGTGTTTTATTTCCTGATCAATTTAGAGTTGCGCATTTGAATCTGAGTTTGTTAAACCTGCTTGGCAAAACAGACCCCAGGTTAGTGACTCACATATATATAATCTTCTTCCACCAGATTGATATGGTCACAAAACTGTTTTCTTGCTGCCTTAGAAGCCCTAGCTGTTCACTGCAGATCCGTCATTTTAAATAAACTCTGTTGGGATATCATATTGTCTGTCTGCTTGAATACTAGGTTATCTGTTCTGAGCTCTTACACTAACTACATTCAATTCAGTTTATTTATATAGCGCCAATTCACAACACGTCTCTAAAGGCACTTTACAAAGTCAAAAGGTAAACCAGGTTGCATGAACTTATTGACTCAAAAGTAATCCCTCACACCAAGCTTGCTTGTATTGATAGTGGAGAGGAAAACTCACTTTTAACAGGAAGAAACCTCCAGCAGAACCAGGCTCTGTGTGAGTGGCCATCTGTGGAGGCCAACTGGGGTTCAAGGAGATAGAAACAGACATACAGAAAGAAGCAAAGATACAAAAGGTAACTGTCAACCAGCTCGTAAAACAGTGGGACTGGACGGTTCAACAGAGGTATGACTCTGTGTGGGTTTGGCAACTGTATTAAAAAGAAATCTTGGATTTAGATCCATCTTTTTTTTTCCTGTTTAATGCTTTTGTAATGGTCTGGGGCAGATTTTCTCCTTCTTGTAATTAAATGGACTATAATTCAGTATGAATATTGTTTCATAGGAACTACATATATAACAGTTAGTGTAGTCCCACCCCCAAATGAAGGTAATTCAGTCAAAGCTTTTAAAGTTTGAAGGATGCTGAGGCTTCTTAGGTATTGTTGAGACTATGTTTGCTGGTTTCTATGTTTGTAGGATGCATATAAATACCAAAATCTGCACTCTGCATTGGCAACCCTAGAAACCCTCAGAGAAATTATGTCAACACTGCAGCAAAGGGATTCTGCTCTTAAACTCTAGGTTTGAAAAGAGAAAGATATTAATGGAGAGGACAGATTGTTTATGGGAATGTTACTTGCATTACAATTCAAAATGATTTTAGACTTACTTCACAGTTAATTTCTTACTTACTGCTTCTTTAATGTGACCATAATTTAATGTTTCTATGTCATGAGCCTGTTGCATAATGTCAGTTTGGCCGTTTGTGACTATAAGCGTAAGCGCACTTGGGATACTTTATATAAGTGTCATGTAATATAGCCTTTAAAAGTAACTTTAGGGTAAACATCTATTAAGGACCTAAAGGAGAAGCCAAAGCCAGTGAGGAAGCAGAAGTCCAGGCAACAAGATCAGAGATGCATAAAGGTACCGTAGGGAAATTCAAGCTGGGGTCAGGAGACAGATCCAAGGTTGTGATCAGGCAGAATCCAATGTAAATACAAAGACAGGTCAGGCAAACAGAACAGGGACATGTGGAAGAAACAAACCAATAATCCAGTCATCAGAGTCAGGATCATGACAATGTCGTACTGCAGAGTAGTCAAATGCTACACAATAAACATTTAATGATCAATGCTTGTTATATATTTAAGCTCACGTAGTCCTTTTTGATAGTGGGCTAATACACTTAGAGAACGTGTTGCCATATGAGGCCTATATAAGACTTTTAAAATTTGTGGTTCCAGACAGATTTGTTTTCTTGTTTTTGTTTTTTGTCCAATGTATCTCTTTAAACAGTTTGAGTTGCTGAGCCCTTCTTTAGAAGATCCCCAAACTGTACTGCACCGGCATCAGGAGACAGCTGCACATCTTTGACTGAAACAATTACTTCTACAATTCACGACACAGCAGAGCTATCAGTCTCTGATGACAATTCCAGCAATGTTTCTTGCAACAGCTTAATCTGCAATGAACAAAACATAGCTATAAAATATTGTAAGGCAACTCATAACAAACCCCTTTTCGTAAAAAAGAATTAGAATTATTAATAGATGCACAATTTGACAGCAAAAAAAAATGTTTTTTATGATGTAGGGCTATTCAAAACATTTAGGGCCACAGCCTTGATTATCCTCACCTAACGATTGCAATGTATGCCTCTATTGCAAGCCACAAATATTTACAAGCTCAAGACTTCATGTATCTGCCTGTCGTTATTTGCATGGATCACAGATATTTGAATAGAGTCAGCATGTGGGCTGAGCTGGTACACTCGACTATATTGACATTGATCTAGAGATATTTGTGGGAGAGGGAGTTCTGTAAATGTTGGCGTTTACACAGGAAATTGAGGAGTCATCATTAGACATTTAGTATGAATGCTTTTTTGCTAGCACGATGATCTGCTTGAATGAATATTCCTAATTGGAAGACAGATAATTTCCTCATAGGTTATGGGCAACAGCAAACATTACATAGGCAAAGCTATCAACAGATATTTACTCACACACAGGGAGTTTGCATTGCTTGTTGCTGTAAAAGCATTTCTGCCAATAAAAATCCAGGCATGAGGCGGCGGGAGTGGCACATGGCTAGACGACCCATGTCCCAGAACCGATTGCTGCTATCCCAGGATCAAATACCGATCTGCGGATCATTGCAGCATGTTTTCTCTCTCACTCTTTCTAGCTCATTTTTTTGCTTTCAAAAATAAAGGCTACCGTTGTCATAAAAAAAGAAGGTAATTTGGAAAAATTAGGTGCATTTTTTCATTGTCCCTAAGATGCTCTTAAATCCCCTGAAGGAAATTAGAAATGCCATTGGAAACTACCAGGACAACTCGTTTGTTAGTTTACAAATCGTTGAAACTTATGGTATCATTAAAGAACCATTACTATATTTAAGTCAAAATTTGCTTTAAAATAGAAACAATCTACCAACACATGCAGCATGAGCATCAGTCATTCAGGAAAGTGTGTCTGTATCTCTGTGTGTGTGAAGGTTAAGGGGGTGGGGTTGATGTAAATTCCTCTGGGTCTATATGTATGTGTGGTTGTGATGAGCTGCTGCATCACCTCACCCTCCTGTCACGAGTATATGTTGGTGAATTTTAACCCCCACAACCAGAAATCAGATTAAAAATTGTGTTCGCAGTGGCCTTCAAAGACTCTCCATTATGTAGCTGCTGCCTCTTTACAAATCACTGATGCATGAAGTACCCACTTATGTGACAGGCAAGGTGGCTTGTTATTGGGGTAGGTTGCATATGTTGTGTGGAGGAATGGAGGTTGTTGTACTGTTTAAACAAAGGTTTCCACAGCAACTGCATGCACCATTACTCCCGCTATCAAAACTCAGGGATAAAGAGACTCAATTTCCCCTCTGTCTCATGCACACATGCATACAAATTTAACAGTCAGATCTGCTGGCGGGGTCTAATCTTCAGGTCAGCAATTGCTTTTTTTTTTTTTTTAGTACGGCAGCACCCAAGGACAATATATTACAGTTAATCACTTGACCGTTTCAAAAGAGACTCTTAAGCAAGGACAGCAATGTGTGATGTATTACGAAGGAATATTGTATTAATAAGGGGCCTCAGTTAAAAAGGGTAAGTGCTTTAGATTTTATAAAGACAAGCACAAACATTTTCAGTGTATCAGCTTGACTGTTGTCTCTTCAAGGCTTTTTCTATAAAGGTTTCAATGCTTAAACACATGTGGTAGAGCCAGGTCTTATAGTTCCATTAAAAAAAAATGTTTTGTTTAACCGCACCCAAGTAAAAGCTTGGTGTCTTGTTTTATTCTTAATTTCTTTAGCTATCCAAAATAAAGAACAAAGTTTAATTTCACCAATCATATGATTTGACTTGGTTTTTTCTTTCTAAAATTGGTAGCATATTCATTTAATGCTGTCTTAAACAAGCTGTGAAAGTTTTGACACCACATTTAACACGACATACAGTCTTATATTTGAACAGTTGCATTGCAAACAATTTATAGAGAGGCATTTTAGTATAGAGATAAGGCAGGACTTATTCAATTCTTCCACAGCCAGAGCTAAAAGCAGTAGGAACAAGGCAAACTGTTTTGTTGTTCTTTCTTTCTTTCTTTCTATCTTTTTTTTTTTACTTTTTGGCTCCAGTGAACTTTTACCTTAAACAACTGCTGTAGAGAGGTCATTTTCAGTGGTCATTGTGTGAGAGGTGGGGTACACCCTGCCACTCTACTCCACTCCGCTCTAACACATTGCACATAGACAACCAGGTATGCACAGACTCACGCAGAGACCAGGTTTCTAGTCATTGAGAGGAAGTTTGAGTACCTGGAGAGAGAATCCATGCACAGTCTATGAACTTGTTGGGGAAAAAAAGGTGCAAACATTATCCCATGATTTTTAGCCAAGATCTTAGAAAAAAAAAACTCAGGCCGAGGGACTCTGTGAATTTACATTGCTTGCACCTTGTTTGTGCCACTTTGCTGGTATTCACTCCAGATGTGTATTGCAAACTCTACTATAATGCTTTGCCCTGTTTGCTAAGTCCAGAAGTGCTCCAGGAAACATGCTCAACATATGAGAGATCCCTTTATAAAAGTAATTGATAAATGTGGAAGTCAAACAGATGTATAACAACAGCAAAAGTGATTATGCATGCTGATATTTTCTCTATTTTGTTTAAACAATGGCAAATGGTGAAAATAGACCTGAGTCGATTTTTTTTTGGCAGCAAACATGCCACTGTCCTGGTACGTCCTTTATAGACAGATAATATATGTGGAGTTTTCTGCTTCACCTGATTTGAGCTTGATTCACACTTTCATTTTTCATCCTAACACATAGCCAGTTGGGCATATTTTAAAGTTATTTGATTAAATAACCTATTTACCACTTTACTGGGGTGGGCATGGAACTTATAATTATTGCACAACACCATGGCTGAAAATTTATACTGGCATCAGAGTTTCATAATTTCAATGAAGTGGTGAGAAAGGTCTCTTGAGCCTCAAACATGGTTTGGGCACATACCTGTCTCATATTTCCAGACAGATACTGACTTTTCTCACGGGGCAAATCAGAAGTTTGACTCTTCGTTTCTCCAGACTGTTAAACTCTTTCTGTCTGCACAGACCCACAGTTGACTGCTCTGCCAGAGAAAAAACTACTTCTATCAGCTCATTCACCTCCATCTCACCTGCCTTCCCACTCTCCATCCTCCACATCCCAGATGACTGGAATCCCTGCTGTACGACCTGCAGACCTAGAAACCAAGGATAAAACCGGTGAGCTCTGGATTTAATTCTCATGTGAATAAAGAGGTTTCTTATATTTGAGCTAGGATCTCTCTCCTCCTCTTCCTCTGATATCCAGTGCACCCTACTCCAATAAACACATTCAGATCTGTAAATAACCCTTTTGTGAATTATTCTGGGCCTCTGTGCTCAGTGAATGTGAGCCTGAGATGCCCATTACTTTTTGAACAATGATGCCTTGACCCATTGCCATAAAACACAGACACTAAAACAAAGATCTACCTCTTTGAAATAGTTTTTCTGTCAAAAACATTAATTGAATTTTTTCGCTCTATTATAAACACTGCAAATTTGCTTTAGGTAGTTGGACTAACCTAATTACAAACAATAAAGACATAATAGGTCAAGCTACTGGATTTTGGCAACAGTTTTCATACTTCTTCCAAAAATCTACACCTGGTAAAACATTGCAATACTGGGGAAAAGCTCCAAACGCTGATTAATTTTAGTACAAACTTTAATAGTGTGGGCATTAAGCTAATAAAATATGCTTTCCGTGGAGTAGCACTTTGATGAAAGACTTTTAAAGCTCTTGTATAGTGAAAAACAATAGCTTCAAATTCAGTTTAAAACTAGATAAACGTATCAAATGTACATATTGAGACACATACTAAGTAACTATTGTAACGTTTTTTAGGTCAAGGCAAGAAGAAATTCTTGTATTTGATGTAGGGATTTAGGAAGCCATTACAGGTGCTGGTCATAAAATTAGAATATCATGAAAAAGTAGATTGATTTCAGTAATTCCATTTAAAAAGTGAAACTTGTATATTATATTCATACATTACATCCAAACTCATATATTTCAGATGTTTATTTTGTTTAATTTTGATGATTACAAATGACAACAAATGAAAATCTCAAATTCATCATATCAGAAAATTAGAATATTACTGAAGACCAATAAAAACAAAGGATTTATAGAAATGTTGGCCAACTGAAAAGTATGAACATGAAAAGTATGAGCATGTACAGCACTCAGTATTTAGTTGGGCCTCCTTTGGCCTGTATTACTGCAGCAATGCGGCGTGGCATGGAGTCGATCAGTCTGTGGCACTGCTCAGGTGTTATGATAGCCCAGGTTGCTCTAATAGTGGCTTTTAGCTCTTCTGAATTGTTGGGTCTGGTGTATTGCATCTTCTTCTTCACAATACCCCATAGATTTTCTATGGGGTTAAGGTCAGGAGAGTTTGCTGGCCAATTAAGAACAGGGATACCATGGTCCTTCAACCAGGTACTGGTAGCTTTGGCACTGTGTGCAGGTGCCAAGTCCTGTTGGAAAATGAAATCTGCATCTCCAAAAAGTTGGTCAGCTGCAGGAAGCATGAAGTGCTCTAAAACTTCCTGGTATGTGGCTGCGTTGACCCTGGACCTCAGAAAACACAATGGACCAACACCAGCAGATGACATGGCACCCCAAACCATCACTGACTGTGGAAACTTTACACTGGACTTCAAGCAACGTGGATGAAGTGCCTCTCTTCTTTTCCTCCAGACTCTGGGACCTTGATTTCCAAAGGAAATGCAAAATTTACTTTCATCAGAGAACATGACTTTGGACCACTCACCAGCAGTCCAGTCCTGTTTCTCTTTAGCCCAGGCAAGACGCTTCTGACGCTGTCTGTGGTTCAAGAGTGGCTTGACACAAGGAATGCGACAGCAGAAACCCATGTCTTTCATACGTCTGTGTGTGGTGGTTCTTGAAGCACTCACTCCAGCTGCAGTCCACTCTTTGTGAATCTCCCCCACATTTTTGAATGGGTTTTGTTTCACAATCCTCTCCAGGGTGCGGTTATCTCTCTTGCTTGTACACTTTTTTCGACCACATCTTTTCCTTCCCTTCGCCTCTATTAATGTGCTTGGACACTGAGCTCTGTGAACAGCCAGCCTCTTTAGCGATGACCTTTTGTGTCTTGCCCTCCTTGTGCAAGGTGTCGATGGTCGTCTTTTGGACAACTGTCAAGTCAGCAGTCTTCCCCATGATTGTGTAGCCTATAGAACTAGACTGAAAGACCATTTAAAGGCTTTTGCAGGTGGTTTGAGTTAATTAGCTGATTAGAGTGTGGCACCAGGGGCTATCAATTTTGAACCTTTTCACAATATTCTAATTTTCTGATATGATGAATTTGAGATTTTCATTTGTTGTCATTTGTAATCATCAAAATTAAACAAAATAAACATCTGAAATATATGAGTTTGTATGTAATGTATGAATATAATATACAAGTTTCACTTTTTAAATGGAATTACTGAAATCAATCTACTTTTTCATGATATTCTAATTTTATGACCAGCACCTGTAATTCTTATTTCGAGTTCAGTGAGAGAAAACAATATTTTTTATTCACATTTGGTCACCACCTAGTTGTTTCCAATAAAGCAGAAAGTATAGAAATTTAAACTACATCTATCATTTAACTAAAATGGACATGTTTAACATAAGTGAACCACTTCACAATATAAATAATAATAATAAATGGATTTTCTATTCTATTCTAATTAGTTAAAAGTTTATCAATCATGTATGAGTTTCCATTGTTTATGACTACCAAAGAGCCATGGATGGCTCCAAGACAGGCACACCCAAAGTCTGCCCTGGAGGACAAATTTTCTGTAGGTTTCAGAGGTTTTCCTGCTTTAGCACAGCTGATCCTGATGATTACAGTTTAGCAAAAGCCTGTTAATCAGTTATCAACGGAGCTTAGCTGTGTTGAAGCAGGGAAACCTGCAGGAAAGTCTCCAGATCCCTGCATCTTCACTGCTCCTGTCCGAACTTCAGAATGCCCCTTGTCCCCTTGTTTTGGACACTCTGGCCCAAAAGAAAAACATGGACCAAGCTCACGACAAATATGCATGTCAGCCAGAGGACACAACAACTGGTGCTTGAAATCAGTCATCTTCATCTTTTTTCCCCAGCTTTTTTATTGTCATCACACTGTCACAAGTACAGAACATCGAAATTAACACTCTGTATTTAACCCATCCCCTTGGGGAGCAGTGGGCTGCCATTGTGCGGTGCCCGGGGAGCAGTGTGGGGTTAAGGGTCTTTGCTCAGGGACCCTAAGTGGAAGTCTGTCAGAGTGGGGCTTGAACTCAGAACCTCTGGATTCCAAGTGAAACAGTAGCCATTTATTATGTCTGCAGGTGCTTAGGGGTAAAAAGAGAGTTAAGCACAAAATTTTGACCATTAGTCAAACTGTTGCTATATGAGCCTTTCAGTCTGGACAGAATAGTTGTTTTGCTCCAGGTCTAACACTGAGTAGTAATGTTGTAGTGACAGCCTGTCTTGCTAACTAACTGCTATCGACTGTTAGGGCTGCCTATGCCAAATCAATTCAAATGTTACTTTCAAGTCGCATTATATCTACCTTGAACATTCTCATTGAAGTAACCTTTAAAAAGAGGAAAGTCAGGACCACATATGGAAATGGCTCCTGTGGAGGAAGCATGAATGAAGGAGTTTCTGTCTCTCCATTTCCCACTCTCAGCAAGTGTGCTATTCAGCTTATTCAGTTATTCATAGCTACTCGTTATTACCCAAGTAATTCACCTGTTTCCCTCGTTACTAGTTTGTTTTCTCTTTGACTGACCTCTGCTACTTTTTATCTCTCGTCTGAATTTCTCTCAATCAAATGCCTGCCTCCATGTCTGTTGCTGTGCATCTTTCATGTCAAGATAAACTCTGACTATTTCTGTCAGGTTTTCTCTTTTTATGATATTCATCATTCTGCTTTGGTATTTGTGTTCAACTTGCTCTAGTAGAACATCCCCTGGCATTGCCATTTAATCCTTATCACAGTGCATTTAGATAACCTAAACATGGGTCTATATAACTTGATAAGCTATTTAGCTTCTTTGAATCCTTTTTTCACAACTAACGAGAACGTTCTAATATGATGAAAATATATGGTTGTGTAAATAAACAAACCTTACAAACACTACACATCCCACTCATACACATGGCCTTAAACACACACAAACATAAATATGCTTTGAGAATCAGGCTTATTCTGGTTTCACTGATTGGAATTTTGTGATCCATTTAATTCAGTGCTTTTACCATTTTATGATAATGCTGTGTGGTTGAGGGTGTGTGTTCTCCTGTTTTGAATACATTTTGGGGCCCATTTTTAGGAAAAATTGAATGTTTTAGGGACTGCCTGCTCCCCTTGGGGCCCAATGCCTGGACCCCACGTGGGCAATTGCTGTTTTGGGGTCAGGGGTCACATTAAGGCCTAAGAGGAGAATTGAGTCTAGGTCAGGGTTAGGGCTAGTTATGAACCCCTGATGGAACAGATGATCTGTACGCACTGTCAGAATGCTTGGTAGACACTAATGATGATGATGATGTCATCTGCTTTGCAGTTTACTGTTAGCAATGATTTTTAGTAATACATCAATTCACCACAACATTTTTCTCAAGCAATTAATAATAGGGACATATTTATTTTGATTTGAAATTTCTTGCAAATATTTAGTTTTGTCGGGGCTAAACAAATAATTTGCTCAAGTTTCCAAGTATTTAATTTTCATTACTTGAAAACACAAACTAGAAGGATGTTGTCCAAAAATACCTAGGAATCCTATTTACAATTTTTTTTTTATTTCAAAGTCAGCTATATTGAAAAATCTACTATTGGCTGCTAATGATGACCTGGAATATGAGTGTTCTATCAGCACTAAACTAGTGTGTTTTTGATAAGTTTGGCTAATTTAATCTAAATAATTTTATTGGTGGAGTGGTTTTAATTTGGTCTGCACTGTAGCTCTACAATAGCAGCTTATCTTTTCCAACAGTGATTTGATTTAAGTTTTTTGGAAACAGGGGGCAACACCCTAACTCAGGTTTTGAGGACCCAAATGCAGAGGCGAGGAGGCAGAGGTGATTTCTTGAAGAGTTCTCACAGGCAACAGAAGCAGGAATCCAAAAATCTAACATAAAAATACAGAGCAAAGCAGAACCATGAAGACATTAGGAAAAACATGCACGAGGAGCCAGAGAAAGATGAGGAACCAGCACTGAGGAACTGCACAGGGAGAGTATTTATGGGAGACTGAACAAAGACAGGACTAATGAGCTGATTGGGAGCAGGTGTGAACAGAGGCTTCTAGAAGGAGCTAGGGAAAAGGAGACCAACACCAGAGGGCAACAGAGGACAAGAAAAAAAAGAAACACTAAGAACTCAAATATATCCAGCAAACACCAATAAAGCTAAAAAACTAAGAAAAACATGAATCAACGTGAAACTGAAATCTCACAGAAAACTAATCAGAACCAAGACTGTGACAACCTAACAAAGGAAACATGTCTATATTTGAGAAAAATCAGAGGTTAAAATTTAGGAAACTATTTTTGCCCTCTCCATTCTCTTTGGTGAAACTAATTATTCGAATTCAAAGCAGTTTACAAAAAGACATGTGATGTTACTACAAAAACTACTTTGTGTCACAGCTTATACATGACATATAAATAAGAAAAAAACCTTTTGCTGTTTAAAACCAGCCAAATAAATACTGGTACAAAATACTTGTCATCCTCAATCAAAAATCAGCTTTATATGTGTGTGTGTGAAAGAAAATAGCATGTTGACAGCATGAGGCCGTTTTGGTATCTTCCCTTCAGTGCTGGCTTTAGGGGCTCAATGGTTGTGGAAGCCTGTGGGTCAAACATCTGCTCACTACTGGTGGGAGACAAGCAGTGAGCGATCATTACAGCCCATTTCTCTCATCTCCTACCCTCTCACATCATGCCACTTCCCATCTTTTTAATCTATCTCCTTTTCCACTTTCCTATAATCCTCCTCATTGCATTATCTACCTCTGTCCCTCGAGTTCTGTCCTTTCTTTTTATCTCTTCTTGCTTATGAGCTTCTGTGCAAAAATATATAAATATATATTCAGGAAAGAGAGAAAAAGCTGAATGTACGGTAGCCTTAAAAATAAAGATATTGCTTCAGGTATTACACAGAGCAGGGTATCTGAGAAATATGAGATTAGAAGTTTAAGGTTTTATTAATGGTCTCCAAATTCTGGGAAAATGGGCTTGATTAAGGTTTCTGTCTCATCTGTAAATGCAGTAAAGGTACTTGTGTGATTGTCATAAACTCAATAAAAAAAACAAAAACAACAACACTCTAACAGTATTATCCCAGGAAAATGAATCATGCTTTTAATAGTTTGTACACAGAAAAAATTGACCTACAGATTTTTGATCTGATCCAAACCAGCTGTTGAAGTTATGGCTGTATGCACACAGTAGTACTGCTGAATGTCAGAGCTTTTCCCTCCAGTGTTTGGCAGCTTCCAACTGGACTGCCAGGATTGCCATGTAGTTAGTTACATCTATCTTTACATTAATGCAGAACAGCTTCTCTTTTTCTGCCAAAGGAATACATCTCAAAAGCGCAAGGTTGACAATCCCTTGTTTCAGGTTTAATTTAGGTCTCATTTGATCATAGAATATTTTTCCACAAATCATCTGTATCCTCAGTAGACCCTAAACCTAAAATTCTGAACACAAAATTCACATGGTTTGGATGTTTTCCTGCTCAAGAACACTTCACTGAAATATTTGAATTACCGTATGTGTCCAGCTCCATTGCTAGAGAAGCTTCTTAATCCTTCTTTCATATTAGTTGGGTATGTAGCAGCAGGAAAATAACCCAACCCAAATTTAAGTATGACATTATTACATACTTTTCAATTAATGATAAGTGTTTTTAATTAAGAGTAATTTCATTTGAATGTGCTTACCGGAGACATCCATGTTTGTCAAGGAGCACTACTGCCACCTAACGATTTTTGACGTTACAGTGCGTTATCGGCTATTGAGCAAGTCCCAGTGCTGTATCTGGTGTTTGTCAAAACATTCCATTATCCATGATGGCGATGACCAGTGCACTCTGCGAAGCAAAGAGTAACGGATTAATGACGTGTTTTTTCTCTGGCCAGAAGTTTGATGCCAAATCCTCCCTCTTCAAGTTGGCAATCCAACGACGAACCAATGGTGGATCATGAATTGGAAAGGTGAAATAACTAAAGTTTTTTCCACTTTTACCCAATGTATTTACAACATCCAACCGCCATGCATGTGGGCATTGTCAGTTTAACTATAGCTCTCGCAAATTTCATTCGTGAAGTCCTTTGATATCTTAAATAATTGTTGTTGATTGCAGGCGTGTCTAGTCCGGTCCTGGACTCAGTGATCGCAACAGAAATATTGTTGTTGTTTTTTTTTTACTGATTAATGCTAAATTCATTACAGTAAGTCAAAGCAAATGTATTAGTTTTAGGTATAGATAATGATCCACTGGTTATTCTTGCTGACCATTACTTTTCCTTCATCACAAAGCTTCCCCATATTTTCACTTCTCCATCTCCATGTCCCAACATCAACGTGGTGTTTATTTTCAAATTATCTCTTATCTAAATGCAAGATAACAGGATGCACACCTCCCAGAAAAATTCATATCAGTAGATTTGCCCATATATCTTGGGAAAATACTGACACTTTTGTCAACACATTGAAGGTATCCCCGGTTAAATTGTTTTGTCAAGATAGTTGTTTTTTTAATTATCATGACTGACAACTTAGGAAACTGAGACATGTGTGACTTTATATTTTGTTCTTGGGTTATTTCATGACTTCCTAGATAAGCCCTGAAGTGGTCTTGAAGTAATTTTTCTTTGGCCATGTTTCGTAATTTAACATTGAGATTTTTTGAGACAAAAACCATCATTCCCAAATATATATATATATATATATATATATATATATATATATATATATATATATATATATATATATATATATATATATATATATATATATATATATATATATATATATAAATAATACACGTACAGTTATATTCAGTGAATAAAATATTTTTGAAAATGTTATTCATTTCATTAAGTTTAATAAGTGTAAGAGCAATAAAGCAAATAGAGTTTAACACACCTGCTCCTTATTCACACCGGAGAAGGTAACAAGTCACATGACACTGGGAGATGACAAGCTGACATGACTCCATCTGTCAAACATTCCAGCTGAGATGTCAGCTATTAGCTATCGTAGTTTGTCCCAAATTAAACGCAAATTCATTGAACTAATTAGTATTTTGTACACAAACTCCAAGGAAACGTTTTCATTCGGGAAAACAAAACTGTTTAGTATTTAGAAGGTGAAATACTGTTTATTAAATCTCCCAAACCTAATTAGGGTCTAGAATATTTTAAAAGTTGGATAAAGGCTTGCGGCTGACCTCGTGAACAGCCGAGCATTATGTGGTTTTCTTGTGCTGATGTTTTTTTGATATCTCAAGCAGTATCCTTTTAAGGATAAAGTGTGAAATATGCTTTTTTTCCCCTATCTTCCTCAATGTGGCTCCTATCTTTCCACAGAGATAATGGCAGCACTATAGGTAACCGCCTGGGACCTGGGAAGCTAGGTAACGAGTGGGAACCTGTCAAGATATAAGAATATGCTACTAGCAGCGTTCTGCGGCACGCATGGCCTCAGCAGATCCAATCCCCCTTTCAGCCCCCCCACCCCAATGGACTGTATGTGATGCATTGTGATGAACAGTTTGTACAGAAACTGAAATTTTGATTACAATGTAAATTGCAGTTAACAGTAAAGATTGATTGATTGATTGTTTGATTTATACTGTATGTGTAAAAACATGGTTCAGATTTTCATATATATACAGTATACTGCGATGGACTGGCGACCTGTCCAGTGTGTACGGGTCTCGCCTGTAGACAGCTGGAGATAGGCAACAGCACCCCTCGCGTCCCCACTCGGGATAAAGCGTGTAAGAAAATGGATGGATGAATGGATATATATATATATATATATATATATATATATATATATATATATATATATATATATATATATATATATATATATATATATATATATATATGTACTATTTTCATCATTTCCTCACTTTTTACTGAGGTTATTTGTGTCCTCTTTTCTTCCAATTCAGAATGACTTTGTGCCCCTCGTCCTTCTTCTATTATTATTGTTATTTGACTGTTACGCCAATTAGTCTGTAATTTCACTTGCAGTCACCTAACTAATTGACTGACTGACTGAAGGAATGGCTTTATTTAAGAAAATCCAGTTAAATTACAATATATATTGACAGACAGATTGATTGAGTGATTGATTGCTACTTTACCTATGAGTCCACCCTACTCCAAAACCCATTAAGGGAGTAAATAAATAGATTTATGTCCATATAAACATCCACATAACTGACACATGTGCTGACACACATTTTTTATTTTGTTATTTTATCTGACAGGGATTATATACATTAATAAACATTTCTATAAATGTACCAGAATTAACCTTTTTTCATCTGCTGTCTCTGGATGTAACGGCTGTAACATCTTTATTCATACAGTTATTACCCATAGCCCACAACTCGATGTGCAATAATATATATTTTCTTTATGAATGCTGTTGAATTTATCCTAATGTTGGCTGTTATATCAAAAGTGCCTTACTAAATGCCTAAAGTAGTGCTGTAGGGCTTCAACATCTCCATTTCAGCTACCATATCTTTTGTTGGTCAGAGGTTAGTTCCAATAGTGTTACAATTCAAAGTGGGCAGAGCTATCTCACAATTTTTTTTTAGATTGTTGCCAGTTGGTTACAAATTGATGATTTTTTATGGAGTTTACATTGTTATAAAAGCTAATTGTTATTGTTATATAAACTGTACAATGGTTTCTTTTTATTTTATTAATGTGTAAGATCTTTGGTGTTGACCTTTTGAAAAGATAGAAAAGACATATCATTCAATCTTTCTATGTGACTTTCCAGGTGTACTTTTGTGAGATACTGTAAGTTAAGAAACACTGACTGATGTTTCAAAACCTTTGATAATTATTATGATTTTTTTTCTCCACTTGCAATGAACACATGAGATTTTAGATTCAAGTATTGCTCTAGATCAATTAGAAAAAAACATCATTGCATAAAGAAATGTCCACATAGTGAGAAGAATCTGCTTATAGATTTGATATATTAAAGGTGTGTTTACTTAAGGCCTATCACAAGGATTGCATATTCTCATTTAGCAGCTGACTATCTGACCAATTTGAACCAAATAGTCTCTTCTACCCACAAATTCAGTGTACATCACGATTGAAGTAGGAGAGTCATAGAAAAAAATAGCTTAGGTCTGAATGTCACACCCACATACCACATTAATCCCTACAGACTATGATCTGCTAAAGAGAAGTGAAATGCTTTGAGTCTATGACTAAAATTAGGAAAAAACAACTGATTACTAAGCATGTCCCTAACAACACAATACTGGGTGTTAAATACAAAGTATCTAGGTACTTTTTCACACTGCAACGTAACCGATAATGCTTTCTTATATGGCAATAAATTTTATTTCGCTATTTACATTGATTATAATTATTGGTATAGTGTTATCTACTATGTAAGTTTTTTCTCCATGACTAAATTTTTCCTCCATTCTCTTACAATGTAAAATGAAAAAGTAAAAATCTAAACAAGGACAATTTAAAACTTGACCGACTTCTCTTTGAAAAGTTTCTGGAGCTGTGTGAGGTCTTGCTTCTATAAATCATCCAAATCCCAAAGAGATGTACTATAACAGGATTAAATGGCTCCAGGCTTGTCGCTCTGATGTACTTGATGATAAAATTATTTGAGTGACCGGTGTTCAAGGATCTCAAAGACATAGCAGAGACCCTCCTGGACCTTTGCATTGTAAACTGGTAAGAGGTTGAAACCAAATAACTGCCTGGCATGTCTAGGGCTGTGTCCAAATGTCTGCCCTAATCACTATATAGGGCACTACATAGTGATTACACCATTTTAGATTAGTGTCCAAACGTTTATATGACTTGAAATTTCCCACAATGCACCTTGAAAATTACTGATCATTCATCATCCAGCCACTCTTGAAAGCATTTCAAATATCACTATCAATTCAGTTTAATAATTGACAATAATACAATTATGCATAGTATTTGGATTAAAATGTTAATCAATCTTCGTAGTCCTTTAAAATAGTTCAGCAAATATATTTATTCAGAGCATCAAAAACTACAACAGATGCAAGAATAAATAATCCAACAGTAATATTCAATGGACCAAATTATTTATCAGTCTAGGCTTCCAGAACAGTGACTCAACAGTTTTTAACTACTCTGTTAAAACAATGAAACTCAACAGTTTTTAACTACTCTGTTAACCAACAAGCACATATTTTAAGATGCACCTGTTCCCCACACAGTGCGATCTGTTTGAAAGATTTAAGTACATAATGAAGCCAAAACCTTAACAGGGATCAATCAGCATATTCTCAGATATGGTGGCTGCAGCACTCGGATGTGAGGAGCTAAATCAGATTAAAGTCAGATTTGTTTTTATTTCTAATGACATTTAATATGATTTTTGATTTATGGATATTGACAATAAAATGGTTTAGCTATTATATAATTTATATTAGTAAAAACTGTGTAATAAAAGAGTTACAGGAATTTATACTGTATCACAGGCTTCAGCACTCAAAAATGTGCAAAATAAAAATGTTTTGATGTGAACAAAATGTAGTGTCTGAAAGGTGGGATATCAATCAAGCCATTGCAGGACTCCCACATATAGTATGCTCCACATCTCATGAACAAAAAAGTTTTTTTTTTTTTTTTTCATTTTAAGTGGTGAAAGTCACTTAAAGGTATAGAGGACAATCTTTTTTATCGGGATGGATCATCTAAATGTGGTCCTCCTAATTGTCAATCATTCTGGAGATATGTTTACATCAGACCGTCCTACATCCTGCCCCGTTAGCTGTTTTCCTGCTTTTTCTGGGCAAGCGCATTTTCAGCTGCATATTAATGGTGTGCTACGGTTTCTTTGAAAATGGCCAAGACTTGTACGAGAAAAAGTGTCTACAAATTGCATAAGAAGAAAAAAAAGGCCTCAGGAGAGGCAGATATATCCCAGAATGCTCACATAGTATGCTGTCACAGTGGCCCGCTGTCACCATAGGCTGTCGCTACCCGACAGTGGCTACTAATAACAAAGATGGCGCAGGCACCCTGTGGTTTTGGACGAGTTACGTGACCAAAGTGGCAAAAAGCAGTGATTATCTGGCCGAAGGGTCAGTTTACTGAGTTTGCTATGAAGTACACTATATAGTCCCCCCTGTATATGGACACAGTAAGCTTGAATGAGCTATAAGAACAGCACATTTTAAACAGGTCATGCATGAGGAGAAAAGGGCTTGTGCATGCTCTTGCGCACCCATTTTTTTAAAGTGGAGAGGGTGGGTCTTAAAAACTCCTCCACAACACCTTTTAATTAAAAGTGTACTAATGGACATTGCTACAGTTAATCTCACACACTGACACAAGTTTAATGAATAGGGCTTACCTCAGCCTACACATCTGATGTTGCTCACTGTGGTTCTTATTCTTCTAAGGGGGATTGTGTGTTTGCCTAGGCATTTGATAAATAAGAGGGAATATCGCCTGCGATCCCCCAGGGTTGTGCTCTATTCCCACTGTTCTTCTTGTACAAAAATGACTTCCCCGTGATAAAACAGTCTGTAAAACTGTTCTCAGATGACACCCCTTTCACTGGCTAGATCCAGTAAAATGCTTGCTCATCGATAGCTGACAAATGATCAGCTGTTGCAGTCAGAGTCATCTGAATATTAAATATTCAAGACCAACACCATCTACAACTATCTCCCCTCTCCGTCCTAAACCGTGTAGGATGGAGTGAATTTACTGTTATTCAAATGCAGTTCCTTGGAACCCTTTCCCTGGACCTATTAACCATGTTGTGCATGAACATGTTTATTGAAAGGCATTAACTGAATATTTCCATAATTTTAGTGCATGTTGAACCGATCCGTTCAGTTTTGAAGGAATGAACAGGAACGAGAGTGACGTTCACTTTTAGTGAACGTCACTCTCCGTCTACGGTCTGTCAATTTGACAGATAGAACTGCATTTCACTCATCGCATCCCTGCCATGCTGCTGTTTTTACAGAAGAATCCTTGTTTGCGCATGCGCACTGAGCGATTTGCCCATGACTGATCGCCCCTCGTTACCCCCTGTACACTACACGACTCACAAAGCACAATCATGCTGAAGTTGGCCCGATGGAAAGAACTAGCACGACTGGAAAATCGCACCAAAAATCCCACAGTGTTTAGGAAAACCAGTTGATTGCATTGACTCATTGACTCGAATGCAATCCCTCACACTAAACATGCTTCTAGTGACAGTGGAGAGGAAAAACTCCCTTTTAACAGGAAGAAACATCAAGCAGAACCAGGTTCAGTGTGAGCGGCCATCTGCCGAGGCCGACTGGGGTTCAAGGAGACAGAAGCAGAGATACAAAAAGCAACTGTAACAACCGGTCCAGGAAACACACAGCCAGGCAGACGAGCTCAGAGCCAACTCCCATGTCAGAGGATGAAGAGCACACACCCAGGCAGTCAGTCAGAGAAAAAGGACAACACTGGAAAACAGGCCAAGGTTGTTGATGGCAGCAGCATAGCTGATATTTCTCTCCAGGATGATGACACAGCCAAACAGGAACAGACGAGGCAAAGCTACTACTGTATGAGAAAAGGCAGAGAATGGATACCGAACTTCTCACTACTGTTCCGGGTGCTAATAACATTTTCGAAGAGCTTCAGCAGCAGTACCATCATCACTAGTATGAGATTTACAAGCCCCACACTGCGGAGTTATTGAAATCTGTGCGTAAATGTCAGCGAAACCAGTGATGGGCAGTAGCGCTGCTACATGTAGCAAAGCTATTAGTTTAACTACATTTTCCAGTAGTTTGACCATAGCGTCGCTGCTTTATTTATCAAGTAACTTTGAGGTCTGAAGAAGTTTTCTCTAAGGGAGACCCTAAAGAAATAAGATGCCTTTTGTAGGGTTTTGTTTTCCCTAGAGATGTCCATTGAATGTAACCTCATAGCCATGTCTCGATGTGTAGAACACTACACAGTACCTTTAATTTGGTTCTAATAACAGTCAGCAGATTGTTTATTTTTTTGTCTACTAGTACAGTAAATACTTCAGTTTTTTATCATGCTGATCATAAAGCAATGTTTACACTGTGTTATGTCATTGGCTGATCTTTAATAAATGTTTTAACCAGTGTGTCAGACTCATTTTGAATTGATATTAGGTTGGTACAACGTTAAGAAGCTTCTGATGTAGTTAAGCTGCTTTTAACACATTAGTGTAACTTAGCTTGCTATAATTCTTTAGGTGGTAGCTTTAGTGTAGTGAAGCTCAATTTATTGTTGAGTAACTGACAAGTTACTCACTGGACAAGTGGCTTGCCCAACACTGAGCGAAACCCATTTACTCAGGGACAAACCTTTCAATAAACCAAGCATTACCCACCACACATCTGATTCAATAACCATTTAAAACAGCTATTTTCATTAATTTCTGACAAAACTATTCACACACTTGTATTATATTAAACTGCACTTATAATATCGATCTGTGTTTGGTGCCATTTACCTTTTTCCTCTGAGCACGGAGCAGCTGGCTTGCTTGGACTCGCATTGAATCACAGAATATCCAAGGCTGCGTAGGACACACCAGACCAGTCCTTCGAAATGGGCGAACACTGCATTTGTCGGCTCAATAACCAGTCTTCCAATCCAAACAGGCCTTGACGCAGCGCTATGACATAATCGGCCTATGAATCTGGCCTTTGGAGGACGCAGCCGCAAAATTCATACTCAGCAATCTACAGGTATTTCTGATGCCAGTTTTGCAGAGCACTTGGCCGAGTTTGATAGTTTGAAAGGCAGACTCGGACAGATAAAAAACTCACTTTTTTGTGCAAACTGTGCCCACCTAGACTTAACAAACAAGTCCGTACGTCTGCCTCATCAGCTTCAAATTTAAATCTATCTTGGGAAATATCTGCTATTGAATGAGGAGCATAAGAAATCATTTTGGATACAGATCTTTTCCGCAGAACCTGAATGTACCTGTTTGTTTCTGAAGTTCTGTTTAATTTGGCTAAATAAATGTGTGAAATAATGGATTTGTTCTCTGAGCTTCACGTTACATAAATTTTGCAGACAATATAAGCTTGATTTATCTTCCTAAAGTGTACACAGTAATTGGTGTTATGTAATGGAGATACTTATCAGCTCAGTGTGTGATGACAGTACAGTGACTTCTAATTAGGACTACATGTAAACTGTAATGTAATGCAAAAACCTTTTATCCTTTATAAATATCACATAATTACTGAAAAACTGACAAGTGTCAGATTATCTAATTTATGAATTAGACAAAAACCAAAACAATTAATAAATACAGAATACAATTTGCAGTAGGATTTGGTTAATTGTATGAAGCTATCAGCCTGCCCTATATGGAAGACATATTGTACCCAATAGCCCAATAGCTGTTTGTGCCACCCTTGGAGGCAACTGCCATCAAGCATTTACAATTACTATCAATAAGCTGTGAAATAATCTATGCCCAGTCTTTATTTTATCAGACATAAGAAAGTTAAGCATTGTTTATTTCTTTTCATTGAAACTTATCAGACATGTAACAAAGAGCACTGTACATATAACCTTAACAGGTGGTTATTTCGAAATCTGTTTTATGCAGTTCTTTGTTCCACACTGTTTGTCCTCTAATCTCTATTTCACTTTTTCTTCTAAATCTTGATATTTATTCCTTTAAGACACCCACATAGTAGGATCCTATTTCTCCCACTGTGAGTTATTTGTTCTAAGCCACATAAATTAACTGCATATTGAAAGAGAGGAGGGAGGATAGGCTTAGTGAGAAGATGCAGGTACTGTAAGAAGGGCTGAACGCCTTCAGTTTAAGCATACAGAAAAGCACCACATAAGCTGAGATCCTGACACCCACATCCCATCTGTCACTTGTAAACCTTACACAGTTTTCTCTGGATATGACACGTTTTCTAATTGTTTGCAGGTAGGCATATCTGGTACTGTGAACAGAGAGACACTCCAGCCTATTTTAAATAGGCTTATGAATCAGAGTATTGTACTTGCTATTGTTTTTATTATAATTAGTGATTATCTATGGTTAGGAAAAATAGTGCAACACTCATAGTATGATGCACTGTAGAGCCTTGAGGTCACATATTAATACAATTTTTTTAATTCAAAAGGAGATTAAAAAAAATGTAACACATTACACCTTCTTTTTTTGTAAATAGCAAAAAACACGTTCCTTTTTCCTATTATGTTGCCAGGAGTGTAAATGACTTTGGCCATGACTGTTAGAAACTGTACAGTAGATGCTAACAAAGTAAGTAGTTGTAAAGTTTCTACGTTTGGAGTAGAATAATTCTATTTATTTTCTTGTATAATTTTTCCTTTTTTTATGCGAAAGTGGCCTTTCTTTTATTTATTTTACTGAGTAAACGACAGAAAATTAAACTGCAGAGAGTTGTTAGACATGTAAAAAAAACAACGGGCCAGGACTTGAATTCAAGACAGCCAGATTAAGGAATCCGTACATGAGTTTCATGCTTATCTCCTCCACCATCACCACTACTTTCATGTACAGGTTTGTGACAGTCAAATGTTGCCTGAGGTTACTTAAAAAAGGAAATAGCTATTTAATTAAGAGACTAATCATAGGCAAGAAAGTGATTAAATATCATCTCGGATATTCAGGAAAAGAGCAATTTTTTTATTTTATTTTTTTTTTACAGGATTTCTATTGCTGTCCATTTTAATTGGACAACCAATGGGCAATAAAAGAAAAACCTGGGCGCGATGCATATCACTTTTAGTTCTTTATTTTCTTTTTTAACCTTGCTATGAGCCCGAACATGCTGCTGTCCCGGGCATAGGCTATAAAAACAATTTCAAGACCATTCCCCTCTTTCTCACTTGATTAAAAGTGATAACAGTTTTGTTATCAACTTTTTTTGTTTGTTTGTTTGTTTAGAGTAAATTTGTTCATATGATCCTTTTGTTTAAAAAAAACGAAAAACAAATATGAATTTTCATGTTAGCCATGTAAATGTCCTCCAGTTTAGATATTAGAAAATAGTCGCATGCTTTGATTTTAATTTAAAAAATATATAATTAATTTCGTTTTAACCAGTTACCTAAAATATGAATAATTGAGTTTATTTATTTCCCATGTGTAAAAATCTCTTGTTTATGTCAACTCTTACTACCATGGTCATATTATAATGCATTAAAACATACTAAAATAAAACTCTTTCTGTCCAAAAGTTCAAAGCATGTTTTAAAATATTTCAAGGTATTTCACAACCAATAGAAAAAAATGTACGTTAAATAAATTATCTCTGTGACAGGTTTGTCCAACCTTTTCCATATTAATTAGCAGTGCACAACTCATTTATAGATTGCATTGCATTGCATTGCATTATATATGCTTATATAAATGCATCTAGAGTTTGGCAGAGGGGTGCTTTTTCCTTATTGCTGGGCTCCAAACTTAGTTTGAGCTCAAAACAAACGAGTTTCCAGAACGAAAGATAATGCTGAAAGCAGATTTAAAACCATATAATTTCAGACAAAACATTTAAAAATACATTTGTATGGAATCTCTTTCACAGATCTCATTCCTCTAAAAGCCTCCTAGTTAATGATTTGATTTGTGATAATCACATTGACTTAGGTTGCCTTACAGCAGGGGTGCCCAATTTTTTTTAAACCAAGATTTACTTTTGAAGTTGATGGCATGCCGAGATCTACCAAGCCAAACACAAGTGATGGGCAGTGTTTGTCTTTTATTTGCACAGGTGGAGAATAAACAGTAGAACAAAAAACGGGGAAATGATCAATTGTGTCAAAACATAGGTTGCAAAAACAGAACTTAACAATCTCATAAGAACTTCACAAGCATGCTTAGTGCTTAGTGTGAGGGAACATGCTTAGTGTGAGGGATTGCGTTCGAGTCAATGAGTCGATGTAATCAACTGGTTTTCTTTAGATAGAAAACTGAATTAATTTGACTGCACGATCTGATGAACTGTAAAGTGCCTTGAGATGACATGTGTTGTGAATTGGCGCTATACAAATACACTGAATTGAATTGAATTGAACTGGAATGATGCAAGTGTTGGGGGAAAACATGTGCTTTACCCCAGGATTACTCATTATTCTTTTCACCTTGCTCACTGTTAGCATTAGGCTTGCAGGCAATGCAAGTGCAGCTGTTTGGTGATGCTCCTTTAAAGGCAACCGTCTGAACCATGAACCCAACCTTGCAACTCAACTCAGTAGCCAAAGGGAAGATCATAAATCATTGGTAAAGATGTATATAAATTCCAAAGTCCAACATTTACCTAACAGCCTCCTGCTGGTTGTGAGATCATGACCATGCAGAATAAATGGCGCCAAAATAAATGCTTTCAAGCTTTTGCAATGTTAGACTGGTCAATATAAACCTGCAGAATGTTATACTGCTAGATTACAAATATTGCTTTGGATTATTATAGTTTATTAACTCTGTATCACATATTTTAGTGGTTAGGAACACACAAAAAATTAAACTGTAAGATCAAATTAAAGTCAACTAAATTATTCAAAGTTCAGTTAATGTGAAAACAAGTTATACGGAATATATTTATACTTTCCAACTTTGAGCATGCCGGCTATAAAGGCAGCATTCATTTTCTAAAAGTAAACACTCATCATAACACTGTACATCAACATCTATAATTACTTTTTTATTCACCACCTCTTAGTTACAGTTAGACTTTTAAACCTACGAAATGCAAAAATGCAAAGGAAGTAATGCTCACTCTTGATCGTCACACTATTTTCTTGAAAATATTCTGTTCTTGTTTGGATCATTGTCACGTAAAATGTCAGAATTTGATGAGTACTGTATAATTTAGGTCTACAAGGTCTAAAACAATGTATTTTAGTGTTCCGAAAAAATAAACTCATTTGAAGCACAAAGACAGAATTTAAATTGCTTCTTTTTTTCAGAAGGCTTTTGTTGAGGGAGAGATAAAAAACAAAATCTCTAACAAAAAGTATAGGTATTCCAACTACAGTAGAGTAAATTTAATAAAGAGAAATAGTGGGAGTAAGGTGATGCTTGGTAAATAACTAAAAAAGAAAGGCTGCGCCCACACTACACCTCATTAAAGTAACGATCTGGGTGACAACAACTAATATGCAAGTTTTTTGACAAATGGTGTGTTCCTATCCCTCGCATATAAATGAATGCACATTGGTGAAAATGATTTCCTTGCTTTTTAAAGGAGATCAAATTCTTCCCTTACCTGACCCCTGGATCAAGTTTCTCCATGACAACAGTATGAATTGATTCTGCCTGCTCACTTGTGTTAATTAAGCTTGGCTTTTCTTTTCTAGTGAAAACACACACACAAACAAACCTGTACGGTGGTTGCAACAGGGAGAGGTTTAAATAAGGCGAAGATCTAAACATCAAAACTAAGAGGTGCAACATTTTCCGTTGTCAAGAGCCACTTTTCCCCCTCAAACCAAGCAATAATCAGCAATGTAATTCATCAGTGAGTGTCCTTTGGGATTTACAAAAATCAACATAGCCAAACTAGTGCATGTGTGTTTGCACATTTGAGTTGAAGTCCGTTTTCTCCTTCTTTTTTTTTTTTTTTTTTACAATAAGCATGATTTACTTTGTTATTTATCCTGACAAAATCCCTTTAGGTTGCCTTTTTCATTAGTCTTTGTAATCTTGCATGGAGAACAAGCGAACATGAACGGTGCTCAACCACATGCACGAAACGTAGCTGTAGTTGATTCAGTGATCAGCCCTACACCTTGACTCCTTGTACACCTGCTCAGTTTGCCACCTCCCACGCATATGCATCCACACAAATACACTCACACAAATTGGTTATCACCCGCTGTACTTCCAAGCAGCTCAAACAACTCCAAAGTCGGTTCCCATGAGAGCAGCAGTGGGGGAAAAATCGTAGAAAGAATGATTAAATGAAAATGAGGAAGAAATAAGACTATGAAAACACTTTGTTCATATGTCCTCTTTTTGCTTTCTGCTTTGGCTACAGTTTTTATTTTTTTCACTGTTGTGTCTTTACCTTTTTCTTATCTGTTACTTCTCTTAAATAATGCCTACGTGTCTAGCATATTCTGTTTTTATCTCCTCTCACTTCCTTTTAATCTTTCCCCTTTCCTGCTTTTCTCAGTACCTTGGGTTACTATTTTACCTCATGGGTTGATATTCTGTTTACCTCTGGATCTTAAGAGCTTATGCCAAATTCAACCATTTTGCCCTCTATTTCTCTGGAATCAGAGTGGGCACAGAGAGAAAGCCTCTCTACACCAAGATGTCATCCAATCTACATCTGCCTCTATGGCCTGCTGCCCTATAATACTTATATGTGTGTGTGTTTCTTGCCACTCCAGTGCACATGCTAGTCTGTCTGTTCGCTTCGTTGACTGCCAAACAGTTAGATTTGCTCTTTGAGCATAGAGGTTTTCCCTTTCCAGATCAGGTTGTCCCAGTTTTCCCACTGAGAAAAGCTTGTAGCATTTGTGGCATGCATGACGGTGTGGGTGTGTGTGTGTGAGAGAGAGTCTGTTGTGAATGTGTGTTTGACACAAAGAAAGATAGAGTGTGTGTGCAGCAGTTGCATGCATTTGTATCTCAGAGTTCAATATTACTTTATTGTTCAATCTGGCGGAAATTTGTTTTTTTAGGTTTATTAAATAGTTGTTGCAATACTATAAAAAAGTGAAGATGAAGAAAAAAAAAATTTGCATCACTTTAAACAACTTTTGTTACTTCGATTTCACGGTGGATGGAATTTTATGGAACTTATTCATAGCCTGATTTCACACTGTATCGTCTAAACCTCTGTTCAGTGAGACATGCATCCATCCATAGTGAGTTTTTTTGCAGGTCCCTTATAGGTGAGGAGAACTTGTGGCATAAATTCGCAGTGCATGTTTAGAATATTCTTGTCTGCAAAAGTAGGCAAGAGAATATGGAAAAGAACTGAAAACTGAAAAGTTGGGTCTCTAAAACAATGTCATTTTGGTAAGGTAAATGTGCATGAACCCTGATAAAATCACATCATAGTCACAGATGTCCTCGCCATTTGTTGCATGTGTGCTTAAAGATGATGATACGGGTCCTGTCATACCCTTGAGAGATCAGGCAGAGGAGACAGAAAGGATCATTGGCCTATAGATACAGAAGCTTTCAGAGTTACTTCTCATAAATGCTGCTGTGTTTTTTGGGGCTGTCTGCACAGCCTGTAATTACAATAGGCCTCAGTCCATACACATCTATCCACTGACATACCCCTGACATGCCTTTTCATGCTATTGCACACTCATCTACCACCTATTACTGTTGTGATGTTAGGGTCTCAACATCTCTGTTTTGGGATGTGTATGTGTACTTTCTCTTTTAAAATCTCAAAATACAATCAGAGGGCATTTTTTTTGCTATATAGGTTCTCATGAAATTTTTATAAAACAATTATAAAAGACTTATTATTGTGTGTCATTTACTAAATGCTGTTTACCTAATAGTATCAGTTTTGTGGTGCTGTTGCTATGCATCTGTGCCTGTTTTGACCATGCAAAAACCCATAATCAATCGCTACTTTAACAGTTATCAATGGTTTTATCTATTTCAAAAGGTTTTATAAGTCTTCTTGTACAAATGTTACTTAATTATTTGCATGAGCAGTAGATGCTGTCTGCACGTTACAGAATACCTGAAAAAACACTAACAGAATAATCACAGATATTAATTTGTAATGAGTATCTAAAATTAATTTGGATAGCATAGGTAAAACAGTTTTTGTTTATTCCATAAAGTTTAGATTTCTTCCTTTAACTTTGTAATGTCCAAAAGTCTAAAAACTTTTCAGCATGTTACATAACAGATAGAGGTTGAATCCTTAAAGAAAAAAGGAGCAACCTTGCTGTATACCATTTAGTGCATTATTAGTGCATAATAATTTGATATATTCAAGAAGCTTTTGCCCCAATACAAAATAAACAGTGTTCACAGTCAACTATTATAGCTGCATTGGTATCCACAAAGGGTGTTCTTTCCACAAGAGATAATACAATTGTAAAAAGGTTAAAACTGTGTCAATCCAAAGAAGCAAAATCAAATCATGATTTTTCATTTTGTTGTGGCAGATTCCCAGTAATGTCTAATGAAGTTATAATTTTGTTTTCTTTTAAGTATCTATTATACAAAGAAGAAACATCAACAATGATGAGAAAGAACTGTTTCCAGAGCTTTAGATTCTAGGCTTCTGTCAAAAGAAATGCATGGAACATTTTAGAATGCAACAGTGGGTTTTTAATTACTTTTTCATAAGGAAATGGTTATTACACATGTGCTTGATAAAAAGAATGAAAATGACTAAACTTAATGTTTGGTGGTGAAGGATACGAGAGTAACATGTAAAAGAACAAATAATAATAAAATTTATTACAAACCTGATTTTATATTTAGTTTTAAATATATATAATGTGGGATACGATGTGTTCATTGTAAAAGTTTAAAATAATTTGTTGTATGAAATTTAAAAACTCAACGACTGTTCAATTGTTTAAAAAACAAGTGGCAAAAATGAGAAAAAGTATTGTGCAAATTATGCATCTTACTGAATTTGTATCTTTACACATATTGTGCGTACACATATATGCTTGTTTAAGAGGCAAGGAGCAGATGAGAATAAGGTATTCTTTGTGGCAGGAGGTTCTGGTTCTTACGAACTGCAGACTTCTGCCAGAGAAGAGAATTCAAAACTGTTTTTTTGTCTTTGGTGGGAGGGTCTATTGCGATCTCACCTGCTTGCCTCTAGGTTCTGGAGATGTTAAAGCTACAGTGTGTAATAATTACAGGGATATAAAGTCAGAAATTTAATATATTATACATAACTATGTTATTTATCATCACCTATGAGCTCAGCCTTTTAACCATAATATTTGCGTTGACTTAGAATTCGTTATTTATAATTACATAGGAGCGGGTCTCGCAGCCATGGAGGCAGACATCTTTGCGCTACGGCAAGCGCAGAGGCAACAAACTAGCGATTGCGAGATCTCCCATGACGCTCGAAAATAACTACGGCAAGTTGAGAGAGATTAACTGAGACGGTACTGAACAGTAGATGGCAGTATTATGCCTGAGAAGCGTTTAGTCTGCCTGAAACCAAAGAAGAAGAAGAAGCAGGTATACTGCGCCTTAGTAACAAGTAAGGTGAACAAGGCGGCAGGCGTGAGTGACTTTGCAAACTGTTTGGCCAAACATCAGACGAATGGAGGATCATGCCTACTCTGTATCACAACGAAAAGCGGCGGACACCGAACCCCCGTCATCTAAGAAGCGGAAACACGACGAGAATAAACGCAAGCGTGACAAGAAACGACAAAAAACACGGATCAACATTGGCACGGCATTTACACGATGGAAGTCACTGATGGAGGAAAAAGGTTTTCAAAGTGACGCTCAAGTTGCCAGTTTTCTCTTGGACAGGTAATTAATCCTACACACACAATTGTCTAATATCACTGCAGTTTTTGGAGTACAGGATGCTCAGACCTGTCTAAAACAATAACATGCTGCGTGATGATGCTGTTACTCTCCAGTATACTTATTCAGCAACGTCCCTGACGCTTCACAGGTAATGATTCAGTAATTTTCTGTAAAATAATTTTCTGGATATATACCTCGGTTACTTCTCTCCGGCTCCTTTTGAGATCTTCAAGCCTTTCCTCCTCTGCTCTAGTCACCCCGCTGGCACCCCTCTCTCGCCTGGCCCTAGCTGCATGCCCTCGCCCTCTTCCTCGCCCTCTTCCTCTCCCTCTTCCTCGTCTTGTAACCCCCGTGCCACAAACAAGACTTGGACTCTGTAAACGGGGGATATATATTCTTCCAGCGAACACAATCTCGCTGTTAAACTAATGACTACAATTACTTCGTCTGTTTATATCACCATGCAAAGCAGCTCACCAAAACGTCACAACGACGTAGAAAAAATAACGGGTATATTTATTATCTAAAGTCTACATGAAATCTATACCCTACACAGACTAATAAAATACTATCTGTAAAATTATCTATGTAAACAAACCTCATCACTTGAGAAGGTAGGTGATTCCGACGTCGTGGAAGACATTTTGTCCCGTAACGCTCGCCGTACTGTTGGGGGGGAGAAGCGGTGGGGGGGAGACGTTCATGTTGCTGCAGTCTGCAGTCTGGACGTTAGATGTCGCTGAAAATTACACACTGTAGCTTTAAGCTCCTGAAACGAAGGAACATTGCAGCTAATCATCCTCCTTGCAGAGTGGACGATATGTTGCAGGCGGCTCTTGTTGCTGTTGAAGAAAGCAGCATACAAGAGGATGAATTTAATGATGGTGGAGTAGAATTGCACCATCACTGTCTTTAGCAGACTGAGCTTTTCCTCTGCTGTGACTATTTGATGGGGGAGATGATGTTTGACTCTTACAACTGAAATGTTTTTGGTCAGTAAGTGTTGATTTTCTTCCATTATATATTATCATACAAGGCTTAAAAATATAATTTGATCTGATTAAAAAATACATTTAATTAATATAGGCTCTCAGAATGAAGCTACTCTGATTCTGAATGTGTTTGGAACCCAATAAGCCACAGCTAAAGGGCCTAAGATCCAGTTTTCTCTGTACCCCAAAATATTTAGATTTATTCATCTTTGAGATCCTTTTGCTTTTTGTGCTGTATTCATGGTTTTCATCAGCCATTTAAAATGGCTAATGAACATATTTCTGAGTTAAGACAGATTCATATAAACGTCGCTCTGCTATTTCCTTAACCTTACATCTCATTGTCGTTACAGTTCCGTAATTACCTCTTGGTGAATGGGCTTTGATCTGCAATTCTCTGCTGACACCTCTGAACTGAGTGGATGGGTGTGTATTCTACTATAGACTGTTGCAAATTCGAACCCTGATCTGTGTTAGTTTAATTTCCTAAAGTGTCACACATTTGATCAAAGAGGGACTTTCTGAAAGCACATAAATGAATAATATCTCAAGATAACCATAACCCGTCCGTTTCTCTTGCAAAACTGGCACAGATCTGTTAATAGCTGCCCTGTTTAAAAGGTTGACAGCATAAAATTTTAATGGAGCTTTAGGGTCGAGAGAATGTATATAAATGTCACGCATAAAAAAATGCCAAGTTTAAATGGAGCTGAAGCATGCAAAAGAGCTCTGAAACATAAAAGTGATCCTTACATTTGATTACATTTTATTTTGGTTTTCCGTGTAGATATTTCTCCTTGAGCTTAAATTATATTTCAGTCAAATAAAAAACAATTTAATCTTTTCTTCTGAATTATTTTTTGTAGACCAGTCCCATTTTCTAAAACGATCGGAACAAAATCATTCATAAATTTCAATGATGGTGGTTTATATATTGAAATTGAATATGTATAACCAAGGTAAAACTTTTAGTTTTAAAATTTAACTCAAGACGATATGACTACATTTTACGTTGAATTTAATATGTCATTTTCCGATAGAAAATAAGAAATCCATAAGAAAAAGAAAATCAAACTGTTAAAGGAATAAACACAACATATTTTATGCCACATCCACTGCTTATCTTATGTAAAACAATACTGTACTTTACACAGTTTTTTCCCCCCTTGTCTTAATGTGTCCTCTGTGGGTTACCAAATGTCTAATTACTTTATTAACCAATACCTGGCCCAACACTGTTATAATGTAGCTGATCATGAAAAATGTAAGCAGCTCACAGTCGCTTGTTGCAATTGGCCAATCAGCACCACTGTGAATTACAGGAATTCTGGGCTCAGCACAGAAGATGTTTACATCCATTTGTAGGGTGCTGGTTTGCATCTTTCAGCTCCATTTCTGTAGGCCTTGTGCTTGCCCTTTTCTTTTACGTTTTTCACATTTCTTTATTTTATATATAGAAATAAAAAAAAAAAGTATAAGGTACTGTACTAGCGTCAATACAACATAAAAGTAAAGGCTTAAAAAACAATTTCATATGCTATTCAACCTATTGTGGCCATCACTGTAGCTAACAAAAAACTTTAAAATCAAAATTTACAAAATCTCACTCCAATTTTTTTTAAAATAAAATCAACATATTTTTCCAGGAACTTAGAAAAACAGTGGTTATCATTTACAAAAGACTGTGGTGGTGACCAGATTGTCATTGAGCTTCTGGAAATATTGAGTGTGTAGACAATTGCCTTTATTATGATGTTATGTATAAGGGTACTTCTTCCAGCATTGTAAAATTTGGTAGAGCGGAGGCTCAGACTGAGAATAACCATAGAAATAGGGGTATGCGACCAAAGAACTGATTTTCCTGGCTCTTTTCTGTTCTCTTTGAGCTTTTGTTGGATAAAATAAGGCCAAATGCTTTAAAATGTCTCCATTTGAAAAGTGCAATTAAATGTAATGAGTATGCTCAAGGTGTTCAAAGTCAGCCGAGGCCTCCTCTGTTAAAAGCTGACTTTGACAACAACCCAGCATCTGACCTACACAGTGGGACGTTATTTCACATAAGCCTTGAACATGCAGCGATTAGTTGCAAACAGGGCAACAAGAATGACCAAACACAAAAAGAAAACCTCCTTTGCCTGCACACCAAATCAAATCAAATCAGACTGCATTCATTGAGTTTAATGGATTTATAATGGATTTTTTAATTCCCAATTTCGGTGGGATAGATTAATGCAAAGCACTTGAACATGTAGTGAAAGGAGAAAGATATGTGGTTTTAAATATTGAAAATAAATTGATAAAACTAAAAAGTGTATTTTGCTACTGTATTCAGCCCACCTCTTTCTCTTTTGGCTTTTCCTTTTCAGGCGTCACTAAAGCAAATAATGTCTTTACCTAACTTACATCTGCATCTTGTTCTCTCACACCAACTACCTTTCTATCCTCTTTAACCAACTACATAAATTTTCTCTTTTGTCATCATCTAGACCTTCTCCATCTAGACTTTCTCTAATCTGTTCACTATCCCTTCTCTGTACATGTCCAAACTATCCCAGCCTGACCTCTCTGGCTTCATCTCCAACACATCTACCATGAACTTTCCTTCTGATATTCTCAGTCCTGATCAGTGATGGGACTAACGGCGTTGAAACTAACGGCGTTACTAACGCCGTTACCTTGTTTTAGTAACGAGTAATCTAACTAATTACTTTGACTGTAACTATAACGCAGTTACCATTGCAGGCACCCCGTTACTGCGCGTTACTCAGGTCGCACAATGAACCTTTTTTCATGATAGGACTCGTGCGCAGCTGCGTGAAGCTGACACCCCACCCACGTCAAAAAACTCTGCAAATAGACTGAATGGTTAGTGCAACGTTAGTGCAGATTTGTGCAGAAAAAAATATTGTTTGTGCTACTTTTGTTTAAGAGATATTAAAGATTATTTTTTAAGTCATCCAGAGGTGCGCGCCTTGTCATGAGAGAGGGGAGGATGAGATTCCGTCTGTCAGTTGAATAGGTGGGTGTTTCTGCTGGTGGGTGTTAACGTACAGCACACACAGAGAGATGGAGAGTGAGGATGACTCCAGCAGCAAAACAGCGTTTTCCACATGGAAATACCGGTGTTACGTAGAGCTGCGTTTCCCCATCACATAACGGTTTCCTCTGCATCTCCACACAGCGCAGGCGGCAAGAGTCACCGCGCAAGCGACAGGAAACGCGCATGCTCGCTAAAGGCGCGCAACAGTCGCCCTGTGCTCGCGCCACAGGAGAACTATGGAGAGCGTGAACGATCAAATGAACCTGACAACAGCCAGAAATGATAGCCTGTATGGAGAAAGGGAGAAATCTGGATGGATGGATGGATGGATGGATGGATGGATATGATGGATGGATGGATGGATGGATGGATGGATGGATGGATGGATGGATACTCTGCCTTCTCAACCTACTGTATTTTTTATTTTAAACATTATTTGATGGCCTTTGTGGCAGGGATGGAGATCCATATTTTATGTCACACACAGAGTATACATCTAGATAGATATGGATAGATAGATGTTGCAGTATCTATAACAACCCAAACACACAGGATTTCAGAATTAGACATCCCCAGTTATTAATTTCATATACTCACCGGATCTGAATGTCCTGTTATAAAACTTTACATCGCGTTCCCCCCTGATGTCATTTGCGTTGAGTTGCAATAAATGCTAAACTGTCTGCAGGTTCTTGTCTTTGTCGTCCGCTCTATTCAGCTGGCTTTGGAAACACATGGCGAGAAGGTGGGGGCCGGGTGGTGAGGTTTACGGGGGCGAGAAACGCAAAAGTAACGCAATAGTTACTTTTACAAGTAACTAGTTACTTTTATTGTGGAGTAACTCAGTTAGTAACTCAGTTACTTTTTGGGAGAAGTAACTAGTAACTATAACTAATTACTTTTTCAAAGTAACGTGCCCAACACTGGTCCTGATGTTATCCATTCTCGTCTTCATCTTAATACCTGCCTGCTCTTCTTCCTGTCTCTTCCTCTGTGCCTTCGTCTCAAAAGCACCATCTTAGAATTTGTCTTAGTTTTCGTCTCAAGGACGAAAACTATTATTAATTTTAGTCACAATTTAGTCATTACTATCTGTGATAGTTTTTGTCAGTTTTAGTCAACTAAAACTCAAGAAGGTTTCAGTCTAGTTTTAATCAGTTTCATTTTGCAGAAAAAAACAATTAACATTTACAATTTTGAATAACAACCAGATTCTTTACCAGACTGACAGCTCCTGCTAAGATACTACAATTGCTGGGTATGGAATGCCGCCGTGCAGTTCATCATTGCTGTTGGACAGAAAACTGATTTATAGAATTGAAATGAACTTTTTTATCAATCAATGCTCTACTTTGTAAAATAAATTGTCTCACAAAAGCTCTGAAAATAGCAGATCTAATTTAACATATCATATTGGTTAATATAGCAGACAGACAAGCTAACAAAATGCACAATAAAGGAATGGTTTTAGACATATACATTTTCCATTCCAAAGCAAATACTGTGAATTACACAAAGATAAATCAAACTTTATTACTCCAACAAACAAAGAACAAAAACATTCTTCTTTCTACTTCGGCAATTTTTAAGTTCTATTTCTAAGTATTTGCCCCTTGGTTACCACTGCTCAGGGTCAAAGTAGATTTCAATTCAAAGGGATCTAATATTAAAAAAAAAATACACAGAGAACCTAAATAATTACCTTATAATGCCATGGCAATCTGGACCTGAATTAAAAAAAATATGTTAACTAAAATGTTGAAATATTCAAAACGATAAGGAAACAAGAACTATGAGAAAGAAATATTCAAAGATCTATTTACCTTTTAGGTCTTTATCTAACAAGAGTATGCAATTAAGTATTTTCTTTGGATATGATTTAGGGATTCCTTATGGTAGACATTAAAGTCATCTCTTGTAATATAAAAGAAATAAATCTATAAAGAGACTAGGAGCAGAAAGTTAAGATTCATCCAGGTTTGTATGTCTTCATGGCATGTCTGTAGTCTGTGTAATGGGTTAGCTTCATCTGGATTTATTGACAGATATAGGTGGGTATCATCAGCATAACAGTAATTAGTCTACTAATTTGGAGCATATATATAGTAAAGAGAATTGGTCCTGATCCCTGTGGTACTCCACAGGTAACCCTGGAGCATGAGGAAGATTTATCATTAACGTGAACAACTAAAATTGGTCAGATACATTTTATTTAGACCAGCCTACTGCAGTTGTCTTTTTTCTTCAGGCATTGATCAAATTCACCCTTGGGGCACAAAACAAGAATGAATGTGAAGCAGACCATAGACACAATGCATTCCCTTGTATATTTACTAACACTTAAATTAATGATGAATCAGACAGTAAATAAAGCTTTAGAAGGTATAGCATTGGCTTTAAGCTTTTTTTAGCCTTAATAATCTTAGTGTTTTATTTTGTAACTCTGGCATTCAGTAAGTGAAAACATTTTTTTTGTATGGTTTGAAATTAAATAAAAAAGAGATACATTAAGTTTAACTCATCTGACACTGAGACAAAATGGTCTGCTTTGAATTATACATATGATTATCACAGATGTTAGAGTTTAGGCTTTAGACATGATCAGTTCTGTCTCTAAAAGTTTTCCATATCAGTTCCCACTTACTGCAGCTCAATATTCTATTATATTTCTAACCGAAACCATGGAGATGGTCTTGAAGGACCCTATATCAAAAGCCCTAACCTGAGCCACCCACATCAGCAATAACAATATCAGTTGTCCCAATACCCAACTCCAACGCTAATCTAAACCTGTGTGCCCCACACAAACACAACTGCCCTTAAAACCACACCTGATAAACTGCATATATGGCAAACGACTGAGATGATTCCATATGCGTCTGCTCACCCCCCTCCTATAGTCCCACCATCCCTGAACCTGACCTTCAGTGTTATTAAGAAGCCTTCTCTATTCCTGACACTGGCATGGTTCATCCCTGAAGAAAGCAATTCATCCATTTTCCAATAACTTACCACCCTAGGCAATTATGTCTGTTTCTCTGCCACCTCTCTGCTTCTCAATAAAGTGCTTATAAATGGTGAGGGCAAAGATGTGAATCAAGGAAGTGATTCTGAAAAGATTGCTGGGCGTGTGAGGAAATGAGACAGAGAGAGAGTGTGTCTGCCAGAGACTGGGAGTGATGGTTTAGTTAAGAGATGCGTGAAGATAGCAGAAGCGATATTAAAAAAGTAGAAGTCTAAAGCGAGAACGAGTGCGGGCTGGATGGGAGAAGTTGTGAATTTGACGTGTCTAAAGCTGTGTTTCGCTCAGCTGCACTCACACACAGCTCCTGCAACACATGGAGACAGAGGTATGGAAAAATAATCTTTTGGGTTACAGAAATGGCAGCTCTTGTTTATCAGTATCTGTGCAGTGTTGTGGTTTACCCTATATATAAACACGCATGACTTCAGGATTTCCTTTAAAAATATCTAAAAATATTCTTCAAAGTTATTAAATAAATCAGATTAAGCAATATGTAAATGTATTATGTGCATACTAACAAAACAGGAAGGTCTATGAGTGGTTGAAATAGCTAAAATATTCAAAACCAGTAATAAAGCTATTATATTCAATGACTTATAGAAAAAAAAAAAAATTATTCCTGCAAATGCACAAAAAAAAAAAAGTGGAGATATAAGTTCACATCAAGGATTAAGAAAAAACAAAGCTCCAACTTCAGAACATTTATTTATATAAGCTAAAGTCTATAATTTGTGTTCAATGAAGAGATCAAAGACTTTGAAATCACACTACTTTAGCTCCCACTCTTCTTTCCCTCCTGAAGGAGCTAAAAGCCACACGACCTAAACACGCACACACAGGGCATGCAGTGTACAAACAGTGTGTGATTGCATTGATCTAAAAAATTAAAAGCAATAGCCAGTGTAATGCAAGGTTGAACACAATCAATTAGCCCAGTTTACATACAATTCAGTTTCAATTCAATCCAATTGGAGTTCGGACAAAGAGCTTCATCATCCGGGAGAGGCAGGTAGAGCAGCTTCTCCTCCAAATTGAGAGAAGTCGGATGAGATAACTCAGGCATCTTTCAGATGCCCCCAGAATGCTTCCCTTAGGAGGTGTTCCAGGCACATCCAACTGGGAGGAGACCAGGGGATGGTCCAGGACACGCTGGAAGGACAATGCCTCTTGGCTGGCCCAGGAACAGCTTGGGCTTCTCCCAGCAGCTGGTGGAGGTGTCTGAGGAGTGCATAAAAAAATAGTATATTCCTGGTATCTTACAAAAAAAGAGACATTAGAGGGGGAATAAAAAATGGAATAGAGACTAAATAATGTTTCCTCCTCTTTCTTTCATGCTTAAAGCGATTGTTTAGGTCTTTAGACATAAAACTGTGTGAAACATTCACTGTTTGGAGCTAATATGTAACAGTGTCCCTACCGTCACCGAGCCTCCTGCTCTGACTAACAGGCGGTAACGTAGTGGAGAAAAAACAGTTCCAGTTAAGGGGGGCAAATAATCAAAGGTTTTTATGTTAGAAAAACTATGCATGTGTTTTGTTAGACTATTTTAACAATTTTAAAACATCCAGACAGACATGATCAATTAGGACTATTTTTTGGTCGCTATCACTCCGTTGACAGTTCCGGTGGAAAGAAATAAACTAAGGAGCTCAACAGCTGGCAGAAGAATCCACTACGGAAAACAGAGGGAGGTGAGATGGCGTTCTGGAGCTCAGAACAATTCGCAGGTCATGCAAATTGCTTACATAAATTAGTTAAAAGTTGGTTACAAAAATTAACTATTTGACCATTATTATTGATCAAGAAAATATGTACTAGTCCTATGTAATGTATATATTGTTTATAAATATAACTGCTTCACAATCACCTGCTCAGCCTCACCTCAGATAGAGAAAATAATGTTGTCAAAGAATGACGTGAAGAACGCTCTTAAGAGGTTTTTGGGGGGATTTTAAAAAGGCAGTTTAGATTTAGCCGTAGAAAGACTGTGTTATCATCCTACTTCTGGTCTACCACTGTGCTCCTATGCTCTCCTTCTGACCTAGCAGCGCAAATTGCCACCTGTTGTTTGCTTGTGTTTGCCTTGAAATTTGCCTGGCGACTGAAAGACATGTAACCTTTTGGCTGTCTCCTGGGCTTGATAAAAATCTGGGATCTCTGGTGTTAAATTACCTCAATGATTTATCTTTCCATGCTTGTTTATTTTCTTTTTGCCTCACTTTTTTTCTACAAAAGAGTCTGGACATTAAAAAGTTTCACTCTGGGGCACCAGGTTTCACTTATCCCTTTGCTTGTATTTCCGCTAGCATAGCAAGTGTAGTATGACAGTATCATGATTGAGAATGATCCAGAGAAAAGCTTGTTAAGATTTGGAAAAAGCAGGGATGGAAATCGTTTCAAAGCCAAGCATAATATTATAAAACAATAATATATTACTGGTAAGAAAAAAGTGTGGTTATTAGTAATTTTACACTAATTAAAGTAATTTTACATTAATTAATTTTACAGTAATTAAAGAATCTATTTTTGATAAAGCAATATTATGATTAAATTAAAGGCAATTTTTAAATGCTTAGTATAAAATTATGCTTCTGAAACTAAAGATTAAGTTATTTAGAAGAGATACTGATGATGTAAAGTCCACTATGGTTTTGATGTCAATTCAAAAGCAAATTTGGTCCTTTGCTATTAAGAATTATTAATTTAGTTATAATCAAATATCTTAAAACATAATAAAACAATTTTGTCAATGAGTTTTTATCTCCCAACATGAAAGCTCAGAGCAGGTCGGTCAAACAGAAAAGGTACGATCTAATCAAAATAAGTTCCAGCATATTTTATACCTTTTAGGTGGGTTTTATAATGAAAAATCAAACAGAGCATGTAAAAAAGATTCTAACATTTCCAAAGGCAAGGCATTAACTAATATAATAGTGCCTTCTGCATAATCACCAAGTTATTAACTTATTAATTACATCAGAAAGATAAGCTGTGATTTTAAAAAGTTCAACTCAGTGTTTTATTTTATTAATGAAATGACAAGATATTATAAAAGATCTAAAAAATTATATAAATGTTTTTCCATGTTGCCAATCTCACTTTTCAAAAAAAATTGTTTGATGTTTTTTGGACACTATGATATAGGACCTGGATAACTAAGGTCGTACAAATTTATTGGGAAGTGGTTAGAAGGAATTACTGATTATTTCTTTTTCCCAAAGCCGAAAGAATACGTGGGGAAAACTAACAATGTCTATCATGTGTACTGCAAAACATAGTGGTTGTAGTATAAGGCTGTGGTGGTTTTCTTCAGCAGGGCCAAGGAATCCTGTCACTTAGATTCATTAGAGTTTTTTTTTTTTTTGGAAAGTCTTAAAGCTGATGTTCACAGGCAGTTTCCTCATCTAACTGAGGTTTAACTTGTTTGTAAAAAATAATGGGCAAAAGTTGAATTGTGTGGATTATTACTTGCAACTGGTTTGCAGTAAAAGCTGTTCTACAAAGAAATTATGCAAAGGCGGGATGGATATTTTTTTAGATAGTAAAATAGTAGAATTCTCTTTTAATTTCAGTTTGTGAAATTTTTAACTTAATTGAGGATATTACAAAATTATATGCAAGGAAGTGATTTAGTTTTAATTGAGGCCCTAGAATGCTCTTAACGTGTAAATAAAGATACACTGATGCAGTGTGTATCTGCCAATCTGTTTCCAAATAAAATATGTCATTCTGTGGGGGGGTTCTTAATCATAACTGTTAAGAAAGTAAATAAAGCTTTATAAAATGTGTATAAAATTGTTCTCTGCGATTAATTTGTTTTACAAATGGATTTGATCAACTATAGGAAAGATATTAAAGTGGATTACATGCTATTTCATTTGTACCCATGAGTAAATAAAAGCCTCCAGGGGTAATGTTTTGTTCATTTGTTTTGATAGATATGTCACTCATTCAATAATGTAGCCTTTATTTTGTTTGTCCACTTTTTAGTAAAACATCCATTTAACAGCTTGACATCCATAATTTTTGTTCTCATTACATTTAATTTACCAGAGTTACTAAATATGAAACAGTCAGCAGCAGCATTATGTCCTCTATTACAATGCATTACAGGGTGTCCGATTAGAGTTGACGCTGAGAAACTGAAGTTTCACAGCTTGTTTAACCTCCTCCTGTGACAGTAGCAAGACTTTTTCAGCACCCTGGGAAGAGACTAATAATAACACTACCCACGACTGAGATATCACACCTACCTACACAAGACACAGGCAGAAAAAGTGACATGGAGCAAGCAAGACAGGGAGAAAAAGAATAGCACGTGTTTCTGAGTTTAGACCGAGAAGGAGAAAGAATTATTAAGAAAGGATGATGTAAACAAGATATGAAGTTATCTTAGAGAAAGTTAAATCGGCAATTATTATGTGTCAAAACTCCAAGCAAAAAGACTTTAGATACAGTGTGAGGGTTTCTTTTTGTTGATAGATTGTTTAATTTATTCAAAAGGAACCCAAAACATCATCTAAAGCACTTTCTTACTTGTACCATTGATGTGCTGGAAGCTATCCTTTTCTCATTTAAGGTCTATATTTTATTATTTTTGTATGTGTTAGCTTCCTTTCTGTGTCCTGTCTTGGCATTTCATGGATGTCAAAATGAGAAGCTTGTTGCCCTAAAATGACAGAGAAGTTTGGGTCCAAGAAATATATCTCAATATCCATTTGCATGACTCTCCGATCTGACTGATTAAATTTATCTGCCATCAAAGCAGAAATACCAATAAATAAAATAGGACTGTGTTAGTATGACCTTCAGCCATTTTGATTATTTTGTGTTGATGTGGGTGGGTGTGGTGGGGGTGCAGGATGTATAGGTGCAAAGCTGTTAGAGTAGTGAGATGGGAAATTGACAGGTAGCCTGGCAGACATACACAGGGCTCCTTCATAGAATATCTATTGTTTTAACACAGAAGGCCATAGCTAAGCACATGAGCAGGAGTCCTCAGAAGCACTGGGGAGTCTACATACATGAAATCATCATTTTATAATTTCATTTTAGATTTATTCTTGAAAGTAAAATGGAGAACACACTTTATTGCTTTAAATTAAAAAAAAAAGATCTACAGAAAATGAGGTGGCTCCAAAAGCAATGAATGCCTTTTCGTTGACACGTTTAGAACATTTTTAGACAGTTTTATGCTTTGATATTTTAATGCCAATGTTCTACTGTGATAAAAGAGGGAATATTACTGACTTTTTAGGCAGCTTGTGTTTGCACGTGTCTTTCTATCGTTGTGTTGGTCTCTTGCATGTACTTACAGCTTCTATAAATACAGATGCACTTCAGATTCAAAAGAGCAAATGAGTCGTTTATGCAGCGCCTTCTGAAGGATCTGCGGCTGCATGTACTTGAACCTCTGCATCAGTAAGAGGCGTAAGTCAAAGACAGAGTGTGACAGTGTAGGAATGCTGGACAACATATTGTATTTGTGATACACAATGTCTTACACAAAATGTAAGTAAACTTGATCTCTCGGAGTCTCCTTTCAAGGCTGAAACACTTACTTCAATGATTCTCTATTTTGCCAGAGCATTAACCAGCACTATAACTATCTGTCACTTTCTTGGCAACATAGATTATAGTGTTTGCTTTAATAGTCTCTTGTGTTTGTTTGTTTCCAATTTGAAAATAGAATCAGCATACCTATTTGAAGGCAATCTAAGTAATATTCATTAATATCATAATTTATATACTTTTTATTTCTATCATTATTATCTCCCTCTTCGTCGCTTTGAACATATTTTTTTAAAGCCTCTTGAGCAAAACCAAACCGGTTAGCATGCCTTGAAATTCGTGCAGAATTTTTTTTTAAATAATTTGCAACACACCCTCTTATTGCATGGGCAAAAAAAAATGTTTTCATGTGCAATGAATAAATTGTTTACATGTGCAATACAAGTGCTTACATGGAATCTTTTAAGATCAGGTGGCTTTTTATCATTATTTTAGATTAGTTTTAATGAAAAACAAATAACTGTATTTAAAAAATGCAATCAAACAAATAAATTAATGTTTAGATAAGATGTTGTTTAAAATTTATATTTGCATGTTTATATTAATTGAACTTTATTTTACAATGAAAGCAGCTGAGATTCCAAATCTTATTTAGATGATCCAAACAATTGTGGAAAAACAAAAAATCATTTTTAATAATACATTGCCTTCAAAAATGCCAATACCTATTTTAATCTTTCAATGTTTTCCATCAATCTATCAATTTAATATAGCCCTTATCCTTGCAGTTTGCTTGGGTATGTCTCCATCTGTCAATTTGTTTGATATTTTTTCAAATGAAACTCACATACACTATATTGCAAAAAGCGCATTTGCCCACCTATCTAAATAATTGAATAAGGTGTTCCAATCTATCCCTTGGCCAAAGCGGTATGAAATCAAGAGCTTAGACAAGAGGACTGTTTGTCGAAAAACGTATAAAAAATGGGCTACTCACATGGGCTCAGTGAATTCCAGCAAGGGACTATGATAGGATGCAACATCTTTAGACAGGTTCAGTCATGAAATTTCCTAACCCCTTAATATTCCAATGTCAACTTTCAGTGCTATTATAAAACACTGGAAGCAACTGGGACTGACAGCAACTTAGTAACAAGGTTTTACTCTAAATAAACTGACAAAGCTAGGTTTCTGCAGGCCTATTCTTACAAATCTGCAAACCTCATATAGCCTTTAAGATTAGGTCAACAACAGTTTGTAGAGAGATTTATTGGCAGTGGCAGCTAGCCAATATAGGGTGCTAGAGCACTCACCCAATGACCTTTATTAAGACGTAAAAAAATATAAAAATGAAATAATAAAATCTGTTTTGAAATATATTAATATATATTTAGATGTGCAAAATAAACATTTAATCTTTAATAAAGAGTAAAGCTGTTTCGTTCATCGTTTATTCTGCTTTCATTTGCATCCTTTTTCAAACGTCAGGATCTGACCCAGCATGGATTAAGGCAGGTATGACGGATTCAAAGAACTTTTCAATACAATATTGTTGTTTTTTGTTTTTGGCATTCATGTAAATATACTGGTGTGATACCTTAAAGTACATTTGAATGGTTTTTGGTATACATGTATTTTGTAGTAATGCCCCTCCCTGGAGAAAACTTCACCAGCCACCACTGGTTTCCATGCCTGAGCAGCTGCATCCAACCCATATATCACCAAGCACAATCCAAAGCATCAGATTTGGTGGTTTAAAGCAGGTCAAAAGCACACCCTAGAGCAGGGGGAGGCATGCTCTCTGAAGAGTCAAAACATGCTTATCCATCTAAAATATGGAAAATTCTGGGTTTGGAGTTTTCCTGGAGAAGATAACTTGATCAACTGTAGTGAGCCAAGTGCAAAGTTTGTACAGTTCCTTTCTGTAACTTTTAGCCCAAGTTTGGAGATAAATTCTCTCTCTTCTGACTATGCACCAGTAGGCAAAGCAATGTCCATAAAGACATTGGCAGACTACTACTTGTCTAAAATTGTTATAAATTTTCTCCTAGGATTTGTGGACAGTGTTTCCAGGAGTCTTGAAGCTGTTTTAGCTACGGTGCCATCTTGAACCCTCTGGATTAAGAATGGGATATCATCTAAAATTGTACTTAATAATGTACAGTAATCCTTCCCTCAGACAAATTTTGGTTAAGTGTGAGGATGAGTGGGGGTTAAGCAGGGGTAGGGTTAGCCGTATTTAACATATACAGAAGAGGGATGCTGGTAGTAACGTAGGTGAGTTTTTTTTTAACCCTCTCATCACTGGAGGTTGAGGGAGGCTTTGTTGAGCCCAGTGGGTTGAAGTCTTATCAGTTAAACCTGCTTGCTTTAAGGTGCTGACTCAGTGATAACTAAAACTGGTGCTGCGGAGGCAGCGATGGACAGGATGACTCGCTACAGAGGAGTATGTCTGAGTGAGTTGTTTATACTCTAACTATAGGGCTATGGTGACGAATGCCTGTACCTGTGACATATATCAGCATAGATTAACCTTTTAAAATCTAGTTAATTTTCTACCTAATTTGTAAAGGGAGAAGTATTTACCATCTACCAAATTAATTTGTTCAGGTAACCAATTTAAACCAATACTGCTGAAGTGCTTTAAATTTACAGGGTTTTTTGTTTTCTTTATATATATATATATATATATATATTTTTTTTTTGCTTAATCAAATAGCTTGGCTACCTAAAGTAAGTAATTATTTACTGGACTGTTGCCATCCGTAAATAATGTCTGGGTTTTATCTATGATAATTACTTGGGTAAAAAAAAAGAATAAATAAAAAAAAAACACATTAAAATTATATTTAGCCATTTCTTTCTGTTATATCTATTATTTTTATTTCCATCCAAACTTTTCAGTTGCTTTTACAAGATTTTTTTGTATTTAGAGTCTTACCAGAGTTTTTGTTACATAAAAGTCATCTAAAAAGTCTTTGGTAATAGAAAGGGCTCAGTTGAATCCAAAGATGAATTCAGTGTACTGTGAGGATGCAAACGTTTGATATGATGGTCAAGTGAAGGTCACAGTATGCTAATCTCAAACAACTAGTTAACAACACTGGCATGGTGTGGTGGAGCCTAGGCGGAAGTTCAACTGAAGAAACTCATTGCTTCCTTCATCCACCAGTGTCACAGCCAATCAGCTTTAAACCACACCTCCACGAAAGCCAATTGGCATCCAAAGTTCATCTTAAAAGGCCTCCAAAACGCACCTGTCTGCTCCTGTGCACGGGCGGCAGATGCGCTGCGTTACTTCATTTGGATGACACCGTTTCAACCCACCTCCAGCCCTCCTCCACCATCGTAGCTTTAGCTTCATCAGAGTGTCATTCCTCTCTGACTATTACTGCGTTCCCTGTCTCATCTTAACCAGTCCGGCAGAAGACTGCCATGTTGAGTCTGGTTCTGCCAGAGGTTTCTTCCCAACGGGGAGTTTTTTCTCTCCACTATCACTCCTTGCTTGCTCATCATGGACAGGTTCTTTCAACCTGTGTTATCCAACTGGACTTCCATCTTCCAGGTCCCTAAGTGAAGCTCTAGTATCAGCCCACGCAATCCACTGGATCTCCCCATAAAGCTCAGCATACCGTCTCACTAACCAGCAGTCTACAGACTGACCAACTTCATCTATCTCCACTCCACCACCAGTTTCAGGCCTGGGGGAGAAAGAGCCCTACCTTTTGCTCCTGTTGATGCATATCTATCAAAATTAAGCACTATGTTTCCTGCCGAGGTCTGAGCGCCAAAGACAAAGTAATTGTATCAATACATTTCTCCTAATTGTCTTTTCTCTTTGTGTAAGTTTTTCAGATTGAAATATTCAAATCTTTAACATTGGAAAATTAAGGTTTGGAAATTCAATTTTTTGACTGATCTAATTTTATATTTTTCATGTAGTATATTCAGTTATTTAATAATAAACTTTCTGTTAAGTTGCAACTCTTTGGTTTTGATGTATAATGCAAATCACAGTTTTCCAAAATGCAAAGAATATGCCCTACCTAGCTTAGCTGGTGATCAGTTTATACTGTTGTAATAGATACATGGACAGGGGATGCTATATCAAAAAAGGTTTAAAGCTTCTTCAAACACAGTACAACTCATAACAGGTAGATCATGTGAACACTATGGGGGGTTTCAGTATAAAACATTAATGACATGAGAGAATGCACAATATTAGGTCCAGGCATCATGAGGAGATTAAGACAAAACTCAAGAAAATTGGTTTTAGGTGTAAGGATTAAGGTTTGTTACTAGTTTTAGATACCTCCACCATGCTCCGTCTTTCAGCTAGCTGGAAAAGTTTTCAGAAAAAAGGAGTCATTATTGAAGACCTTTTTCTCCCATGTTCAGCTTTGATAGCCTCCCTTCAAAACATTCTTGTACTAACAGCGATTTTAGCAACCACTTATAGCACTATATGTGGAGATAAAGTCAGAAATAGCTATTTTTTCTTAGTAATTGGTGGAAAATTGCAGCATAGGAGTGCTTGTATTGGCCTTACATTCATCAGGTAGACAGAAAAGCACTTCAAATGAATGCTAATGCTGCTAAGATGCCCTGGCGACCCTAAGGTAATGATGTCAAATTGTGTTTACAACTTGTTCTTCTGCCCCTGTTTGGCCTAGAATATCAGTCAATTCAACCAGAAGAGGACAATAAAAAATGTATGACTTATTCTTATTTGATGGGTGAAAGGAGGCAAGGAGAAAAACCATAACAAAGATAAAGCAAACAATGGCTTAAGCTCTACAGCAGCAAAGTAATGTCAATCAAAAGTCGATTATCAGGCGGATGAATGGACATGGTTTTTCTGTTTTTTTAGATATAAATCTTAAATTGTCCCCTTGAGAAGGTTGACTTAGCAACAGATCAATGCAGGATTGTTCATTCCACCGTACATTCTACTTCTAGATTCAGTGCATCAAGTAATCAGAACCTCATGTTCTTTGATAAAGCTTTTCATGATCTGCAGTTGTTGATAGAATGTGTATGCAGCAAATATATTTATGGATTTCAGCAGCAAAATAACCAATAGCATGAAACTCTCCTTTGCTTCCAGAATAATAAATATGTTGAATTTGTATTGCAAATGAACTTGCAAAATGTTGAAACTTATATTTGGTACCAACCTAAGAATTAAGTACAAAATAAGAATTTACATTTCTTTGCTAAAACGTTAAAAAATATAAACCTGAACTTTATTTATCTATACTGGATAATATATTAAAATATCTCCTCTGTTGTTTTCTTAAGGGATGGTTTTTGCTATCTGCAACATAGCTTTTTAGACCATCCTGTTTGCCTCAGTAGAGAAGATTGTGAGAACGAAAACATGAAGCATTTGTATCAGATTATACATCATTATTCAATTGTTTTTTCCACTTCAGTGTGGGAAAACACTTATGAAAAAAGAGGATTATAAGCGGAGTCTGGGAAAGTACTGTGTGCCAGAAGATATCTGGGGAATTCCTGAATAAATTAAGCCCACAATTACAGACAAATATAGATGCGTACACATACAACCACACACAATTAAGCAGACAAATGGCTGACCCGCAGTGTTCCCATGACATCTGTTACTTGCACGTCCAGTTGGTTGAGCAGAAAAGACACAATGAGCTATACTAGGATTATGGAGGAATACACAAGCACAGAAATAGTTTAGTGTAAATTTTTGGTAACTATTTTGTCCTCCTTTTTATTGACTGGTCCTAAGAAGCACTTTTATTACTGAAATACTGGGACCTACAGTACAAAGACTATTTTATCTTACTGCAAAGATAATTTTCCTATTTAAAATAAGCAAAGCACTATGCTTTATTTTTTACTACCACTGACACATTCATTTAAAAGAACAAAACCAACTCTATTTTTTTTTTTTTTTTTTTTATTTTGGTTTTCAGCATTCAGCTTTAGGGCAATTTATTTGACTTATCTTTTATTGCACTGCAGGTACAAATACTTTAGGGAGGGAAGCTATGTGACTGATGTTTTTAAATGAAGTTTTCAGTATAAATTGTAAAGAATTTGTGGATTTGTCTCCTTCAGTGGCATTAAAACATAAAAAAATGAAATAAAATGAACTTCTGCAAGATGAAAAACATTTGATGGACATTATTTTCTATCCCACTGGAGAGTGCATTAGAAAACTTGTCGTAAAGTTGTGAAAACTTTACTTTAGATCAGATGAACTTCCACAAAAGTTTCAAATTTGAGAAATGCTGCTGCAACACCAAAAAAAGAATAGCGAACGAAATACCTGAATAACAAAAAAAAACAACATTACAAAGAAACAAGAATTAGTATATCCCAAACCAGTCTTTTGCAGTCTTTTGCTGAACAGCCATTTTCAGAATCAGCTGTGCTGAAGCAGGGAAACCTCTAAAACCTGCAGGACAGCGGCCTTTGAGAACTGATTTTGGGCATCCCTGGTTTAGAATTGAGGTCTCGTATAAAAATATGATTTTAAGTTTGTTCTATTAAAAGAAAGCAAGCAAGTTTCAAGTTAAAGATCAGGGCTAAAACAATTCATAATTTAGTAATCATTAACTGGAGTGTAGAGACTCTAAAACATGCCTAACAGAACCACCCACTTAGAGCAGTAATTATAACAAGATAAAAAAAAAAAAATAAACATTTCGCATTTAGATAAAAAAAAAAAATAAGTGTCTGTCAATATGCTCTATACAGAGCCCCTCAGGTGGAAAAGTTTGAGTTTCGCCTGATTTTATTTCTTTAAAAGTCTTATTTAAAGAATGTTCAGCTATCCGATTATTATTCCATTAATCAAAAAAATCTACAGATGAATCGATTTGCAAAATAATCGTTAGTTGCAGCCCTAAAGAATTAAACTTTGTATGTATGAGTTAAAACTACACTATGCTGGATAACGTGAAACAATATATTTTTCCCCCCAGTTTTAACAAAATAAATCTGTTAATTTAAAAACAAAAAAACAAAAAACAGAATGATTATGATCAGACAGCAGGCTGCAAAAAATGTCAAACCAGTTCAAAGTTCCTTAACAGATGATTATGACGATGGTAGCTTATAAAGACAGTTATAGCTGTTTAGCCTGTCGTTAATGGCATCAGTGTCTTCAGCCTACATTGATGGTTTAACAGAAACAACATCTTCAAGAACAAGAAGCCATAAATTAAAAATAAATATTTCATTTAGGTAATGCTTGATCCTCCCCATTTTGTTCTCTATTTCTGTGAATGACCTTACAAAAAGTATTTGAACTAGTACCATTTTATTTGTACAAGTACCATTATTTAAACTAGCAGTGTATGTGAACACTTAACAATCACCATCAGCTAAGCTTTTATCTCCAACAGCAGTTCTAAAACAAGAATTTAATAATAGATAGGTTTTTATGGGATTTAATGGTAAATAATCAGCTGTATGCAGAACTTAGATCTATCTAAAATCCACAAGGGGCTATCAAGTTGAGTGTAGGTTTGTAGGACCCAAATGCAGAAATGGAAGCTAAGGTGGTTTCTTACATGTTTGATAGCAAAAGGGTGGCCACTTAAGCAAAAACAAAAAAAAGTAAATACAAACACTTACATAGCAAAAATCCAGGGAAGTCAGGGAAAACAGAAGATAAGGAGAAGATGAGAAGAAACGGGAGAACATGAGGAGAAGAGAAACAACGAGGAACGAGCAAAGAGTGACTGAACAGAAAGAGTATATATGGGAGACAGAAACAATGGGAGGACTAATTGGCAGATGAGTAACAGGTGTGGAGAGAAGAATCTAGAAGGGAGCTAGGAGAAGTAAACTGACACAAGAGGGCAAGAGAGGGTAGACCAGAAATAACTGGATTACTGGAATAATAAAAATGGAAATAAAACTAATGAAAACTCAAAGAGAAATCTTAAACAGAACTAAAACCATGACAGGGACAAGTTGGAATAAAAGTACAAAAACAGAAAGGAGGGTGTTTGATGCTAATATGACATTTTATGGCTGTTGAAGCACTGAGAGAATGTGAAGAATCATAAATAAAACTACAAAGTGGTAAAGATTACACCTAAAGCTAATTTTTTTTTATCATCTAACATTTTTGGGGAAACAATTAATAATCAAGTGTTGACGCATTTTTAGTGATGAGCTGTTTAAGGAGTTTTTTTTCCTAAGATTTTAGAGCTCATCATAGCTCTGAAACTTGTCTGGTGAAAGTTACTGATGATATTCTCATGGCCTCAGATACTGAACTTGTGTCTATACTTGTCCTGTGTGATCTCATTATTACATTTGATACAGTGGATGCCAATTTCCTAGAAAGACTGGAAAGGGGATTATGTGAACAGCAACAGATTGGTTTGAACTAGGGGTGCAAGTTATTAACTAATTAATTAATCTACAGTTGATTGATCTTATTAAACTACTAAAGATGAATTGATAAGAGGCCTATACAAGTGAAAACCTGAGTATCAAGAGGATCTTTCCATTAATAAGAAGGGCTAACTATTTTTTTTATAGTATAGTGAAATAATACAATAGTATATGATTATATTTTAACAGTTTAACAAAAATACCTTTCTTACTAATTATTAAACTAGATTTTTTTTAGAGAATATAATACAACAGGAAACTATAGGATTAATACACACAAAAGCCTTTCCCAGCTTGTCCTTTTCTATTATAGTACAAATATTTTGCGCAATACACCAATTTGTTGGAAGATTTGCAAAATGTATGTGGAGCCAACATATATGCATCTGCTGTGTGGTGCTATCACATCATTATAAACCATAGTTTATGAGGAAATTTCGATATTCCATGCTAACTTCAAGAAATCCTTAATCCTTAAAATAGGTCCTACTTGACAAGATACACCACATAATGCACCTGTGAGTCTACATTTTATTTCAGAGAAACAACAGACACATTTTACTCAGCGCCTGGTTAAAAATACTAGTAAAATAATCTCCTTTGCGGGATCAAAATTATCTAGTCCACCACTTTCAGTCAAAGCAAAAAAGAACACAGCCCATTCTCTAAAACAGCAGGTAGAAATTAAATCTGAGTGACAAAAGAGCATTACAAAGAATCACAGAGACAAGGAGACTTTAAAAAAAGCTGCTTATAGTCAATGTTTTTTTTTCTTACGAATATAAGGGTGTTGTCAGTCGCTTATAAAATAGCTAAAGGCTGTTAAAAAATTCCAACAAAGAGTAAGAACAAAAATTGTGCTTCTCATCTTTTAGCAAAGAAGGTGCAAACAATAATGCTTCTATTTTTATCCTCAAGTTCCTTTCTTTTTCAAGTTAAAAAGTGAGAATCTAACGGTTAACAGTGTCCTAAATATAGGTGGCATAGAGAGATCATTGCCCATGTATGCAACTGTCTAGCACATCACCACAGGTGTAAAAGTTATGTGAAGTTAACAAGAGCAGTCATGTCAGCTAATTACGTTTTTTCTGTCTTTAAGCTGTTAGAAACTATGTTGTAGGGTTAGCATTATACTTTCCAGACTTAGATTTCAAATTATTTGCTTTGTTTCTTTGATAAATTAATGGGTAAAGGGTAATTTATTAGGGCAACTTATCTTCATTTCCTGTCCATTATTTTAATTGAATGTGTTTGAGAAATGCAAACCCCTCCCATCACTACAATAGGTGCCACCAGCTCTCCCAGTCTCCCACAGAGTTTGACTTTAATAGCAGTAAGTATGCATTATTTTTATGTGTGGAACACTAAAAGTTACTGTTATGTGCTGTCGCAAATAATACCTTTTAAACACACCTCGGGTGCCTCTTACTTTGAAATGGGAGTTTGAGCTTCTCCTCGGCTTGAATCCTCCTCGCTGAAGCTCAGCAAAAGCTGTTATTTACGTGAATTGGTTAAAGGGAAAATCAATTCTGCATTCTGTGGGTAATTCTGGACAGCTTAATGAGTGTTTGTAACACAAACAATTTTTCCCTTTGGATAAAAACGGTGAGTGAAGAAAAGAAAAGAGAAAACTGTAAAGACCAGAAAAGCAAACACATGCAAATTTGCTTTGCAGTTGGTCATTCTTGTATTCTTTTTTGTCAGTTTTTTTTTTTTTTTTTGTCTCCCAGGGTAAAATTGGTATGCTGCTCTAAAGTGTAAAAAAAAAACACATTAGCATCATAAAGCAACGTTTGATGCCTCTACTGTATGTTTGTCACTGCCAAGGATGGTCAACAATTTTCAAGCAAGCGCTGTTGCTGTGGTAATTGTTTTATCATTATTTTTTATCATCCGTATGGAATAGATTCGGACCAAGTGGTGACAGACTGTAGGCGGACAATGCCTGCCTGGATCCAGCCCTCAGTTTTGTTTGCACCCACATTAGTCACATGGGATGGGACTACAATTGAGTCAAGGCATAAATGGGAATATATGAAGCCATGCCAGACTTGTAAAACGCAGATGATTTTTGCTGTTTTATAAATGTATGGATAAATTATTCCACAATGGCCTCACTTATGTTTCACAAAGCCTTGTAAAATGTAGGCTTGGATAATTGCAGCAATGTTATGGGAAACTGGGCCAACACCCGACCACTCACACAGTGAATTTTCTTTTGATGTACCTCTAACTTTCATGAACATGAAGGAAGACTTAGCTACAAACCGCTTGGGAAGGATATATGAAAATCTTTTTTTTTTTTTTATTGTGAATTGATGTTATGAAGACTTTTTGAAGTGGTGGCTGTGTGATGGTGGCTTTTTTAAAGATGGAAAACGAGAGGCACATGAGAGATATGTACAAATAGATAGAGCCCTTTGTTGTCCACACACATTGACGAAGATCTGAGGGGGAAAAAACATTTTCTAAAAGCTTAAAGTAGGGGGTCAGGATCCTTTAAAATCCATGAACCATTTATGTCCACAGCCATACCAAGTAATATCTGTTATGAACCTCAAAGGCAACCCTTCAAATAAAGGCAACATATGCTTTATCTGCCCTATATATTTTTATCATTAAACACTAAATTTAAACTAAAATGGTTAAATCGATAAAACACCTTCATAGCAAAAATGAAAAAGCCTCACTTTCAAATTTGTTGCTGTCAAAAACTGTTCATGAAATACCTCTCTGGGTTAATAGAGCTTATTCAGCCAGCTGAATGGACCAGACAGCTGAATGGACTCTAACTTCTTTTAATGCCTACATCAAGTGTATATCTTTCATGGATGAGATTGTAAAGCTCACGGAGAGTGGTAGGAATATAATCATAATATTTTTTTTTTCTAAAATTGAGAAATTGCTTTTGTTGGTGGAGTGCTTTAGCTGACTCAGTCCCCTTGAACAGCAACCCATTGGAATGTCCTTGGCCAATATCAACATTTTTAAAATATTTAATGATAAAAAGTAGAGGCTTTACACCTACCTTTTATGTATTGTAGTTGTACTGATATATATGCAGATCATTTCTCTTTTACATTTAGAGTAGAATACATATATTATTCAAGTAATGATTATAAAATGCTTAATTTTAGAGAGATTTTTTTGTCCCTCTTTTAACGTTAAAATGTCACCTGGCTACTAAATTTTGTTGCAAATAGCTGTGGTTCCATAATACAATATTTTAATGTAGAATGTTTTTACTGTTGATTTTCGTTCAGTAAATGAAGCACTGCATTTGATGATAATTCAAAATGTATCGACAAAACGTTAAATTATCTTCTGCTGTTAAGTGGAAAAAAGAGTCAGTGCTGCACAAACAAAATATTTCTATTACAATTAAATACAGTGAAACAGGTGACCTCAACACATCTACATTTTCAGCAACCTTAAATGGACAAAAAGAATGCCCAAAACTATTGCAGTTACCCATTGTGCAGTAACCTATATTACTGTAAAGTCTATCAACACAGTCACTTAGGTGTAACATGTAAAAACATGCAGAGGTGTCAAGTAATGAAGTACAAATACTTCGTTACTGTCCTTAAGTATATTTTTTAGGTATCTATACTTTACTCCATTACTTAGTTTTCTTCCTGCTTCTGACTTCTACTCATTACATTTTCACACAAGTATCTGTACTTTCTATTCCTTAAATGTTTAAAACAAAACAACAAAAATGTTAGTCATTACTGTTGGCTTCAGTTTTATGTTTATAAATATTTATTTTACATGATGTGTGATTGGATGAGTCATATAGAATAGAATTCAACTTTATTGTCATTCCACTGTCACAAGTACAGAGCAACGAAATTAATTCTCTGCATTTAACCCATCCCTTGGGGAGCAGTGGGCTGCCATTGTGCAGCGCCTGGGGAGCAGGGTGGGGTTAAGGGTCTTGCTCAGGGACCCAGAGTGGCAGTCTGTGGGAGTGGAGGATCGAACTCACAACCATTCCCCCGCAAACGCAAGCACTCATTGGTTAGCTATTCGTCAAATTTGTGCTGATGCCAGAGGAAATCATCAGAAGCAAGCAGGTGTTCTTCAAACTGTAAACGCAAATTGTCTATGCCATGCTACAATGTTGGATTCAGAAAGAGATGTTGAAATGTCTGAAAGGTCGGACACAGGCGAGAGCGTATTGGGAGATTTAGCCGGAGACCAACAAGACCTACCTAATCCTTGGCCCTATCTCAAAGAAGTTTTCGAAATTAATAGTGGCATCTGGCTTTTTTTTTTTTAAAGGTTACTTTATACTTTTATACTTTAAGTAGTTTCTTGAGCACATACTTTTTCACTTTTTCTTGAGTAAAGAGGTCAGGTTGATACTTCAACTTTGTGTGTGTTTTTAAACTGCAGTATCTATACTGCTACTTAAGTGACAAATGTGTGTACTTTTGACACCACTGAAAACATGTCACAGTTTTGCACTTTTTTGTTATTTTTAAGTTTTCTTTTTGAGTTTTCATTGGTTTTATTTCCATTTTGTGTTGTTTTTCTGCTTGTATTTGAGTTCTTATGTATTTCTTGTTTACCCTCTGTTGCCCCCTTGTGTCAGTCTCCTTCTCCTAGCTCCCTTATAGATTTTGCTGTCCACACCTGCTTCCAATCTGTTGATTACCCCAGTCTTTGTTATGTTTGGCATATATATTCCTCCTCTTCAGTTACTGTTTCCTGGTTTCTTGTCATTTCTTGGCACCTCATGTGTATTTTTCCTGACGTGTCCTGGTGTTTGGTTTTCTATATTTTGTTTTTGAACTTTGCTTCTGTTTGTATTTGAATCAACATTAAATTTAGAAGAAACCACCTCAGCTTCCTTCTCTGCATTTGGGTCCTCTAAAAACCTCCTCACAATCTGACAAAACACATTTTGGAACTACTTTTGGTTTTGAAATCCAGTGTGCCATTACCTTTTTGCAATATCCAAAGTCTATTAATCTTTTGAGAAGTGCAGAAATATGGGGGCTGACATCACTGTTTTTTTCGTTTACCTTCCTGCTTCATGGATCGATCCACTTGATCATCTTGGTGCCAGAGGTCACAAAATCAGAGAAAAGGACACTTATTGAAATACATTGTTCACAAAACAATAGTACTCGACAAAGTAGTTGTAAGTTAAGGAAAGGAAATGTAGTTTTTGATCTGCGGTGTTTGCTCAACACTGCATCTAGTGTTGAAAACTTGCTTATTTCTTCTTTGAGCAAATGTTAACAACATCATTCAGCTGAAAAGCTGACTGTGAACTTTTAACAAATTGGAAATTTCTAAAACATATTTATATGAAATATTTCACTGGAATAGACATTTTAAGTTTGATAAGATCCAACTACACATATATAATCAAAAGATACTGTTTCAGCCTTCTCTAAAGAAAGAAACATATCTTGCAGTAATGTCTCTGAAAATATCCCAGGTTTCCCTATAGGACTGGTTTTCCTAAACTGACAGGGTGGAAAGGAATCTTAGGTATCATTTTAGCACATCATTAACAAAGTATTGTAGGTGACATGCCAAAATGATATATTCCAATGTAAAATGGTTTACAATGAAAGAAATATTATAAACCAATACAATTTTAAGAGACTTTAAGAGACTCCTTGATAAGAGACTTCAATATGTAAGTAAATGTTTAGCATTTTATAAGACCTATGACTTTTATTATTCTGCTATATTTTCACGATTGCTTAGAGATTCTGCTGATGTCACCAAAGGCATGCTATAGTGATAAAGACTCTTCTAAATCAGCCAAGAAGGAAGTTAACTTTTGGAATTTATCACAAGCTCCTTATAAGCTTGTAACAGTGTACAAGAAGATGATGTTCCTGTACATATTTGGATTTTGTAGTGGATCAAGGAAGTTAATACAAATGACAGCCTCCAACATCATGCTTCAGTGTAGTAACAAAGATGTTGGTCAGCCATGAAGATGGAGACAAATTTGTCTCTTTTTCAATTCACCATATGTTTAATCTACTAGTAATGTTTTATTTTGTATATTTTTATTTACGGATTTGTTTTTTTCTATCACAGATGTGAATGTATGCTTTGTAAAATATTTTTAAATATCTGATGTCAGATAAAATAGAGGACTGGCTAGTTATTAGCCTTCCTCAGATTTAATGATATATTTGCTTTTTTTTTTATTATTCCCCACCACATAATATCTTTCTAATAGAGGAAAGAAACCATTCGATTATAGCTTCACAGAATGTCACTTCAAAAGATCTGAGCTTTCCCTTTAATGGTAGGGGATTGTATTCCATACACATAAACAAACATACACGTGTGAGGGCACACATTATGGGCCCCGCTCCTCAGGAGCTGGCCCTTCTGTGACATTTTTAAAGGGCAGGAGCAGCATCTCCCACATAAAGTGCGCACAATCACACAGACATCGCTTTGACCCCCGCATCAGGAGGTGTCAGCATAGCCCCCCCGTTCAGGGGTTCAATACTCAGATTAGCATCAGGAATAAGGATTAGCTCACTCCTGCAGGGTTTGGACAGCAAACACTCGTTTCACCAGGCTATCCCACAGCCCTCAGGGGAGAGCCACACAACATGACACAATAACCTGTAAATCCATGTGCTTGAGACACACAGGTTGTTAGATTTTGCTTTTGGATGAAGTGGGTTAATATTTATGACAAGCTAACACTTCTTTTTTTTATGTTTTGAAAACAAAATATTAGTGTATATTCTTTATTACTGACTCAATATATATATAAAAAAACTTTATTTCTGAATTTCAAAACCTGTAAAGGTGCTTTAGCGTACCTTTAATTTTTTACACTATCTCACATTAGTCATTGTACTGAATATGGTTACATTTTTCTGTGATAGACCTAATAGACATAATAATTATTAAATGATGGAAAAAAGGATCCAAGTATTTCAGGTTTCTTTTATTTAAGTCTAAATGGTGTGATGTACAATTTTTTCACCCTGAGATTAAGCAATAACATTTCAAAGTCACCATTTTATAAAGAGCCAACCTGTGTGCTCTTTAATCATAGCATAAAAGCACAATTTCTACAAAGAGCTTTGAGGTTTCTCTGTAAAAAACAAACAGGAGCCAGATCAGTAATAAGGTTGTACAGTTTAAAGCACGGTCAGATTATTATACAGCAGGCACGTGCATAGGGGGGGGGGCTAAGGGGGCTTGAGCACCTGCCCCTTTTGCTCCATGATCCCAATGTGCCCTTTTGGTCCCTTTTTTTTTTTTTTTTTTTTTTTTTTTTTTTAACACATGTACTGAAATTATTATTATTATCTTTTTTTTTTTTTGGCAAGAAAAACAATACAATAAGCCCTCCGGTCACGTTGTTACTTTTGACCTTTTGCCGGTGACGACGCACTTGCCTCTCGCACAGTCAGATAAGGCGGCTAACTGCGGTGCTAAAGGTAGCGAATATTCCACATTACACTGTGGCCGCTGCTCATTTGGCCCTAAGCAAGATCAACCATGATCGGACGGATGGCTGTCTTCAGTCTGCACCGCCTCTCCAATGTCAATCTGAATAGAGATGTAAGTGAAACCAAATGAGCCCCACGGATGATGCAGTATTGTTTGATCTAAAACACTGTTTGCTCTGTGCTTTTAGTCTTTTACATTGAAAATTATGTTTTTTAATTCACAAAAAAACTGTTCTGTAATGATTACAGAACAGTTTTTTTGTGAATTAAAAAACATAATTTTTGGTGAAAATACTGGAGTAGGCTTGCTACTTGTCAGACAACGGAAAACTTTGAACGTTGTATAATTTCTCTACTTTAGCAAAGAGTAGCGGTTTAAACGGAGGAAAGTAGTTCTTTCTCTGAAGAACTACTGAGCGGGAGGAGACAGCCAGGTGAGGAAAAGCTGTTCTTATCTATCGATTCAGTATTTTTATCATACAGACTGGCTGTTGTTCTTGTGCTATGAGCTAGCTGCTAGCTAATGACTTTGCTAGCAAAGCAAGATAACTAAAAAGCTTCCCTGTGTCGTTAATGATAGTAGGACATTCTTCAGTATTACTTATGCAATAGGGGCACATCGCCCGTCAAAAACCTATCATCTCCATAATGGATATATGTCTGATTTTCTAATTTCCTTCGCTGCATGATGTACATTGCATTTATTCTAGCATTAGGTAAATGTATCTTGAAGGAGAACTCATCCAGAACTACCATGATAGATATATGATAGATATAATGTATGAAGCTGGTGAAAACAAAACTGCGCAGCTTATGCAAGGAGGATCGGTTGTCAGACCTTCTTTTGTTGGCAATCGAGAAGGATGTGCCAATTATTCACAGTGAGGTTATTAACATTTTTAAAGACATGGCTAACAGAAAACTGCTGCTGTGAACAAAAGAGAACAAAAATAGCAAAAATGCTTAAAAGTTGGAAATTTGTTTTTAAACGGTTAAATCACCATGACGGAAAATAAGTTTTTGGATCATAATCTTGGATTTAGTTTGGGGGAAAAAAGAAAGGCAAGAGACTGAAATAAATAAGACATTGACCTTCACTCAACACAGAAAAGATGAGACAATAAGGAAAAAAAGAAAAGAGAAACTGACAAGAAAAAACGAAGAGGAAAGATTGAATAAAATGTATATAGGTACTTACAAAATACACTAAGACACAAACAGAGTAGGCTTTTCTCATGGTGACATGCATTAATAAAATGTTTGTTTTGTTCTTTTTTTCTGCAGTTCCACGTTAAAGTTTGATGCAGCAGCTCTGCTTTTCTGAATGGACCGTCTCCATCTCCACTGTCAGTACAGCAAACCAGGCAGACATTCTTTTTTATAGATTACAGTACACTAAAAGGTTGCATTGTGCCCTTGTGTGCATTTTTAACAGTTTAATTCTGTAAAGACAAAATATGTCTGGTGGTCCAGCTCTGATTTACATCTTTGGCTAAATTGCAGGTTTGAATATTGTAATACTTTCCTATAACAAAATAGACCTGCAGAAAGAAATTACTAATAAAATATTTTACATATGCATAGTTCTATGTTCTATGTAGAGATTTCCCTTAGCTTTGATTGTATGTCTCACAATTTTGTAATTTATCATTGTTCATTAAACTCTGAAAGCTATGTGACTTTGTTAATATTCTGTCCTAAAATGCGACAAGATGTGCCCTATTTTTTTGTGCACCTGCCCCTTTAGTGGTCTCTGCACGGCCCTGTTATACAGTATCTGCAGTATTGTCTAATATTGAAAGTTTTGCACATTTAAAAATAATGGAAAACATGCATCCCAAATTCAAATTTGGTGTTTTTAGGATCCTGCTTTTAAGAAGCCGAAAAAATCTAATTAGAAAATGGGGCTATAGATAGAGCAATTGTGAATTTAAAAAGTTGTAATGTGTTTTTTCAATGTTTGGCGTATACATAAAGTATTCATAATCAGTCTAAGGCTTATGTCCAACGACAGCCTAACTTATGTATAACGTACGGCAGCTTAATGCCCAGGAAGTGATGCACAAGCATAATTTCCTGGGCATTACGAAGCATCAGTTAAAGCTGCTCCCCTCAGGCGCATCGCTGCTCCCCTCATGCGCCCGGGGGCCCCTGGTCTACATAAAAAGATCTCTTTGATCGTGGTATTAACCTGACTGCTGTTCCCCGCCCACCCCCCAAAAAAAAAATAAATAAAAAGAAAAGAAAGAAAGAAAGTTTGCAGTCGCAGCAGAAGTTTGTTGGCTGGGGGCTTGAACACAAGGAGGATCCATCACACTCACATTTACGTTCACCCTACGTTGGGGATAAAATCTGGAGGAGAACTGACGGTTTTCTCCTGTGAATCCCTTTTTATACCAAAACGCTGCCAATATGCCATTATACAGTAGCTGTTAGAGAGAGAGAGCTGTTAAGTTAGAAACACTTTCAGTGGTCGTCTGGAACACACGTTGATAAGCGTTGGAGATAAGTTCTTGATAAGTTATGCACAAGTTAGTCATAGGGCTGGATAAGCTAAACACCACAACTTCGATCAGATGCCTTACCTGTAACTGATGCCCCACGTATGGCATAAGTTGGCATACATCGGGAAATTTTAAGTGTACTCAAAATTTCTCACCGTACTCACCGTATGTCTACATGTGCTTCAGCATACTCATAACATATCCAAAACGTACCCATAGCTTATCCAAAATATACCAGCGTTCTTGCCAGATTTTTCCTACGTCAGGCATACACTGGTCAAAATGATCAAAGTTGGACAGGGGCTTTAAATGTTCATAGTTGCTTATGCAATCTGATGAAAATAGTCAAGTCTCTAGATGAGCTTACGGTCATAAAGACATGCCAGAAAAAACACCATTATTGGTCTGATAAAGGACTACAATGATTCTGCATAAGAACAGGAGGTGGATCAGCTGGGCCACCATAGGGTCTGTCATGGTCTTGTTTCTGTTTCTGTGAGTTTTCAGTTTCACGTTGATTGATGTTTTTCTTCTTTTTATAGCTTTATTGGTTTAATTCCTATTTTGGTGTGTTTTTGGATGTATTTGAGTTCTTTTCTTTGTTACCCTCTGTTGCCCTCTTGTGTTGGTTTCCATTTCCCTAGCTCCTTCTAGAAGCCTCTGTTCACACCTGCTCCCAATCAGCTCGTTAGTCCTGCCTTTGTTCAGTCAGCCATAAATACTCTCACTGTGCAGTTCCTTGGTGCTGGTTCGTCTTTCCTCGTCTTTCCCTTGCTCCTTGTGATTGTTTTCCCTGATGTCTCCATCGTTCTGGTTTAACTTTTTTAAGTTGGATTTTTGGATTCCTGCCTCTGTTACCTGTGAACATTCAATTAAAACTACAAGAACTCACCTCTGCCTCCCTGCCTCTGCATTTGGGATCTCAAATCTCAAACCCTGACAGGGCCAGAACCACTTGGAGCTTTACGGGCTAAACAACCTCACACACACCCTCCTCTCACTACCTTTAAAAATTCTCAATGTTCTATGGATCAATTGCCTATCTGGAAAAGATTTCTACCTACAGGTTGGCACTACAGAGCCCCTCACAAACATTTTGCCCCCAGGCTTTACCTCTGATGAAATCTTAATGGGCAGATCAGAACCATGTATTTGCACCAGTTTAACTTTGTCAGATATTAGAAATTATTAAGACTAACATGACAGGAGAACACATACAAATGTGAGACCTGAATTGTGTTGGTCACAGCATTGAAACATTATAGGATTAAAAGACTATCAACAATAAAACACTAAAATTATTATGAAATTGTTCTAAAAATATATATAAAAGATAATTTTGGGCTTTTGTCAAAATATTTGTTATACTTAATAAGACAAAACGTGTATTTCTTATTTCTTTTTATTTATTTTTTTCAAATGTCTTAACTGAAAGCAAAATTAAACTGATGTCAAATTTTCTGTTTGTGCACAGAAACTAGGTGAATAAAGCTAATATTGATTTTGGTTTAGTTTCTATTAAGTATTGACGCTGATGAAATTAATACAAAAGCAAACCACATTTTCAATTTATATGAATAAATTTCCCGGCAACTGTGATGTTCATGGTGCTGGCCTATAGCATATAATTATCATCAATTAAACAAATGAAAAAGGGGGTATACATCTTACTTGGACAGTCCCCTGACAATCAGATCACAGTGAATTGGAACATTGCATAGATCTAAACCAACTATATTGAATTACCAAGTCATTTATGTAAGAGTAAGCCAAATTATTCATGGCTGTAGATATCTGAGGGATTTTGACTGACAGTCCATGAAGGTTCATAAGGACTGATCTGATGAGAGCCTTAAATGGGGTCTCTCTAAGAAACTTGTAGGATTTTATAACAGGTAACAGGATCAGGGCTGAAACAGCAATAGCAGAATCTTTGCCCTGTTCCAAATTATCTTCTGAACATTTCAATTGATGAATCAAACTAATATATTGAAATAGAACCATCTTAATGTACTTACCTTTTACTAAATTAACATGAATTAATGTTTGTATTGACACCAGTTAATTAATTTAAATATAAACAATTAAAAAATTATAATTTTCACATTTCATTTGACTTAACTTCAAAAATAATTTCCATTTCCCATCTTACAAACTCTATAAAAAAAAACACCTGGCCACCAGATTACTTTAAATGCATTTATTAATTGTTAATATAGCCTTAAATGGTGTAAATCCAGGTGGTGTATATTGACGTTAACTAAACTCGGCAAGCAGTAGTAGTTAGCGTCCGTCATTAAAACGCTCACCAGAACAACCCTCCCGCTGCCAATGACGGCCGGGTATCCAGCATTTAACTCGAACAAAACTCCACACTGCACCTTCAAGCAATGTTTGTTTCGGTTGAACAAGCGAGGGCTTTTAATAGCTAACGTTAGCGATTCATTGTTATAACATTATCTGTAAATGCGTAAACCCTCTCTGACGTCAGCTAGCTAATATTAACTAGTTACCCAGCCATCTATAACATTGATTATGTGTAACTGCTTTACTACTTGCATTTATTTATGTGTGAAATCCACCTAGGATGTAGAGACAAAGAAAATGGGTCTCTCTCACGATCTGGGACTTGGACTTGATCACATGCTCTGACTGCTTGCAAAGCGCACTTTACATGTGACTCAAACACAAAGAATTACCTGCAAGTCATGAATAGATATAAGAAAATTTGTTTTGGGTCCTTTGTACATGTATTAAGTTCAGGTTAAATCAAACTTGATGTCTCAAAATCCAAAAAGATTGAGTTACACAATCAAATCAATAATTTTATCCAGTGTACAGTGACAGTCATTAGTTTGAATGAACAGCTACATGTTACACTTTTTTCAGTGCAGTTGGCGCAGATTGGTGTGCTATGTAAGAGTCTTCATGGATGTGTAGCTGTATTGATCATCACTACAAAGTTTCTTAAGCAGTTTAACTGGTATGAGGTCTCCAAAAGAAGGCATAGACAAAGAGAGAAGGCCAAGTTCAACTATCAAACTCGGCTGCAACCCACAAGTCATGGATGCTATGGGAAAGACAGCTTAACAAGGTGTCATCCAAAGCCATCTGTTTAAAAAGTAACACTGGAGAACTACTTACAGATAAAGCAGAACTAATATAGAAGTCTGATGATGATCTAAACTGATATGCCGATCATCAGTAACCCTCAGGAGCAGGGTATCTAAGCCGTGTCTTTGTAGAAATCCTGACTGAATTTATCAAACATGTAATTTATTATGGCATTCGGCGGCTTCCCACTGTAGACAGCTGAATATTATAATTTTCTGACATTTCTAAGCCTTTAGTAAATTATCTCTGCAGTAAAGTACGGAATAGGGGAAAAAAATGCTTCGGCAACCAAAAAAAACTCTCCTCCATCCTTGACTGCCTGTGCAGTCTTACATAACGATGCCTTGCATGCCACCTCACAGCGAGTGAACTTGTGCAGTATCAATGAGAGGCATCTCCTATGTTTTTCACATTCGCAGATTTAGCAGTGGATGGCTGTCTTGAAGTAAGCACTTTTTCAGTCAGTCAGTGCTGGATCATTGATTTTTACTTATGCCAGGTCCGTGGAAAGGGCAAGCTAAAAAGTGTCTAAACAAAGCTGCAGACTACTCAACAGCTTTGGAGCATTGCTGCGTGTCAGACCTCAGTGTTTGCTTTGTTAGAGACGCGTTTGTCCCATGGTCTGCCCTGTTTATATTTAACAAGGAAACCTGGATGCCTCTGCAACCACTGTGTGCTTTTTGTTTAGAAAGGTTAGCAGAAGAGCAATGGCTTAGAGAATGGGATCAACGCAGCAGGTTTGGCTGTTTTATCTCCCCTGTCTCTCTGTCTGTCTGAGAGGCTGCAGCTCTTGTCCTTCGATGAGTCACTCACTAGGCTGCAGCAAAAAATAACGCTTCCCTACTGCCACACTGTGGCTGCTTTAATAAAAGAATTAGATATCAAAATTCAGTCCTTCCAGATATGATTCAGGCTTGGTCAAACTTTCTCCTACTTTAATAGGACAGCGGTGGTGTACACCTGCTGAAAAGTCTGCAATACAAGCAATGTTTCTGGTTTGTTTCACTGAAGAAAAATGTAACTTTCTTTTCTTGGCACCAGATTGGGTGGAATATGCTTATATAAAGAAACTTCTCAGCACCAGCCTTAGTTGAGTAAAATAGAACACTAAAGTAGAACCCATTAGAATTCATTAAATTGTTTTCTCAAAGAGAAATTTTGTTTTTACTAAAAATATCTTCAAAAAAGCCTTTCTATTTTCTGTTTACAATGTAAACATCATTTGATGAGGAGAGTGCAGACTGATACATCTATAAGCCTATAGCCTGTTTTCCATGAATGTACTTTGTAATTTCCCACACTGTTCTGCGGATGCTACGTCAAGTGGATTTTGTGGATAATCAGAAGCGATCGGCATCCAGCTCAACTCAGACACCGATGGCAACCCAGGATAAGGTGAAAAAAGTTTTTTTTTTTTAAACCTTGTCAAATACAATTACAATCTACTTGAGGCTACAGGCAGAAAAATTCTGCAGTTTTGTTTTTTGGCCATAGGTGGCAGTATCATTAGAAAACTTCCTGATGCCTCTTAAAGGGTTCAATATTATTGGATATAGCAATCACACAGGGCTAAAGTGGACAACCCACTTTTCAGAAATCTTAGTCCATTACAGTACTTAGTTCGAATTCAGGGACTGTGTCCTCCGAAGTCCAGATTCATTGGCTGATTACGTCATAGAGCGGCACCGTGGCCTGTTCGGATTGAAAGACTTTTCATTATGCAGCCGACAAATGCTGCCTTCTTTTTGCCTTTTCTGAAGGACATTTTATCTTACATAGCCTTGGGTATTCCATGATTCATTGCGAGTCCAAGCAAGGCGCCTGCTCTGTACTCAGAGGAAAACGGGAAATGGCGCCAAACAGTGGTTAATGTTGTAAGTGCAATTTATCATAATACAAGTGTCTGAATAGTTTTGTCTAAAATTAATGAAAATTATTTATTAAGTCAAATATGTAGTGGGTAATACTTGGTTTGTTGAAAGGTTTTATCTGTCACTGTGCAAATGGGTTTGGCTGACATTTAAGCTCAGATTCCAATATCTCTGCATTGTGGGGACTATCCTATTCTTCCCTATCCTTCTGTTTCCATGCAACTTTTGAAATTAGGTCCATAATTGTATAAAATAATTTTAAAAAATGAATAAAAAATGATATCATACCTCAATGACTTACATCTAATTATGTATGTCCTTTATAGCCATAAAAGAAAATAGATTTTAAAAAAAGCATTTTCATTTTTTTTTATATTCTCAGGATGTTTTTAAATATAATATTTTATTTAATGTGTTTAAAAACAAAGACTCCTAAGAGTAAGAACTCTAATTTTTTTATTTGTTCCCACATTATCTAACATATGCTTAAAAGCACCCTTTTGAGTTGAAAAAATACATATGATAAAAATATAAATGTGAAGAACTAATAATAAAAAAAACCTTAAAGTTCTTATTTTTACATTGGATTTAAATCCAATGTAAAAATTACCATCTGTCAAAAAAATGTATTGTGCATATTTTTGCTGTGTTAGTCTTTAGAAAAAAACCAAAAAAAGTTTTAGTCATTAAGAAAAATAAAAACTGTAGATCAGAGTTTGAAAATTAGGAGCTTTTGTTGACCTAAGTAAAAAAATGATCTAAATTCAAGAGTGGAATTTTCAACCATTTTCAGGTCATTAAGCTACTGCAAAAGCAGATTTTTTTTCCAACACACTTTTCACACATCTTTATCAGGAGTGCCAATAAATATGGATGGTGCGGTAAAAAAATCCTCCAAGGTATATTAAGTGAACTTAGTGTGAAAGCAACAGTTTTACTTGAAATGAAAAAAAAACTGTCGACATAAATAACTAATCTATTCCAACACCAACCTCCATATTTTTTTGCCCAGAGTGAGAATTATTTCAGCTGCCAGTAGGTCACACCCTCACCGGTGAAGAACACCTGGTGCGAAGTTCAGACATGCCAGAGTTTTTATAGAAAACTATCAGATGCTGCTGGGAGGACAGCAGGCAGAGACAACTTTAAAGATACACTCAGGGAAATGGAAGTGGTTCATTTTTCTTATATTTTCAAGCTACTTTATTTTCTGATCCTGCAAGAGAAAGTAAAATGAGACAACCTCAGTTAGACGGCAAATGCTCCAGAACTAAAACGATTACATACGACCAACTCATTAGCAGAGAAGGTTAAAATCTGTTCCTTTTTTACTGTTTAGGCATCGGTCAAACCGTTCAAAACACCTGAGAATATAACTCAGGTGTCAGTGAGAGGAAAATGAAAAGAAAGATGGAGCTTCTTTGTGGTTGTGGATATTTTGTGTGTGTGAGCACATTTTGGTACTTCAATAATAAAACACAGTCAGTGAAGCCCAAAAAGTACTGACAGGTAATATGCTCACTTTCCAGCGCATGTACACACACATCCACAGCTGCTCACATACTGTTGCAATTGAAAGCTGTCAGTCTGAGACGTCGCCCTCCACAGGGATTTGCACCTGACGACAGCTCCAGGACTTCACTCCTCTAAGCTCTTTGATATTATCCCTCATCTCCTGTTTCTGTCCTACTGTTATACCCACTTCTTCCTGCCTTCCATGCATACCTCCACCAAAACCCTTCAACTGTGAAACACAGCTAAATACTGATGCTTCTCAGATTATCAACAGAACCATGGATGACTCCTGAAATGAATATTTCAGTCTCCAGTTCACTGCAGACTGACAGCATCCGTCTAATTGGCAGCTGTTGTTATGTTCACCTGCCCAGCATGTTGTGGCTTGAAAGAAAAAAAACTCCAGTTAAAATGGTTGTGAAGCTGAGGCATCTGGAACGCAATCTATTTTAGTGACAAGTTTCACAACTTTATAGTGTTTCAGTTTTCTTTGTCTGATGCAGCTTACTAATGTCACTCATACACTTAACAAAAATGCTCACAGTAATTAACCTAATCAGTGGATGCACCCAAATAGCATCTGGTAAATATTCAGTATCCCCTTCATAATAAATAAATGAATCCAGATATCACTAGAGGAGCTGGAGGTGGGTTGAAACAGTTTCATCTGAATGTGTCACTGGTGGATTATCCCGAGTGGGGTCGCGTGTCCCGACTGGCGACCTGTCCAGGGTGTACACTGCCTCTCACCCATTGACTGCTGGAGATAGGCACAAGCATGCATATATATATATATATATATATATATATATATATATATATATATATATATATATATATATATATATATATTTCTTTTTTTTTTTTTACAATTTTTATATAATTGCTGCTCTAAGTGGGTTACTCTCTAGGCTAATGCATGTTTTAGATTCTCTATACTCCAGTTAATGATTAATCGATTACTAAATTAGTTGATGATTATTTCAATAATCGATTAATTACGATTAATCTGATTAATTGTTTCAGCCCTATTAGTGATTACTGCTTTGTGGAACTTAACTTACTATGCCTTAACATGTGGAAGAGTTCGGTTTCCATTACTTTATTGCCGATTTGTTGTTATGATTAAAGTCACTTCCATCCTGAAACCTGATTCCTTTCATGTTAATAAAAAAAAAAAAGAAAATTAAAAAACAATCTGCTGGACTTTATTTCCAAGTTTAAAGATGTTTCGCTTCCCATCTAAGAAGCTTTTTCAATTCAAAATGTCAAGGAATAGCATTGAGTTCGAGGGTTTAGAATCTTCACCAGCTTTTCATGTTAAGCTGTCTGGTTAATGTATTTAGAAGTTGTTTCAATATTTCCACATAAGCCGGTTTCCTTATGATGCCATTTATTCTATAAAGAGCACCAATTCTTCCTGCAGAAAAGCCACCACACAATTTGATGTTGCAAATGAAAAAAAAAAAAAAAACTTTAAAACTATAGTTAATAAAACAGCTAATTTATATTTAAGTTTTAATTTGGCATTTTTAAAGGCCAGGTTTTCTTTTTCCCTACTTCCTTTTTTCTGAAATCTGAGATTTCCACATGTTTCAGACTCCCCTTGAAACATAAAGCCTTTTTATAAAAATTCCCCATGCCTGCTGAGTTGGTAGAAACCATGGATTTCTAAGTCTCCAAGGAATACTATCAAGGGGTTGTACTTTTAAAAGAGATTTGATTTGGACTGATCCTGAGAAAAACGTAAACTCAAAGACCTTATATGATTCAATCCATCTACAACAACATTTCAAAGAAACTGGTATATTATAAGTTACAAGAAAATTGTTGTTGTTGTAGATTTGTTTGCTTTCTTTACTTATTGTCTACAGTTTTAACAATTTAATTATTCTCTCCCCAAAACTATGTTGCGCTCAGTAGCATCCCAGTATAATTCTTTTTTTTTTCTTTTTTTTTTTTTAGAACAGATGGATAAATGAAATAAACCTTCCTATTTGATTAGGGAAGTTAGTACGGTGGTTACACTATGCTGGTACAAAACTCATTTCACTGTAGATAATGATGCTCATCTGTCTCCTTCCTGAGCAGTATGATGGCTCAACATAACGTTGTTTATACCTAATATAATTACCTAAACTGATGAACATGCTCCGCTCCAGCATCTAGAACTTTTACACAAGGATAAACCAAACTTGTAGATCAACCATTCTTTACTTGATGAATTGGCTCCTCAGTCATGGTGCTTTTTTCATTACTAATTTCTAAAATATAAATGAGGCTTTTAAATAACAGCTAAATCGAGAGTTTATTTTATATGTACCCAGGTGGACTCTATCTACCAATAAGTTGATTTTACCTGATTTGCTTCACTGAGTTTCATTCTGGGGTTTGAAAACAAAAGTACATCACTTTTTTTTATTTATAACAAATCTGAAATCTTATATCATATTTTAAAGTAAAAAGGGAAGCACATTTGTGGTGGCATTTTTGCTAATGTCTTAAAGCGAACAAATCTATGCAGTCTTGCCAGATGCAGTCATTTAGCAGGAAAAGAAGCCAAAGAATTCAATGCTACAATAAATAGTTCTTGTGTTCTCTACATAAATGCTTTACACAAAATCAAATCATTAGCTTCGCATTCCCCTTGTATAAGAACTCAAATTAGAGTTTTCAAATTAGTGACAATGACTGCTGGGAAAAATATCTATTGTAAATTCCTCATAATGATGACTTTTTTGGGCCAAACGTATATTACTCAACTGCAAAAAAATAAAGGAGTCATCACCGGGAATTCTGACTTTTCCCTTTTAAAGAGCAGACAAGGGCGTCCTTTCCACCAAACTCGACTTTGGTCTCCCTGTTGCATTTACATCATCACAGAACGGTGCTAACATTAGCAAAAATTTCTGTCTCGGTCACACCACATTGGGGATTTTCTTGCAGGTTGTCGGTAAGTATTGCTGCTTCTGTAACTTATTACATTTTGTGTAAGACACAGGGAGCAATGATAAACATACCATAGTAAACTACTAATTTTACAAATACAAAACCCAAATTCTTGTGAGTACCCTTATAGGAAAAAAAAAAAAGCTGTATTTAATTGTATCTCCAAAAAAGGATTAAATGAGGAGACAATTTAGGAAGGTTTGTATATGTAAATTACCAGATAATTACTGTTTTAATGATTGTCATGGCCTTCTGTGTTCCTAAACCAAAATTTTTCTGAAGGCCATGGGTGGCATCTGGTGCTGTTTCATATATGCAGTTCTGATTTGGAAAAATATATGTTGTCTTTTTCCAGCAAAAAAAAAAAGACAGAATATAGCTAAAAAGATCTTACAGCTTAAATAAAACAAAAGTAAACTTAATCTGTGGTTACAGACTTCAAAAGATTAAATTATCAAACGTGGTCAAAAAAAATCTTTTTACCACTGCCCATCCTCACACCAAAACCTCCTCTCCGCCCGTGTTCCTTATATTCTAAATTAATGGATGGGTCTTAAATTTTACAAAATAATCACAACAATTCAAAATATAAAAATGATAGATCTTGGTTTCAAAGCAACTAAAACAATATATATATATATATATATATATATATATATATATATATATATATATATATATATATATATATATATATATATATATATATATATATATATATATATATATATATATATATATATATATATATATATAAAACAAACAAAAATCTAAAAGTATCTTGGGATTTACATCTTTTTTCCTACATTGCCAGAACAATTATTCTTCTATTTTAAATAGAGTTGCAACTTTTTCTTCCAACCTTCCTACATTATCTAGAATCCCATGCCTGTTTATTTGATGATCTTTTTTAGAAGCATCAATACATCTGAATACAACAGGTTTGTTCAAGTTGTTTCATAGAAAATTGTGAGGGCCGATTTGTCACGGATCAGCTACTTCAGATGTGCATTGCCTTTCATAGATTTTATTTTTTTTGCTAAGAGACTTTAGAACATCTTGTTTTTTTCAGTACCCTGCATCTGCATGGTTATCCTGCGAAAGTGTGCAAATTACATAGTGTGTGGAAGAAAATCAATCTTCAGCTGATTGTTCAGAAGTGATAAAATCCTTTTTAAATAATGATATACTGTGCAATTCTTTAAACCCAGAAGTGATTCTCCGCTTGGCAAATCATGTTTTTAGTGTGTAGAAGAGATTTTCTTCTTGAAAAAGTTTTTTCTCGAGCAAAGGTTTTGAGGCTTTAATCTGTTATTGCATAAGATGCACCAAAATGATCCAGTTATTTTTCTTATTTTTGGAAAAATAAACTGGATTACTTTAATTCTGAATAAAGCGTTGAATTCTTGAATGTTGTGTAAAATAAATTATTAAAATATTACTGAATATTTGAACATGGAAGAAGGTGTGCACACACACACACACAGCTGTGTTTTTATGACATCTGGGGAAATTTAATTGACTTGCATTTATTTTTTATTGCCTTACCGTAACCCTAAATATTACCAACATCCCTTGCTCTGACCTAACCCCAACTCACAGAACAGAGCTTTACCAAGTGGGGACCAGTTTAATATCCCCATATGTACAAGTAAGTCCCAGTATGTAGGAGATTTTACAAAATACTGCATCCACATTGCAGGCAAAACACATCCACACACACACCAACACTCTCTCCCAAACTTTTCAAATCTTTTGTAAAAACTGTGGGGGAATTTCTTAGTTTTACTGGTTAATAAGGTTTTGTCTGCTCAGCATGCTTACTTAAGTGTTCTAATGGGCCCAGTAAGAGATATCTACAAAAAAGGCTGTGACTCAAATGTAGATTATGCTATATATACACAGTTTACCAAGGTTTTATTTTTCTAAGCTCTGTTTCCATATTCAGTTGAACTGGTTTTTAAATATGGATTTAAAGGTAAGAGGAGTAAATGAAACAATCATTTAATAATAATTTAAAAAAATAAAGAAGTTGATGTAATTTGACCAAATATTTTCACCTACAGTATTTACTTCTGCAGACCTCCAAACAAACACAAAAAGAATTAACAATAATAGATAAATGATTAATTATTAAAGTGTTGCAATCTCAGGTTTGTAGACAATGTTTAGTTAATTTATATATATATATATATTTTTTTTTACAAACAAATCAAATAAAAAAATAGACACATGTTTACACATAAACATACAATCATTTAAGTTTCCTTGTGATAAGCTGTACTTTAAATACCTGTGACCTGAATGTGACCTGAATGGATTAGACAAACCTTATATTGCCAAACGTATTTGCTTACAGATCTAAATTATTGGAATCAGTTGTTCCATCACTTCCATGACCACAGCTCTATAAAATCAAGCACCTAGGCATAAAGACTGTTACGAACATTTGTGAAAGAATGGGACGCTATCAGGAGCTCACAGAATTCCATCATGGAAATGTGGTAAGATGGCGCCTGTGCAACAAATCCAGTGATGAAATATACTCACTCCTACATATTCCACAGTCGACTGTCAGCTGTATCATAACAAAATAGAAGTGCTTGGAAACAACAGCTCCTCAACCTCAGAGTGCTCAGTAGGACATATAAAGTGAAGGAGTCAAGGTCAGTGGATACTGAAGAGCATAGTGTGAAGAGGTCACTAACTTCCGGCAGAGTCAATCAATACTATATTTATTCTGTGTGGTCTATAGTCAGAATCCTATATATGTGAGGGTCCCCTATCTAAGCTTCTAGGTTCACAATCTCAAACTAATGTTCTGAGGTGGTGAGTGTTATGTAGAACTTTTGCCAACAGATGTCGCCTTTGAGCAAGTGAATTGGGTTCTTGCCCTTGCATTTAATAGTAAGAATTAATTTAATACTTAGAGCAATGCAGTTATCCAGTGCACTAAAGCGACCTCTAATCTGGTAATTATTTTGTTGCTGAGTGCAGATATTAAGTTACTGTTAATCAAACTATGTACCAACAACAAAGACACTGACACCTCTTTGATATATGTTCAAGTTTCATAGTTAGCAAGTGATTGATTCCATTTAGAAATGTTTTACCTCTTCCAAGCATTCTGTGTTCCCTGTTGTGATCCCTGAAGCTTTGGGGGAAAAAAGTATCTGCATTAATGTTAACTTGACCTGCCAAACTACTTTAGCCAAAACAGAGAGAAAGGGTAAAGTAATGTTGTGCCATTTCCTTTACCTTGGCTTTTCCTGGGAAGATCACATTGCTGTGGTTTTGCAATCCATGTCAAAATCTACAAAACAAACATGACAATCAACAACAATAAGCTATTGCTCCTACTGCTAATAATATGTTTTAGCTCACCTATAGCAAAATGACGTGTGAAAGAAATTGTTGCTTTTCTGCATCATGTCCAGGGCACTGACAGGATTTGGTCCATCCGCTCAGTAGTAATTTCCTCTGTCTTGAACAAGTACAGATATCACATTGAAAGATTTTCAAGTACCTCACTGGCCGAGGAAATCAATGGCAAAGACATAGAAGCTGTATGAAAATGGTCAATTGTAAACTAGCAAGGCATTATTGTCTTTATTGTCCATATTTATCAATTTCTGTCTTTCCTAAAATTCATGTCTATCCTCCAATATACCAGTATTTCTTTGTCAAAAATCTTTACAAAACTTTCTGTTTGGCAATATATATAAACATATATATTTCTAAAAAAAAGTGTGTTTTTAAGATATTAGTCATTCATACTGTTCTGTCCATTATTTGAATACAGGAATGTGTGCATATAAGATAAAACCTTAGTTCCACTAAATATAGTGCAATGTTCAAATTGGGGTATTTTCAAACAGCCGCCACTCAAATTCTGTAATATTACATGTATTTATAACATGATTAAAGCCTAACAGTGCTCATGTTACTACTTTTATATCCAGCTGTTAGAATTTGGTCTGCTTTAACAGACTTAAGGTTGTTAAAGACTCTGTTAAAGACAAAAGAAAAGCCTAAATTGAACCAAGATCAATAACTTTGCCTTTACTTGACCAAATAGATCAAAGTGTGTATTTCTTGTAGCTAGCCTCTAGCCTTTTCATACGTTACAGGCTAAAATCCAGCTTTGTGTAACGTGGTAATATTTTAATCTTTTTTTTTTTTTTTTTTTTTTTTTTTTTTTTTTACAGTGTCCTGTCTGGCAATGTGGCAATAAGAATAATTGTCTTGATGCCAAAAAGAGCCCAACAGATTTTACTTTCACAAGTGGAGCAGTACGGCTATTGCCCTGTTGTTCCACTTGTTTCATGCATATAAAAAGCTTTATTATAATTATGCAGGAAGTTTTACAGATTATATGGACACTGCAATGTAGGTAGTACAGAAGAAGAAAAACAGAAGAAGAAAAAAAAGATAAAAGAAAGAGGAGATAGAAAGGAGATAATGATAAGACATTTTCAGTCTGCTTCATCGCCTGCAACGAGATGTAAAAAGAACAGCACAACAAGACATGGTACGAGACATACAATAAAGCAACACCTTGAAACTATTGCTGAAAATGGAATCTTTTCATTAACAAAACATACTCATGCGTACCTAAAGTATCTAAAGGATATTATAAGATTCTAAGATTAACTTGACAAATCAAGGGAAATTTTCTTCCAGCATTTTCTACTTTATTAACAGAGAAACAACAATTGGGCTACCTAATTTCCATGGCATAAATGGGTCTGATGGGTATTACATAATTCTTATACATCTGGGACAAGGTTGCATCCACAAGAGAAAACCTTTGAAGTCCAGTCGTCCTCCACACCAGCCGCTGAAAAAGGAACCAGCGTTTGCAAGCTGTGCATTGAATCCATTTGTAGTGTTTAAAGCGGTCATTGATAACACTGGAGGAAAAACAGAATTAAGACATCTTCACCTATACCTCTCACTTTTATACAATTTCTACAAAATTGTTCCATAAATCTATAATTATTGTAGTTTGACATTTCTGCTGTACATACCTGGTTGCTCCAGTTGCTCGCTGAAACAAGCATGTCTTTATTTGCCATGCCAGGCAGTGGATGTTAGAGTCTCTATTTCTGGCCTCAGCTGCCTGGAGTTTAACTTCCTCCTGCTCCATGTGTATCATTTCTGCTGCAGTAAGGAGGAAGTCCTGTGTAACAAAGACCTTTGCAGTAACCTAAGCATTTTATTTATTATTAGTAAAGATTTTGACAGAGATCAAGAAGTCTAACCTTAACCTTCACATTTTCTATCATTTGTGCTGCATGGTGCAGATGAAGAGCCCTAAATCTTAAAGACTCTCAGGCAGTGGCGTAAGATTTTGCGCCTTTATTTCAGCAGGCTAGTTAATAGCAAAAGGACTGATACTGATAAACCCACAGACCATCAATGCAGTGAACAGGAAGTCTAGTACCGGTACCTTACTGAACCGAGGACGTATTGGACACACATCTGTCGTCACTGTATTCCTGAAAATAACACAAAGCTTTAGTTCAACTGATATTACAGTTTACATGTAGGGATTTAGCTCTTTCTGCATAATTTCATATGATCTGGTTGAATTGTAAAGTGCCTTTAGAAGACATGTGTTGTGAATTTGCACTATATATAAATAAAATGAAATGAAAACTGAATTGAAAAGCTGCTAGCAGGAAAGGGATTTTTCCCGGGAATCCATTTTGTGCAATCTTCAATCTAGAATATCTACATGCTTCCCCTAACTAAAGTGTCCTCTCTGTAGTTATGCTTTTTTGTTGGTCATTATAACAGCTGTACATTAGAAAATCATTGGATGACTAAGAACCCAAGCCTTACACCTTACACCACTTTGAAATGTTATACTACTGAAATGTGCTTAATAAATAAACTTGCCCTGCTACAAGGCATAAGAATAATGAAGGATATGTTTCTAAGAAGAGATTCAAAATGAGGCATTAGCACAGGTGTTAAAGAATGAATTGGAATCACTACTAAACTTTACAAGGATTTTTCTCACAGAATCCCAGTAAAATGCTCCACAGATTACACTAATCCAAATCGCTGGATCATACTGACTGAAGATGTCTGTAAAAAACACAAAAATAACAACAAAACATTTCTTAAGCAAAGTTCCTTTATGTCTTTCTTGTGAATGTAAATCAACTGAATTGAACTTTATTGCATTAAAATGTCATACACGTGTAAACTTTCAAAGAATAAATATAATTTTCACTGAATAACAGCAGGATCAGTGTGGGATGTGAGCGTGTGATTATTTCAAATCAAATAACATGTCTAGATTAAAGATAATATTTCTAGTTTTAACAGCTAAGATTCCCTGGCCACTTAGGAATACAAGAGGTGACCTGACAGGCAAACAATGACAATAATCTCATTCTCTACTCCTAAAAACTCCAAGCAATGTCGTAAACAAAAACTTTTCAATTTCTGTTGCAACATCATTATGCAGTTAGTGAAAATATAATTAGTTACAGTTACCACGGATTGTGATGTCACATATTTTAATCAACACCTGTATAGCAGAGCTTGCTTAAGCTAGTTTTACATTTTTATTTTCTCAGAGTTATATCAAAACATACTTTAATTAAATGTGATTAAAACATCTAAACTATTCGGATGTCTCAGAATAATTTTAAGAACTTTAAGCCAATTTAGTCAGACAGAAAATTACATTAAACATACAGCTGTCATAAATTCATTGTTAAAAAAGGCTTGATGTACTATACCTTGAAAAGGGATTGATTTTCAAACAAAAAAATGACATTATGTCAAACCAGTGTAAGTAATACAATCCAGCAAGGAAACCTCTTCCTGCTCATTTCTTGGATAAAAGGTATAAAAAGTATGTTAGATGATAAATCTTGTGGCTTTTGTTTACATAAAAACTATCATTTAGTTCCAGCAGTTTACTCTTTTTTTTTTTATATAAATCTTTTTTTTTTTTTCTCTCACTCAGCTTGATCTTAAGGCTAGCTCAGTGATATATCTTGCAGGCTGCACCCTGCGGTTTCTGAGAGCTTATCTGTCTTTTTTCTCTTTGTTGGCATCCTGAATAGATGTGGCTTTATCTCAACTTTCCTCTCAGATGATAACCCAGTGGTGAAGACGGCTTCCGTCTGCAGTCAGTGAAGCCCAGTCTCAGCCACTGAGAGATATACTCTGAATGTATCAGCAGAGCTGCAACAACCCTGTTCTTTAAAACAGCACACAGGCAGAGATCCATGGCAAGATTAAGATGCCTTACTCCTTTAAAATAAATAATTCTCCCTCTACTAAACTTTGCCTTCTGATTTTTTTTAGATAAAATATCTCCAAATACAGATAAAACCCTTTGTTAAAAAAAACAAACAAGAAAGGTGATTAATCACCTTTTGATAAAGTGAGAAGTTCATCATCTAAGGATATTGCTACTATTCATTTGACATTCAGAATCAAAATTACTTTATTAATCCCTTGCAGGAAATTATTTTCTTGCAGTGCCACCGTTTACAGACAAGAGAGAAATAAGATTGTAAGTACATTAGAGCAAAACAAAATATAGTATAATAAGATGGAAAAAAAAAAAGTAAAAATAGTAAAATTACAACCCACAGAGTAAAGTTACATCCTTTCCATTTAAGCTGTGTGAAATAAGATATAAGAATAAAATAAGATAAGGATAAGAATAAATTTTTTTTATGAAATTTCTCCAATAATCATTGAGCTTTAACTGGAGTGAATATTGTGATTTTTAAATAGGTATATATATAACTCTTAACCTGTTGAAAATAGCCAATAGGATAATCCCATTTTATGATAAGAATTTAAACAGAAAGCAGCAAAATTATACTTTATAAAACGTAGAGAAAAGTTAATTTGTCTTCCTTTTAAAAAGCATTAGGTTCCAGGGCTTTAAAATGTATTTTTAGGCCACAAATATTATTTAATACGGGAACTACGCAGTTTGCATTTATAGCACAAATCTGAAAGGGATTAAAGCTATTTCAACAAAATTTCAAAAAGGATTTTGAAATAATGTTGAGTGTTGGGGTTTTACTGATTGTGTATAACCCCCAATGTGGAAATGATGCTTTTTTATTCTTTCAGAGATCTAATTTATGTAAAATTAAAAAACAAATAAAAATCTGATAACACTGACCATGTTATTATTCTATTTGCAAGCTTCCAGTCTCAAATATAAACGCACACAAATGACAATAGGCTGCAGACTATCATGTTAATCATTAATCTAATTTTTGGGACATTTTTGAGTCCCTTTGATTAACTTTTTTTTTTTTAAAGAGCATGCTCAGCTTAATATTTTTTTTAGCGAAATTATGTTATATTGACTTTTTTCAGTTTAATCATTAACAAATTAAAATATATAACATGTGATTGCTTAATTATGCTTCAGTATTTTTTTGTTTGTTTGTTTATTTGTTTTTTGTTAAAGATGCATAGTTTTACTTGAGCAAATGAATAATTCCTTTCTCGATAGGCAAAACTTATAAAAGCTAGAAGTGACATTTTGAAGCCACAAGGTGGCAGTGCTAAGCTACACACTAACTGCACATCTCAGTGTAAAAAGAATGACAAAAAATAAACCCCTTTGCATTCAGCTTAACTTTATTTATTGCTATTATTCCTTTGTTACTTATCAGTAGTCATTTTATTTGTTTTTCCACCGCTTATGTATCATTGGTCATAATAAAATTAATCATAATAGTAATCATAATGCTTTTTACAGATAAATGTGGCTAGTCTTAACTAAAAAAAAAGAAAGAAAATAAAATGCTGCTTGAATTGAATTGTTTTAAAATAAAAATAAAAATGCAATTGTTTTTTTATTTAATTGTATTAAAATATTTTTCTCTCCAGTAGAACACATTTAGTGACGTAATGACAGGATTAGCAGCAGAAAGCCGATAAGTCGAACAACTAGCGGAAGTACGGTTAAAGAGAACACATTTGTTAGAAGTTTGTTAGCTAGCTGACTAGCATTACCATATGTTTACGTTGAAAATACAAGAAAATAGTTTATTTACATAAAGATTAATTCGGCTTTTTACCTTGACTGGTTAGTCCTCTTGGGCTAACTTGATAGTTTATCTACGAGCGGACAAAGAAAGAGGTAGGAACCGTTACCTGACATCACACTCAATGTGCTAATGCTAGGTTAGCGGCGAGAATTGAGTAAATTGTTTTATTACATTTATTTAGCTATATCAATAAAATTTTTGATAAGATGTTATGTTAGCAAACTGCTTAGGCGATTAATGAGAGCTAACAAATGTTAGCTAAAGCAAGCAGCTAGAATTGAGTTACTTTGTTTTGCCTCTCAGTGCTTTGGATCAATGGTGGATCTGATTGATAATTTCTATGGAAACATTTATTCTATCATTCTTGCTAGGGTTATTTTCAGAATATATTCACATTTGAAATCGTTTCCAAAGCAATACTCGATATACTGTTGGGTTGTTTCCCTTGTATTACCTAACTTGCATTCTTTGTCTTCTTTGTTTATCTTTGACTTTGCCTTTTTGATTGTCCTTATTTGGAATGCGTAGAGAAAAATGTATTTTGCCTTTTATATGAGCTTTCAATTGATTATTGTCTAACGAGAAAGACCTTTGTACCTTTGACAGAAAATGCAAAGAGGTGTTGTTCCTACTGGATGCTTTTTGCTTTTTTGATTGTGTTCGAAGCCATTTAATTGCATATTATCTTTAGTACTTATGCATAAAAAATAAAATCTGTTAATCTTCTTTGCAAAAATTGTTCAAATGATATTTATTATACAGAATTTGAACTTGGTGAAGCTAAAGCTGTTACAAGTAAGCTTTAAATAGAGCATATTTGCAGACAAGGAAGGATTATAATCTTAAATGTATTTATATTTTATACAGTTTTTGGCTTCATCACTGCTCTGGTGGGTTTGTTGTCTCAGTTTAAGGCATGTTCTGTAATTTGTATACTTTAGTTATGAAATTGCTTAACACATTTCCATTGATTAAATAGAATATAATCTGATTAAGTGTTCCATCCATCAAGAGGTTTTATTAACATGCTGCAGTGTCCCCTATGGCTATAAACCAAAATAAAAATGTGTAGTCAATTAATGGTACAGCATGCATTGTGGATGGGCTTTGCATATTCTGTTGGAGGTGTTTAATTAATTTTTTTTTTTTTTTTTGTGATTTGGTTGTTAATTTATTTTTTCAGGAATTGCACTGGTCAAAAAATTCACGATAACCTAAAGTCATTGAATAATAATATAGCCCACATCCAACAGTAGACAAACCTGGTAAATGATCTGTTCTCCAAATATAATTTTAGAAAAATAGAATTACGTCTGTTGTATAAATAATTTGGCTTTCAATAATACACTTTTCTTCTTTCCTATCAGTTTGTCAGGATGGATCCAGCTCTGTTAAGGGAGAGGGAGCTGTTCCAAAAGAGAGCTCTTTCCACTCCAGCTGTAGAGAAAAGGCAAGCTGCTTCAGACTCTGGATCTCACAAGAAGAAGAAACCCAAAGTAGAGAAGGAGAGCTCCTCTGGATCCAAAAACAGCTCTGGTAAGGGCAACCTGCTATTCAATCATTGACTTTAATCACATAAACCTTCTTTTATTCTTCATCAAAGCTTTGCTTGCCAATTACTGACCAAGCATTTTACCTTTATGATACATTATTCTGATATTTTATATAGTATTTAAAGGCTCAATATACTAGATTCATCAAGAATTCCTTCCTTTGTAGCATAAAAATGATTTGAATTTCTTTGAGTTTATGGTTTACACTTCACAAATCCAAGGCTGCTGTTTCCACTTTTCTACTCTGTTCTGCAGAAGAACAAATGTATTGTTCTGGCCAGTATTCGAAAAGCTTTGTTTATCAAACCACAAGCTTTAGAATAAATGTTTTCTAGGTCTTTTGGTGTTACAAGGTGATAATTGTCAGTTCCGTTGCAGAAAGGTATCTTTATTTGCATATTTGGTGCAGATGCATGTATAAAAAATCTTTAAATGTTTTAATGCAATAGCTTGATTCCGCACTGAAAATCCAACCTTTTAGTTTGTGAAGATTTGCTGGATGTAAAAATAACAAAAAAACAAAAAACAACAAAACCTCTGGTAATTAATTTGAAGTATTTCACAAGTTTTGTAAATACAGATAGTCTTCTATACCTTTCTTTTTTTTTTTTTTTTTTTTTACCATTTTTCAATCACCCATAAGCCTCAGTCCTCTCCTCTTAGTTTAGCACAGGGTTACTTAACACTGGTCCTCAGGGCCCATTGTCCTTCATGTTTTTGGAAATGCCTCTACTCAAGCACACCTGATTCAAATGAGTTCCTTACCTCCTCGGCAGCCATCCAATGCTGCTAATCCTGTTGGTCACCTTTTCCTTCAGATCAGGTATGCTGAGGCAGGGAAAAGACTCAAACATGTGGGACAGAGGGCCCTGGGGACCAGGGTTAAGAAACCTTGGTTTAGTAGAAATAATTTCATGTGGATTCTCAGGGTTTCCGCAGGTCATTAAAAAAATCATTAAGAGTCATTAAATTATATATATATTTTTTTTTTAATGAAGGCCTTAATTGGCATTACAATTCATTAAATGTGATTTTTGTGGCCTTTAAAGGCTTTATAAAAAAAAAAAAAAAGAAGTATAAAAACAATTTCATCAAATATATTATATCGCAGTATATTTATGTGGAACTGCTTCTGGTTGATCGTAAAGCCGTATGTTTGGAAAAGAAGCTCAAGGCAGAGAAAAAGCTAGAGAATGGGGAAAAAGCAAATTTCAACCAAAGTGGCTGGAAAACCAGGAATTGGGACATGGCTGTAGCCTGTAAACGGTAAAGATGACAAAGAAATTTGCCATGTATATATAAAAGTCGTGGGTAGTTGTTGATGGCATTAACATTATTTTTAAGAGCATTAAATAAGAGTTGCTCATTCCTTTATAAACCTTGATTCAGGTCTAGGAACTGATATGGCTTTGAAAGATGTTTGATTTTTCGCTTTGACCGTTGTTCTGGTCTAAGTCATCACGGATCAGTAGTGTTAGAATTATGTGGTCCGTTCAAGCAGGCGTTTCTACTCAACTTCATGTTCATCTGCCACTTAACCTGCAGTTAAACCAAATCCACAGCATTGGGTTACATCAGCATGACAACACGGTGACAGAATAAACAACAACAACAATGAACACCCAGTGGTCTGTACTTGCTTAGTCATAGAAACACTAATAATATTAGACCATACAGGTTATTGGAGCCATTTGTAATTTTGTTTTTGGGCATTGTTTTGGTCTATCTTATTTGGCTTCCATAAATTGCTTTGTTTTAGTGGCGGTATTTGGATTGTATATGAAATGACTCTCTGACCTTTATTGCTGCTCTAACACTGGTGGCGCTGTGTGTGAAATCTATATAAGTGACAAGGTAAGGGCAGTGTTGGAGGGTGTGGGGAGGTCACACGGTTTTTTACCGATCTCTATTATATACTGGTTTTCTTCATCATATCCACATATTGATCAATTTACCATTTATTTGCATGCTGCCATTAACCGCCACCCAGGAATTGGATTGCATTCAATATTATTGTGCGAATAAATGGGAGTGTTCCCAAACTTATCCCCCAGTCTGGACATTGCCTTTTGAGCGCATTAGGGCCTGGATTCCCGCACCCAGAAGCGACCAAAATTGGAGGAAATTTGATGGTCGCTACACTGATCATGCCAATCAATGGAGATGAGCTATCAGATATGTTGGTGATTTATTTTAAAACTTTACCCTACTAAAAGACCAAATGGAGAAATGTTAGGTTTGCTCACTGCCACTGCATACTGAGATCCTTCGGCAGACTGAATGATGTTGAAATAAGTGAAACTTGATCTCTCAGAGGGACTGAGATGCCAACGCTGTGCTAGTTCTGATGCCCTGTCAGACTGACCCCCAGATTCCACGTACTCTGTCAGCGCTCCGCCCCGCTCAAGTACGTCCTGTGGAGTACTTGTCTATCATGTTAATCGATGAGAGCTGTTCCACATCCACCGCTTCTCCTCCACACGTCCACGTACGTCTTCTCCGTCCGTCACTGTCAAAATACAGAGCCGAGCTATTTTTTTGCTCCGCTCCTGTCCGGCCAGGTCAAGATCCACAATTGCAATCGCACCAAACAGGAGAAAGAACTTAGAGAAGATCCGGTTTGTCAGATTAAAATATAGTAACGACGGATCTGGAACTAGAAATTATGGCATAATTCCAAAAACTAACATAATTTATTTAAAAGATTGTATGCAAACAAACAAGTCATTCTTCAACATACCAGGAAGCAGATTTCTCATCTCCATCAAAATATTTATTTTATGCCGAGGCGCTTAAAAATATAATCAAATCCGGTCAAAAGGAACTTCTTATTGCAGGAATGGATGAAGAGATGATGAGTTTGGAAATAGAGAAGAAAAACAAAGTTAATAAAAACAGCTGTTTTGGATGATCCTAGTTATCCCTGTTATCAAAATCTACTACAAAAATAAAATATTTGGGCAGAAACTGCACACATGCTGGATGCTAATTGGGATTTTTTTTTATGCGTCATATTAAATTAAGCATTAATTTCCCCATGGTTTGCTCCTATGAATTTAATAATAATGTCATACATGCTCTCATCGAGCTCAGAGGAAGTCGGAGCGAAGTAAGGCGAGAGGAACAGCGGAAACTGTAGGCTTTGCGCAGACAATCTGGGGTTCAGCGGGGCTGTGACGGAGGATGTAGCATTTCGGGGTTACTTTGCCAGTGCAGTATCATTACAACCTACTGCAATTGGTAAAAAAAAATTTTTCAACTCATATACATTCAGTATGATGTTTTGATGTTAGCACACAAGCTAACGCTGGTCCCACCCCATAATAGCTGTCCTACTCTCCACTGATTGCTCTCATACCACAACCCAATGTGTCTCCTTTGGCCATTAATTCTTCCCGCGGTCTCTCTCTCTCCTCTCTTGGGCGTGCAACAGGCTCTTAATTATAGGGTTGCGGTCCATAACGTGAAGTTTTACGCATTAAAAGTCTCTTTGATGTCTAAATTAGCATTTTTATCCATTGTTTACTGCTGTACAGCTGAGCGGACTCACCCACTTTGTGGCTTCTGGTGTCTGTAAAATAGCTCATATTCCAGTTAAATTTGATTCAAAAACCAATTCCTCGCACATTTTTCTAAACGATGATAGAAGTGAGGCTCTTACCTGCGGCTTGCCAGAAGGGGCAGATTGGAGAAAAGTTCAGGGTGTTTCTCCTGCTGAGCACAAGCCTTGGAAGAAGTTTCATTCCACATTGTTAGGAAATTGTTGTATAAAAAAGATAAAGAAAAATTATTTTGATAAAATAGGTTTTGCTGCCAGAATGTTTTCTTTTTTTAACAATACACATTTTATGAGCAGCCGCAGTAGAATTAGAATTTACCTAATCACAATTTTCACATCTTTCACACCTCTGTTTTTGTATATTTTCTTGGGTACTAAACATATGAATAGTATTATTCTTGCAAAACAGTGGAACAAGGCAGAGCAGATGGACCCTGACTCGTAAAAGAGGACTGTATCAGTGTTTGAAACACAGCATATCTGAACACTCTTGTTGTTGGTGCCTGCAGTCTAATCCTCCAGCAGTTGAAAAATGTTGCTTAGCAACCGTTTAGAGTCAGTATGTTGCATTAGGACTCATGCTGTTATGACAAAGTCTGTGAGGATTGCATCTCCATTTATGTTTCATAATTTCTCAAGGAAATTATTATAACTGGTGGATAGCAAGTAATAGCAAAGGTGTTTTCTGTGAAGTGGGACTTTATTGACAGTAAAAAAAACAAAAACAAAAAAAACACTGAAATTACATTTCAATAACAATCTTTCACTGTTTTTCATAGCCTCTCTCAGTGTATGAAATGTATACAGATGCGTTCAGCAAGCATTTACTTTTCTATTTTATGTTTTTTTGTTGTTTTTTTTTTTTTACAATAGGAATGGAGAATTTTTCTTTGAAAATCTTAACGATTGTTTTAACCCTTTCATATACACACATGTCCAACAAAATTAGCCCACACAATTTGCATGCCAAGCATCAGTCAGTTTTTAAGACGGTGAATAAAAACCCATATATGTTAGTGAGAGTTGAATAGGCAGTTTGTGATTAAGGCATATGGAATGACGATTAAATCTCTCACTGTTCAGATATCGAAATATCTTACGCTAACGAAGCAGTGCTATTTATGTCGACGTACTGTCAAGATGGTAATATGTGAAACGTAAAGAAAACATTCTTGCTTTCCGATGGTTAACATTGCCTTTATTTTGGCATGCAGTAATATAGTCCATTTTGACTTAGGAAAAAGAAGCAGCAAAAAAACATTTCTTTATCTTAAAAAAAAAAAAGTGTTTAAAGCAACTTGTCAGTATGCTTATCATGCATCTATTTCCCTTTCATTACTTGTCTAATATACATTTTTACAGTAGGTAACTGGGAAAATATTTTGTTGATTTTAGTCCTTTTTTATGTGAGTGGAAATGCTATTTCCCCTTTTATCACTCCCTGTTGGCTCTATACCACTTCTGTGTGAGATTCTGGCTCCTTGCAAATGCTGGTCATGAGCTTGCCGCAGCCTCCTGGCCCTTGTTCTTGAAGCTGGTGGTGTGTTTTTCCTTTAGCGCAGCATCCACAGTCTAGCAGCTCATAGAGGACGGCCAGAGCAGTCAGCGACAGGACGGTAAGGATGAAAAGTAGAAGAATGATGAAGCAGGCAATGTTCCAGCCATCATGGAATGGGTAGACTTCTTGGACCTGAAAGGAGACGCGGGATAGAGAGACTGCCTCAGGGAGACTACTTTGGTGAATTGTGGTGGTGATGTTGGCCATGTTTTCTGGTCAGAGACAAAAGCATCACAGAGAGACACTGTTGAGAAATTCAGGGCGTCTTTTTTTTTTTTTTTTTTTTTAAACTTTTTAAAGAAAGCATTTTGGTGATAAACAATATTGTAATATAAGGTCTAAATGATTTTACTTTTCTTTAAAGGAAAAGAAAAATGCACTCCTTTATGGTATGGAATACTTTTTTGTCATTTAAAAAAATGGTTTGTTAATAAGCTCATGACTATGATGGAGCAAGAAATCATATAAAGCAAACATATTTTCTACAACATGGCAGAGCAAGAATTTAAGCTGATAACAGGAAGGTAAAGATGTTCTTAACTAATGTCAGGAAACGGAGAGGATGTGGAAATCTTATGCCAGAGGCCAGAATCTTTTTTGTCTGCGAGTGGGTCTAGCCTCCATCAATGCCCCAGGCCCTAGAACTGGCGGGCCAATCACAACGCAGAGATGTGTTTTGAATGTCTGGATGCAAAGTAGGCGGGGTTTTGAGGGCGGGACGACTAAGCTGTGTGACACTCGAGAAGCACAACAAGGAAGATGGCAACAACTATTGAACAGTTCTCGTTTGACTCAGCTTTGGAATCAGTTTTTGGAAGGATTAGACTTGGGGTTTTGGTTGAAACGTGAGCAGGGTGAGGTTCTAGGCTCATTCATTTTTAAGAAGGACGTATTCGCCGTTTTACCGACAAGCTGTTCCTTTACACTCCCCCACCAGCTTTCTGTTGCGCTTACTACGTCCCAGTCAGTTGCGCTCATTGGTCAGAGCGTTGGCCAATAGGCACAGACATGGTTTGAAAGACAACGGGTTGTTCTCATCAACAATCTTCCGATGTCTCATTCATCTGGGTCAGACTAAATTACACATTTAATTTCACATTTAGGCTGGTTTATCAGGCTACACTAGGGTTGTATTTGAGGATTATGTAATGTTGATAAATACCAGTAAACATTACAATGATGAAATTGTGATCTATGCCTGTTTTTTTTTTTGTTTTTTTTTCTTGTGTGATTTTTGTGTCTAGAATTTGAAACTTTTATTCATTTGAGTCTTTATTTTCAATCTATACAATGATGGGTTGCTTTAAGCAGAGTTTGCATTTAAGGAACTCTCAGATGTATTTGTTTAATATCTTGTTATATAGCCACGTGGTCAGACAGTCTGTCTCTCCTCAGTTGTTCTTTCTGCCAACCCCTACCACTCTAAATCCACACTGACCAGTGCATGCATACATGACTGTGCATACTCCTGCTACTGACACACACACAGCAGCAGAGAGAAAGAGGTGGCTGACCCAGTTTACTTAGAAATGGGGAAAACCTGCATAGAGGAGCTGAAGTGCTTCCTTTTTTACCAGTTTTCTTGCATTTAGAATTACTGTCCATTTCTTTTTAGAGCTTACAACTATAACTGAAGTTTCACCTAAAATTATTGTTTTAATGTTGAAAAAGCATCTTAACCTAGCTTAGGAACAAATCTTGTAGCCTCTTGTTACGTCAAACTCTCACTACCGTTCTCTTGAGGCTTTGCATTTTTGATTTGATAGCCGTGTTCAATAATTTAAACTCTACCACTTACTTACACCTCTCAGAATTATGTGGGCAGTTTGAAGTCTTGCCAACACCAAATTTTGGAGCTGCATTTTTATGGATTTCACAATGACAATTAGGGCTGGGTACTTTTTGCCAAAGTCCTGAATCGATTCGATTTGATTCATTCAGTTCTAAAGCGATTCATTTCGATTCAATCAGTTTTTACAATAATGAAAGTGGTTCAACTGTGTTTCAAAAATACTCATGTATTTTATCTTTTCCTGTCACATTAAATGCAAAGTGCAAACTTTGTGAAAAGTGAAAAAGCCTCACATGAGCAAGCAGATGTGACACAGCGGGACACAGCAGACATGCATGAGCTGCATTATCTCCTCTGCACAAACCATATTTGCAGTGTTGTCTGTAAACAACTACAGGGTGTTTGCTGGTCAGCACCCATTTGTTAATGTCTTCAGTCAACCTATTGGCTATATTTGCAGCTGTCTAGCATCTTGAGCGCATCTTTCCTGCTCATTGGAATGTGAACATCACGTGCGTCACTATAAAACTAATCGATCTCATTCCCTAGACATCGATTTTGCAAAAATGTAAAGGAACCGATTTTTTTTTTGATTTTTTTTTTATCCAGCCCTAATGACAATATTACTTGTGATAAACAAATATATAAAAAGTGTTATGCCTTTCTGCTTTAGTTTTGTAGTAAGCATAGACCCCAGATAGTAACATCCGTCCGTCCAATCAGCTATTTAACTTTGCTGGGTAGCTGGGCCCATGAATCTACAGCTCCCACTGGGCTTTAGAAGGGCTACACCATGGACAGGTTGTCGGTCAATCACAACACAGAGAGACAGACAATACAACCAACCACCCAAACACTATCATACCTAAGAACAATTTTAGAGTAACAGATTAATCTGATGGTCAAAAAACGCGGTCTTGCTTAAAACCTCCCACTAGCCACCTGCTTTTAAAACACTCAAACTATCAGTAGTTATTTGACTCTACATGCTTCGCAAAACGCATTCATGAAAATATGCTGTAGGCATAGAGAACCTGATTGGAAGGTTGTTAAATTATTTTCTAACATTTTTTTGCAATCCAGGCAGTTCTTTGGGAAATGCAGATAACTTTAAGTGACACATTGTCACACTAAGTTTGCAAGATACTGTGAAGCCCTGCTAATATTGTCTCATTTATTTTTGAAGAACTGCATACAATGAGCAGTATTTGTGTTTGGCAGCAGTGACACAAGCACACATACATTTTCTGGAAAAAGATAGGTTAAATAACTTTTTTGTGTCATTTTAGTTGTTATAGTAGTGTATTCCACAAAGTATGTTGTTGAAATGCTTAAATTTATTGACCATAATCAGTATAATACGTAATTAAAGCCTTTATTTTGAGCTGTTTTCTGTGATGACAGCAGGAGGTCCCAATTTAGTTCATGCAGTTAGTTTATAATCCATGTTTACCATAAACTTATTAGACAAAATCAATTACCCTCCCTTATTTTATTGCCATGGCAACAACCTCACTGACTCATAATTGCTGCCTGACCTCCTCCAACCCCCATGTTTCCTGCTTGATATTTTCTGCGATTCCCATTTGCGTTAAGGGACAGTTTGCTCCCTGTAGCATCTGTTCCCCACCCCCTTTACAAGAGCCCCACCCAGCCGTGCTTCTTGGACCAAGAAATGCTCTTAAAAAATTGTCCGCCACGCAGAACAAACGCACAATCCTGATAGTGCTTCCCTGGCTCTCGATTCGCATATTTTAACCGCCGTCTGGTTTGCCGCGGTTTGCACTGAGATGTGCATTCTGACAGACGCAGACATGATGCCCATGAACGCCTGCGCAGACACAAATACTCAGAGGCTTGTTATTCAACCAGAGAAGAGTGCAGACAGATTGGTCCATGTTTATTTAATCATGCGTTTTTTTGTGTCCAAGTAGGTTTAGCTTTGCTTTTGCATCAAACAGCTAAGGGTTTTATAACGGATGCTTTGTTTTATTTAAGGATGTTGCGGCTTTGATTGATATTAAGCAAAAGAAATGAAGTTGCAAATATTATTTTGCTGATTTGAGTGTTTATGATTCAGCAGCAAAATGCAGTAAAACAGCTAGCATTATTCCTGAAATGATACCAACAGCAGTTTGTATTTTTAAATCAAACTGGGCTTGAAATGGATTTATATCGTACACATTCTTACGATTCAGACTCTATCTGTAAAAACTCACCTGTGCGTCTGGCTCAGCTTCTCAAAGATGCTGGATAAGAGATGTGCTCTCCTGCTTTCAGTTCTCCCCCTGTCTCCTGTTTTTTTGTTTTTTTTTCCTCCAATTCACTCATCCACCTGCTCTCCTCAGCACACTCATGCACATTCAGCCGTGGCTCGTGCACCCGCTCTTCTCCTCCGCCACTCCTTGCAGCTCTTCATGCATCTCCTAAACGGATCAGGCTTGTCCCACGTCATTGGCTCGTTCCTCCCACCCCTGCACCAATGCCATTGGTTTGTCAAACTGTCAAAAAAAACGCCCTGCCCACTATTCAGCTATCAACCACACAGGCTGCTGCCCACACTATGAATCATTAATGAATCGGTGTCTGTTGTCATCTGTGATTGGTGAGCAGTCTGTTCAGACCAATTGGGTGGGGGTGGATGGCATGACTGCACTAAAGGAGAGAATAGACTTGAGTTTATAGGATTCCCATTAGATTTTCCTTACTTCGTTGTATTTTGTTAAATATAGGGCTTATCCTGCCAAAAGTTGCATTCCTTACATCCTTTATTTTTTGTACTACTATCATAGATATATGTGCAGGTTTTTGTAGCTTGGATAGTGAGTTATTTAAAGACAATGTATGTACATCATCCTTTAAATTGTACACAAAAAATAATAAATCCAGGCATTTTTAGCAGAAAGATCTTTCCGTGCATCAGTTTTTCAGTCCGTTGCTTTTATTAAGTTTGCTCTGTTAAAGAAAAAAGATCCTGATCACAATAAATTTTTCTTAATATTTAATCAGTATTTATCACGTGTAATTAGGTTCGGATGAACTTATTTTATATGATTCATTTTTTTCTGGTTGGATAATTTTCTGAATTGGGCGTTTTAACAATGGTTTCCGACCACTTCACAAATTGTTGTGTATTTCAAAATAAAAATCTAAATTCTTACTTGTTGGAACAGAGGGTTACAGAAATCTGCTAGGATGTTCAAACAATGCTTCATTTAAGCGTAGCTTCATTACTTGTATCAGAATATTGATTCAATACCAATTTCTCTAAATTTTGGCTAAAACATTGCATCGCTTTCATTTTTACACATTTTTTGTTGTTTTTTACCATCTTGCTGTTCGTTCATCTTCCTGCTTCCCAAATACTATATTATTGATTTCAACTATTTTTCTCTTCCTCAGAATCTGCAAATGGAAACATCAACATCAAGGCAAGCTCTGGGTACAAGTTCGGCTGCCTGGCCAAGATTGTCAACTACATGAAGGTGACCATATGGAGATTTGAATATTTTTGTATTTAAAAACTGCTTTCCTGTAATCCCATATCTACATGATCTACCCTTGCCACTATTATTTTTCACAGCCTATGGTCATCTCCTACACAGCTTCTTAAAAAGCTGATTTTCTGTGTTATGGCATCAGCCAGATGAGTCAGACTTGCCCACTGTGTAACATTTGCTCTCTAGCTTCTTTGGGTACATAAACAGCTTGTTTATCAGGCTGCAGCCCTGCTGAAAAATGGTGACCCTCTGTCAACAAGCTTTGTGACTCATCTTTTTTGCTGAACTCGCACATCGCCTGACAGATTTCTTCGTATGTTTCTACTTTTATCCCTTCTGTTGGAGGCTGTGAGTTTTAAATAGTGTAAAACAGCCTGACATTTAAAGTGCTAACTTGTAGAAGACGTGGCTGAATCCCTGTCCATGGTTTGGTTAAATGATAAATAAATCTAAAATTTGTTCGCAGGTGTTTATCTTCTTAATTGTTAACTTTGTCTGATTTTGTCCCTTTCACAGACGAGGCATCAAAATGGTGACACACACTTTCTGACCCTTGATGAGATCCTGGATGAGACCAAACTTCTTGACATCAGTATGAAACAGAAACAATGGCTGATGACTGAGGTGTGCTCCTGTCATGATCAGGGTTGCTCTATTTTTATCACCTCAACAGGAATTAAATTCTATCCTTTCTTCTTGAGGAGGGGTTATAAAAATCCTCAGGTTTACCCAATTTGTCATTCGAAACAGACTTGGGAGTAGATTGTTTAAATGCTTGTCATATGGAATTTACAGCTCAGAGTAAGTCAGTCTGGGACATTTTCTCTCTTTTTCTAATTTATGCATTTGCAATTTTGATTTTATGAACATTGTTTATAAAGTTTTCTTATAAGTAATCCTTATAAAAAGAATACAAATAAGAGGAGCATTTATTTCTGGACAAAAAAAATAGTCTACAGCAGATCTTATTACTTTAAAATTTACTTTACTTTAAAAATGCAATAATCACAATATTTGGCCTATTTTGGGGTTTTGTTTAGCTTTAACCTGCATTCCCGCGGAGGGTCTGCCACATTAAGTGCCATCCCAAACCATGTAGTGGGATAGGGTAAGTTGACAATTCAGCCCTTAGTGATTCAGCATCAGTTGCAGGCTTGCTGGGATTTTGCAGCAGGTATTAACGGCACCCTAATGTAGAAGGAAACGCCTTCATCCAAATGCAATGTATATTGTCTTGCAAACCGAACAGACCTCGGCGGCACGCTATGATGTAATCTGCCTACAAATCTGGCCTTTGGAGGACGCAGTCCATGAATTTGAACTCTGTATCTGTCCTCCTTGTGTCTGGTATTGCCCTGCCACTACACACCTGCCTTAGATAAAACAGTGATTAGCAGGGCTTTGCACCCTGTGGTGGTTGCTGAGGTGTTAATGGAATCATTTGATGCAGGTGTGCTGGAGCAGAGACGCATCTAAAACATGCAGGACAGTGGGCTCTGGGAACCGATTATGAAAACCACTGAAAAATAGGAAACTAATGAAAGAAACCTGGAGTATTTAAGTGGCCAAAAAATGTCTCCAAGATAAATAGGGGCATTAAGTGATGTTCTTATTATTTATAAACTGTTTGTGCGAAAGGAGACAAATGAGAGGTTAGAACAACTAGTTCCCCCTGTTGGCACTTAGGTTTGTTGCATTTTCTGGCCAAAAAAAAATGCGACCTGTGTCTGAACGGCCAGGTCGCATTCATCCGACCTGAACGCCATTAATACCTGACAAAGGTCACTATTCTGGGTCTTGCTATGAAGAAGTGGCAAGAAAAACAACAACCATGGCAGATGATGATGCAGAGAGCAGTATTTATGTTAAACCAGCTTGAAAAGATTGTGTTTTTATGGTTGGGAAAGATCACTAGATGCGCTCCGGCACTATCATCCATGTTTACTTCCGTAAACACAGAGCAAGCTGGCCTGTGACATCATTGTGTCCTCTACTGCTCATGCGTGGAGATCACATACAAGTCGCATAGATTTGGAAATGTGAACAGCAACGCAAAAAAAAAATCGGAATTGAGCATGAAGGCCTGCAGTGTGAACGTAGCCAATATTTCCCATCAGCCATTCACTGTTGAGGCCTAATGCAGCAGAAAATCTTCCAATTCCCATAATCAGGCAACTCCTTTTCACATATTATAAAATAATTTATCTTCTGAAAACAATAGCCAGCTAAATTATATACACTATATTGCCAAAAGTATTTGCTCACCTGCCTTGACTCACATATGAGCTTAAGTGACATCCCGTTCCTAATCCATAGGGTTCAATATGACGTCGGTCCACCCTTTGCAGCTAGAACAGCTTCAACTCTTCTGGGAAGGCTGTCCACAAGGTTTAGGAGTGTGTTTATGGGAATTTTTGACCATTCTTCCAGAAGCGCATTTGTGAGGTCGCACACTGATGTTGGACGAGAAGGCCTGGCTCTCAGTCTCCGCTCTAATTCATCCCAAAGGTGTTCTATCGGGTTGAGGTCAGGACTCTGTGCAGGCCAGTCAAGTTCATCCACACCAGACTCTGTCATCCATGTCTTTATGGACCTTGCTTTGTGCACTGGTGCACAGTCATGTTGGAAGAGGAAGGGGCCAGCTCCAAACTGTTCCCACAAAGTTGGGAGCATGGAATTGTCCAAAATGTCTTGGTATGCTGAAGCATTCAGAGTTCCTTTCACTGGAACTAAGGGGCCAAGCCCAGCTCCTGAAAAACAACCCCACACCATAATCCCCCCTCCACCAAACTTTACACTTGGCACAATGCAGTCAGACAAGTACCGTTCTCCTGGCAACCGCCAAACCCAGACCCGTCCATCAGATTGCCAGATGGAGAAGCGCGATTCGTCACTCCAGAGAACGCGTCTCCACTGCTCTAGAGTCCAGTGGCGGCGTGCTTTACACCACCGCATCCGACGCTTTGCATTGCACTTGGTGATGTATGGCTTGGATGCAGCTGCTCGACCATGGAAACCCATTCCATGAAGCTCTCTGCGCACTGTTCTTGAGCTAATCTGAAGGCCACATGAAGTTTGGAGGTCTGTAGTGATTGACTCTGCAGAAAGTTGGCGACCTCTTCGCACTATGCGCGTCAGCATCCGCTGACCCCGCTCCGTCAGTTTACGTGGCCTACCACTTCGTGGCTGAGTTGCTGTCGTTCCCAAACACTTCCATTTTCTTATAATACAGCTGACAGTTGACTGTGGAATATTTAGGAGCGAGGAAATTTCACGACTGGATTTGTTGCACAGGTGGCATCCTATCACAGTTCCACGCTGGAATTCACTGAGCTCCTGAGAGCGACCCATTCTTTCACAAATGTTTGTAAAAACAGTCTGCATGCCTAGGTGCTTGAATTTATACACCTGTGGCCATGGAAGTGATTGGAACACCTGATTCCAATAATTTGGATGGGTGAGCAAATACTTTTGGCAATATAGTGTATATTAGAACATAAAATCCTCAAACTGTGAAGTACCAAATAATAAGAAAATACTTATACTATCCATGTACATCAAGTTCCATCTTTCTTTTCCATTAGATTTGGTGGGTGTTTTCGCTGTAAAAAGTTGGACTTGTTTTGATAAAAGAAAAGTTCTGGCTAATTGGAAATAAAATGTATATAGTACTGTAAGCATCATCTCTGGTTGTGCAACAGAAATAAGCCATTTAGAGGCATGGAGCTAAACATGTTAAAATCAAAATGTTTGTATGGGGATTTCCTTCATTTTTAAATAACATTCAAATACATGGTATCTCCAAAATACATTTATATTAAATGTAAGATTAAGTTAATGTTTGCGCCACATTTTTACATTTAATCTGTTCTGTTTTTATCCCTAAAACCCAGGCCTTGGTAAGCAACCCAAAAATTGAGGTTCGTGATGGAACGTATGGTTTTAAGCCAAAATACAACCTGAAGGACAAGAAAGCCCTACTGAGGCTGCTGGACAAACATGACCAGCTGGGCCTGGGAGGAGTTCTGCTGGATGATGTGGAGGAGGGACTCCCTAATTCAGCCAAGGCTATCAAGGTGATTCGGAGAGGATTTCATTTACAGAACTGCAAGACTGTCTTCAAAAAATGTTTCTCATATTTTTTTATGTTTAATGTGAAAAACTTTCCTGTGATTTTTATATTTAAAACCAACATAAAAAGGGAATCGGAGGCAAAAAAAATGCATGCTTTTAAAATTCTCTAACAAATAAAAGTAGACAAAATGCTGTGGATTGGTTTTAAGCTTCCTTACTCTGATACCCCTAAATAAAACTTGCTTCCTTATGAATTCATCTAAAAAATATAGAATATAATCCTAATGACCCAAGATGTTTCTTAAAAATGTGTCAATAAACCGCTACTGTAATTATAAAGAAAGACGCCACATGACAAGAGTTTAATACTTTAACAAGGCCCTATATGATGTTTTGCAAAATGAATGATAAAAAACCACAGTTGAAGTTTTAAACGACCCTTTCTGTGTCGCCCACAGGCTTTGGGGGATCAGATCGTCTTCGTAACAAGACCAGACAAGAAAAAGATCCTGTTCTACAATGACAAGCATTGCCAGTTTGTGGTAGATGAAGGTAAAAAAAAAAACAATACATACCACCAGCATATATAGCAACGGGCTGGGTTTGGTGTGAAATTGTATTTGAATGAACACCTTTTCTTTCAGACAATCCAGTTTAAAACTACAAATGTGACACATGTAATCACTATGCATAATTGTTTATAATTTGGTACTTATGACTGAAAATGGGTATGAAAAAGGTGGAAACGTATTCAATCCAACTCCTTCACCTTAACATCAACAATCTTCCTGATTCCTGCTTATTTATGAATCCATGCCAGAGTCCTGCACCGGATCATGTACGTGTATAAAACTTACTTCTACATGTAGGAAAAAAACCTGCATGTTATTTACAGAGTCTACAAATAAATTGATTCAAAAATATCCAGATTAGCAAGATATATATATATATATATATATATATATATATATATAAATAATTTTTTAAAGCAGCAAGGCAAACCTTATTAAGATCAATTTACAGCTTTCAATTTCTGAGCACAGAGCGCATTGGATGTTAGCATGAGGCAGTGTTATTTTCTTTGTTATGAACGGATATGTGTTCACTTTGTCATCACGGGTCCGGTCGTACTTTATTATTTATGGTCTCGGACAGGTTTTAAATGGGGATAATTGCAGATAACGGGACTTGGTTCTGAACTTTAATGGATGCGTGTGGATTCAGTTTTGAAAAATCAGACCCGTGCAGGACTCCGATCCATGCTGTTTCAAAAATCTGTTTAGTAAGCAAATAAAAAAGTTTATGTCCATATGTACATTTCACCTTTTCTAACTTAAAACTAAACCCTTTAATGTGAACATTTTGAGGTATGTCTTTATCCTGTTACAGGCTTTGACTTCATACATTTTAACCTTTGTTGTTCCTCTTGGAATTGTAGAATTTCAGAAGCTGTGGAGGAGCGTACCAGTGGACTCCATAGATGAAGAGAAAATTGAGGAATACTTGAAAAAACAGGGCATCTCTTCCATGCAAGAGACTGGACCAAAGAAAGTGGTCAGCTTCTTTTCTTATTTTTTTTATGCATTTACTTCAGGAGCTGTAAACAAAACCGTTTTTAGTTGATTGTAAAACTTAAATATTCCCACTTTCAGGATTTGTCAACTGAAACAACCGTCCTGTTTATTCTGTTCTATTGTTCTGATTTTTGGGTTCCCTGCAGATGCCAGTTCAAAAGAGAAAGAAGCAAAGCGGGCAGAGGAAGAGGCAATTTAAAACCCATAACAACCATCTGCAAGGAGTTTTGGAGGATTACTCGGATGGTGTGCCTTCTAAGAAGTGAAACGGCTCGCTGTGGTCGGAGGTGGCTGGAGATTAAGTTGCTGGCTTTATGATACAGACTTATTATTGCGGTTCAGTAAAAAAAAAAAAATCCTGTGTTACTTTACTTTCATTCCCTCTAAGGATCAGTAATCATTCATTACATGGAGCCAGTAGCAGCAGTGTTATGGAATGCCTCTGATTCACTGGTTAATCAAACAGGACTCTGAAGAGTTTTGATATGTAAGCACACTGAAGACTAACCAGCAGTGGGCACATCATCCATACAGATGAAATGTATATTGGTCAAAGATGTATCAATATTACTTTGATTTTATTTAGAGTAAAGAAGTGTTTTGAAAGGCGCAATTTGAGTAAGAGACATTTTGATTTTCCAAACCAGATGGGTGGAGGACAACGCCGTCTCGTCTTGTGGAATTTCAATGCTTTTACTCTGAAAAGCTGCGGTATACTGATGAAAGAATAAGACTTTTGAACATATTTTAATAAATTTCCATTGTTACACAAAAATGTTTCAAATCTTTTGCAGTGTTAAATCAATACATAGAGTACATCACTTAAAGTTGGTGGGGGAGAAAACATGTCAGAGAAAAAGCTCAAATCTAGCAAGTATACAGGAAGAAATGTTTGAAATTGAAAATATCAAAAGGATGCTAATCGTCAATGGGTTTAATAACTGTACATTTTATTTAAATTAGTGTACCGATATATTTAACTGGTAGTGTGGCTTGGTTTGATGGTTTTCTTCAAATGGTGGTAATTCGGCAAAATCTTCATCAGGAAGTCAAGCTGGAGGGTCTGGGGCTGCAATGACAGTGAAAGCTTTCAGTGAGGTGCAGAAACAAGGACCAACTCAATACAGCCCTGCACCAAGTTAACCATCCCATAAGTTAAAGGGTTCAGTTCTCCAGAGATGGCAGAATGAAATTAAAAACATGCTAATTCATTTAAACGTGTTTTATTAGCACAATGTTGTGGCTTTGAGAGCTTCACTTGAATTAACTCTGAACTTAACTGGGAAAAGTGAGATATGCGGTGCATTTAGGCAAAGTTCACACTGCAGGCCTCATCGCTCAATTCCGACTTTCTTTTGTGAAATCCGATTCTTTTGCATGGTCGTTCACATTTCCAAATACCTGCGACTTTTATGTGATCTCCTGTGTGAAGCACATTATTGGGCTGAAACAATCAGATTAATTGATTATTGAAATAATCGTCCACTAATGTAGTAATCGAACAATCATTAACCGGAGTACAGAGACTAAAACACACCTTTAGCTGAAAGAGCAACCCACTTAGAGCAAAAATTAAATCAAAATTGTAAAATATATGTAAAAATTTTGCATTTAAGAAAAAAAAAATTTTGCTTGATCCAGAACTCCTCAAGTGGAATAGTTTTATTTTTCCCTGGTTTAAAATTATAAATCGTGTAACATTTGGCTTTCTGATCATTTTTGGATTTAAAAAATTGACAGATGAGTCAATTGGAAAAATTATCTTTAGTCACAGCCCTACTGCATTCACACATCTTAAGTGTTCTGATGTGCAGTAGAGGACGCAGTCACATCACAAGCGAGTGTGTTCTGTCTTTACAGAAGTAAATATGGATGATGGTGCTGGAGCGCATCTAACGATCTTTCCCAACCTCAGGCAGTGTATTAATACAATCTTTTCAAGATAGTAAAAAAATAAAGACTGCTCTCCGCATTATTGCCTGCCATGGTTGTTTTTCTTCCTGCTTCTACGTAGAAGGACGCAGAATAGTGACCTTTGTTGAGTATTAATGGCGTTCAGGGCGGATGAATGCGGTCGCACATAAAAACAGATACTTACTGGATTCAGAACCATATAGCCAAGTGGCCTGGGTCGTATTAGAAAAACCATGTGTTCAGACTGTCATAGGTTAGATACAGGTCACATATGTGCAAAGAAATCGGGTTTTGGTCACTTCAGGCTGCAGTGTGAACTTAGCCTTAGATGTTGTCCTGGGTTCTATTGTGACCTCCTGAATGGGTTGTCAAAGCACTCTTGGAAAATTGATAGTATGTCCTCCACTCCTCAGAGGGTTTTCCACCATTAGGACCATTTTCACTTTGGTTCCAAATGCTTTGTTATGCTATCAGACTAATTCATCTTTAAAACCTTGTTTCAGTGTGGTTCAATAGATCAGGATGTAATCAGACCTGGCTGAGGTTAATGAAAATGAAACTAATTATGATTAAAAAAGGGAGGCCATTATACATCTCACATCGAAGCTAGCTTGGATTGACATCTTCTAATAGCGGAGATCATAGACATTATCTTATATTTGAAAAAATGATCTGATCCACACAAAAGAAGATAATGGCACTCCATGCATCCAGAGAAAACTCTCTGGCATCTCTTTTTAACACTGTAGTAATTGTTTTTGGAACTTTGATACACTTTCACACTGGTAACAAACCCAGCCCCAAGGCCATTTTTTAAAACCCTGATCACATGGCTCTGTAAAAAAAAAAAAGAAAATCAGTAATTATGGTGATTCATCTTTGCTTCTTTGGTTGTAAATCTCACTTACTGTTAAATTACAACCAGCATCCGATAATAAAATAAAAATATAGTCTCATATTTTTCCCTCTACCTCTGAAAATTGAGGCCATTGTACATTTTGGTCTGGACTGTAGTTGAGTACACAAAATCCTTCAGCCAGGCAGGGATATTTAAGGGTAAGGATATTAAGTTATATATTTAGAATAGATTAGTCTAAACCACGAGCGAGTTTTCACTGAGATTATCAACACATTTAAAGTGAATCAATAGATTAATCGATTAATTTATCCTACTGCAATACCCCCTCCCAACAGAAGAATGATAATTCTCCATACTTTTATATTTTTTGGTATATTTCTCTATATCCCAGATTTGTTAAACCATGTTTATCTGTACCTGTGGTCTCTCAGTCTGAACCCTCCTCATACATCCGGAGCCAAAGATGACTGTGTTCTCAGGTATGACCTCGCAGGTGTTGACCTGACAGAAGGCTCCAATGATACAGCCACTGGTGAGGATCACGTTCCTCCCAACGTCGGCTAGATAGCAGAGGAAAATAATGAATACTAACTTCATTAGACATTTTTCCAAATCTTGAATCTGTTAGAACCCACCTTTAGATTCGATTACATTGTTATCACCAATTTTTAAAGCTTGCGATACTGATTTTGATAAGTTAAGGATAATTAAGTTTTCAGCATGTTGAAGAAACATCATCAAAAAATTGTTTTATACAGAATAGCCAGACAGGCAGGTTGAAGAAGGATACTGCAGCCCACTTCAAACACATTGTTTGTACCAATGGACATGGTCTTTGGCTCCACTTCAGAGTCTGGTGTGATGTTTTGTGGATAACTGAAATGGAAAGAAAACGTAGAGCTCTTTAGAAAAGCAGCATCTGTTATGTCAAAATGGGGAAATTTGGGTGTGAAAGAGGCAAGAAAAAAAGAAGAAACTAGAATAAAGTGAAATTATTAATAGAGAAATCAATTCATAATGTACAAATGGTAGCATCTGAGAGACTAAATGATTATTTTGTCAGCACTTGTTTAGTTTATAGGAAGAAGCAGAGATCATAAAGTTCAACAGCAGTTGGGAGGGAGGATCTGTGGCAGCGTTCCTTAGAGCAGGCATCCTCAGTCCTCAAGGCCCGCTGTCCTGCAGGTTTTAGAGGTTTCCCTGCTTTAGCACAGCTGATTATAATGATTGCAGTAGACCAAAAGCCTGTTAATCAGCTTTCAATTAAAATCAGCTGGGCTTTAGCAAGGAAACCTCTAAAACCTGCAGGACAGGAGGCCTTGAGGACAGAGGTTGGGGATGCCTGCCTTAGAGCATCTAGGATGCAGCACTTTGTCAGTGAAAGAGCTCTCCTACAGCTGTGTCCAGGAGATCTAGAACAGTGCTGGCCCTCTTGACCAGCTCATCCTAATGCTTCCTCTCAGCTAGATATGAAACAGTCTTAACATGACAGAAAAAAGGAAAAAAAAAAATTGAGACAAAGCTTCATCCATTTTGAAATCTAACTAGTGAAATACCAGTAAACTGCATTAACTCCTCACCTGTTATGGATCAGAGCTTGTTCTTCGATCAGGTTGCCTTCTCCAATCACAATAGGCCCTGCCTCTGCAATAATCCGAGCTTTTGGGTGAACCACTGTTCTAGGGCCTCAAATAAGAAGAAAACATACAGTGAATACATGTTAAATATCATTCCGATTTCTTAGATGGTGTCTTTTCTGTACTGTGATCGATGCAGAACATCTTACCAATAGTAACATCTCCTCTGATCTCGCTTTCAACACACACTACAGCCCCAGCAGCTATTTTGACACTGAGAACAGAGCAGTAGGAACCGATTAACAATGCTAGCTTAGGATGCTAACTAGATACTTCTATTGACATGTTTTAAAGAGGGGATAAAACTACTTCCCCGTCACTGTTTCATAGCTATTTAAAAAAAAAAAAAAAAGCAATTAACTTATAGGTTAAACCGACGTATTTATGTGTTTACATTACCTTTTCTGTGTGTTTAATTTGTCTGCCATGGCAGGAGCTATTCTAATGGGAGGTGGCGTTGAATCACTCTACTATCGATTAGAAATACTTTTTTTTTTTTTTTTTTTTACCCTCTGCGCGTGCGTTCTCTTCTTCTTCTTCATGAAATTTTTATGGCAAAAACGTTAGGTGAGCATTACCGCCACCAACTGGTAATAATCTTTTAGCAAATGAGAACATGTAAACACATTTCAGGAAAATAAACCAAGGCGTTTTTTTTCTCGGGGATGCTTTTGTAAATCAGAATTATGTTTGAAATTAAATAGACTAATAAAAGTTACCTTTTCAACAATGTTAAATAGGTCTTTTCAGGGAAGAGGTCGACCATTTTTGAATGACCTATGTAGAGGAAAATCATTTCAAAAGATAGAAAATTCATTCGAAATTGAGTCAATGTCTTAAAGTTATTAATATACCATTTAAAGTTCAAAGTGTGTTTGAAAATGAAATGGTATACATGAAGATTTAGATTAGGCAGTAGACTTTGGAAACATTTCTCTGTTTTGCCATATTTATTATTACATTTATAGTCTTATTAATCTCCAGTGTTCTCCAGGTCTTTATATTCTTGTTTTCATTTTCTTTTAGACATGTAGAACTAATTGGGGTTAGTCAAATTATTAGAATGTCAATGTCCCATTTTATACATTTGTTTTATCTAAAGTTCATGAGCTGCATAATTGACTTGGTATGGTGTTACCCAAGATGTGCAGCATATGCTATAATGTCTGAATGAACCGTTTCCTTAAAAATTATAAACTGCTCTGCCTCTTTTTTTTTTTTTTTTTTAGATGACGTCATAATTGTGTCTCTAGTTGAATGTGTTGTACGGGTGAACCTCAAATCATATTAAACAATTTCCATAAAGCTATTTATTTTATATAAAATGTCATCTATATTTTACGGTTTTACTTGTTTCATTAAATAAAAATAAATAAAAAAATCAGGCAGTTCAGATTGGTGGGAAATTGTTTTCCATATCTTAATTTTATTTAGAACAGAATTTTAAATCAGAGATGGTCCTTTGCACACCACAAAAAATGATTAGGACTATTTATGTTCACATTTTGTGTTTTTAGCCTATATCTTGTTTGTTTTTTTTTTTTTGTTTTTTTTAATGAATGTCTGTTTGTTTTCACTGTCTGTTGAATGGTTGCTTTAAAGTACAACTATGCATGCAGCGATATTTTTTTTTAACTGATATGGTGTCTTTAAATAGAAGTTTGCTTAAATGCATCCAGGTATTTCATGAAAGGTCTACATCGTGTAAAAATGTACTTGAAAGCACTGCCTTGAGGTGCATTGGCATTTGAATGCAATGTAAAAAAAAAAAAAAGAAATCCAAGTTAATTTCTCCTAAAATAAGAGAATTTTTCCTGAATAAAGCTGGTAATTGAGACACTTTGCAATTGGAATAAGATAATTTACATTTAAATTAATAAAAAAAAAACTGCAGTGTCTTATTTCAAGTTCATAATATCTAATGATCTTATTTTAATGGTTAAAAAAAAAAAACTAATTCCATTGGCATCTTATTTAGCTACTCCAAATAGGGATAAAAGTAAAGTTTTATGAATTTTTAGATTGTTATTTCTAGTGTGGTGTAGCTCAAATGGATAGTAAAGTAGATATTTAAGCGCAAAACAACAGTTTAAAATTCTAATCATAAAAAGAAATTGACAAACCAATCTAAAATTACATTTTCTGTATTTCCCTGAAAAATCACTCTCATGTCGTTAGTCTAATGTTCCAAATGTACAATAAGTATACACGTTTGTAATTAGAGGAGGTAGTGGTGATTGTTTGCCACTCCAAACATCCAATTAAGCCACTACTAAGGCACTGGGGCCAAGTTTCTATATGCAGGAAAAAATAAGTTCCAATGTTCAGTCTTAATGATGGTTTTGGATGGTTTATTTTCTATTTTTGCCAACAATTAAAGAGGACAAACTTTTTATTTTGTCCTACCTCTCTTGCACTGGTAAAAACCATAAGCCCCCAAACCAAAAAAACCCTGCTGGCCCTTTCCCAGGCCCCTACACTTATAGAAAGTGGACTGATCCACATAATTTCCTGTCATACCTCAGAACAAAAAATAAATAAGTAAAAAATATATACATTTAGGAATTAACAAAATTCAAACGGATAAAGAATGAACAGATCCAGTCTGCTGAACATCTTTTTCTATTTATTTTTTTTTAAATTGAAATAAAACATTATTTACATTTTTAAGTAGGAATCGCCACGTTTCTTTCTTACATAAAGAAAAAAGAAGACAACATATATTATCAGCGTGATGAACACCTGCAGAGGCCAGCTTTCTGAACAGCTCAACTAGTTTGTCCCTTCACGCGCCCACTACACAATGAAAACAAGAAGAGCAGGAAGTAGAATCTGTTATGGCAAAAAAGAAAGCAAAGGAAAATCCAAAACACAGATTTTCAGCTGAGGGAGTGAAGCCGGAAAAGACACCAGAAATGAAACCATCTGATCGAACTAGTCTGTTTTTGCCGGCCGCCATCGCTGTTGTGGTTGCAGTTTGCGCAGTGCCACTAACGGCGGAAATATCTGACAGTAAGTATTGAGCAGAAGGGGGGAGAAAAAGTGTGAGCTGCAGACATTTGAACTTCCCTCTTGAGGCAGTTTAGGGATTAATCTAGCATGTGACCAGTGAACTCAGCAGCCATATCCACAGCAGACATCTGACTAAACGCATTTCAGCGATCAAACCGGTAGGAGAAAACTCTCTTTTCTGTTACAGGATCTGAGATTCATCGCTGAGCTCTTTGTTTAATATATAGAAGTTTATTTAAAAGCAAATCTGACCGCTAGCTGCGCATTGAACTTTGATTTGGATTGGGTGAGCTTTAGAAAACTAGGCTGGGACATTTAGCACCAGAACGCTTAAATATAATATAATCTATAATTTATAAAGTAGGAGCGATCATCATCTGACTTTGATTTTTTGTGTTCTTTTGTTTGTTTGTTTTCCCATCAGAGGTCCATCATCCTAAACACATTGCCCTGAAGATGGATGAGGCGCTACTGACCGTCATCAATGACCTGGAGACAGATGTGCTGTTGTCATGGAGATCAGAGCGATGCTACCAGGTATGGGATTAAATTTACCAGTTTCTATGGCTCTGTGGGACACCTGCTTGGCCCCCTATGCAATTGTGGACTAGGAGGTCTCTTTGCAGATGTAACGGTGCAAACAAACCCACCTGATACTAGTTTGACTGACCGGACCTTATTTATACCCCAACAAATGCCAGATTTCAACAGGATGGTAAACCGTGGGTGTAGGTTTGCATAGGGACCATAGAGACATGTCCCTACCAACATTTTGGCCTCACCTACTTGTCCCTACCAATAATTCTATGTGAATAGCATGTTTAGAATTTACAATACAGCTTCCCACAACTTGTATATTGAAGTCAATATTTTAAATGCTGTCAGTTCCTCTTATAGTTCCATGTAAATAAAATAAATCTATTTGCAGTCCCTTGAATATGTTATTTTGCTTTGTTTTACAATACAGAGAATATCAGCATATCAAAAAAAAAAAATAAGAATGGGTTTTACCTCTGTTTACCTCTGCATATTACCTATGGAAAACAGCGGATAAATACAGATACAACAGACATATTTAGACTATATTTGCTTAAAAAGGCACGTATTTACCTTCCATCTTAGTCACTGGTAAGTTCAAATGTTACCCCTTTCAAAGTGTAAGGTTGTCCCAATTTTACATTATTCCGAGCCACTGATGCTTTAAACATTGATAAACAGCATCTAGTGTGTGTAGTCCTTATCAAATTTGTATAAATGTACCAAAGAATGCGATTTTCTCTTTAAGCGAAATGCGCCTTGATGCTTACGTCAAGCATAAAAAAAAATAGGAGCATGCATAATGCGTAGAACCAATGACATCAAACCAATTCAACTTAAGACCAATAGTGTCCCTACCAAAGTTGCGATCAAACCTACGCCCTTGTGGTGAGCTGTTTAAATACGACACCAATAGCAAAGCAGACAGTGGTACTTTTAATTACTATGTTCATAACTGTGTATATTCCATTAGACCGTTAAAAAAAATACACTCATAATATGTTTCAAACCGCAATAAAGATCTTAAAAGAACGATGTATTTGAGTATTTTATTTTTTACACTACTACTTGGAATTATGGGTAATCCATAATTTGTAGATTAAAGCGTAGATTAAACCCATAACCGTTACGTTCAATGTGTTAGCGACGATGGATACCAAAAAGAGATACTTAAGCGGATTCCAGAAAAAAAACTAAGAAAGAAGAGCTGCTGGAAGAACGGAAAAAACTACTCAAAATAAACACGTTCTTTCAGGGGGGATGGGGTTTTCTACTGCATATGGGGCCCACCCAGATAATGTTGCTTCCGGGCCTATTGTTGTGTTGTTACGCCATTGCTTGCATAATAAATAATCCAATCTTTTTTATTTGTGTGTGTTTTTTTTTCTATGTATGTCAGTGTTTGTACCAGAATCTTGGGTTAGTAAAGGCAGGCAGAAGCCCTGGCCAACCCAGTTCAGAAGACTTTAGTGTGAGCACCCAGCATGAAATAAGTTTACAGCTCAACAGCACACCTGAGGTCAAGGAGCTCTGCAAGTAGGTGTATAAAGTCCCTGTTTCCCTTTATGCTCTCGATAAAGGATGCATAATTGTATCTTTAAGATAAGACGTCTCCTGTAGAATTACCAGTTATGTTGCATTTTTAGTCTGATTTGTTTCTCCGATTAATGCTCTCCTTGTCCAGCCTGCCTCACTGTTTCCAATTCTTTCAGATGTTAGATCATACACTGCTCTGCAAATAATTTACAGCTTGTTGCACTTTTTTTAACCATATTCTGCTTTAAACTACCCCACATTATCCCTGACATGTCTACTGTGTTCTTTGGTTTTTATGATGCTGTTTGTTTTAGAATAAACAGCTGGAATATACTTAGATGTATTAGGGTAATGTAAGCGAAATGCAATTGCACTCCACACTTTTCAGTTCTTTATTTCTTTTAAACATTTGTGTTGGTTAATGTCAGAACAAATTTCAATACGATTCGTATCAATTTGTAATTGTAATTAGGGCTGCAACTAACAATTATTTTGCAAATCGATTAATCTGTCGATTTATTTTTTTGGATTTATAATCGGATAGCCAAAGATTCTTTAAAGAAGACTTTTTATGAAATGAAACCAGGTGAAACTAAAACTTGAGGAGATCTGGATAGATCATATAGACAGACAAATACTTCTTTTTTATCCTAAATGCAAAATGTTTTTATATATTTTTTCAAAATGTTGGTATAATTACTGCTCTAAATAGGTTTCTCTGTCAGCTAAAGGCATGTTTTACAGTCTCTATACTCCTGTTAACCATTAATCAATTATTAAATTAGTTGTTGATTATTTGAATAATCAATTAATCACAATTAACCCAATTAATTGTTTCAGCCCTAATTGTAATATCATCAAATGAAAAAGAGGTAAAATTAAGTTTTTAGGCAGAGTATTTACAGAAGCATTGATAAACAACAGTTTAAATCAAAGAATCTGCTTGTTGATTGAATATTATTTGGTTTATTTTTATTTTCCTAGTCTCCAGTTCCACTTTGGGGAGCATGGAAACTACTCTCTGTGGCTGAAGAATCTCAACAACGTCTCTCACACTAACTGCTCCATAATGGTGAATTCCAACCCTGTAAACAGTTATATCCGTGAGTGTCACACACATAAATGCTTAATTATGCTTTGTTCATACAGTCAAAGGTTAACTATTTTTAACCTCTTAATGAGGCGTGTTGAAGTGAATGTATTACGCTAATGTCACACTTTTTCCTTACAGCGATCTTGGTTACTTTTTTCATCTTTGTTGGATTGGCCTTGATGTTTGCAGTTGGAACTAGACTTTTAAGGTAGGGCGGGTCTGTGAAATGTTTCTATTTGTTAAAAGGTTTCTTTAAGACATCTAGTTTTAGGTATTTTCACGTACAATACCTGCAGAATAAACAGGCTGTAATTTCTTGACCAGAATCGGGGCGGTGAGAGGACTTGTCCTCAGGATCAGTGGGTCAATGGAGGCTGAAAGGCTAATTAATTCTGTAAGTGTTTCTAAAAGTCTATTGTGATTTAAGCGCTTTATATAGGTTTGAAAAGTTCACATGTAAATTTTCTCCTGCCGATCCAGGAACTGGGGTCCCCTCGGATGGATGCTCTAGTTACTGACAACATCCTCCCTTCCCCGGCCAGCAGCAGCAGGAGGCTTCGCTCCCTGGACACGTTCAGAGGGTGAGGCCCCGCCCCATATTTTAATCCAGCTCGGCTGAAGGAGAATTAAGTGATTTACAACTTTTGCATGACTTGTCAGCTTTTCTTCGCGTGATTCTCACAGCACATAAATGTCATAGTAGCTGATTTGAACTTATAACGGATGATAGTTTTCCACCACATCAATCATGCTCAGTCTCTTTGTGCTGCGTTATTGTGAAAAAACATGGATGTTAATTGGTCATAATCTATGATGCATAAACAATGAAACTTTAGGGTACAATTTAATGTAGCTCTTAGTGAAGCTCTACTTTCTTTCATATCTAAAAGACCCTTAACCCTGCACTGCTCCCCAGGTGCCGCACGAAGGCAGCCCTCTGCTCCACACGGTGATGGGTTACATGCAGAGAGTTGCTCTGTACTTGTGACAGTGTAATGACAATAAAAGCTGGGGAAAAAACAATACAAATGTGCACATGACATCTCAGGTTTCATTTTTAAAGAATAAAACCATACGTCTTCATTCTCTTTGATGCTTATCTGATTCAAATGACATATGTTGATGTTTTTGGTTAAGCCATTGGTTGTGGGAGTACTTGCTAGTATGCTTACCTGTTGGGTATCTTAAGTTTACCTCTCTGCTCAAGTCAGCTTCCTTCAGTTGATCAAAGTTTCTCCATCCTTGGCATCTCTTTCAGTATATCCTTGGTTATTATGGTGTTTGTGAACTATGGAGGAGGGCGATACTGGTTCTTCAAACATTCAAGCTGGAATGGTGAGCCTAACCTAGATTTGTTCCTTTTTTAGCCTTTTATAATCTTGTCAATTTATCTTTATAAAGACATTTTTTTTTATCCGGATTTCTTTTGCACTTCACGTTACAGGTCTAACAGTTGCAGATCTTGTTTTCCCTTGGTAAGAAAAATCGAATTTTTATTTTACTACAATTATTATGTGCACAATGAGAGATATAAGTTGGTGCATTGTGAAATAAAAAAAAATAAATAAAATCACGGAATTATTATTTCCTGTTTTTCATCCACAATTTCTCCATTGGATTCAAGGGATTTTCTACTCTATTCTATTACTTTAATTACAGCCGGAAGTTCTTAGAATTGAGTAAAAGTTCAAAATGTCCTAAAATTAAATGAAATGATCCGCATCATATAAAATGAATTAAATTAAACGGGAGGATTTCAGCCCACACTTCCTGCCTTTTTTGAGACGCTGGTTCTTCCAGTTTTTTCTCACCCTTGACTGTATGTCTCTGCCCACCACCAGGTTTGTGTTCATTATGGGCACATCTATTGCACTCTCCATCAACTCCATGCTGCGGGGGGGCAAGAGTCGCTCCTCCCTACTCAGGAAAGTCTTATGGAGGAGCATTCAGCTGTTTCTCATTGGCCTCTTCATTGTTAACCCAAACTACTGCCTTGGACCATGTAAGCATAAACCTCCCCTGAATGTCTTTTTGATTTTCAATAAAAAAACACTCACTATTGATGGTTTTCTATGAATTAGTTCTACAAAATGTGCTTCTATACCTTTAGATCAGTTTTTTTGTTTAAGCATGAATCTTTTCTTACAGTTTTGTTCATTTACTCCACAGTATCGTTTAACAACTTAAGGATCCCTGGTGTGCTGCAGCGCCTCGCCTGGTCATACTTGGTGGTTGCTAGTTTGGACTTACTGGTGGCGAGAGGTCATCTGGACATCCTCACAACAGTCAGCCTAAAGCTTTACTCTATCATTAATCTTTTTTTTTTTTTTTTTTTTTTACAAATGTATTTATGATTTTTGACAACATATGACACTGATAAATACAATATGTATTCTTGGCTGTACATTTTATCAAAACCCCAATAAACAAAACAATACCTACATAGATAGACCAAACACATTGCATAAAAAAAAAAAAAAAAAAAGAATTAAACAAAAGTATATAACTAGAATAACATTAGTTAAATAATTACATTAGAGTCGTGGCCGGCATATCTAACTATGTCATGGTGCACATTTGAAAAGTTTCCATATATTTCAAGAATGGCTGCCATGATTTGTTAAATTTAGTCAATAATCATCAATCTTTAATGCTTTATTTTTAAATCTGTGTTGCCTTGTTCCATCCTTTCCAGGATGCTTGGTGGTCTCCTGGCCTTGATGTATTACTGTACTGGCCAGCCTGGCTTTGTGTTGTTGTTCTGGAAATCATTTGGCTCTGCCTCACTTTTCTTCTTCCTGTACCAGACTGCCCAACGTGAGTCAGCTTGTGCTGTTTTGTGAGATGTATCAATTAGATTGATGGGCTTCTTTGTGTGTAATGATAAAAGAAGGACTATATATGTTTTCCCTATATATCCCTATGTTTTACAGTGTTAAATTCCAAAGTATTAAAATTTTGTAAATTATTTATTATCTGTATAAAACACTGAATTACTCAATTCACCCACTGATTCCGGATCATGACACTCCTCTGGCTTTACTCTCTGTAACATTGATATATGTGTCTTTTGCTCTTGTTGTTTCCCTTCTGTTGGTGCAGAGGATACCTGGGTCCAGGTGGGATTGGTGACATGGGTCTTCATGTGAATTGTACTGGTGGAGCAGCTGGTTACATTGACCGTTGGCTTCTGGGAGAGAACCACATTTATCAATCTCCCTCATCAAAGGTATTTTTTATCAACCTAATTAAATATGCATCAATAAATCAGGTGTCAACCAGAATCAGAAGCTCAAAAATCCAAACTTTTCAAACTAGTGAATACACCATACCTAAGCTCTACTACCCCGCACTGACATCAGCACTCTTTGAGGAGGATGCTGTTATTGTGAGAAGACTGAATTTCTTTTTAAATATCAAAGAAGTGTAGGCGAAAAAGCCGTTTTAAAGAAAACTGTATATTTTATGTCATCTGTTGTTTTTCTATATGAAGCAATTCTTTTAACCATTAACTCTATAGTTATGTTACCTTGCTTTATATTTATAGTATGTTTATAAGGTCTTCTTATTTAGATAACCTCCATTGAGGTATGTCTGGGGAATAAATAGTTTGAATGCCATTTTATATATTATATATATTGGCCTTTTTGGGAACTGATGGGAACAGCATTCCGATTGATGCATCTCTATTAAATGTTTCTAACCAAAGGGGTCTGCCTCAGAAGCAATTATAGATTGCTATTGAGATAGGTACAGATTGCAGTTTTAGTATATATTTAACATAAAAACTTTGATTCTGTCTTTGTAATAAACAGGTGATTTATGCAACTCATATGCCATATGATCCAGAAGGTGTTTTGGGAAGCATCAACTCTGTCCTTATGGCTTTTCTTGGATTACAGGTTAGTATTTTTATTTTCTTTCCTGGTGCAGTAATGGTACATTTGATTGAGGATTATAACATTGAGTAATTTGTTATAACTTGCATTTCATTTTTTATTTATTTTTTTTTTTTGCTTAGGCTGGAAAGATACTGTTACACTACAGAGATGTTCCTACACGGGTGATTTCAAGATTTCTAATATGGGGTCTTTTTCTGGTAAGTTAATTTCCTGCAGCAATGCTGGCTAAGATAAGACTAGCAGCTCTGAGAATCTCTAAGCCAAGCTTGGTCATTTTAAAATGAACGTACACCCTCTGTAATTCCCTCTCATGTCGAAATCATGAAACCAAGTCGTTCTTTTAGTTACTGGCTTTAATCACACAAGAAGCATGATAGTGTGCAGTGAGAACTCCTTGGCCGCTTTCCCTTGAGGGAAAAGTAGAACCTTCAGTCCTTTATTGCACTATGCACTTTATCCAATTTCCTTATCGCTGGTGGCTTAGGCAGAGGAATCAGCAAGGTGTCTGCCAGATACTTTGGTCCAGAACCACAGGTGCCGACCCTCAAAGGTAACATTCTGTCAACCTTTTGGTCGCCCCCTTAATTAAGACTCGTTCCCCCATATCAAACAAGCAATATACATGAAATGATGCTTTTTATATTTTACTTTGTTACTAGAATTGTATGTATTTATGAACTCTATATTTTTAACCTTAATATTTATTAATGTATTATTTATTTATTTATTCTGACTTCAATGGCAGCTACACCCTCTGTCAGGTATTGCATTTTGCATATGTGGCCATTTAGTGTAAATCAAAATAGTTAATAGTCAAAATAGTTAATCATATATATATATATATATATATATATATATATATATATATATATATATATATATATATATATATATATATATATGAATATATGTGTGTGTGTGTGTGTGTGTGTGTGTGTGTGTGTGTGTGTGTGTGTGTGTGTGTGTGTGTGTGTGTGTGTGAATAAGAGCTTCTAAATTAGATTTAATTACACATGACCTCCCTTTTTTCATTAGAATATTTGGGTTTGCAGGCAAGCTAGGACTGACTTGGTTAATGAGGTACTGTGGCTGCAGAGCATGTCCGTATCATCACCCCTCCAGCACAGTCCTGATGACACATTAGATTAGTTGGTTTTTGCCATACCTCATAAGCTAACAAGCCTTTAGTTTTAATTAGATTCAAGTTTTATAACCCATAAATAGTCTGAATTATACACAGTTTTTCCCCCACAATTTCTCTGTGAATGTCACAATCTAACCTTAAATCAGTTTTATAGGAAGATCCAAACTATAGAATAGTATTCACCAATAATTGTGTGTTAAATATTACTCTTAAATACGGTAATCTTTCTTTACGCTTCATAGCAGCCCCTTTTCCTTATCTAAGATCTATGCTGATCCCTTCATTCATGGCACTGTTAATGCATCTATATGTTACAGACCTGGAAAACTGTCAAAGATTCTAATTCTATAGATATGGTCCCACTGAATTGCATCACTTGGTTGCAATTAAATACTGTGAAGGCAGCAAGGTCTCATCTAAATTTCCCTCATTTACAATTTTGCTTCTTGGTAAGGAAAGTGGAATTTGTTCATTATTTTCTAAGCTGGAAGTTAGATTTAATTTGTTTAATTAATGATTCTAGTTTAGATTTTTACAGTTATTAAAAACTTATTTCAAACCATTATACATCCTTGCATCAATGTATGAACTCATCTGTCTGGGTGAATAAAAGACGTTTTCACTGTTTCAGTTTCTGAAATGACTTTTTTTTCTGAAAGGAATGTTTTAGGTTAATGTTTTTTCTTCTTTTCTGACTGGATGATGAAATGTTATTCATCCCACAGGGAATCATATCAGCAGTGCTGACTGAGTGCTCCACAGACAAAGGCTTCATCCCCGTTAACAAGAACTTATGGTAAGATTTGTCACAAAATATTTAAGGAGGGAAACTTATATGAGTAGTTAATTTTTGGTATTAATTGAAATACTTGAGGAGATTTTTACAAACAGCTTTCAATATTGAATATTTAACAGTTTTTAAAAGTCTTGATTATTAGTTTTGTTTTTGCTTTATTTATTTTTTTACTGTAAATAAATCTCGTTACTCATTTAGTATTTCCTTTTTTTTTAATAACTCTTATTAAAAGTCCACCTAATATCAGAGTGTGTTATTTCCCACATATTTTTATTCTATTAAAACCATGGAAAATTAGTTTCTGTCTAACTTCTGTCTTAATTTGATCCATAAATGGATTAATGTTGTAATTCCTTTGATTTTACATTGGATTCAAACCTACTGCCTCTATTCAGAAAACAGTTTTAACCCTTGTAAAAATTAATGGAATTGCAGGCCAAACTTTTCAATAAAAGCTGGAAATAGGTTTTAATAAAAAAAAAGTTTGGTTGAAGAATATCAAATTTTATTAGTTTAACTACATTTTATGTACATGCATGAAAATAATGAATAACAGTGCCAAAATGAAGGAGCCGCTGCTTTATTTTAGCTAAATGTTTTAAACCCTTAAGCAATCAGTTAAATTAGTGTAATACTGATAAAGTACTTGACAGTTGGCAGATTGTTGGTGTGAGAACACCTAACCACATTAGAAAAGCAAACAAACAAGGGTGTATGATTTTATCTAGATATGATTTTACATGTTTATGCTGAATGTGTTTTTATCACTCTTAGGTCACTGTCATATGTGACAACATTGGCTTGTTTTGCCTTTGTGTTGCTCTTGCTGGTCTACTACACAATTGATGTTAAGAAATGGTGGTCTGGGGCACCTTTCTACTACCCAGGTGAGCATTTCTGTCAGAAATACAAAGCTAGATCACTAGACTGCTTTCATGTTTTCTTTTATTTTATTTTTATACCTGGTTGAACCTCTGTAACTTTTTGAATTAAGGGGAAGGTTTTTGTGAGAGTTTCCTCAATCTTATCAGATTAACTAATTACAGGTATGAACTCCATCCTGGTGTACGTGGGCCACGAAGTCTTCGAGGGCTACTTCCCCTTCCGCTGGCGCATGGTTAACAGCCAGTCCCACACTGAGCACCTCATCCAGAACGTTTTTGCCACATCTTTGTGGGTTTTTATTTCTTACATCCTTTACAGAAAGAGGATTTTTTGGAAAATCTAGAGGGCAAATAGCTAAATCGCTAATGGTGCATAATATATGCAAACATTGTTTACATCTTTTTTGTTGAAAATAAAATTTATAATCATTTGAAATGGGAGAGCAGGTATTAATTGAGGTTATTAATGTTATGATTGTTTCAAACAGCACCTCACCATTTTTGTCTTTATCTTGCATCTTTTGTTAATGAACATGAGACTGCAGGGACATGAAATATAACATTTTTGGTTAGTGATGAAGTACCAAGTAGTTTTGTTTCTCTTTAAATGGGGTTTTCAGTCTTACAATTACATTTTTTAAATCATCATTATTAGGGTTAATTGAGTGGGGTTGGACTATATAATACTTTTTTGTTTTGTTAGCTCATCATTGCTTACCCATTTTTTTGCTTAAGGAAAAAAAATCATTGTGTACATGGATTTATGTAGAAATTTGATTCCTCCTCAAATGTTTGCAAAGTGCATTTGTTGATTTGTGCCCACATATTTTTTAAAGCGCTTTACTGTTTATTTGTATAAACAGTAGATGATCGCTATGTTTTAGAGCACATTTATGAGGAGTTATATGTAAAACCCATTGATTATTCAAATGCTGTCACATTTGGTATGACTTCTAATCTTGTACTGTCTGAAGTGATTTTGCTGTCCAATTTTAATACATGGTATTTTTATATTTTGTTCATTATTCAAAGATTATTTAATAAAGCTAATTAAGAATTAAACTCATCTTGAGTTTTATTACAGTTTGTCGTACATTGTATGTACTCTTGAGAAAACAAATGGTTATTTTTTTCCTGAAATATTTTTTATAATTTTTTTTTTTATATATATAACATAATAATTTAGATGATGTTTTCATTGCAGCAGTTCTCTTACTCATATTCTTCTAACTTCTATGGCCAATGAATAGCCTGTAATTCTGTCTTAATCCCAGTCCCAAAGTTTATGTACTTCAATTTAATCTGTACACAGATGGTTCAAGTGCATAGGGTGACCCCTCCCTCAGTGCGATCTTTTGCCACCGCCCCCACGTGTCCATGATCCCTGCTTAAGTTAAACATGCATCAAAGCAGATTTCAATGAAGTAAATTTCCCACAATTCATTGCTGCATATCATGTATATAATATATTTATGTATATATCATAAATATAAAATTGGAAATGGGGTAACTGTTAAGCTTCTATCCTTTGTGTTTGATTTTGATAAACATTAAAGACCCTCTGAATCATACACAAATCACAGATAGTTTTTGTGCTCTAAACTGAATTTCAGTCAGTTTCCCCCACAAGTTCCGGTTTAATTGATCGTTGAGAGGATAATTTGCAACAAAATGTGACTTTTCACTAAAGATTGGTGTGTAAGCGAACAGCTTATTTTATTAGATTTTTTTTAGATTACATCTATTTTATTAGATGTAATAAAAAATGCAGTGCCATACCTCAGCCCTTAAATTCAAATAATGAAGACCACTCTGTTTAAAAACATCACATTTTAAATTTTTATTTGATTCTAGCATTTAGATCCAGTTTGTCTTAATACTTCTGTAGAAGCTCTTGTATATCCCAATGTGTTTTTGTATCCTTTCCTAATTTAAGAGTTGTTTTACACATCCAATATTTTGTTTGAATTTTACTAATTTGTTGTGAAAATAAGGTTAAAATGAGTGAACTTGAGCTGAAGAAAACACTTACCAAAAGATAATCCATATTACACTCTATATATGTGAATGCAAAAGTGCTTCTGGTTAAACACATTTTTCAGCAGTAACATGGCAAAGACAGGTGTCGGTCCTGTCACTTTCGATGACCCGTTATGATGCAAGTATTGTTCCAATTCTCCAGATATTTTATTCGCCTGTGACCTGCGCACTCGAACCATAAAGTGCATTCTATGTGCGCACTTTATAGAGGTGCTTAGGTATGGGAGTGTTTAAACGCCACACTTACGGCTCAGTGTGAGTATTGGGACTGTCGTGGGAATCCTGTAACTACATGAAGGCAAAAAAAAATAAAAAATCAACGACGGCTAATTAAGGTGCTTCTCAATCTCGCGATACCAAGTAGGTTCCTAATTTGTGTCAACGGTGAGAGTTTTCCCATTCTCGCGCGGTTTAGGAATTTTCCCACGGTTGTTGTTTTGGCTAATGCTTTCTGTTAGTCACCCCATTTCCACCCTTCCCTTTTACCCCTCCCACCTATCTCACCCTTTTCTTCCATCACACCTCCCTCTGTCACTCTTCTTTCTCAGTATGTTTTTATGAAGCGGATTGGCTATGCACAGAGTTTAGGGGTGGGATCTCGCGATCGTTGGATTTTGTTTCCAAGGGGGAGGGAGGAGGGGAGATTCGAAGATGGCGCCCGTCGTGACGGGGTAAGTAGAAATTTGGTCATAATGTGGTTGAAAATGTCAATTTAACATTTATATGAATAGCCCCGGATTACAGAAATGCTTCTGTTCTGTTCTCTGACGTAAGATTTCCTAAAATGTTAGTTTAGATAAATTAATAATGTCGCCCGGTACAGCTTGTGGTTGCTGTGTCAGTTTTGCAAAACTACTTTTCGTAGCATGCTGCTTCTCTGTTCCTCGTGACATTTTTAAAGATTATTTGAAATTATTGCACACTTCTTATGAGGTAACTTTTATTTTTTTCATTTCAAGACCTTCTTTTCCAGCGCTATTTCCATATCTCTGGCTTTCTTTCGTTGTTTTAGGTTCATTACTTTCACTTTTCTATTCAATCACAACAACATCTAGCTCCATCATCACATGTACATCTCTGCAATATTTTAGTATTTCAGGTAAAATAATCGTGAACGGACGGTTTTGCTATAAATGTGAACTGTTTTGGAATAGTTTCAGGGGCATTAAGTCTGTTTTGTTTCTGCTGTACACTAAAACCTCATGTACAATGCATCAGATCATGTTATTGTCTTGCAGGAAGTTTAGTGAGCCACATCTGCCCCGACGTTTAACGAGGTAAGGATAGAACTTCAGCTGAGTCCTACTTTACATATTTTTCACTACAATTTTTAACAGGTCTGCAGATCTTTATATGCAAGTGCAACTACGTAAACAGACATGACATTGTACTAAATGACCTTAGTGCTGGAATTCTAGAGAGAGACTTATTTCAATCTGAAAAACTCACACAAAGAGAAAAGACAATTAGAAGAAATTTATTGATACAATTACTTTGTCTTTGGTGCTCAGACCTCGGCAGGAAACATAGCACTGAATTTTGATAGATATGCATGGACAGGAGCAAAGAAAAGGGCTGTTTCCCCCCAGGCCTGAAACTGGTGGTTGAGTGGAGATAGATGAAGTTGGTCAGTCTGTAGACTGCTGGTTAGTGAGACGGTATGCTGAGCTTTATGGGGAGATCCAGTGGACTGCGTGAGCCGATGCTAGAGCTTCACTCAGATGGAAGTCCAGTTTGAATAACACAGGTTTAGAGAACCTATTCATGATGAGCAAGCATGAAGTGACAGAGGAGAGGAAAAACTCCGCGTTGGGAAGAAACCTCGGGCAGAACCAGGCTCAACATGGCGGTCTTCTGCCGGACCGGTTGAGATGAGACACGGAATGTAGTAAGAGTCCGGAAGGAATGACATTTTAATGAAGTTTTAACTACGATGGTGGAGGAGATGGGTTGAAACGGGGTCATCTGAATGAAGTCACACGGCGCACCCAGCGGCAGACAGGATGGGATCGGATGCCTTTTAAGAAGAGCTTTGGATGCCAATTGGCTTTTGTGGAGGTGTGGTTCAAAGCTGATGTGTCGTAGGTGGATGTAGGAGAGCAGTTTCTTCAGTTAATCTTCTGCCAAGGCTCCATTTCTGAGAGTGATGTCTTATTATTCTCTCCCCTCTTCAATTGGTAATGTTTTAATCGATAAATTCATTGTATTTAAATAGACTATCTTAGTTGGAGCAGGTTTTGCATTTATTCAATTTTTGGTGCAGCATCCGCTTGCAGATTCAGAAGGAAAGGTCCCGCTAATAGAGGGCTTGGATTCATTCTTATGACTCTCCTCTTCTCTCTGACAATTCTTATTTTCTTCATGGTTTAAGTCAGCATAACCTCCTGGCATGGTACAGTGATACAATAGTCATTAAAGCAGGTGTTCCCACTGGAAAATTGAATTGCTATATCCATAAAGCGTGTCATTGGAATGATGCATTAAATTTCCTGGTAAATGGCAGCTGAACTTGGACTTGATAAAACACATTGGATCCGTAACGGCAACTTTTTATCCAACTTTCCTTTAATATGCTTTTATACTAACCTCTGCAAACAGGCAGCTTTTTGGAAATGCATACAGTTTGAGCTGTAGTTTCTGTAGCTCCTCTACAGGGGGCCAAAAGCATTTGGCCAAACACGTCTCAAGTCAGTATAATTGTGTGCATTTTACTGTACAAAATACAATTTCTGTGTTCAAAAGTAACTGATTAATCTCATGTAAGATTTAGAACTTGTACAGAGCATGGAGTTCATATTTTGAAAAGAATTAAGAAAAAAAAATGACATTCTAGTTCACTAAGGTGGAGTTGTGTAATGCAATTTGCCTATTGTCATTTAACAGATACCCATCTTTTATTTCAGAGAGGCAATGAGGACCTACTTAAAAGAGAAACAGGATCAAACAGTGCTCATACTGCATGCTAAAGTGGCACAAAAGTCTTACGGAAATGAGAAAAGGTCTGCGTGAACCTAACTATTTCAAATAGAGATATTTCCTGATCAAAATGGATATAAGGACCTTTTTTCACTAAAAGTTTGTACCCATTAGGTTTTTCTGTCCTCCGCCATGTGTGTATCTGATGGGAACGGGTTGGCAGAAGAAGGTGAAGGAGTTGGTGAAAGATGGCTGCTCTGAGCAGGAGGCCCAGCCTTATGTCTTTATTGGGATAGGCAGCAGTGAGCAGGACATGCAACAACTTTTTCTGGAAGGAAAGGTGAGTCACAAATTATAATATACGATTCACTAAGAGCTCAAGTGCCTTAGGCAGATACTTTGCTACATTGGTATCCAGAAATTTCTGTTTATTCTATTTGGATTAATATGATAGATAAGAGGTATTTGATATATTTTCCATTCTCTGAACTAGAATAAATAAAAAAAAGATGGATACTTGCATTAAAGAAGGGCACTTGATGGGGAAGCTGTTGTCGACTGACTTTCTCCGGAATGTTGTACTGTTGAGCAGTTGCATTCTGTAGTCGTAAAGACATTGGGGACTTTCTAAAAGCTACAGGCAGTTGGATTTTCCTTCATGTCAGTAATATTTATGGTTGACCTAAAGAAAGTTGTTAGGATCACTGTGGAGAAAGCTAATATAATTTAGAGCCGGGGAAAAATGTTGACATGGAGTTTTGTTCAGCCTATTATCTCTTTTTCACTTTAGCTGACAGGAACTTTTTAATGGGTCCTGTTGGCTTTGTTTTGGTATTGGCATTTATGAAGAGCATTATAGACATAAACCTTCTGCCTTAATACATGTTGAGAACAGCTAGTAGGTAAATGTACAAGCTGAGTGGAAAAGCCTGTATTTAAAGAGATTCACAAAGAATACATGTACTTTTCTAGGCATAGACCTGAATACTAAATAATGTATATTAAGAGATTAGAATTACATGATTAGTTTTTTTCTACACAAAAACAAAATCATAGTTATTCTCATAAACTAACAGGCCAGGCAAGCAGAGCTTTAAACAGATAAGCCAGTAGGCATTTTGTAGCTGGGAAAGCTGCAGAGATCCTCGCTTTAGGTTGGAACATTACTAGGCAGGATCGATTACAAAAGAAATTGAGAAAGTTCGGTTTTTAAGAATAGTGACAAGAAAAGATATTAAGAATGGTTTGGATCAAAACTGTGTTCATACATATAAGAACTGTCCCAGGCATTTTTTTAGATTTAAATAGAAATGAGAGTCCTGGTGAGACTCGGTAGTTTTTGCTTAGACTCTTTACTACCAACCTGTCTGAGCTATTTTACTAAGCATGGGCGGAACTGTTTAACCACCCCCCCCAGTTAGTATTTGTTTAAATCAGATGGACTTAATACAAATTAATTCATGGCCCATTTTCCTGAGTTTTATTTGCTCTTGATTCTTTCCTTTTTCCTACCCCTGACAATCATGCATAACTTTTTTGTTTTACTACCAATACTTAATTAAATAACTACATTGAAGTTAATGAAATTAATTTCACAGCTTGTAGGGAAGCTAATGGAGGATTAACAATTGTTATATTCCCAATAAAAGTTTTTAATCTCTGTTATAGTACCGAAATTTAAGAATTTACCTATAACGACCCGAAATGTATCATGAATCATATGCACTTTTATTACTTATTTTGTAATGTAGAATGTAAGAAAAGCTTGTTCGAGTGGTATTAGTAGAGAATAATAGTCAACAAAAATAGGTATGAGAAAAACTGACCCATGTATTATTAATCAACAGGTTACAGAAACTTTAAACAGAGACAAGAGTATTCCTATCAGAATGCCAACATCAGAGATTGTAGAGATAATCCCATATTAGTTTTTTTGGCTACATTCAGACTGATATCTGATGATAATATTGGATCGGAACACCCCTAACTACACCTATGTTTGCTTTTAAATAACTTGTTCTTTTAAATACACGAAAGATAAAAAGAATCAAATTAATTTTATCCTTTCTCTTCTTCAGAACTTCTGCACAGCTAAAACATTGTATATCAGTGATACAGACAAAAGAAAGCACTTCATGCTGTCGGTGAAGATGTTACATGGAAACAGTGCGGATATTGGAGTTTTTCCAAGCAAGAGGATCAAAGTCATTTCCAAACCCTCCAAGAAGAAGCAGTCCCTTAAAAATGCAGATTGTGAGTGTCACACAACAGAGGTGGGAGATCTGAAGCCATCTGTCATGTATTTGTTCTACCCAACCACTGATCCAGGCAAGTCTGTTTTGCAGATTGGCCTTACCTGGTTGAGTGTCTGGGTAGAACAAATACATGACAGAGATTACTTGATGGCTTCACACCTCTTAGACACAACCACCCTGGCCTGTATTGATGTGATCATGGGGAGAACCTTTGGTTTAAGTCTCCTCTTTGTTTTTCACCAGTGTGCATAGCTTCTGGGACTAAAGTAGCCTTGTTCAACCGCCTGCGTTCCCAAACAGTCAGCACCAGGTATCTTCATGTGGAGGGGGGTAACTTTCATGCCAGCTCCCAGCAGTGGGGGGCCTTTTACATTCACCTGTGTAAGTCACACTTTTTTTTTTGTGGGGAGTTTATCCACTTCTTTTTAAAGGGTGAATAAATGAATGAATGTCTATTCATTCAAAATTCTATCTTAAATTTTTTAGTGGATGACGATGAATCTGAAGGAGAAGAATTCACCGTTAAAGATGGCTACATTCACTACGGTCAGACGGTGAAATTGGTCTGCTCTGTTACTGGCCTGGCTCTGCCCAGACTGGTATGCTTGGCTATTACGAATGTGTCCTGAAACACAACCCTTATTCTTAGTTCGTGTCACTGTTTGCATCACCTATTTTCATGATGGATGTTTTTGCCGCGTCAGATCATTCGCAAAGTGGACAAGCAAGCAGCTCTGTTGGATGCAGATGACCCTGTATCTCAGCTTCACAAGTGTGCCTTCTACCTAAAAGATACAGAGAAGATGTATCTCTGTCTTTCACAGGAGAGGATCATCCAGTACCAGGTGAGGAGATGCATACCTGTGCATACATACAAATGTGTTTTAGAACATGTGTCTGTTTACATATTTATTCAGCTTTAACAACTCCAAGAAATCCATGTGATATAGATGAATTAAAGGGAAGAAAGTACCATCCATCCATCTTCTTGTGCTTATCCTGGGTCTGGTTGCAGGGGTAGCAGCCTGAGTTGGGCATCCCAGACTTCCTTCTCCCCCAGCTACTTGGGCTAGCTCATTCCTGGAAATCCCAAGGCGTTCCCAGGCAAACTAAACAACATAGTCCCTCCAGCTTGTCCTGGGTCTTCCACTGGACAGGAGACATCCTGACCAGTTGCCCAATTTACCTCATCTGACTTTTCTCGATGTGGAGAAGCAAAGGATCTACTCTTGAGTCCTTCCTAGATGACTCTGCTTCTTCTGATTGAGTTCTTTCTTCATCATGACTGACCGATATTCTAGGTCTTGTTCATTGATCAATAAAGACCTGGAAATACTGACACTCCTTCACTTGAAGCAGGACATCCTCCCCATCCAGGAGATGGGGAGGTGTATAAGGGAGATGTCTACCCTTTTCCCGCTCGAGACAACGGAGGCACTGATCCTCATCCTGTCCACTTCACATTCGGCTGTGAACCGCTCCAGTTAGAGTTGTATATCATAGCCTAATGAAGCCTGCTGTACCACATCATCTACAAAAGGTAGAGACGCAATTTCTGGGTTGCTTTTAAAAAAGCCATTTTAATTTAGCCCTAGAAGAACCGTTTCACCATCCTATCTCCAGTATAGACACAGACTAGCAGTCACCCTTACTCCGTGCTCGGCCAAGCTGTCGGACCACAGGCTCCTCTGATTCCCCTCTGTTATTCTTCCACCTACAGCAGTTAGCCTCTAGAGGTTAGCCTTGGCTAGCCTTAGCCTCTCGCTGCTCATTCTCCCTGGCGGGCTGAGCTCAGAATGCTGTCTCACCTTACCTCTGTCTTGGTGATTCGTCCCTGTTTTGGGCACTCTTGACTTAAGCCGGGCATACACTGTACATTATTTTCAATTGTTGCATGCAGCTACAGCTCAAACTGTACAACGAAACTGCAGGGTTTAAAAGTCCAGAGCTCAAGATGCATTTTCTCACACTGTGAGGCCTGATGCTCTGATTCGACCTTACAACGGCCGACTGAATTTTAAACATGTTAGATTTTCTCCCGACCTTACGATTCCTGATCAGGAGGTGGTCATGAGAAGCTGGTCGCCCCTCCCTAGCCCCTATACACCACGCGACGCAGGATCAGGCTAAAAGCCGGCCCAAACTATTCTCGAGTCGTGTGAGAATTGGCCCTAAAAGGGAAAAAAATCGTACAATATATGCCCGGCCTAAAAAAAACCTGGACCTAGCACAAGACAACAATGCGTGTCTGTTCAGAGAAAAACGCATCCACAACACGATAATAATCCACCAATAACAAAAAAAAAACACCTGTCAGAGCAGCTAACAAATGTAACAAACAACTGAATAAATAAGTGCAGATCTTTTTTCTCGCAACTTTAAAAGTGTGCTTTATTAACAATTTCTAATCTGTTCCAGGGTACTACCTGCCCCAAAGATTCTCGCAAGGAAAATATTAACGACGGTGCAGCGTGGACTATCATTAGCACCGACAAAGCAGAGTACACATTTTATGAAGGCATGGGTCCTGTCCCAACACCGGTTAGCCCTGTCCCTGTTGTGGAAAGTCTGCAGGTAAACACAGATCAGACTTTGATTGGCACAGAATTCCAACCTGTAGATTTTGTTCATCATCCAGAGTGTGTGTTTTTTTTTGTTTTTTTTTTTTATCCATTTAGTTAAATGGTGGAGGAGATGTTGCCATGTTGGAAGTGACAGGACAGAACTTCACCCCTAACCTCCGAGTATGGTTTGGAGATGTGGAGGCAGAAACCATGTACAGGTAAAAGTGTTCGCCAGTGTGTAGCAAAGGCTACGTTCACAAATCTTTTTGCCCACATGCGACCTGGATCTGATTTTTTTTTTTTTTTTTTTTTCATGGCAGTCTGAACAACACAGGTCCGATTTTTTTTCCAATCCGACCCAGGCCACTTGGCTATGTGGTCCTGAATCTGATACGCATCTGATCTTTTCAAATGCAACCTGTGTCTGAACGGCCAGGTCGCTTTCATCCTACCTGAACACCATTATTAACTGACATAGCTCACTATTCTGCTTCTTGCTACACAGAAGCGGCAAGAAAAACAAACATGTGGCAGACGAAGATGCGGAGAGCAATATTTTTTTTAACAATCTTGAAAAGTTTGAGGTTTTAAGGTTTGGAAAGATCGCTAGATGCGCTCCAGCACTACATCCATGTTTACTTAAGTAAACACGAAGCACGCTGGCTTGTGACGTCATTGCGTTCTCTACTGTGCATGCAGGACACTGAAGCTGTATGAATGCAGTTTACACAGGAGATCTCATACAAGTCGCATATATTTGGAAATGTGAACGGCAGTGCAAAAAAAATCGGATTTCACAAAAAAACGGAATTGAGCATTTAGACCTGCAGTGTGAATGTAGCCCTAGTATGTGTGTGGCCAAGTATTTGTTACCTTGTGTGGACAGTTTCCCAGTAATACCCTAATATTAATAGTAATAGTCAAATGTTCCCCATGAGGAAAAGTTGTATTATTGGTTGAGTGTTAGGATTAGGTATGAGTTGGTATTTTCAATTCAAAATGTCAGTTAACAAAGCCTTGTTTTGGCTTAGAAAACATGAAAATGTTTACATGCTTTAGTCCCGTTCTTCCGGTTTAATTAGCAAATTAAGGATACATAAATCCTTAATTACACGTGTGCACACCTTTGTTTTTTAATGCAGACTCATTGTGTCTACTCATTCAGGTGTGGGGAAAGCATCCTCTGTGTGGTTCCAGATATCTCTGCCTTCAGGGAAGGTTGGCGCTGGGTTCTGCAGCCAGTTCAGGTTCCCGTCACTCTGGTCCGCAACGATGGGATAATCTATCCCACCGGCCTGACCTTTACCTACACCCCCGAGCCAGGGCCTCGCCCTCACTGCAGTGCCACCGGGATCATTCTTCGATCCAACGGCAATGCTTCCTCATCACCAGCATCTTCCTCTTCACCGTCATCCTCAGTGGGTGGACATGGGGATGGCCACGGAGCGAGCAACAGCAGTGATTCAGGCATATTGGCACTGACGTAGTCAGCAATTGTTTGTGGTTCTGCTCTGAATGACTGTCAGGAAAGGATGTGTAGATTTTCCAAAGAGGTTTTCTTGGAACTGTTAATCTGCACTGAATTCCAGAAGCTCTATATTTTCAGGGCCACTGTGAAAACAAGGAGTACTTAAGAGCTGGAAAAGGACGCGTTCATAGTAAAAGCTCTTAACTGACTTTGGCTTCAGCACCCTCTGGTGGAGAGTTATGGACATGAGCCCCACAGACTGCTATTCCAGATCATCGTCTAAAAGACAGGGATTGTGCCTTCTAACGCTAACAGCTGGATTTGTTAAAATGTGTTTTTTACTCATTTGGGTTTCAAAGATGTCTTCCTTCTGCTTTTTACCATTCAAATCTCACTTTTACTGAACAATCTTTTTAACTATTCTTAGAAAAGAAAGATATGTAAAGGTAACATAGTTGTTACAGTCTATAAAGACTTATGTTATTCAGATTCTATTTTATAAACTCTTAAGGTACATTTGACGTGTTTTTTGTATGATACAATGTTTTTAATTTTGTTACCAAATAATGTGCTGTCTGTTATAATTCCTTCTTCCTGTTTTCTCTCAATGTGTCTGTTTCTTGTATTTCTTTAACCATCTTACTACAACTGAAGTCTCTTTACCTCACTGCTTATTGCATGTTTGCTGTCAATAATAAATATAACAATTTTATCTGGTAAATAATGAGCCTTTTGTGATGTAGTAGACCTGATGCCAGTATAGTGTTGAAGATATTTTCTTAAAATCAGCCCACAGCAGCCAACAGTAGCTTTAACTTTAAAACTGATCATAACTTGTCAGAATTTTAAGTATATTTTTTATAATGCTTCCAGTAAATATGTAGGTATAGTATGTTTATAGTTTTGTGTGCTATGTGAAGCAATATACCAGGCTTAAATATCTTGAATTCCACTGAGCGGTGCATTTACATTTCAGGTTAATTGCGAAATGATGCCATCTCTTATTAAAGTTACATGTGGAGTTAAAGCTACAGTGTGTAATAATTACAGGGATATACAGTCAGAAATGTAATATATTATACATAACTATGTTATTTATCATCATCTACGAGCTCAGCCTCTTAACCTTAATATTTGCGTTGCCTTAGAATTCGTTATTTATAATTACATAGAAGCGGGTCTCGCAGCCATGGAGGCTGACATCTTTGCGCTACGGCAGCGCAGAGCCAACAAACTAGCGATTGCGAGATCGCCCATTACGCTCAAAAGTAACTACGGCAAGTTGAGAGAGATGAACTGAGACGGCACTGAACACACAGACTAATGAAATACTATCTGTAAAAGTATCTATGTAAACAAACCTCATCACTTGAGAAGGTAGGTGATGCGGACGTCGTGGAAGACATTTTGTCCCGTAACGCTCGCCGTACTGTTGGGGGGGAGAAGCTGTGTGGGGGAGATGTTCATGTTGCTGCAGTCTGACCGCTAGATGTCGCTAAAAGTTACACACTGTAGCTTTAAGGTACTAAATTTTTATTTATCCATCGGCATCTTTGTCACTTTCCCTTTTAAACATTCATTCCATTGGAATGAAAAAAAATCAAATTTAACTAACACAAATCTAAAACTTTTTTTTCTCCTTCAGGCAAATGTGTTTTGTTAAGGGGTGTGGTGTGTTTTTTTTTGTTTTTTTTTTTTTCAGACGGCAGAATTCAATGCAAGTCTTTTGCACCAAGAAGCAGCAACACACATGCAGATAATAACAGCATCCTTGTCACATTTAGGCAGTAGGTATGATGCTCTATTTCTAAAATGTCACTATTAAGTCTGGTAGAGAAAAGTTCCACCTCTGTTTTGTTTAGGGTATATTTGGGAAAAAAATATGCTCTTTTCTTACATCAGTTGTTTTTTGGAACTCTTATTTTCCCTGGTATGTTGCTAGGAAGGCTATGCTCCTTTGTAAAGGCTTTCTAGAAACCCAAAGTCTTAAGAGACGGCTTTGTAAACCTTTATAGGTGTCATGACTTTACCAGCATAACATTTTGTTTGGTAAATGATCGGTAATAATTTTTAGCTCTTATATATTATTTTATGTTGACCGACAGATTGAGTTTAACTGGTCTGTTTCCCTGCTTTAGCAGTGATCAGGCGGAATGTGTTGCAGCTGAAATTTAACTTAATTTTCAAAACAACTGGAGTTAATATTTGACACCATTTGTTTACTGTGGTTACTTTTTAAAGTATTAGATTCGATGTAAGTTTTTTTTCTTAAATATCGATTCTTCCTATGAAACTCCGTTTTTATATTAATTTCATATAGCTTTTACATATTTTTAAGAAATATTTTAGAGGACAGAGAAGGCAGAATAATTAATAAAAAAATAATAATAGAAAGCCAGTGGGCATTGAGATGCAGTGTTAGAATAAATAATGATGGCTGATTTTTATTTTGACAATCTGTGTGGAGAAGGATCCTGCTCAGGTTATAATTTTCCACTAAATCCAGTGACAACTGAAACAAGTGAACAATGAAATCATTGGTAATGTAGAAAGCAGCTATTCCAAAGTTGCATTTCTTAGTGAAATGATCAAAGTTAATTGTAGTAATTTGTCAGGATGATAACTATATTTTAGGAAAAAGGGGCAAAAAAATTGTCCTAGTAAATTGGTAATGATAAACAACTAATTAAAAATAAAACACTGTAGATTTATAGAAGAAAATGTTTTATGTGAATGTCATCAATGAATGAATTGAAGAGTACAGAAAACCCACAAATGGGCTATGTGCCTTTTTGCTGAGACTGTTAATTTTTCCAATTCTGAGATATTTTACAGGTTTCTCTATTTAATTGGAAAAATATTTTCAATTTTTTTGTGCCAATTTGAAAAGTAAAAATATTTTCTGTATAACAATTTCTGCTGTTTTACCAACAATCTCTTAAAACCGGATTTCAAGAGAGGCATGTTTAGATCATATATCCATGCTTTCTCTTAAAACATTAATTTTACATTATTTTTAGACAATCCTGTGTGCAGCATGTTTGATTATTTGCACTCCTTATAAAACATTTTTTCAATCAGTTAATTTATGTTTATTGTCAACTACAATTTGCATTGTAATTGAGAAATCAGTTTCAGTACAAACCGTTTATCACATACATGGAGGGGGGGGTTTACTGAGGCCATGCGTGCCAAAGAACGCTCAGTGAAATGGTCACATTTCCTGCTGATTCGTGTCTCATCCATTATTGTGTCCCAGCCATGTTAGGCTAGGATGTTCTGCATGGTTCTGAATACAGCATCGTTCTGGTTTAAAGTATGATAAGTCATGAGATTTAAGCTGAAACAGCCTCACCGTGTCACCAAGCCGGCAGATTTATCCCTCTGGGGTTTATGGAAGAAGAGCCTTCTTCTCGTGTTATGTAGTTTGTGTTCTTTCCCTAAATAGTACCAGAAAACATGTCCTCTGGTTTCTGTGTGGAGCGGTTAGGTTTCCCAGGCAGAGCAATTAACAGATAAGTTATTCTTTGTGCAAGTTTATGTTTATGCATTTAGCAGACGCTTTTATCCAAAGCAACTTACAAAGTAGACACAATGTTACAGTTTTCATCAATATGACAATAAGAAGAAAGGCTAAAGGTTCAATAAGCTAATTCTTTTCAATGTGCTCATGATTGTTCCTACACAAACTAAAGGATTAGATCAAAATTAGTGTTCATTTACTACAATGCAGATTAGCTGATCACCGAGGCTGATAACTAGCCCAAGACTGAGAACTGTAATCTAAAAGAAAAAAATGCAACACCATATTATGAAGCTTAGAAATACATAAAAGGGAATTGCAGGTGTTGCACTAACCTTCCCGTGTTAAATGCCTTCTGTGAAAGAAACGGTTGAATCGTTCCCACCCAGAGTCATTTTCTTATATAAAAGCAAAGTACTGTAAACAGCCGAATTTCTACAGTGATTGCTGTTTAGTGGAATTTCACCTCGCCTTTCTGGAAATTGTTTATGTACAGGATGGATCAGAGGTGTTGCACTTCCTCCAACTTTTTTTCTTGTTTTCTCTGTCAAAGAATATCATCCAGTAAAAACAAAATTTAGGTTAAAAGCTGAATGAAATGGTGCTTGCATTTAACTGCTGTGAGATTTTAGAATAATTGAGTAATGCTTTAGTCTTGGGTATTGCAGGAGTAGCAATGAGCTTCAGCCATCATATAAGCTATAATTATATAAATATATACACACAGTTATACAGAAGATGATTTTTGATATACAGTGATTGCCAGACTTTGGGGACTCTTTGGGACTAAAAACAAATTGAGTCAGAAAACGCAGCATTATGCCTACTTATTTCTTTATTCTACAAGACTTTTAGCAACTTATAAAATCTATCTGAACTCAAGTGCATTAATTTATACACAAAACTCTTGTTAAACGCCTCATGGGCCACTCATAACTTGGACATGCTCCACAGGGTAGAGGTCATATTTGCCTGACTATTTTTAAACTGGGACCTAGATTACTGGAGGTAATGTGACACCTGGTAACTGTGTTGTGTTTGTGTGCTTGTGAAGGCTGCTCTTGTCGTTCACCTTTTTTAATTTTTTTTTATGAAACATCTTATTTGAAATCGACAAATCACATAAATCTGGCTGATCAGACCGATCAAGTTACATTTAAGTGTGATTGGAAATTGCAAGTGACGCATATGAACATCATTAATAGCTCAGTGAACAGCTGTACAAGCGCTTGCTAAGCCTCTAAACATAGGTCGACAGGCTGCAAACAGTACACTGTAAATACTGCTGGGTTATATCTAGAAACTTAAATGATGAGTTAATGCTGTTTGGGAGATTTAATCAAATTGATAAAAAACTGAGAAGAACAACATTTTTATAGAAATGATCAGATCACACAGAACCTTTTGTACAATACGACACAAGAGGATGGAAAAATGATTTACTGTCTAATGATTTTATCAGTTATTTGTGTTAATTTTCTTAGTTAACAAAAGTAGTCACAAGCTATGATAGCTCTGTTCAAACATCAGTGTTGGAATATAGAACAGTAAATAATCAATATATTTTCTTTATTCTTGATTTTTTAACATTTACCATAGGTATCATTTCAAGCATTTCTGATTTTAATCCATAGATGAACTGATATTATCCATTGAAATTCTTTAGTTGGATTCCATTACTGCGTCATAATCCAACCATGTTATAAGGCCAGGTTTAGTCTGTGCACAAAACAAGGGAAAGAATTTGAAATTTGAATGAAATTCGTTCTTTGGACATTTCATCAAAAACACTTTTCAAGAATGAAGAATGAGACGCAAATGATAACTTTATTGCTGTATTTTCTTCTAAGGAAATGTCTGAACACCTCTGCCTTTCCAAATGGAAAACAGCCTCAAACAGCCTTTGTGTTAATCCAGTTATTAGTTGTTAAGAAACAGGTTATATATATATATATACAAATTAGGCTGCAGACCTACCTCATAGGTCAAAACAAACCCTGCTGAGCTAAATAAACACAACTTTAGACTGGTCCATATTTGACCCAGACACAGGTGTAACTTTTTGAAGGACTGGTGTGGACATGTCCCCACCAATGATTTCAATAGACTTTGGCACACAGCAATATTTGGGACAAATTTCTAAATTAGATTTTGCTGCTTTTGAAGGAGGATAATCACTGATGTAGCTAAAAGGGAAAACATCCAATCAATAAAAACCCAATTTTTCTGGATGAACTGATGGATGAATGAATGAAACTGTGTACATACTAGGGAGGCATGATACATTGCTGTTGGCATCAGAATCTGTTATTCATCTTTTTTTATATAAATTAATGTCGCACTACCCATAAATATAAATATCAATGTATTTGAGTTCTTTAGTGTTCTCAACAATAGGAAAGCATTCAATAAATATATGTTTTGGAAAATACAAACCCTATTGAAAGCGTTTGTGTCGAGTAACTCTAGGTCCATCAGCTACCACTCTTAGAGTGACCCCACTAACTTTCATCACAAAGTTACACCCTTGGACCCAGAACTGGATTAAATAACCAAAATCGGGTAGTTATTTCATACGTTTACTTAGCAGGTTTTACAGTTTACATCATTTAGTTGCAGGCCCAGACAGACTATTTCTGGCATGACAGAGCTATTTTGGATATATACTTCCTATACTGGGGTGTTAAAGGGTCTGATTAATCCTACCATTATTGCAGTAAGATGATCAATAATAGATAACCACACATTATGGATGGCAATTGGGATTGGATATTTATCCCAGGATGCTCTGTTGCTGACTGCCAACTCCCTGGAACAACGTCACTGACAGGGTGGTAAGGAAGATTACAGCTTGAACTGGACCCCATTAGTTATAGGACACTGAAACCCAATACAGACTGGACAGGAATCTCAGAGAACCTTGCAGCGTCCTTCAGCTTAACTTATTTTATTTAAATGAGGCGTTTTTTATTTTATTTTATTTTTTAAAATGTTTTGGTGTTTTTTTTTATCCTGTGTTTCTTGAGATGGATTACTTGTCAGGAATGTCTATTCTGAAAGAAAGCAGAATTTTATGAACATCATTTACTTTTTGTTTTGTTTTTTTCTCATAACCTTCCTTTTACTTTTCAACATTGTATGTTATCTTTGTGCAAACCTTCCCATCTATTTTGGATAAGTATTATCCAGCTTGGCTTATTTCTCAAGTGAGCATCAGTATCACATCTCTCCTCTGGCTCTGCACCCGTAATAGAAACACGGATCGCTTTCGCAGACTTGACACTGTTGACTGCTGGGCGCTCGTTTCTCCTGCGTTGTTGCGCCAACTTTTTGCATAACTTTCTTAACTTTCCACGATAATCTAAAAGAAAAAAAAAGAGAGAGGGAAGAACGGGCTGAAATGCTTGCCGTCTCCATGGCTTTTCTTATATTCCCCGCTGCGCTCCTCGTAGCCGCGCAAAGCGTCGGGGAGCTTCAAGGCCTCCACTCCCACGGAGGAAGCGCAGACTTCGAGCAACCAGGTAAGAAGAAGATGTTACTATTGAAGACAATGAAAAATGATAACTGACATTGTTGGAGGTTTAGGCAAAGATGGCTATTGATCGATCCACTCAGCCATCTCTTCATAATAAAGGTAGGTCTATACACTAACATAACTTGGATGAAGTAGAATAGAATAGAATAGAATGAAATAGAATAGAATAGAATAGAGTAGAATAAAAAAAAAATAGAATAGAGCAGAACAGAGTAGAATATAATATAATAGAATAGAATGGAGTAGAATGAAATAGAATGGAGTAGAATAGAATAGAACAGAAAAGAGTAGAACAGAATAGAGTAGAATAGAATAGGGGAGTTTTTCCTCTCCACTGTCGCTACAAGCATGCTTAGTGTGAGGGATTGCATTCGAGTCAATGAGTCAATGCAAGCAACTGGTTTTCCTTGGATAGAAAACTTTGAATCAATTTGATTGGATGATCTGGTGAACTGTAAAGTGCCTTGATATGACATGTATTGTGAATTGGCGCTATAGAAATAAACTGAATTGAATTGAATAGAATAGAATAGTGGTAAATAAAACACAATATATAAAAAAGGTTTTAAGAATGAAAAAACTCCATATTCTTAATAACTGGAAACAACTAAAGTAAATACCCACGTCATGTTTAAAAAGGGCTTGGGCGCATTCAGAATAGATTAAATGAAGAGTGTAACATGTTAAAACAATGTAATAACTGAATGATTTTGATAGCTATGAGGACTTGAATATTAAAAACATGCTGCCCATATTTCTTGTTTCATAGCTGATTAATCAACTTCGTTAGTCGCCACTCACAGAGTGGTGACTAACGAACAATAACAAACAAAAACTGATTTTGTTGTAAAGCTTAAGATGTTGTAAAAAAAAATATTTGAGTTGTCCATTGAAACAATTTACAATACAGTGGTTGTGCCACATCATTCTTTACAAGAATTAATTTCAGCCAGGTTAAAACATTTTTCCATTTTCATAGTCCACAAGTCATTTATTATCAGTCTTAATTAAGGCTAGGTTAAAACTATTTAGGTAATACCTTTATTCACAATTAAAAATATGGATTATCAACTCAACGACCCGTAATGTTATTCTCTCATGTCTTTTATCCTGCATATATTTAAATTTATCTTGACTTAATAAGAAAGAAATTGGCTCAATCGCACATATTGATGGAAGAGAACTTTTTTTTTTTTTTTAGAAAATTTCTAAATTTTAACTTTATTTGTCAATTTTAACCCTCTTACTGCCACTGAGGCAGCACAAACCAGATATTGCAGTAGTTTTTTTCTCCCTTCAAACTCTTAAGAACTCAGTAGAAAACTGAGTCATCCAGAATACCTGCCAAATATTTTAAAATATGATGTTGGGTTGGACAAAAGGACGTATTTCCATTTTTTAAACATTCTAAAATCATAAAGTTCAGGTTATTAGGTAATGTATATACATATATAATGTGCACGAAGACTGAACTAAAGAAACAAAGAAAAAAAAAAATTACCAATGACTCCAAAATCGATCTGTCTTTGCTTTATTTTCATACACATTTGGGAGGCACTGAGTATTGTGCTGTGGCTCTTCTATGTGAAATGTTTCCTATAAAAACTGTTTAAATTTGTTGTTCGGCACCAAAAAACTGCAGTTAAAGTGAGCAGTATTGAGTTTAGTTCAGTTCAAAGCTTTGAATGTGAGCTTTTACTCATAAACATAACACTGTAATAATTTGAACCTAATTCCGCATTAATATTAGGCCCCCTAACCTTAGAGCATGCAATGTGTCACTAAGTTAGGCCAAAATGCTCAACTCATAGCTTTGTCTGGAAGAGAAGCGGGACTAAGCCTTTAAACACAGGCCCAACTCTATCATCTATAAATGAAAGTGTTGATGGTAGCAGCCCACCTGATTTTTACCCTTAGAAATGGTGCCAAAGCCAAACAGGATAAAGCTAATATGATGAGAAAAAGTAGAGAGGACTCAATGTAAGGGGGTCAACTAACACATACTGCAGAAAGATAGAGTAGAGATAGATTTAAGCAAAACTATGAAAGTAGTCCCCATGTCCTCCAGCAGTCTAAGCCTATAACAGCATAACTTCAGAGATAGCCCATGATAACCTGAACCACTCTAACAACAAGCTTTACCAAAAGGGGAGGTTTCAAGCCTAGTCATAAAAGTATAGGTTACTTGGTATTCCATTTTGAATACTGCGCACACTTTAAAATAAAATCTAGTTGTTAAAAAGAAAATCATGTTTGAAATAAATCATTTTAAACATTATTTTTGACAAACTGATTTTAACCTATTTTGCATGAACCATATTCAATACAGACGCAGAAATGTTATATAAAGTTTATGCCTGTATTCAAGTTTATCAGATTGTATGGTGACTGATATGTAGTAATAAGTAAACTTACTATTTACCTGTTGAATGATAATAGCATGAAACAGATGATTTGTCCCCTGCTATTTTTTTCAATATAAGTCATCGTGTTCAAAAAAAAAAAAAAAAATAGCAACAGGTAAAAAATAGCTGCTAGGAACTAGCATTTTTTTTCCAAGTAGCTTTTTTTAATGAATTTTAAAAAACTGTGATGAACAAAGCTGGGCAAGTCTGTGTTCTCAAGGAAAAGAAACACATGACAGATAATGGGATTATTTAATCATTTTAAGAAATCTTTACCAGAATTAAAAACAAATGAGGTGGATAGTTAACAAGAGCAGCCCTTAACAATGTAAACATCTGTTAAATGGGGTGAAGTTCAGTAATGTAATTTTAAATAATATTCCCTTATTTTTCAGAAACAACTTTTTAATGTAAATTTAACTGGTTTTGATTAATACATTTTTATTGGAAATTAAACGTGCTGCATTACTGTTCATATCAATATGTATTTTAAAGCATTCTGAATGTGAACATATAGCGTAGAGAGACAGTTCCAAGAGGTTTGTTGGGGCCAGCAGATGGTGGACTTCGCTGGCAGACCTTAGACTTTCCACCCTGAGGTTCTGTGACAGAAGAATGTGTCACAGAAACAAAGCTCTGAATCAGTAGAATGATTGATATGCATCAGGAAAACGTGTGTCATGGACCCCATATGTTTCCATCTAAAACTGACCTGGAACAAGCTGTACAATTTAAAGCTTAATTACACCAGATTAATAAGCCATACAACTCAGATGGGAATTATCACAATGCGCTCAAGTACACTCCACATTTTTCTAAAGTTTGTCTTTTATTCATAGTGGTTTTATCTGTAAATGTAAGCTATTTTGTCCTTGGTTTTAGTACAAATGTTCTAAAGTTAATCACAATAGCAGCCTTCCTTATTTTGGAAGACGTGCGTTAGCATAAAAAAAACATTAGGTTTTACATATAGGATAGCAAAATTTTGAATTTTGAATTCTCTATTAACTGACTGTAAACAGATTGTATTGATGATAGAGTTTGAGATAGAGATTGAGATAGATTTTACAGTTTCAAATAGCACCAACTGTGCTTCTTTTAAACATTTGCTTTTTTTCTGTCAGAAAAAAAACCCTTAAAAGACAAGAAAACAAAGTTGAGTCAGGGCTTGAGCTGGTTCAGTGCAAAGATAAAACTAATCTTGATAATAAAAACTTCAAGTTCCAGTAGTGAAATTATATTTTCTAAAACAAAGCACTAAGTATGATAAAACAACAGTTAAAAAAACTGTTGACTTATGTGGATACCATGCCCATAGTGAAACATGTTGGTATCATCATGCTCTGGGTGATGCTATTCCTTTAGGGAATCAGGGAACATAGTGAGAGCTGACTTGAATATAGATACAACTAAATAGAGGGCAATTCTAGAACAGCACCTCCTAAAGCTTATGAAGTGCTTGAGATAGATTATACATTTGCAGTTCATAAATATTCTCTATTTGATCTGACTGAGCTTAAGTTATTGTGCAAAATGAGACAGCATGATGTAAAGTATACATTTGCTAAATTTGGAACAGGTCGCAAAATTTTTTTTCCTTCTTTTCTGCATTAAATAAAGAAAAATGGCAAGCTGCTGTCAATATGTTCTCTTACATCCATGTTTGGAGGGAACTGTTCACTGAAATGATGGGATTAATTAACAATAATATTAAGAATAATATGTCTTTTTTATTTATTTAGACCCATGTCTGACTATATATCCACCATGTTTGAGTGAGGCTGATCTTTACAGCCTGGAGGCTCTGCGTAGCATCCACCAGATGATGGATGATGACCAAGATGGTGGGATCGAAGTGGAGGAGAGCATGGAGGTAAACACTGAGCTTTTTACAATATATTTAATCTTTGTTTATGTTTGTTTAAATTCTCTTTTTTCATACGCCTTTGCGTGTAAGAAAGCAGTAGAGTGAATCAGTACAACAACAGGTGTTGGCTGGTTGGCTGGAGGAGTCAAGTCCTCCTTCAAGGATAGCAACTGTCAACTTTGCTTTTGGCACAGTGACAAAATCGGTTTGCACTAATAGAATACTCCATTTCACTGACCTTTATCAGCAAATTGTAAAGAGTATAACTGTGCAGTTCATAAGCGTAGGTCATACTCCCGGTGAGTAAATGCACCGTGAGTAAAAGCAAAGGGCTCTTCTTTCCCATTGCTTTTTGAAAATGCAATGAGACCTTGTTTTGTGCTTTTCATCATATCAGTTATTCCAAGAGGAGAAAAATTGTTAATGTGGCTAAAAGAAGTATTACATGTGTTAATAATGAAACTGCATTAATGTATAATCACTTTAAGATTGCTGAGATTTATGAGCTGTTTTCAAAAGGAAAGCCTACGTGTTTCATAAGGACAATACATTCCATATGTGCATTTACCCCCTGTACTGTAATAAGCATTTTAAATATCCAATAAATAGTAAAATATCTGAAAGTCTTTTTCTTTAGTGGTAAACCATGGACTTCTAAAATAATACAGTTGCCTGCCAGAGTGTAGCTTTTGGATACATAATCCCAGGGCTCAGGTTGCAGTTGGTATGGGAACATCAGTAGACAAGACACCGCCTGAAGTCCCAAAATTCTGTTAGCCGACATATAAAGAATGGATTTATGGTCAGAAACACATTCCAGCTGGTATGTGTGCTTCAACACACATACCAGCTGTAAACTTTTGCAACACACATTGATGCTTGTCAAGCTACAATATCTGGAAAAAAACTGTTCAAAAGACTTCCTTAGACTAAAACCTGAGCACATGTGAAATTTCTTTATATACTGTTTTTTAGTTTATCAGATAATTCCCAAATTGCCTTAAAGATGCCTTTGCTTTTATTACTAAAAGTCTGTTTCGGCCATCTTCTTTCTGTTCTTACAGTTTATCATTGAAGACATGAAGCAGCAGCAGACCCACAAACATAGCAACCTGCACAGAGAAGACCAGCACATTACAGTGGAGGAACTGTGGAGGGGCTGGAAGTCATCTGAAGGTGTGGTAACATTGCATGTGAATTCATCCGAAAGCTTCAAACATGTCTTTTAATTAACTCCTATCACTGATTTGGCAGTGCACAACTGGACACTAGATGATGTTCTGCGCTGGCTGAAAGACTTTGTCGAGCTGCCGCAGTATGAACGAAATTTTAAGGATTTTAAGGTTAACGGCAACACCCTTCCCAGGTAAGAAGAATAATGAATTACTTTGTGGTGAAACAAATGCGATTTTGTTTAAGATGAAACTGTCAGTAGTGTAAAATCTTTGTGTTTCTTTGACAGACAAGGATAGTTAGCAAGCGTCTTAGCAGGAAATGTCACCCATGAAAACATGTTGGTTTATGTCATGTTTTCATTTTTTTGGGATAAAAAACTAAACATGCCCAATGCACCATACACCTGTTTGTTTTGTGTTTTTGATAAGTGTTCAGCAGCTTTTGATCAGCTGATTGATCAAACTAAGAATAGGTTTTCTTAGACATTTGACACAATTCAAGAAACAGGAACTTGTACTCATAAAGAAAATACCATTTTTTATTTTGCTCTTTACCATAATTTAGTCTGACCTGAATAATATTTGTAGGATTGCAGCAAATGAGCCTTCGTTCCTGAGTACCCAGTTAAAGGTTCTGGACCAGAGAGACAAACAGAAGCTCAACATCAAAGCTTTAGATGTTGTGCTGTTTGGACCACCTACACGTATGAAATATTCTTTACTCTTCCTACAGTTACCATTTGGGGTGTTCATTTGGTTTGGATTTTCTATTATTATACCCTATTATCTATACCCTTTGGTGATGGATCAAATAATTTTAGAATTAAATTCAGAACTTACTATCATTGTTTTCTATTCTATCATAGGCCCCCCTCATAACTATATGAAGGACCTGCTGCTGATTGTGTCAGTGGTGATGGGAATAGGCGGCTGCTGGTTTGCTCAGGCCCAAAATAAAGCCAGCAAGTTTCACGTCGCCAAAATGATGAAAGATTTAGAAAGTCTTCAGAGGGCAGAACAGAGCCTCATGGACCTACAGGAACAGTAACTATTTAATATTATTCTTTCCTATGCTACTTATATTTTAATAATTTTGATCGTGTTAATCGAGGTAAAATCTTTGCTTTCTTCAGACTGGAGAGGGCTCAGGAAGAAAAACGAAATGTGGCGGTGGAAAAACAATACCTGGAGGAGAAGATGAGAGATGAGATTATTGGAGCTCAGGAAGAAGCTCATCGTCTTCATGAACTGAGACAGGGAGCCGTTAGTGAGCTCAGCCGCCTACGGTATGCAGAGGAAGAGCTGGAACAGGTAGATACATCACAAACAGGAGGAGAAACGTCATCTGCACTTTTTGAAAGTTGAATATTGCATGCTTTGTAGAACTTAAAGGAAAAAGAACGTGCAGTTAAAGATTAAATTATGCATGGCATCCTGAACCTGCTAATCACAATACTACTATTAGGGAGCTCGGTTCAATAATCACTAAAGATGTCAAACAGAAGTAGTTTAATTAAGGCTGGGTGAGCTGACAAGCATGTGTGCGGATAAGGATAAATTGTAAATTAACAGAAATCTTTTTCTTTTTTTTTTTCTGATACACTTCAACACAGTGTAATTACTGTATAAAATAATCTCAACTGTCAAACTGCCAAATTATTTGCTTCTGTCTATATGCTGCCGTTTGTTAATTTTTTATTGGCTGTAGTTATTTTTATTTTATTCCACCTAACCTGCTTCTACTGATGAACTAAAGACATTGCTTTTTTTTAGCTTGAATACTTTTTGCATCAATCACCAACACCTGGCTGTTTCCCTAGAATGATATGTGCTAGTTTGCTCCACCTTTTAGCCTAACTATAAAAATAACTGTTCCATCAATGGAGGTTTCAAATAACGACCGACCAACAATTAAAATGTGGTTGTTTTTAGCTTTCTTAATTTAGGAAGAATAACATTTGTTGCACAATTTAACCAGCAGATTACGAATCTAGTATTAACCAGTAAAGTGAGACCCAGAGCAGCTGTGGCTACAATGTAGCTCACCACCATCAATGTTTGAGTGTTTGTGTGAATGGGTGAATGACTTAATGTAGTGTAAAGCACTTTTGTCAAGTGTTCTGGCTTGAAAAAATATTATTTATTATTATTGGCCATTTACCATTTGACCCTTTAACACATTAGTTACAGCATTGGTTACACATAACATATCTTTGAAGAAACAACCAGGAGAAAACTGGAGGCAATTTAGATAGATAATATTTGAGCAGTTGAAGAATTGACTGGAATACAAATTTTAAAAGGAGCAATGATGTGGCACTGAGGCTGTTGTGTTTATGGAAAATAAAGAAGTTCTTTGCTAAGAACTAAATAACCAACTCAAGCACAAACCCTTGTCCAGCAATGGAACTGATTTGGTGCTATACTTCTCTCAACCACAAAACTGGTTCTTAAATTGGAAGGCATCATAAGTCTGCTTCCCTTCTGTTTTGTAGTTGTCATGACCCGGATGACTGAAAATTTACACAGGCATGTTCTCTCTCAAGCTTAGAATGCTCCTGTCTTTTATTTCCTTCAGTCAGTTAAAAATAACCTTGGTAGTCATCCTGCTGTTTTCACCTAGCGGCATAAATATTGGCATAAAAAGAAAATACATTTTTAAGTCATTTAATTTTTATTTTGTTGCTTAATACATGCTCATCTTCAGTAGAGCAGCTGTCTCAGCCATGCCATAGAATATTTATAACATTCTTTTTTTAGTGCGGTTGGCAGTAAGTTTAAATGCAAAACTGTATAACAGTGTCCATCAATGAAATTACCAGTGATTTCTTCAGTTTCGCTCTCTTAAAAAGAAAGCTGAATGCATTGATATATACAGAATGAAGCACTACAGCAATTTATATATATGTGTAGTTTGCTGAAGTGTGACTAAGTACAGAATAGAAACCTGTCACCTAATATGTTGTTGATTAATTCCTATGATGAAGTGAATAAAGTCTTGGACGATTGGGTTGCATCAGGAAAGGCATACCAAGTCATGACTTTTTGAGGCGAACCCTGCAGCCAGTGTGACAAAAACAACCCAATATTTTGTTGAACCGTGATTGCTTATACATATCTTTAAGGGGAGTTCTTAGTGAGAAAGAACCCGAAAAAAATTAGTTTATTTTTTTAAAGATGGTGTAAGACCTTAATATACCTTTTCTGGACAAAAGTCATGCTATTTATGCTTTCCCTATGGCAACATTTGACAGAACTTTTGTCAGGGAGATTCCCTCATGATTTGATGCTAAGTCCCATATTCAACATAATATTGGCAAAATAGGATTTTTATTTTTTCCTTTGAGCACTGATGAGTTTTTTTTTTTTTTTTTTAACAGACAGAAAATGATTTTTCTCCAGATCTGCTTGATACACAATTTAGACGTTGTCTACCGCTCATCAAATACAGTGATGTAGGATGCAGGAGTTTACCCTGCAACCAGAGGGTCGTTAATTTGACCCTCAGCACTTTCCGTTTAGGTTGTTATGTCCATGGATGAGACACTTTACCCACGTTGCCTACTGATGGTACACAGATGGCCTGGTGGTGCCTGTTTAGGGAAGCCTCTATTTTTTGCCTGTGTAGGAAGGGCAGCTGTACCTGCAATGTAGCTTTCCATTTAATTATTAGGGTAGAGTTGGCTCCAAAATTATTAAGTCTTAATAAGCTGCAAAAAAAAAAAAAAATGCAGTTCAAAAATCATTAGCATGGAACAAATTTCTTTTAGAATGGGTTTTTTGATCACATTCTGATATCAAACATTCTTTTAGGTTCGTGGAGCACTAAAGCAGGCTGAGAAGGAGATGATAGCCAGCTGGACTGTCTCAGGCGCCCTTCAGCAATGGCTTCAGCTTACACATGAGGTGGAGGTTAAGTACTACAATGTTAAAAAGCACAGCGCAGAGCTACAATTAGCAGCTGCCAAGGAAGAGGTAAGGCATAAAAAAATGCATGTATGTTGAGTAAAATACTTAAGAATAAATACATTGTTTAATTAATAACTGATTACTTAACAACCAAACACAAATTTGCAAACTGTACCAGCACAGAGTACCGTCACTTTCCTTGAACCTATCTTTTCCGCAGGCAGAGAGAATCAAGAGGAAGAGGAATTCTATTCTGGGCACTTTCCAAATGGCCCACAGCTCTTCTCTTGACCACGTTGATCACAAGATCATGGAAGCAAAGTAAGGCAGACAGCTACATGAACAGCCTCTGCTTTTGAGCGTCAAAAATAATTTAAAAAATGTACTTTTGATAACCAAATACTTTGCGCTCCCCACAGGCAGGCATTGTCTGAAGTAACAGCTTGTCTGCGAGAGCGCCTTCACCGCTGGCAGCAGATTGAGCTCCTCTGTGGATTTCCCATTATGAGAAATCCTGGACTAACAAACCTCACAGCTCAACTCTACTCCGACACAACCGCAGTGGGGTTCCCGCGAGTATCACAGTCTTCCTGTTCATGTCACAGCTCTGTTCAAGGCTCAATAGAAGATCTTTTAGATGAGCCTGCTGCTTCTATTATACCCCAGATGCCTGGTAAGTTACAACACTGATCACTAAACATTTGGACTTACTACAGTGAAATCTTTCTGATAGTATGAGTCGCCTCCTAATCCTTTTTTAATGACACCCGTTAACACTATTAATCAGTAACTCTGTGTATTCAGGGATCTAGACTTTGTGAAACTGCCAAACCCACAATTGAAATGGAGAAGAAAGGGAATTTAAAACACTTTGATTGTTGCATAGTATAATGTTTTTTTTTTAGATAAGTTAAAAGATAAGTGAATTCTTATCATTTTCAACTCTAAGGAGACTAAAACAGTTGCTACCTGTGTAATAATATCTGAGTAAGTGGAAGATATGAACTGCATTAGTTGCATTTGGCCTCTTTCCCACAGTTCAAATTCCACCTATTAAGCGCTCTCCTCGTCTTCGTGGATCCACCATCTGTAGGGCACGTCGTCCTGGAGTCATCCCTCCACAACAGCCTTCCATGATTTCCTCAGATCCTGACATCCTGATCCCTATCAGAGCCCCTTACTCTTCCTATGATGAAGGAGATGAGCTTCACCATAAAACCCTTAAAAAACAGTAAGTCTCTATGCAACACAGTCTGTAAACATTTTTGGAGTTTACCTTAAACATTACCCACTATATATATATATAATATATATATATATTTTTAGTGTCACTTTCCTTAAATCCGTTCTTTGCTTTCTCCTTTTTTCTTTCTGTCATCAATAGAGATTCACAAGAGAAATTCTTAGACGCAGAGTTTATAACATCCTCAACTCACAGCAAAATGTTTTCTAGTCCTACGTCTCTTGATGCCTCATCTAGAAGATTCTATCATGATGAAGCTGAGCTCCTAGCAGACAGCCAAATGACTAGGCCTCTGTGTGAACAAGTAGAAGCTCTTTCTGAGTTTGCACTTCCCAAAATGTCTGAGGGAGAGCTTGATACTCCTGTAGATGTGAATGTTCCTTGCAAGAAGATGACGAAAGACAAAACCGGTGGTTCTACTTTGGAAACCGCTTCTTGTAAGATCTCTAACCAGGACTCTCATGGAAATACTGCACCTAAGAAGATATCCAGACAGAAGAGTGAAGTTTCAATGGGTGCCGCATTAAAGCAGGGCATTTCTCATGATTTAGAGATCACACCTATAAAAACCGAGAAAGGTACTGCTGAGGATTTGATGGAGGTTCCTTTCAGGAGTCTTTACAAGGAAAGACATGACTTAGAGCCACTGGAGATGATAAAGATTCTCCGGCCAGAGTTAGAAGCATCATCAGAAACACATAGGATAATGTCAAGGGATGTAGTTGAGACTTCCATAAATAGAAAGAAAATTAGAGAAGATGCTGAACGCCTGTTTGAATCTAGAAGAATTACAAGGAATTCAATGGGAATGTCCTTAGACACAGCCTCTAGGAAGCTTCAGCTGAATACAGGAGACCATCACTATGAACCGTCTCCAATGGCTGTACCAAAGGATAAAGTAGCTGAGACAGCTATAAAACCACAGAGGAAGATTTCTCGAGATGAACTGGAATATTTTTCAGACCCCAGAGAGACCATAGATGCCTTTAGGGATCCACAAGAGTTTAGTCTAGAGTCTTCAAAAGGCCAAGGAATAAAGAGAGATGAAGCTGAGATGTCTGCTGGTTCCTTAAGAAGGAGAATAGCTGGAATACCAAGAAGTGATACCAGTTCAACAGATGCCTTCACTGAAAACATCTCCTGGGATCGAGTTAATACTCCAGCTGATATGCAAAAACATCTAACCCTGAGGGAGGACTTTGGAGGATATGAATCAAGCTCTTTACCATGTCGTATTGGACAGCCAGATCTCATGCTAACATCCCAAGGTCCATGGCAGTCCTCCTCAGACCTCTATACTGCTGGTCCTCTGAGCCAACTTGTGTACGATGGAATCCTTGAGAAATCATGCAGCTCCATGGCCTCTCTGCATACGTCTCTCTCAGCCTCTACTCCAAACCTTCCACAAGGCAGGCTGCCAGCTGACTTGGAGTCACCGCTTCCTCCTCCAAAAGCTGTTCACCCATCTCTTTTATCACTCCCTGATAGCGGAGATGAAAAGAACAAAGATAAGGATAAAAACAAGAAAACTCTAAAGCTGAAAAACCTTTTTAAAAAGAAAAATGAGTCAAACCCAGAAAAGTCTCACAGCGGTCTTCAGAAACTCTGACAACCTACAGTCATTTTCCCCTAGCCTGAGGTTTATTTTCAGATATTAAAGCTTCGGCGTATGTTTGAGTTGATTTTCTGCCTAAGTAAGGTTATAAAATCCAGCCAACAATTGGTCCAGCTAAGGAACTATACAACCAACAGTACAGCAGTAGCAAACCAGTGAATTTCCATGTGGAACATCAGCACCAATCACAGATTCAACAAGGTTTTGTACTATTCTAGGAAAAAGGTTACCTTTAATGTCACCTTCACATGACTGATTTCCTTTAGTAAAAAGCTAATCACATCCCGGAATTCAGGGACTTTGAGGATGGTTTAATCGTATTTGCAAATATGATGAATTTTGTTTAGAATTTTTAGGCTATTTTTTATTTCAAAGGAGTATACCACTGCATTGAAATGCTAGAAAAAAAACAGAGTGGTTGCTGAGATTTTAATTTTGAAATTTATATTTGACATCAGTTTTTTTCGCTTAACAAGTCTTACAGGCACATGATTACTAAAGGGCTCTAGATGTGTGACTTTTAAATGCTTTTGCTAATGTTTAAGTAATATATGACGCTTCTGCTTCTCTGTAAAACAGAGTAAATGGTAGAATTCAAAACAAATTTTAAATTATTTATTAAAGTGAATAGAAATTGTAATGATGCATTTGTTTAAAATTAGCAGTTTATATTGTGAATAATGCTATTTTAACCAAAGCAGTGAAGTTTTTAATGCAAAGAAAAAAAACAAATTCAAGTATTCAGTTTTAACTTGAACAGACACTAAGCACTTAGAATGAATGTATTCTGAATTACAAAATCAACAGGAACACGCACTCAAAGTGGAATTTTGACTTTTCAAGTGAGGTGTTTTATCATGCATCTCACTAGGAATCCAATAAGTCTGACTTGCATATTAAAGGAGGCAGAACTGTAGTAATAAAATGCTTTTTTTTGTATTTCTCTAAATCAATGGCCCATATGGTAGTGTGCAGTGCTTATCTGTGAACATGTTTCTCTAGAACTAAAATACATATGATGTATATAAACCCTTTGGTTGGCTTATATTGCCAGTAACTGTAAGCGGTCAGTGAGCAAATGAGTTACAGATCCTACAGACTTTCCAACTTAAAGTCTTTCAGGGGAGTACGACATCATTCCTTATTCTGGTCTGAATCTTTCTACCACAAACTTATCTTATATCCAAAATGGCTGCTACATTTAAAATCCCGAGAAAACTACAGTAGTAGAAACTTATTTTTTTATGTCTGGAAGGGAGACTTCTAATAAATCTGTAGCACAAATAGAAATGCACAATGTTTCTACCATGCTTGAATACATAAAACTCAAAAGATTACCGTATTTTCACGACCATAAGGCGCACCGTACTAAAAGGCGCAGTCTCAGTTATGTGTCCCATTTCTGTATTTAACACACACATAAGGCGCACCGGACTATAGGGCGAGTTTTTTATATACAGGTACATGTCCTCTACTACCTTTAAATACCTCTACTGCGTATTTAAAAATACAGCGGGGGCAAAACTGAGTATGACTGTGCTTTATTCATGTATTTATTACAAAGTATTAATCAAACCTGGGTGCTGGCCGTGAGACAGACACATCGCAGATGACACAGCGCTGTGATCACTCCTAAATTAACTTAAAATCCTGAAACCTGCCGACGGAATATGTTCGCTTTTATGGGTGCCTGCAGTTTAAATTATTTAGATGAAAAACACCTGCCATCCACCGCGTGAACCCGGAGGCTACCCAGCCTAGAGGCTGCTGATGAAAGGATTTCTCCTGTCGGCGCACCGCTGGTATGTGGGGGTCTGAGCGCCTCCGACAGAAATAGATAATCTGGATGAACTGACTGCAATTATGAAGTTTTCAGGTGGACTTTCTCACTTAAAAACATATTAAAACTACTTTATTCCCACTGATCACAGCAAATATAGCTGCAAGATTTAGATTATTTAGATGAAAAAACACCTGCCAGCCACCGCGGTGAAGAGGAGGAGACCCGCCCAGAGGCTGCTGTTGAATTAAGTTTTCAGGTAGAAAAATATAGCGGGAGCAAAACTGAGTATGATTGTGCTTTATTCATGTATTTATTACAAAGTATTAATCAAACCCATCAAAGTCATCATCCTCTGTTTCTGAATAAAACAGCTGCGCTAAATCAGACATGCCAATTTCCCCTTCTTCGCTGTCAGAGTCACTTTCCTTGCAGCGCAGCTCCTCAGAAATAATGCCGGCTTTTGCAAAAGCTTGTACAACAGAGCCAGCAGACACGTTAGTCCATCTACAATCCATCCGCTAAAGGTGGCGTAACTTGCCCGGCGCTGCCTTCCACTTATCCTGAAACTGTGGTCTCCGTCTGTCATCCATCGCTCCCACGCCGCTCGCAGCCTTACTTTGAACGGCCGCTTCACACTGATGTCGAGCGGTTGAAGCTCTTTGTCAGACCCCCGGGATAACGGCGAGCACAGCGTTCATTTGATTCACCTTTTTTTTCACATCGGCTGTGAGATGGGCACGCAGCGATGGTGATGCGTGGAAAAAACCACCTGTTCTCCTCACATACACCTGCCTCAGCCACGCTTTCATCATCTCCTCATCCATCCAGCCTTTTCCATTTGCGTTAATATCATATGTCATCAGAGCTCTGTGTCTGTCTCGCTGTCAGCTCCCAGATCAGCTTCTCTGATTGGTTGATGCGGCGCGTCCAGGAGCAAAACTTCAATTTTTCCATCTCGAGCAGCAGCAGCGCGTTGGCAGATGCTTAAACGCTCCTGCTGCTCAAAACGCGCTGCAGGACCTTTTGCTGCACCTATACGCGCGTCAACCATTTACTTTGCATGTAAACTCGCTGCTTCTGCTGCACCTGCTGGGTCCGGTTCACACCAATGTCAAGCGGTTGAACAGCGAGCACAGGGTTAATTTGTTTCCCCATGTTTTTCACATCAGCTGTGAGATGGGCACGCATGGAGTTACAGATTAACAGCGATGGTGATGAGTGAAAAAAAAAAACACCTGGTCTCCTTACATTCAGCCACTCTTTCATCATCTCCTCAATGAGGTGGTCTCAAAAGTCGCAGTTACAACACACAAAGGGCGCACCGCACCATAGGGCACACCGCACATTTTGAGGGAAAAAAAAGACGTTTAAGTGCGCCTTATAGTCGTGAAAATACGGTAAGTGGAAAAGTTACAGAAACTGAGTCCCAATTTGGCAAACATGTAGCATTTTATTCTTTTATCCTTTATTTATACAGTGTAGTCCCTTGAGACTCAATGTCTCATTTACAAGAAAGACCTTTTCAAACACATAAAGTTACAACTGTTTTCAACAGCAATTGCAGTTTTTCCAAAAAATCAAAATGGTCTTCTCTCTTTTTAAGGCAACTTTATTTAAAGGTTTCTAATAGTATTTTATCTGAAACAAAAAATATATATATATATATATCTTTATTTTTTTATGTGGTTGAAGGTTTTCCTCTAACCAAGTTTAATGTGAGAAATATTTATATAAAATATGCTATTTGAAATTTTCCATTCAGATGTGATATCTCATCTAAACCACAATATGTTACAGGAATAATAGGAAAAATGGTTTTCTATAGAGAAACTAGCACTGACATCTATAACATTAAAAGAAGGCAATCGTTGATTATAAAAGTTTTTACCTTAATCTGTTTGAAAACAAAGTCTGCAACTTTAAGATCGCTCATTGTTTGAGGGGTTCTTGTTCACTTTCATTTTGTGGGTGGGTAGACTTTACTCTGTTAAAAAAAAGTTTGATTATAATAGAAATAGACATATCACTTAGAATAAACAAGAGGAATGATTTAGCAATTGAGATTTGGTCAACTTGGGTCAAAATCTCTTCAACGAATATCTTGTTTTACCTGTTATCTCCACTAGAGGGCAGTCATGTTCATAGAAAACCAGACCAGGAACATTCTGTTGAGTACTCAGTGTTATTTAATCCTAAAGAGTCAAACTATGTTAAAAACGGTCAAAGGAAACAATTTGTGGATTTATGCACACAGAATAAAAGTACATACCAAAAAATATTTACTGACCTGTGATAGTAAACAATTACTTTGAACAAAGTCTTAACAGATTGAATGTATAAGGAAAGCAGTAGCAGAATAGTTATCCTGCAGCTCACTCTTGTGTTTCTAAAACATTCTCTTACATTTAGATTAACTTTTTAGGCCACACTTAGCAGAGCTATGCAGCAACTCACTGTAAGAATTAAGTGCATTTTATAGTTCGAAGAAAATAGAACACATTAAATATTTACATATCAATGTACAGATTTTTATTTATCTTTAGGAAGAAGAATTATTGAAACAGAGAAAAAAACTAGAAATCAACAATGTTGCATCGATCAAACAACATTTTTAAATACAAATATGTTTACTGGTGAAGGAAAAAGGCCATTCTACCCTACTTTTTTCTATGCTTACCACCTGGTTTTACCAGCCTTAGGTGATAAGACTTCAGGGAGAATAGTTTTCTTATTTCAATCTTTGAAAATTTGTCCCACTTCTCGCTTTCACCTGTGTTCACCATTTTTTCAGCCCTATTATACGCATAGAATTCAGAGTCCATTCTGTCTAGATGAGCAAATAAAGTCCCATTGCTGCAAGGAAGTCCTAAACCATGATACTTCCACCTTCATGCTTCGCAGCTAATATAAGGTTATTTTTCTGAAATTTTTTGCAAAGCACATCACCAGTTCTGGTCTCCTAATGGCTCAGTTTTAGACTCATTTGTCGATATAACAGTATTCCTGAAGTGCTGTTCTTCGTTCTCTCTCTGACACACGTCAAGGTGGCTTTATGTTGATCTTAGAGAGAACAGAGTTCCTCTTTTGCACATGAAAGTTAAGCTTGCACAGCCTTGTTCTAATTGTAAAACCATGCACTTTCACATAAACTTAAGTATTTAGTGATTTCTTTTAGCATCCTGCTGCTTTCAGAATGAACTTGGCTTAGAAGGTCATACCTGAGCTTGTCAACATTTGTTTGTAATAAACTTCACTTTTAGACTATTTTCTATTTGTTCAATGGCTTATTTACAAATTTGTTTGACACCATTTTAAAACTCTAATAAGGACAATGCTTTTTTAGTCTTCTCTATAAAAGGCACTCTGAGCTAAAAGTTGATAAAAGAGTTCTTCTCACTTGGTCCTGCTGTGTTAGCATCTTAAAAAGTGAATAATTGTGGGTGTGTGCCTATTTATGCCTCAATAGAAATTATTTTAGTAATTTCTTCAGTTTTGTAGGTTTATCCATATTAGAGTAATTGTTTTTTTTAAAGATCTTTGAAAATGATATGAAATATCAATAAGACAAAATATACTATATGGATATTAATTAATAGTTAATATAAACTTTTTTTTTTCTTTTGAAATACTTATGGAATTCTTTGATGCCATTTTAAAAGCTTTTCTTTCCCTAATAATTTGTAAAATATTTTGCAATCTATAATTTTATTTCATCAGTTGTTCTATTGAAATAAAAATTACACATTAAATGACTAATTTGAGTTGTCTTTATTTTTGAAGATACTTATAACTTCCAAGGTTTTATCTTTGATTTTTCTTTGTTTTTCACTGTTTCAGCTTTTTATTCTCTAGAATGATCTTTAGGATATTGATGTTGTATAGGGCAGCCATTTTAAACCTTGGGGTTCAGACCCCAGTTGGAGTCTCGAGATGATTTCGGAGGGTCGCCAAATATTTTTGGAAAAATATAATGTTCACAATAATGTATATTCTGACAGGACAATAGAGGGATGATGAGTGGTTGGTCTCACACGGACATTTTATTACTCAAAACCAGTTACTGTTGGCTGCAACTAAATGTTTGTTTTAGTGAACAACAACAGCGACCCTGCCCACTAAGGTCACAATATTAAGAGAAGGCTTGAGCGGAGGGCTGTGTGAGTGGATGGGGGAAGTGTTAAAAAGGTTCTGGAGCTTGAAGACTTAATGGAAAATTACGACTTATCCGTTCAAACTATGAAACTAAATATTGAATCTCACCTCAGGAGCCTGCTTGAACGTTTCCATACATACTTTCCGAATAATAACTCACCTGAAAAGAACAACTGGATACGCCTTTCACCAACTTTGCTTTGTACCACCTGTCATGCAGGACGCCCTGTTTGATCTCTCCTCTGATCCCATATTACACACTTTTTTCACACAATCTTTTCTCTGCATGCTTGCTGGAAGAATTATGGTTGTCAGTAGCAACAAAGCAGGCAGCACTATTAAAAGCTGCATCTTATCTATTGTTTCCATTTGCATCCACATATCCGTCCCAAAAGCCATTTTCTGTGCTGACATACATGAAAAACAAATACAGATCGTGACTCCTAAATGTTGAGAGGGATTTCTGCGTGGCTGTATCTATCATAAAAACAAGAATAAAGCTGCTGTGTTAAAACAAGCAGATCTAGCTGTAATGTTAAATAGTTGCTGGAAAACGTAAAAAAAAAGTATTTTTTATGATTAAGCTCTCAGAAACATGGACTCTTTTCTCTTTTTGTTAAAGTTTAGCTGTTTTATTTCATTGAAAATAAAATACTGTTTGTATTTTAACAGCAAAATGATGGGATGTAGGGACCATTGTTGGTCTATTTTAGAAGTGTGGTCATGGACAACAGTAGATGTTACATTGGGATTTGTGACTCAAAAAGGTTTAGAACCACTGGTACAGAGGACCATTTGCCATAAGGTCAGGTGTAGACAATTACTAACACATGCTTTTCTAGGGTAATCAGTTGCAAAACAATACACATATGTTTACAGATTACTATTGCCAGAAGACACCTTGTAATGTGCTCAGACAAAACTCAAATGGCAAAATCAACAAAACATGGCAAGACTTGTTAGAACATAAAATACAAGAAACCAAACAGAAAACCAAAAACTTGCATCTCAACGTCATGACAGAAACAGTTTAAGAGAAATGCATATTCTGTTTTTGCAAGGCACCACATCTAATGATCCTCTGTCGTCTCACTTAACACTTTCTGTCTTACAGCATGAGTTTGCTTAGTTAAAGGTATGTTTATTCGTATGGTTTTCCTGTGGGTCTGATCTCATGATAAACAATACGTAGACCTTCGAGTGCCAGTTGGCGCTGTGTTGTAACTGTCCGGAAAACGTTTCACAATCATAACGCTCTATTTTCTTCTTTTCAGGGACTTGTTGCAGTTGTGCTTTCACCCTGCAATGACCTTTTACTTTTTCTTCTTCTCAGTTAAAATGATACATAAGGCTCAAATGGTTAAACCTCCGAGCTCCTGTTTTTTTGTTATTGTTTTATTTGCAGCAAGTTTATTCTGCCTGTAGAGTGGTGGCATTTCCATGTAATAACTTTTTTTAGGACAGAGAAGAAGATAGATTTGGGAAGGTTCTTTTCCTTAGACTTAGACAACTTTTGTTGTCATTTTGTATACACAGAATGTATACAAAGCTTCCACAGCTTTCAGACAGTGAATAAGCAGCAGTTTAGCAGTGAAATGAACATTTCCATTCCATAAAGTGCAGCAGTGATCAAATGTAAACAGTGTGGGAGAAAAATAAACAAGTTCAGAGCATTTCAAGACAAATATATATTATGTGTATCTATCTATCTATCTATCTATCTATCTATCTATCTATCTATCTATCTATCTATCTATCTATCTATCTATCTATCTATCTATCTATCTATCTATCTATCTATCTATCTATCTATCTATCTATCTATCTATCTATCTATCTATCTATCTATCTATCTATCTATCTATCTATCTATCTATCTATCTATCTATTAAAAAGGTAATAGATAGATGGAAAGGTTAAAAAGGTAAAGAATTTATAGCCGTAGACCATAAAATGCAATGTATTTATGTGATAGACCAACAAAACATAGTGTATAAATGAAAAAATGATGTATGTTTTATGAAAATCTGGAAAGTGTGGTAGGCATCAAGCTCCCTGGATTATATTTCTAACAGCTTTGCACATCTACATAGAGACATTGTTGCACATTCTTCTTGCAAAATAGCTCAAGCTCAGGCAGCTTGACTTAGCTTGACTTTGTATTGGCCCCTCCAACACAGGTTCTGAGCCATTACACCATAGCTCTAGCATTATAGCTAGTAAAACGTGTATACTTATTTTTTTATTTATTTTGTTTATATTTTACTTTTTAAGTTTTCACAGCTTTATATAAACATCAAAAAAAAAAAAAAAAAAAAAAAAAAAAAAAAAAACCCACCCCAAATCAACAAGGAGCACTGCGGTGTTCACATAAAAGAGAGAGAAAAAAAAAAAAAAAAAAAACATACATACATACAGCCCACATACACAAAATACAAACAGACATGGTTCAAAGTAGTCCACACTGTCGGACAGCCAAATGTGTGATATATTGAATAAGAGAAATAGAAGAGAGAAAAAAAACTAAAAAAAACTAAATTTACAGTTTCTGTAAAAAGGTTGCACCGGGTCCCATATCCTCCGGAATTTGTCCGACTTTTGATGAAGGTCACAAGTCAGTTTTTCAACTGCGACAATAGCAGACATTTGTGATAACCACATATCGACTTTAGGGGCTAGTAATGCTGACCACCTCAGTAATATAAATTTCTTAGCCAGAAATAAGAGAATTACAAGCAAATGTTTGGTATCTGCATTAAAGAGAATCCCTGAAGTGTGATTAAAAAGACAGAAGGAGGAAGTTAGTGAGAACTGTTTACCAATAATCTCTTGTATCACCAGATGAACTGCCTTCCAGAAGATTTGAATATAGTCGCAAGACCAAAATAAATGAATAAGTGTGCCCTTATGTATTCTGCATTTATGACAGAGATCTGAAGCCTCAGGAAACATTTTCCGAAGGCGAACAGGTGTATAATATGTTCGGTAAAAGAATTTAAAGTTCTGCTCATGTATAGAAAGCGAAGTGCAATTAGGGAAAACCCCATCACAGATTTCCTCCCAATCTGCTGGATTGAACGTCAACCCCAGATCATACTCCCACACCAGCTTCATAGCATCATAACCTGAGGAGTCAGAGCCAGATAACAAACTATATATCTTAGATATAAGTCCCTTAGAAGATTTGGTCAAAACAATTGTATTCTCTAACTCAGACAATTTTGTACGTAGTTTTCCTGTCCTCCTGAGAGAATTCACAAAATGACGAATCTGTAAGTATTTATAAAAATCTCTATTAGAAATATTGAAATTAGCTTTAATTTGTTCAAAGGGTTTAACAGAGTCAGAATTCAATATGTCCAAAATATTTGACAGTCCCTTCGATGACCATTCAGACAAGCCAATGCTTCTAATTTCTGCTGGTAAATCTGGATTCAAAGTCAACGATGACCAAGAGGAGAGGGTGGAAGAGATATTAAGGTATTTCTTCACATCTCGCCAGGCCAGTAAAGTATTATAAACAATAAAATTACTTTTGAGATGAGGTATTTGATCTATGCCATTTATAAAGAAAAGAGAGTTAAGTTTGCTAGGGAAACAAGATTGGGATTCCAGATCCAGCCATAAAGAGTTCCCTCTATTCATAAACCAATTAGAAATGATTTTAAGTTGTGCTGACCAATAATAAAGCTGCAGGGATGGTAATGACAAACCTCCAAGGTGTTTTGGCTTAGTTAATATAGAGAACTTGACTCTTGGGTGTTTGTTGTTCCAGACAAAACGAGATAAATGAGAATTTAGTGATTTGAAGTGTGCAGGAGATAGATAGCAGGGAAGGTTTTGATATAAATAGTTCAGTCGCGGAAGAATGTTTATTTTTATAGTGTTGATTCTCCCTAAAAGAGAAGTTGGCAGGGGAGCCCATTTTATTAAATCATTTTGTTATCTTTTGTATTAAAGGAGAGTAATTAGTCCCAAAAAGATTATTCAGATCAGGCGTAACAAAAATACCCAGATACTTGAAACCTTTTGTAGACATTTGAAAGGGAGATTGCGTGAGTCTTTCTGGGGGGATGCTGAAAGGGGTGGCAACAGACTTTCCTAAATTGATTTTATATCCTGACAATGCACTGAATGTAGTCATAGATTCCAGAGTAGCTGGAATTGATTTCTCAGGGTTACACATATACAATAGTACATCATCTGCAAATAATGAAATTACGTGGTTTCTACCGTCTATATTTATTCCAGATACATCTGGATTAGTCATGATAATCTCGGCCAAAGGTTCAATAAACAATGTAAACAATAAGGGTGAAAGGGGGCATCCCTAAACGTGTATACTTAATCTCAAAAGTGTTTTGCTTCAAAAAAGCAAGTATATCTGGGACATGATAGCATGTTTGACTATGCGAATGGTTAGTCAAGAGTGATGTCTTCTGGCACAACATTTTTTTTTCATGGAGGCTGAAAACATAGATCTTGCTATAATCTGACCAGAGCAAAAAAAGCTCTTACTCTCTGTAATGACATTCTTCTTACCAGTGTTTTACTTTTGTAAAATCTTCAGAGAAAATAAAAATTTTGGATTTCATTTGGAAATTAAGGTATCAGTGAGTCTGTAGAAAGAGTGGAAATACGCAGATCCTCAGTGTTTGAAGTCCAGGGAAGAAATTCGACCATCAGTGTTGATTCGAGATACCATGTCATCTGCTAATGTTCGTCCACTGTGTTTGATAAAGTCCTCAGCCAGCATAGCTATGTACTGCAAAAAGTACCAAAAGCAGGTAAAATAACTATTGTGTTACTGTGCCTGATTGATCCACACGATAAACATCACTCCATTTTGCATTGATGCAGTAATTCATTCAAAAGGAAAGGTTGAAGTGACTCGATTTTTATGAATCACATGTAAAATGTTAAAATGTTCTTAGTTACAGAATTTCAGCTTCCAATTATCTTTAAGCCATAATCATTGAAATTTAAAGCAATACAAGGTTAAGATATTTCCTTCAATGTTTAATAAATCTACATACAAGTTCAGCTTTTCTGAAATGAGTAACAAGAATATTTTCAGTGTTGTACTTGAGCTGTAAATGATAAACAGTCCCATGTAATCCTCACATGAGACTGCAGCCCACAAGAGCTATATTGAAAAGGTTAGCTTTGAAGTCTGCTTCTTGTTATCTTGTAACATCACTAAAATTTCACTTCATGGGTAGTCAGCTCTGAGCTAAAGATGAAATCTAAAGTGCCCCCGTTTATGTACCCAAAGAGGGAGGAAGGAGATCAAAGATACAAAGAAACCAAAGTGCTCATAGTCACGTCAGAAGCAAAGTGCGAAAATATTCACAGTAGTTCACTTAGCTATAGATATTTTCTTATTTGCATTTTCTAAGAAAATTTCCAGGATGTATTCAGTTTCAAATCCTTGGCCAATGACATCGCAGTTGCTTAAAACATCACCTGGCAACTTTTAAGCATGTACACACAGACAGCATGGTTGTTTTCCAACCGTGCTTCAATTATAAAAATTATATATATATATAAAAAAAAAAAACTCATTAAACAGACCTGGACAAAAATAATGGTACCCTTAACTTAACACATTGTTGCAAAGGCAATATTTGCAATCAAAGAGTTTTGATAACCAATTCAATTCAGTTTATTGACTTATTGACTCGGATGCAATCCCTCACACTAAGCATGCTTGTAGCGACAGTGGAGAGGAAAAACTCCCTTTTAACAGGAAGAAACCTCCAGCAGAACCAGGCTCAGTGTAAGCGGCCATCTGCCGAGGCCGACTGGGGTTCAAGGAGACAGAAGCAGAGATACAAAAATCAGCTGTAAAAGGTAGGCAGGCGAGCTCCGAGCCAACTCCCATATCAGAGGATCAAGAGAGCACATCCAGCCAGTCACAGTCAGAGAAACAGGACTACACTGAAAAAACAGGCTGATCTCCAACATCTATAAACAAAGGTGTTGATGGCAACCACACAGCTGATATTTCTCTCCAGGATGGAGTCACAGCCAAACAGGAACAGATGAGGTGAAGCTGCTCTGAGAAAAGTCAGAGAGAGCATAACGTTAGGGATTGAACTAACAGATTCTGCAGAGTGGAAAAATAGAGATAGAATGAAGCAAAATGATGAAATAGGGGGCCCTATGTCCTCCAGCAGTCTAAACCTATTGCAGCATAACTATAGAGATAGCTCAGGATAAGCCGAGCCACTCTAACTATAAGCTTTATCAAAAAGGAAAGTTTTAAGCCTACCCTTAAAGTAGTCAGGGTGTCTGCCTCATAGACTAAAACTGGTAGTTGGTTTCACAGGAGAGAAGCCTGATAACTAAAATATCTGCCTCCCATTCTACTTTTAGAAATTCTAGGAACCACTAGTAAACCTGCAGGTTGAGAGTTAGGTGCTCTTTTAGATTAGATGAGCTTTATTGATCTCACAGCGGAGAAATTCCCTCGTCACATATTGGCATAGAAGTTAAAGAAGGTGCAAACAAGGAGGAAAAAGGTGCATTAAGAATAAACAATATATATACAGTATAGGGACATAAGGAACAATCAGATCTCTGATATAAGATGGAGCTTGGCCATTTAAGGCTTTAGATGTGAGAAGGAGGATTTGTAATTCTATTCTGGATTTATCAGGAAGCCAATGAAGAGAAACTAGAATAGGAGAGATATGATCTCTCTTTTTAATTTTCTTAAAAACTCTGGCTGCAGCCTTTTGGATCAGCTGAAGGCTTTTGACCACAGTTTGTGGACTTTTTTTACTTCCAGCCTTGAAGTAACAAATGCATGGACTAGTTTCTCAGCATCACCCCTGGACAGGATATTTCTAATTTTTGCAATGTTCCTCAGATGAAAGAAGGAAATTCTCCGTCAATAACCGTCAAGGAAACTTCTCAGCAGGTATTTTAGCCCACTGCTAATGAGCAAACTGCTCCAGTTGTCTTAGGTTTAAAGGCTGCCTTTTCCAGCTGACATGTTTGACCTCTTTCCAAAGATGTTCAATAGGATTTAGGTCAGGGCTCATAGAAGGCCAATTCAGAGTAGTCAAATATTTCAATCTTAGTCATTGTTGCTTGTTTTTAGCTGTGTGTTTTGAAATTCTTCTGCTGAAAATCCTGTAACCTGCATCTGAGACCAAGCCTTCTGAATCTTTCTGGATCTAAACTTTTAGAATCCCCCGATGGGATTTTATTGTATCCTGCAGAGAATCTGTGCCAGAAGAAGCAAAGCAGCTCCAGTACATAACGGAACCTCCTCCGGCGTCTTCGTTTCTTAATGTTGAATTTTTCCATCTGTGAACATAGAGTAAAGGTGTGAGCTAAAAATTACATTTTTGTCTAACCTGTCCATAGGACATTTTCCCCAATGCTTTGGGGCTTGTCAACATTTAGTTTGGCAAATTCCATTCTTGCTATTTTGTTATTTGCTTTCGGCCATGGTTTCCTCCTTGGTTGTCTACTGTTAAGTCCACTTGGGTTCAAACAACGATGGATGGTGCGCTCTGTCACTGTTGTTCCTTGAGCTTGAAGTTCTCCTTTACTCTCTTTCGAAGTTTTTCTGGGCACTTTGTTACAAATTGTATGTTCCGTCTCTTTGATTTGTCATCATTTTTCCTATAATATGCAGATGGTCTCATAGGCATTACTTTTAACATGCTTGTCCATAAGATTAGATAATTATTTCCTTTACTTCCCCTGGTCCATATTGAGTGTGGTACAAACCATGTCAGCAAAAGGCACAGTTCCTACCTATAGCCCTATATATAAGCATATTGACTGATTACAAGATTGTAGACAATAGTCATTGTTGACACAGTTTGATTTAAAATGTCCCTTTGCTCACTTTATTTTCAGCCTTTTAAAGCTACAGTGTGTAATTTTCAGCGACATCTAACGCCCAGACTGCAGACCGCAGCAACATGAACATCTCCCCCCCACCTCTTCTCCCCCCCAACAGTACGGCGAGCATTATGGGACAAAATGTCTTCCACGACGTCCGCATCACCTACCTTCTCAAGTGATGAGGTTTGTTTACATAGATAATTTTACAGATAGTATTTCATTAGTCTGTGTAGGCTATAGATTTCATGTAGACTTAAGATAATAAATATACCCGTTATTTTTTCTACATCGTTGTGACGTTTTGGTGAGCTGCTTTGCATGGTGATATAAACAGACGAAGTAATTGTAGTCATTAGTTTAACAGCGAGATTGTGTTCGCTGGAAGAATATATATTCCCCGTTTACAGAGTCCAAGTCTTGTTTGTGGCACGGGGGTTACAAGGCGAGGAAGAGGGAGAGGAAGAGGGCGAGGAAGAGGGCAAAGAGGCCGGGGTGGGCGTGCAGCCAGGGCCAGGCGAGGGAGAGGTGCCAGCGGGGTGACTAGAGCAGAGGAGGAAAGGCTTGAAGATCTCCAAAGGAGCCGGAGAGAAGTAACCGAGGTATATATCCAGAAAATTATTTTACAGAGAATTACTGAATCATTACCTGTGAAACGTCAGGGACGTTGCTGAATAAGTATAGTGGAGAGAAACAGCATCATCACGCAGCATGTTATTGTAATGGGCGATCTTGCAATCGCTAGTTTGTTGGCTCTGCGCTGCCGTAGTGCAAAGATGTCTGCCTCCATGTCTGCGAGACCCGCTCCTATGTAATTATAAATAACAAATTCTAAGGCAACGCAAATATTAAGGTTAAGAGGCTGAGCTCGTAGATGATGATAAATAACTTAGTTATGTATAATATATTACATTTCTGACTGTATATCCCTGTAATTATTACACACTGTAGCTTTAAAATTATTCTGTTAAAGAATGTTTGAAAAGCAATGTCTGATTTTAATTTCTTCCGATTCATATAATTTTTTATATGTTGCTTTGGTCTTATTCAAGTTATTTCTGTGACTATTGTGGGGTTTTCCTTCATTAAAAGAGACCAACTTTGTCCACGTGTATATTATGTACACCCGATGTACATTTCCTGGTAATTCCTGGTATTCATAACATTTTATGACTCAGCGCACATCACAGATATGTTGTCCTTTTCAAAACCTTGACCTGAAAGATACATCTGAAAGCCCACTGTGATCTAGAAAAGTTATCTGATTGACTACTGTACAGTTAGACAGCATATTTGGGTCACTCTTAATTTCATATCATGTTGCAATAAACCACATTCGCTGAGCATAATTCTTCCTCCTAGTCAAGACCTAAAAAAAAAATACACATCAAAAGAATGGTAATATATTGGTATCAAAAATGCATCTAATGTTCTTGCACACAACTGCACTTTCTCCTTTCTCCTGATAAGATGCTGTAGCTCCTTAAAAAACAAACAAACTTGAAAACGGAATTATTATTTTGTGAAATTATGTTACAATACATAATCTTAAATTATATTTTCTTTGGTCAACTGATTGCCTCACTTATCAGAAAACATGCAGTGCTTAGAACAGATTAACAATAAATCTTATGACGGATCTAGAAAACATTATTACCCGTTGCAGTTGCAAAGCTAGGGAACTTATGCTGTGCGGTTATTTGTAGATAACTGTGAATGGGTTGTATGAAAAATTGAGATTCAAGTATTTTTTAAAGATTGAGAAATACGAAAAGCTATGGCTTAGTTCATCCAAAGTTAAACACCAATGAAACAAGTGTGATGCAGCAATACAGGTGAGACAAAATACAGACCGGCTGTGTTTCATCAAGGGCGGTGTGAACATTGTACAGGGCTTAGTGTAGGACTAGTTTAGGGGGTCGCACATCTGGTGTGGTGGCTTGGGCAATGCTGCAGGATGCTGCTCTATGGAATGTTCTGAATGTGGACTGAGCTGGACTGTTGTTCCTGCTCCCTTGGCCTCTCTGAACTGTAAATATAAACAACAGAAAATAAATTGTTGTTACATTTTATTTTTCAAATCATATTTCAACAATGAGAAGACGAAGGAGATCATCATCGACTGGTGGTCAGCAGCACGGAATTCCTAGGGGTCCACATCACAGACACCCTCACCTGGACTGTAAACACCACCTCACTGGTCAAAAAGGCACAGAAGCGCATGTACTCCCTGTGGAGGATGTGGAGAGCCCACCTGCCCCCACCCATCCTCACTACCTTCTACAGAAGCACCATAGAGAGCATTCTGACCAGCTGTCTCACTGTGTGATGTGGAGGCTGCAGTGCCTCAGACTGGAAGAAGGTGAGAAGATTGGTGAGAACAGTAGAGAGGATCATCAGGGCTCCTCTTTCCTCCATTAAAGACATTTTATCCCAGCGCTGCATGTCCCGAGCCCATAACATCATCAATGACCCCTCACACCCCCACCATGGACTGTTCTCCATGCTGTTCTCTGGGAAGAGGCTTTGCAGCATTCAATGCAGGCCCAGCAGATTCTGCAATAGTTTCTTTCCCACTGCCATCAAACTGCTGAACTATTGAATCTCTAAATCATGTCACAAACTCTGCATCACACTGATATCACCACACCAAAAATACTGCATATTTGCGGGGCATTTCATTGTTATTATTCATTTGAATAAAGTTGATAGTTTCTAAAAGCCATGCTATGATTACATCATTATAAAGCTTTTTTTCCTTCTTTCCGTCTTTCCATTTTTCCTGTGCATATATACGTATGTGTATTAGCATGTTATATATAAGCAGATTTTGTATTTTCTGCTCTTTTGCAGCCTGCATCCCACTCTGTTCTGTGATTGCAGCATTTTTTCTTTTTATATGTTTTCTGTTTATATTTTAGAGTCATTTTAGTATTTGTGAGTCTCATTTTTGTATTTGCAGTACTTTTTGAATTTACTGTGAATTAATATATTTGTATGAAGTTTGCACCACTTGGAAACCGTAGTAGTCTCATTCAGTAGCTGCAAGCTGATTTGGAGGTAATGACTCTCAGTAAGACAACATTTTGCTGGAGTTTTGCACTCTTTAGAATTGCCTGTATACACATGAGGATTTGTGCTTATACTTTCTTGCATCAATACAGTAAGTATTTCATAAATATTCCTAGACTTAAAGTTCTTAAAGTCTGCATGTAAAAACAGCAAGCATGCTGACTTTTAATGTGTTTAGGTGGCACACTGACTTTTTCACTGATACATTGAAAACAGAACATTCTTTATTATACATAAATCCATCCATCTGGAGGATAAATTATCTTTGGGAGGTAACCTAAATGATCAATTTTTCTATAAAATGATTAACACATATTCCATTCAGGCAACTCACAGGTTAATGCTTTATGCTAAAAAGTGGATCAGACAGCTGCAGCTGGTCCAGAACGCTGCGGCCCGTGTCCTCACTAAGACTAAGAAAGTAGAGCACATCACCCCAGTTCTAAAGTCCTTACACTGGCTCCCTGTATCTCAGAGAATAGACTTTAAAATATTTATGTTAGTCTATAAATCTCTGAATGGCTTAGCACCTAAATATGTCACAGACTTGCTATCAGTGTATCAACCCTCCAGACCACTCAGGTCTTCTGGCTCCAGCCTGCTCTGCATACCTAGAACCAAAACTAAACATGGAGAAGCAGCATTTAGTTCCTATGCTCCACTTATCTGGAACAAACTTCCAGAAAACTGTAAAAGTGCGGAAAGCCTGAGATCCTTAAAATCAAGACTAAAAACACATTTGTTTAGGATTGCCTTTGACTGTTCTAGTTAAACAGTTCAACTAAAACATATTTTCTTTAGTCCAACTGTTTTTAATATTCTTTTTTGTTTCTGCATTTTTTATTTTATTTTATTTATTTTTTTATCTCCCTGTATTTTAATCATGTAAAGCACTTTGCATTGTCTTTGTACTGAATTGTGCTATACAAATAAATTTGTCTTGCCTTGCCTTGCCTTTAAGCATTTTTTATTCATATCTCTAAAGGGTAATCTTAATATTTTCAGACATAACTTGTATGGGTTAACTGAAATGAGTTTGGGAATAAATCAAGAGTTCAACAGAGTAAGGCTTTGTAGTCTGTCCTATTCTGGTGGCAGAAAACAGCCTAGGTGAGGACAGCAGTAACTACTGTATGATCGGTTGCTGACGATTGTTTTAGTAATGACTTATGTTTGTGCTTCTGGTTACGTTGGCTCTGGGCTTTCTTTCATCTTGTGGCTTTACAATAACTGCCTGTTTGGGGAGTTTGATCTAAAGCGTGTAGCTTTGTACTTACAAACACCTGGTTGGTTTAAGCTGATTTTCTAAACAGCAGATGATTATGTTAAGTTATATTAAGCATTTTGAAGGATGCTTGGTCTTTGAATGTTAGCTATTTAATTTTGTGTTTTCATGAGTAGAAGTGAGACAGAATACTATGATTAAAAGGGCAAACTGAGATCTTAAAGAAACTTATTGAGGGTTACAGGTTTGCTGGGAGATCTAAAAGGTGGAAAACAATTTGAAATAGGAGAGTTTACCGTGGGAGAGCTCTCAAAATGATTTGAATATACCTTCAAGTTCACCCAGAAACCAGAGTGCAAGACACCAAAAGATCTTGTTTCATGTCTGTGTCTGAAACCAATTTATTTGAACAGACGGCATAGAAAGCATAAAATAAACACAGCATTAAAGGAAAAGACCCATTAAAGACCTTGCGGTGCTAGAAGTGTGATGGTTTAGGGATGCATTGACCCAACATGATTCATATGTATTTATTACAAGGTATGTAAAAAGAAAAGGAAGCTTTGGCCTTGTAGATACCTTATGTTTAACAAGTAACAACAAGTAGTTTCTATATTTGTGTTGAAGAAACAAATAAAAACTGACATAATACACCAATATATTAATATATGGTAATAAAGAAAATGTTTGATTAAGCAAAATCAGTGTAACATTAAACAAATTACACAATAAACGCATTTTTGAATCATACATTTACGCACATTTATGAGAAAGAAATTAAGCTTTTTTTTGTCTTTCAGTTTTGTGGTGGAAATAACAAAACTAGAACAGATTGATCATTCATTAAGATCACATCCCCAAAGAGAATGTGAATCTTCATTGTAGGCATACTTGACAATGGTGTGAGTCCTACAGTCTGACGGTTGGACCAACTTCTTCTTTTTTCTTTTTGATTGTCGGTGGATTTCCAAGGCAGCGTAACAAATGTTTTCATCCTAAGATTTATAATTCAGAATAATGACAACATTATTTCATGACAAATTTTACCCAATGGAAGGACAAGGCAAAAAGGAAAAAAAAAAAAAAAACTATTAGTTCTCATTGACAAATATAAATATAATTCATGGGCAGATAACTGTGATGCACAGTAAACCATGTGGCTTAGCAAGTAAAAAAAAAGAAAAGATAGTGAAAAGAAAGGTCTGTATTTTTGTTGTTTACCTGTGCTTCATCTATTGGTCTCGGTTGTTTAGGTTGTTTACCATCTCCTGGGTTTTCTTTAGCTGTAAGAGTGAAAATATCCATTCAGTGATAAATAATCACCATAGCACAACATGAAAGGATTAAAAGTTGGCAGTATTCTGATACCTGTTTTGTGACAAAGCAGGTAAAACCCAAGGAAGGAGAAGAACACAGAGAGAAAAACAACAGCCGGGCAAACGGAGAAGAGAAGCTTCCAGCACGCCCCGCAGTCCTCCACTGTCTTGTTAAAGTCATACTGTCCACAGGTGTCTAGATAAAACAAAAAGTTGCTTTTATTAAATACTCAATAGTTCATATTGTTTCCTTTAAGGTTACATATTACCGTAATATTGAAAATGATTTTTCTCCCCGGACACATGGATCAAAGAAATCCATTAATAATAAAAAAAAAAAAATAATAACAATAATAAAAAATGTGAATAAGTGAATATACTTAGACTAGAGAAAACTAAAGTTGTGCGAATTAAGTGTACAGAAACTAAATCCCATTTTTTTGTATTTACAATACAAGATCTTGAAATAATACAATCAACCTTTTTATTTAAAAGTATTTTTCATTATAACTTCAGGAGAATTTACCGAACCAAACAACAGTTAATATATTCATAAATATAAGCGTATTGATTTTCATTCTAAAACTATTTTCTTCTTTCTAAACTTGATTCAAAATCAAACCACTGGCGCCAAATAACCTGTGCATATAACAATACTACATTTGGAACCTATGTTTATAATATATATTTATGAAAATAAATCATATAAATTTAATCATAAAGATATATCATATATATTTATACATATATATAAAGTTGCTTACTGAGAGTGAGTCTTGTTGTGATGTTCCCATAAGTGTAAACGTCTTTTGCGATTATCTTTTCATTTTTGTCTTTCTCTACTTGAACTTTTTCTGTTCCACAGTAATAGAGACCCTGATCTGAACTAGAGACATTCATCACCAGCAGGTCATAGGATTGTGAAGAGTCATTTTTTATAAATTTCAAACGTGGAAATTTCTTTTCTTTTGCCAATTGATCCAAAAAAGGAACAGCATGAATAGAATGTTCTTCTCTGGAACAGTTTTTGAAGAACCACACAATAAATACTCCGGTAAATGCTTTGCAGTCACAGTAGAGGGTAATATTTTCTCCAGGTCGGACGGTCACCTCCAGCATTGATGCTGATATGTAGTTATGAGTGCAGAATATTAGTCCTGGGGGGGAAAAAAGCAAAGAAAAACAATAATTATTTAAAACCAGATTGACATTAAAATTGTTGTTTTGTTAAAATCCCACAGGTTAAAAAGTTACCTAAGAAGAAAGTCTGAATTGTCTGTAATCCATCCATCACAAATGCTTAGCTGGAGCTACAAGATGGGTTTGCAAGATTTGGACATGTTGAATAGATGACATAAAAGTTTCCATTGAAGGAGAGGCAGTTTGTGATTGGCTGGTTAAATGGAAAATTTCTGTGGTTTTTACTTTGATGGCGGTATGCAAAGAAAGCTCTGAGACGTGTTGCATCTTTTGTATGGAGTCTAAAATAAAACCGCACAACAATCAAAGGTTTTGAAATGTTATCCTGAGATCAAACCAAAGCCATTTTATTACAGTTAGTATTGAGACAAAAAGTTTTGATAAATAGATTTATCTAAATTAGTTATTGTTTTAAAACCAAATGTGGCCAAAAAGAAAAAAAGTTTGTTTCAAAAAAGTTTTGAAATGAAACAAAAGGATTTTTTTCCTTCCATAATCCAAAAGATAACTGAGTTTTGATTAGGGTTAAAAGATTTATAATCTAAAATATAATAAGATGGATGGTTTCCCTTAAAATGCATTCACTTTTACTTGTATTAAATCCCTATTTCTATGGTTTTCCTTTAAATCGTTGGCAAAAGATAATAAAAATATAATTGAGAAAGCAGTACAGTAAAATGAAAAATAATGGAGAAAGCTAGCTCACCAACTATAAATATCCAAACATGGGTTTTCCCAAATAAATCCCAAATCAATTACAGGGTTTACAGCTTTACATTTAGTTTAGTGTTTTTACTTCCACAATAAGTCTATATCATATATTTATTCACAGAATTATTTGTGTCCAAATAGCCCAAAGCTTCTACCTAAAGTAAATACGTGATAACTGTATGAATTTCTTTAAGAAGTATTACTTATTTCAGACTTATTTACCACTATATCAGCCACACTGATCTGACAACCGAATAAACAAACTAAAAATACAGTAAAATACATTTAATAGGTCTTGCTTTGATGGCTGCTCAGTGCCTTGCAGCAAGAAGGTTCTGGGTTTGATTCCTGGCATGGAGTTTGCATGTTCTCCCTGAGCATGCGTGGGTTCTCTCCATGTACTCCGGCTTCCTCCCACAGTCCAAAAACATGAATGTTAGGTTAATAGGCTTCTCTAGATTCTCCTTAGGTGTGAGTGTGTGTGTTAATGGTTGTATGTCCTGTGTGTCTCTGTGTTGCTCTGTGATGGACTGGCGACCTGTCCAGGGTGTACCCCGCCTCTCGCCCATTGACTGCTGGAGATAGGCACCAGCACCCCTCACGACCCCAATTGGGATAAGAGTGTCAGATAATGGATGGATGGATGGTTTTGCTTTGTTACACAGATGGTAAACCCAGAAGCTTAAATTGTACATGAAATATTTAAAGTCAGTTAAGTCGAATCCTTTACGTTCCTTTTCATTCAACCAAACAAAAACAATGATTTATATGAAGATCAAGTTAAAATTATATATTTTCTTACTTTACTAGAAATGAACATTTAACTTGTTCTTGTTCATTTTTGCAGCTTAAACAGATTTGTAAGTACATTTTGAAGATCCGTCAAGAGTTTAAAATCTTTTGCTTTTCTGTAGTTAAACCACGTGGAAGCTTAAAGGCTGCTTGCTCATATCATGCATTCACTTTACATGCAATATTCACAGGTATTACTCATTGGAGAACTCCTGCTGCAGGAAACTATGATCACTTAGATGGTTTCTGATGATATGGTCTTTGTATGCTTATATGTTCATCACATTTAGCACTTTATTTTCACTGATTCTGAATATGAATAAAATCCTTCCCTCTAATCCATTTCAGTTACAATGAGTGTTTTTTTTTAAGAATGAACACACATCTGTGTGTTTTAACCTTCATAAGCTAAGAGACTACTGAAAAAGCTTGTAAGGAAAATAATAACCAGGTCAACCCTGTCAAGTTTTGGATTTGAAAATGAGGGATATTTTACATCTGTTGTGAGCTGCTCTGACTATTCCAGTCGAGCTCTAGTCAAACTCCAATATCCATTATATACTTGTCAACCAACTGCAAATTACACTAAGGTGATCAGATTTTGACCTGTGCTGCTAGCAACAGTTCTGTTTTGAGAGGTAAGTCAATTAAAAAATATATATCATTCTATGATATAATTATATGTGAAATTTAGGGGAGACTGCTACTGCAGGAATAGAATAAGTAAAATACATGAGTTTCCTGGCCAAAATGGGAGAGTTGACAGCCAAGCCTTTTTAAAATCTTTTTAAAGTTTTTTTTTGTTAACTTTAATTTATAACTTTAATTGATAACATTTGAGCTAAATGATTGTAAACTAATTGTTATATATTAACAATTATTTAATTGGAGCAGTTCTGGAAAACTGAATTATACTCACTTTGGTTCACAATAGTCCCAATTGAGTGTTCCATGTCCTGCAGTCATCTGCAGTGAAATGCTCCACTGAAATTAGGATTACAAAAAATTAAATAAAAAAAAAAAAACACTTTCAGAATGTTAATAGTAAATTATTTTTAAACCAAAGACATTTAATTTGGAATAAACAGTAGACTAAAAAGACCATAGAATTGTCTACAGTTATTTAAATGTTTGATAATAGAATTAGAGACATTTTTAATCTTACACCTGAGAGAAAGTTTTGACCCAGACTGAGCAGTCAGTCAACTTCAAATTCAATATAATACAGCTAGGAGATACTCTACCCGAAAGTTTAAATAAAAGCAGTCATGAGTTTTCCTAACCTTTTTTTTTAAAGAAAAATATTGATGGATATCAGCAGGTACAATACTTTGTTATTATTATAGAAACATCCACAGTGTCTTTGCACATTGATTTCTAAGTTTTTCTCACTGACAGCTTTACTGTTTCAGGATATTTATACATGTCCACTAATTGAGGCTTTGTATATTCTTGTTATTCTTTCTGGAATCTATATTTATAACAATATATGTGATTTTTTCCAAACTGTAAAACAATCATGAGCTGTCTGTACACACCATCCTCTCTGTTTAAGACCTGTTTCAAAGCAAAATTCAGTTCAAATTTTCCAGTTTAATTTTCTTACTGTAAAATGCTGGCTCTACAATAGTGTCTGCAATTAAGGTCATTTACGAGTCATTTAACATTTTTTAGCTTTAAGGTAGGGCAGTATGATAATGTAGAAAGGAAATTAGAACTTTTAATCCTGAAATAAATACTTGTAGTAGATGGTCAGGGATTTTTCTTTAAACTGTATAATGCAAAATATCAGAATCAGAATCGGATTTATTGCCATTGTTAGTGAAGAAGTTCACAACTAGGAATTTTTTGTGGTACAGTCGTTGTGGTACAAATATTTGGATATCATTGTTTTTTTTACAAAGAGCCACAAAGATAGAGTTGACACAAAGCAGAACTTTTGTACAGAGAGCAACTGTATTCTGTTTCACAAATGAAGCTCAGTCATAAATTCAACTAGAAGATTCCTAACTGCCCACAATGTGCCCCCGCTTCAGCCTATAATCATTAAAGACTGCATTTAAGGTCAGATCTTTCTCGCTCTCCAGCCCAAAAGCAAACCTCCTCTGCCCCTTCTCCAACTTCACCTCACTTGACTCTCTATGGCTTCGTTTTTTCCCGCCACCAGGTTCAGATTTCAGGGAGAAAGACATATCTAACTTAGATCTACCCTCTCACACAACTGCAAGGGTCTGACTCTTATATATTTTAATTTTGATAAATCTTTCTTTTTGCAGCTTTTCTCCATGAGGGTCTTCCCAGGTTACTTGCTCAGTGAAATAGATGATGCACAGTGAAGCTACACATTTTTGCAGGTTTAGTCTGTCTGTATGTCATCCTCTGCAGAATAACAAGGGGCTGTTTGTCATTGTGGGTTTCCTGAGTATTTTATACAACAAAAAGAGGTGGTGGACAGGGGTTAGTTTTACCGGCAGCTTTGTTTTATTTAATGTTCTATTGGAAACTGTTTCGCAGGAACTTATCACCATTGCATGAGCAGTTATATATATATATATATATATATATATATATATATATATATATATATATATATATATATATATATATATACATATACACACACACACACACACACACACACACACACACACACACACACACACACACACACACATACAGCTTGCAAAAAACGATCAAAAAAATTATCAACAATAACATTTATTGGGTATTTATTGGGTATTTTTCAACTTTTCCCGCAAATAAACTGAAAAATTGGTTGTGCTAATTCATCCAGCTCCCTTCAGTTACCACTTTGTAGTGTCACCTTTTGCTGCAGTTAAAGCTGCAAATAGCTTGTGGTATGTCTCTGTTAGGTTTATTCAATGATGATTATAAAATAAATGTTTGTACATAAAAAACATTCAAGAAATGAGATGCTTCACTCTGTCTTATGATTCAATCAGAAGACCACTCTGTCTTGTGATTCAGCCAGTGGAGCATTCTGTCTTATGACCTGATCAATTGTCCTGTCAGAAGAATACTCTGTTTTGTAACCCACCCCATGTGTTATGTTAATAAAAAGGCTCTGCAGGAGGGGGTCCGAGAGAGAGTTAGTGAGTTGGGTGTAGCTCTTTCTCCTTCTGCAGAAGCTGTTGAAAATCCCTTTCTGTGTGGACTCAGTCCCTCTTTTACGAACCTACATTTTTGAACATAACAGTCTCTATCAGGTTTTGACATCTAGTGGACTGGATTCAGGTCTTGACTTTGACTTGGTCATTCTAACACCGGAATATGTTTATTTGTGAACCACTCCATTGTATATTTTGCTTCATGTTTTGAATCATTGTCTTGTTGGAAGATAAATCTTTTTTCCAATCTCCGGTCTTTTGCAGATTCCAAAAGTTTTTCTTCCAGAAGGATCCTGTATTTGGCTCCATCCATATTCCTATCAATTTTAACCATATTCCCGCTCCCTGCTGAAGAAAAGCAGGGCCAAATCATCTTTCTTCCAAAAAGGCCAGATTTGTGCAGTATACAACTGATTGTTGTCCAGTGGACAGAGTCTCCTACCTCAGCTGTAGATATCTGCAGTTCATCCAGATTAATCATGGGCCTTTTTGCTGCATCTCAGATCAGTCTTCTCTTTGTTGAGCTGAAACTTTAGAGGGACGGCCAGGTCTTCGTAGATTTGTATTGGTCAGATACTCCTTCCATTTCAATATTATTGCTTGCACAGTGCTCCTTGGAAATTTTTAAAGGTTGGGAATTTTTTTTAATCCAAATCCAGCTTTAAACCTCTCCACAACAGTATCTCAGACCTGTCTGTTGTGTTCCTTGTTCTTCATGATGCTCTCTGCACTTTAAGCAGACCTGTGAAACTATCATGGAGCAGGTGTATTATACGGAGAATTCATTACACATACGTGGATTTTATTTATCATCATCGTCATCATTTAGGTCAACAATGGATAATTTAGAGATCTTTACTGAACTTCTGGAGAGAGTTTACTGCCCTGAAAGAAAATGGACTGATTATTTTTACATGCCACACTCTTCAGTTTTTTATTTGTTAAAAGTTTAAGATATCCAATAAATGATGTTTCACTATGATTGTGTCCTACTTGTTGTTGATTCTTCACATACACACTTATATCTTTATGTTTGAAGCCTGAGATTTGGCAAAGGGTGGGAAACTTAAAGGGGGGAAATATATATATGAATATTTATTGTTGAGATAATAATTTGAGATCTGGTGTTCTTCATTTAAACCAGCATTTATTAACACCTTACAGGGGAGAACAGATACAGTCTGTGCCAATGTTCTGCATGTTCTGTTCACACAGGATTTCACTTACTGCTTGAAGTCTGCGTAAACTGTGAAGGTGTTTCTCACATGCAGTTAATCAAAAACAAGTTACAGACAGTTGAAAAACAAGTAAAATGTTAAAAGAACCTTGCTTCTAAGGGAGTTTCTTTCAAACAGTCAACAATCCTTCTCTACCAGCACCTCCTGACGCAGCCTTGAAGGTTGTGTTAAAAGCATGAGTGAATACTTTATAAAGTAAGTGAATGGAAATCAGCATTAATAAATAAATATTAGGATCAATATTTTGAGGGAATGATATGAAATTAATATTTATCAAGATATATCTTGTTTTTTTTGACCAAACATCAGGCTCAATTGGAATTATACATTGAAATGTAGTTATTTTTATTCATTCAAGTTGCATGCCCAACAGTGCTTTTATTACAGTACATCATATTATTGATAATAGTTCTTAACCATTTTCTTTTTGTTTGTACTCTTGGTAGCTTACTTAGGTTGAGTTTCAAGAGTTTAGTCAAGGAAGTTTAATGGAAATATTTTTGAATTGAATTTAAATGTTTATTGTCAATAAATTCATATAACTGGAATGGCCATTTTAGTGAAAAAATAATTGTGGTTGAATATTTAAGGATAACCATCTTGTAATTTATAGTCTTTCGGATGGTTTTGGAGATTTTTGGAGATATCTACCATGTGGATCTTATCTTATTTTTAAGAAGTAAAAAAAAAAAAGCTTTCTCTTTTTTTATTCATTCAGATTACAAAAAGGAATAACTGAAAGTGTATGAGTGTGTGCTCTAACTGTGTATGAGCTTCACTGTTATGGCTGCTTTGCTGCCAACCAGTGACCTCTTTTCTAGTCTTTTGGTGCACTCTATAGGATTAATATAGAAATGCAGGTATTTCTCTAAATGAAATAGTTTCAAAGTAGTTGCTAATCTACATAGTTGTGTCCTATTTGTGAGGAATACAATGTTATTAAGTGGTATATGGAAATTTGGTACGTTTATATAATGCATTACATTTTAGGTAAATTAAAGCTGAATTTTATGATTTAAAAAAAATTTTGTAAGATGAAATCACAAAATAAAATTACAATTCGTTTTTTTTTAATTAGACAGCTTGCAAAGCAGTTTATTCAGCAATATTAAGGTGTATAAATAGGACACGGTGTCATTTTTTTCTATATATAGATAACGATATCTATCTGTCACAATGCATCTTTTGCAAGATGGATGTGCATCTGCATGAGCGATATAAATAATGTGGTTACATTCTATTGCTACCCAAGTTATACCTATTAAAATTTGTTTTGTGTTAAACTATTACTTTGTCTGTTTCTGATGAGGGTTGTATAGGCGATACAAATAATTACAGTATTGTAGAGTAGAATTTAAGAAATACATTGAAAGTAAAGTTTAACCACAACTAAAAAACTCTGCATAAGGTTGTGTAAGGGTTAATAGACAACAAAATACACAGGATGTAATTCTTTCATTTATAAAACACAGACCAGTTGGCAACACTAAGAAAGAACATTGGGGATTTTTATATGACTATGTTCATAAGAATCATTTTAGCTTATGAACACAAGAAATATTTGAAGTTTTAAAATTGGGGGTGTATTTTTCTGTCACTGTTTATACATTTGTTTATGTCAATAGATCCTGAATATTTATAACATATACATCTGCAAGAAAAAAAAACAGCTGCAAAGTTTGTATAAAGCTCCCCTGTTAAAAAAAAATTCATAATAATATCTATCTATCTATCTATCTATCTATCTATCTATCTATCTATCTATCTATCTATCTATCTATCTGTCTGTCTGTCTGTCTGTCTGTCTGTCTGTCTGTCTGTCTGTCTGTCTGTCTGTCTGTCTGTCTGTCTGTCTCTCTCTCTCTCTCTCTCTCTCTCTCTCTCTCTGTCTATATATATATATATATATATATATATATATATATATATATATATATATATATATATATATATATATATATATGTATATATATGTATAATTTTTTAAAACTATTTTTCAAGGCTGCACTTTTAAAAAGATGAAATTGTCCAGAGAGCTCTTCCAAAGAAATTTCTTTTTGTTTTACGCTTGTGTAAAAAGTCTAAGTCAGAACCGAGCTGACAAATGTAGGCAGGATGATCCAGAGGACGAAGCAAAAGCCGATGCCGAGGTCGGTTGTCAGGGCCAGGAGGTCAGTGATCCGATGAGGTGCCGAAGAGAAACGGTTCTGGTTGGTACACCAGCAGGGAAAGTTCAGGCAGGTATTTGTCATATGGTAACTCTAAAAATGAGTTTAAACCCAAAACAACTGGACTTGAATAACGTACCTTAAACTTTTCAGGGGAATACAGTATCTAATTCTCCAACATCTACTGATATGCAGTAATGCTTCAAAGTTTACACACTCTCTTATTAAAGAAAATAATAAATTCACACTATAGCAAATAAAATAACTAAAAACCGAAAAAGTTATAACAAATACAAATGCAACAAATCACAATTTAGTAAAATAATACATTGATTTTGATTTTTTTGTTTAAAAGAAATTCTAAGAAACAAGAGAAATGAAAGGACATGCCTGTCAACAGGTGCAAAATCTGACTGAACTTTATAGAAAACACCTGATTTCAATTATTACTTCATAGTGATGCTCAACAAATTCTCAGCTCAGGTACTCCATCAGGCTTGTTTACTTGTTTTATTTATTAATGGGATATATACATATATTTATTAAAAAACGGTGTCATGATTTCCATGTTTTATAACTTTTATTTATTATTACTTTTGTTGATTTCAATCTATTTTACTGGCGGCTGATTTGTTTCTGTCTTTAATGGAATGGTATGTAAACTTTCAAGCACAACTATATACTACTTAAGGTATCATCTTTGGTGTTTATGCATAGAAAGACAGGAAGGTAGTGTTTTCAGGGAAAAATGAACATGCACAGTCATTTTAAGTACCGTTGGAAATGCGAGGAAATGGCAACTTGGGGTCATGTAACCAAAGAGCGGTAATCTGGATGAAATCATTGTTGCAGAGGAAAAATTAAAAAACAGCAAAGAGCAACGAGCTTGACAAAAAACGTGTTTAAAAAAGGTATGGATCCATGAACATAGTATAATGCTGAAGCTGTAGGCTGAGTGATTCTAAATATGGAAATGTGAGCATAAGATGTGCTCATTGTCTGAGCTATAGATCTGGAGATTATGCAGCTAAATATAACTTTGTACCTGTTATGTGCTGTAACTATAAAAATACTGTGTCTACAGATCAGCAAAGAATTTTCTACAATTGGGCTTTATTGTCTTGGGACTCTGTGCACAGATTTGTAACTTTTGGCATGGGTATGTTGAAATACAATCCTCATTATGTTCCGCATGCCAGTTTCTTCTCAGGGGTGTCCATGTAAGGTATTGGGAATCCAAACAAACACATGTTATACAAAACAGAGTCCAACCTTTATGGTAATTGAGGTATGCAGAATGCTCTTCTCAAAGGCTTTGGACTTCTCCCACACTACCCTCTAATTGACAAACTCATTTGGATGAAGGACAAAACATTTTCAACCAAGAAACCTGAGGTCCAGTTGTTTTTGTTTGGCGTTTGTCTTTCTTATTCCCCCTTCCGGAAGGATTCCATCCAGAATGCTATTTGGTTACATGAGCAGAACCTAACCTTGTCATTTTCCTTGCAATACAAGAGTACCACAAAATGATTGTACATTTCTATTTTCCCTTGATATTTGTTTTCACTACCTCTAGGAGGCAAATCCTTTTAGCTTTGACCATGTTGAAAATCCTCAATGTCAAACTCATTGTAGCCTTGTGTCGTTGTAATTGCTGGTGTTGAAAATGATGTTTGTGTTTTAAACTGAGTTTTGACAATCCTGCTTTTTTGGGGGGGTCAGAGAAAAGCCTTGAAACACATCAAATTATGTTCTTTGCTGTGTTTACAGATATGCTTTGTGGTTTATTCCTGTTTTACTTTTCCAAGGTTTTATCAACAACTTCATGATTTGTAACAAGCTAAAAAGCTTATCTCAAACACCCTATTGAAAAGAAACAACCCTTTTCTTGACACCGATTAGCATCTTAAGCCTAATTTATTCAGTTTAAAAGCTAAATAATAAGAAAGCTGAAGAGAATATTCTTTTGTCACCTGATTTTACAGCTAAGTGTATTTGGTCAGGTTACCCTTCAACACATCAGATACTAAGGAAACACTGATCAATAAAAAGGTTTAGTGTAACAGTATATTTAAAATTCATTTTGTAAATGCCAATATCAAAATAACAGATTGGTGGACCAAATACAGAGAAAAGAAGCCAAAAAATTTATACCGGTAGGTTTTTTTCTTTTGCCTCTTTTTATGCTGCTTTTATTTTGAATTATGTGCTATTTGTTTTATGTCACTTGAGCATATTAATCCAACAGTTTTTTTTTCTGATGAAAAAAGAAATAAATATAAAAAAAACGACATAATTGTGTAATCTTGTGTAAAGAATTCAGATGTAGTGATCAACATAAGTGCCCCTAATTCCAATCCATCTGCTGACCAACCATTGATGCAGTGGAAAAGTGGGACACACAGATGACGCTTTTGGCCATTGTCCAGATACAAATGACTTTCATGAGACTCTGTTTAACCCAGTGGAAAACTGCATGCTCTCATAAAATGAACATATTTGCAATTGGCTGTAGTGTTTTTTTTTATGATTAAAAATGTGTATTTACCATAGATTGTTTTTTACTGTTACATTTTACTTTTTCTGTTTTGCCATTGTATTTTTTTTTTTCTAATTATAGGCATTTATTTGCAGATTTTCCCTTAACTGGTAATGCAGCTGTTAAAAAAAATCTAAAATGATCAAATTCTAATATTCCATTCCTTCCCAGCATAACCCTGTTATGATTGCAGTACTTTTAAAGCTATGTGGAATCATATCGGAGGTTGTGAAAGCTCCTCCGACTTAGTAAGACTTTAAGGTAATCGTGTGCCCAGACATCAGAAAACATGAGACCTGAGCTGCAAGTCAAAGAAGTGTGGTAAACAGAAAAGGTGTGTGAGGCAGCTCAGCTTAAAGACTTAAGTGTAAAACCTTTAGACTCCAAACAGAGTCTGTATTTTTCACTTACCCTCATTATGTTTGGCTACATATTTATGCTGGCATTTACCTTCACCAAACAGTTTGCATGCATCTGAATGCAAATGTTATCTGGAGGATTTTAAGCTTCGCATCTTTCAATTCAGGCTCACATCCACGGTTGAAGTGGGCTGCTAAAACCACAAGTGTTTTTCAGTGCTTTAAAAGTATCTGCTTGGTCAACCTCTAAAGCCCTCTATTAGCCAGTGCATATATAGAATGCATGGAGGTGAAAGACATGTTTTTCCTGCTGCAGAACCAAAACCTTTAACAAAGCCTCAAAGTGTCATCAACACAAACTGCTTAGTGAAAGGCATGCTGCAGTGAAAGGCATGTTGCTAACGTAATACTGATTGAGACAATTATGATCATCCTCATCAATAGTTAAACATATGCATATATATACATATATATGCATATACAGGTGCTGGTCATAAAATTAGAATATCATGAAAAAGTAGATTGATTTCAGTAATTCCATTTAAAAAGTGAAACTTGTATATTATATTCATACATTACATACAAACTCATATATTTCAGATGTTTATTTTGTTTAATTTTGATGATTACAAATGACAACAAATGAAAATCTCAAATTCATCATATCAGAAAATTAGAATATTGTGAAAAGGTTCAAAATTGATGGCCCCTGGTGCCACACTCTAATCAGCTAATTAACTCAAACCACCTGCAAAAGCCTTTAAATGGTCTTTCAGTCTAGTTCTATAGGCTACACAATCATGGGGAAGACTGCTGACTTGACAGTTGTCCAAAAGACGACCATCGACACCTTGCACAAGGAGGGCAAGACACAAAAGGTCATCGCTAAAGAGGCTGGCTGTTCACAGAGCTCAGTGTCCAAGCACATTAATAGAGAGGCGAAGGGAAGGAAAAGATGTGGTCGAAAAAAGTGTACAGGCAAGAGAGATAACCGCACCCTGGAGAGGATTGTGAAACAAACCCCATTCAAAAATGTGGGGGAGATTCACAAAGAGTGGACTGCAGCTGGAGTGAGTGCTTCAAGAACCACCACACACAGACGTATGAAAGACATGGGTTTCTGCTGTCGCATTCCTTGTGTCAAGCCACTCTTGAACCACAGACAGCGTCAGAAGCGTCTTGCCTGGGCTAAAGAGAAACAGGACTGGACTGCTGGTGAGTGGTCCAAAGTCATGTTCTCTGATGAAAGTAAATTTTGCATTTCCTTTGGAAATCAAGGTCCCAGAGTCTGGAGGAAAAGAAGAGAGGCACTTCATCCACGTTGCTTGAAGTCCAGTGTAAAGTTTCCACAGTCAGTGATGGTTTGGGGTGCCATGTCATCTGCTGGTGTTGGTCCATTGTGTTTTCTGAGGTCCAGGGTCAACGCAGCCACATACCAGGAAGTTTTAGAGCACTTCATGCTTCCTGCAGCTGACCAACTTTTTGGAGATGCAGATTTCATTTTCCAACAGGACTTGGCACCTGCACACAGTGCCAAAGCTACCAGTACCTGGTTGAAGGACCATGGTATCCCTGTTCTTAATTGGCCAGCAAACTCTCCTGACCTTAACCCCATAGAAAATCTATGGGGTATTGTGAAGAAGAAGATGCAATACACAAGACCCAACAATTCAGAAGAGCTAAAAGCCACTATTAGAGCAACCTGGGCTATCATAACACCTGAGCAGTGCCACAGACTGATCGACTCCATGCCACGCCGCATTGCTGCAGTAATACAGGCCAAAGGAGGCCCAACTAAATACTGAGTGCTGTACATGCTCATACTTTTCATGTTCATACTTTTCAGTCGGCCAACATTTCTATAAATCCTTTGTTTTTATTGGTCTTCAGTAATATTCTAATTTTCTGATATGATGAATTTGAGATTTTCATTTGTTGTCATTTGTAATCATCAAAATTAAACAAAATAAACATCTGAAATATATGAGTTTGTATGTAATGTATGAATATAATATACAAGTTTCACTTTTTAAATGGAATTACTGAAATCAATCTACTTTTTCATGATATTCTAATTTTATGACCAGCACCTGTATATAAATTTTGAATGCTTTACTTCAAGCAAATGTGTTGTAAATTGTATATTCTCATAAGCCTTTTAAAGTTCTGATATTAGGAATCTTTGGCTGTCCACTGGAAGATAAAGATAATTATATGAAAGCTCTAAGGTAACCTGAGTGCAGGCATAAAATAGGATTCCTTTGAGCATCTAGTCTGGCTGCACAGTCGTGTCGAGAGTACTGATTGAATAAAGACCTACTAAGCAGTGATGGAAATATCTGAGGTGGATCCACCTACATTTGGTGAAACACGGTCACATTTGCAGGAAAAGACACAGTGCTGAAACAGGCTTTAAAACAAGATCAAAACTGATACTAGTATTTTTATCATCCACAATCTTGCTTAATCACTTTATTTCACAAATTCAGACAATGTGTTTAGTTTTTCATTAATTTCTCAATATATATTGTAGACGTGTGTCTGTGTGTGCCGTTCTCGACCGTTAAAAGCAGAGAAAAATACCAGCATAATCTGAAATTATAGATTGGCATTTTGTTTTTCAGCCTGCGATCCCTGTAAACGCCGCTAGATGGCAATGTGGTAGCTTTTTGGAGAAATTAAAGCTGATCTGCCTGTTTAGCACATCAATTACACTGACTCACTGAGCGCGGCTCCATTTAGCGCTCTGGTGTTATCGGCTGTCCTGTACTGACTGTTTTATATTAATTGTATCTGACGGGTGAAAATTACTAATGTGCTTAAAAAAAAAATACTTGTGAGGACATAGGAGAAAAATATTCACTGCATTATGACAAAAAAAAACCCAACAACAAGTTTGATCACAGCTTGTGGTTTTATAGCAGGAAATAACTGCTTTATATCTATATGTTTTTTTGTGAAAACAGCTATGTGTAAAAAAAAAAAAAAAGATATTTCTAGCGTTAATTTTCCTTTGTTAAGTTACTGTTGATTGGGAACTGTGGTTTAATTTTATATAATCAAAATTTTTAAACATCATCATGTGCACGGCTAGTATAGTGGAAGTGTTTATTAACAATTTTCCTTCCCTAAATGTTCCAATACCCAATGTTTTCTTCTTAAATACTTCTAGATAATGTCTTAGAATTGTATTAATACCTCTGATTTTATGTTAAGGATCAAAACTTAGTACTGCATAAGTGTGGTGGAGGGAAAAGGAAATAGGATTCTTAGAAATGTTTGAAAGTAAAATGAAGGGCGGGAAAGGAATGGGTGTATCTAGATCATTTTTTTCCCAGTGGGCCTGGAAGGGGCCCATATTGTGCAAACCAAAACTGTTTTTTGGGTTGATTTAACTTAATAAACATGTAATATTGCAAATGATTATTTGCTTACATGTAGCTTCCCTTTATTGGCTTAATAGTGAAAAAGCTGAAACACTGGGGTAAAAAGTTTACCCTTTTTTTGTTGCAATTTTTGTATAAATGAAAATATTTAATGTACACATTATATGCTTTGCCCTATTTTTGCAATGTGTCTGTTAACCAATAGAAATGCTGAAAAAATGTTAACCTTTATGGTTCAATGGTAAACTTTAATTGGCAGCATTTCCAGCTGTGAAAATGTGCTAAGTTCTATTTGGCAGAAGTTGAAGCAAATTCTGCCAATAAGAATCCCCCCCCCCTCAGAATATTGCTGTCTGTTTACCAATTATATGCAAGACTTGGTGCTTTATAAAAAAATTAGATCTTAATTAGGGGGGATTCTAAAAATAGCAACAAAAAGTGGCAATATAGCAGCACAACAAACCTCTTTAAAAATAGCATTCCAACTATTAGCAATTCACTTGTCTCTAGTTCTAATGGACTTCATTTGTTGTAATTCTTTTTAATCTATTTATTCTTTAAAGCAGATATATGACTTAATGATAGCATTAACCATTATTTGTGTTAACCATGAATAGACGAGTAATAAATAGATACCTACAAACGCTTTCTGTAAAAGCGGTATTGAAAGTTTGCCTCTTTTCCTCAGCAACGACAGGGTCCATATTCTCGTCTCTCTTCTCATTTTCCTCATATTTTGTGTCGATTCATACAAAAGCTGCTGTCGTGTCAGGGTAAGAATCCCCAACAGAATTTATTTCCCTTCATTGTTGACTTTACAATAATTCCAATCAACCAGATGTGGAAGCAGTGCTATTTCCTTTTCTAGAAAAATGAAAGATGTTTGCAATTACTTTGTCATTGAGTTAATGGGTTTCACAGGATAAAACAGGCCCAAAATGTTAGAAGATAAACACTGAATATAGAAACAGTCAAAATTATTCATGACTCTGACAGATCAAGATTTAAAGGGATTATCGTACAACCAAAAAGTAGGTGGGAATCCAAGAAGGTATCTCTTTAGATATAACGATGTACCGTAAAAGAAAAAAAAAGTATAAAAGGAATGCTTCTTCTGTGTGCTAGTGGTTTAGGGAAAACCAATTCCATAGGGGAAACCCGCTTTAACAGAAAAAAGCTATTACAATCCTGTGTACTTAATATTGTTTGGCATGTTTGTTATTGGCAGCAAAGATGGATTTTGTATACCAGAGGTGTCAAACTCAAGTCTTCATTGACCAGTGTTGTGGATCCTTTAGATGTTTCTCTGCTTGAACACACCTTAATCAAATAATAAGGTCATTAGAAGAACTTTTCAGAGCTTGACAGCATGCTGAGGAGGTAATAGAGCATTTGTTTCAGATGAGTTTAACCAGGAACATGTCTAAAAGTTGCAAGATATAATAAGTAGTGACCCAATAGTAGTGACCATTGTAAGACCTATCTTACAATGTTTGAAACAACTTTGTCATCCTTCCACTGTTATTACATCCATGCCGCACAGTCCATCATGGAATAGTATTTCTAGATGGCTTAAACCACATGTTTTAAATATCCATAAGGCTGAGTTTTAGTTTTATTCAGGAAAATGGAACTGAATACATTTCCTACTTTTGATTTGTAACATATATAACATATAACAAATGTAATATTACAAATATAACTCCTTACAATTTGTCATTGTAATGTAATATGACAAAATACAAAGGAAAATGGTCCAAAAAAGTTGACCATTTATTTTATATTGAATTTTATAGTCAATTTCCAGTCAGCCCTAGTAATTAACTATATGTCATATAAGCAATACAGGATTAAACTCTGCATTTAAGACAAAATATGTCAAAACAGGGCTAAATGTACAAAAAATTACATCCCCATCGGTCATATAAAACAGTGGTTCTCAACCTTGTAGAGTTGCAACCCTCAATTGAACATGCAATGCTGTCCACGACCCCCCATTCCTAATCATTATGCTTATATGTTGAATTTACATAATCAGACAAGCCTTATAATATTAGTCTTTTTTTTAATCAATTTATTCTAAAAACAAAAAAAAACAAAAAAAAAACCAGGGATTTTTCTTTGTTTTGTTTGAATCTTTTGTAGAATGGGTTACTGTATTGTATTTTATTATTATATTTAATCATTATAAATATATATATATATATAAATATATATAAATTCTTAGAACTGTAAATTTACAGTCATTTTTACTATTTTTCAAGGCTGCACTTTTAAAAGATGAAATTGTCCAGTAAGCTGTTTCCGAACGAAATGTCTTTTTGTTTTACACTCGTGTAAATAAAATTACAAATAAAATCTGTCTAAGTCTAAAGTCTTTAAAAAAAGAAGCAGCATCAAGAGGGTAACTTACTGAACAGACTGAAAAAGGTCCCTACGTCCCATAATCTTGCTGTTAAAATGTAAAGAATTAATAAAACGATAACAGCGTGTCCTTAACTTTAATAAAACACAATAGAAAATGGCCCATTTTCAATCTTATACATCTGTTTCTGAGAGAAAAACAACATTCAGGTCAAAAGCAGATATGTTTTTCTGAAACTGTGTAACGGCTGGGCCTGCTTGCTGGAACAGAGCATATGTATTCTTGGTTTTATAATAGACACATCCATGCAAAGATCACTCTAAACTCTTAGGAGCCATATTTGTTTTTCGTGTATGTCGACGCAGAAAAGGTCTTTTGGGACAGATATGTGGAGGAAAATGGAAACAACGCATCAGGAGCTTTTGCTAATGCTGCCACACTCAGAACTCCTCCAGCAAGCATGCAGAGAAAGCAGTATGTAATGTGCGATCAGAGGAGAGATCGAGCTGGGCGACCTGTAGATGACAGGTAATATGACAAAATACAAAGGAAAATGGTCCAAAAAAGTTGACCATTTATTTTATATTGAATTTTATAGTCAATTTCCAGTCAGCCTTAGTAATTAACTATATGCCATATAAGCAATACAGGATTAAACTCTGCATCTAAGACAAAATATGTCAAAACAGGGTTAAATGTACAAAAAATTACATCCCCATCGGTCATATAAAACAGTGGTTCTCAACCTTGTAGAGTTGCAACCCTCAATTGAACATGCACTGCTGTCCACGACCCCCCATTCCTAATCAGTATGCTTATATGTTGAATTTACATAATCAGACAAGCCTTAAATATTAGTCTTTTTTTTAATCAATTTATTCTAAAAAAAAACAACAACAAAAAAAACAGGGATTTTTCTTTGTTTTGTTTGAATGTTTTGTAGAATGGGTTACTGTATTGTATTTTATTATTATATTTAATCATTATATATATATAAATTCTTAGAACTGTAAATGTACAGTCATTTTTACTATTTTTACTATTACCAGTAAGCTGTTTCCGAACGAAATGTCTTTTTGTTTTACACTTGTGTAAATAAAATTACAAATAAAATCTAAGTCTAAAGTCTTTAAAAAAAGAAGCAGCATCAAGAGGGTAACTTACTGAACAGACTGAAAAAGGTCCCTACGTCCCATAATCTTGCTGTTAAAATGTAAAGAATTAATAAAACGATAACAGCGTGTCCTTAACTTTAATAAAACACAATAGAAAATGGCCCATTTTCAATCTTATACATCTGTTTCTGAGAGAAAAAGAACTTTCTGGTCAAAAGCAGATATGTTTTTCTGAAACTGTGTAACGGCTGGGCCTGCTTGCTGGAACAGAGCAGATGTATTCTTGGTTTTATAATAGACACATCCATGCAGAGATCACTCTAAACTCTTAGGGCCGGATCTATCAAAGGTTTGCGTGTATAAAAACGTGAGCTATTTCACTGCGCACGCTAAAAAATGTACAAACTGATCTATCAACAGCGTGCTAAAAGGATTTGGTCTTTAAAACGTGCTAAATAGCGCCTCTGATCCATTTAGTACTTTTTCTGCAATGAATATGCAATATGGGGCGTTTACACGCTAAAGTGCGTCTTGTGGGAGGAGAACATGTAAATATATTAATTTAGCACTCGCAAAGTGATCTATCAAACCTGAACGCAATTTTGCTAACGGTATCTGACTCTGGGCCGGATTTATCAAGATCCAATTTTGCGTGCAGTAATTTGCGCTCGCAAAGTGGAATTTTGCGCGAGGGGCTGAACCATGGTTTGCGGGTGATTTAACAAGAGCGATTGCGTAACTGGTGGCAGGCGCAAAACTGTTGGAGACGCCCTATTTAAATGATGGTTTTGCGCGTTTTGTGGTTTGCGGCAAAGTAGTTTGTAGTTTGTGCAAACTAGTGCATTAAGAAATTTTAATCTTACAGTGACACCACCCCCTCCAAAAAAAGAAATATATATATATAAACTTTGGCAACCTTTATTCCCTAAGGTGGTATGTGGCTGAATTTCTACTTCACCGCAGTAAGAAAAAAACACACAAACAAAAATAAAACAGGTGTTTTTTATCGGCCTGTAGAAAAATGCACATACCAAATGGCTCACAAGAAGTGACTGTGGATAAGATGACTGCATTGGCATGTTGCTCCACAGGCGCAGGGTGTCGGGGTTCTCCGGTAGGGCGTCAGGGCGACATGGCATTTAGAACGTCGGACAGCACTTCTGAAAAACGAGATTGGGAGATCCCAGATGCAAAAAAGTGCAATGTTGCAAGGAGTTTCGTGATATCTGGTATTGCGTGGGTCCTCCTTGTGCCTGGCTCCAAATCCATTCGGAGTTCCCCCAACAGCTCCAAAATGGCAATGCTGGATAAACGATATGTTTTGATGATCGTTTCCTCGTTCATTCCAAAAATATTCACACGGAGTGAAAAAAGGCGTTCTCTGCGTCTCCTTGCTTCATTTCGATTTCTCCTTCTTGCGACAATAACCGCTGCCATGTGTGCACAATTACGCATACAGACCATTTGCACCTTCTTTTGAAACGTGTTAAATATAGAGTCAGATACCGTTAGCAAAATTGCTTTCAGGTTTGATAAATCACTTTGCGAGTGCTAAATTAATATATTTACATGTTATCCTCCCACAAGACGCACTTTTGCGTGTAAACGCCCTATATTGAATATTCATTGCAGAAAAAGTACTAAATGGATAAGAGACGCTATTTAGCACGTTTTAAAGACCAAATCCTTTTAGCACGCTGTTGATAGATCAGTTTGTACATTTTTTTGCGTGCGCAGTGAAATAGCTCACGTTTTAATACACGCAAACCTTTGATAAATCCGGCCCTCTATATTTAACACGTTTCAAAAGAAGGTGCAAATGGTCTGTATGCGTAATTGCGCACACATGGCAGCGGTTATTGTCGCAAGAAGGAGACATGGAAATAAAGCAAAGAGACGCATTGTTTCACTCCGTGTGAATATTTTTGCAATGAACGAGGAAACGATCATCAAAACATATCGTTTATCCAGCATTGCCATTCTGGAGCTGTTGGGGGAACTCAGAATGGATTTGGAGCCAGCCACAAGAAGGACCCACGCAATACCAGATATCACAAAACTCCTTGCAACATTGCACTTTTTTGCATCTGGGTCATTCCAGCGTGCGGTTGCAGCGTGAGCTGGGATCTCCCAATCTCGTTTTTTCAGAAGTTCTGTCCGACGGGGTCGGGGTTCTCCCCCTGCGCCTGTGGAGCAACGTGCCAAATGCTGCGGGGATCTCATCCACAGTCACAGGCCAATACAAAACACCTGTTTTTTTTTGTGCTTTTTTTTTACTGCAGCACATACCACCTTAGGGAATAAAGGTTGCCAATTTATAAATATATATATATATATATATATATTTACTTATTTATTTTTTTTGTTGGGGGTCACTGTAAGATTTAAATTTCTTAATGCACTAGTTTGTACAGACTACAAACTACTTTGCCGCAAACCACAAAACGCGCAAAACCATCATTTAAATAGGGCGTCTCCAACAGTTTTGCACCTTCCACCAGTTACGCAATCGCTCTTGTTAAATCACCCGCAAACCATGGTTCAGCCCCTCGCGCAAAATTCCAGTTTGCGAGCGCAAATTACTGCACGCAAAATTGGATCTTGATAAATCCGGCCCTTAGGAGCCATGATCTATATTTGTTTTTCATTTATGTCGATGCAGAAAAGGTCTTTTGGGAAAGATGTGGAGGCAAATGGAAACAACACATCAGTTGGAGCTTGTGCTAATGCTGCCACACTCAGAACTCCTCCAGCAAGCATGCAGAGAAAGCAGAATGTAATGTGCGATCAGAGGAGAGATCGTGAAGGTGGCGAAAGGCCTATCCAGTCATTTTTGTCTTGCAAGTTATTATTCGGGAAGTACTTATTGAAACTTTCAAGCAGGGTCCTGAGCTGTGAGCAAATAATTTGTTTTGTAGATTGAATGGAGAAGTTGTAACTCTCCCTAAATTCCTCAACCTCCGGGAACATTTCAACATTTCCCCTGAGCCACTCACAAAACCCACGTCTCCAGCCTTCTCTTAAATATTGTGACCTTAGCAGACAAGTTTGTTTTGGTGAAGCCTAGTTACGGCCAGCAGTAAATAAAATGCCAGTGTGAAAGCAAACGCTCTGTGTCCTTCTAAAGTCCGTTCGGAAACTACATTAATTATGCACATTATATTTTTAAAATAGATTTTGCGACCCCCAGAAATCATCTAGTGACCCCAATATGAGTCTGGATTCCAAGGTTGAGAATGGCTGGATATAAACAACATTGCTTCTAGAAAACCGCGTACCTGTTAAGATATGGACATAAATAAAATTTGTCACAGCTTTATTTTCTGCCTCTTTTTTTTTCCTTCTCTGAATTTCAACCTAGAGCCTCCTTCGCTGTAACAGTGTTTTCATAAGTAAGGTAACTATGGCTACAACGTGTATTCAGGCACCTTCAAATCATGCAGAGCTGGCATTGGGTGAGAGGTCAGTGTTGGCTCTCATTTTACATCAGCCAGAAACAGGAAAGGATAATTACTTTGTAAATCTTTGTTTCAATCTGATATAAACAGACTGCGGTTGTTCTATGTTGTAAAATTGTAAATTCAATCCTCAAAGAAAAAAACCCTGCAATTCAAAGAATGTATCCTTCACTTTCATGTTTTTTTCCCCTCCACTGATTAAACTGAAGCCTGGACCACAAATGTCACATATTTATAATACGGAAACAGCTTGATAGACAAATCTATGTATGTAACAAATATAAAAAGTTGCCTCTTTTTAAATCTGATGCTTGGTTACTTTTTTGTGTTGTCAATGTCCACCTGAATATTGTCACTATAAAAAACAGCCCCCTTTTATTTATAATTCAGAAAAGCTGGAATGTCCTTGCAAGAACCATGCAATTTCAATTGAGGGTGAAGGTAAATGCTTCAAGGTGAGGGTTTCTCTGTGAATGGATTGTGAAGCTTTTATTTTGGTTCATTATCAAGGAAATAAGCTTCAGAAAAATTGTGTGGACACAGTTTGGAAAAGGCCTTGGTGCTATCCCCTAAACTATGCAGCTTTTTTCATTCATTTTTATTAAAGTGTTTTTTTTTGTCATCAATTTCTCTTCATTTCATTTAGCAGGCTGACTTCACACTGCCTTGCCTTCTCAGACATATGTTTTTGCGTGAATACTCAAGATTAGCCAACCCACCAGCTAAGAGCCATGCTGCTGCTCTTTCTCTTCTGTGTCTAGAAAGCCTTTAGATGACTCATCCCTATGGATCCTCCATGTAAAAATCTCTGTCACTTTCACCTCATCACAGTGATGCTGTTTGGTGAGCATGCAGGGTTTTGAAAGGATAAATTTTATGCCAAGCCATGATCCTCATGTAAGCTAATCCCAGACGTTTCTGATGCTTTTGCCATGCCAATCAGTCAAACAAAATAACGCCAAATAAAACATAAAAAAGGCGAAAAGATCCAAATGTAACTTATAGGAGTTTGGAAACATGATGGTTATGGGAAAGATAAAGCAAACCATGCACTAAAAGGTCTTTCTACTTTAGTCCCAGCTGCAATAAGCCATCAGCTTTTTTTCCCCCCTTCTTTGCTCCTGTTTGGACTTCTGATCCTTTTGTTTAGTTTATTTGAGGCAACTTTTAAATTGAAGTTTTTTTTTTGTTTTTTTTTTTTTTACAGAGTATGGGTGTTGGAGTAGAAAGGCATAATTTCAATTCAGTTTATTTATATAGCGCCAATTAACAACACATGTCATCTCAAGGCACTTCACCAGATCATACAGTCAAATTGATGCATAGTTTTCTATCTAAGGAAAACCAGTTAATTGCATCGAATGATTGACTCAGATGCAATCCCTCACACCATGCATGCTTGTAGCGACAGTGGAGAGGAAAAACTTTTTTAACAGGAAGAAACCTCCAGCAGAACCAGGCTCAGTGTGAGCTGCCATCTGCCGAAGAAGACAGAAGCAGATACAAAAAACAACTGTAAAAGGTGGCCCTGTCCAGGAAACACACAGCCAGGCAGACAAGCTCCGAGCCAGCTGCCATGTCAGAGGATGAAGAGAGCACATTCAGCCAGTCACAGTCAGAGAAACAGTGTTGATGGCAGCAGCACAGCTGATATTTCTCTCCAGGATGATGTCACAGCCAAACAGCAACAGACGAGGCGAAGCTACTATGAGAAAAAGCAGAGAGAGCATAGCGTTAGAGATTGAACTAACAGATTCTGCAGAGCGGAGTATAAAGACAGAATGAAGCAGAATGGTGAAATAGGGGTCCCTATGTTCCTGCAGAGTTCTAAGTCTATAGCAGCATAACTATAGAGATAGCTCGGGATAACCTGAGCCACTCTAACTATAAGCTTTATCAAAAAGGAAAGTTTTAAGCCTACCCTTATAAATAGACTGGGTGTCTGTCTCATGCACTAAAACTGGTTGTTGGTTCCACAGGATAGTAGCCTGATAACTAAAAGATCTGCCTCCCATCCTCCCATTCTAATTTTAGAAATTCTAGGAACCACTAGTAAACCTGCAGATTGAGAGCGAAGTGCTCTGTTAGGGACAGAGCACCCTGTTTGATGTCAGCCTGCTGTGCTAAGCTGCTGCTGCATGAAACTCAACCTTCCAAATGGACAAGGACAGAGGTTTGCAGGTCTGGCACAATTAGGGGTAGAACAAACAATATGTCTTTTGATGATTTTGATCATTTCATGTGTTTACTGATGGGTAAAGACAAAGCTAACAGGATGGACTGCATGCTATGCTATAGCAATATGTTTTGAGCTGTTGTTGAAGCTTGGACAAGCTCATTCCAGTTTCTCTAAATTAGAGAAAAGCTCATTTGATCAAATCCCAATTTTTTCCAGATAAACTTTGGTTTTCAAACACAAAATCCATCTTAAACTGTAATATGGTTTTCAACCATATTTCCCCTTCCTCTTTTTACATAGTAGTTTAGTTTGGTTTCACCAGTTTTAGTTAAGAGTTTTAAACTGAAATATTTTTGACTTTGAGCTGACTTATTTTTGCTAATAAACTCATATTTTAAACAGAAGTTGTGGTGAATGTATTTAATTTATGTACAGAATTATCTGTTTGATCATGATTTGACCTCGAGTCACTCTTTCATTTATTGTTGTAACACACAGCTCGTAGGGCATGTGTTCATAAAAAATATGTATGTATGTTTAAATAAGATATTTACCACCCCTATCAGGGAGGGCAATAAACATCTTAAAGTATCAGAAAATATAAATTCCCAGCTGGCTGGGAATTAAATATAACAGTTATTCACAACATTAATATGGCATCCAACCTGGATGGGCATTCAATATAAAGTCACAACACTGATATAAGATGGAGCTTGGCCATTTAAGGCTTTATATATGAGGAGGATGGTTTTAAATTCTATTCTTGATTTAACAGGAGGCCAAGGAAGAGAAGCTAGGGTAGCAGATCTCTCTTTTTAATTTTCATCAGAACTTGGGCTGCAGCATTTTTTGATCAGCTGGAGGCTTTTAACTACAGTTTGTGGACTTCCTGATAGCAAAGAATTACAGTAGTCCAACCTTGAAGTAAAACATACATGGACCAGTTTCTCAGCATCGTCCCTGGACAGGATATTTCTAATTTTTGCAATGTTCTGCAGATGAAAGGAGGAAATTCTAGAAACCTCTTTGATATGGGATTTAAATGACAGGACCTGATCAAAAATAACACCAAGATTTTTTACTTTATTATCTGAAATCAGTTTAATCCAATCCAAATGAAGTGACTCACTATTCAACTTCCTTTTCAAAGATTCTGGTCCAAAGACTATAACTTCTGTTTTGTCTTCATTCAGTAGCAGAAAGTCAAGAGTCATCCAGATTTTTATGTCTTCAAGACATGCCTATAATCTATGTAATGGGTTAGCTTCATCTGGATTTATTGTCAGATATAGCTTAATATCATCAGCATAACAGGGGAAATTTATTCCATTCTGTCTAATAATTCTCTACCTATTGGGAGCATATATAGTAAAGAGAATTGTTCCAAGCAGTGATTCCTGTGGTACTCCACAGTTAACCGTTGAGCATGAGGAAGATTTGTCATTAACATAAACAAACTGAAATCGATCAGATAAATAAGATTTAAACCAGTCTAGAGCTGTTCTTTTAATTCCTACAAAATATTGAGGTCTTTCTAAAATAATATTAAGATCAACTGTATCAAATGCAGCACTGAGATCTAACAGGAAAAGTACAATACAAGTCCATTATCTGAGGTCATGAAAATATAATTAGTAACTTTCACCAGAGCTGTTTCAGTGCTATGATGAGCTCTAAAGCCAGACTGAAACTCTTCAAAAAGTTAATTATGGTGTAAGTGGTTGTACGCTTGTTTGACAACTACTTTCTCAATTTTAGATAAGAAAGGAAGATTGGATATAGGTCTATAATTGACAAAGTCATCTGGGTCAAGAGACAGTTTCTTAAGCAAAGCTTGAATTGCAGCAACCTTAAAAGCCTTTGGTAAATATCCCTGTAACAGAGATAGATTAATCACATCTAAAATGGAGGAGGAGATCAAAGGGAATGCCTCCTTAAATAACCTGGTTGGACCTGGATCTAACATACAAGTTGAAGGCTTAGATGAAGTCATTAGTTTTGCTAACTGAAAGTTCAACTGGATCAAAGCTGTCTAGAACCAGTTCAGATTATATGTTTAGCTCAGATGCTGCCTCACCTTCTAGAGACAAACCTATCACAGCCAAGCGTGCCAATGATCCCATTTTTAATAAGATCAATCTTATTTATAAAGAATCCCATAAAATCATTACTGCTAAGAGCAGGTGGGATGGATGGTTCAACAGAGCTATGGCTCAGGTGGGATTGGCAACTGTATTAAAAATGTATCTTGATTTTCTCTTCAGTTGCCTAGCATTTTGCTTCAGAGTGTGCAGCTCCACATTAAACCAAGGACAAACCAACTTTCTTTTTCAAAGGGGTTGTGTTGTTTAAGGCAGTACGCAGAGAACTAACAACCCCATCAACAAAATCATCAACCTGTGAAGGGGAATAAACTAAGCTTTTGTACTCTGCAGCAATCCTTAGCGACACAGAGAAGAGAGAAAGTGAGATAGATTCTTTAAAATTTTTAACTGCACTATCTGATAATGATCTGCAAAATTGAGATCTTGTGTTAAATAAACCACATTTAATCATTTGAACTTTTTCCCCAATTGGAATTATTTTAATTTTAATTAGATTATCATGATTTACTCCTCTGGGAATCTTTTCTAATTTTTTAGACTTTGGTCGTGGGCAAGACATTGTCTGGATGGAGTAATAAGACCTGTAAGATCACTCGCTGTAGATCTTAAATGTCTTTTAGTGGAAGTGTAAAACTAGCAAACTATGCTAGATTAATTTCCTTTCACACAATAAGGTAAAGGAAAGATCTTCTTCATTTAATAAAATGGAGATAAGATTTATAGGTCTGCATTGACTTTTGGAATAAATCATTGTAGCTTGTGCTTGGTGAAATTGCTTTTTCCCTGTTTTATTTGCCTGTTCTCAGATTTGTAACACTTGTTGGCTTCTGTTGCCCCCTTACTCTGCAGTCCTTGAACTGCTAGCACTAGCTTTGATTTAATTCCCTTAGGAACTGCTTGATCATCATTGTTTAATTTGTTTAAGTTTTTTAATTTGATGGCTTGCTGCCTATTCAGTGTTTTCTGTTTGACCGTTCCCAGCAGTTTTAGAAATCTCCAGTAATCACAGCCCTCAAAGTTAGCAAAACCAATATAATCATCTAGGCCTTCACTAAGTTAAATTAAGGAAATATTACTTCTGATTTCAACCTGCATTTTAAATATGATTAATGTATCCCTAATTCAGGATATATATACCTAGCTGTTATTAAACGTTTACTTAGGAAACTTTTCAATCTAAATGACTTCATTACGTATACATGTTACTGTTCTCTTTAATCTAATATTCTTGGAGAAATAGTTTCTGATCAAGGGTGAAGCATTTACACCCTTTACACGCTTTTGAAGAGTTTAAGTCAGGTTTTAGAGCTTACTGAAACAACATTGGGCTCAGTTAAGATATTAAATCATATTTTTCTGATAGATTTCGGTTTGGTCATGTCAATGATAAATCTTCCTCAAGCTGATTAGTCAGTCACTTTATCTGAATGGCATTAATCTTAGAATGTAAAAGATTTTGGTGTTATTTCCTATCAGGAGTTGCAATTTAAGGGTTCTTGAATTTATTTTGTCCCCCCTTTTGAAAATATTAGAAATATCTTGTCTGGTGGAGAATATGAGAAACTAGTCAATTTGTTATCTCAATAGACCATTTCAATTCTTTACCATCAGGAAGTCCACAAAATATTAAAATCCTTCTGCTGATCCAAAATGCTCCAACCAGAGATCCGATAGAAATTAGAGAGATCATACTTGTCCTATTTTGGCTTCCCTTCAGTGGCTTACGGTCAAATCCAGATTGGTATTTCAAATATTTCTCTAGTATAAAGCTGTAAATAACCAAACTCCATCTGATATCAGATCTGATTGTCTCTTATGTTCCCAACACAGCACCTTGCTCTCATTCTGAAGGTTTCCGTGTGGTTAGGGTTAGGGTTAGGATAGGGTCAGGAAGTCGATCCAGGTCAGGGGAAGACAAAGCAGGCAGGAACAATTCAGGAATCTAGGAAACCTCCGCTCTATCAGAGTTTTCTAGCCAAACAGTGACAGAGGGATCTAGATGTCCAGGAATCCACAGAGCATACAGGAAGGTTCAGAGTCCGACGGATCTAGAAGCGTGCCAACACAGACACGCACAGATGCAGACAGGCAGGCTCAGTGGTTGAGAGAACAGAGACAAGATGTTGTACCAGGATTTCAGCAGGACTTTAAACTGGTCTCCTCCTTGGAGCCAGGCTTACGGGAATAAAATTGACCTTCTCTGCATTCCGAGCAAAAACCCTGAGGGCTTTGTGGAGAAGGACCAAGAGATGATCAGAAAACAAGAAAGGCACGAAAACGAGTGACGTTATGAGATGATTGCCGAGGCTTCAAGGCATGTGTCGAGTACTGGAGGGGGCATTTCCGCAAGGTGCGTATTGAGGCTTGCTTCATTTGGGGGAGGAGCCAAAATAGATGACATCCGAAGACTCTCTAGCCCTCCATACCACGTGACCACTTCGGGAAGTGGTTCACCTTGCCCAGGACTACCGCAGGCATTTAACAGCTTCAGTATTCAGTCAGGATGTGGGATATTGTAGGAGAGTTGCTGTCAGTTGGATAGAGTTTGGATATATACTAAGAATAGATTGGTTGGAAAAACAACAAATCTAGTTGGTGGTGACATGTTCACGTGAGGCTTCATGAACTGTGGGGATGATTGAAGCAATTAGCCAAACGGTTCAAATGCCCCATGAGGCTTCATCTCACCATCACTAACAAAAACCTTCTTGGTCCACTGGCCGCCAGGAACCAGGACACAAACCTTGGAACTAACAGAACCGAACACAAAACACAAAGATCTGGCCACAATAGCTCGGGCTGAACCAAATATAAAAGATGCAGGTGAATGAGATGAGAGATGATTAGAAAACCAGGCAGAGTTAGGCCATATCAGGCCAGATCATGACAATCCCAAGCTATCTCTATAGTTATGCTGCAATAAGTTTAGGCTGCTAGAGGACATAGTGATCACTTTTCATCACACCGCTTCATTTGATATGTGTTAGCCAATTCTGCAGTAACTGCCATTTAAACCTCTAACTTTATGTTTTGTCTTTTTTTTCTCAGCATAGCTGCTAAATCTGGCCTTTTCATGTTTGGCTGTAACATCATGGAGTCAAATATCAGCTGGTCTGCTGTCACCAACAACTCTGGTTATAGATTATACAGTTGGGTCTATTTTTTGATGCTTTATCTTGGTTCTCTCCTAGACCTTACTTATTGACTCAGCTTTTACTAACAGTAGATAGGATTTAACCAGGCAGCGAGACCGTTTGATCTGATTTAATAGTCTTTATATACTGCCTTTGAGATTAATTAAAGAAAATTCTAAGATAATTTATTAAACCCGAAAAGAAAATTCAGTTTCAGTAAAGCCCCTCCAAGGGTGACGCGGTGTCCAAGGCCTTGCTGCTATCAAAGCCACTGCCCTTTGATAACATGTGCTGTGAATTGGTGCAATATATAATTGAACTGCATTGAGCTTAATTGAGATTTATGGTTTTTAACAAATATTTTAAAATATATATAAAGATGAGTGCTTATGATTGATCTCTCATTAGCAAAACAAAATGTCGCAAACGTAATGTTACCATCACCATGGTAGAGTAGTTTCAAGTTTTATAGTGTTCTAAGACTTTAAAGCCTCATTTAAATTCATCCAAATAGATCAATAATAAATATTTCCTGATTATAAAACTTTTTTCTAATAAAACTTCTGACCAGTCTTTTAGGGCAGTTGCTTTTTTTTTAAGCTAAGCTTGTTTATCTGCAGCTTTTTCTCCAGCAATGATGGAGGAAGAAGATGCAGGAGTATTAGCAGGCTTTTCCTTTAAGTTAACATTTTTTATCCTTGACAAGATTGAAAGTGTTGTTTATATCAATCTGGTCAGATCAAAACATAATGTCGACTATGCTAAAAAGACTATGTTTATGCTAAGAAACTAAGAAATATAACAATAAATTTCTCAATTCTTTCATTTAGCAATCCAGAAATAACCAGACCAGATGCTTGTTGATTCCAAAACTGTTATTTGTTCAGCTTTTTATGAAACATTCACCCCATTTAAAATGTGGCATACATCAAATAAATGATTCATTGCATACACTATAATGTATTCAATGCTTTATTTCTGTTATGATTTTCTGTCTGCAGGTGATGAACACTCAACATTAGACTTCAATATCAACAAAATATCAAACCAAACCACAATTGAAAAGCATATGTCAGGGTTACATTGAGGTTTTGAGGACCCAAATACAGTGGTGAGTTCTATTAGTTCTAATGGAGTGTTCATAAGCATCTGAGGCAGGAATCCAAAAATCCAACATGAAAATGTAAAACAAACCAGAACCATGGGGATATCAGGGGAAAACAAGCACAGAGTCAGGGAATGACGAAGAACCAGCACTGAGGAACTACACAGGGAGAGTTTATATGGGAGACTGAACAAAGACAGGACTAATGAGCTGATTAGAAGCAGGTGTGAAGAGAGGAGAGCTAGGGAAAAGGAGACCAACACAAGAGGGCAACATAGGGCAACAAAGAAAAACCTAAGAACTCAAAAATACCCAGAAAACACAACAAAATAGGAATTAAACCAATAAAACTAGAAACCATGGAGCAAAGTAAAACTGAATACTCAAAAGAAAACCTATCAGAACCAAGACCGTGACAGCATATTCTATTATTTTGAATCTGACTCTATGTTTGAGGTGGTGCAGGCCATTTTGGGCCTGTACAGAGGACAAACTATCTAAAATAATTTCAAAGATGTGCTCTCACTTCTCTGTTTTCAAGGTACATAATAAATAGCCTTAATTGTATTCTATCATGATTGAGGGTTTTAATGTCACATCTGAACTTATTTTTATTCCAATGGCAACTTGGTACAAAGGGCAAGTTGTTTGATATATAATATGTGAAGGAGCTGGTTGCATAGAAAGCTTTATTTCTGCCTGTTATCTAAGTAGCCAGTTAAACGAGCAAGAAATTACTTTTCCTATCAAGGTCAACTTATAGCGCTTTATCAGCTTTGCTTCAAGTGCATTGCACGCATCATCTGGCAAATACACATTTTTCCAAGGGGATCATTCACTCTGTGAGACACATTCTGCTACCCATGCCCCACCCCTTGATACAAGATGAAGCTGCTCTGCAGTATCTACGTCACTGTGGACACGTGAAACAAACTGCCCACAATCATTCTCCAGTTGACTCCTACTTAGCTCCTTCCACACAGAGCCAATTTTCAACAAACACGGTCACACATACAAACCAGCACAGACCCATGGAGCTATAATGCGTCCAAGCATCCATCCACACGCACACACAAATGCACTCACTAATACAGCTTACTCTCGCTGCATGCCAAAACAGGGGTCACAGCCACTCATGGTGAGTGAATGCCAAGCAGTGGAGCAGATGAGGAGAGGAGGAGAATCCAAACACATGCTCTGCCTCTCCTCTTTTCCACGCTCTCTCAGCATTGCCCATTCTGTGTTCTGCGGATTTCCCCTCATGGCTATTTTCCTGAGTGCTTCAGCTTTAAGTGACACTGCTTTTCATCCATTAGCCTTATTAATCTTTTTTAATCGGCAGAGAGTTCACACTCAGTGGCAACACTGTTTTCCTGTGGGGGTTAACATTCAGCAGTTTAGCAGCCAATAGGTGACTTGTTCTCATTTACTGACCGATACAAGATAATCACACCCAGCGACATATGAAAAGAACACTATAAGAAAAGAAGCTATATATATATATATATATATATATATATATATATATATATATATATATATATATATATAGCTTCTGTCGTATTTTTATCTTTAATGGCATCTTGCTTTAACTCTTTGTACTCTATATAAGCTACTGGAACCAGAATTTCCCTGAAGGAGTAATCCCAATGGATATATAAAGTTGAGTCGAAGTGTAAGTATAGGTCTAATTGTTTTAAATGTTTTCTAAAAGTAATAATTTTTTTCACCATGTTCCGATCATGAGCTTTGAGTACACCAAGACTGCTTAGCCTTTGAAGAGTCTTGGAAAACAGATGATGATGCTACTTATTTTTTAGTTTCTGATTAATTCACATTTTAGTTAAATGGAGGAGAAACTGTGGACGTATTCCATGGCAACAACTCATACATACGCCCAGTGTTGTGCCTGAACGCGTTCATTGAACGAAAGTTCATGAACTCGTTCATATTTTGGGCGAACGTGAACTGAACGTACTGCATTATTGCCTGATGAACGTTTTTGTGAACTCGTTCATTCTGGTGTCTGTGAACGGCACGCTCTCTCAGTTCAACTCCGTTCAATAGGTTGCCAGATTTCTATAGAGCCCTCCAGGAGAAACCCCGGCTTAATCACACCGTAAACAGGCCTTAATATGTAGCGGGAAAAACACCCAATCTGGCAACACCAGCTACCAGCGTCGTAGCCTACAGCCGCGTGCGTCATCAAAACAAATGCAGCGTGGAAGCTACAGCAGCATGTAGGCTACCGTGGAGGCGACAAAGCAGCAGTATGATCACTTAAAACAGGTTTATGACCAGGTGGTCGGTGAGGATGATGGCAACAAGTTTGCCCGCCGGCTTTCAGTAAAAAAAATCCGCACTTCAGTAACCTTAAATTCCTACCTCAGCCTGGTCCCTCAGTTTGTGTTAGTAAAATGTTCTTGAGCAGAGGTCTTCAACAGGGGATCCGCGACCCCTAGGGGGTCTACGGAGGTACTGCATGAGGGTCTGCATGGTTAGTTGATATTTTTATATCCCCCCCCTGCAATTTTTTCCCCCACTAATTGAAATGTCTTTAAATACTCATTAACATGAAATCAACACACTGTAGTAAACAGATAAATGGAGGCAGAAGATGTCTTTCAGTCATCAATGCTCACATTCAGCGACACACAGGAGCTCTTTCAAGCTGGACACCGTTTCCTTCACAACAACCAGGAATCAGAATCAGAAAAACTTTAATAATCCCAGGGAGAAATTAATTTCTTTACATTACTCCATCTGTAATAGAGTGACTATAGGACACAATTTCATACAATATATATAAATAGGGGGTCCCCGCTCCATCTCGCCATCAGTTTGGGGGTCCTTGGTCTGGAAAACATAGAAGACCCCTGTTCTTGAGGGTTTTACTATCCATGTAACTTGTTTGTTAAACCTGCCTGGTATAATTTTCCAGGATTCCAGTATTCCTTTTTAGTATGTATTGAAATGGAATTTCAAATGGAAAAAATTAATAAAATAAAAAAAAAACATTTGCACCTTAAAGACTACTTTCCTATTTTTCTTTTAATAATTACTCATAAAAAAGACCATTCAAGCAGCAAATTTTTCCTGATGTTTTTGAGAATATACTGTAGGGGTGAAAGCTGCAGCTGCTACTAGTGTGAAGTGAATGGACAGCAACAAAGCATTAAAGCAACAATGGGGAAATGCTGTCCCCTCAATGCTAATGTAAACCCTGGTTGGATAAGGATTCAAAACTGGATATGAAGATGAAATCTGACGCACAGTTTCAGAGTTACAACTGATAAAATAATTGCTGTCTGTGGTTCTACAGTAGGCTATGGTGTAATTGAGCAATATATGAAAAAAAAAAAAAAAGAACTATGAACTAGTTCGTTTTTTGGAATTATGAACTATGAACTGAACTAGTTCATTTTAAAATGTGTGAACTGAACTTTGAACTAGTTCACGTAGAAAGAGAACTTTCCCAACACTGCATACGCCTACCTTTTGTGGCATCATGATGACCCTTAAAGTTGCCACATTCATCTTTTCAATAATTATATGCTAATAAAAATAAAAGCAAGAATATCTTTTCAGCACAATTTTAAGGTAAGAGGCAGTTCTCTATGGAGTACAGATTATCTTTTTTATACACAATGTATCAAGCAAAAGAAACACCAAGCAAAAGCAAAAAAAAATACTGTAAAGAAGCTGATAAACAACACGTCATTGATCATTAAACAACTTCACCATCATATGCTATGCTATGACTCAAAGAAAAGAAACAATTTATCCAAAACCAATATCAAAAGCCATATTATAATTTCCAAATGCTCTCAAGGACAACCTTACTTTTTTGGAAAGAAAAAAAATCGCTCTAAATAAATAAAAGTCAATGTTGGCCATAATGACCACCGCAAAATTTTGGAGAAAAACAGGTACATTTCCAGAGAGACCACAAGGTCAACCGAGGTAATCGTTGACAACATCACAGCAAGGGTGGAGGTGTCATGCTGTGTTAGTAGGATGGACTTATGCTCTTCTCAAAATAATGTTATTTTGTGGAGAGAAAATTATTTGTACTTTTCAATCAAATTCTAAAGACATTACAACTGGGTATTTTTGTTTCTAATAGGATGTCTATGGACAGACATTTAGTCACAAAATAACTAACAGACAATAAATGTTGAAGCCATGACACTATTCCAAAATTGTTAACAGAAACTGATAGCAGAACTGAAGAAGTGTGTAAAAGCTCTTTACTCAATTGCATCTTTTCTGTCACAAGCCAATCACATTTGTTTATTTTAACAGATAGCTCATGTATAACAGCTCATGAAAACTTTGAGGCAGGAATGCGGTGCAGTATTGTCTAAGTTTAAACTAGCGAAACACAATCCAATAAAAACGTAGGGTTATGTTAGCTTTCTAATCCTGTAAACCACATCAGCAACCCAGCATGCACTGCACAGTTGAAAAAAAGAAAGACCTCCGCTGGTGAAAATTGGACAAAGAATATATAATCTGTAAAGAAAGTATGAGCTTTTATGAATCACAAACAGCAGTTTTGAATTTTATAGGAAAATTATTACAACATATTTAGGACAACAGATCCCGTGAACAAAGACTGCAGCATCATGTCATGATTTTTTGTATTTAACAAACAAAAAAATAGTAATCCAAAAAAAAAGTAAAAGTGTATTCTTGTGAAATATCAAACAGTGAGTAAAAACCAGTACGTCTTAAACGTAAAGATCTAATTTGAACTGTATAGCTTTTTAGTAAACACTGAAACGAGATTCCATAAATATGTGAGATTTGATCTAATACTACTTAAAACATAATTATAAAGCCTTAATAATAAAAGATGCCTATGTTTTACTGAGACCTGTTCCTCTTTCCGTCTGAAAAAAGCAGAATCACCCATAATGTGACAGGGTGTGAGCATTTAGGTCCTCAGCAAATGAGTAATAACTGCCCAATCACGCACACACATTACGTTAAGAAGTGGAGCAAGTTAAATGAAGCAAGAGAGACAAGAAGAGACGAGTTAAATGAAGGAGAGAAAAGGCTTTCCCCTCCACCTCATTCTAATCTATTGTGATTGCAACAATACCCAGGTTTACCCAGATGGTCAAAAACCAACAAACACTCATGCATTTACTTTAAATTCATGTTGGATGACAACCAGAGGCTTAAATGTCACAGGAAAATAATCAGATTTGCTAAATTTCTACATATAGTTCTAGTAAATGTTAATTAGTAGAAATAATAGGAAAACTATAATTATGGAATATATTTGCTGAGAGCAGGTGAAAAGAAAAGGAAAAATAGAAGAGAAAGGCCAGGATGAAAAGAAAATGGAGGTAAATATGGGACAAAATAAGACTTCTCCTTTTTTATCTCCTCCTGTGTTGTTGTCGAGTGTGGCTGCATTGACCCGCTGGCGAAAGGGTTCGTGTTCAATCACACTTTCCAGTGAGACGGAAATTAGAGTGCTCTCTTTGGAACTCTGTGGCACACACACACTCATGCTTGCTCGCACTGATGTGCAGGGGCTCAGGCCTCGCCCTCATGCACAGAAAGACATGCACACTTCCTACAGATGGACCCACACAAATCTGTGCTTGTTGCATCAGTTGTTTTTTGTTTTCCCTGAATAACTAAAAACTGCTGCCTGCTTACTGTGGCTGTCTGGGTGAATGCTTCAGGCCAAGTTTGACATGAATCCCGTCTGATGCCTGTTTTTGCACTCCGATAATTCAATTAGGTGGATGGCCCTTGCTCTGCTGCACACGCCAACCTGAAACTGAGCCAGAACCCCAGGCCACTGGGTTATAGTGAGAGGGGGGGATACATTACACACTGTTACCTGCACTCTCTGACAAGGACAGACAAGGCGTGACCTGTGGAGCATTTTAGCCAGCTCAGTGGCAGTGCGACCAGGCCACTCCACAGGAATGCTGCCCACACACAGAACACAGAGCAGATCACATGCCAAGAAAAAAGTCACAGAATGAAAGTTTTGTTAGGTGAAAAAGAATTCTAGCTGTTACTGTTTTTCTTTCTTTTTGTGATTTGTTCTAGATCCCCAGAAAAAAATATGAATCTGACTTGGACCCTGTTGCAGTGGACAAAAAAATGTATATTTTTTTTTTATCTTTTTCTATCCGATAAACAGAGAAGACAAAAAAGGCTTAAGCTGTAAAGTATACCAACAAATGGTAGTCCATCTAAAGTCATGAGTTTAACAGAGACAACATACATCAGAGAAACAGCCAGGAGGCTCTTGGTTAATCCCAAATTGCTGCAGAAAACTACTGCTTAGGGGGGGCAGGCTGCTGACATGAAAACTATATCAACACAAACTTGGAATGCTTAAACTAGGGTGTGGCAGGCATACTGTATGCTTTAGAGATGCTATTCTTTGGCTGAATGAGAGAAGAAAATAGGTAGATCAGCACTTGTCAAGATCTATGACTGTTCACTACATAGCAAATCAAGAATTAAACCTGTAAAATGTTTCAAAAGATCTGGGACTGGGGCTCAACTACTAGCAGACAACAACCAAAACTATACAGCCAACTACACTTAAATGGCTTAGAAAAAAGAACGCTAAAGCTAGAATGCTTCAACAAAGTCTATGCCTAAATCCAGTTGAAAAATCTATGTGCGATTTCAAAATATCTGCTCTACACGTATAAAGCTGGCAGCAAAGTTCCATTAAAGACATTACATTTAGGCTTGCAGGTGTAATGTAATACAATGGGATTTCCAGAAATATGTATGAGCATGTTAGGAAAGAACTGTTAAAAAAGGCCTGTCTGCTGACCAGTTCTAACTTGAAGCTAAAAGTAATATGTACAAATCATACAGAGTTGGAGTCAAAATGAGATGCTGCTGCTACTGTAGATGGAAGACTATTTAAAGATAATAATGATAAGAGAGTTGTATCTGGAATTTAAACAATGATTTTAGAAGTTTTTACTCAATATCCAGCTGTCTTAAATGCAGCTGCTGCATCACAATCCCACAACACAAAAATTTAATTATTTTAGTTCTTTTTTTTTTTTTTGCAGATAGAAGAAGAGACACTATTGATTTGCTTGATGGAATTCTCTCAGGCTATTTTTCAAACATAGGAGATATTCACAGAATATGGTAACACTATTAAAAACTAAAATGTGGTCTGTAAGTAAGAAGCTTAAATGACAGTGAAATTATAGAAATTTCATAGATTAATGTAAAACCTGAAGAAGCTCAATGTGCTTGGTTGTCTCTGCGGGGCTTTCTACCAGCTGAGAAAGAATTGGCTCTCTGCTCTTTCAGTACAGAGGATTTTAGACAACAATAGTGAAACCAACTTTTCTTTTTCAGCGGGTGAGAAAATAATTTATAGAAATTCGACATTGTTTGTTCAAGCCACTGATTGTGCAGATATTTTTCTACACTGTCATATACTGTATAATTTATTGCACTTCATGTGCACTTTCATGCTAAGTTTAGAATCTAACAATATGATTTAAAATATTCAAGCTGTGCTTAGAATTGGTGTGTTGATAGTTTGCATATGAAATTCAGTAATATTGCTTTGCAAATGTAGGCTGAATTAGTGCATAAAACATTAACATCACCCAGCTTCTTCTAACAAGTTCATATGTGTTTTGATATTGTTGATGTGCTAGAAATTTTTATGTCAGATCATTTTAGTGGTATAATGAATTCAATATTACCTGAAGAAAAGGTTATATGTTGTTGGAAACCAAATCACAATTCTTTAATTCAATTCAATTCATTTTATTTATATAGCGCCAATTCACAACACACCATTTCAAGGCACTTTACAGTTCACCAGATCATACAGTCAAATTGATTCAAATTTTTCTATCTCAGGAAAACCAGTTGATTGCATCAACTCATCCTCTCAAAGGCAATCCCTCACACTAAGCATGCTTGTAGCGACAGTGGAGAGGAAAAACACACTTTTAACAGGAAGAAACCTCCAGCAGAACCAGGCTCTGTGAGGGGCCATCTGTGATTGTGTGGTTAAACCACAAAAAAAACACAGTAAACAAACCCACAAAAATAAATAAATAAATAATCAAATGAACTGCATACATATTTGTGCTCAGTGAATAGCACGAAAAGGCAAATTCACTTTTTTCTAAGAAAATTTTTTACAGTATGACATAACCTAAAACATACATCACACATTTTTTGATTAAGGTGTTTATGTTTACAGATACACACCTATTGTTGGGATCTGGAGAAGTACCACCTTTCTCCAGCAGAGTGCGCCGTGGGTCTCCTGGGCTGGAGCCCTCCAGCACACATGGACCTCGTCAGCCCATCAGGAGACCTTCTCTACTTAAGCAGCTGCCAGACCTTCCTTCAATGCCGCAGTGTTGACCTTAGTTTGGTTAGCAACCTGAGCCTCTGTTACCAGAAAGAATCTTAGTCATCTCAAGTGAGAAACTGATTCTAATCCACCTCTGTCTTTGCTCACAGGAAACCTGTCTCATGTCTGAAGCTCTGGATGAGCTTAACCTGCCTTCCAGCCCTGGTGAGCCAAATCTGAAGATTCCAGTCTGGATTCCTCCTGCTGCTCTCAGAGAAGAGCTGGAAACTCTGATCAAGGTCTGCCTTTCAAAGTCAGAAGCTAGACGCTGCTGCCTGTGCACTCTGCTGAACCAACAGTCTCTGGACCCAACGGTTCCCTCTCTCACAAGTAAAGCCTGGACTTCTTCAAGGTAGACTCTGAAATATCTTAAAGACTCAATTAATCATCAGACTACCTGGCTAATCAAACTGTCCATCTCTGCAGACATCAGTGAACCTAACCCGGACCAGTACCTGATCCAGTTCTTGTCTTTGTGTCTAACATATTCAATAAACTCTGTTCAACTTTTATTCAGCCTCCGTTTGTGTTCTGCATGAGGGTTTAACCTAGAACCAATCATGACACCTATACAGATAAACTCTACAGTTAGCTGCAGCTGCCAGTAAGTACAAGTAAATAATCTTTCACTATTCTTTTTCTATCATGTGTTCTTTTTACTTTTCATCTCATTTTCAGTTTTTATTGCACACAAAATAAATCCCCAAATTATGTCTTTTTTTTTTTTTACATGCGCATGTAACAGGACATGTAAAAAAGAAACAAAAATAAAGATGATTTTCCCAAAAAGGAAAATATAAATGACTGGGATAACTCCAACTAATTTATTTGATTTCAAACTGATGAACAAAACATGAAAAGCTTTATTTCAATTAAGAATTTGAATTATTTTTGTCATGCCTCACTTTATCAACTTCAAGTTATCTTCAAAAGACTATATTATTCTTACTACAACCTGTCTCCTTTTAATTATTCCTATAGTCATAATTTTGCCTGAATAACTTTGCCAGTTCTGTGCTTTAAATGTTTTTTAAGGATGTTGCTATATTATTTAAAGCTTAAACTCTTGGTTGAAACAGTGATTTTTTTAAAAGATCTTACTGATTGAGTACATCAATGCAGAAATAATAATAAAAAGTGAGATTATTTCAAGGCTATCCCGAAATATAGCACATTCTCCAATCAACTCTACTTAGTTGAACGTCTGTTATAGTATGCCATTATGAATTATTCATGTGAAAGTGTCTAGGATAATTATCTTTATGTTTTAAGTGATCAGTACAGTGTCATCTGCAAAAGGATTTAGCACACATCAAGGTTGAAATTTACCATGCGTACTGTCACTTCAGAAAAGACAACTCTTGCTATCTCTGCTACATATACACAAACACACCAAAACACACATACACACCCACAAGCAGATCACATATGCTCAGCTTTTCATGAAAAAAGAAACACAGAAAACTTGCTCATCCATAAAACTCTCTAGTCCCTCTGAGTGTCAGGCAAACGTCTTGTATTACTTTCACTCCACTTCTCCACTAATGCCATTCTTCAGTCTACATATGACACTGGTGTGTGTGTTTGTCCCCTTCCCCCACCCCTCTCCCAATTCGACAAGTTAGGGAGCTCTGAACTCCTCTTAACTAGGACAAGCAAAAGACCAGTGCAAAGGTTTTTGTTCCCTAAAATGTTCATGTATCTGCGCAAGTTTGTTCTGTGTGGCGTCTTTAAAAGGGAGTGCTATTGTTGGAGGGGAGATTGTGCCTCTGAAAGAGAAATTCACTCAGGAAGCATTGGTTCCGGGAGGAGATGAGTAAGGAGATGAGTTGTGTTTTTTTTTCCTCACAAAGACACACATACAAGCAGATACACACAAATGCTGTACATACAGAAATACACGGGCTAATGGCTTACACACTATTGCAAGCACAGATACCCCAACACACACCCCCGCAGATTGTTCCAACATACATCCCTCCTAAGGCTAAGAGATGGTGAATGAGTTGATAGAGGTTTGCGTAGCAGATGCTATTAAAGGTGGAGTATTTTTAGGGGTTCAAGGGACACAGAAGACTTACAATGAACTTTTTCCTTTAATAAAAAAAGGACAGTAACATAAAAAATAGATGGGTTAAAAGCTTTTCTTTTTGGAGCTTGCACAGATTGAGATAGCAAAAAAACAAACAACACAAAAGGGAGGATGTTTATTTTATCCATCCTCTGACAGGTTTCATTGTGACCCTCCTACTATCCTGTTGGGGTACTTATCCACCCAAACTGGTCTGAAGTCCCGCATAAATGTACTCACTCACACTGAAAGTTCGCAAGTTCAACCCTTTAGACATGCAAACTGATCATTTCAAAGTTGCAAAAATATTGAAATGAAACTTTGGAATGTTTCACATTTTCTAACATAATGGTAGAAAACATCTATGTCCTTCAATGAAAGAAAAAGGTACCCAGTTATTTTTTACAATATCCGTAGAAACAAACCTAAAAATCTGAATTGTGACATGCGTTAGTATGTGGCTCACTTCACATTCAGAATTTTTTTTGCTGGCAGAAGCTTGTCTTAAGTGGATCAAAAATCGTAAACATAATAACAGAGCTTAGATAAAAAGGTGTAAATGAAATGTAGTGTTGGTTTGGCTAAATGACAAAATACTACTGAGAATCTTTTACAGGTCATTTGACCAATCTGGCTGAGTTTAGGCTATTTTGAAATCAGAATAGAAAAAAAAAACATTTGCAAAAAATTTGCAAGACTTGAAAGCTATAATTACAGCAGTGTGTTATTATAGTGGGTATAAATTGGACTTTGTACATATAAATGCCAAATGTTGTTATTTACAAAGGGGTATAAATGCCTTTGAAAGCACTCACATTTGTTTTATTTTACAAAAGCAACTATTGTTGAATATAGCAGTAGTTCCAACAGGGATACTCCTGCCGGAATAGTAAGCTGCCAAATAAAATATTGGACTGCACACATTTTACAAAGGAATACAATAAATTTTGGAATACAATAAATCTATGTGAAAATTAAACTTGTGTAAGCCATATTAAAATTGTAATGAAGGGAAAGGGAGAGATGAATAGGGTCAAAACATAACAGTCTGAAGTTAATTCAGAACTTTAACAACTCCCAAAAGGAATAATTTCTTGTGTATGCTTGTTGTACCAAATGATTTGAACTCAGAGAAAAGTGTTGTCTTTAAGTCAGGAATCTTCCTGCAGGCTGTTTCTTAGTCAGGGCAGCAAAGCAAGATGCAACTCAAGCCCGTATTTGTTGACAAAGCTTTTGGGACAGTCAGCAGAGGCATATCATGGAATCCTCGGCTTCAGCCACCTCTTTAGTTTTCGGTGATTTAATTCATAAATAAAGTATGAACAGTTAGAAATTGAGTCATGCATAAATATGAGGTACATCTGTGTCTGAGCATTTACATAGACAAAAAAATGTGTATTAACTTCTGGGGTTTGGTGTTTGCTTTTGTGCAACACTCAAATCTCAGTGCACTTGGATGAACAACTTTAAACAAGCAAAAACAAGCATCAAATGCATACTTACCATAACCACTATCTTTCCTTCTCAAAAGTACAATTTCCACATATAAGCACTGATAAGATTTAGCCACAGTAATAATGAATTCACTTTTTTCAAACTACAACTTGTAGACAAAACTCTGCAGCACTTTTTTTCTACCAGTAGTGCTACTTTATTACCAGCAGCCTGCACTGATGGTGATTGGAAAACTTGAACCATAATTCATGCTGTTTATGAATATCAAATCCAAAATATGCTGCTTTCCTATCATCCTAGTACTAACATCCATCCATCTTCTACGGTTTATTCCAACAGGGTCACAGTTTGGCTGGTGTCTGTCTCAAGCAGTCTGGGCAAGAGGCAGGGTACACCCTAGACAGGTCCCCAGTCTGTCAAAGAGCAACACAGAGACCCACAGAGACTTCCAAAAACGATTTTGTGCACAAACCCAAACCTGAGGACAATCTAGAGAAGCCAGTAATCTAACAGTCATGTTTTTGGACTGTAAGAGGAAGCCAGAGTACCTGGAAAGCACCCACACATGCATGGAGAGACCATGCAAACTCCATTCAGAAAGACCCCAGGCTGGGAATCGAACCTGGAACCTTCTGTCTGTAACAAGATCATCAAAGCATTTTCATTTTGATAATTAACCCCCACTGGGAATTCTTTGACATTGCACCAATGCCTGCTTTGCAACAATGAATTCATATATCTATGCACTTCATGTTGTGGGGAAAAAAACACAACAGAAAAAACAGACAACACAGAAGTCTGCATCCACACCTGTATGAGAGGAGAGTGACAGAAGAAAGAGAGAACATAACAAACGCAAAAAGAAGTAAACAGACAACCAATGTAAATATAAAAAAAGCTTCAAGAGCAGCAGGTATTCCTAAATATCCATATGTATGGATATAAATATCCATGTGTATGGAAGGCAAAACCTGTGGTGATTGTGCAATATCATTGAGGGTTGTATATATCTGTAGCTGCAGCTTAGTATTTAGTATTAGTGTGTATTCATCAACACATGGACTCTCCCAGGGCCAAGGACCGATAAAGAGACGATCCTGGCCCGAGATATCCAGAGGCACCCCAGATCACTGGGACACAAGGAGGGCAGAAATAGGGAGCACAGACAAGTGCACCAACCCCCAGGGGGCCCAGTCCCTGAGGGGTCAGACTCCAAAGGCCATCAAAGGTCCCATGGGGCTGCGGCGTCAAAGAGCAAGGCAAGCTTATTTGTACAGCACAGTTCTGTACAGGGACAATTCCGAGTGCTTTACATGAATTAGATAATAGAATAGAAGAAAAATAATTGCAGAATAAAAGCAAGTAAAGGTGAAAATGTTCTAAAACAGGTAGTAGAACAAATAAAAACAGTTAGACCACAAACCTAAACTTACAGTACCTCAGTAGACTGGTAAGTCACTAGTAGGTAGGCTCTGGACTTTAGAAAATGCACTGGACCAATGCTGGCAGATGACACGGTACTCCAGATCATTACTCACTGTAGAAACCTTATACTTTACTTCAAGCAATGTGGATTCTGTTCCTCTCCATCCCTCTTCCGGAATCCATGTGTATCAAACTTCTCAACGTAATGACTTTTGATGTGCCAACTCCAGATTAAGTCAACTGTGAAGATCTTCTAAACTCTTCATTTGCTTGTTCAGCCTCTCACGGTTAGTCATGTTGCTGTTGTACCTTTCCTAACCAGATATTTTCCTTTAACTCAACTATTATTGATACAGCACATTAACAACCAGCTTCCTCAACAACTTATGTTGGTCTTTAACTTATGAGGGTCTTTAGTGGCTAACATGGCTGTTGCAACAAGGCAAGGAAACCAAGCAATTGCCTAGGGTCCCAAGCTGGTCTGGAGCCCAGAAACAGTGGCTGGCCTGGTTATAATTCATTATGAATCAGAATACACCTCAAGGTAGCCTCCTGTACTTGCAACTTTCTAATTAGGTGGCGGTGTAGGATCATATATTTAGTTCTGATTTTTACAGGCCTTCATGGTAATTTTGCTTGGGGCCCCCAAATTCCTTAAAAAAATCCTTGCAGAGGGTGTCAAAAATATTCTTCTGGACATCTATCGAGTCTGCAGTCGTTTTGGTTTCACAGTTTTTGTAAATAAATTATCTGATTATCAAGACCACTTTCTAATTTGAGCGAAAAATTTTTTATGATGCTGTATTTTTCAAAATGCATCCTTACAATCACCCCCTTAACCATAAAACATACAGGATTCCTTTCAACAATACTAGGCTACACTTAAAGTAGGTAAATCAATTCTTGAAAAGAAGCAGATGACACAAAAACAATTAAACAGATTACGTGCACAATTGAAATGAGGAAAGCTAGACTCTGGGATCACCGACCTGAGGCCCCCATTTATCATAGCACGCGTTAGAAAAGCTTTAAATCTGTGCAGAAAACCAGTAGTATGCACAAGAAAATTAGTCTTTATCACATGTGGGTATACACAGCTGTTCTTTGTCAGCCATCATAAATCCCATGCAACAGTGAAGCAGTACTTAAACACAACAGCTTGCATTTATATAAGATTGAGTATGTGGCATATGATAAACTAGTTTCTTTTAAAGGGTCTTGATGACACACTTGTTACTTTTAACATGAAAAAAGTAGAGGAAAACATGCTATTTTTTTATTCAGCTCATACAATTGTGAGTAGTTGGAGGGACCTTAAAGAAGTAAATAATTTAAAAAGAACGAAAACTATTCTAAAGTATAAAACCCATTACTTGAAACCACCCTTGCAGGTGATAGGATGCACCATCTGCACAGGCTTGAAGGAGGCTTGAATTGTGTCTCTATTTTCCTCTTCAGTCGGATGATTTTATTATTTTTTGACTGTCTGTGCTCTTTTCCCTTAAGCTATAGGGGCATTTGTTTGTCCAACTTGCTCTATCTCAAAAAATATACAGCTATCAGGTTAAACAGGAATGGTTCTAAATTCTAAAATGTTGGTGCATTTCAAAATAATCCTTTAATATCTGTTAGCCTACAGGTGCTCCTGTTCAATGTAAAACACCATCAAAATGTTTTAATAGACTATATTTGTCTGTCTATGAGTAATGATATATCAGAGCTACACAAAGACATAGAAACAAAAATGTATTTTGCCTATTTGGACAGCAAAAGGTCAACTTTGGCAGCCTTGTCTGACACGGAAAGTTTGTTTTGGAAGTAGTATTGTCCAAGACTAAAAAATAAAATAAAAAATACAACAACAGATCCTTCCTACCTACAGCCATCAGCATTTGCTATGGTTGTTTTTTTAAGAAGCCTGTGTAAAATGAGGTACAGCAAAATCAAGTTTATGTTATGTAGATTATTATAGTATTTTAAAATAAATAGAATAAAATAGGTCAAAATAAACTGATGGCTCAACAGAAATTATTGTTTGGTGACAGATACCTACAAAAAAATAAAAAATAAAAATCAGCATCTATGAAGAAAATACCACCAAAATACCTCTTTGAAGCAGTTCTCCAACAGTAAACTTCAGATTTGATACCTGCTCTGAGCATATTGTAGCAAGAGGGTTCCTTCTCAGGTGTTTTGGTCAAAGCCTTAAAGAAAAATGCTTGTATATCATATCAATACAGGGAAATAAAGAGGCAAAAATTACAATGTTCCTTTAAACTATCAATGTGAAAAGAGTCTAAATTAAAAGAATGCTTCAGTCACTTTTAGTTTTAAAAGACTGATAGTGGTGCCTGTGATTTTAGCACTGCTGCTAATACACTGTAGTTATAAGATTATCTTTGGCCCATCATTAAATGAAATTGAATAATAGTGAACCTTCTCCCATCCAGCATCACATAACTATATCCAAATATCTACACTCTTGTGGAGATGATTGTTCTAGAAGGAAAAATCAAGTTTTGTCCCGACAATTGCACAAAGGTGGTTATTGTATATGTGTCATATGGCCTGTGCTGGCACATCAATCTTATCTGATTACTTGTGATCTTTGCTTGTGGGCTCTGTGTGACTTGTAGCATGAAAAAACACTCTGGTGTCATACTGTTTTAAATCTCTGTCCTCTGCTCTGCTAATTGGTGAGAGCCACAGGCCTGACTACAAAACAAATGCAACACATCAGGCCCACCGGGACTCCTCTGTGAATGCATGTGATGCAGAGCAGGGATCTGTTTAGGTATTTATGAGTAGACATCAGTTCAGTGGGTGTGTGGGAATGATAGTGGCTCCAAATGTGAATCATATGCACAACATTTTTGTGCATGTTGACAAGCATTTTTATTTCTTTGGTTTTGATACATTATCTCTCAAATCCTTTTATGGATTTGATTTTCTTTTTTTTTTGGTGCCGGTGTTTATAAGTGAGCAAGACCTTAGACCTGGTCTTGCTCACTTATAGACTTGCTGGGTATTGTGCCTGGTAACTGCACAGGATTTTCTGTGTATGGCCCCTAGTCAAACTTATCTAACCAACAATACCTGACAGCCTACTCAAGTTAGACAAGGTCAAACCTCCCTAGCGAGTCTAAACAACAATTTATACTTCATTTGATCCCTCTATGTAGGATCTGTGTGGTCTGCCTGGCAGCCATCTTGTGCCCCAAGCTGCCAGTGGCTCTCTGACAGGTTCAAAGTCTGCCTAGCTGTGGGTCATGCCTAAACACATCGAGCTGTATCTTGTCAGGAACCTGATGGCTCTACACTGGGGTGGCTTATCTCAAAGACAGCTGCACTGACTTTATTGGAGCAGGTAAAAGAGAAGCACTAAAGGGAGGGGAGAGTCAGGATGGAGGATATAGGCAAAGATGAGCGGTGTTGTGATTAAAGTTTGAAAAGGATAGTAAAGCCTGGGGAAAGAGAGGGAAGAGTGTGAGAAAAGGGTGACTGAATGAAGACTAACATTTAAAAGGGAATAGATAGAGCTAGACCGTAGGAGGGAAAGATTTGAGAAGCAATGGGTTTGTGGAAAAAAAAAAACAGAGTACAGTACAAAGGCAAGAATGCTGCTAAATGAGGAGAATAGTTTGGGCTTTTTTGAGCCAAATTAGAAAAGGGCAACATGAAAGGGGGGGAGGAATACTGATGACTTGGAACATGAAGGAAATGGTAGCATTGGATGAGAGATCTTTCCAGGAGGCAAGGCAGGGTAACAGATAAGGAGCGAGAGAAAAGGCATGCTGATAAACCTCCTTTGGGTGCTATGATTGAAAGAGCTGGTAAAAGATGGAGCAACGGAAGCTAGAGGAAAAAAATCTAGACAGAGGTGAAAGCAGGTTAGCCACGTATGCATCCTGGTATCAGAGATACAAGCGGATAGAGATGAGAGATACCAATAGGTCAGAGGCAGCTGCTACCTCTGAGACAGATTCTCATTTCACTTTCCTTTGCTCCTTTTCATGTAGTCAGAATTGTATGCCTTTCACATTTCCCTTAAGAGTGCTTATCATGACTGAAGTTTTTCACATTTTGACTTACCTAATCTACAAACCTAAATTATTTACTTGAATTTAAAATGAATTCCATGGAAGGGCAGTGTAACAACATATTCTAAATATTGTCCAAAAGATTCAGAAATGTATACTAATCACATTCCTGTGAATTTAACATTTCTAACCATGTATCCTGCTTTGTTTTCCTGTCTAAGTCCAGATTTGATACTTTTCACCTGTTCTTTATATAAAATTAATCTTTATGTTTGTAATATAAAATCAAAAAGAATAAATGTACTCTGTTGAAAGCACCATAAGCTTTATATTGTAAGTTTAACACATTACAAATTCAAATGGTTTATGAATGTACGTGAACATAAAGCAATGAAGAAACAGAAAACCGTTGGGTTTGGTTCATATGGCACAACTGTGTGTATCTATTAAAGACTAATACAGCTGCAAAGATACCACAGGTGACCTTTTAAAGCTGCATGGCGTGACTTAAATATCTTCCTGCCCTGTCTTCGCCTCTCACCACTTCTTGTCTTTCCCCACTCTGCTATAATAGATGCAATTACCTCTCATCTTCTCTTATCTAGAGCCTCCCCCTCCTGTTCTCACTCTTTTTTATTTCTTAGCAGATCCTTTTTCTTAAGCCACACCCTGTGACTGTCAAACCCTCTTCTGTCTAAAAAAAAATGAAGTCAATTTCCTCAAAAGCAGACAGAGAAGGTTCTGATGGTGATTTGGCAGCGTGTCATTGCCAGTAATGGCGTTTGGAGTTCCCAGTTTCATTGGACTACATTATAAAGTGTTTGATCTATTCCCCCCTTTTAGCAATCTTCTCTCTCTTTTTCCCCTCAGCCATTGAGATCCCTGACAGCCATAGAAATGAGAAGGAAGACTCTGAGGGACTTTTCAATCTCTTCTGAAAAGAAACTGGAGCATGAGGTGACTGGGATGGCAGGAAAGGGATGGAATACCGTATATTTCAGGAGTTTTGCTGATAGGATGCAGTTTTAATATTTCAACTCTTTCTGAGAGGTGTTACAGGTTTGGACTGCAGCAGAGCATCTAAAGAGCTTTCATTTTGAGAAAGATATTCACTGAGAAGTAGTGAATTCCTTTCCCATTTTGGAGGGAAAACCTATTCAAGCCAAAATCTATTCTTACAATAAAGTAGGTTTGAGTTTTTTTCAGTTGAAAAACAGCCTTAGCAGCATTCCTCATCATATTACTTCTTGTTGTTGGGGAGAAAAGAAATACATGTCTGATAAAGAAGGATAGGTGTTTTGCTTTGCCTGAACGCTTCGATTGTTGGTTTTCTTTAAAGCTGGCACAACAGGAAGTGACAGCAAAAAAGTTGTTGTAGAAGAATTGATAGAAAGAAGTATAGCAATCAGATGTGTTAAGCTATCATGTGGTAATGAATGCATGCCATCTGTCTCTGCACCTCTATTAAAAACTCCTTCACCAAAACCACAATTACACTGCATTCATTCAGTCTCCTGCCACATCTAATTGCTACGTGGGCAGCCACCTTTGACATCCTCATCAAAGGACCTTTTACATTTATACCCACTACATCTACACACTTGAAAACCAATAAACATACATGAATGCAAATGGTGTAGATTTTAAGTGCTAAAATTAGAATAGGATTATTTTGATACATATCCAATTCCCTCCCTCTGTAAGGTTGTGCAAAAGTGTGCTGACACAAAGCTTGTGATAAAGTGATCATCCACTGTAAGTTTTTGGAGCTGTAAGTGTTGGCTCCAGCTAATGAAGTTAAGAAAAAAAAAAGAATTGAGAAAGTGTGGGCGGATGTCTTGCTAGCAAACTTAATAAACATCACATGCACTTTTAATTAACTACATTCCTCTGTGACGACAAGGTACTAACAAGACCGTCGACGCTCAATCATGCCTGCAGAAGGTGCAGAAGATGCGTGTGTATGTGCCCATGTGCGTGTGTTTGGCAGGGGGTGTGAACACGCAGAGGTGTATGTCTGCGTGGGTGTGTGTGCAAATGTGCCCCTGCGTTGACGCACTGCACCTCCCCCTCCCCATGCTTTGTGCCAGTGTGTCAAGAATTAGTGGAGACTCATAATTGCATGAAAACTAATTTCATCTCTGAAAACCTCATTTAATGGTAGCAATTTTATTGCCTTATCCTCAGTGGCTATAAATTATGAGAATTACTGTTCTTTTTTGCTCATAACTAGATAAAGAATTACGCCTCTCTGCGGATGATAGATACCGTTTTAACAATTGTGTCTTGTAATGCATAATATCCCATTTTTAGCTGTAAAATAGAGCTTGAAAGGCAACTTTCAACATCGTTTTAAAGGCTTAAGTGTAACCTTGTTCAGATCACTGTAGCTGATTTAGCTCCATTGTTATCTTTAAAGGGTGACTCACATATTATTGTACATTTCAGTGTTTCTTTACCTTGTGCAAGGGTTATATCTGTTTGTTGAGGGTTTGTAATAACTGCAAGGCTCACATATAAAGGTTCCATCAGTTTCTAGTAGCTCTCTTAGGTTGTGTAAGTGATATTCCTCAGTGGAAAGAGAAAGCTTCTCATTTCGTTTCATAAAATAAGAAAATGCCCCTGACATAAATTTAAAGAGCATTTGTCATGTTTTTTCAGTAATTGAATTTTTCAGCACTGTTTATACTTGTAGCAAATCCTTCAGCTTAAATTTGGGTTAATAAAGATAAGATATGGGTGTGATTTATCCAGGCCAGTTGGATATATCATAAAAATGGTTGTCTGAGCAGTAGCTTGAAAACTGAACAACGCATCTATTTGATGACAAATTTGGTTTAAACATTCTTACAGAGTACTATGTACTTAATATGTAAACAACAAGACTGGCACAATCAAGGGTTAAGTAAACTAATCCCCTGCTAAGGACCCCCAAACCACCATTGGCCTCATACAAATGCTTGAATTTTAACAAGAAGCAACAATATTTTCATTTATTTGTCTTTGTTTAAAATTTAGATATAAGATAACACAAATGTGCAAGTGTATCTTGTAAATTTGCAAAGAATAACCATTGCTTACTGGCTGTGTTAACAAGGTTAGAGTGTGATGCTAAGTTTCACCTTTTTGTGCTTGAGCCTGATTAGTTGCCAAACAAATCTTAGCAAATAATATTCTCTATTGCTTTTAAGCCTCCTCAATGAATATTAGATACCTGTCCCAATGTATATTCCACCACATCTACATTGTCTTAAATTATTGTTTGTTATTGTTATTTTTTAGTGGAAAATGGAGAACCCAAATCAAATTCTGCTAAAGAAAACCTTTCAATCTTTCTTATAACTTCCCTCTCTAAAGACTGTAACAGTTGAAGTGAATAATTCTTAACTGTTTTTCTTAATCTGTAACAGAACATTGCCATCAATACATAAAAAGAAAAATAAATCTCCTAAAATAAGTAATTTATTCAATTCATTACTACTACATGCCCCCTGGAATACCCACCCACACAACGGCCGTGCTCCCCATCTGGAGACTTTATAAAGTTGAATACAAGTCAGTTCATTCTATTAGCTTTAATGGTAAAGAGATGAGCTGTCAGCTTATATAGCAATATTCAAAGTAAAGAGGAAGGCATGATTATAAAGTTTGAAGAGAGAAGAGAGGCAATCAAAATCAGATATGTGTCTCCACAAAGATCTCTAGTTGGTGTGCAATAGATTAACAGGGCTGGTAGCAGCACACACACCACAGCCACCATGAAGCAATGGAGAGAAAATGTTGGGGCTCTTTTCTTTATACCAAAAGTTCCCCCATTCCTAAATAACAACAACAAAACAACCCAAATAAACATTAGCCACTGTGAATTTTGATGACCCCAAAAAGCATGTTAAATGAGCTGCACCTGTTTTATTGAAATCAATTTTAATTTTTTTTATTGTCTACAATGAAATGTACATTTCCAAAAAAATATTAGCAGCAGAGTTGTGAAGCCTAAATTCTACCTATGAAGACGTAAAAAAAGGAACATTTTCAGGGGGACCTCCTTATATTTAGACAAGCATAAAATACCAAATTAAAGACAACTGTTGTCACACATCATTCTTTCAGGAATAGTTTGTGGTGGAGAAACCTCTGCTCAAAGAATTGCAAAACTTTATGTTTTCAAAGAATATTGGTCAAATCCGATCTCATCTTAGTGCCAGGAACACAGATCATCAGGATATTCAGGAAAACAATTTATTATGACAAAAAAAAAAAAAAAAAAAAAACATACTCACTACCAGAAAGCCTTAACATTCAATAAGTTAAAAAGCCATTTTTCTGAAAACCTATCATACTGGAAGCGGATGTGGTCTATATCTAGACGGTTTCAGCTCTATTCATACAATAGAAAAATTCAAGTAAAGTCAAGGAAAGCTACTTTGGAAAAAGTATAGTTGATATAACAACACCTGCACCCATCATCAAAACATTAACCACATCATTAGCAGCAAATTCAGCCACAACACCGGAAGGTTGAACAGCTGAATCTTTGTTCGCATTAAGAGTGCATGCTTCTGGGCATCAGCCTCCTGTAGGGATTTATAAACAGTAAATATAACTGTGTAATGCATTTAAATTAGTGAAACCAGCTGTCAAGCTCTCCAATCACACAACATTTACTTGCAAAGTTGCACCCTTTTAACTCTGTTACCATAAAATCAAAAGATTAGTAAGTTGCATTTTATGTAATGAACAATCACTCTGATGCTTAAAAATTATGTCAATATATCTTCACTTCTGAATACATAAATACTTTTAAGGCTACTTGAGTTGGAATAGATTAGATTTGAAGATAGACTTATGATAACTTCATTATGTACATAATGACTGTCTGAACAGCCAAGATTTATAAACATTATGCGATCTAATACACAGAGGCACAACAGACTGTGAGAGACAAGCTGTTCCCAAACAATTTGTTTGACTTGCAGCGCTATCAAACTCTATTATGAAGGTAATGCAGCTCAGGCATGACACAGACAACTGAATAAAAACACCCACAAAGAAAGCTGCACAAATAAAGCCACCATCTTGTCGATAAGAGAAAACAATTGACTGAAGGAGATTAGGAAACCAAAAGACTATAGGCTAACAATAAATTCGGATTTGTTATTTAAATCCATAAAAAAACTAAAAAAGATAATAACACCATAATAAAGTATTGTGTGCTCCCAAGTGAAGTTTGATTTTCTTTGGTCAATGAAGACTGAATTTCTAGCTGATATAAACACTTTGACAAGTGGTGTTAATGGTGACTGGAAAATTGTGACATCAAGCAGCTGTTTCTGTGGCAACACCACTGAAGACCAGATTTTTTTAAGATTTATTAACATAGAAAAACAGTATAAGTTTGATTTTAAAATTGTCTTTGCTATAGAACTATTTTAAAATTACCTTTGATCTGTTATCTGCTACTGAAATGCAAGATGTTGTTACAAAGAATCCGCATACATGGCTTCCTACGCAACCTGTGTCTTTGAATTTGTCACATTTTTCAACTCTGAGGGAAAGGCATCATGGGAAAATGTATAAGTGAAGAACAAAATGAAACAAGAATTGAAACAGTTGTCTTAGAAAATGAATTCCTAAATGTTTCAACAATCTGACATAACAGTGAGGCTGTTTGCGTTTGGGGCATTGTATATATAGACCTAAAGCAGTGAATATGATCCTATTCTTTGGATCTCACTAATAAAGCTACTTCATGGCTCTTTTTTTTCTCTGCACACTTTGATTTCTCTCTTCGTACTTTAAATACCATAGGTATAAGGGGAATCTCTCTTTTATAGACCTGCTATTGACGTATGCTACTCTGCCAGTTTCATTTGCTATTTTCTATTTCTACAACTTGGAACTGCTGCTATCTCTGGGAAATGTGAGATCATAACTAAAACCTGCCACAGCTGATTTTAGTGATGGGCCTTTAATGCCTCAGTGCATATTTTTTTTTTGTGACAGATTTGTCATTGGGATTCTCAAACGACAGGAACACTAAAGCTGCTGTCAGACAGCTTCCTATTTCGCCAGATGTGCTGACATATTTAAAAAACCTGTGCTATGTGACAGTGTACGGAAATTAGGTAATTTTTGGAGAATATTAAGTCTTTTCATATACTGTACTAGAAGTACAAGCTTTTGTTTTAAAGTGCTTTGAGTTTGAATAGTTTTAGTGTATGTTAGTATGACAAATGTGGAATTCACAAAGTTGTATTGCACTAGTACAATATCTCTGCTGTGATGTTGCTTTCTTGTTCAGATTTGTATATATATATATATATATATATATATATATATATATATATATATATATATATATATATATATATATATATATACTGACTAACTGAACTAAATGTTATTGCTCTAATTCCAACCAAATTGTCACAAATTTAATTAATCAGAAAGTACTGTGGTCCAGCATTTTAAGGTGACTTAAAGAGCCTAGGTAATATTTTGCCTTTTGATAAAGTACTGTTGATATAGGTTCATTTAATATTTAATTGGTAGTTCTGTACATGCTGTAGCAGTCCCACTTAGGTAGTTGAATGTTTTTGTCATTTTTGGCATGCTGAATAAAATCGGGAAGGGTTTAAATTTAAGTGATTGAAATTATCAAGAATGAACATGATTAGTAGTCTTGCTGTGGCCCATAACAAAATAAAATAAATAAGAAATACTCCTAAAGGAGCAAATCTTCATCATCTATTAAAAATGAAAATGACTCTAATCAGAAAACATTAACCTATTGAATGTGGCTAATTCAAGATAAGTCTGTTAGTTTATGACTGTATTTTCCTATTTTCAGAACTCCTATCTGAATCTGAACTCTGACAAGTTCATTAGAGTGGATGACTTTAAAATTAATGCTGACATTGGAGGTGATAGCTTAAAGCAGCCTTTAATGCTATCTTTGACTCGATTGTCTTTGTTCAGGGTGTGAATAGTCCCATTTATTCTCATTTTTATAACTTGGACCTTGTGCTGACATATGGCATTGAATGTGAAGGAATAAAGTTATTTCCTCACAACCCTGTCCTCTCTGACCACCTTTTAGTGACCTTCAAAAGTATTTTAAACATAATTCTTAATGCCCATAAGAAGTTTTTACTTTAGCAGATAGTTAACAGATACTTCAGTAGAAAATTGGAAAGAATATGTTCCACTTTGTATCTCCTCTGTAGCAGTAAACAATACAGCAGTGCGCAACCATTTAATTAGCTCCCTTTCACAAAATGATTATTTTTAGGCAAGGCAAAAGGCAAGGCAAATTTATTTGTAAATTTGCCTTGCCTTTACTAATGCCATTTATTAATGCCATTGCCATTATTAATGTTCTTGTTAATGATTTTAGAGAAGAAAGATTCTCTTGCATTTTTCAGTTGTAAGTTATATCGGTAAAGTCTCTCTTTATAGATGTCATAGTGAACCTGGAGTCTTGTCTTTCTCCACTTGCGTTCAGCTTTTCGACACTCCCTTTTTTCACTTCTAACTGCTGGAGCACTTCTCAAAGGAGATTTTTTCTTTGCGGAAAAGAAAAAATCTCTAATTCTAGTCTCTAGTTCTCTGCTGCCTTTGATAACGTAGCCCCTTTTGAAAAAGAGAAACTAAGAATTTTAGAAAAACTAAAATGAATAAACTAAGGAAGTTTAAAGGTTTAAATTAAAATAAACTCCTTGGTTTAATACAGAGCTGCTCACTATACAAGGAAACTTAATAAAGCAAGAGCCACATTTCTATCCTGATTAAAAGAGAAGAATAGGACCAATCCTATATTTCTTTTTAATACAGTTGCCAACCTCACCCAGAGTTGTAGCTCTGTTTAACCAGCCTTCACACCAGCTCTTAACAGTAATGGGATTCTTTATAAATGAGATTGATAATATCAAAAATAAGATCATTTGCAGCCCTAAGAATATATTCAGTTAATCTCTGGAAGGTGAAGCAGCATCTGAGGTAACTATAGAATCTTCTTTCCATCTGAGCTTTCAGGGTTAGCAAAAATATTATCTTCATCTAAGCCAAGGGTCACCAACGTTTTTAAGGCTGAGGGCTACTTCCTGGGTACTGAGTCATAGGAAGGGCTACCAATACTGACCTATGAACTGGGGAGATCAGCGTTCACCTAACATTTATCAATAATAAACAGATTTTTACTGTTTCTTTAACTACTAATTTTCATTAGGATATTGTCATTTTGAAATTTCTATTAATGCTTAAATGCTCTGTATGATTAAAATTATGAAATGCTCTATAAATGATTAAAAAAGAAGAGCAACAGAATAAAATGCAAACATGTCTGCGGTCACTGTAACATATATGTCCCAAGACAGATAATGCACAGTAGAAATGCCATAACTGAATCTAAAGCAGAAGCAAACTTATTCCCCTATTTCATAAAGTGGATAAGTTGTTGAAAAGAAATGTAAATATGGATCTTGGTAAAGATTACCACTAAGTATGGGTTAGTTCTCTGGTGCATGTTATGAACTAATGAACTATTATTTAGTGTTATGTTGTGAAACAGCTTTGGAATGTTTTGACCATTATTATTAATTTTATAGTTGTTTTTGTTATAATTTATTTTGGTGGGAACTTGTCTGCTGCAGTTTACTGTCTAGTGTGTTAGTTGTGTAGCGCAGCTTTTTTAGACACTGCTATTGTTTGCATGTTAAGGAGCAGAGTGCATGAAAAAATGACCAGAAGCAAATAAATGCATTCAAATCTTTTCTGCAGGTAAGCGTTTTAAATTATGCATTTTGTTCCCATTCATTTAGTTATCTCTCTTCCTGGTGTTATATAGTTATGGGTTAATGTAGCCACAAAGTGGCATTTTCCTCTTCTTGTTCTTGGTTTACTTACAATTTGGTGAGAATCATTATAAAACATTATCTTTGACAGCATTGTACTGCACTGCTGAGGCAGCAAAGGCCTGAAAGGTGGTTAATGTGTTTTAATCTCTTCAGCAGAAAATAGCAGGATATTATCAGAATACGTTGATGACCTGTACAATCATAGACTATGCTGGTTACGGTTTTATACATGAGCTCAATTACTGGGCTGTGTACATTAACTTAGGTAATGAGGTAATAGTGATTTTAACATTAAATGCACCAAAATAAGCTACAGGTACAGATTCTTTATACTTAATATAAACACCTGTTCAAGAACTAGTAACATATCTGGATGCAAAAAAAAGAGTGAAATACTTTTAAACAATTTTAAAATACATAACATCAGTTGTATTGGTCTGACTTCCATGTTTAACACTGCTTTTATTGCATAATCTCTTCATGTTCCTTAAAGTACCCCTGGACTGCACTTGCAGTTCCCTACAGAAACAGGTGTGGGAACTAGAAATGACTATTAGTTTCTTGAAAGGCTTTACTTTTTTGTGAGATTTATAGGGTAGGTAACGTATATGCCAAGCAAATACAGTAAAAGTTATCAGTATATGTACCCAGTTCCATTCACATATCACAATTCCAGGTTGTTGAAGTGACTGTTTAGAAGATATTGCTGCTACCTATCTTTAGTGTTAGTTTCCAAATATCTATATTAATTTTTCAAACTCCCAAATCAATCATTGATTTCAAGAGGGTACTTTTTTGTCCAGAGGAAAAAATGACAGGTGCTTCAGCACCACCTAACATCTATCCATACGCTAAATCCTAGCAATTTTAACTTAGGTTAGGCTATGTATATTCACCAAAATGACAGGTCAAAAAACTCCCACTTTATGGGTATGAGTTAGTATGTTCATATGGTTTTTAGTGTTTTAAAGTTCATGTTTTTACAATCAGATAATAACACACAAGTAGAGATTGTCAGGAGAATCCTGTACTCTCTACAATGAAATGTACCACAACCTACATTTGCTGTATTTGATGTAGTTTCTAAATGGATCACAAGATATCTGGAGCAAGATCTTCAAACAATTGATACCAAATAGAGATCTTTGACAATAAGCCCTCTTGACAGGGGCGTTGCTAGGCACAAAGCTTTACTGGCACACTGGCCCCCTACCGCATATGCCCCTCCTGCCATACACAAATACAGACAAGCACACTGCCCCACCCTGAGAAATTCCTACCAAAATTAGCAGTTGAGATATTAATGAGTGTAAGAGTATATTTGTTTTAACAAACATGAACATTTTCAACATTGCAGTTATAAAAAAATAAGACATTAGCAACTTTAAAAATAAAAAGTTTCCTTATACACATTCTGAAGTAATCATTAATTCCTAGGTTTCAGAGTTTTAGTTCAGGGGAAAGTTTAACTCAACCTGAACTAAGTTTTTCTTTTATTTTTTGAGCATTAAAGTGTACCTCCTATTTTTCATTTTTGCAAAGCGGTCCATAACTAGACTGTGACTCAGCTTAGAAAGTTCTTCCTTTTCAACTGATAAAATAGCAAGATGATGGAGCGTCTTGTCCCATTGTGCACCTCGGCCAAGTGTGGAGCCTTCTCAACACACTGAATGACCTTTCACAACTCCAGCTGTTGATTGTGATTGTAAGGGAGATCTGGATGACCTGCGTTAGTGTTGGGAACATGGTGTTATCAAGCAAATTGAAAACACACTGCATATCCTTGATGACAAGGCTTTCTTTTTCAACCATAAAAAGCTTTCAAAGCATTTTGAATTAAATTAAAGTTTTTTTTTACTCCAAATTTGTCCTGGGGATAGTGGGACAACTTCACTTGTTTAGGACCATCATGCTTTCCCCCTTCTTGTTTGTGGAAGCTGGTTGTTGCATCCTCATAACCTTCATGATCCTGTCTCTCCTGTCCTTCACCTGTCTCTTGCCTGTCAGTCTCGCCTCCTCCTTCCTTTCCTACTCCAGCACCTTCATTCTCATTCTCTACAGCAAACATTAACAAACGTAAATTTATAATTATGTAAATATCAATCATATTGCTTATAACGTTCCTTATGTAACTAGTTAGCTTAAATCACTAATTCATCACGGGACCTTACCTCCCTCTCTCTCATCTTGTTTTACTGCTTCCCTGTCTCTGCTTCGTGTGAGGAATTTCCTGATATCCATCTACAAACCAATGCAGTAATTTTCAGTTAGTAGCCTATAAATCATGTGGTTTCACTGGGAAAATAATAAAATTAACAGGTAAGAAACGTTACCAGAACTAAAAATGCGTCGCACGTGCCCCAGTAAATGGGGTCTGGCGACGCCGATGCCTCTTGGTAAGCAATTAACAAATGGTGTAACAATACTGAGCTAACCACTATAGAGTCTGTTTCCTTGGCGTAACTCACAATTTGCCAGAAGCTTTGGCTTCTATGGAATTTTAAAATCAACACTAGGACCTCTGGGAGACCCTAGAACTCAATGACTTTGTAAATATAATATGAATCCGAAATTGGTATCTTGATTTGTTTTAATTAAATATTTTCTGTGGCATTCCAAGAAGTGTGTTATCCTACAGTAAAGCTGTTGATTTATTTTCCTTCCACCAGTCCTGGTTGCCTTGCCTCTTGTGCTCAGTACTTCAAAATGGGAATAAAAACATATAAATGGGAAAAGTTTAATAATGCTGTCAAATTGCCTAATGAGTGTGATCACTCTCCTTATGTTTTGGGGAAGTGTTTTCATGGGCTTATAAGAGACATCTGGGTCCCTGAGGTACTCCAAATGTAACAAAAAGAATGTTATCACAAAAATGTGTAAAAAATGTGTAAACATCATAAAACCAGCCCAAACATTGCTGCAAGTAGCGCTGCACAAAAATATTTATCCTTCTACTTTATTGTTTGCACCTCCATTCACATCTGTTCTGTTTGATGCGTGATGGCCTACAGTGACAAAATGACATTTTGTATCAATTCAAAGAATTTTCACTCAACAGATGGCAACACGACAAGCACATTCACAAAAACATATATGCAGAAACATTCTAACACAAAGACTATTCTCTGGCTTTTGACAGGTTTGACTGAGGCGACATAAAACACAATTTTTGCTTACTTAGAAAAGTGTGTTCCTTTAAACTCCAAAGAAAATGCTATCTCAGCAATCACCTTGAGATAGAGCCTGAAGATAAGTTCAGATCAGATAGGCACAGAGATATGGGATAGATAAAAGCCTTACCAGATAGCAAAGGACATAATTAGCACAATGAAGATTTTTACCTTCAGGCTGAGTCAGCCACAGTCATCAGCATATTTTGTTGACTGGGCTAAAGCCCAGTGATAAATTCTCAGTGAAAACATATTATTTTTATCAACCAGTTATGAAATACACACACACAGACAAACACTGGCAATAAGCCTTTCACTGCTTCAGCAGCTCCTCAGAATGCAGTTGACTGACAGAAGGCCGGGTGTAGGTGTTAAATGTGGGAGAAAAAAGTTCCAATGAAAGAACAATGACAGCAACTACAGCAGAACCCATTTAAACCTTCCCTTTTAATGTGATGAATTACCAAGCACAAGCAATTTGCAAGTCTCTAGAAGTTGTTTTTCAAATAGTGCAAAAATAAATGCCATTAATTATTTTTCTTTTACCTTCCCCTGGCAAAAGAAAAAAAAAAGGTGAACCCTTACATCTTAACTGCACACCAACTGAAATACGTGGAAAGAAAATGCGCCACACAGTAATTGACAGAAGCTCACAAAATATGCTTTTGAGCTTGGGTTAAAAGTCTCAAAATTAGCATATTTAGAAAGGGTCTTTACAAGTTCACTTTGCACTGCTCTTACACCTGGTATTTTGTTCATGAAACAGAGCATATGCATATTTTATAACAAATTCTTGTATAAGGCTATTTCTTTATACTAAGATGAGAGGGAATGTGTGAAACAGACGGATCAAATGCAAGTTAGTTTCTTTGCAAACCAGCCGCACAAATCCATACAATAGTATTCCAATCGAAAGATAATCTTTGATACTAGTCATGAAGCTTTGCATTCCTGGCTGACCTATTGTCAGTTTTGATCATTTTTTTCCCACATTATAATTATTAAAAAGCAGATTTTATGTAGAAAACTGCAATTATTGAAAAGCAAGAGCCCTCAAAGAGTTATGCATAGATCATGTAATAATGACTCACTTTACCCAAAAGAGTATTTTAAATGGAAGGCTAAAGAATTAACATGAAAGCTTTTGCCCTTTTTTTTTTTTTTTACCTTTTCCCTCTGCTCTCTGTTTAGATGATTAACTCCCCTAATGACAATACTAGGAATATATTTTGGCCTATTAGGTTCAACTTTTTTCTTTCCTTGTAGATCAATAGAAATAATTTAATGCCACTGTATGATAAAATGTGTTATTTGATCATACAGTTTGGAACTTGTCAGTTTCCAAACATGGTAACAATACCTTGTCATATTGCAAACTGAACTCAGTGGCCACTTTATAAAGGAACACATGTTGTATTGCTTGCTGACGCAAACATCAAATCAGTGAATTATAGGAAAGCAAGTCATTGTATTTTGGCTTCTAGGCATGGTGAACATCAGTTGCTGAAATTATTAGACATAATTATTTGACATAAACCAGGCTATTTCCTGTTACTCTTTACCTTAGAAAACAAATGTTATCTCAAGGCACTTTACAGAGAGAATTAAATCAAGTCATACAGTCAAACTGGTTAAAACTTCTTAACATTTAACTACCTAAATTTTCAAGCAAAAAATTTATGAAAAATAATCACTAAAGATAAATCTAAAACTGTCCCCCCCACAAAAACAAAACAAAACAACAATAAACTTTTTCCAGGTAAAGGGTATGTTATCAATAACATCTATTGGAATATCCTGCTCATATTTAGTAGTAGCTAGAAATGAACAGAGTCACAGTGAAAGATGAAATCACAATAAGGTGCTAAAATCATAGAAGGTGATTCGACCGATTGTTTTATTTCTTTGTGCATCGGAATAAAATCATGCTTGGATCTACATGAATTAGAAAAGGACAATCTTTGTGGGTTTTTACTGACTATTGTCTATTTAAGCTTTTTTGTTTTTTACAGCTTAATTTTTTAAACGACCATGTTAATGATAAATTTAGAGGGTGCTATCTTTTCAAATAAAAGTACAAAGGAACAGAATTTTCTTGACGTGGAAGAATCTTTCTTTTTTTGTTGCATTTCTTAGTGTTGACTAAAAGTCAAAATTAAACCTAACTCTTTCAGAGTTGAAAACAACATGTGTACTTCTGTACATCACATTTAATACACACCTTTATAATTGCTGTCTGTGATAAAATGTTCACGTCAGTTCTAACTTTAGTGTCTTTGGGGAATATCACACGTTTGATTTACTCTCCAATCTTTTGTGCAGAAAAAAACCACAATATTCTACTTATACTTAAGCTTAAATGTCTCTGGAATTTTCATTTTACATGATAATCAATCCTAATTTGCCTCAGCAAACCCTGGGAGTGAGGTGTGAACATTAATGTACCTTCTTAAACTCTAAATGATTCTATAAAAAAAAAAAATACAGTATAGCTTTAAGGAACAAAGCTGATAACTGAATAACTAATTACCTTATGATGAATCCCTTAACAATGTTATGCAAGTTAAACCCTAAATTTAAATGCTAAAACTTAAATTTCAAGAGAGCTAACGCAAGAAAGCTAAGGCAAACTAGTAGATTATGTTTTACCTCTTGAAACCAGCTAATCAAAAGCACTTGAAACACAATTCTCATTTTGGAAATATTATTACAATAAAGGTCTCAAGTAAATGGTGGTAGGTCTACTTAAATAATTTTTAGAGTGGTTCCAAATATGCATTACTTTTTTCATTGTTAATTTTTGGCATGCCACACAGAACACTGCACTCCAGACTAAAACCGCATGACAGCTTTAAAAAAATTATCCAGCACACAAGTCTATGAAGCTAAGAGAGGACTTCTTGGGTGCATTAATAACGCAGTGTGCTCACCATTACGCATAATGAAGCATGTGGTTTCTCCGTCTGTTTTTATTAATCACCAAACTTCAGTGGTTGTGATGGTGCAATACTGTAGTTGCACAATATATTGTTCCTGCTCCCTATGTGTAGGAGCCTGGTAACTGACTTAGAACCTAAACCCACAATATCTGGTCAAGTGAGCATTTTAAAGAGGAACCCTTATACAAGTATTATGTGAAATCGAAAACCCAATCATGCTCAAACCAGCATTCCAACATGTTATTTTAGTGCTTCTAAAATATCAGGGGTATGTATGGGGTTAGAGGATCTCTCCTGACTTTAACAAAATATAAAACCAGTAAACAGCTAGAACCAACATTGTTAACAAGATTTCTGCTAATATTTAATGCAATGGTTTGCGTTCTACATGTTTTATATGTCTTCCAACTCTTAATACACCTGAAATTAAGAGAAGTTATTACAAATCTTGGCTTGTCATGGAGGTCTGTTAAGGCCTGCTAATAGGTCATTATTTGGACTGACTTTGTAAATGAACAATCTATCCTACCTAAAAGACAAATACCTGAAAAAAAAACCCAACAAAAATACAATAATATGGTTCCTAGATATTAGAAAGTGCACACTCATTCCAAACATAGAATAAGTAGAAAGACAACAGGAAAATAATTTCTGTGCTACATTTCTTCAGACGGCACTGGCATAGATATTGACTTAGAGGAAAGTGCTAATTAAAAATGACTCAGCATTTCAGTATGTTCAGTAAAATGCAAAATCCAGTGAAAACCAATAATTATCTCTGCTGTGTGATATATCATTTTGGTTCCTTATAATAAGGAGGAAACAAAACTCAAAGAGTATTTTGATCATTTTATTTTGTAATAACCTTAGGTTTTTCTCTGTCAGATGAGACATTTCAAGGATGCATTGAACAGATCCACAGAGCATAACTGAAGAAGAAACTTCAGCCAAAGCAAATATAGTAATATTCATGTAATTCTTGTTCCTGTGGCAACCTTTGTCAGTTCTTCTGGGCTTTACTTCTATCTGTTGAATAACCATGTACAGTATCTGCTTTAATTTCAATTAAATTCATCCATCCATCCATTTTCTAACACGCTTATCCCGAGTGGGGTTGCGAGGAGTGCTGGTACTTATCTTCAGCAGTCATCGGGCGAGAGGCGAGGTACACCCTGGACAGGTCGCCAGTCCATCGCAGTTCAATTCAATTCAATTCAGTTTATTTATATAGCGCCAATTCATAACACATGTAATCTCAAGTCACTGTACAGTTCACCAGATCATCCAGTCAATTGATTCCAACTTTTCTATATAAGGAAAACCGGTTGATTGCATCGACTCATTGACTCAAAGGCAATCCCTCACACTAATCATGCTTGCAGCGAAAGTGGAGAGAAAAAAATCCCTTTTAACAGGAAGAAACCTCCATCAGAACCAGGCTAGGTTTGAGCGGCCATCTGCCGTGGCCGACTGGGGTTCAAGGAGATAGAAGCAGAGATACAAAAAACGACTGGCGGCCCCCTCCAGGAAACACACAGCCAGGTAGACGAGCTCTGAGCCAGCTCCCATGTCAGAGGATGAAGAGAGCACATCCAGCCAGTCACAGTCAGGGAAACAGGACTACACTGGAAAAACAGGTTGATCTCCAACATCTATAAACAAAGGTGTTGATGCCAGCAGCACGGCTGATAATTCTCTCCAGAATGGTGTCACAGCCAAAAAGCAACAGATGAGGCAAAACTATTATGAGAAAAAGCAGAGAGAGCAGAACGTTAGAGATTAACCTAACAGATTCTGCAGAGTGGGAGAATAGAGATAGAATGAAGCAAAATTATGAAATAGGGGTCCCTATGTCTTCCAGAAGTCTAAGCCTATAGCAACATAACTATAGTGATAGCTCAAGATAACTTGAGCAACTCTAACTATACAGTAAGCTTTATTCAAAAGTAAAGTTTAAGCCTACCCTTAAAAATAGACAGGATGTCTGCCTCACAGACTAAAACTGGTAGTTGGTTCCACAGGAGAGGAGCCTGATAACTAAAAGACCTGCCTCCCATTCTACTTTTAGAAACTCTAGGAACCACTAGTAAACCTGCAGATTGAGAGCGAAGTACTCGGTTAGGGACATAAGGATCAATCATATCTCTGATATAAGATGGAGCTTAGCCATTTAATGCTTTATATGTGAGAAGAAGGATTTTAAATTCTATTCTGGATTTAACAGGAAGCCAATGAAGAGAAGCCAGGATAAGAGAGATATGATCTCTCTTTTTAATTTTCATCAGAACTCTGGCTGCAGCATTTTGGATCAGCTGAAGGCTTTTAACTACAGTTTGTGGACTTCCTCATAGTAAAGAATTACAATAGTCCAGCCTTGAAGTAACAAATGCACGGACTAGTTTCCCAGCATCCCCCCTGGACAGGATATTTCTAATTTCTGTGATACTCCACAGATGAAAGAATGAAATTCTAGAAACTACCGTCTACCGTCTGGGAGCATATATACAGTAAATAGAATTGGTCCTAGCACTGATCCCTCTGGCACTCCACAGGTAACCTTTGAGCATGAGGAAGATTTATAACCTTAACATGGCAACAGTTGCATAATGAATACAAAGCTTAAAAGGATTTGAATCTTGTGCATATTGTATGTAAAATATTTCTTTAGATAACCTGTGATGTTTATTTTCAATAAATGAGATCCACAATGTTACCCTTAAAATGTATTATTAGGTTTTTAGTAATCCTTAACTCTGTGGTTTCTAAGCTTTTTGGGGGATTTTGGCCTGATTATCTATGCAAACATAAATATGCATTGCTCGCCTAGCTTTGGTAAAGCAAGGCTTGTCTCATTAAAAGCTTTAATAAATCTATATTTCATTATAAAGGTGTAATTTCTTGTACACCACAATATTAAATCCTGCTCACACTATTTGACAATGTCTCCCAGTTACAGCACTGAGGTACAAGGAACATCCAATAACTGCCACTGCAGGGTGAGTGGGAGTGTGAAGAAGGGGGATAACATTTTACCTGTTAGTACAATGGGTGGCTTTTTTCATTCCCTAGAAGATGGTGGGGGTTCCAAGCATTTAACCTCTTGTGGGATCATTAGCACTTTGAGAGCTATTGAGGTCTTCATTGCACCTTGCTGTTCTGTAGGTAATGACTTCTAAGATAGAATGGGAAGTCAGAGTTGATGCCCCTCCGAGAGGGGAATACAGGTACGCCCAGAGCTTAACTGAATCCTGAGAACGAGAAAAAGAACAGACAGTTGTTAACTCTCAAGCAAGTCAGACCACTGATTTCTTAACATGTAAGCATGTTATTAAAACCCATTGTCAACAATTACCTTATTGTCAGAAGACATGTGCTGGTTACTGCTATAAATACACTTCATATTAAAAAAACTATAGTTTTCATTCCACTTAAAGTTTTTGTCATACCATTGCTGTTGTTTGGAGGCTATGTAAGAAATTGTGAAATATAGTGTTGATACTGTGATAATTTGCTTAAGACCATTAGATAGTTAGTTTTAAAAAGCAGTAAGCCATTAAACAAGACAGTGACTGTATGGTTCAAAGCCAGTATAGAAACACTGAATGGGTTATCTCCCTGTGCAAACTGGAACATTTTTCATGTTTTGAGTATTGATGAAGCTGCTGACACTATCACTGACTATATTCAATTCTGTGTGGATTGTATGGCCACCAAAAAGATTATTACAGTCTATCCTAACAATAAGCCATACATCACCAGAGAGTTAAAGGGTTGTATAAACCAGAAAAAAATGGCTTTTAGGAATCATGATAGAATGGGTTTGAAATCAGTTCAAAAGAAGCTTAATCAGTCATTAAAGAGGCAAGAATGGAACAAAGTATTTCAAAAACAATATTTTTGCTTCTATGGACCAGTGGTGGAAAGTCACAAAGTACATTTACATGATTACTGTACTTAAGTACTTTTTTGAATGTCTTTACTTTACTTGAGTAATTTCTTGGGTAGGTAGTTATAACCTTCACTTCACTTCATTTCAAAGCCCAACATTGTCCCTTCTACTTTGCTACATTTTTAGGAAGCTACTAGTTACTTGTTACCTTTGGCTCAGCTTAGCTTTGTTGTTGTTTTTTTTCTTTTTTGAAATGCAATATTAACATGCAAACTAGCAGCCCTTGGGGCTGAATTGGTACACCACTGTTTTAGAGATTTGCATGATGATCCACAAATGTAAGACACTCATGACAATTATTATTTCTGCCTTTTAACCCTTACCCAAAGATGTCGGTGTATCTTTGGATGACAACATCTAACTATGCAAGGTGGGTGTGGGCCATTGCTATTGTATAACCTCATAAACTATGTTAATAACATGTCAGAGCGAGACAGTACTTGATTAGGAGGATGTCTCACTTTTAAAGTATTGTAAATGCATTTTTAACAAAAATGTTGTTATGGTACATATTCTTTTATTGAATCATTTGAATGATGAATGCCAATCATTATATGATATATATATATATATATATATATATATATATATATATATATATATATATATATATATATATATATATATATATATATATATATATATATATATATATATATACATACATAAACATATATATATAATGAGTTACATTAAACTAGTCTTTATTGAATTTATCAACCTTTTAGTTTATCTGTTTGGTTTAGATGCGTTTGATTTTGATTTTTAAATCTAAGCTGAAATATGATGTCAAATAAGGATGTCAAATTTACATCCAAAATGCTTTATTTAATAAATGTTTAAATAATAACTCAAACACCATGGTGGTGAAGATTCTCAGTCATCCATGTCAAAGCCATTCCAAAAAAGTTAAAGAACAGTTCACTGGACTTTGTTTCCAAGTATGAAGACATTATGCTTACCATCCAGGAAGCTTTTTTAAATTCAAAATTACAGCTTTGTAGCGTCGCCCAAAAACAAAGCATTGTTTTGGCTTAGATAGCATGCAAATTAACAGGAAGTACGGGTTCTCCTCTTAGTAATGGGCAGTCGTTTGGGTTCTTTGTTATCCTGCAATATCAGATACTGGATTATGCCTCTGAAAGGGGGTCTGTCAGGGGCAATTGTTGGCCATACAGGGACCAAAAAATCTCACTTGATCAGCCAGGTCAACAATTCCCCCTAACGACTCCCTTTTCAGAGGCATAGACCAGTTTCCAACTAACTTTATCCAGAGACAAGGATGCTGAAGAAAGCTTTAGAATGGCAGCAGAGGGGCTAGAATGTAAAAGATCCAAAGCGATAATCGTCAAAACCTTTGAAGAAGACAGAGGCAGTGAAAAGGATAGATTAGAAACTTTAGTTGTAAAAAAGAGATTTGTCACATAGGACACTGTCCTGTAGCCACAAACTATCCAGAGCTCATGTACGACACACTGATGGGTTCTTAAGCAGCTAAAGGGAGTGGCAGAACATGGTAATCTTAACCAAACCAGCATACAATAAACATTTAAACCATGACAACATGCACAAAGAAGCCCAACGAATAGAAATTTTGTGAGTATAACCTCATAGTCTTCTTGAATATATTTCAGTTTTTCATGAGTAACTTTTGCAAAAAGCATAAAGGATTTTATTCTACCTTTCTATCAAACAACTGTTGTTTTTACGTTATTGCTCTAAACCCACTGTGTAAATGATACATTTAAAAAAATACTAGACCTATTACTTCCATATTCGAGGCCCCTGAAAGCAACTGGCAAAACTGCACTGTTGCAAAATCAAACAACCCCCCTCTGTGCTTTGGAACCGCAGAGACTGACTTTAATCAGTAAATTGAGCAATCATGCTGTTACTTGTAAAGACAAGGTAAAATTCTCCCCTTTATATTATATCCTACACCACAGAACAAAACAATGTCTTGTTAGGCAAGTCTAACTCAGTTAGCTCAGGTGCTCTCTTCTTTAAGGGGATACCAAACTGCTGTGAATTGGTACACTAGGTCACATGGCTCATTCCGGGACTTCCCCAACCCTCTCAAGTAACAAAGTAATATTTAGAAAGATATTTAGAAAGACCGCCTGCATAGACTGTTTATGTGTGCCGAGTACTATATTGACCTCAATAATTATTTCATATATCTCAATCTAATTTCTGGGTCGGATGTTAAAGTACTGTAGCTTTAAAAGAAGAAGCTACCACAGAACGGAATGTTAATATAATGTGCCCTTTAACCAAACATTTACTTTTTGAATAATGGATAAATCATTAACCATACAGTAACAAGAAGTCTACCAGCTCTGCCAAGGAAATCTGCATGGTAAGATTTGATTTCAAAGGTATATTCCTTCTGATATGCACCATGTAACAATTTATTGATCACAGCTCTGAGAGTTCATTACAGCAATCTAATCCAATATTAATAAGGGTGGTTATTAACCTTTACCAGCCTTGTTCCTTATTAGAGTTTTATTGCACTGATGTTTAGAGAAGCTTAATGAGGCTCCAGGATGCATCTCACTGAAGCAGGATGTAAGTGCTTAAACTTTATGCGTATTTGCAGATGTAGCACAAGTACAAATGCAAGCATCACCTTAAGGCCATGAGAAAAGGATGTACAGGTTTTAATAAGAGGGTACGGTTTGCTCACTGCCAGCCTATTATTACTGCCATTGTGGACTGTAACTCTGCATCTTTCTGCACAGCTGGCAATCATGGAGAACAGGACCTTAGAAGACAATAAAGCATAGCTCACTGCCTATTTTAACATTGTATCATCTCTAATGTGTTCATTTTTTTTTTATTTGCACCTATTATCAGTTTCTTTTTATTTCTCTTGTTTCTCAACATACAATTATATGTAAAAACGTCTTCAAAATTAGTGGAAAATTTGTTTTGATGCAATTTAGGTGTTGCATCAAATTCTTTGACAAAAACAAAAATTGCCACCATTCACACAATAAGAAGAATGAGTGCTGGCTCAAAAGAAGCTTACAGCTCTTGGATTAAAACCAACATGTCTTTATTTGGTTTATTCGTGGAGCTTGAAAATGTTCAAAAGAAGCTTTTGTGCCTTCTTAATTGAAATATTGACATATTTGATTGGTTAGCTGAAAATACAGGAGAAAGCAAATGTTACATTATATAGTCAATATTCAAAACATTGGAATATAATTAGTCTGTGAAAAACTTAAATAATAAAGTTTTGATGAATGAGAACCATTTACCAACTTGGGTATATACAACTGGCAACAACACTACATCCAGGCAGGAGGGTGTGTGGCATGGAGTCTTTCAACATTTTGTTTTCTCTGTGTGCATGGAGCTTATGCTCTTGGGGTTGGTCATGGCTAGGCTGGGAATTTTGTCTCTCCTCGAGCCAGTAATTAACTAACTTTTTTAACAAATAATTCTTATTTCTTTAGGATTCTTTTCTAATTTATCTAAATATTAGTCATGGGAAAGACACTGTCTGGATGGAGTAATGAGTAGGTAACAGTTGAGAAGCTTCAGAGAGGTGTGTTAAATAACAAATCTGTTGCCTGGTCTACAACCTGAACTGTCAGGCTTTTGGGGGACAAATGCATTTTGGGGGACAAATGCAATCCAAAAAGATGGAGAATTGTCAGTGGCTTTAACCTATTGATGCTATAGAACATTGTTATTACAGCAGAACAACATATATATGTATAAATATTTATATGTTTTCTGACTGTTTTTTTCGTAGTTGGGCATAGTATCGTGTAATAAAAAATATATTTTTTTCACTTTTCACAAAGATTGTCGATCTATACAGTCTGAAGGCCAGAACACACTGAATGCAATTTAGGGTCGGATACGGCTGACGTTGAGCACTCATTGAGAGTCAATGGGGATGATCAAACCTGACACGTTTTTCTTGAAGGGGGCTTGCATAGTTCCAATTGAGATAGAACTCAGGTCTATTTTATTCGGCCTCAAAGCAATATAGTACAAATTTCATAGGTGTGACAAGAAGAGAAACGCGGTTACAAAATTTAACACATCTGCTTTGGGTGAAAATACACAATAGAATCTGTTAAGTCTACAGAAAACAGTCAGTTCTGGAGTTGCATAGAGCATTTAAAGCAAGCAGGACAGACTCATGCAAAAACAATCACTGAAACATAAAAAAATAATATTTTACCCATGAGAGGAGTTTGGGAGTAGAGAAAGCAGATCAAGTAAGGATCCACTTTAAGCCCCACAAAAAAACAAGGGACAAATGCAAAGAAAGAAACAACGAAAGAAAAATGTCTGAGGACTTCAGTGTTTAGGAAGAGCATGAGTTCTTTGCCGAGCTGAATGCGCTGGTTTGGTCTGCCGGCTTCCGTAGCGTCGTGAACGCGCATGTGCGCGCTTTCAGGAAATCCTATACACTACTGTTTATGCTCTAAAAACATTCTAAATGACTTCGTTTCGAGTAAATTCTGGATGCTACCCACTCAGGACACTTGGAATACATTGGACAAGCAGTATGGAGGAATATTGACACGTTTTTTGTGGACTTTTATGGACCTTTCTGCCTCGGGCGCTGGGCACCTCCATTATTTGAATGTCAGCAGACAGCAAGAAGCCTCCCAGATCTCCAGATGCATTTGAGATATTAAAAAAAGTACTCCAGAGTGTTGTTCAGCATGGGGGTGAGTAGAAAATGAAGGCTAATCATGTTTTGGGTGTACTATTCCTTTAAGGCGTAATCCAAAGTTTCAATGGGATTTTCATGATAAAGGAAGCCCTCTTTGAGAAAAGGAAAAAGCCACTGCTGAATAGATGCGGAGAATTGCAGTTTCCAAAAAAGTTTCACAAGCACTTCCACCATGATTCAAAAGACCAATCACATAGCCCATGCACAACTAAAGAATCCAACAAACTAAAGAACAAGGAGTGGCAATTTAATTTGCATCTGACTTCGAATGTGCCTAGGAGGATGGACCTCCATACTGCTTAAATACATGAACACTCCAAAACAGATTGCTGTGGTGTGAGTCAACAGATTTGACAAAGCCTGCTCATATTAATTATTTTCCCATTATCTCACTCAACCTCTGTCTCTAAGCAGTGCAACTCATTTGTCCAAATCCTTAATCTATCACCAACATTTTACTCAAACCTCAACGTCTCTATTTACCTGCCCTTTTGGCGTTTCTAGCCCTCCCCTTCCTCATACCAAACTTACAGCCCATCCTGAATAAGGTCATGTTTTAGTCACTGTGAAGGCAATCCCTGGTATTGACGAATTATGTTGGAACCAGTCCTTGCCTCGACAGTAGGGATGACGGTGCCAAAATTCTTGGGGTTATGAACAAATTGGTTCCGGTGGGAGATGGAGGGCTGGAAGTGGGCATTGATTGTACCAATGTGTACCAATGCTGCTTGTCAAATTAATTGAAATTTGCTGTCTATGTTTGTCTGTCTGTCTTTCTGTACCAAATTTGGAATTATTGTTTAGTTAACCTTCTTCAAAATAAACAGATTAATGATACAAGTTTATTTCTCTGTAACAAAATAAGTTCTGATTTTTGGGAGACCTATTCATCCCTTACACAAAATTCAAGGTGAAGGGATTTCTTTGAATTTGATGTTTGGAGAGTACTCTTACTGCCAAGGCTTCAAAAACATTCATCCAGTTCTTTCTTCAGTGATTTCTGTATCTTTTCTATTTAACTTTTCACATATTAGAAAAGAAGTGTTGGTGAATCTCAGGGATTTGCCAAGACTGCTGGATGAAAGAGAGTAAGAAGGAGATAATTTTATTTTCCAAGTTGTATTTCCTAATTTTTAAAATAGAAGTTAACAAAAACAAACAAACAGTAAAGGAAGATTAGAAAAGAGCAAAAATATATCAGAAAATTGTCTGCCAGTACGGATTTTGTATATTTCTTCATATATTCACATTATTATGTAGAACATGTATGTTAAAAAAATATTTGTTGAAGAAATACTGATTTGTAACACACTTGAAGGAAATACCATTATTGGGAATTACATTTATTGTATTAATTTGACATTATATCTTTCAGATGAAACTTAACCTGTTTTATTGAGTTGTGTTTGGACTGCGCCAGTGCAATGACCAGGAATCAGTTACTGCTTGTAATAAGCAGAAAGACCTGCATGTAGTTGCAACACAGGGTATGCTCCACCGTGAAGCAATTCTCAGAAAAGAGATAATGGGAAGGGTCATATACCACAGAAGAACATGGAAGTAGTGAATTGTATTAAAGCCCACACTGTCAGCTATGGGCTATTTGCTTTGTATTAAGAAGAGTGCCTGTTTGAGACCTGCTGCCTCATTTAAATACTGGCTGTCATGGGATGAAGTTTTTAAGGGTATCCATGAGCTGTGGAAGGAAGTTGCAGAGTTTCTCTCAATTGAAAAGCATGAGCTGAAAGATCTGTTTATCGATGCAACATGGATCCACAAAATGGAAAATATCAAATATTTTCCAATAGCTGGGTTTGCTTTGGTGATACAGTGGTTAGCGCACTCTCCTGTAAAATGCCTTGAGATGACATGTGAATTGGCACAATATAAATAAACTGAATTGAATTGACCCATATATGGAGGCCTTAGGCCTTGACGTAGTTTTTCTGTCAGCCTACTGTCCAAAAAAAAAAAAAAATATATATATATATATATATATATATACATAATGTATATTTTTATTTATTTTTCTATCTAAAGGTGATGAATCATAGCATGTAAGGACATGATATGCACATACTGGAAATGCAAGTCCATCATTTTTTCAAAAATATAACATGCAAAAGATGTCATACAATTTTAGCTGTTAAATAAATGTTGTGAATCTGGACTCGCAAAATTTGCAGACAAGTTGAATTTAGACTTATCAAGTCTTGGGCAGGTATATTTAGATCTTGTTTGTGTTATACATATTTTCAGTCTGTCCATTTATTCTACACTATTTAACTTATCTTATTAAATGCATCACAGTATTGCTATGAAACTGCTAAACAAGGCCCTGCTCCAGAGGTTCCCTGTGTTCTTACTCTGCAGGCTCTCTGTGTTTCTGCTTTTGAGGTTCTCTGTGTTCCTGCCCCAGAGGATATATTTGTACCTGTTCCTGGGTGTTCTATGTTCCTGCCATATAGGTTCTCTTTGCTTCTGTTCTGGATTTTCCCAATTTACTCCAGCACAGGGAACTGGGATCAGGTGCAGGGATCCAGGACCACTTTGTGGCAAATGTGAATACCTTTATCTTAATCTGGATGTAAATTAAACAAGAGGGGTGTAGATAAGAATACATCCAATACCAAAAAAAAGGTGAAGGTAGTGAACGAGCATAAATAGCATATGTTCAAATGAACAACAGACTGAGCTGGAGATGTAGGACAATTGTATAGTTTTTCATACATGGATTCATTTATGTTGCATTTGAAGCTCATCAAAGGGTCTGATGTGGGCCAGCTAAAAAATTTGTGCCACTACTGTGGATACTGATGTTGGTTTTATTCACCCATGGATTTGCTTTGTGAATTGGTTTGAAAATATTCCAGTTTCTCTAAATCAGTGAAAAGCTAATTTGATCACATCCCAAATTCTTCAGATAAACTTTGCTTCTCAGTCACAAAAACCATGTTGAACTGTGATATTATTGCATCATCTCACTGTTTTTCCTTCTTCTTAGCTGTTTTAATACATAGCCAATAGGACGTGTGTTCTTAAACAATATATGACAGTCCAAATAACATTTGGTTAAATAATACATTTAACATATTTCTGGTTGTCTGTGCAGAAGAACTACTGTTACGTTATCCTAACCTGTTTAGAAAAGATCCAAAACTGAACCTTTGCCCCAGTGTCCCAGTTGGCAAAATATTCCTGATCCAAATGCTAGAGGTTGCCTACTGTCCACTGGCTGGAGTTTTCAAAAAAAAACTGTCTTGAATCCAGCTGACATTTCAGGTCCTCTTCTTCTCAAGTCACTACAGGGTGTGCGCATCATTCTGTGCATATCATTCTGTGCACTGAGGAGTTTAAGATAATGCATATTCTCAAAAGGGGACTGTCATTCTAAACCGTAAAAGGTAATGAATCAGCCTATTATTTTCAAACAAGTCACATTTGGTCAATAACCATGTAGACAGGATGTAAACAATCACACATGTCCATTAAGAGCTGTGTAGAAACGGGTGTCATTATACTAGATAGGCAGCCTTGGCGGTGCTGAAGAACATTGTCAATGAAAAAAAAATCAGAGGGAGCATGCATTCAGATATCATATTGACCTTCTGGCACATGATGATGAGTGCCTTAAAAGCTAGTTCAGATGCAAAGGGAAATCATCTTTGAACTCTGCAAGGGGCATGCTGTACCATGCCAGCCGCATGAGACAGTCATACTGTATTTTACCCAAAAAAATGTCTGTATACTGTGCTTAAGTTGGCAGAAATCAAATTGCAATTTGCAGTGAACAGCCGATTTCGAAATGTTATCTGGGCTACAAACAGCTATTAAGATGCCATCAGGTAATTGGAAATGCATTTTTGATTAGAAAGTATTGGGATTTATTTATTTGTTAGAGACAAAGCACATTAACAAGTATTTGCGCAATAATTAGCTAAAATGCTATTCTTTATCAGTTGTACCTGGACAAAGGACAATTTGTTTAAATCCTACAAAAGTTATTTAATCCAGGTGAAAATCACTTTAAACGATTTTGTTAATCAATAAAAAAGAAAATACAATCAATGCTAACAATAAATACATGAAAAAAAAACTAAATTAAAATTCCATAAATGGTTTAAAGCTAAGTTAAAGCTATGTTCATATTAATGGCAAAAGAAAACGATGGTTCCATACAGAAATTTGACAGTTGTGATCTGTAATGAGTCAATTCTTTAGTTGTTTTTTAAATTAATAATAATTAGCCCATGTTCCTGTCTGAGGAATAGAGATGCGATCCCACACAGCTCTAACCAAATATGCACTCTTCGAAAAGCACTTTTACATAAAGGACAAGTACATCATCCTCTATTCCCCCTGTTGGGATCAAGTTATAAGACAATAGGTTATGTGTGAGATACGACACATGCACGCATAAACAATTTAGAAGCCCGTGGTAATAACTGCTATCCAAAATTTGACATACTACATTTAACATGATTAAAACTACTTTAAACTCAGGTTTAAAAGTGAGTTTTGATTCTATTATGAATTTTATAAATGATATCTAAATATTTGCTCCACAGTTTACGAATTTTGATTTGGAAAAGAACATTTCAACAGTTTTACAGTTCTTACTTTTTGTTTTAAGCAGGCCTAATGTATTGGAATGAACCATTCTGATACATTATCCATGGAGTGTGTAAGTTCACTTTCTGCCTTAATTATGTTTGTACCATGTGTATAAATAACAATATCATCTTTATGATTGAATTAAGACATTAGGACAAACCAGTGGCGGATCCTGGTCCGTTAAACGGGGAGGCTCAGCGGTGTTAACTAAATCCAAACATAACGTATTGCATTAACACTTGTTAAAAGAAATAAAAAACATTACTACAACAAGTGAAAATAGCTGTTGTAAAGAGCTCTGAAGAACAAACTCGAGAAATGAGTGCAAGAGCTCAGCACAACATGACTGTACTGACTGAATGATCGCTTTTTCATCTCGTCTCAGTCTCATGAGGAAAACTTTCCCTTTGTCTGGCCACTCTCAGTCAAATGTTTAAGTAAGTTCGGCCAATCAGCATCTAGCAGCCAGCTTCTCAACCCACCTCTCCTCCATAGACCAATTAGAAGCTTAGCTTCATTCTAAGTGATGGCTTTTTATATGTTATCCAATCAGGGCTGTACTTTCTCACTTGTTGCTTCAATGCACTGAGGCTTAAGTCTCAATGAGGTTGTCTCATTCCAATAACCCCCTGTTGATATTTGAGAAAGGCCTAAACAAATCAGCATCAGAACAAGAGAATGCTCCAAACATTTTTCTTCATTACCTGCCTTTGGAACATCAAACCTTTTTGCTGTGATGTATTGATAAGTCATATCTAAATATCTTATTTAGGCAGACCTGTTAAACCTGAATTCACACAGGACTTGGTTCTGAGCTGAAAAAAACTTCATAGCTATGCTTTTCCAACAAGGCAAGGTAGGGTTGAGTTAGATTGTCCATTCACAACCAGACCAAATTTTGTACTGTCTTTCTGTCTGTCTGTCTATATTCCTGCATTAAGATTGTTTCAAATCAGGTAATCTGCATGCTGATTTTGCTACCTGTCATATTCTCAGCTATTACTGTGCTTGTTTCTCCCCGCTGCACCAAATTTACACCGCTAATGTATAGCTGTTTCTGTTTGGAGATTTTTAATTTCAGCAGCAAGATGTAGGATGTATGAATCCAATTTTCTATATAATACAAACACCATCATCAGGTGGATTGCAAAAAAGATAGAAAAAAACTGGCCCAACACAGTTTCATGTGTCTGTTCCCCCCACCCCAGTGTTGTAATGAAGTAGAGACAGAGACTTGCACGCTGAAGTGTCTTATGAATAGTTGTTAATGTGTTAGGATCCTCAGGCTTGCCCTCCAGAGGGCGCCGAGGATCCTCTTCTGCTCTGTGTTTTTCCCTTAGGGTTGAGTTACTGTGGGGATCTGGAGACTACCCTCTGCCTCCAGCAGAGTGTGCCGTGGGTCTTCTGGAGCTGGAACCTTCCTGCACACCTGTTGCTAATCCTCTCATCAGAAGACCTCTCCTATATAAGCTGACTTCAGATCTTGCCTCAACGCCGCAGTGTTGATCTTAGTTGGTTAGCAACCTGAGCCTCTGTTACTGGAAGAATCTTGGTTATCTCTACTGTGAGATCAGATTCTAACTCTTCCCTGTTTCTGCCTCACAGGAATCCTGTCTCTTCGTGAAGCTCTGGATGAGCTTAACCTCCTGTCTCCTTGTGAAGCTCTGGATGAGCTTAACCTCCTGCCTTCTTGTGAAGCTCTGGATGAGCTTAACCTCCTGTTTCCCTGTGAAGCTCTGGTTGAGCTTAACCTCCTGTCTCCTCGTGAAGCCCTGGAAGAGATGTCTCACTGGTAACCTGTCTCTGGCCTGCAGCTCTGGGAGAGCTGCATCACAGGAAACCAGTCTCCAGCCAGAAGCTCTAGGTGAGCTTAACCTGCTATCTGCCCTGGTGAGCCAACCCGAAGATTCCTACGTGGATGAAGCCTGATGACTTCTCTGTGGAGTTTCCCTAGAGGTTCCCATGTGGATTTTCCCCTGTTGTTCTCTGCAGTGAGCTGGAAGCTCAGATCTAGGCCAGCCTTGCTAAGCGTTAAGCTAGATGCTTAGCCTCACATGAACTCAGCTAACCAGCCATCTCCCGTTCCCTGCTCAGACCCCAGTGAACCAGTCCCCTGCCTGAACTGTTCCAGTAAATATCCATGTGCATGTATCCTTAAATAAACTCTTTTGGACTTTTACCAGTGTCTCCGTGTGTGTTCTGCATCTTGGGCTTACTCTTTGAAACCCCATCATGACATAATGCCTCCTAATAAGTAGGGAAGATTGTCATTATTGTATGAATATTTTTGCCATCCCTCTCAACGTTTCAGCACATGAAGCCATTTTCTTTGTACATAGTTTTCTATCTTTATTTCAACAGCTGACAGCTTTGCTGGCAGCTCTTCAATCATTGTTGTAACATAGTTTTACAGTTTTACAAAAGATGGCGGCGCGCACGGACGCAGCGGCTTACGGCTCTCCATTCCAGTGCTACCGAAAGTACACTTTTCAGTCGCTCTTGGACATTGGATATCAATCACAGATATCTATTTCGAGTGACTTTCTTCGTAAGCACAACATTCCGGACGAGATAGCGAGACCACCCGGGTCTCCGTGGATTGTTGTAGGGTCCTGGAGAAGACGCAGGCGGAGGAGAGAGAGGAAGCAGAAGCGGGGCTGCCGGTCTGGCCTATTGCTAAGGCTACGTAAACAACCACACAAGCCGCCTCTCCCGAGCCTGTTTCTCTCCAACGCCAGATCCCTGCTGCATAAAATGGACGACCTGGATTTACACCTCACTGGAAATCGCTACGTCCGGGACTGCTGTGTGTTTATCATTACCGAAACTTGGCTTAACCCGGACATTCCCGATGCTAGCATGCAGCTAGCCAGCCGCACTCTGCTACGCGCGGACAGAACAATGGACTCCGGTAAGAGCAGAGGAGGGGGGCTTTGTATGTATGTGCATGACAACTGGTGCAACAACGGAACCATCATAGACAGCCACTGTTGTCCGGACCTCGAGTACATGATTGTTAGGTGCCGGCCTTTTTTCCTCCCGAGAGAGCTGACCGTAGTTATCGTCACGGCTGTTTACATCCCACCCGACGCTGATGTAAGCGCGGCACTCTCTCTCCTGCTGAACGCGGTGAGCGAACAACAACGAGCTCACCCCGACGGCTTTCACATCATAGCGGGGGATTTTAATAAGGCCAACCTAAAGTCTGTACTACCAAATTTCCATCAGCACGTGAAATGTGCCACGCGAGGCGAGAACACCTTGGACCACGTCTACACCAGCATCAGGCATGCTTACAGAGCCGCCCCCCTCCCCCATCTGGGAAAATCGGACCATCTGTCCCTACTGCTCTTTCCAGCCTACACCCCCCTCAGACGCAGAATCAGGCCCACCGTAAGGACCATCACCACCTGGCCTGAAGATGCACTTCACAAACTCAAAGACTGTTTTCAACGGACAAACTGGGACCTGTTCGAACACCAGGAGCTGGGAGCACACACAGACACAGTACTGGACTACATCCACTTCTGCACCAGTAATGTGACTGTGACCAAAACTATCCGGGTCTTCCCCAACCAGAAGCCCTGGATGACCAGCCAGGTCCGCTCCCTTCTTAGAGCCCGTGACGCCGCCTTCAGGTCAGGAGACAGAGCTCTGTATAGTGCTGCCAGAGCTGAGCTGAAGAGAGGGGTCAAAGAGGCTAAAGCAGACCACAGACAACGGCTGGAGTCCCACCTGTCCAGTAACAATACCCGTAAGGTGTGGCAGGGCATCCAGGAGATCACCAACTTCAGGGGCAGCATCGTTCAAACTGAACAACAGGGCGCACAGCTGTCAGAGGAGCTAAACAGCTTCTTTGCTCGGTTTGGAGAATCCCAGCGGCCCTCCCCTGTCCCTGCCCTGTCCCCTCCCCCACCCAGCGCTGACACCCCCCCAACTCACTGTCCAGGAGCACAACGTCAGGAAGGTGCTCCTGGCAGTGAACCCCAGGAAGGCCGCAGGCCCAGACGGAGTCCCCTGGCAAGGACACCATCCTCCCGGACAGACTCATCATCAAACTGGGCTCCCTTGGACTCCCCCCTCTCACATGTGCCTGGATTAACAACTTCCTGACCGACCGACCCCAGGCTGTGAGAGTTGGCCCCCACCTCTCCTCCACCCGCACGCTGAGCATCGGCTCCCCACAGGGCTGTGTGCTGAGCCCCCTCCTCTTCTGCCTCTACACCCATGATTGCAGACCGATCCACAACCACAACCGGATCATCAAGTACGCCGACGATACCGCTGTGGTCGGTCTCATCTCCAGGGGCGACGAGGCCGCCTACAGAGAGGAGGTCCTGAAGCTGGCTGATTGGTGCTCAGAGAACAATCTGACTCTGAACACCAAGAAAACCAACGAGCTCATCATAGACTTCAGGAGGCACAGCCCTGAGCCAGCTCCCCTCTTCATCAACGGCGAGCAGGTGGAGAGGGTTCACAGCGTCAAATACCTCGGCGTCCACATCTCTGACCGCATCACCTGGTCAGAGAACATCACCACCATCATCAAGAAGGCCCGGCAAAGGTTACACTTCCTGAGAATCCTCAGAAGGTACAACCTCAACTCTGATCTGCTGCTGGCCTTCTACCGCTCCTCCATCGAGAGCTTGCTGACCTACTGCATCATAGTATGGTTCGGCAGCTCCACCGCTGCCGACAGGGAGAGGCTGCAGAGGGTGATAAAGGCGGCGCAGAGGATTATCGGTCGCCCTCTCCCCTCCCTGGCAGACATTTACTCCACCCGGTGCCTCAGCAGAGCCAGGGCCATCTCCAAGGACAGCTCCCACCCTGGCTCCACCCTGTTTGACCTGTTGCCCTCTGGAAGGCGCTACAGGCAAATGAGGATCAGGACAAACAGACTCAAGAACAGTTTCTTCCCCGAGCCATTGCCGCCCTCAACTCCGACCTGCACTGACGGACACTTTTCACCTGGTTTGCATTATTCCCCAAGCCATTGCCCCCCCTCAACTCCGACCTGCACTGTCGGTCACTTTACACCTGTTTTGCACTATCCCCCCCCCCACAATCTGTGCCAGTACTGTTTACATTTCCTTTTCACTGTTTACATTTCCTTTTCACTGTTTACATTTCCTTTAATATATTTATATATATTTTTTGTAACTGTTTACATTTCCTTTTCATTTTCCTTTTAATATATCTATATATTTTTATATATTTTTATTTTATTTTTATTTCACGGTAGCTGTTATGGAAGTCCCAAATCTCATTGTATCTGTCACAGAATATAATGACAATAAAGGCTTTTTGACTTGACTTTGACTTGACTTTGATATCTGGTGACACTGATGATGTAGTTATATTAAATTACAAATATAGTTCTTTGTTCATGCTCTCAGGTGAAAAACAACAACAGGGAGGCTTTAGTTAAACCGTATCACTGAAGGTGATGGTCTGATTCCCCAAGGAAAGAGCTAATTGTGCATTTAAATGGATTAATGAGTTGACATATATTGTCATATCTTATGACATTCTATTGTTAAAAGTGTAAAGAAAAGGTTTAATTAAGTACCACAACTATTAAAAAAAGGCAAGAGGAGCCTTTCGTAAACTAGAAAAGGTTATTGGTGGAAAAATGACTTATTTTTTTGGAAGGTAGAACTAAACAAACAGCTGGCATGAACAATTTAAATCACTTGTGTTGAAGAGTTTGCAAAGAATTCAATAAAATTTTAAGTTACTTTAAAAACCTAAACCTATTTACTGTAAAACCTGGTTTTACAGTAAATTCTATCAAGGTGCTATAAAGGGGACCTGGTGGAGATAAATCCAAAGGTATTATGTCTATCAGCAGACAAAAACAAACTTTTTTTAAGTTTTATGGCATTTTATATTTAGCTTTAATTATTTTGATAATCTTATTGTGTTACTTTTGTTTGTAACAATTTAAGAAAGGCTACCTATTTTAGGTGTTCAATAAATCAATTATTTTATATGGTTACTATATTATTATATCTGTGATGGACTGGCGACCTGTCCAGGTTGTATTACATCTCTCGCCCCTAGACAGTTGAAGTTAGGCACCACAATCCCTCTCTGACCCCAGCTGGGATAAAACATGATGGAAAAGGGATGGATAGATTGATGAATGTTTATTGTATTTTTTTTTTTTTATAATTGTCAAGATAACCTAAATCTCTGTGGCCTTCAACCTCATCTTTCTTTTTTGGCCACCCATTTGAATGTGTTGAGGTGGAAATCCCTTTTTTCCTGAGCCCTGTCAAGAGTTTTACTCTAGAGCTCCTTCATGAGTTTCAGTCTTAATTACTGCATTGGCTCTAGTCCCCTTATTTCTAAAAACTCTTGTACAATATATAAATGGAAAGCTAATTGTAATTACTTGGATATACGTGGATATATTCTCTGCTGAAAATAAAACATTGACTTCTTTATATCAGATCTCATAACAATTCCAAGGCCAATCTGACGACATTGAGAAACCTAAATCAAAAACGTATCTGTAATATTAATGGAATAAGGTTTACGCTGGAAATTTTCTTAGTGTGGCTTTTTAATCTATTAGTAAGTCAAACAGAATAGTAGAACAGTCACATTCCAAGACACTGTTTTCAGAGCTCAACTAGCTGCATCTCGGAGTTACAAAAACTAACCCTACAACTTTCCAATTTTTAAATTAGAAAGGATTTAAAAAGGATAAATGATCCCAAAGGGGCCTTGACAATGACTGACAGTGATTTAATATTGTAAGAGAAGAAATATTTGTACTATACCAGAAAATGCTATCTTAATACAGAGTTAATTGCTAATTCTCCAAACACCCTATAGGTTTTTATCAGATGAAAAGGTTTAAGAGACTTAACAGGGTTTTTTTCTCTGCATTTGGCATCCCTCTCTGCATTTCCTGCCTCTACTCAAGCAGTGACCTACTCGCACTGACTTTCCAAGGCTTATGGGTAAGCAAATTCAGCAGATCTTAACACCTTCTCCGCATTGCACCTGACTGTGTGCGTAAAAAAAATCCCCCTCACATGCACTTTCATGTCCCTCATGCACCTCGTCTAATCCCTCCCCACCCCACCCCACTTTCATCTATGCATCCTTCCTCTTAACTCTTTTCTCTCTCTTTTCTCCCTTCCCTTTCTCCTTTCCTCTCAGGAGGCTGCAGCAAGATTCATTTAGAGCAATGAGCACGAGACATGAATACAGAGCAGAGCTGTGTCACACATATACTCTCATGAAGACTGACACACACATACGCCAACACGAAATGTCTCTTCAACCTTTGAAAGCAATGATGAGCCAGCTGAGTGAGAGTTTTGTAAACACACCTCCACACTGTCACGGGTACCCACAAAGTGATGGACACTATCTTTAACCTTTGAAAGTTATAATGAATAGACAGAGAACATAGAGCTCTATAAGTCTCTCTGCTGCTAAGGCAAACACATTTTTAATTTGTTCTTTATACTTTTGTGCAGTATGTACAAACCTATGTTTGCACATCCAGCAAAAAGTCATCTCCCCTCAAACTTCTCCCTTTAGGGTTTTCAAATATGCCATAAAATGTGATTGTTAATACTACCATTCTCAAAATAAGTAGTCAGGGCAAAACTAATTAACTTATCTTACTTATTTGTAATGTTAAGCAGTGGGTCAAAATGAGGCTGCTGCAAAATTCTGAGGGTTGAGAGATTTAAAGGTCAAGGCTTTGTTTGCTTTGCAGACCTTTTAGCCCAAAAATAGATTTCTCCTCTGGCAGGTGTCTCCACAGTTTATGAAGTAATGGGTATAAGTATGTGTTTTAAGACAGTAAATGAATTCGTGATCCCATCTTAAGCTAAGCCTTAATGTCAAGGTCAGTTTGGATAGCCTTGGTAAGAATTTGAGCCCCGGGATATTCAATAAATGGCACATATCTGCTTAGTCTGTCCAGCTCCTTGCTTCAGGCTAGAGGTGCAGCATAACTGAAATTCCTCCATCTGAATAATATGTCTGATAGAATTTTTAATACATACATAGTATATACAGTTGAGGGCAAACTTTTCAGCCCCCTATGAAAATTTGATGGTAAGGAAAGTTGTTTTGGAGGATTGTAATCAGTACAACAAAACTAATTCTGATAGGTATTTGCTTTTCAAACAGATGGTGGACAGATGGTTTGAAAGAGGATTGAAGGAAGCCATCTTTGTCAAAAGTAGAAACCAAACCTGAACTGAGGGGTTACTTGTGCCTTAAGCTTTCTAGAATCAGCAGTCCTTCATTGAAATTCCTTTATAAGATAGTACATAAGTGGTCTTTTCAGGATTCAACCCAAGTAAAAAGCTCACATCAAACAATATAATCTAATGACCTAGGGGAGGCATGGTCATGTTACATCTGGCATTGAATGCCCCTATCGTGAAGGGCCTTCCTGTGCTTAAATAAAGCAATTTAAAACAACAGGTTATACAATCTTGAACTGTTATAAAAACATTTTATGTAAATCTAATTGCCTTTCATTTTCTCTCTATAATCACAGCAAACAATTTAAGGTTGTTCGTACTTAAGCTTACATTATTCCATATTCACAGAAAAAAAATCTTTTCACGAAAACCCCACAATTAAGCAACACAGTTTTAGTTGACTCAACACCGACTAAAACTATCACAAAGAATAATGACTAAAACCACCTAACCTAAGCCTAAAACTAAAGTTATAGTTATTGTCCTGAAGACGAAAACTATGTCTAAATCTAAGATGGCTCTCAAAAACAACACTGCATTCAATTTAAATTAATTTCAAGCTCTGATTATGATTACACTACACAGCAGTAAACCCATTTAAGAGAGCATGTACTTGTTTACATTTCAATAGATCTTATGTCTGTGCAGTTTCTGTTTCTTAAGATAAACATTGTTTACTCGAGGGTCCTCCAAACATTTTTTGCTGTGCTCACCTTTGGTTTACAAGAAAGTTTTTGTGCCCCTACAGTTGCCCCACCCCACACCTTTTCAATGGTTGAAAATGAAGTCAACAGCAGCAAATTACATATTGCGATAAAACAAACCGCTGAATGTTACCTCAAATCACAAAACTAGCACTATTAAAGTGTAAATATAATTTGTACTGTCTATTTTAATCTATGACAGAGGTAATTTTTTTGTATGATACCTCATGCAATTATTATCTAAGACTGTTGAGACTCAATGGAGCTTAAGTCATAACATGGCTCTATAGAAAAGTAAAAAGTATGCCCCCTTATTTATTTAAAAGTTGCTTTTTTATTATTATTCAAAAAGCTGTTACATATATACATATCTTTGTTAGTTAAATAACATGCTGCTTTTATTTTGCGCATCTCTGGTGTTGCTGCTATTTTTGAATATCCATTACTGTCCATAGCTGTACTGTATATTGGTTATTTATTCTCCAGATGCACAGTATATTGTTAAAACACTTAACAGTACTGTGAGACAATAAAGGGATTTTCTATTCTATTCTATTCAACAATTGTTTTTTTTTTTATTCTTTAAGCATTGCTGCTTGTTTCATTTTCAGAAACACATTTTTAATGGAAGTAAGACCTGTGTACAATTCATAATACTGTAAAAAGCACATTGATCATGTTTATGATTTCTTTGTCATATTAACTTGCAAATGGACATCTGCTGTTCTGACACACGGTGGTTTAATGAGGCACTTTGCTGTGAATCTCCCTGCAGGTGTTGCAATGACCAAGACAAGGGATGTACGGCATGCTGTCACATTTTGTCATCATTGACTGCATTTATGACTCATGAGCATTATTTATCTGGATTTGTGTGCATGAGAAGATGAGAAACACACACACACATGCTAAAACAGAGAGCAGCCTTCGACACAGTACTTCATGTCCTATCAGAGATCAATATTTCATTTGCTCTCCTCTTCTGCTTAGATGCTGACTGGCATCCCTTCCTGAGGGGACAGCTCAGGGACATGCGCACACACACCCTTATTCAGCCAGCCAGCAAACACACACTGAAGCGCTCAGAGCCGTTGTTTTCCTTGACTGACGTTTTAGCCGTGCTGTGCTGACATCTCGTTGACACTCTATCCCTTTCAGACGCACATCACTGTTTACCAACTACGCTGAACAAAATACTGAATGTTTCAGACCGTATGCAACATTGTACACGTGTGTCCTCAATGCTTCTGGTCTGTCATTATTACCAGCTAAACTTGTTTTACTTTTAGATCACTATTTACACATCTAAGCAAAGCCAAATTGTGTGTTTTCCCCGGCCCTTGTGTTTGTACATGTGTTCAATTTTTGAGCTTTCATTTATTTTTTTTCTTTCTCTACTTACTTTTTAGATGGTTGTTTGTTTTTGTGCCAACTAGATCAGGGGAGCTTTGGTATCCTTGTAACCAAGTGAATAGGCACAGTTTTTAAATGAAAATGTATAGCACCACATTGAAAGGAGCACGTAATAGAGAATTGGCATCAAAGAGAGAGTCGGACAAAAGGTAGAGGTGACAGTAGGGACGATTTATGAAAACCGTCAGAATCGTTCGGTTCGACTGTCTCGGTTCGGTTCGCGTGTGTTTCGTTCGGTTCATGCGCTGCTCCTTTTTCTCATAGAGGAAGCGATTACACTCCAGAGCAGAAGGTGGCGGTACTGCGACCAAAGCCAACCGCCAGTAGTAAACAAGAAGAAGAAGAAGCGAAGCAGCTTAGCAGGTAAAAAAATCAGTTGTTGTGGAGAATTGTGTCGGACTGGCGAGTGGGAAAGAACTGGAGTTGAAAGAAAGTTGTGGATAAAAGGGCAACAGTGTGCAAGCATTGTGCAACACGTTTTGTTTATGCTAACAGCAACATGTCATGCTAACCCCGAAATCCCTCATACTCCGTCAGCAACCCCCGCTGCGCTCCAGACCGGCTGCTCAAAGCAAAGTCTACAGCCCCCACTGTGGCTTCGTCTGCTCCCCTCTGAGTTCCTTGGAGATTGTAGAGAGCATGTAACCTGACAAAAGCCAGATGCATGAGCGAAACATGCATCTGGCTGTTGTCAGGTTAGAGAGCATGCGCCAGATGATTAAATTCAAAGCAGCAAAACATACGGAAATTATCCAAGGTTTCCGCGGATCATTTAAAATAATTACAATCCATTATTTTTGGGGGGATTTTTTCGTTAATTTCATAATTTTTTATGGAATTTCGGTGTAACCATCAACATGTATGGAATCGAACCGAAAACCGTGACCAGAAACCGTGAATTGAACCGAACTGTGGATTTTGTGAACCGTTCCACCCCTAGGTGACAGTGAGTGAATTTCAGGGTAGGTCTGATGGAAGGTATAGAGCAGGAGGAAAGAAGACCAGAGGTATGCAAAAAAAAAAGTTGAGTGTGTCTTATCTCTTTGCCCTTGAGTAGGGGTGAGGTTTCTAGCTGTTGTTTTGGTCTACTGATGAAAAGGCATTAGGGAGTACCAGTATTTCTTAGCACCCCTGTGGGGAGGGGCTTTTGGACATGCTAAGAAGTACCCCCCCCCCCCCCCCCCCCCCCCATCTCTGAACCCAAATTACAGTATGTTTTATTGTTGGACTTCTGATCATGACAGTAAGGGATTGTCCATAATGTACACCATGTTCAAGCAGAACCTGTGCACCTGTGCACTTGGCACCAGGATACACTAGGCCAAAGGTTAATGATCGACTTTGTTGTCACATCTTCCTACCTTTGGCCACATGTCTTGGACACTCAGGTAATGAGGGAGTGGGGCTCTCCACCTATCACCACCTGGTGGCAAGTAGTGATGGTCTGCTGGGAATGTCTGGTTTAGCCCTTGGTCAGGATCGTGTGAAATTCCCACCTGCAGCAGAACTTTTCCCATATTTCTGGGGAGACTGGAGACATGGAGTTTGAGTGGGTCATGTTCTATACCTCCAATACTGCTACTGCACATATCTGTGTCATTAAGGTCTGCAGTGCCAGTAATGGTGGCAGTCCCTGAACCTGGTGGTGGACATGGACAGTAAGGATCCTGTCAAACTGAAGAAGGACTGGAAGGATGTTTGGCTTGTGGGAATCCTGAGGCAGCAAGCAAGTATAGTGAACCTAAGCGAGCCACTGCCCTGGTGGTTGAGGAGGCAAAAACTCTGGCCTTGAAAGACTTTGGGCGACCATGGAGAAAGACCCTTAAAGAGGATAATGTTGGACTATAAAAAATATGCTTTAACGATCTCCTCAATCCGACTGACTTGGAGGAAGCAGACACAGGTGCTCGGGATTGGATTCATTCGTCACCCAGGCTAAAATCACCAAGGTGGTTAAAAAGCTCTGAAGTGGCATGGCTTCGGGCATGAGAGATCCACCCTGAGCTCTGGATATTACCAGGCTTGCTTTGCCTGACAAACCTTTTCAATATCGTGGGGAGATTAGGGACAGTGTCCCTTGACTGGCAGACTGGGGTAATAGTTCCTCTTGGTAAGAAGGGTGACTGGAGGGTGTGTTTGAACTCTAGGAGTCACACTTCTTGGCCTCCCCAGGGGACCTATGCCACGATGCTGGAGAGGAGAGTCCATAAGATTGTCGGATCACAGTAGGAGAAGTGTGGTTTTTTTTCTGATCATGAAACAGTGGACCAGCTCTACACTCTCTGCAGGATACTTGAGGGGTAATTGGAGTTTTTGCAACTGGATCACATGTGTTTTGTGGACCTGGAGAAGGCATTAAGCCATGTCCTCCGTGGTGCACTGTGGGGGGTACTCCAGATTTATGCAGTCAGACGCCATTTACTAGGGGCAATCAGGACTCTGTAGAAGTGGAGCAGAAGTTTGGTCTGCATTGCAGACATTAAGTTAGACCTGTACCTTGTGCACGTTGGACTCCAACAGAGCTGCCCTCTGTCCCTGGTCCTATTCACAACCTTTTTTGACAGGATATCAAGGTGCAACCAAGGGCCTGAGGGGGTCTGATTCAGTGACCAGCGGATTTGGTCCCTGCTTTTTGCATAAGAGATGGTTCCACTGGCTCCCTCTTGCCAAGAACTGAGGTAGAAGCCATTCAAAATGTCCCTTTCCAATCAAAGCCAGTCGAATGGCAGCCCTCTTCCCTGCAACTCCCAGCAGAATGCCCTCCAACTTCCAGCCACTGGAGTGACCCTCTCCTTCTCCTGGGCGTAAATATTTTTAGTCTGACTCCACACTTTCACTGAATTACAGGGTCTGACCAGGAGGTAGCTTTTTATCTTCTTAATGTCCACACATCTTGACAGAAAGAATATTTTAGTACAAAGATTGATGTTTAAAAAGGAGTTGTAGGAGACTAGCCAATGGACAGTCAAGAGCAGATGAAGGAAAGTGGGGACATTTTAAATGGCTACTACATTGACAGCCGAGGGAGAAGCAGCCGGGATGAGAACCAGCTGGGGTGAGAACCAGCTGGGGTGAGAACCAGCTGGGGTGAGAACCAGCGCCTTCAAATCTGAGGCCATGGTTCTTGTACGAAAAAAAAAATGGCTTGTCCTTTTTGGTTTGAGGAGAGTTCCTATCTCTAATGGAGGAGTTCAAGTATCTTGAGGTCCTGTTCATGAGTGAAGGGAGAAGGGAGCAGGAGATCAATAGATGGATCGGTGCAGCTGCTTCTCAATGCGGATGCCGCATTGGTCTCATGTGGTAAACAGAGAGCTGAGCAATCTCAATTTTCTGGTTGGTCAATGTTCTTTACCTCACCCATGGTCATGATACCAAAAGAATAAGATTCTGGATACAAGTGGTAGAAATTGGCAGCTCAATCATTCGTGAGAGGCTTTGAGTAGAGTTACATCTCCTCTATATTGAGAGGAGTCAGCTGAGGTGGCCTCGGACATCTATTTCAGATGCCCCCTCGAAGCCTCCCTCAGCAGATATTCTAGTGAGATCTTCACCAGGAGAATTGCCTAGAGGCTGACCCAGGAAAAATGGAGGGATTATATCTTTTGGCTGCTGGAAGCTCCTCTGGCTTCTTCGAGATGAGCTGGAGTCTGTGCAGAGGGAAGTCTGGAAATCTCTGCTGAAGCAGCACCTCCACAATCCAGTCACAGATGTAGTTAAACTGAAAATCTACTTTTTTACAGATAAACTGTAAAATATGTTACTGTGCAATTTCTTAGAAATTTACATGAAATCTTCTTTAATTGGCCTAAAACTGCCTTCATGCTGCCCTTTACTTGAGATGGGCTACTCTGGTTAAATTTCCCATTGGTTATAGGTAAAGCTCAAGTGCATATGTAATGCACAGCCCTTGAAGAAGGTATATTATTTGATTTTTCTAGGAACTTCAAACTGAGAAGTCAGAGTGACATAAGTTTTGAGGTGATAATGTTTCATTTTTTTGTTGTGGATATTCTCCATCATTTGTGTTTGGCCACTACAGCCACTATTACAACCAGTGACAATGATAAAATGTTATTGCGTGCTACTTCAGAATACAAATGGAATAAATGGAATAATAATACAAATGGAATAATATGTGTCTGGGTTACATGGTGCGTTGGAGCTTAAATAGTGTTTTTTTTTAAGTTTTCTTTTTACATTTTAGTCAACATATTGTACATATGAGTCACTTAGATTAGTTTGTGATATCAAATTCATGGCCACTTTTCCTTATACCTGACCACAATTCCACTTAACCTCCTCCTCTAATTACCAGACTTAGCCTTGTTTCCTCACACTGATCATTTGGTGGCATTTTTAAAAACCTATGCTATTATATTTGGCTTAGTTATATTTTTTACATTACAGACACATTCTGGTTTTTAAGCGTATTTATATTTTATTTTTACTGGGTTTTTCCGAGACAAGCCAACTGTAAGTAGTATATAGATGTTAGTATACAACGAAAACTACAATCAAGAAATCCCCTAAACTGAACCTTTCTAACACAAAGTAGGCAACAACATCTCAAGAAGTAATACATAATGGCAATGTTTAAAGAAAATTGAAAGCTGATTTGCTGTAAAAGAAATCAAATGTACCCCTCTAAAATGGATAACACAACTATTTCTTAAGGACCTAGACCCTTGCATATTACATTAAAGGACCATTATCAACAAATGGAGAAATAATGGAAAACAAGAGATGTGATTACTGCAAATCTATCAAGACAAAGCAATCTACTTAAACTGGCAGGGTAAGCCTTAATCAGGGGTGCAAACAAGAGGCCAATCGTATCGATGGAGGAGCTGTAAAAAGGCAGGTGAGAGATTCAAATGGCTGCATGAAATAGTAGCAAGAAGAAAGCCATCCACCCTCTAGCCATGTATGGTGTGAAACTAGCTCTGCAATCCATTCAACAAACCAACAACCCCTAAAAAGTAGGTACAGAAAGTTGATCTTTTAGTGTACCCTTATGAATTTTTGCCAAAAATTGTCAAACCATTTGATAAGCCTTTATAAAAGTCAATTCTAGTAACTCACTTCCAGGAAAGAAAAGTAGCATGAATTATACAACTTTTTTTTTTTTTTTTTTTTTACAGAATTGCTAAACATCTCACATTTATGGAAATAGGCTGATCCAGCAATCCATTTTGGTAGGAATCCAGAAGAAATAGTTAACTTTTAACAACTTTCGTTGCTCGCCATTAAATCATTGTAATCGTGCTTTTAAAACAATTTGATCTGTATTCAGCCGACATATTTTTATGAGAAAAAAGTTCCCAATAATGAAAGATGGAGCTATCCTGTTTAAAGAATTGTCTTTTGTCAAGCTATTGTCAGCTTTTGCACTGAGGAAAACACTGTTATTGAAATTAGACTGATTTTAGTGTATGTGCATCTTTATTAATTTTTTGCGCATGTTTGATGTGCCATCAAAAGGCCACAGATGATGTGTGAGATCTCTGCTGCCTCCATTACTTTCATCACCCTACAGCTATGACAAATGGCACCGTGTTACCAACTCATCTTTGCATAGACAAGTACACACATTTTCCACCTACATACTGTGATGTTATTGTCATCCATCCCTCGAGCGAAGCTGTGACTTCTATCAAGCTTGCTATTGTCAGCTTTTGTCAGTAGGGAAAGAAGATTCTCTTTCTCTAATATATGACCCATCTATACAGACATTTGTCTGTACCCATCCTTATCAAAATTCCTCAGAATAGGTTTGCTCTCCATCGTGTACCATATTATATATTTATTTATCTAATGAAGAACTATATCACTGTATGAGTGAATCTAAGTGCCGCTGTCAGCTCGCTGGGAAATGAGACACTCATTTCCTGTAGTCAACATACACAATGCTGTGATGTTCTAGCCATTGCAGTCCATGCAGGACAGATTTATAAGCTTTACTTTCATGCATACAGAGAGGGGAGGCTTCCTATCTATCAGCTCCCTACCCTCTGTATAAATATTAGCTTATTTGTAGCTGAAGTAAAGCTTCTTTAGCACAAGTGTGAGTGCTGTTATGCATTTACATGAATCTTGACTTATTTTTTGTCCTTGGTTTATTTTTGCTTGTGTTGGAATAGGTGAGGCACGTTTTATAACTAAGCTACTTTCATATATAGGCTTTGAAATGAATGTATGCGAAAGCACTGGTTGGGAATATTTTAAGGTATAAACAATATGTTGATGTAAAGTATTGACATTCTTGTAGATTATCAATCGTTTTCTTCCACAGCTTATCAACACAACGGTCTTGGGAAGTGGTTTGTTGTTTTTGCTTTATTTGTTTAGCATACATATCTTAATAGAAGTTAGAAAAGATTCTTGTTTGTACTTTATTTTAATTTGACAAAAAGGCTTTGAATACTTCATACAAGGCTTTGCCAAAACTATGTAACCTATTCTTTCATAATGTTTGGAAGGTTTGAGCTTGCAGAAAGAAGAGGCTTTACGCAAACCCCATTGTCTCTCTAGATCCATCCAGAGCCCTGGGTTCTCTTTTGTTCACTTCAGCTCAAAAGCCCCATTTTCTAAAGGATTCATGTCTTGGGACTGGATGACCACGGATTGAGGTTAAATGTCTGAGGAGTCATTTTTGACTTTCTACCTGTTTTTGCTTGGGTCCAGTGCTGGCTAAAAATAAAGGACTCATACTAAGAGTATCCATAAAGGGTATCTATATCCTGGTGAATTGTCAATAAGTCCTGCTTTGATCAACCTATTATCTTCCACACTCCTCTACTTAAACAAAACCCCCTGAAAGCCCCTTAAATAGTGGCTCCCTTGAACTATCTGGACTTTAACTTACTCTTATGGTCCCTAACCAATGTTTATATATGGTTTATAATACCATTGCACCACTTTTGACTTAGCTACTGTATAAAAACCTAATACAACAAGAGATTATCAGTAATGCAGGCTTAATTTTGCATGTTAAGCATTCTACATCAGATATAGGCCCTTTTCTTTTTAATACTGGTTTAAATCACAATTCAATCCCTCACAACAAGCATGCATGTAGCAACAATGGAGAGGAAAAACTCCCTTTTAAAAGAAAGAAACCTGCAGCAGAACCAGACTCAGTGTGAATGGCTTCTGTTGAGGCCAATTTCTGGTATAAGAAAATAGAAGTAGACATAAAAAAGGAGCATATATACACAAGTTAAGTGTTAACTACCTCCAGAGGTGGCCCTGTCCAAGAAAGACAAAACCAGGCATATGAACTCCAAGCCAATTTCAATTATCAGAGGATGAAAGAGAGCACATACAGTTAGTCAGTGTAAAAGAAGTAGGACCACACTGTAAAAAAAAAAGCTAAATTTAAACATCTATGAACAGATATGTTGATGGCAGCAGCACAGTTGATATATCAATCCAGGTTGGAGTCACAACTAAACAGAAAAACCAGATGAAGCTACAGTATTATGACAGTAAAAAGCAGAGAAAACATAAACTTATGAGTGGAACTTATAAATACTGTGTTGGGATCTGGAGCTGTACCACCTTCCTCCAGCAGAGTGTGCCGTGGGTCTCCTGGAGCTGGAGTCTTCCAGCACACCTGAGACACATCTACTCATCAGGAGACCTCTCCTTTATAACCAGCTGCCAGACCTTGCTTCGACGCCGCAGTGTTGACCTTAGTTTGCTTAGCAACCTGAGCCTTGAAACTGAAGAATCTTAGTTGTCTCTTGAGAGAGATCAGATTCTAACCTTCCTCTGTTTTTGCCTCACAGGAAACCTGTCTCTAGCCTGAAGCTCTGGATGAGCTTAACCTGCCAAACCTGCCCTGGTGAGCCAACCTGAAGATTCCTATGTGGATTCCCCTGCTGCTCTTAGTGAAGAGCTGGAAACTCTGATCAAAGTCTGCCATTCAAAGTCAGAAGCAAGACGCTGCAGCTGCTCTAGAACTCTGCTGAACAAACAGTCTCTGGACCCAACGGTTCCCTCTCTCTCTCAAAGAGAAGCCCGGACTCAGTCAAGGTATAATCCTGAATTATCAAAGACTCATAACTCATCTGCCTGCCTTCTAATCAAACTATCATCTCTGCAGACTTCAGTGAACCAGCCCGGACCAGTTCCTGACCCAGTACATTATCTTGTGTTTTGTGAAACCTTCAATAAACTCTGTTAAACTTTTACCCAGCCTCCGTTGTGTTCTGCATGTGGGCTAAGAACATTAAACCCATCATGACATACTGCAGAATGGGAGAACAGAGATAAAATGAAACAGTCACGAAAAGTGGGCCCTGTAGGGAGACTCTGGGGCCACCCACACCTGCTATTGAGTATATTTTCCTTTTGAAGAAGCTTTGTAAAGTTTCCTATACAAGCACCAAGGTAAACCTTATGACAACAATTATAGCAGTGTGCTTGTGTAAGCAAATCTGTTTGGATGTCATCTAGCTTTAGACATTTTTTCCCAAAGTTGTATTCGCAAAACATGACAAACAAAAAAAAAAAAGAAAAGAAAAGAAAAAGTGTTTGCAAAAGGAAGAGATATCGGTACAATTCAAGGTGATTGGGTACCTGCTTCCCATTTAGAATTAACAAACAAATGAGAGGGAAAGCCAAAACTCTTCCCTTCTACTTAATAATATTCAATCATTTTGCTTGTTTTTCAAAAAGAAATACAGGGTATTACAGCTAAAAGTCGTGCAGCGATGTTTTGTTTTGTTTTGCTTCAGTCTTTTGCCTCTGGTTGATGTGTTGACATAATAGATATCACTGCATTTCAGTGGTCTAAATATCTTTTGTATTGAGGCTAACGCATCTGCTTGCACCATTGGAAGATGTATTTCCAGGGTTTGTTAATTCATGACAATTCATCTTGCTTGCAAGGTAATACACATATAGCAGAACAAAAATGGAAAGTAGCAGGGTAGCTATTTTTGATGAGGTACGAGAAAGGTAGAGCCACAACAAGGCCAAGGTATTGCCAATAACCCCCAAACTGGCAGGCAAAAAAATGCTATATTTTCTGTCACTGATTGCACTACACTTAAGAAAAATGTTTATTTTGTGAGGACAATATAACTGTGATAAGGAGAATCAAGGGAGTGGGGTATCAGTTAAATAAACCATGTTCACTGGACAGATTTTAAAGATTTCTCTTAGTCTCAGTCTGCTTATAATTCATCCCAATGATGAACAACCTCTACTAATCAAAACGGTAATTTTGAAAATAAGGATGGTCATTAGAGACAGAAATCCCCCAAGACTACCCCAAAAAACTGTCAAAGAATAGATAAATGATGATGATCTGCAAGTCTGACATTGCTGCAGTCAGTATTGTATAGTAATGAATCTGATTTTATAACTTTACAGCTTTGTAAGAGACAACTGGTACTGAGCCACCCTTCAGTTTAAGATGTACAACAAACCTAACTTTGTTAGCGTCCACATTGTGCCTTTGAAATGCTTTGCATACAGATGCAAAACCTTCCAAAGTTTTGCAAGTAGATCCATCAAAAATAAAATCCATCAACTGGATCTTTAGGTGTTTAGATGAAAGCGGTAAAAATAAATCTGTCTTGTTGATGCAGCCATTAACAGTGATAAAAAAAAATGGTTGCACCTGTGATACTCAGCTTTAAGCTTGGCTCTTAGTTTAGCTATGTTTGTTGGGATACACCCATTAGAGGATTCTTTGAGAGGGATCAAATAGCTCTATTTCTGAGATAGACCTTTCGAAGCACCCATTAGAAGTGGACCAAGGCAGTCGGTGAGTTCTCTTATTGGTTTTATGTCTCAGTGGGCATTACTAAGAAGGCTTCGTTTGTTAAAAAAAATATAGTTCTAATGAATTACTTCTTTAAAAAACAAATTGTGATTTCTTATATGAATATACAGTAGATATTGTAAATTTTCTGGCTTTGACATTTTATTAGATATAGCCTTAAATGTTTAAGCAGCCTTAATGCCTCCAAGATTAACCGATTTATTGCATTTTCTTTATACAGTATGGATGCACATTACAGATGTTTATGACATTTTTTGGATTCAATTACTTCATATGCATTAGTTCACATCTTTCAAATGTCAGCATATTTCTTTTTTGCTACAGATACTGTAGGCTATATATTTTCTCTCTGAGTTTATGGTTGTACAAAAGTATTTTATTATTGAAGTCTGGACTACTTTATATTATTTCATTTTCTCTGGGGGGAGTAGTGCAAAGTCAAGCAGCAGGTCTAATTTAAGCTATAAAGCTATATGGCCGTGTGGCTGTATTTAATAAAAGTCATTTGAACCAACCGTCTCTTGAGCTATCCTGGTTTGACTGGCTGAGTCTGTTTCTATATAATGTGAAGTGGCAAACAGAAAATCTGTGATTCTTGTTCCCACTTGTTTCTTAGGATCTCAGAAAAAGGAATGAGAAACAAGTGGGGCAGATGACATTACATGTGGAGTGAATAGGATTTGCTCTATTATGCATCAGATGTTTTGAGCATTTTTATATTTCTATATTATTCTATATCTTTCCCTATAAAATCCCTCCACACAGATTTCTTTAACTTCTTGAGAAAAGTTATGGCACATTTCCTTTTCTTCTCTTTTGATTACCAGCTGTGCATTTTGGCTGTGCACTGAGAGCATCTGGATTTATCATTAAAAGATAATTATGAAAGATGAGATCAAAACTCCCCATATTTATTTAAGCTATTTTTGAACATTTCTACATAAATTTTACTATAAGAGACACTTGGAAATATAAACTTTATACCTAATATTTTCTGACAAGGAAAACTGTTCAAATACCATCGCTGCATCAAGTAACTCAAAAATATCCTGTTCTATTTTGAGATTTATTAAAGTACATTATAAGATAAATGTATGTTTGTCTATTCCAATATCGTTATTGGGCATTCCGATATTCAGAGAGACTGAAGCACATTTTGTATCCATGATGCCCAAGCAGGAGAATCTGTGTCATTCTATCAACAGCAATGTTTCCCCATCAGTCTTTCATACTTTAAAGACTGGTGTCCACCAGTCCAGTTTCCTTGTTAACTTCAATTTAAGAGGTGTCTCAACAAAATAGCTGATTACTTCGGAGTTGAAGGGATATTGACAAAATTTTAATTTTGTTCTTACTTGAAAAAAAAAACAAATTTTTTTAACCTTGTAATTTCATTCCCAATATCAATACAGCTGTTCTGTGAAGTCTTAGGAGTAAGGAATACATTTTTATTTGGCCTTCTTGAATCTAAACATCCTTTGTAAAAGTCATATTCCTCTGGAAATCCACGCTTATTCCATCCATCCATTTTCCATCACGCTCATCCATGCTTCGGTTGCGAGCGGTGCTGGTGGCTCCACCTGTCAATGGGCGAGAGGCGGGGTACACCCTGGACAGGTCGCCAGTCTATCTCAGGGCAACAAAGACTCAAGCAAGACAAACAACCATTCACACCCTAACACCTAAGGAGAAGCCAATTAACCTATCTCCTTTAACATTGGGCTGTGTTCAGCTGTGGGAGGAAGCCGGAGTACCCAGAGAGAACATCACTAATACATTAAAAGTAATAATTAATAAATTGGGTAGAAAAAGTGATGGATGTAAAATTGTCAGCCAGTGTTTAAGTCTTATTTTAAATAAAGCTGTTCAGGATTCAGTGGTTTGTTAAAGAATTTTTCCAAACAAGCAGCCACAAGAGAGCCAAAGAAAACAGTAGATAAGTCATGGGTAAAATCAGGAAGAGGGTTACGGCCCAGCTAAAGCAATGCTGAAAGCATTTAAAATCTCACAGATCACAGTTCAACCTATTTAAAAATAAAGAGCATGACTCGAATGCATACCTAACAAGCTATAACGCCCCACCTAAAGTAAGAGTCAAGAGTGGCAGAATATTTTTCAAAGACGAGACTCTGAACATACAGTACAAGCGATCATAAACAAATTGAAATGTTAGATCATTAATGGGGAAGACCAGAAATAATCCGATGTAGAAACTGTGACAAAACAATTGTTGCTCATAGATGAGCTCTATCCAATATGATTGAGGTTAAGTTGATGTTTATCTTCCAGCAAGAGAATCAGAAAGTCAGAACTATAACTGTTTAATGTATAACTTAGTTCAAAGCAGATTTATGTTTTAAAAAGGCCCTGGCAAACCTCAGATGTAAATTAAGTCTGGATTGAGTTTTTTTTTCCCCCCACACATAATCATTGCTATCATTAAATGTATTTTAACTTGAACTGTTTTCTCTTTTGCAAAGAATCTGTAAACATTTATGAAGATGTATGGGAATACTAAGTAACTATATCACAAAATGTATTTGTAAGTAAACTGCTAATTTCATACGGATAGGACCTTTTATTCCTTTTTCAATATTGCTCAAAATATAATCAGTATTATATATCTTGTAAATAATACAACAAAATATTGTATCTCCTTTCTGTTTATAGTAAGAATATAACCAGAACAGCATCTTTGCGAAGCCTACCTACAATTGTACAGCCTAGTCCAATGCAGCTGTGTAGCATGAAAAATCCATGAGTAAGGTAGGGCATACAGATGCCTCTGTACCTGCTGAGCCCCTTAACAGTGGGGGTGGGGTGTGACTCTGTTGCAGACAAGATGAGACAGACTGAGGGAGGAAGAGAGAGCATTGGGTGAAGGGGAAAGTACACCTGTCAACTACAACCCCTGCAGAGTGATGTGGCAGTTTGTTTAGATGTGTGCACTAACTTCTGTCTCCATGCTTCTGAGTATTTATGGAAAATGTATTCATGTATGTCATTAGGACTGTAGTCTGGTATCAAAGCTACAGTATGGAAGAAAAAGAATCAACAAAGCAGCGTAGAAAGCTGGTGGGACAGGTGGCAAGAGCAAGCACAACATCTGTCAAACTAATGCTTTTGATGCATGTGTTGGTGTTTGTGCGGTAAAAAGTCAGGTGTAGATCATAGGAAAGAGAAATTGAGGACAGCAGAAGGATGGATGAGAAGGTAGGAGGAGCAAGAGAAGAAAGCTGGCAGGGTAAAGAGATAGACAGGAAGGGTAGAGAGAGTGGCAGGGGGAGTGCAGAAAGCCAGAGATAGGGAAAAAGGAGAGAGTGAGCACTGAAAAGGAAGGAGTGCAGGAGGGAAGGTTAGAGGGGAGAGCAGCAGGTACAGTGTGCATCTGTCACCTTCTGCTCCTTGGGGCCAAGAACACCATGGAAGAAGACGGGTGGAGGAAAAGGAGAAAAGGGAGAAAAACTTCTTCATAGGCTGACCTTTTTTATTTTATTTGAGGCTCTCTCCTTGTGTTCCTTAAAAAGCACAGCGATGTTTATAAAATTGTCTTCTTAGAATGCAATGCTTCTATGTATTTTAATGGAGATATATTTAAAATCAATGTGTTTGCCCCTAACAATGATTTTATTTTATTTTTTTAAAGAAAGGTCTTGTTGCAGGTAAGAACCTGGAGACACTACAGAATAAAAGAAATGGCACCAGTAGCATTGGGATCCACATAGCCACTGTATTGCCAGTTCTACTGAGGGTAACATTGTCCCAGAAACACATGGATGTCAGCTGGTCTCTAAATATGTGTGTATGTGTGGGTAGGGGTGTGTTTGTGTGTGTGTGTCGGTGTGTCGGTGTGTGTGTGTGAAATGAAGCATTAAAGAGCAAGGGACCTAACCGCTGCTTGTCGTGCAAGGCCTTTCCCTCTGTGAAGTCCACTGAGATTGTGAGTGAAGTAGAAATGACCCAGAAAGAAAGAACAAGCATTTGTACTGACATTGGAATATTAAGGGAGCCACTTAGTGCATTTTAATTTCTGTCTTGGGTTATTGGTGCTAGCAGTGGTAATGTGAATATTTATTAAAAATAAAAGAATGGAAAGGAAACTATTTGTAAGCAGAGCAGAGCTCTTTTTTTATATATTTTTTTAGGGACCATAAGGGTAAGAAATACTAATTAAGTGATCTCTCTTGCTATTGCAGTGATGTCTTTGTAACTGAAAGGTCGCTCTTCAAGACATTGAAGAAGTGGGAAAAAAACGTTGTTAGGTTCCCAGCACCTTTACATGACACACCAGCCAAAGCACCATGTAAACTTTCTAAGATTTAAATTTGCCTTTCACCTATAGCGCCTCCTGAAATGTTTTACACAAGGGGCCATATGGAGCCATTAAATATTTTGGGGTGACTTTCCCAAATCAAAGCCCATTAACTGACCCCCCCAAAATACTGTGATAATGTAATATTACTATATTCTGTAATCTGAGCTACTAAAAAAATATTAAAGATTTGTCTTCTGTTTTATTTTTACAAAAATATACTTCAGACTGACCAAAAGAGGTAAATAACTAAAGCAATGTAAATTAATAAACTACCAAACATGAATGTAATGACAACATATATATAGAAATATACTGTACAGAGCAGTGTTCTTCCTAAATCTGGCTCATGCTACAGCAGGTATAAAAAAACTACAATTTGCACAATATAAACAGGTGTTGTAGAACCCTTTTTACCCAGTCCAAATCCAGAGATGGAGGTGTTGTTTCTCAGATAGCGTACACAAAGGAGGAAAAATTGTTAAGTATTAACAATATTTATTCCAGTCATGTTTAACAAAATCATTGAAACAAGCAGAAGTTGCAGAGGAAGATCTTACTATCTTTTGGGCCCTTATGTTCTGACCATTGCAGGGGAAGACCACACTGAAAAAGCTGAGACTTTTTGCCATCTTTCCCTTTTTATCTAAAAGTCAGTTTCCCCCACAGACCCCCAGTCGATGTTCTTGGCCTTCTCACACAGCCTGCAGTATGACCATATAAGAGGATGTTGGAGTCTCTCCGGCCACCATATGTCAGCATAAGAATGTCAGTTTTTGCTGACCCCCACAGAAGAGGGGACAGATATAAAAATGTTATCCAAATTTAATAGTAATCTAAAAATAGTTATGGAAATATTTACATGTAGGGGAGTCTGGCCTATTGGTTAGTGCTTTGCGCTTGGACTCCCACACTGCTGTCCGGAGCTGCACAATGGCAGCCCACTGCTCCCCAAGGGGATGGGTTAAATGCAGAGTTAATATCATTGCTCTTTACTTGTGACAATGTAATAACAAAAACAAAGCTAATTTAAAACAGAAAATAAAATAAGGAGAAATTAATTTCTTCAAATTTCCCCCTTTGAGGTGGTCTAAAACCCACCTCACAGAATATTCCAACTGCTTGTTAAATGCTGATAAGATCAAACAAATCAATTGTAACTCAAATGCAGTTATTTGTGCCTGATATTGAACCAAAGAAACAGAAGAGTAATAAAGCATATTCAAAAGGAAAGTCCTTGCACTGTCCATTGGAAATTCAAATCCCAGTTTTCTGCATAACAGACATCAATACTGCCCACTACATTATTAACCCACATTCATGTTAATATTTATCCACATATTATTTTAAATAACAACATTTTTCAAAGTGGAGGGTCTGCTAAACTTGTATTACTTAATTTACAGTGAAGTAGGGCATTGAATGGAATCAGCCAAGGATTTATTGTCTGACACCAGCTGCTTACAGCCAGCCTCAAGCACTCATCCTGAAGATCAGTTTTTTGTGTGCCATGTGATCCAACCACACTACCTTTGTAATCGACCAGGAGATTGTGATGGTCACAACTAGTCTCATATTGAGCTTTCCTTGCCAATGATGCAAAACTTTTAAACAGAGGCTTTGACATATAGAATGCAGCTTGCTGCTAAAACAGCACATACACTCACCGGCCACTTTATTAGGTACACCTGTCCAACGGCTCGTTAACACTTAATTTCTAAGCAGCCAATCACATGGCGGCAACTCAGTGCATTTAGGCATGTAGACATGGTCAAGACAATCTCCTGCAGTTCAAAGCGAGCATCAGTATGGGGAAGAAAGGTGATTTGAGTGACTTTGAACGTGGCATGATTGTTGGTGCCAGAAGGGCTGGTCTGAGTATTTCAGAAACCGCTGATCTACTGGGATTTTCACGCACAACCAGCTCTAGGGTTTACAGAGAATGGTCCGAAAAAGTAAAAACATCCAGTGAGCGGCAGTTCTGTGGGCGGAAATGCCTTGTTGATGCCAGAGGTCAGAGGAGAATGGCCAGACTGGTTCGAAATGATAGAAGGGCAACAGTGACTCAAATAACCACCCGTTACAACCAAGGTGGGCAGAAGAGCTTCTCTGAACGCACAGTACGTCGAACTTTGAGGCAGATGGGCTACAGCAGCAGAAGACTACACCGGGTGCCACTCCTTTCAGCTAAGAACAGGAAACTGAGGCTACAATTTGCACAAGCTCATCGAAATTGGACAATAGAAGATTGGAAAAACGTTGCCTGGTCTGATGAGTCTCGATTTCTGCTGCGACTTTCGGATGGTAGGGTCAGAATTTGGCGTCTACAACATGAAAGCATGGATCCATCCTGCCTTGTATCAATGGTTCAGGCTGGTGGTGGTGGTGTCATGATGTGGGGAATATTTTCTTGGCACTCTTTGGGCCCCTTGGTACCAATTGAGCATCGTTGCAACACCACAGCCTACCTGAGTATTGTTGCTGACCATGTCCATCCCTTTATGACCACAATGTACCCAACTTCTGATGGCTACTTTCAGCAGGATAATGCGCCATGTCATAAAGCTGGAATCATCTCAGACTGGTTTTCTTGAACATGACAATGAGTTCACTGTACTCAAATGGCCTCCACAGTCACCAGATCTCAATCAGATAGAGAATCTTTGGGATGTGGTGGAACGGGAGATTCGCATCATGGATGTGCAGCCGACAAATCTGCGGCAACTGTGTGATGCCATCATATCAATATGGACCAAACTCTCTGAGGAATGCTTCCAGCACCTTGTTAAATCTATGCCATGAAGAATTGAGGCAGTTCTGAAGGCAAAAGGGGGTCCAACCCGTTACTAGCATGGGGTACCTAATAAAGTGGCCGGTAAGTGTATGTTCAAGGCGGGAATAAATCTAGCAGTAAGTAGTGAGTTTACATCCATTTAAAGGTCACCACATAAATCACAGCAACATAAAATACAAAACTCCATAGTTACAGGCCTCTGCAGCACATGTGGTGCTTGTCTTATGCCTATAACACCATCCTCACCATTTTATACGTTACTGAGACAACAACTGAAACGCCAATAGTTCAATGATAAAAAATGTCCTAATTTAATTCAAACTATAAACAACTAAATCAAAACACAACACAGAATAAGCAGGGCAAACTCAGCTTCACTTGTTAGCTGTTAACTATATCTGGCAGGCAACCTGGGTGGCCAGCATTTTTCTGCTTTTTACATTCGGTGTCATAATTCACACCTCTTTTGTGTTTTTTGTTAAATGCGCTCACTTGTTTTGCATATAGTTCTGTTCACCCGTGTAATTTAGTGTTTTCTTTTCCCTCACAAGTTCATTCTCTTCATTGTCAAATCACCTTAATTCAACATATGTCTGTCGATGTGCCATTGCAACTTTTTACTTTTGCCACCATAAACTGCCACAGATTACTACATCCCATCATTGTTCAGGTCCTAATGTGTCAACATCACACTTATAACTGGTTAACCTAGGATTTACTGACATAAATCTAATTTACTGATAATTATGTATTATCATATGCAAGCTGAAAGTGTCTGAAAGCCTATCAGTGAGTGCTAGGATTTCCAAGGAACACTTGAATGTGAGCAGCGCCTGGACATTGAATGCAGGGTGCAGCTCAGATGAGACTACTTGGAGCTGATGAAAACATTTCCAGTCTTGTGTGCATTTTATGGACACCAAGTAAGTTTAATGCTGCTCTGGCATGTTTGTATATATTTTTCAGGAAGATTTGTTTGTTTATAAATATCTTAATTCAACATAATTTTGTCACATTATTTCATGTATCAAGATGCAGAGTGCTGTTATTCATTACTTGTACTCTGTGTTATATTTAGCCTGACAAATGTTGAATCAGTACCTATATCTGTTTAAAGTAGTTCTGATGTACTAACCCCTTGCTCACACTGGCTCCGGTGCAGTTACCGAGCCGACGGAGAGCGCAACTCCCGCACACCCCCTCTCACACCGCCCTTTTGACTACGGTGCGGTGCGGCTCTGCGGCTCCGGCAACAGGTCCGGAGATTTAACAGAAGTTCACTTGAGTTCACGTAACTTCACGCGATAACTCTGCAGCGCCGGAGTGTCTCGGTAACCGCAGCCGGACAGCTCAGCAGCCGGTGAGAGAGGTTTACGTCTTTTTAATGACTTGGAATCACTGCGGCGCCGCACCCACCGCACCGCAACGGTAAGACCGGAGTCGGTGTGAGCCTGGGGTTATTTTGTTTCTTTATTGCAGTTTCCATGTTGCTAGCTGATCTGATTGTTTTAATAGCATCAGTGTTTGATACAGGCTTACAGCAGACTTTAAAGGTTAGTTATTGAATGCTCTTTATTTAAATAAATAGAAAGATTCCTATGTTTAGTGGATATACTTTGCTCTTGTTAATATGGATAATAAGCAGGGTAAATTATAGCTATTTATTACTGTTGTAGTTGTAGTTATTTACTTATTATCCTGATTGCATTTTTACATTTATCTCTTTGTTTAGAACACACGCACATACAAATACCTGTTTTTCCCTGGATCTGACCACATGCTGTTTGGAAAGAAAGTCTGATAAAGGATTCTCTGGCCAAAATCTCTCTGAAGTGCTCCCATCCTAATCTGAACCATTAATCCATATTTGATAGAAAGTCTAAGACTTTACGTTTGTGTTGCCTTACAAATTGCAATTTATAATTACATAGGAGCAGGTGGTGCATATATCGAGGCAGGAATTTTTGCACTATGGCAGCAGAGCTGGAAAAACTACTGACTTTAGAGATCGCAATTATGCTTTATTGTATCACACAGAATACACTGATAATTTATAAGTAATAATTTTTTTGGATACATTCTGTCACGATCTCAGCACTGATGTTGGTCCTCATATAATAACCGCAGTGCTACACTGAAGACTTGGACTCTGAAAGCAAAGAAAATGTATTCTTCCAACCAACACAATCTGGCTATCAAACTAAAAAACTATAATGACTTAGTCTTTTTATATAAATCTGCTGAGCAGCTCTCTAAAACATGACAAAGATGTGGAAGAAATAATTAAAAAAAAAATAGGTATATTTGCTATCATAGGCCATATAAACTCCATTTCCTACACACACTACTAAAACACTATTTATAAAATAATCTGTGTAACCAAACCTTGTCATTCCTTGTCAAGAAAGGTGATTCGGGCCCTGCACAAGCACTTTTGCACCATCACAGGCTCCTTATTTTTGGAGGGGGAGAAATAGTGGGAGCAGTTCATGTTGCTGCAGTCTGACCATTAGATGATACTTAAATTCACACGCTGTAGGTTTAACAATTTACTAATCTGTGCTGTGTGGTATCTTTGCACTAAATGTCAACTACTAATACATTAAGCAAAATAATTAGCTCAATATATTTCCACTCACTGCTAAGGTGTCCCCCTTAGCATTTCAGATGTTTCTTTGATAAAGTGAATTGCTTCTAGTCTATGGTAATGTCATCCTACATAGAAGGGTATGCTCATAGCGTCTGTCTTCAAATGGACATAATCTAGTCTCTTTGGAATTCAAAAGTAGCATTTGTTTTTGATATATACATCATCTGTTGAGAATTAGTAGATGTTGGATATATCTTTCAGTAAAAATGCTAAAACATAAGGAAGCAAAAATAATTAGATTGATGTTCATTTTCAAAGCTCCAGCAGCCTCATCAGTGCATTGATGGCTGCATTCCCATTTGGATGCAGGGAAAAATAGTTGAGTACAAATAAAAGATGTATTTAGTGCTTTTTATATTGCATCAACATTCCATCCTGTCTTTGCACTGCAATACAGTTCAATACGCTTCTCATTTGACATCATAGAACATTATGGATTCATTTCTTCTGGCCTTACTTTTGTCTAATGAGGAATTCCGCATGATGCAAGGAAGAGCAGCGTTTCAGTTTCAGCCCCTGTGGAATACGGTTGAGCCAATCAATATGCCAATTCGCTAATTGATGGCTGAGGCACAGATTCGCATCCTGCAGTCTTAATAGCCACCCTAGTCAAGTGGTTTGAGCCATGTTAAAAACATCCATTCGGCTGTGAGGTATGTTTACTAATTCATTAATTAAGGGGAATATATTTACTAAAGTACCGTTTGGCATTTATACATCACACTGACATGTGTATTGATGTGGGTATAGGATATGGAAGACAGCACTAATTTCTAACATTATTAGAGACCTGTCTTTGCACCACCTGGTTTGCAGTGCAATCTTGTTCAGAAAAAATGCTTACAGCATCCACTATTCACTGACACAGAACTGGACAAACACACACACACACAACTACAATCAATATAATCATTAATTGGAAGTGTGTGTGAGCATGTGAGAGAGCTTAAAATTCTTCAGTGTCAATATGGTTCATTAATAGTTTTAATTTGCTAGTAAATAGGGCCAGTGTCAAAATTCAAGTATGGGGCACTAAATGGGTCCAATTGCTTAGATCTGCATGTATTCTGCACAGCACTGCATGGTCACCTTAAAGTGTGTTTGAGTTATGATAAACATTTCTCTACTTTGAGAGTGGAGCGGCCAATTTGGACAAAAAATGAATGTTGTAAATGGGTTTAGAATGAGAAAAATAAATTGGAATGCATTAGTTAGTTTGAGACATTTTTCTGTATGCCTGTCATAGTCACGCTTAAAATTGTACAATAATCAATAGAAAGTAGGTTTACTGACAAAGTCAACAATCAACAAGCAATGTTTGCAATACCCAAACTAATCAAAATCTATTCATATATGACAGTACAATTACAAACTAGAAGTACGATCTGAATTATAGGGAAAAATAACATTTCCAACTGTCATGTTTTTTCTTTTTAACTTTTTGACCCACATGCAAGAAAAATTCTCAGGCAAAACTGTGTTTGAAATAAATGTTAATATTTAAACAGGTTACTATGAAATGACAGGTGATCCAACAAAGAAGGGACAAGAGGATTGATCAGGAGCTTGTTGAGAATAAGGTTAGCCACCAGGGAGAAGTGAGCGGGTCCGGGATTTTCCAGTCTGACCCTGCCTGTAACTCAAATATAACTGCAGTTGGTACATAAACCAAAATAATAATTTCTGATGTTTAGAACCAATGTAGATGCTCAGAACAGCAAGGCTCCTCTCCAGTGGAACCAACTACAAGTTTGAGTCCGTGAGGCAGACAGCCTGTCTATTTTTAAGGGTAGGCTTAAAACTTTCCTTTTTGAAAAAGCTTTTTAGTTAGAGTGGCTCAGGTTATCCTGAGCTATCTCTATAGTTATGCTGCTATAGGTTTAGACTTCTGGAGGACATAGGGACCCCTATTTAATCATTCAGCTTTATTCTATCTGTATTCTTCCACTCTGTAGAATCTATTAGTTCAATCTCTAACGTTATGCTCTCTCTGCTTTTTCTCATAGTAGCTTTGCCTCATCTGTTCCTGTTTGGCTGTGACACCACCCTGGTGAGAAATATCAGCTGTGCTGCTGCCATCAACACCTTTGTTTTATAGATGTTGGAGATCGGCCTGTTTTTCCAGTGTAGTCCTGTTTCTCTGACTGTGACTGCCTAGATGTGCTCTCTTCATTCTCTGACATGGAAGAGAACTGTAAGCGTTTTGAGGCTATTTTTATCACTGCTTTATCACTGCTTCTGTGTCCTTGAACCCCAGTCAGCCTCTGCAAATGGCCTGGTTCTGCTGGAGGTCTCTTCCTGTTAAAAGGGAGTTTTTCCTCTCCCCTGTCGCTACAAGCATGCTTAGTGTGAGGGATTGCATTCGAGTCAATGAGTCGATGCAATGAATTGGTTTTCCTCAGATGGAAAACTTTGAATCAGTTTGACTGTATGATCTGGTTAACTGTCAAGTGCCTTTAGATGAAATGTGTTGTGAATTGGCGCTATATAAAAAACTGAATTAAATTGAATTAAAAGACCACAGCACATAGGATTTATTTCTCTCCCATTTTCCTAATGAAGCTCCTGGAGGGTTCACATTGGAAGAGGAAACCAACATGGACACCCAGGCCCGGGGTCCAGATCTTCAGAATTACCAAGGCTAAGTTTTGAAGGTTGAACTGCTGCAAAGCAGCCCATTGAAACACATTTCTCTGAGTTTTAGAAATTACAGAACAGGACTGGACCTGAAATCCACCTAAAAAAGCCTTTCCCTTTGGTTGCCAACCAAACCAGCTAAGCACAGAGAAATTATGTTGATGAGTGATTGGCCAAACAGCATTTACTTAAAATGGAGCTGGTTCACCGTCTTTGGTATGGTACAAATCAGCGGTGCTTCAGTTAGTCACTGTACAAATCAGGCTGTGATTTGCTCGTGCTGCAACATAGTCAAGATTCACTGCCACCTCAGCCTTTTGCTGAGGGTCAGGAGTAATTTGTGCTGCTGACTCCCTAACTTACCCAGTGTAGGAATGAGACACTGATTTGTTCACACTGCCAGGCTATGTTTTGGCCTGAATAATTCATGCCTTCATACATGCAGTACACAAACTTTCTGAGAATGTTTCTGTTGTACCTATTCACATAATATGCCAATGAACTGAGATAGAACGGAGGTGATCTGGGATAGATAATACAGTATTTTATGTAAGAGTTTTTTTTTTTTAGGTGTAATTTGATAACTTAATAAGTAAGAGATTTATTAAATCTAAAAGTCAACAAAGTCATAGACTTTTTTACTTTTTAAATTAAGCCATCCAATCCTTGGATGTGCCAGAAATTTTAAATAATGTAAGTTGAGACCCTGAAAAGTTTGTTTGATATTTATTACCAGTTTTATAGAACATTTAAAAGTCTGTTAAAGGTCTAGGATTAGCACACTTAATGTCCCTGAAGACATGTTTATTGCCCATTATAAATTTAAAGGAGCAGAAGGTCTAATTAAAGCCCCGTATATAGCACAATAATAGCACAATATGTAACCAAGGCAGCTCATTTGAATTGTAATACCAAAATGTATTAGCATGTACTGTAAGTGATTCTGTAAACAAATCTTTTCAAGGAATTATTTCAATGTACTTGCTCTAGTAATTTAGTTCTCTCAGAAGAACTGCTTTCTCCATCACTACTCTGGGTTTGCTTGTTTTTTCTATGGTTCATACAGTATAGATATATAGTTAATTCGTAATTCTAATCCACCCTTGGGTGAATTCCTACATGGTTGTAAGTTTTGTGTTTAGCAATGCTTTTTTTTTGCCTACAATATTCACCAACTTTTCTCTAGTAATTTATAGGTTTTCTGCAGTGTGGTCTCACTTTATCTTTAGTGATTTTGTTATAAATTTTAATTATTGACTAGATATTAATTAACTGCCTCTCATATGGAATAGATGGAGTTAAAGAAACATTTTTTTCAGTATCATGGGGCCTCAAGGAGATCACCATCTAATTAGATTTATTGCCCACTTAATTATATTTATACTTATATTCTTTGTGGTAGAACAACAAAACGTAGAGAATAATTGTGAATAATTTATGCAAAATTATTATAACAAGATTTTGTTCCCATAAAGTATGCTACAGTACAAAGGGTTCTAAATGTTTAGAAAATAGCTAAAACCTTTTACCATAAGGTGGTTTTCCGAAGAGGTTCTAGTTTGGTTCTCCATTGCTTGTTATAAAGGTGCCTCATCTCAGCACTGATTCTCACTTGCCATTTCCTATGTAGGAGAGATTCAAGCTTTTAATACCAACATAAGGTTTCTCAAATTAGGCAACCATTTATTAATGAAGATACTAAACGATATAACTGGATTTTGAATAAATTCGAAACAAATTAAATAAAGGAATTTGAATGGACTGGAATCTAATTAAAACCTTTTCTCTAAAGCTACTTGAGATGGAATTTATTTTAAAATGATATCTTGTTAAAAAGCTTAAAGGAATAGTACACCCAAAACATGATTAGCCTTCATTTGCTACTCACCCCCATGCTGAACAACACTCTGGAGTACTTTTTTGATATCTCAAATGCATCTGGAGATCTGGGAGGCTTCTTGCTGTCTGCTGACATTCAAATAATGGAGGTCTATGGTGACCGAGACAGAAAGGTCCATAAAAGTCCACAAAAAATGTGTCAATATTCCTCCATACTGCTCGTCCAATGTATTCCAAGTGTCCTGAGTGGGTAGCATCCAGAATTTACTCGAAATGAAGTCATTTAGAATGTTTTTAGAGTATAAACAGTAGTGTATAGGATTTCCTGAAAGCGCGCACATGCGCGATCACGAGGCTACGGAAGCCGGCAGACCAAACCAGATGAAAGTGCGCATTCAGCGTCTGCTCTTCCAATAATGCAAGCGTAGAAGAAGAAATGTGCCGTTTACCTGTGCAAAGAAAGAAACAACGAAAGAAAAATGTCTGAGGACTTCAGTGTTGAGGAAGAGCATGAGTTCTTTGCCGAGCTGAATGCGCTGGTTTGGTCTGCCGGCTTCCGTAGCGTCGGGATCGCGCAGGTGCGCGCTTTCAGGAAATCCTATACACTACTGTTTATGCTCTAAAAACATTCTAAATGACTTCGTTTCGAGTAAATTCTGGATGCTACCCACTCAGGAAACTTGGAATACATTGGACGAGCAGTATGGAGGAATATTGACACGTTTTTGTGGACTTTTATGGACCTTTCTGCCTCGGGCGCTGGGCACCTCCATTATTTGAATGTCAGCAGACAGCAAGAAGCCTCCCAGATCTCCAGATGCATTTGAGATATCAAAAAAGTACTCCAGAGTGTTGTTCAGCATGGGGGTGAGTAGAAAATGAAGGCTAATCATGTTTTGGGTGTACTATTCCTTTAAGGATATCAAACTATACAATCATCAGTTACTAAAGATCTTTGAGACTATAGATCTTTGAGGTCTTTTGTGTTTTGATGACTCTATGGGATTTCTTAGAGTAATTGCTAAATCAGAGCCTCACATAGTAGCTGATACAAATGACTGAACATCTTTGTTAACATGTTCCAGATGACTCAAATGCAGTCACATATGTGCAGATTAGCATTTCTTAATTGGGCAAAGGATATGAGTACATGTCCAGAGGTCAAGGTTTAGCACTATTAGATGTGTGTTTTCTAGGCTGTAAAATATTAATTTGAAGCTAAAAGAATGTAAATACTGTCATTTGAAAGACTTCATATAAAGCTAATGAAGCAAGTAAAGAGTAAACATATTTTAAAATGTCTAATCATTATTTGGCCCTCTGTGTTGTATTTTCCAATTTTTTTTTGCGTATCCGGGCAATTCTTTATGGTTGGAAGATCTTCCCGACTTAAAGGTACATTGCGCAAGTTTAAAAGGTAGACATTGTTTTATTTCCCATGAATGCCTTTACAATTGCCTGACATGTAAAGTTTGTTTTACTCTATTTACCGCAGTTGCCAATGTAAGCGCCATTAGGCTCAATTATTAGTTAGTGGGAGAGAGATATGGATAGAATTCCATGGTTACTTGTTCTCTTGCTCCCCCGCAGCAAGAGAACAGGGGTGCTGATTTGTTAGATGGATGACAAAAGACCACCCACAAGTGGATGACAAAAGACCATCCACTCTCAAACCCCATTACAGACTTCACATAAGAGTAAGAAGATAATATTCCTAATATGGTTGTAAGTACCTGTAGTTTTGCTGTAACGGTAATCCAATTTCCCCACTCTTACTTTACTGTCAAACATGTAGAAGTAGGAATGTTATAGTTGTGTTGCCTCTGACATTACCGTAAATCTAAAATAATGGTAGATACACAAAAAAACGTCCTGATGCAAATATAGTTTAATATCAGGAATTCTAATATTCATGATTAAGAATCATCAAGAAATCTATTTATCATGCTGCCTTGTTTGTTGTCTAACTTAAAAAAGTAAAAAACTTGAAAAAAAAAGTGTCAGCGTCTGCAGAGTATGGTTTTAATTTGTTCCGAAAAAGTAAAAAAAAAAAAATCCACTAGGCTTTGTTTCCAAGTTTGAAGACGTTTTGCTTCCCATCCAGGAAGCTTCTTCAATTCAAAATGTCAGAAATAGCATTGAGTTCGAGGTTTTATACAGTATTTTTTGTTTTCAGCCTTGAATTTTGTTGGTCTTGCCATATGTAGTTGTTTATTTTTTATTGTTTTTTTTCCATGTTAGTTCTGTTTGCTTAATTTTTGCCAAGTGTTTTCCAAGTCATTTCTCTTGTGTATTTCTGGGGACTTCATTTTTTTTAACACACAAGTGCTTGTTCCTTCTCTGCGAGTGTGTGGTTTGATTTCCACATGAACGCAGCCTCCTTCATTTTTGGGTGTGGGCCTCTTTCTGTGTGCTCATGTCAAGTTTTGTCACTTTAAAGGCACAACCACCGGACAAAGAAACCCGCCTGTTATTGGCTACTTTTCAGAAAATCCTACCTCTTGAGGCTGTACTCTTCTTCCTACTAGCAAAGCATCTCCAGGCAAACTGCTTCCTTTCATAAGTTCTAAGTTAGTAAGCAAAGTCATCATGAAATATAACATGGTCTGGATGTTGGTGTCAGTTTAAAAGTATTATAGGACATCTGCAGTTAATAGGTCAAATATCCCGATTGATTCTGCAAGCTCCAAGGATAGATAGAAACTGGAAGACAGTAGGCTGGTGAAATTGGTATTGCGTCACAACTCAAAACGTGGGAATCCTGAAAAGTAGCAAATCACATGTTGTAAAAGTTGACATGAGTGCACAGAAATAGGTCCACACACGAGTAGGAGGGAGGCTACGCACACGGGATATTAAACCACATGCACAAAAAAATGGAAAAGGCACTGGTGTGATATTATGGGGCTATGGGGATATTGTATTTGCACTTGTAACTGTCATGATCTTGGAGCTGATTACTAGTTTGATTACTTATTTCATTCACCTGCCTATCTCCACCCAGTTTCCATTACCATTCATCTGATCCACCTGCTTCAGCCTCTGTTTAACCAACATTCCAACCAGTCATCAGTCCCAGATTATTCAAGCCTGTGGTGACAGTTCTCTAGAGTTCCTGAGTGTTTCTGATTGCCTGATCCTGACCTGTTGTGTCTCTTCGACCTCTGAGCCTGCCTGTTCCTGACCTGATCTGTTTGCCTGATCTGTCTTCGGACTCCTGCTGGATTTCTGCTTGTCTGTGTACTGCGCCTGGAACTGTTACCCAACACCGTCCTGGATTTCCCTTGGTACCTCTTTAGACCTCTGATCTCCTGGCCAACCTCGGATCTCCAACCTCTGAGACATCAGCATCTGGGACTCTCGGGGTGACACCTTCTGTGTTTTGTTGGTAGCGACCACTTGGAACCAACCTCATCCTCTGGGTATGGACTGAACTGTAAGACCAGGATAGTGACTAACATGTTCATTATCATCCTTCGCCAGATAGACATGGTCACTAACCTGTGTTTTCTCCCTGCAGAGGTTCTCTGTATTTCCGTCTTTTTTATGAGTATCTTTAGGAAGTGAAGCTGCTCATATGAGTATTTCTTGCTTTTGCGGACTTTGGGCGGAATACCATAAGAATTCTTCTATTTATGATCTGTTTAAAAAGCTGCTTTTCCATGCATGTGTGCTATTGGATTCATTTTGAGAGCCAAAAATCATTGACATAAAACCCAAAATAACGAACCCAACCCTGACATAGCAGAACTCTGGCATTCCACAAATTTGACTCAATATGTCCACACTATTTAGAGAAAAATTAGACCTTACTTTTGGTACTGAACAACAGAAATTGATTGAAATATGTCAGAATTTTATCATTACCAGAGTATCACTGTACTAAATAAGGATTTTGTGAAGAACAGTTTGGACTCCTGAGTGTTAGATATGTATGTTCAATTAAATTCAATTCAGTTTCTTTAGATGACGCCAATTTACAATACATGTCATCTCAAGGCACTTTACAGTTCACCAGATCATACAGTCAAATTAATTCAAAGTTTACTATCTAAGGAAAACCAGTTGATTGCATCGACTCATTGACTCGGATGCAATCCCTCACTCTAAGCATGTTTGTAGTGACAATGGAGAGGAAAAACTCCCTTTTAACAGGAAACACGTCCAGGAAACACACAGCCAAGCAGACGAGCTCCGAGCCAACTCCCATGTCAGAGAATGAAGAGAGCACATCCAGACAGTCACTGTCAGAGAAACAGGACTACACTGGAAAAACAGGCTGATATCCAACATCTATAAACAAAGGTGTTGATGCCAGCAGCACAGCTGATATTTCTCTCCAGGATGGAGTCCCAGCCAAACAGGAACAGATGAGGCAAAGCTACTATGAGAAAAAGCAGAGAGAGCATAGCGTTAGAGATTGTACAAACAGCTTCTCTAGAGTGGTAGAATAGAGATAGAATAATGCAAAATGATGAAATAGCGGACCCTAAGTCATCCAGAAGTCTAAGCATATGCATAAATATAGGAATAGCTCAGGATAACCTGAGCCACCCTAAGTATAAGCTTTATCAAAAAGGAAAGTTTTAAGCCTACCCTTAAAAGTAGACAGGGTGTCTGCCTCGCGGACTAAAACTGGTACCGGTAGTTGGTTCCACAGGAGAGGAGCCTCATAACTAAAAGATCTGCCTCCCATTCTACTTTTAGAAATTCTAGGAACCACTAGTAAACCTGCAGATTGAGAGTGAAGTGCTCTGTTAGGGACATAAGGAACAATCATATCTCTGATATATGCTAGAGCTTGGCCATTTAAGGCTTTATGTGAGAAGGAGAATTTTTAATTCTATTCTGGATTTAACAGGAAGCCAATGAAGAGAAGCCAGGATAGGAGAGATATGTTCTCTCATTTTAATTTTAATCAGAATTCTGGCTGCAGCATTTTGGATCAGCTGAAGGCTTTTAACTACAGTTTGTGGACTTCCTGATAGTAAATAATTACAATAGTCCAGCCTTGAAGTAACAAATGCATGGACTAGTTTTTTCAGCATCAACCCAGGACAGGATATTTCTAATTTTTATTATTTATTTATTCTGCAGATGAAAGAAGGACATTCTAGAAACTTCTTTGATATATGATTTAAATGACAGGTCCTGATAAAAAATAGAACCAAGATTTTTTACTTTATTATCTGAAATCAGTTTAATTCCATCCAAATTAAGTGACTGACTAATCAGCTTCTTTTACAAAGACTCTGGTCCAAAGACTATGACTTCTGTTTTGTCTGCATTCAGAAGCAGAAATTTAAGAGTCATCCACATTTTTATGTCTTCAGGACATACCTGTAATCTATGTAATTAATTAGCTTCAACTGGATTTATAGACAGATATAGCTGAGTATCTCTACTGATTGGGAGCATATATATAGTAAAGAGAATTGGTCCTAGCACTGATCCCTGTGGTACTCCACAGGTAACCTTTGAGCATGAGGAAGATTTGTCATGTGTTAACATGAACAAACGAAAATCAATCAGATAGATAGGATTTAAACCAGTCTAGTGCTGTTCCTTTTTTTCCAACAAAATATTCAAGTCTTTCTAAAAGAATATTATGATCAACTGTATCAAATGCAGCACTGAGATCTAACAGGAAAAGTACAAATAAAAGTCAATTATCTGAGGCCATGAGAATACCATTAGCAACTTTCACCGGAGTTGTTTCAGTGCTATGATGAGCTCTAAAGCCAGACTAAAACTCTTGCAAAAAGTTAATTATAGTGTGAATATAAGTCATTGAGCAACAACAAGTTATAGCCATATGTAAACTAAAAAACAAAAACTCTTTGAGATGGAAACACAGCAACAATATTATTATTTATTTTTTTCAATACTGAGCACACAATTAAATTTTTTGGTCTATGCCTGTGATGTACCCAAACTGTAGATAAACCCAAAAAAAAAAAAAATGGGTTAAAACAAGTATTTCAAAAAGCTTAAAAAACAAACCACTGGACTTTGTTGTCCAAGTTTGAAGATGTTTCACCTCCCATCCGAGAAGCTTTTTCAATTCAAAATGTCTCAATTAGCGTTGTAGTGTAGATAAAAATATTGTAGGGACATTGTTTTTCCTTTTTTTCGGAATATCTTTTTCTCTGCAAGGACATTTACCAAAAATTCACCGTGGTTATTCCCCAAAGGTTCGGTGCAGTCTGCATTATTATGGCTGTAAACAAAGTGCACCTTCTTGGAACAGATCTGTCATTCTAACATGCACCAAGGAATCATTTGTTTTGGTGTAAGTATCAGCTTAGATAGTACCAACAGTCTGAAGACATATTTCAGTTCCTATTTAATGATTTAAATACAATGGGATCCTACACTGAAAGCCTTTTAACAGCCTAGCTAAGCATCTGGCTTTCCCAAACTCCTCAATTATGCAAAAAAAGCATTAACATACTTATTTTTTATCAGGCAATGAGGGGAAGACACAGATACCCTCTCTTTGTTTCAGCCATATATATGCTATTGTCTCTCCCTACATATTTCAAAGTGGGTTATTATTTCTTCCAGTTGTCTGCTATTACATATTACTTTAACAACCAATTTTCTCTACTGCCGTGTTTACAAAAGATTTAAGAAATTAAATTTTTTCCGATCCACACCACTGATCTTTAGCACTGAATACTGGTGTGACGGCACAGTTTGCATAAAATGCTGTTCAAATTGTTGCTCATTTGTTTGTTTTGAGATGCCAAGATTCAAAATTGTATTTCAAAACAGGTTTTAAAGTTTTAAAATGAAAATATTTTTCAGTAAACATTGTCACAGTAAGAACACTCCTGCTGTGCAGCCAAGGTAATGTGTTGCTAACTACCTACTGCCTGCAGCGATCACATCTCTCCTGCTGATTTTTGTCCTTGTCTGCAGCAACATGAATATATACGTGTGTTTTTGTGAGAGTGTATGCGCTTACATTTCTACGGATCATGAATTAGCACTACTTTTAGTCACGTTACAAGAGAGGTGGCAGAAAGAGAAAGCATACAATGGAGAAAAAAGTGAAAAAGACAGAGGCTAAACTCTGAGTATTAAAATAGGATAAAGACTGATAATCAACCCTTAAGCGTTTTTGTTGTGTGCCTGTGGGGGAAGAAACTGGGTATTAAAGAGATTTCATAATCACCATGAGCAATTCAGGACCTCTCAACAATTTACACTAAGTCCTGGTTTTTCTGAGAATTCATTTTGAAATCATGCAATTACTTTTTGGATTTATTAGATTTTTGAGCTGAAACAAAAATTCGACCACAGCAATCAGGGCGGTAATAATTGCTCTCTCTGATGTAATAATGCACAAAGCCATTATCATCAGGCCCATAGCAACATATGACCGAAACCAATTTAATAGATCTTTTAACATTTATTTTAAAATCATGGAATAATGCAAACAGCAATAAAACAGCTTCTAACATCACTTTCTCTATTCAAATGCATAATTAAGGATTACTCTTTTCAGCGTCGGTTCAGTTTTGTTGCCTCATTTCCACTGCAGAGAAAGAAAATGGCTTTAAGATTTGCTCGTTTTTTTTTATGCCAGGGATTCTCATTTACTTGCCCAATTGTTGAATTCTTTCACTGGCTGAAGGATTTATTTTGATAAAGAAAATGAAAAGAAATTTTGATAATAATATTTGACTGTAAAGTTCAAAGTTTCTAAAGTAAATGCTAAGGGACTAAAAATATGATGATCTACACTGTTTAAGCATAATATTTTGACCATCTCTCTGAAACTGTGTTGATCTTGCTCTGTTGCTATCAAATCATCCCTGACCTACAACACATTGACTTCACCAGATCACCAAAGATACAATATGCAATAGTATGCAACACCAAGACGTAAACAGCAGATAGTTTAGATCCAAATTTGGAGTTTTGACTGCCCATCCCTGACCAGGGGTGGGTACTAACCAGTTACATTTACTTGAGTAAGTTAACAAAGATAAATAATCATAGGAGTAGTTCCAATGCATTTCACTTTTATTTGAGAAACAATATGTTAAAGCAGTACTGTTCCTTACTTTAGTTGAACCGTATTCTACTGTGCTCTACCCAGCATGAAGAACCTCACTCAATGAAAAACAAGCATAATTTAAATAGAAAAATATTTATCCTTTATGTTTAAGTGGGAGTAATTCTATATATTAAGAAAACATTTTTTTTCCACCTGAAATTGTTATTTTTAAATTACAATTTTCTGTATATCACTTTTTTTTATCTCATTCTTTGAAATACCTACATTTGCATATAAATGTATATGTTGTGTAAATGTATGTATTTTTAAAAGTTAATAATATGTTATAATCACTGGTACAAACACCCAGTTTAAAGTTTTGATAGAATTTTTTTTTTTTTCTATTTCTATATATTTGTTTGACATTCGGGGATTTAATTTAATAAACAGTAAGCATTGGTTATTGTCACTGAGGTATTTTTGTCAGGTTTAGTGGATGCTTGTAGAGGACCCAAACGGAAGCAGAGATCGTTTCTTGTAGATTTAATGATAAAGTGGTAGAGACAGAAGCATAAACCCAGACAGAAAGGAAACTTAGCAACCAAAGCAAGGAGACACTTGGGAAGAACATAAAAAATCTTTCGAAGTTTGGAGGCCGAAAGAGTTTTGGCTGTGAATTCAAACAGGTATAGCCTTCGGTGGCTCTCTCCGCCGTACGTTCTGTCGCTTAGAAACCATGCCAGTTGACACACAAAGCAGGAAAAGAATGAATACCTACATTTTCAAAACTGTTTCTTTTTATTTTATTTTTTATATATTGTAAGTGTCTGAAATAGATGTACACTTGGTTCTTGGAAAGATATGACTGTCTAGTTTGCAAGGATGCAAGGCATACCAAAATATCTTTATGCATTAGAGTTGTTTAGAAGCCATTAAAGCCTTTAAAAATATAATGATTTTGACCAACTTTAACAGAAGGTTTTCGGTCCTACAGGGTATAAGGACTCATAACCTTGTATTTTACAAATACAGTTCTATTAATACATAAAAATTTATATTTATTCATTTTTAGTTAAAGTAGGAGCTCATACTGATTACTTTTTATAGCTTCCTTTTCTTCACCTCTTGAGGGTATGCACCAGAATTTGACTTGTGTGTATGCATTTTCATGTGCTCTGCATTTATTATACTAGCACAATTAGCAAGCACCAACATTTACCTATTGTGCTGCAGGTGATCCCTGATTCCCAGAATCTGCCCCTCTTCCAAATACAGGCTTGATGCCATCTTGGACTGGTATGGTCCCAAGTTACTGTAATATTCAGCTGCAAAATGTGTAGCACAGATTGAAAGATTTGCACAGACTGTCATTGCAACATTTTTATTGCAGGTGCACCTGATCCACTTCTCCCTGTTAGTTTAGTCCACACATACAGGCAAGCTGAAAATATTTGCTTGTTTATTTCGGCAACAAACATCTCAGCAGTGGACATGAATTAAAATCTTGCTCTGTGAACAGTGCACCTATGTGGGCTTGTTTGAACAAAGAGTCCCATGGAAAATCAGAGCACCTTTCAAACTCTAGATAATTTGGCATGTTGACCCTGGATGGACACCAGCAGTGAAAGCACCAGAGTCATGACAAGGCAACCAACCTTGCCCATCTTTGGAGTGAAGGTACCACAGCGGGAGATCAGGGGAGGAAACAGTAGATCAAAGAAAGAGTTAGAGGGAAGTGGGCTGCCATTCGGCTGGCTTTTGACTGGAAAGGGCTATTTTGAAATGCTGTTTGAGTGATATTGGCAGTGTAAATAACTTGGTATTGATTAATATCAAAATAAACTGCACACCTCTAGTACACCTCCAGTAAAAACCCAAATGGAAGTACAAAAATGTCAATTAAGGGAATTTTGCATAATAGGTTGCATAATAGGCCAGTGTAAATTAAACTATTCCCATTTTCTTAGAAAATAAAATGCAAATTGATGATGGCCCAACTAAGCTATTTGGCAAAACTAACGTAGGGAGTATATGAGGAAATCAAAGGAAAATTGAAGATAAACTGTTGTTTTTTGTAAACCCTTGAAAAATCACCCACTAAACACAAGTAAAGGCCTACAGAAACAGATTCTGGAGATAAAGTTCTCTTTCTTCATCAGTGTTTAAACCAAAAACATTCTTCTTAATATCTGCATTAATGAGAAATACATCCCCTCCTCCCTGCACCGCAGGGCTCCGATCAACAGGAACCCTTTGCTTTCCATCTTAATGATTCATATCACAAGCCATTTAGAAATTTGCGGCTTACATAATCACATGCATGACAGCAAAATTCCCACTACCTCCTTGGTCCTTGCCTTTTTAATCAGTCATGAAACCCTCTGTTTTGCACTTTATATCAATTCTTCACCGAAGGTGTAACTTGTAGTAGCTGATTCCTTAACAATGACAGAATTGTGTTAAAATACACTAGAGCATAACAGATGGGCAAAGATGGTATAGAAAGAGGACAAGTGGACAGATGAAGACAAAGTGGTGGGAAGGTTGTGTTTGGTGATTGATGAGACCATGGGATAGAGAGCTGGACTTCTCACTGGAGACGATTTTACTGATTTATATTTAAGGGAGTCCTCCATTGCCCTGAGAGGGATGAGAAACAGGAGAGGGAGAAATGAGGTGAAAGTGAGGACATTAGATCACCCTGACTGACCCATCTGTCAATCACACAGGCTGCACTTCAGTGAGCAGGCCTGCATGCTGTGTTTTGTGTGTCAGCAACAGACTTCTGCTTGATTTTTCTTTTCATTATACATGACTGAGATGTTGAATGCTTAAGATGGCCATTAAGACGATTTCCTAGCATTGTAGGACAGTCACTTAATGTTAATTTCCTCCAAACATTTACTCTGTTGCAGGGTCTAAGGTTACGTTCACACTGCAGCCTGAAGTGGCCCAAATCCGATTTTTTTGTCCATATGCAACCTGGATCTGATCTTTTCATGGCTGTCTGAACAACACAGATCCGATTTTTTCTAATCCAACCCAGGCCACTGGCTATGTGGTCCTGAATCCGATACGAATCTGATCTTTTCAAATCTGACCAGTGTCAGAACGGCCAGGTCAGGTTCATCCGACCTGAACGTCATTAATACCCAACAAAAGGTCACTATTATGCTTCTTGCTACACAGAAGCGGTAAAAAAAACAACAACCATGGCAGACGATGATGCGGAGAGCAGTATTTATGTTCAACCATTTTGAAAATATTTGGAAATATGAACGGCAACGTAAAAAAATCGGATTTTGCAAAAAAGATCGGAATTGAGCATCAAGGCCTGCAGTGTGAACGTAGCCAAAATGACACAGCCAGATTGTGACACAAATCATTCATTTATATTTGCTTGAAGTAATAAAAAATTCTGTTTTATTTATTTTTTTATTTTGGGCCCATATTATTCCGTATAAACATTTAGTAACAGTCATGTTTCTCTGAAGTCTGTGTATGATGTTCACAGATGAATAACCCTTTCACCTCTATCATTGCCTTTTTTATCTCTTAGCTAATGTGTGCTCAAAATGCTCTGTTTAAAAAGCATTCCCCTTATGACATCATAAGGGGAAATAAGTTGCTCACTGATCTGTTGCAGGCCCATCAGTAAAGCTCAAGCCTTCTAATTTATTTTTCCACTGTGCTAGCCGTCATCTTTACCAACTCGGATGCTTTGTCATTATGTGGGTTTTGGGGAAAAAAGAGTGAAGAAGGAGTAACAGAAAGTAACACAAGGACCAAGCACCAAACAATGATAAACCCTGAGCTTAAATACTGAGGAAAGTGTGGAGAGAGAAAAATTATGACAGTTTGCTCATCAAGAGATCTGTGAAGCATATCAGACAGAAGATAAGCTGGGGAGTTGGGAGGGGAGACCCATTCACAAAAAGGGAAACACGACACTGGGGAGAAACTGTAAAATACTAACCTAAGGGGATAAACTATATTACACAAGGAACGTCATACAATAAATAACTAAAGAACTAAACCTAAAAGAATAAACTAATAAGCCAATACCTGAAAAGTAAACATATTACAATCATAAAAACAGACAGGGAAAAGAACCCGAAAACACAAGCCCATCTACACACATTTTTTTAGTTTTTGGCTGGGCTTATTGTGGAGATATTTAATTTGTTTGTTTAACCTTTCACATCTTATTAAAAGTATTTTAAACTCTAAATATTGCTTAAATAGAAGGACTGCATGAAAAAGTACCTCTATGCGAGGTGAGTATTTGTCATGTTTACAGCCCCAGTAGCATATCTGATTACTTAGTTCATTTACCTGCAGTAACCTCCCCACTCTCTAATTATCATCTATCTTATTTACTTGCTCCCTCTGCTATATATACGCTTCAGCCCAGCTATCGGGGCCAGATCATTATTCGTGTATTCCTTGTTATTCATGTATTCTTAGTTTATTCGTGTTATGTTTTTGTGTCAGTTATTTGTTTTATGAGATTTAGTTAAGTTCCTAGTTCATGTCCTGAGTCTTGGAGGCCAGTTGGTTGCGAGGGTTCGGTCTTTATATTCTGTCTCTTGATCGTGTCCTGGCTCTTCTCCGCTGAACCCTCAGGATTTTGGCTCAGAATGCGGGGGAGGTCAGTTTTCATTCCCTGGATCCAAGCCTGGCACAAAGGTGGAGACTAGTTGAAAATTCTGCAGTAATATTGGTATCATGTCTTGTCTCTGTCACTCAACCACTGAGCCTGCCTGTCTCCATCTGAACATGTCTGTCTGAGTACGCAGCTGGACTCATAGAACCATGAGCCGGCCTTCACGCTCTGGGGATTCCTGGAACCCTGGATCCGTCCATACCCCTGATCGGGCTATGGACTGGGTCTCTGAACTGTCTGGTTCTGAAGTGTTTCTCTGACCTGGATCAGTCTCCTGCCTGCTCAATGGGGTTGTTGCATCGGGGACACTTTGGACGACACTGAGCCACATCTTTTTGGCAGACCATCTGCTGGAGCTTGTCTTCCTCAGAGAGGATGGATTGAACTGTTAAACCAGGTAAGTGACTCACTCGGATCATTTTCTCCTGTCAGATCATCGTGGTCACTTATGTAGCCCTGCTCAAACATAGCATAATTGAGAAAGCCTTGTTTCTTTGCCCTCCTCCCTCAGAATGTGTTCAGAGCTCTCCCAGAAGTGGGAGTTAAAGGTCAGTCTCACGGAGGACTGGCAGACGTTCCCAGCAAATTCTCAGAATATGTTTGGCTGTACCAGGTCTCCCCTCACCATTGGAGCCAGCCCACCAGGTAGTGGTCAATGGAGAGTACAGAAGTCCAACAACAGAACACAACTCGAGTTCAGGCCCCTCTCTCTTCAGCTGAGGATTAGTACACCAAGATCTTCACCCTCAAATGCCACCCATTAGACAATGCACCCGACCCTTTTAGCCCATCCTACAGGTGGTGAGTCCATTGGAAGGGGGACCCATGTTTCCTCATCGGCCTAGGCTCAGCTGGGTTCCATGGGTAAAATCCCAGGCACCAGGTGTTTGCCAGTGTGAACCACCTCCAGGACATGCTCCAGAGTGGGGCTCCGGTGATCGTCCGAGAGAGGGAACACTAAATCCATTTGTTTTACTCATTATAAGGGGTATTTTACTGCTGCTCCTTGTATTGCTATATCAAACAGCAATACAGTTTGTAATTGTCAGGACTCAGTGGGCAGACCCCCGTCTGCCTATGCCTTCTATGCTCTCTCCTGACTAATCACTCTGAACCTTTCTCCAATCTGATCACTTTTTTCTGCCTTCTAGATTGAGCGCGTCTGGCATGTGTTTCTCTCCTCGTCGCCTCCTCTATGAGACTGATCCTCCCATTCCTTTGTTATTCTCACAGTCAATTCAATAAACTACTTAACAGCATAAACAAAAACTAAACATTAATGTGATGCTGATTGGCCTATGATTCATCATGAATAATGAATTAAATGGAAGCTATTAAGAAATATATGGGTGGTTTTAACTACACTGACCATGTTTGTTTTAATGTCATTTAGCATGCAAATTTGCAAGAAAATAAGACTTGTGGCACCAGAGAATTATGAAATGCAATTGAATTGCAAAATCCCAAACTAAATTGACTTGCAAGTGAGTTGAAATTTACCTAGGGATATGAGAAGACTGTGAAATTATAGGTATTGAATCAATGAGTGTAGAGTTATAATTATAACAGAAAAGATTTCTGGAGTGTCTTTTTTTGCCGTTTTAGGAGTTTTACTTTTTTTTTTTCAAACAAAATACCAACCAAGCCATGCCATAATGAGAGCAGCAGCAGTGAAGAAGCCCAATAGAGGCAGTGTGAGCAGCAGTGAAGCACCCAAGTGAAAAGGGGGAGGGATGGGATTTCAAACAAACTCATTCCAGGAAAAATAAAACTGCAACGAAGAGCGCCTCTATGTGTTGTATTTGTGGCCAGTTATCTGCATGTTTCCGTTACAGATCATGCTGATAAAGTGCTCAGGTTTTTCTGAAGCTACTCTAATAGAAGTTCAACTTTATTCATCTCAGACTTCTTCATCACATAACCAGTGAATAGATTGTGTGACAACTAGTGGTTGCCAATTCAACCTTTCAATGTCAATACATAAGACTACAGTATGTCACATGGGTGACACAGACAGTAGTTAAATAAAAAGCCTCTGTCTATGTTTTGGAAACTGATAGCAGACCACTTTGGACTAGAAGAGAAGTTCCAGAGAAACTTTTAAAAGCAAGGCCAAATTCACCACTTTAGATTAAATCCTGCACCAGATAACCAAAATATGTCTGATTGGATAAGTTTCATATCTGTTTTGTTGGCTTTTGTACAGCTTTTAACATCGTTGGCTTTTGTTAAACATGAAGGAGGGGAGCTTAGATTGCCATAAAACGGCGCTCTCATGACTCATTCAGCGATGGATCCAACCCTTTCAGGTAACATAGGTGAGTTTTTTGAGAAGGGCAGCCTACACTGGGTATTGATAAACATTTCAAAGGGAGAGTGACAAAAGTATTCCTTTGAGATTTACCATGTAGACAAAGAACTACCAACACATCATTTAACTTGCCTTTATACACAATTGAAGAAACTTCTTTGAACCATTGAAAAATGATAAATAATGTTGTTAAATACCACCACTGTCGGGAATTCCAAAATTCTGGAAACAACGGTTATACCTAGATTGGCATGATATGGAGGAATGGACCCCCAGCTCTGAACCCGAGTGGTAGTCACAGACTGTCCATAATAAACACTATGTTGAAGCATAAGGATGTCAGTGCAGCTCTTCTTCTCGGACATTCAGGAGAAGACAATGATTTTGAATCTCAAAGTGTACATTTTCAAACGAGAGAGGTTGAATTTTATAAACATAATAATGATATTCAGGTCTTTGATCAGTAGGCGAGGGTGCAATATAAAAATACTGAACCTCAACAAACAGCAGTATTGCAGATAGCAGATATTTTTGATTTATGCACAATTTTGAAGCATGGTCTGTGCTATGTTATTCCACGCCACAATGTGAGAGGGACAATCACGAACTAGCTCTGGGTCTAGATACAGCCAAAACGGTGAGGAAGTGGAAAAACGCAAGGGGCAAGTTTGTCCGACAAAGGAGTGGTCCTAGCATTGTCCTGCATCTCGCTCTAATAACTGTTTTTTTTTCACTAATCGTTTTCCACAATGGTGGTCATACAAACAAAACAAGCCGGTAAGGTACCAAACAGGAAATATGCATAGTGTAGAGCGGATGTAGATTTGACCAATCAGCGACCTCTTGTCTGCGGCACTGTCTGCGGTCACCTACAATTTTGGAGAGGTGCACCAGAGTGTCTGCGGAAGGGGCAAGGACATATCTGAGTTAACTGAGACACACACATGCAGACGACCTGGTTTCTGAGTATAAACCAGCCCTTAAACCACGAGGTGGAAAATGTTAATAATGCATTAACATGAGAAAAAGGAGTTTTGTGGTTGAGATAGGAGTCTGACTGGGAGTAGTGGCAGCAACAATCAGAAGGGAGGCTACAATCAGACAGTGGCAGGAATATGCAGCAGGCAGTGGGTGAGAGAATCAATTCTGGTGCAGGAAGTGAGAAACTTAAAATCCTAGTAATTCCAAAGTTAATGCCAATATGTGATGAAGCTTTAAAAAGCAGAACCAACAAGCCTATCCCTGTATCTCTCTATTGCCTTTAAGAGGTGGTGTGCTGCATAATACCCTGCAATTTGGCTGCGATATTTTCTTATGCAGTCCTAAGGATGTGACATCAATTGATGCTACAGTACATGCATGCCTCAGACAGCTTTGATACAGGAAGTTGCAGCTTTTTCAGTAGTGATAGTAGAAACCTTGCTTGAAATGGTGCTTGTGGCTGTCATGAAATATGCGCAGTGGTCTTCTAGTAAACTGTTAGGCGGTGTTTCAGCATCACCAGTACAGTGCTGTGAATATGGCCTGTTTGCGTTTCTGCCCGCTCTTGTCTGACCAGACTGGTTTGTCTTTTGAAACAGTAACCCTTAACCCAAATTTCCTCATTCTGCCTTTAGAACTTTAAGATTATAAGATGTATAATATGAAAAGAGCTTACCCAATTCATCCTTTAAACATTATGAGAGCTTTGAGTGTCACAGGAAATAGATAGAACTCTGACAAGAGATGTAATTGTTTTATTCTATCTTTCAGTGCAATATTGTGTTTCTGTCACTGTATGAGCTGCTGTAACCTGTGCATAAGTCACAAGCATTTATGAAAATTTCTCCCCCTTTATGTGTTAAAAGTAAAAAAAAGCAAAAAACAAACCAAAAAATAAAAAAAGAAATCAACCAGAAAGGGCATATCTGTAAATTTGTCTGGTGCAAGCAGTGCAGATACATCTCCTTCCACCCCCACAACCCCCTCCCCCATACACACACGCATCCACAAACAGATGTCCAGACAGTCCCTTGTCACCAAAAGACACTTGAACCAAAGCCATCAGGCACTTAAAGCCCCTCAGCAATATCTCTGTATCTAATCACAAGACTCAAGATTGTAGCCGTGGCCAATGGGGATAAAACGCTTTGAAGCTGTTCCTCTGTCACATATCGACACATTTGTGCTAGTCTAACTGGGCATAAAAATTGCAAATTTCCATAATCAGTCACTAAGTGTTCAGGTAAATACGATTTAAGTAATTGATTGAGAGATGTAAATACTGAATGCTAGATAATGTTTTAATCCATGATTAATTCACAGTCAGAACTGCTGAAATGTTGAAAACATATATTAGCTGAAGAGAGAACAAAAAATCTAACAAAAAATAATTAGAACAAAGCAAAAGATGCAATCAGTAAACCGCTATTGGGATCAATATTACTTATTTTTAGCTGGAAAGGTCCATATTCCCAGTCTGTTAAATCAGTTTGTTGGGAATAAATTAGTACACATTTTGATCTGATCACAGAGGTTGTATTATAATTTTTACGAAAATTTCATCATTACGATTTACTAAAAAGTTCAATTATACAGGCAAATTCAACAAAAAAACACATTGATCTTAATACTATAGCTTAAAACACATGCTAGACAGACATCAAACTGTAAGTCACAGACAAAAGCAGAGGAATGTAAAGTGTTGCTCATGGGACCCAGTTTATGATCGCAACAAGGGTATTAGAAAATCTCTGAAGAGTGTTGCCCCAGGCATCACTTAACATGTATGATGAGATCAGACAGAATTTATGCATGCCGCATACAACAGAAACACAACAACAACGCAGAAACAGGGGGGCATGTAATTCTGAAAGAGTGCATATGCAAAACATGGATTTGTGAAAACAGTATATGTAGGCAAATGTAACGTATTTATGAGTGCTTGTTTGATTGCATTGTTTTTGTATATCTAGCTGTGCATCTAGGACTGTAAGTGCTTTTTCTGCTGCACGGACAATGCAGGTCAATTAATAATGTAGCACTTTCAGAGGTAACGCAGGGTGTCTGTGTGTCTGGTGGAGGCGTAAAGGGGCAAGAAAAAGGAGGCAGTAGGAGACAAAAAGAATGAGAAGATGGCAAATTATGTGTGGGTTTAGTAGTGATGGTCACAAGGGCAAAAATATTAGGACGTGTTGAAGAATAAAAAGATTTTAAGTAAAAAAAAATGTATTTCTTGATATAATTTATTTTTGAGATATAGCAGTTTCAACACATTTACCTGCATTTTTTATTTATATTTTTCTGATGTCTAATTATCCTTGAAATTTCAAACAGAAAATTTGAAAAACAAATGCTTTATGCTGGCTTTGCACCTTTCATAAACACTTTGTTGGAAAGAACTTAGCACTTTTTAAGCATATAATTTCAGTAAAGACATTTGTTAAAAATAAAGTTCCTTTTATGAACAAAGTGCAAACTAAGAGTTTGTTTTTTGAACATTACAATATCAACAAACAAGATTTGTTCTAACAATGTTATCAGACTTTCATAGAGGATAAATGCTGTAAAAATAGTAAACAGCAGATCACAGAAAATATTTTCTGTAGCCTATAAGTATTATTTACAATGTTTACAGGATATTTTGACCTGGGTTACAATACGCTTCTACTTGAACAATCCGCTTTGACCTCCCGACTTAAAAAATCTGAAAGTTCTACTCTCAGTCCAGGCCAGGATTTACAGGACCTTGCTTCCCTGCTGTCGTGACTGGCAGTGTAGCACCTTGCAGGTTTAGTCCCCCTCCTCATTGGGGGGACTATTTGTAGGGGCTTATGCTCCATCATAATAAACCACACACGCCTCCAAATATATCCTAAGGCTTCCTGTTATTTCCAGCATAGTTGTTCTTTGCAGGACAAGAAGCTCACTCCATCCTATTTTTATGTCACTCATACCAAGATCACAGAGATTGACCTAGTCCTATGATCTTTAGGACTAAAGAGCTCATAGCCAAATATACATTAAACACCACCAGTAGCAAGACAAGTTGTCAATAAAAATTAAATTGAAATAAAATATTGATTATTGTGAATGTTTTAAAAAGTTTTTAACATGCTGCATCAATAAAAGTCTTTTTCCAATATTGATGCTTTTTTCAATATCAGTCTATTGCTTCTTTAAAAAAATTGGTTTAATAAGATTGTATTAAAATCCAATACTGCCCCGATTTATGAGTACTATTGGTTTTATCTGTATAGCAAAATACTTTTCAGGAAATCCTAAGTATTAGCTCATGACCTTGATTACATTCTTAAAAATAATGTCAGATTTACCATTTTAGGTAAGTACAGCAATTACCTTTTAGACAATAACAGAGCCATACAAAAATTGTTCCTGTGATAGGTAGGGTTTTGGAGAAGATACATCAAGATGGACACTTCCAAAAAGAAACACCATTTACATTTCCAGATATCTATGTGCAAAGCACAACAATGAGTGGATGTGTTTCTGAACTCACTGGCACAGTGGGAACATCAGTATCTGTTGGGTCAACCTTGAGGGCCTGCAGTGGTTAAGAAATTACCCAGAAAGAAAGTCATCATGTCTGTAGGCTGGAGTATTAAAAAAAGCAGTATATCCAGTGTTTCCTTCTTTCTTTGCCAAATCAGAAGCAAAAAGAATGGTATTCAATTCTATCCGCTGTGCTTAGGCTGATGAGGTTTGGTCAAGCTGGAGATAAGGAATGAGAGCCATGGGAATAAACCGGGTGGGTTAGATTAGAGAGGTCATGAGGGAGACAAGAAGCAAAGCTAAAGGGAGTCTGTAATGTTTCTTTGTCAAGTTGCAAGTAAGAATGAGAGAAGTGGTCCTTGGAGTAAGACAGTAGAAAGAACTATAGCAGTCGGAAAAAAGTCCTTGGGGGAAAAGGCTGAAGCTATAGAGAGGTTACATTAACACTTTTTTGTATAGCTGGAGATGACGTGTGAGTGGTGTCCCCAGAAGTATGGACTGTGTGTGTATTTTTATTTTTTGTTATGTATTTAGGACCTTTGTTGGTACACTTGCTAAACTGGTGAGGACCGATAGGCCTTATGCAGACCAAAGTCTGGTTCTAATGTGGCAGACCTCCCAAGTTTTATGTTAGGAGTGGGTTTAGAGGTATAGTGTGAATTAACTTTCTGATAAAAGTTTGGGTTAGGGATATAATGGAAAATATTAGGGTTAATATTAGGGTTAGATATAAATGCAGGAACAAAAACGGAAATCAGTCAATGTTAAATCCCATTATAGGTAGAAATACAAATGAGTGTGTGTGTGTGTGTGTGGGTGTGTGTGCGTGGGACAGTTTCCCAGGAATAGACTACATTTTAGAGGCTTATGGGCACTTCTGGGTGAGGACATGAGGAAAGTTTCTCTTCTTGGGGTAGGAGTTAGGTTAAGGAGTAAGGTGTGAATTGAGTTTAAGTTAGGCTTAGATTGAGGTATGTGCTGTAATGGTTAGTGTAAAGATCTGGGTTAGGCTATAGAAGTGAGTCAGAAATGAATAGAAGTCAATGGAAAGGCCCCACAAGGATAGTGCGAAACAACATGTGTGGGTGTGTGGGGATGTTGGGGGGGCACAGAACCGATACCTGAATCTTACAGGAGGAAGTGTGTGTATCGAGCTGCACCATCAAATTGATGAGGATGAATGTGGGTGAGTGCAGGTGTGACAAGGAGCGGTGATGCAGACTGAGAATAACAAGGTGTGTCCTTCTCTGCAGACAGTGGGGTCAAGGGTGGATAGGGACAGGGGTGAGGGTAGGGGAGGGACAGAGGGTACGGCGATCTAAGGGGTTTTAAGGAGGACCGTTGGTTTTTGTGGTCACAAGACAATTTCTAGAAAAAGAAATGGACTGATAATAGGGAGCAAATAAAGGGAGATTCTAGAGGTGGTTGTTTATGGGACAAAACAGAGCAGACAAGTTGTGAGAGATCAACGGGGATCAAGTTTAGGAAATATCACGGAGTGAATTGCCGCATTAGAGCTTTTCCCTATCAAGGACACCAGTGGCGGCTGGTGAAAAATATTTTTGGTGGGGCTGATATAGCCTAGTGTATGTCTCCAACTAATCCGGAATAAGAATTCAAATAAACAATTGGACAATACATACAATTTAACAGTAATGATTTAATTTACTATATAATAACAGTAACAGTGATGATTTGGGTCACTGTGACGGGGTTCTTTGGCCTCCAAGAATCCAGTCTCAGTCGGGTTACCGGTGTTGGTGATTTATTGAGCTCAAAAACTCAAAACAGGGTGCAAAAGAAACTAAACATACAAGATACTCTGGGCCTCAGCCTCCCTTCAGTTACCAGCAATGTAACAAAGAAACAGAAAACAAAAATTGCCGCTTTTCTTCCCACAGCCCTCATTAAATAGTTTAAGCCCCTCACATCAGGCTCTCTTATTTCTGATTTCTTCTCATTAATCAGTTTTGTTCATATATTACCTCCACAAACAATTGATGTACAAAAACAAATAATTTTTACAACTTAATTCTTTTACACAGATTCATTGACTTATTCAATTACACCAAACTGGGTTTGAACCCAGCAAAGACGCAGCCAGACTGAGGATGACAAGTCCCCGTAGCATAAACATGTACACACACACACCCCCCACACACCCCCACACACACACACACACACACACACACCCACACACCCACACACACACACACACACACACACACGGCTAACCCCACTGAAATATTAAGTGTGCACCCTCAATATGCCAGCAGGTAACCAGGAACAGCTTGTGTGTTTTAAGTTCATGGAGCTACTGGGCTCAGCGCGAGTGTATTGGTCCTCACAAACACAGTATAACAGGAATGTGTGTGTGGCGCGCAAAGTTAGAGAGGTTGTTTTAAGCGACGAGGTGGATTCGTCACAGTCACAATAACCATGACAGGAAATGTTCATATCCTACAACAGGGATGTTCTTCTGGCAAACGGGTAGATAAATAAGGATCTCACCGAATTTGGTGGAAGCTGCATCTCGGTCGTTACATTCGCCATCTTCCCTCTAATTGTCTGCACCTGCGCTTGGGTGCAGAAGCCTGTTAAAGCGCAGTATTTTCAGAGCCCCAATACCATAAAGTTCCGAGACGCTGATTGGCCATTAAATTCACCTAGCAATAGTACATGATTGACAGATTCTCTGCAAATGTGGGTCTGTCTGATCAGCGCCCCCAGAACAGAGACGGTAGGAGTCTGTCTGTGGAAATCCACAAATGAATGACAGTAGATAGGGAAATGTAGTTTATATAATTTGTTTTGCTTATAGGTACACAGTCTAGAGAGTAAAACTGACATTTATGAGTTAATTTCTAAAAATATATTTTACGTTTCTCTCTTCTTATCAGGGAGGGCGGTGCCCCAGCGCCCCCTATGGGCCGGCCGCCACTGAAGGACACCCTATACAATGACAGCTACTGATCCAAATCTGCTGCATCTGCTGTTAATCTGTGTATGTGCATGCTTTTATTCCATCTTTAACAGATTTTATGTGTGTTTCCCTTAGGTTATAATTTTAAGGTTTTAAAGGTTTATGGCTGCTTTGTAAAAAAATATGTGTGCCCTTGGGAGTTTCTTCATTTGTTTTTCAAATTATAAACATACACTCTCCATAGCCAATTAAAGACCCTGTACTAAGTTTGACCCAAATACATTTTCAAATTTTTCTTATTTCATTGGCACAAAAATTACTGAAAAAGGTGCAGGTATGAAAGGGTCAAAGGGAAAGAAGAAGAGGCGACAAAAGATTGAGAAAAATCAGATTATACAATGAACCGAAGAGGTCAAAAAGAAGAGGGAAGCACTGATATATGGACATGGGAGTAGGTGGGTGGGAGGGTTAAAGTGACTGAAGCAAGTCATGATGGAGACAAAGACTGATAAAGGTTGAGAGGAGTGCTTAGAAAATGGGGAGCAGCACAGAGTTAGGAAATGTAAAGTGAAAGAAATAAATGGAGAGCATGCGGGGAGGAAAAGGGATAGGAGAGTTGGATTAATGAAATAAATGCAGAGGAGGGCTCTGGAGGAAAAAGGAAGCGATAGGAGTGGAGAATAGGCAGGAGAAAGAGGGTGCAGATAGAAACAGGCGGCTGGGAGGGGAGGAGAGCGGGCAGAGGCTGAGGAAGAGATTAATAGTTTTGTAGATCTGCTCCTGTGTTGCCACCTCAAGAGTAATGCGTTCTCTCCACAATCCTTTTTTTCCATCCTGCTAGATTCTCTTTAAAAAGGCTTTCCAAATGGACACAGTCACACACTCGTATGTCCTCTCATGCATGTGTATGTGACAACACATTTGCACAGATGTACACAGTGAATATCTGCTTTGATTCATGTAAGCTGTCTCAATTCCAGTGAGTATTTGCCAGCTCACTAATAGGAGAAATTCTTTAATACTGCGCCACTATGGATTTCAAAGCCACTTATTGGAGTCCACGTCTGTGAACACATTCAAAGGCTTGGGCCTTCAATCTGCTGCCATAAATATCCCACAATACAAAGCAGGTTGCTTTGTCCGTGGGGGATATTTGTGAGAATGTTCAAATGCCTGTGTTCACAGGTAGAGATGTGTGCATACTTGCATGGTGAGAACTGCATGGTCATGCATGCAAAACACTAAGTAGTCCCAACAGCAAGAGTTTTTAGAGAGGAACTTTGATCTTGGTGCTTATGATTAATTACCTCAGCAGTGTATCTGTCAGTGCCACTGAGGCTCCTGGGCCATTTAGCTCAATATTCACCATGTACAACATCAGCATGTTCAAAGCTTATACCAGAGCCTATTGTCTGGGGTCTCCCTACTCACTTGGAAAAAAGAGCGGATATGAAATCCACCAATTTATGAGGATTATCAATGAAGCTTCACTTATTCACCTTGTTAAGATAATTCTTTAATCATAACAGTTGAATTTGGGGACACATTCTGTTTGACTTTCTAAACCTCTGATCTGCCAATTCAGATTAAAATAATTTCAACAGTTTATTTCCCCCCCAAAATGCTTTAAATATAGTTTCCTCCATAGATTGAGGATTTAACTGCCTAAACAATTCAATCACGGGACATGATCTTCCAACACCTGAGCTCTGTCATGACCTTTTCTTGATGGTAAAGAATCCTTTTATGTAAACATTGGCAGTGTAAACAGAAGTACTTTCATATACATTTTGGACCAATCAAAATAAAAAATGTTATGAAATTTAATAAAAAATGCATAAAAATGCAGAATAATTCAATCAAAAATGTGTCTGCACCACTCTAGACATGCTGTGGTAATACTTTTCATCAAAGTATTACTTTGATGAAAAATTTTTAACTATAAAACTAATGAAAATGTGAGGCATCCCATAACTTATCCTTCTTTTTACAAGTTAGATAAAGATTAATTATATCTCTGTCAATCTTAATATTTTGGGTAATAGAAAAAAAGAGTTCCTGTTTTTCAGACAATTGGACCTGGTATTCAGGCAGACAGAACAGGTTAGTTCAAAGGAATGTTGTTTTATTAAAAAGCTCTGGATGTGCGAGGCGTCAGCTGGGACTGGCTCTTTGGATTCTCTGCAGAAACAGACACTCAGGTTCGTGATCACAAGGCTCAGAAGTGGAACTTTAACAAGCATGTGAATCACTAACCTGGTTACAAGTTCAATTTGTGTCCAGAAAAAGGAGTGGGATTAAGTTGGATGACTTCTCCACAACATGTGTCAGGTGCTGTGGAGCAGAGCAGCCAGCCGACACTGAAGAGGACCCCCTCCTCTTCAGGGGCAGAATCCAGAGCAGGTAACGAAGCCAATGTCCAGACCAGAAGATCAGAGAGATGCAAAAGGGGATAATCCAAGCCGGAGTCAGAAGACAGGTCCAAGATGGTCCTCATCAAAGACGACAGCGACCAGGACTACAGAGAGTAGCACCACCTGCTCCCACCCATCCTCACGACCTTCAACAGAAGCACCATAGAGAGCGTTCTGACCAGCTGTCTCACTGTGTGGTGTGGAGGATGCAGTGCATCAGACTGGAAGAAAGTAAGAAGAGTGGTGAGAACAACAGAGAAAGTCTTCCCTCCATAAAAGACATTTCATTCCAGCGCTGCATGTCCTGAGCCCCTATCATCATCAGTGACCCCTGACACCCCAACCATGGGCTGTTCTCTCTGCTGTCCGCTGGGAAAAGGCTTTGCAGCATCTGATGCAGGTCTAGCAGATTCTGCAACAGTTTTTTCCCCAATGTCATCAGACGGCTGAAATGTTGAAAACTCTAATTCATGTCACAGACTTTGCATCCAGCTGATAACACCAAACCAAAGATACTGCATATTTGCACCATATATATCAATGATCTGAACTTCCATATTAATGCATTTTTTGCACCATGTTTTTTCTCCCACACTGTTTAAGTTTGATGTCTGATGCACTTTATGGAATTGAAATGTTCATTTACCGTCTGGAAAGCTGCACTACATGAAATTTTATTTTGTACTCTGTGTATACAAAATGACAACAAAAGTTGTCTAAGGTAGTTTGCAGGCAACAAATCAGGCAACAGAGCAGAACAGGGGCAACCAAAATTTGAAAGTCCAGGGGTAGAAGCTTGTCAGGAACAGGAAATCAGAAATTTACAGATAGCTAGAGAACTCTCACACACAGCATGAATAATCTGGTGCCGATGGCCATACCCCGATGGAAAACAGCAAGCATAAAAAGCAGCTGGAAACAGATGGATGAGATGAACGTTAATGAGCAACCGGGCTTAGACAGATTAGATTAGACAGGTGAAAGGAATGAACAATTAAAACACCCATCAGCGCCAAGACAATGACAAGTTTTTTATATACAGTTCTGCTTGGAAGTTTACATACCGTTCCATAAAAGAAAATAATAAATTCACACTTGTAATTAAAATAACACAAAACTGAAAAAAGGGACAAAAAATGTTAAATCATAATCTAGTAAAATAAACATTGATTTTGAATTTAGTTTAAAAGATAATTTTAAAAAACATACTGCCCCAAACAAATTAAAGTACCTTGCTCATTTAATGAAAAATACTTTATTAATCTCAATGGGAAAATAAATGTTGCAGTAATTCATAGGTTATTTTTTAAAGGTGTCGTAGGTGTTGATAGCTGTTGGCAGGAAGAATCTTCTGCAGCGGTCTGTCTTGTGCCAGATCTGGAGAAGCCTCTTACTGAAGACACTCTGTTGTTTAAAGATCTTCTGAAGAGGATGCTCACTGTAGTCTATATTCTTCTTCTCTTTATAAAGAATTCTTCTTTGTGAAATAATCTCTCGAGGTTCTAAAGGAGGTCCTAGAACAAAGCTGGCCTTCTTAATTAGCTTATTGTGCTTTTTTAAGTCATTAGCACTAATACTGTTACCCCAGCAGAGGATGGAAGTAGAGCTCACACTCTCCAAAACATACTCAGATATGTAGGAGTCCTTGACATTTGCATAAAACAAGTCCAAAGTTTTGTTTTCTCTGGTGCAGCAGCTGACAAAGTGTTGGAACATTGGAAGAGAAGAAGAGAGTTAGATAGATTAAAATCACCAGTTATTGCCACAAATGCTTTTAGCTGTACAATCTGTGGCTTAGCAACAGGAATATGGGAAGGAATAAGGAAGAATATAAATGGTTAGTAACAAAACACTGCTGAACTTTCTGGGCAAATAATATTGCCAAGAACCTACTACCAGCAGTTCAATATCTGGGCTGCAGTGCCAAATCTTCACAATAACATGTCCTGGATGACACCATCTGTTGTTTACAAAAACTTCCAACCCACCTTCTTTAGATTTCTTAGTTTTCTTTGTCTGCTGCTCATATGGTCAGGAAAGCTGGCAGAGACACACTTAAGTGTGAGATGTGATCCTGAAGCCTGAAGGTTTCAGTTAATCACATAATGATGAATTGTCTATATTCTCGCTGGGTCCTTGATAGGTCTTGGAGTTCTTCTAACTTCTCACTTGGTTCCTTAAGATCACACATTGCCAATTATGACTGATGGAAGAGATGGCTTAAATTCTTCGTCCTCGCTCTTCTTCTAGTTCCTCCTGCTCGGCATCCCCATTATATCAGCTTTGGAGATTTTAAAGAGTTGTTTCTGGGTGTTGAAAACCACCCTGCTATGATTGCTTTTGTTATGTATCATAACAAGTATCCAAAAAGGAAAAACATATCAGTGAAAATCCATCAACGAAGAGTGAAGCAACATACCTGCAGATGTTTGAAGGTGCAGAGGTTTTACTGAAAATTTCCTGAACATTAAAGAAAGAGATTGCCTTAAAATGCTGCTTAAAAAATGTTTACTTCAAGGGCTCCATTAGGCTTGTTTACCTCTATTTATTATTATATACTTTATACATGTATATATATATATATATATATATATATTCAAAATCAATCTCATAATTTAATTTTTTTATTATTTTGTTTATCATTACTTTTGTCATTTTCGATTTATTTATGTATCTGATTTTTTCAAGCACAACTATATATTTAAATAATTCAGTCTGATTATAAAGTAGCCTTAGGAAGCGTTTCTGTCATTAAAGTTGCTTATATTAAAAGGTCATTTAATCAGTGTTGTAGCATTAGGTAATTTAAGACAGACTGAGTAAAAATGAAGACAGCTGACCTTAAACTTCCACAAAAGACCTTTTTGAAATTATGCTAATGATGAGGTAAAACATTTATGGCCTGTACTTTTTAGTTCAGATCAGTTTTGCCTTTTTTGTCCTTTGGCTCTGTCCAAAAGAATCAACCTGGAGCAGCAATGCGTTCCTGAGGCGGAAGTTGAGCTCTGTCGTCATTAATATTTAGCTCTCAAATTGCTAATGATCTCTTTGAATCATATCTTCATACCACAACCTCCAATTAACCTCTGCAGAACGTAATCATGCCCCCGCCCTTCTCTTACCTCCCCCCTGTCTCCTTTTCTCCCTAGCATATCTTTATTTTTAATTCCTCATCTCTCTCTGGTACTTTCTGCCTTTGCCTTCTTCACCTCTTTTTTCATCATCTCTAACTCTCGATGGCACACTTTGCCTCTTAAACACGGTATGCTGAGACAGTTTCTCTTTCCTTCTTGTGTTGCGTGTGTGCATGAGCACCCTGGATCTGTGCTGTCCAAAGCATGAAAGAAAGACAGCTTCTGCCTTTCAGAGTTCATCTTGTCCCTGGAGAGATCCAAAACCCATCATCCGTTTGTCCTTGGTACATTTTTAATAAAGCTAATCGGAGATTGGTGGATGAACCTTATCACCCACCTGTCATTCTTTTACTTTTTATCCTCTCCACAAAACTGTTAAGAAGCACAGAAAGAACTCTCAGGAGAGAGGGTGGATCAGTAAAGATGTTTTTTGTAGTTATGAACTTCATTGTGTGTCCTCATAAAGGTTAGAGCAGGTGGCCTGTCTAGTGTGCAGAGATATGAATGCACCTACATTTGCTAAATCAGTTACAGTGAGTCATTCTTGTGTTTTGCTAGAAACAGTTGGGTTATTACCAGTAAAAGGCCAGGAGATGACATTAACAATCTTATAAAAGCTAGACCCTCTTTCACATTATTAATATTTCCACTTGACATCGCCCTATCTTTTCAAAGCAAAACTTTCCGCACCATTTCCTTATGCGGATTATAACACAGTTACAGAAGTCACCTTGAGAGTCGTGCTGCTGTGGGGCTCTCCCTCTGGCATAATCTTCAGAACAGAATTACTGCAGATCTCTGTTGTTTGGGGAAAGAAAAGAAAAACCTTGAAGCCCCATTACTGTATCTGCAGCACAGACCCTTATCTGGAAGATTTATGTGACCTCTCAAGCCAACAAGAAGCAACTCTTGTTGTTCAAAAGATAATAAAATACAAAGAAAAGAAAGAAAAAGAAACATTTGGAAACATTCTTGCAAATAGTTTATTTCCTTCTCAAGTGTTTAATGGTCAAAATGTGTTTGTTGACCAAAACACAAATATACAGTAAGTTTAGCCATTTTTACAGGATTAAATTATATTTAAGATAATCAGGGGTGATCCAAGGATTTTTCACTTTAAATATACGTTCCTTTTTTATGCTCAAAAACTATTTTCATTAGTGTAAAACTTTAAAAAGCTATGTGTTAAATACAGTGATGTAATGGCAACGATTAAGTCACTTTAGAAAGCCAAGGTGTTTGTAATCTTTAATATTAAATTAGTGTCATGATCACAGCCCGAGTAGCTGATCTGATTACTCACTTCATTCAGCTGCCATTTCCTCCCTGTTTTCTAACTATTATTCATCTTACTCACCTGCTCCCTCTGCTATATATACGGTTCAGCTCAGCTATCGGGGCCAGATCATTATTTGTGTATTCTTTGTTTAGTCATGTTACTCTTTTTTTTGTCAGTTATTCATTTTTGTTTCATTAGTTTTAGATAAGTCCCTGGTTCATATTCCCATCCACGGAGGCCAGTGGATTAAGAGGGTTTAGTTTTTGTCCCTTGTCTTCTGATCGTGTCCTGGCTCTTCTCGGCTGAGCCCTCAGGGTTTTGGCTCGGCATGCGGGGGAGTTGGGCTCTGTCCCTTCTCCGCTGAGTTCTCGGGGTTTTGGCTCGGAGAGCAAGGGAGGTCAGTTTTAATTTTCATAAGCCTAGCTCCAAGATGAAGCCCAGTTTAAAGTTCTGCAGTAATTCCGGTACCATGTCTTTTCTCTGTTCCTCAACCACTGAGTCTGCCTGTCTCCATCTGAGTGTGTCTGTCTGAGCTTGCTGGTGGACTTATCTTACTCTGAACCTGCCTGAACACTCCCTGGTTTCCTGGAACTCTGGATCTGCCTGTTTCTGTTTGGATCAGAACCCTTCGTTGGGCTACAGACTCCTGAATTCCTCAAGTGTTCCTGTCTGATCTGTATCCCTGACCTTGATCACAGTCCTGCCGGCTCCCTGGGGTTGCTGCGTCAGGGACACTCTGGGCGTCTCTGCGCCACAGCTCCTTTGGCAGTCCATCGGCTGGATCCTGCCTTAAATCTAAGTGACTCACTCAGATAATCATCCCCTCTCAAATGATCGTGGTCACATACCTGTGTTTCTCCCTCCAGAGTGTCAGTGATTGGGCAGTGCCTCGCCCCCCTCCTGCTGCCGCTGCGTTCCGCTTATCCACAGCAACCCTCTTCCGGTTGTGTTCTGTTTTATTATTTTTCTGTCAATAAAGCTTTTGAAACTCCCCACTGTCTGAGTCGCCTTGAATACTGGGTCCATATGTCAGGTTTCATGAAAATTAGTTGTCGGTACTTATACCTTTAAATTTTTGGTTATAGGTGACGTTTCTGTTGGCACCATACTTTACTTGTGAAATGTGGGAAAACTTTGGAGTTAGAGGCTGTGTTCAATTTTTAAAATAGCAACTGCTGCTAAAGAGATGCTGCCAACTGAAATAAGTTTCCAAATGTAAAGATTTTACACTGCTATGGGTAGGTCTAGTGAGAGCAGATTTTTCAACATAGAGCAAGCCCAAAACAAAATTTGTGCAGAAAATTATAAACTATATTTCATTTTATGTGATCGAAACTAGCAAATATTTGTTGTCACACTTAACTCAGTTGTTCCAATGGCCTATATGATGATACAGTTTATCTTCAAAGCAACAGATATTATACTACATATGACAGATAAACAGTGTCAATATACTGTTCCAAAATTAAGTTGATTATAGCTTGAAAAAAGATACTCTGCATTGAAAACAAATCACTTAAAACTAACAATCACTTGTTTCTCTACACATGGCATGAATCCTTAACAGATTCACTCCTGATTGACTGTTGTTTTCTTTTCTTTTTTTTTTTTCATCATTCCCACTTCCCCTCCCTCCCCTTCCACCACTAGCAGAGTGCAAACCCCTGAAGGGGTAAGCATCTGCCATAACATGTCAATGTCTGTGCCCCTCCACCAGCTCAACAGGCCCCGAGGCCCCCCAACACACCAGAGGCCCCGGCAGGGCTGGACAGCCCGGCTTACACAGTCCCAGACCCCAAGCAGCATACCCCACAGAACCCGAAACCCCAACGCCCTGCCAAGGCACCCGCTAGAGGGCAACGCGGCCCAGGGACCCCAGACCCCGGACCCACCCCGGACACATCCAGCGGCAGCACAGCTAACAGGCCAGTAACCCAAGTCCACCAACACGGAGCCCCCCAAGAGCACTGCGAGTGGCCGCTGTAGGACTCCCCAAAGTATCCCAAGCCCAACCCCGATGGGGGTAACAGACCTCAGGGTCAGACCCGCAGGGCACCCCACTCCGAGTGCCCCCCAGAGCCCCCCAGGATCCAGAGACCCCCGAACCAGCCCTCGCCCCCCAGCAGGGCATGCCCCACAGCCCCCCACTAAACTAAGCAATGGAGCTGATCAAGGGAGCCCAGAGAGATCGGTCTGATGGGGATGCAGATGCTGTTTCAAGATTAATATGATCCAACAGAAGATCTCTATACTGATTGATGCTGAGTTTTTCCTTACTTTTCCATTTCATGAGGATAGTTTTCTTTGCGATACATAATGTAGTGAAAGCCATGCAAACTAATTTATTTCCCAGAGAGCTTCCCTCAAAGTCACCCAGCAAGCAAACTGATGGGAAAGGTGAAATTTTACAACCCAGGCACTGTGATAAGTCCTTATATACCTGTACCTAGAACTTCTGAATAATCATAACGCATCAATATAATTATCAAGTTGATTGCTGTGCCCTGTGGACAGATATTTGATTGTGCAAGACCCATCTTGAATAATCTTTGACCTGTATAGTGCACTCTGTGGAGGATTTTGTATTGTATTAATTGTAAATTGGGGTTTCTAGTCATTTTAAAAGTTCTTAGACATATCTGAGCCCAGATGTTTTGTTCAAAACTGATTGATAGATCCTCCTCCCATTTCATAATAGGGAGAGATATTGTATCATCCAGTTAAGTCAGTGTCCTGTATAGTTTAGATAGTAGTTTGGGGGAGTTTAACTCTAGGAACTGATATATTAGTTTGAATTTGTAAAACCTCCATCAATATGCTTAATTTTGTTTCTAATTATAGATTTAATTTGTTCATATTCTAAGATTTATATTTGTTAATGCCATATTGCAAATTAAATCTAGAAAATGTGATAAACTCTGTTCCTTCAAATAAATGATCCAGATATATAATACCTTTATTCTTCCAGTACGGAAAGTTTATCATATTATTGTTTTGTAGAATGTCAGGGTTATTCCAGATGGGTGTACGACTGCATGGGATAAGTGATGACTTTGTCATTTTAAGAAATTCCCACCATGCTGTCAGGGTGATGTTAACATTTTTGAAACATGAATACTGCTTGATATCAGAGCTAATAAATGGCAAATCTGAAATTATGATATTACTGCTTATTTCCTGTCTATCCAGGGCTCATCTAAGGGATTATGTTTTATCAATTTAGAGATATATTGTTGTCTATTTGCTAAGTAGTAGTTTTGGAAGTTAGGTAAATCTAGTCCCCCTCTGTCTTTAGTTTTCTCTGACTGTTGTTTTCATGCATTGCAGTTTGTAGAAGTTCTATTTAAACTTCTCCAAAACAGTATTGGACCAGTATGATGTAGTCCTTGTTCTTTATGATGCTCTCTGTGATTTAAACAGATTTCTGAGACTATCAAGGAGCAGGTGCATTCATATGGAGACTTGATTACACACATAGGTCTACATTGGATTATTCAGAGCTTCTCTCTGAACCTATGGAGAGAGTTTGCTGCACTGAAAGTCAAGGGGCAAATAAAAATGTCATGCCCCACTCTTCAGTTTTTTATTTGTTACATTTTAAATATCCAATAGATTTCGTTAAACTCGTGACTGTGTCCCACTTGTTTTTGATTCCTCAATAAAAATTAAAATTTAACTTTATGTTTAAAGCCCCAAATGGGGCAGAAGTTCAAGGGGGGGCGAATAATTTTGCAAGGCACTGTATGTGATCCACATATCATAGCTCTGACAAGGTAACATTTCAATGTAAAGAGTCTGATGATTAATTTCTGACTTCTTTGAATTTATGACATTTAAGGATCATGAAAATCTGTTCATGTTAACTGGTGCTGCTTACCTCATTGTAGCTTTTGATATTGTTGATCATTCTGTTCTGTCTCTGTTAAACAAGTAGCCAATCTGGAATCCATGGCTTAGTGCTTAGATGGTTTACCTACTATTTGACAGACAGACCTTAACCCAATTATGACTGATAAGGCATCTGAAATGCATCTGCACACAGTGTTGGGTACATTACTTTGAAAAAGTAATTAGTTATAGTTACTAGTTACTTCTCCCAAAAAGTAACTGAGTTACTAACTGAGTTACTCCACAATAAAAGTAACTAGTTACTAGTAAAAGTTACTAGTAGTACTATTGCCTTACTTTTGCGTTTCTCGCCCCGTAACCCTCACCACCCAGCCCCCACCTTCTCGCCGTGTGTTTCCAAAGCCAGCTGAATAGAGCGGATGACAAAGACAAGAACCTGCAGAGAGTTTTGCATTTATTGCAACTCAACGTAAATGACATCAGGGGGGAACGCCATGTGAAGTTTTTTAACAGGGCATTCAGATCTGGTGAGTATATGAAATTAATAACTGGGGATGTCTAATTCTCAAATCCTGTGTGTTTGGGTTGTTATAGATACTGCAACATCTATCTATCCATCTATCTATCTAGATGTATACTCTGTGTGTGACATAAAATATGGATCTCCATCCCTGCCACAAAGGCCATCAAATAATGTTTGAAATAGAAAATACAGTAGGTTGAAAAGGCAGAGTATCCATCCATCCATCCATCCATCCATCCATCCATCCATCCATCCATCCATCCATCCATCCATCCATCCATCCATCCATCCATCCATCCATCCATCCAGATTTCTCCCTTTCTCCATATAGGCTATCATTTGATCGTTCACGCTCTCCATAGTTCTCTGTGGCGCGAGCACAGGGCGACTGTTGCGCGCCTTTAGCGAGCATGCGCGTTTCCTGTAGCTTGCGCGGTGAATCGTGCCGCCTGCGCTGTGCAGGGAAACTGTATCTGATGGGGAAACGCAGCTCAACGTAAGACCGGTATTTCCATCTGGAAAACGCTGTTTTGCTGCCTGAGTCCTCCTCACTCTCCATCTCTCTGTGTGTGCTGTACGTTAACACCACCAACGGAAACACCCACCTTCCAAACTGACAGATGGAATCTCACTATACATCAGCCATTGTCATCCTCCCCTCTCTCATGACAAGGCGCGCACGAGTTCTATCATGAAAAAAGGTTCATTGTGCGATCTGAGTAACGCGCAGTAATGGGGTGTCTGCAATTAAAACTGCGTTATAGTTACAGTCAAAGTAATTAGTTAGATTACTCGTTATTAAAACAAGGTAACGGCGTTAGTAACGACGTTACTTTCATCGCTGTTAGTCCCATCACTGTAAATATAAGATATTACAGTTGGCAATAGATGCAATACTGCCTGGATGTGTTTTTAATATTATCAGTTGGTAATTATAACTCCCAAGGTGTCCTGAATATAACATCCTATTTTTACTTTGTCTACCAGATATATTTATCTGATTTTCCACGTCAATCACCAGCACCTTATTTAAACTGCACTTGGAACTGAGACCTGGATGCAAACTTCCAGGCACAGCGATGATCTGTAAAGGAAAATTCCTTGGTTTTCTGCGTGCATATGGTTTTATATATCAGTCTTTTGGTGTGCCACATTTCTGGATGTTTAGACTTTTAGTATGGATTCTACTCTATGTTAAAAAAAACAATATTTAAATTTTAATTTACATTAACGTTTCCTTTATAAAGGTTTTTAATACTTGGTAGCACAAAAGCATTTCCTTCCAGGTTTAGAACTTTAATTATTTTTTTTTGCCTAAATCTGTTCCATTGATTTTATCATGAACCACTTTAGCTGCTTGGCCAGCTCTTTTTAATGGTCCATATAAACAAATCAGTATATGTTTACATATATATAAAAATACAATTGTCAAATTATACGTGAGTTGCTTTTATAGCTTAATATCATGGAAATGCTTGTGCTGGATGGGTAGATGATTTAACATCATATCAATCACAGATCTATTGTAAATTGAGCTATATGGAAATCTTATCATGGCAGAGTTTGTCATATCATTAATCATGGTATCAAAAAAACCTTAAGATACATCTGATAATTTACACCTCTTTGAGCTGTAGCGTCCTGGTAATACTACAATCTATCTATTATTTTAATCAGAGTGTAAATTTCTAGTTATATTAGGCTTATATTAGGTCAAGATCATGGAATCAAGCCAATTCCATAAAAACAGAAGAATATATGATTCTTAAAAATGTATTTAAAAAAAATCATATAGCAAGGAATGACATAGATATCAAGTTTAATAGATTTTATGAAGCAACTAATAAAATATATTACAGAATTCAGGAGCATTTAAAGTCCAGTTGTACAGACATGTACACGGAATCGAGTTATGAAACAAAGCATTGAATTTACATAGAAAACCTCAACTAGGATGAACTCGTCTGTTTTCAGCTAATTGAAGTAGATGAAATCTTTCCAGGAAAATGAAGACAAAAAAGAACATTGGACTTTTAAGGGAAACAAGATGTGCTCAGGGTGAACACTGCAAGGTTATTATATTATTTATAATTCCATGCACGTCAGACAATTTAGCTTGCAAAAACAAGCCTGTAACCAGCTGCTACAGCATGACATTTGATCCCTAGGTAGAAGTTTAACAGATCAAAGAGGTTATTCATTTCTAATAATGACCTATTTTACTAAGGATAAAAAAAATAATAATAAATCAGATCCCGACTGAAATGTCATCTCATTTGGCTTCATGGCTTCTGCTGATATATTGTTTCTGCAAAATCAGCTTTGACTGAGCTGTCTTTTGCCAGACAGTTTCTTTTGCATGACACTGTAAACTTCTCAACGTGTCATCAAATTATGTCTTTATGTGTTTAGATCTCCTGAAAGAAAAGATTGTATATTTTTAGATTGATAATATACATTCCTTTACTGTCTCTCTATATCTTTTTGAGTGCTGTTATTCAAAGACTTGTACTAAATAATATTTTTTGATTAAATATTACATCTTAAAGGAATAGTACACCCAAAGCATGATTAGCCTTCATTTTCTACTCACCCCCATGCTGAACAACACCCTGGAGTACTTTTTTGATATCTCAAATGCATCTGGAGATCTGGGAGGCTTCTTGCTGTCTGCTGACATTCAAATAATGGAGGTCTATGGCGCCCGAGGCAGAAAGGTCCATAAAAGTCCACAAAAAATGTGTCAATATTCCTCCATACTGCTCGTCAATGTATTCCAAGTGTCCTGAGTGGGTAACATCCAGAATTTACTCGAAACGAAGTCATTTAGAATGTTTTTAGAGCATAAACAGTAGTGTATAGGACTTCCTAAACGCGCGCGCATGCGAGTTCACGAGTCTACGGAAACCGCGGCAGACCAAACCAGATGAAAGTGCGTATTCAGCGTCTGCTCTGCCGATAATGCAAGCGTAGAAGAAGAAATGTGCTGTTTACCTGTGCAAAGAAAGAAACAACGAAAGAAAAATGTCTGAGGACTTCATTATTGAGGAAGAGCATGAGTCCTTTGCCGAGCTGAATGATTTTCTAAATACCAGAAAATAAGGGTGATTTTATTTTGGATATTTATTTATTACTTTCTTAAAGGTCAGAGGTGTGCTTATTAATATTTGGTGCCCTTTCCTTTTAACTTTATGTTCTACAGGCTTCTCAAAATCGTTGGCAGCAACTTTCACCCATTCCTCCAGAACTGGTATTAATGAGCTAGGTTTGTAGGCCACCTTGATCACATACATCTTTTCAGCTCTGACCACACATTTTCCATAGTACTAAGATAAGGGTTTTGTGATGGGCTCTCTAAAACAATTACTTTATCTTTGAGGCATTCTGTAACTAGTTTGGCTTTTGCTTCGGGTCATTGTCTTTTTGGAAGACCCTTTTGCACCCAAGTTTCAGCTTTACGATTCACAGTTAATGTGGTGTTCTAAGGCTTCAAAGCCTTATTCATAACATTGTTTATTGTATATTTTCATGTCATATTTAATCCTATGTTAATGTAATCCCCTCCCACTCAAACTTGGTATAATCAAAACAACTTTGTCCTTGTCCTTCTGCATGGAGTTTGCATGTTCTCCCTGAGCATGCATGGGTTCTCTCCGGGTACTCTGGCTTCCAGACAAACATGACATGAAAAACATATGTGGTAGGTTAATTGGCTTCTCTAAATTCTCCTTAGGTGTAATGATTGGATTAGATTAGATGAGCTTTAATGATCTCACAGCGGAGAAATTCACTGGTCACATATTGGCATAATAATTAAAGAAGGTGCAAACAAGGAGGTGTTTGTCTCTGTGTTGCCCTGCGATGAACTGGCAACAATGAACTGTGATGAACTGGCAACCTGTCCAGGGTCTACCCCACCTCTTGCCCGTAGACAGCTAGAGATAGGCACCACACCCCCTCGCGATATTAGTCCCCTAATATCGCAGGACTAATATCGCGAAACCCCCAATATTAGGTATTAGACCCCCCTACAGATATTAGTATTTTAAGTGTAACATTTTTTAATCTTAGATATATTAAAGGCATGATATTTTATTTGTTATTCTGTCATGAAAGTGTGCTCTTTTTTTGCAGAGTTTGTTTCATGTGGTCTTAATTGCTTCCCAAACACACACTTTCACTGTCGCTATTGTTCAGCCACATTGATCAGAAGAAATCAAATCCTAAAACATCTTTCCAATGACAATTCAATGGATATTGTAACTAACACTATTATTGGTCCAAGATGCAGATTTCGCACGGATCAGCTAAAAAAAAAGAAAATGTGTTTGATTTAAACATTTCACTGGCTTTAAACATGAAGGCCAATGGAAACGTTGAGATTCTTTCTAAATTAATTATCCCAAATATAAATTTTACGGTGGCCCTGAGGTGCAAAACACAACAAAGAAAGAGAAAACACAACACAAAAAGAGAAAACACAACACAAAAAGAGAAAACACAACACAAAAATAGAAAACACAACGGCAAATCAGAAAACACAAAGGCAAATCAGAAAACACAACACTCTTTTTGTGTTGTGTTTTCTGATTTGCCGTTGTGTTTTCTCTTTTTGTGTTTTTTTTTCTCTTTTTGTGTTGTGTTTTCTGATTTGCCGTTGTGTTTTCTCTTTTTGTGTTGTGTTTTCTGATTTGCCGTTGTGTTTTCTGATTTGCCGTTGTGTTTTCTCTTTTTGTGTTGTGTTTTCTGATTTGCCCTTGTGTTTTCTGATTTGCCGTTGTGTTTTCTCTTTTTGTGTTGTGTTTTGCACCTCAGGGCCACCGTAAAATTGGCATAGCATTCATTAAAACATTGGAATGAACTGAGCCAAGCACATTTGTCATGTCATTTCTTAACTTTGTTTCCTTCCATTTAATGAATTTGATGATGTTTTGGTTTGTAATTTAAATCAGACTCCAGCAGCAGTGTAGCAGATGATGGGTGTGTAAAGAACTAAACGTAAGTCCAAATTAATATAAATATTTTTAAACAGATTTTATTTTAATATCCTTTCCATAACCACAGTCAAACACAGGTCAATTAAGAAGATGATGGTACATGCTTCTTCACGAAAAATGTCCCTTACCGTAAGTATTATTGGGACTGGATTCATTTAGTGTCAGGCTCAACAAGAGCCTCCAGTATTCGAGAAGTTAGGTTTTACAAAATGTTTATTTAAGACTAAACTGCAGAGAACAGCTTCGGTGTCTAAGGCAGGAACCTCTGCAGGAGGAGAACACAGTTTATTGACCACGTCTATCTGGAGGTGGATAATAATAAATGTGAGCAACTAACCTGGTCTTAAACTTCAGTCCGTGCCAAGAGGATGAGGTTGGTTCCGGCCAGTCGGCTGCCAACAAGCCGCAGCGGACACCACCCAGGAGTCCCAGATGCTGAAGTCGTGGAGGTCAGAGAACAGGCAGGAGTTCAGAACTAAGCAAACGAATGAAGGCAGGATAATCCAGAGGGCAAAGTGATGATAGTAAAGCTCTAAGGTCCTTTCTAAGTTAAAATAAATATTAAAGTTGTAAACTACATCCATATTTTCCTGAATCTGAATGTTTAAACACATGTCATCTGGTCCATGATAAAAGAGTGTGTTTGTGTCAGTCCAGTCTACTTGCAGCTAGTTTTCATGGACAAAACACCTGGATTTCAACAGAGGAAAAATGTTTGAAGAAAAACAATGTATCTTGCTTTTGTAGAAACACAGAGAATATAAAGAAAGAAGATGAAGAACCCAAATCAGAGATGGATGACCTTCATAAACATGTATAAGGGGGTCAAAAAAACAAAATACATACCAAAATCAAATTTTGCTATGTTATGGCAAATCGGGGATTACAGTAAACAAGTAACTGTTTGTCTTCATTGCTGATGTTTATAATTTAAACAGCATACACAGAAAACTCACAGTAACTCTAAATTAAGCCAACTTGCCTTGCTTTCACACAAAAAGTGCTTACCAACAATATTAGTACGGTAATCAGACGTTTTGATAAGTTGTCATGATAGAAAATATGAGGTTTTTTTGCAAAGTACATTAAAGAAAACCTTTAGAAACCCACAAATTTGCATTTTTTTTTTAGTTTGTAGAATTCATTTGAAAAACCTTTATTAGTTTGGGTTTTATTTTAATCTGTCAACATGCAACATGAACTGATTAATTTAGTTCAGAGATTTTGTATTGTTGTAGTTAATAACTTATCAAGTCACTATGATTATTCAACACCAACAAGTAGTTTTAATTGAACAATTAATCATTTTTTATTCTGCATTTGGTTATATAAACTGATATTTGTTGGAGTTTTTTTGTCTAATTGTTAGTATTGGTTTTTGGCCTTGGAAGATCCTATTGTCAGGTTGAGTGGAGGTTCGAAAATGAACCAAATGCAGAAACAGAAGATGAGGTGGGTTCTTCTAGATTTAATTATCCAAAAGGCAACAGAAGCAAAAGTCCACAAACAAAATACAGTGTCCAGGACACGTCAGGGAAAGCACACATGAGGAGGTCAAGAAACAACAAGGAACCAGGAAACAGTGACTGAATAGGAGGCGTATAAATGGGAGACTGAACAAAGAAAAGGCCAATCAGCTCATTGGGAACAGGTGTGGACAGAAGAATCAGGAGGGGAGCTAGGAGAAGGAGACTGATACAAGAGGGAAAGAGAGAGTAAAACAGAAACCCAGTAACTCAAATACAACAGAAAACTCAAAATGGAAATGAAACCAAAAAAGCTCAAAAAGAAAACTTAAACAGAGCCAAAACCCTGACACCTATCTTGTGGCTTGTCTAGGAAGAGCTCCATCACTGTTTTCTATTGCTAGTGCTAAAATGTACATTTTATACTCTGTAAGTAGTTTTAGTAATAAAAAATTGTGCTTGTAGTCAGGGGTTCCCTTAGATTTATGTCGGCCCTGGGCTCTGAAGTCTTGGGCCACTCACACCTGCTGTTGAGCATATTCTCCTTATAAAGAAGCCTTGTAAACAATATACACATGCATAGTCATGCATATATCAAAGGATTTCAGGTGTCCATGATTACACACTAATACTAAATACCAAGCTGCAGCGACAGATATATACAACTTTAAATTATATTGTGTAATCATAGGTTTTGCTTATCTACAACTAACTATTGGATTTTAGCTTTTCTTGTGTTGTGATTTTTTTTTGGTTCACTGTTTTCTCTCTCTCTTTTCATGCATGTGCAGAAGCAGGCTTTTAGGAGCTACTGTATGTTTAAAGATGATACATTATAAATACCAATATATTTTATAAACAGTTCACATCTCATTGGATAAAATATTACAAAATGTCCATAGAGCTCTTTTTCTCAGATTTCGTTAAATACAGTGGTTGCTGTTGTAATCGATTTTTTTTACATTGGTTATTACAAAAAATCTTTGTTTTGTATATTTTTTCCTTTTTCTATTTATTAAGCCTTTTTTAACATACACCGGATCTCCTGTCATGCATAAACATATCTTAATGTTTCATTTATCTTCCTCTCTCTCCTTTGTAGCAGTGATTGTGATGAATTGAGTCATCTTAAGTGTTTCCTTTCTGTGTGTATCCCAAGAGGATTTTATCCCTGTTCTCTCTTTCCTCACTGCTTCCTTTATTTCCCATGGTTTCTCCTCCTTTCTGCTCAATCGTTTTATCCTGTACCTTGCTGCAGTTTTCGCTGTCTTCCAGTTACATTTTAAACCTTCATTTCTACATTGTATTCAGAATTTATAAACATAATCATGCTCTCAGGCCCATTTGCTGCCTATTTGCAGTGAACATAACAATTCTAATTTACAGTATAGATGGAGATAGGTATTAAGAGTAGTAAGCTATGAATAGTGCTGCATATCATTCAAAAGAAATGACAGTCTGTAAGAATGCTTTTCATACATGAGCACAAAAATAAAAGAGTGCCTAAGGTGACCCACATTTGCATGCCCAATCAGTAGAACACTTGCCCTTGCCTCTGGTGATCTGCATCATAAAAATAACATCCACACTTGAGTCATATGGGCCAAATGGTAATCAACGCACATGGTCTCCCCCAACTCATAATATACTGATGTTTGGTCAAGAGCCCTTGGCATAGTGTTTGAATAAACTCTTAACCATTTATACTCATTTGTTTGTACAGTGGGCTAACTAGCTGGATGATGTCTGTTTTGTGCAAAGCCTCTCATGTATGGCTGGGTGGATATTATGCAATTTATGCCAACCGAGAAGAACTCCTGCTGACCCAACAGTATTAAGTTTAAGGTCCTGTTACTTTCTGTTATGAGCTTTCAAAATATTGCATGTGGAACTGACTTTGAATAAACAATAATTCACTAATAGTCATATTTACTATTCCTCAAACATAACAATTCACTTTAACTCTTATTCCAAACATCTCACAAATGCTGCAAAGTATATTTGAAAAAGGATTATTTTCAACTAATTAGTTTAGCAATTAGCAATTTACCAAAGGCCTCAGTAGTGCATGAGAGAAACGTACTCAACAACAAAAAGATGGCACCTTCTCCTCATGCTAGTTACCAGCTTGTCTATGCACTGCTGAGGGATTACATTAAACTTCCTGTTATTGCAAGTCAACCAGTTGTGTTGTGTTTGTCCCTCTGGCACTAACAGCATGCCAGAGCTTATCCCACAAGTGTTCAATGGGATTGAGATCATAACTGCAGGTAAGCTATTCTAAGTGCTTTGCCAAATTCTAGAGGTAGTCTTTGATAAGCTTTACTCTGTGGGGACAAGAATTGGCATCTTGGAGACAGTAGATCAGTCCTTTAAAGAGAGATATGGGATTCTTTTGGGATATTTTGATATCTAGCTGCATCTAAAGAGCCACCCATAGTTCCAAGCCTTGTTTTTTCTAAAGGGAGATATATATCACATACCATAATTTTTTTTTACCAAATGCTACTTGGCAGAGATAATCTTTCATTAAAGTAAAACAGTGTAAGTCAGGGGTTGGTACATCTCTTCTCCAGCAGAATAAAGCTGCCATGATATCCAGTTGTTGTCTAGGTTGACTGATCTACTAAAATCCTCAATTAGGAACCAGCAGTACTAGCAAAAGTGGTATGTACAGCCCTGTTCCATGTGCTACTGTGGAAAGTTTAGGATAGCAGAGTGAATTTATTTTGCATGTCTTAAAGGGAAGCCACAACTTGCAATAGCACTTCACACTGATATATATATATATATATATATATATATATATATATATATATATATATATATATATATATATATATATATATATATATATATATATATATGTTCTCAAAAAGACCTGCATACTAACCTTTAAGATGAGTTCTATAATAAAGCAATTGGCATCAGGAGTATTTCTACAAATGTAACCAGTCAGTTTTCATCATCACAGCTGTCTGAACAGTGCCGATAAGATAGTTACATACAGAGAGAAGCTAATTAGCTCGTATTAAAACATAAGAGAAGATTTTACCTTTGACTGAGAAAGAAATCTAAACTCATCAGAGGAATAAACCGCACTGTTATATTACTATTATGTTTACTAACTATTTAGTTAACTTTATGTGGTGTGCTTTTCTTTACATTTTTCACTATTGTCTTGTTTTTTGCATGTTTTGTATAGCATTTTCAATTGTCTTGCTACTGAAATGGGCTATAAAATAAACTTGCCTCGCCCTTTACTTTCTTAAAAAAGGATAGCTGAATATGTGATATGTCTCTAAAATTTAACTTCTGACAGTTCAAGTATGTTTACACATGCCCAGAATATTTTCTCTACATTTCAACTTTTATTTTGCCAATGCCTACTTCTTGTCACAAATTTGATAGTTAAAAATTAAATTAAAAAATAATAATTTTTGCATTTGAGCTTTCACCTGAATTTCAAAAGGCTAAATACAGACACTGCATCTGCACACTTTAAGATTTGATTGGCCACATTGCAATATATCAGCCTTGAATTATTTTGCACTCTTTGCTGATTAGCATATGATCTGTAGGTTCTTTAAAGGTCAAAATGTTAATCAATCAATGAATCAATTTATCTTTATTGTCAACTACAATTTGCATTGTAATCTTGATTTCAGTTTCAGTACAAACCGTTCATCACATACATCTCATGCATGGGGTGTATGTGATGTATATTAACCTTCAACTTTGTCACTCAGAGAGAAAAAATATTTTAAATCCGTTCATGTTGCAAAAACATATTTTATGTGTATATAGATTTCATATGAGTGAACAAAATAGCTTATATTTGTATGAGTTAAAAACTAAATTATTTGTTTTTTTAACAAACACAAATCCAAACAGGAGAAATCTGCGTATCATAAATCCAAACATCCATATATCTTCAATGTCCTTGACTAACAACATCGTAAAACATACCATCCTCCAAGCCTTCCATGACTCCATGTTGTATCCCTTGAAGTATGTCCCGACAGGACAGGACAGGTGCCCTTTTTGCTATCTTGCAGCTGAGAAAATTTGATCAATTTTATTGAGAGGCCAGCTGACCAGATCCATTGTTTGATTTCAGGTGATGTGAAAAGAGGTCTCAAAAAAGACAAGACACAGCAAAGCAGGGACAGAGCAGGGAGTCGCAGGAAAATGCGACCTCCTCCGCCGAGAGACGGAACAGATAATTGACTGCATCTGCTATTTTGTCTCATGTCACAGATGTTCTACTGTCATCCATTAAGTTAAACAGCTAGCTGTATGCTATCAAGTTTGCACCCACAATCGTTGTCGTTTTAAAGGCAAACCTTTATATGATCCGTGTCATAGTGTTAGCTGCACTATTTTTAGTACTACATCAGGTTTTATAACAAAATAGGTTCCACAGCATTAGGATTTCATAGAGACGACAAGTTAATTTCCATTTTTTTTTGTCCCAAATGAAGATTATTGACTGCCAGTGAGCTAGAACGTCCACTTGAAATCAAGAGATTGGTTATAGGTGTCAAAGGGTTCAAATAAGTGATTCTGTTTAACAAGGTTGATCATGGGTGAGAAAGGCAAAGTTGTAGTGAAGTGAAAATATTAATAATACAAATGCATATTATTTAATGTGAAAATAATTTATTTAAGGTGGAACGTTAGCTGATGTTTTCAGATGGTAGTGTTAGATGGAATTGCAACCTTACAACAACTCATTTTGCAGACAGAATATTACACTAGCAGCACCTGGGCAGGGGTCTGCAACGTTAAGCTCCAGAGCTGCAAGTGGTTCTTAGGACCTTTGACAATGGCTCTTGATTGTGGCTAAAAGTAATAAAGAACCAAATAGTGGTTTTGAGTAGAGGAAAATAACAAATGCCTCTTTTAAAAGTTTTTCTTTTTTTTTTCAGAAGTATAAATAAATTTAATTTCTGCAAAAAAATGGTATTAAAAAGGACCAGTAATATGTTTACAGGTCTATTTTTCATCAGCTTAGAATCTATGTGTTTTGTTTTGCACAATTTTCCACTCATAAACGTATCAGTGTTTGTCAATCTCTTGATGCAAAAGGTTTTATTATTTTCTTTATTCTAAAACTTAGGCAAATGTATAATATAATGACATTTTAGGTCTCAGGCAGAGAATATAGTTTATGTTTCAATCTTCAAATTACAGCATACACATTTCCTACAGCAGATATTTTCCAAAAATGTGTTGTCTTTTAATCGATAGTTCATGTGTTATCTCTGGCTTTAATTGACTCTTTTTCAGCTGTATGGAGGCCAAAATAGCTCTTAGATTTTGAAGGTTGCAGACCCCTGACCTTGAGAGACTTGATGCTAGTCAGAGTGGAGCCAGCATAAAAGCATATGTTTAAAATTTCCCTCCCAAAAGCTAAGCTCTCCAATCAAGACTTCTGTTTATTCAACTTTGTCACTCAGAGAGAAACAATATTTTATGTTTGTTCACATTGCAAAAACTTATTTTATGTTTATATGGATTTCATGTGATTGAACAAAAATAAGTGCATTTTTATGAGGTAAAAAAAAAATTATTTATGTTTTTTTTTTCTTTGCGAGAATTTTAAAATAGACACATTATTTTGCAGAACTACTTTACACTGCCATCCAGCTGAAGGTCTTCTTTGGGTGTCTTTAAGGACAACGAAATGTAAAACTGTACCTGAACAGTATTAATTAAATTAAAATGGGTGTGGATTTTCAAGCTATAGATAATAGTTCCCAACTCACAGCAAAGGAAACTCTATATTGGCTTTACCCCCATGCACCTTTTGTTCCTTTTGGAACCTTCTTCTTCTTTTTGACTATTTCAGCTGATGTAACAAGTAAATTCCTCCTCTCTGAGATAAAGTAATTCAATCAATCAGTTAATCAATCAATCAATCAATCAATCAATTCATCAATCAATCAAAAGGATTCACGATAATACTTCAGGCAATTTTTGTTGGTGGTAACTAGTGTTGCGCTGATGCCATTCTTTGGCCCTGATACCAATCCCTGATACCTGGCTGTGCAGTATTGGCCCATACCGATACCATCTGTTTGAAATTTATGTGTGTGTGTGTGTGTGTGTGTGTGTGTGTGTGTGTGTGTGTGTGTGTGTGTGTGTGTGTGTGTGTGTGTGTGTGTGTGTGTGTGTATATATGAAGAACTGCATACTACTAATTGCGATCATGGCTTTGTCAAGCTGCTGCCTACCTTTGTGAAGCAGGAAAAAGACTAATACAAAGTGAATTCATTAGATATTTTATTGCCTACCTGGAATAGCTGACAATAGGTGAATTAACTTTTGGCTTTCAAAATGGTAACGGTGCCGTATTTGTTTGTACTCGCCAACACCCATAACACCATTTTAGTGGTGGATTGGGGCCCCACCGATACTGGTATCGGTGCAACACTAGAGGTAACTGGAGGTAAAGTCTGACTACCCACAAATGCTTTAAATAAAATGCCCTTAAAATCTGGTCTGACCAGTTACTGTTGACCTGCTGACTTACTATATTATATTTTGTCTGCCTCTGAAAAAGGCTCCACTGAAAAGGCCTTGGTTAAGATTGTAGGGGAAGGGGGTAATTAAGGAGGCACAAAGTTTGTGTAAATTATGTGACAAACATTTTCTTAACAAGCATAGAGAACCATTCCAATCAAAATATTCCTATCAAGCTGTCAAATAGGAAGGTCTTAGCTGTGTGTTTGAAATGTTTTGGAAAAGTAGTAGTTGTCAAGACATGAATATTTACACATACGTGGTAAATTAACTTAGTACATTTTTTAAGGCTGTAGAGGGGTGAAATCAGTGGCATCCACTGGTCCATTCAATACATACGGTTTTATCAAGAAGAGGAGAGAATGTCCATTTTAAATGCATTTTCAAAATACTTGGCTGCAGATGCCTTTGATCTGTCAACCAAGACGGTGACTTGAATGCAATGGTATAGACACTCCATCTTAGGCTGTGTTCAAATTCAAGGATCCTCTCTGTTCGGTTGTGGACTCATCATCAAAACACTGCTGATGCCTGATTATTTACATCCAGTTCTAAAAAAAAAACTTGACTATACACGCCATGAACATCAGCGAGGATAACACATACTTCTATTAACAGATACAGGGAAAATTCCAGCCAGGGCACATTCACAGACAAACACAAAACACATGCCACAACAGAACTGAAGGTGTTGGCAGGTGACACTGTTTAACACTGTCTCATCTGCTCTTTGCCTCACCAGCACTGTCACTGAGAAGGCAGGGGGAAAGGAGAAGGAAGAGCTGAAGGGATAGAGGACAATAAGCAGTGCCTCATGCAGTCACACCAGCTCTGCACAAAGGAGAGCTGAGAGGAGAAAGTGTTGGTGTTATTGGCAGGTGGCTACAAAAACAGCAGAGTAGGAGTGAAAGGTAAAAAAAAAAGAAGAAGGCGCACCAACTAAAGTGAGGAGAAATGTGAGAAAAAAGTAAAGGGAAAGATTCGGGTGAAGTGACATAGAAAGTCAAAAAGTTGAAGAACTTGCAGCACTGCTAATATAAGAAAGTGTTGATGACTGTGAAACCTGGCAACTGTTCAAAGTAAGTGGTTTTGTCATTAGCACTGTTTTAAAGTAGAGCTAGCAACATGAGGAATATGTAAGACAGAGCAAGCAAAAACAATGTGGCTTAATATGGAGGGATATGAAAAATATGGTCTAGAAATCTTTTAAAAGACAATTTACGATTCAAGAAAATTTAGAATTATGTAAAAGCATAAAAAAGGACACTTTAGAGGAGGGATGTCAGCATCATGCAACATTTAGACTTTGCCCTGGTCCAACACACCCTAATCAAATGGGTTAATTACTTTCTCAGTTAAAGTCAAATTCTCCAGAGTAGCCCCAAAAAAAACCCAAATCATTTTATTTAAGTCTGATAAAACTGTAATACATCTAAAAGGCAAGCATATGTACATTATATTGTCTTGTTAAACATTAACTAGAGTTTTACATGATAAGATCCTTTTTTTATAACCCAGTTTGTGATTTACACAATCTTTTGTTATTTGTAGAAAAAAAACAACCTTCTTTTTCCAAAAAGTATTTCCAAAGCATTTATCTCTTTTCTGTGAATTCATTTTAATATTTGCCCCTCTCATAATTAGCCTTAGGTGAAGTTGTGCCCCTTTATATTTATCCTTTACTATGGCTAAAACATTTTGTATAACTTCTTGTATTTTGGTTGAGTGTTTATTACCTAATAAGATTTTAAGCGCTGTAGCATATTCCTTGTTTTTTCTATTCACCTACACAAACCTGTTAATAAAAAATGCAGGCAAAGTTTATCCTCGTGTGAATTGTAATCTTCACTGTATTGGGAAATCTGCTTTCAGTTACCATGGACACAATCTAAAACGATGCTATTTTTCAACACGATAATGTTGGCTGCTTTTTGTGGGATACTAAAAAGCAATTTTCTACCATCTGGGGATTATGTTATTTAAGATGGAAGTGAACTGAACAATAATAAAGTCGGAACAGAACTTTTCTGAATATGACCTTACATTCAGTCATATTTCTAGTTTCTTTTGACTGGTATTGTGTTATAAAAAAATAATTCCTAAAATCTTTAAATGTAAAACCACAATTGTGTCCAAGGTATTAAGTTCCAGATAAGTTCAGATTTTGATTTGCCGACTGTGTAAAAATGTGCCTAGTCTGACAAATATGAATTACAAGAAAAGGGTGAAACAGAAGATAAAAAGCTACCACTGAAAAAGCCGTTGCTCTTACTTTGTGGTCTCAGTTTTAGACAATCAAGCTTCTGTGCCAATGTGATGAGTAATTCTCCAGGTGGATAAAATACACGTGCCTTTTATAAAAGGTTAAATAAAAATATAGATATACAATGTTTTCTTTCTTAGTTTTAAAAATTCGGGATACAATTTAGACAATTGTCCTTTGCAAAACAGATTTCATATTTATAATATTTATTAGAATATAATATTCTAATATTTAATGTAATTTTGGGGGTCCCTCTAACTAACCTTACAACAGAGATGAGATGGATGATACTGCAATATTTCTTTCCAAGCTGAAGTTTGTGTAAAAACAGATTGAGATGTTGAGAATTAATTAAAAATACAAAAAATATTTGTATTTTTTCTTTCTATTTCCCCATAGTGGGACAATAGAGGGATTTTCTATTCTAAGTTTGTCTTCTAACAAATATTGTTAATCCAATTATGTTTGGAGCATGTGTGTAAATCTGATTATATAAAGTTAACAAACGGACTCCAAGTTAAATTTATTTTGGTCTTTTTAACCTGTTATTGAGATATATAACTGTGCTTGGAGCATGCATCTACTACCTCTGGTCTAACAAGTATCCCTGGAATTTGGTGCAGTATGGTGGATATGACACCTAATTTGGATACGTTAGAAAATAATAGATTAATTTTTTATATCAAATATGTCATGTTATTAAAATTATGCAATGAAAGTTGTATTACTCTAGTGTGAAATATTTATTGAAATGTAACATCTTTAGATGTAGCAAATAAAAAAAACTTAAGCCAGCTTCACAAATATCACGTCACATGTCAACTCCATCATCTGCTGCAGAACTTTGCCATGCAGCAGTCCTTTATGCATGCAGGACCTGTCCGTGCATCACCTCTTATTATGAAATTGACCAGATCCACTTTTCTCTTTCTGTATCTGATTTTCTGTCTTGGTTTTTAAAAATTTAGCTCTGTCATCCATCAAAAATAAACTTGATCTGTAAATCTGATTAGAGAAAGGCTTCTCTTTGTGAAGGATGCATGATTAGGAGACGAAATACATCAGAAACCCATTTTCACAACTGAGAGAGAGTATGCCAAAACAATCTGTTTGTGTTTAAGCCCTAAGTTCCTGCCATTGTGTGTCCAATGTCTCCATTACAAACATATGTTGTTCTGGCTGAAGAGTGGAACATCTCCTACCATCTCTACTAATGGTTACTCCACAGATCCAGGAATTGTTGTGAATATAAGTAAGTGGACTCTTTCTAACCTTTCTAAGGATCCAGTTGAAATAAAAAAAAAGAACTTCAACTGCAGGTGTTCATGCTGTCCTTGTCATAACAGCAATAAATAATATTATTAAATTCTTGATAAAAAAATGTGCATCACTTTAGTGCAGTTTCTACTGTTTGTCCTCAGTCTACAAGCACACTTCCTTCTCTGTCTTAATTTTGTTAGCTCAGCCAGATGTCTTCTTTAATTTAATAAGCCACAATTTGTCTTTTATTGTAAGAAAATTGTTATAACACAAGCACAAAGATTTGCAGCCGCAAAATTGTGAGACGCTGAGAAAATATATATTTACAAACTTAGTACAATAGGATTCTTTTTTTGTTGATAAACATGGTATATTTGGTGAAACCTAAATATTTATGTTATTATAAATATTAGAATATTTACTATATAAAAATATTATTTTTGTGACCATCATTTTAATTCTTACTAAAAGTTTTGTTTTAGGCCTTTAAAGATGAACATAATGTCTTAAATGTCACACAAATATATTTTTCAATTGCTATTTTCTTTTAAATAAAAATTAATCAACCTTTAGAGATTTAGAAAAGAAAACTGCATGATGATGATAATGGAAAAGATTTGTATGCTTTTAATTCATTTGAGTTAAGGGGCACCCTGTGTATGTTTTAAGACTAAATATCACAAAGTCTGCCTCCTTGACTAAAATTATAGAACAAAAATTGACGTCCTGCAGCCTCACAGCGCAGGAAGACAGGCAGCGACTCAGTGGCCTTTGGGTCAAAACCGGTTTCTTCTTGTTAAATTTCTTTTTCTTTACATTTTTACTACAGGCATGCTTGTTGTGGGGGATTGCTGCCAAGTCAGTGACAGCTTGTTTTCCCTAGATAGAAAACTTTTAACCAATCTGACTGTATGATCTGGTTGAATGATCAGTAAAGAGCCTTGAGATGACATTAGTTTTGAATTGGTGCTATGTAAACACCAGACATTTTCTAACTAATATTTGCAATTGAAGGCAACATGAGAATGTCCATCATGCTTTTGATGAATAAAGGCTTTGCACCCCAGAAACGTATGTCTTCCGGCCCAGAATATCTTTAAACCAAAAGATTAAAACTAAAGACCCCTCTAACGATGTTCACAGAAGCTTTAAGGGGATGTCAATATTCTCACTGAAATAATAACCATATAGATATATGCAAAAGGGCCGCTTAGAAACGCAGTTTGGTTTGGTTAGGTCTTATGGTTTCCAAGCAGAGTTCCCTATAGTAAAATGCATTTTGACCATATGGACCATATGGAAAAATAATATTTTATATATTAAATTATGTTACAACTTACTTGCTGAAATATTAAAATTATTTGTGTATTGGAAACTAAATAGTTTTTAGTCTCTGTGCAGTTTGATAATACAGCTTTACTTTCTCTTCGACACATTCAGTATTTGGTGTTACTCCTTGTGTCATTTTAGCTTGAATGAAGTGCTTGGAAAAGGGATAAATGCAGCAGTATGTTTCTCATATTCATCTAAATTAAAGACAAGCAATAAATGATAAATTAATATTTTCAATACCTGTGGAAAGAGTTTTATAAGCAGATTGGTAGTACATATGTTGCGACAAAGAACAAAAAAGAAGGCAGTTTACTCAATGGTAAGCTGGCATTTTGTAAAACTACATTTTAGTGCCCCTTGACAATAAACCTTCTTGTTGAATCATGCTCTCGGGGCGAGTTAAGGAGAGCCGACGAGTTTTATTTGCGCTAGTTTTGAAAAAAATATTGACATTTTAGCTTTGTGCACGTCTTAGGTCTTTATCAAATAAACATAATTTTAGAAGAAAAATTATATTATTATAATGTGTCCCTCTACTCTTCATGCTGACATTTAGGCTGTACTGGAACCCATGAAATCAGAATTTAATGTTTTAATTGAACTCATTTTATAAGACTCCCACTTATGTATTCAGTTGTAATTCTGTTCTGATGTTTTAAAAGCGGCACCATGACTACCTACAGTAAGTCTAGTTTAGTCCTTTGTGTTCAGCGGAGGAGGGAACTTTTTTAGTGTTTGTTAATATGAAAATTAGGATTTCTGAGGTCTGTTTGTGAATGACTTTAAAAATGAGTCAGATACAAAACAACTCCCATTAGCTTGTCTGTTAACACTTTGAGCTGTTCGCAGCCCCTTTTTTATTTTTAAATGCTCATCTAAGAACTAGAATCTAGTTAGCAAAATACGAAAAGGGCACAAAAGCGCTTGTACTCTCCTCATCCTCCTAAGGATGAGGAGAGCCCACCTGCCCCTACCCATTCTTACAACCTTCTGCAGAAGCACAATAGAGAGCGTTCTGACCAGATGTGTCATTGTGTGGTGTGGAGGCTGCAACACCGCAGACTGGACGAAGGTGAGGAGGGTAGTGAGAACTGCAGGGAAGATCATTGGGGCTCCTTTTCCTTCCGTAAAAGACATTTCATCCCAGCGCTACATGTCCTGAGCCCTTAACTTAAATTACCCCTCACAGCCCCAGCATGGACTGTTCTCTCTGCTGCCCTCTGGGAAGAGGTTTCAAAGCATCCGATGCAGGTCCAGCAGATTCTGCAACAGCTTCTTCCCCACTGACATTAGACTGCTTTATGTTGAATAAAACGGAAAAAGTGCTGAATGTTGGAAAAACTGTAAATTCAGTCCCTGTATTACATTTGATCATCATGTTTACATTTTATCACTGCTGCACTTTAAGAAATGGTCTTGAGAGCTGTACTGAACGAAATTTCGATTTGTATACACCCTGTGTGTACAAGATGACAATAAAGTTTGTCTAAGTCTGAAATACACTAAATGTATTTATATTCATTTCACAGGCGGAGGGGAAGAGGTCTGGAACCACTTCATGAATGATACAACAACTGTTGGCTGCAGCATCTGCAGTGTTAGTCAGGGCTCCAGCACCAGTAAGGCAAAAAAAACAACAACACAAATTTGAATTTGTCAGCGCCACTAGAATTAGTGGTATTTATAGTCTTATGTTGACACTGTTCAAATTAAAGTTGCCTATTTAATTAAAGCTACAATGTGTAACTTTTAGCGACATCTAGCGGTCAGACTGCAGACTGCAGCAACATGAACATCTCCCCCCCCCACCGCTTCTCCCCCCCCCAACAGTACGGCGAGCGTTACGGGACAAAATGTCTTCCACGACGTCTGCATCACCTACCTTCTTAAGTGATGAGGTTTGTTTACATAGATGATTTTACAGATAGTATTTCATTAGTCTGTGTAGGGTATAGATTTCATGTAGACTTAAAGCTACAGTGTGTAATTTTCAGCGACATCTAGCGGTCAGACTGCAGACTGCAGCAACATGAACGTCTCCCCCCCACCGCTTCTCCCCCCCAACAGTACGGCGAGCGTTACGGGACAAAATGTCTTCCACGACGTCCGCATCACCTACCTTCTCAAGTGATGAGGTTTGTTTACATAGATAATTTTACAGATAGTATTTCATTAGTCTGTGTAGGGTATAGATTTCATGTAGACTTAAGATAATAAATATACCCGTTATTTTTTCTACGTCGTTGTGACGTTTTGGTGAGCTGCTTTGCATGGTGATATAAACAGACGAAGTAATTGTAGTCATTAGTTTAACAGCGAGATTGTGTTCGCTGGAAGAATATATATTCCCCGTTTACAGAGTCCAAGTCTTGTTTGTGGCACGGGGGTTACAAGGCAAGGAAGAGGGAAAGGAAGAGGGCAGAGAGGCCGGGGTGAGCGTGCAGCTGGGGCCAGGCGAGAGAGGGGAGCCAGCGGGGTGAGAGCAGAGGAGGAAAGGCTTGAAGATCTCCAAAGGAGCCGGAGAGAAGTAACCGAGGTATATATCCAGAAAATTATTTTACAGAAAATTACTGAATCATTACCTGTGAAACGTCAGGGACGTTGCTGAATAAGTATACTGGAGAGTAACAGCATCATCACGCAGCATGTTATTGTTTTAGACAGGTCTGAGCATCCTGTACTCCAAAAACTGCAGTGATATTAGACAATTGTGTGTATAGGATTAATTACCTGTCCAAGAGAAAACTGGCAACTTGAGCGTCACTTTGAAAACCTTTTTCCTCCATCAGTGACTTCCATCGTGTAAATGCCGTGCCAATGTTGATCCGTGTTTTTTGTCGTTTCTTGTCACTCTTGCGTTTATTTTCGTCGTGTTTCCGCTTCTTAGATGACGGGGGTTCGGTGTCCGCCGCTTTTCGTTGTGATACAGAGTAGGCATGATCCTCCATTCGTCTGATGTTTGGCCACACAGTGCCAAACAGTTTGCAAAGTCACTCACGCCTGCCGCCTTGTTTACCTTTCTTGTTACCGAGGCGCAGTATACCTGCTTCTTCTTCTTCTTTGGTTTCAGGCAGACTAAACGCTTCTCATGCATAATACTGCCATCTACTGTTCAGTACCGTCTCAGTTCATCTCTCTCAACTTGCCGTAGTTATTTTCGAGCGTCATGGGAGATCTCGCAATCGCTAGTTTGTTGCCTCTGCGCTGCCGTAGCGCAAAGATGTCAGCCTCCATGGCTGCGAGACCCGCTCCTATGTAATTATAAATAACGAATTCTAAGGCAACGCAAATGTTATGGTTAAAAGGCTGAGCTCATAGGTGATGATAAATAACATAGTTATGTATAATATATTAAATTTCTGAATTTATATGCCTGTAATTATTACACACTGTAGCTTTAAGATAATAAATATACCCGTTATTTTTTCTACATCGTTGTGACGTTTTGGCGATCTCGCAATCGCTAGTTTGTTGGCTCTGCGCTGCCGTAGCGCAAAGATGTCTGCCTCCATGGCTGCGAGACCCGCTCCTATGTAATTATAAATAACGAATTCTAAGGCAACGCAAATATTAAGGTTAAGAGGCTGAGCTCGTAGATGATGATAAATAACATAGTTATGTATAATATATTACATTTCTGACTGTATATCCCTGTAATTATTACACACTGTAGCTTTAAATAACTATATGCTCCGTTTCTTTGTCATAAATCATATTTTTGGTTATTAGAATTTGATTTGGACTATAGCTGGACAGTGCATATCCTCTGCATGTCCATGTTCAGTTTTTTCTTTTATATTCTGGCCGATATATACATATCAGATATCGGCCGATATCTGATTTCGGCCAAAATACAGTATGGAGCATAGTTTTTTTTTTTTTTTTTACAGCCAATAATGATATTGGAAACAGCCTTCAAAATCACAAATATCGATCAGGCTTTAGTAATACATTTTGAAAGCCAGTGCATGGAGTAAAGTTTAATTCTATGTCAGCCAACCACACCGAGGTTGGGTGATAATGAAAAGTAACCAGCAAGCCTTTCACTTTGTATACTTTAGCAGACACAGAATGTGGCAAGAATGTCTTAACAGTTAGTGATATTTACTGTTAGTAATGCTCAGGTCTAGATGGTCAATGGCAAACAGGCAGGTTGGTTTTATCTTGAGACAGTTTGGAAAATGGATATGCGGGCAGGTGACACAGGCAAAAACCCACTAAGTTAACGATGAAAACCTACAGTACGCCATAGACATTATCTCCTACACTTGGGGTGAAAATAAAGATTACTCAACAGGAAAGTTCAGTGTTCCGCAGAAAAGCAGAGTGAATTCCAGGAATAATATACTGTGCAAGGATCATTAGATGAGAAATAGTTGTGCCCAGTAGACCTCCAAAACTATGTCTTCAGAAACACTCCCTGAGACAGACAGAAGTAGGAAAATGGTAAAAAGAGATGAGAAGGCAAAAGAAGGCAAACCCTGCTTCCTGGTGAGACCATGACAAATAGGATTGGTTGTGACATAGTCCTCTTGGTATTTGTCGCAGTGAATATTTTTAGAACAATTCACTTTGAGCAAAAATTATTGAACATGACATAAAATCAGTTTTTAATGAGTCAGAATATATGCAAAATGAGAAGTTGATTTGGAAAGCTCACATGAGAGTTTTGGTCTGGTTTATGCTGGAATGTTTGTTTTGGCTATTTTAGGATTTAAAAAATGATAATTTATAACTGATAACAAAAGGGCTGTTTTTAAAGTGGTGCCTATCAGTTTAAAATACAAAACCTGCCATCAAAGATATAAAAAATAATAAACATTGCAGGGATCAGAAAGAAATCTTATTTCCCTTGATCTTGTTCATTACATCATTTTTATACTTAAGCTTTAATATAGTGGACTTTATCAGACTCTCCTTATGGAAGGTTGTTCACCTTGCATTAATAAGGCATGAAAAGGATACAGGTCATTCTTTTGCCTAATGTTAGGGGATTTTCAATATGTAGTTTCGCATGTTTTAGATCACATACTCTATTACATGGTGTCACAAAACAATAGCATTGAGTTTCAAAGCTACGATGACAATACAGAGCTCTGCATTCCAACATATTCTGATGAATGTTTTACATGTACTTTAAATATTAAAAGATGTATGTTAGAGAATTCTCTCATGCTGAATCAAAAACATTGGGCTTAAGTAATTGACCCAGAGCATAAAAAACAACAACTTCTTACTTTGAACACTTGCAATACAGCTTTCTAATAAAATATAAAAATTGGAACACAAGTAGAGTTTTTGGTACAAAAAAACTGCTGCAGAGCTTAATGCTCCTCTTTCCAATCTCCCCCAAAGAAATACTAAACTTCAGCTACTTTTAATCCTATTTACAGTATAATTCACCTGATTTGCTGTAACCTACAAGCTCTACAGCCCCTCAGGTCTTTTTTTGAACAGTTTTTCTGTCTTTTTTAGGTGGTTCCTTACTGTAATTCCAAACATTTTCTTAGGTCTATATAGTATAAGAAGTTTATACTTGTTAAATAATTATGAGTATGTAATTTACAAAATTTAGCACATGGTGGTGTGTTTGTTGTCTATCAATAGGCTACAGAAACAAATTTATTCTTTGAATGTATAAAAAAGTCTTGTATAAATTTTGCCAATTGTATCCAATTAACTTTCTAACACTTGATTAGAAAAAAAATCACTGCAGATTTAAATTCAAGCAGCAAAATTAAATAAAAATAATGGAATACTTTAACAAACATTTTGTTTTAATGCAACAAAATATTAAAGATCCTTGACAGTATTATGTCAAGGCATATGCATTTGTCATATGCATTTTAGTGCATTTGAACTCTGATGTGACTGCAGAACTTTGAAAATAAGTTTATGAACTATACAGTCAGAGACAAATTCTGAATAGTGGTTTTAGTCAGCAAAGTGGTTTGTGATTCACCCCTATTACGAGTGTCTTTTTCTTGCCAAACACAGTAGTGCCAGTTCACAACTGAAATGTCAGTCTGTGAGTCAGTCTACTTTTGCCCAGACTGAACTATCTCAAAAACAATCCAGTGAAAGCACAGACATTACCTTTTGCTTGACAGCTGGATTCTGTGAGATAGCAATCACAAGAAAATGAATCTTGCTCAGTTTCAAGCTATGTGCTGTGATGAAGACAGAGGGGGTTTTGAGTCCAATCAACTGCCAACCACAGGTAAGTGACAACACCGACAGCTTTTAAAACATTCTCATAGATGCTGCAGCAATACTAGAAAAAGAAATGAAAAGAACAATTCACTAGGGAAGAGTGAAAACAAATATCATAATATATCTGTATAGTGTATTACCCAAGTATTAAAAGCATATTAGGATGGAGCATTTCTGTTTTGGTATACCAATAACTTAGAAAGGTTTATTATTTCACAATAAACTGATACAGCAAGAGATGCACAGGAAAATCAAAAACTGGTAAAATAAATTCATATCTTTAACAGAATTGGAACACTTTTTTTGTGGTACAAATTAAATGTTAAAGAAAGCATATTAATCTTTAAGTCTTAGGGAAACAGCTGTTCCAAACGTTTCATTTCCAAATTCTCCCAAGTGGTGCCCGACTTTACACGAGTGAATAAAGTGAATCTGATTGGTCGTCTATCAAGGGGCCGGGATTGTTGTGGCTGAAGATTCGCAAGCAAGTTTGATTGTGGCCTGCAAAGCATCTTGCTAACCAGTTAGTACTAGTTGGTTCCCAATGGGAAATTCAATTGGGAACAAGTAGCACTAAATTTGTGACTTAGAAACGACACTGTCAAGGAACGCTATGGACAGCGGAAACACGCAAGAGGAGGAGAGCTTTGCGTCTGAGGTCGTGGATAAGTCTTGTCCGTCATACATTTTTTTATTTAGAGGAGGAAAGCGGGGACAAATATGTTGTGGAAGAGGACGCCAGGGAGGTAGGAGCTTGGTTTGGTGTAGAGGCTTACAGTCGTACATTTTTCAGACCTTGCCCTGCAATGCTCCCACACTGCATGAAAAGTGGGATTTTCGTCAATATACGGCACTTTAGATTGTCGTGGAACTTCAGGTTAGCGGCAGTTTACGGCAATTTGCAGGCTTCGCCAAAAACTCCCGTAAATTGTCAGAAATTGACGTGGAATTTCTTAGGCAGTGTTCCCCCCATGCCCCCCCCCCCCATGGAATTCTAGGGGAGGCTTTAAAATGTAAATGAACATGCTGTGAGCTATACAAATGCAAACCAGGGTTGCAGGGGGGGTTTTACCCCAAGTGACATTTTTCTGGGTAAGAAAATCTCTGATACAAAGAGATCAGGCTCAGTATAGCCTCTTACATTTTAGCTTGAATTGATTTATTTAATTAAAGTATAGAGACCAAAACAGATCTTTAGCTGAAAGAGCAATACATTTAGAGCAGTAATTATTTTTTTTTTAAATTTGCATTTAAGATAAAAAATAAAATGTTGTCTGTCAATATGCTCAATTCACAATTACTTAAGTGGAAAAGTTTCAAGAAATGATTCTGAGATGATTCACTTTATAACATGGCGCATTATCCTGTTGGAAGTAGCCATCAGAAGATTGGTACACTGTGGTCATAAGGACATAGGTCAGCATGCTAAATTGGTATTAAGTGGCCCAAAGTGTGGCAATAAATATCCCCCAAATAGATGGTAGAAATAGATCAGGCTCAGTATAGCCTAATTATAGACTCTTACATTTTAGCTTGAATTGATTTATTTAATTAAAGTACGCTAGATTACTGTGTATGCAAATATTATGTAAAAAAAATACACAAAATAATTTACTTCAAAAATTAGTTTTAATCAGAATCAGTTGGCTGTAATGGTTAATTTTTTTTTTTTTAGATTTCCACTTTTTTTTTTTTTTTGTTATTGAATATATAAGAAAACAATAACAATCTCAAATAACAAGTCAATAACAAATATTTCAATACAAGAAGAAATATCACAACTCCTGCTTTTGAAAAATAAAATTAAATGCACAGGCTGGAACAAAGTATAAAATAAAATAAATAAAAATAAATAAAATAATAATAGTAGTTAAAGTAAATTAATCAGTGGGGACTACCAACTGAAATTCTTCAATTAACTCAAACAATTTAATTGCATTTAAATTCTGCATCTTTCTCAGACATCTTTTGAAAAGGGAAAGTTCATTTTTGAGAGCAGAGATTGAGAGGGAGCATTTTGCATAGCGACATCTATGGATATAATACTTTGTTACAATTATTAGAATATTGATTAAAAATTCCATTTTTTTTTCTTTAATGGATAAACCGAATTGAATGTTTTGCCAGGAAATAAAATCTAAATTTATTGTTTTAGAAGACAGAAAGGTTCGAAGTTGATCCCATAAGTTTAATACTTCTTTACATTCATAAAAAAGATGTTTAGTTGTTTCCAATTGAGTTGTACAAAAGCCACAATTCTCAACATTAAACTTAAATCTCTCTCTTAAAAACTCATTTGAAGGATATATGTTATTTATTATTTTAAATTGTAATTCTTTATATTTAGGAGGAATTGGGAATTTCAAATAATTTGTCCTAATTGTGACTATCATAGATTTCTTAAAATTTTGTAAGAGAGCTGTGCTTTTTGTTCTTCCTGCACTGTAAACCCCAACAGGTTCAATGAACTCAAAATATTTGATGAAACTGATTACCTCAAAATATTTAGCTATGTTAAAGAATATTTTAAGTAATTTCTACTTAAAATGAGACTTTGGTTAGTGCTCAAAATCTTTGAGTATAAGGATAAAATTAAAAAGAATAATGTGAGAAAAAGATGTTTTAAGTAATTACTACATTAGTTAGACAAGCTCTTTACACTTAAAACCTTTGGTCAAATGAACAACATTAAAACAAATAATTTCAACAAACAAACATTTTAAGTAATTACTACTCTAAACTAGAAAAGTTATTCACACTCATTTATTTTGAGGAAGTTGATGAACTGAAACATAATAATTTCACAAACTAACATTTTAAGTAATCAATACTTAAATTTTTGATAAGTTTAATGAACCTGATAATTTTGAAACTAATGTTAAAACTAACAAAATTGACACTGGACACGGAGTTGATTTTTTTAAGTTATCACCCCTAATAATCATGTTATCACCATAACTCATTCAGTTTCTCAGACCTAAACATTGTCAATTCAGCCTTTTATATTTTTAAGTTGACTTAACTGTATTTAAACACATTTTATTGCCTGTATATGTTAGCAATTTTTCTCAAAATCAAATATATTTTATTTGTATGATTCAAATAAAAAAATATTCAAAAGACAATTTTACTGCAGATTCCATTTATTTATGAATTCCATTAGAATTCAGAACAATGTCCCCAGCAATGGGGTTAATACAGAAAATAAAATAAATAACAACCACATTTTCAATCAAAATGCTGAATAAATATGGTTTTATTTATTCAGCAAATAAAACCGTAAAAGATCTTTTAGTTCCCAGTGACTTCAAGGCAGACCAAAGCATTTCCGTACGAAACTCTGGGACCTCAAGCCAAACACTGAAATGATCAAGAACAAAAACAATTACAAATCTGCAGGTCTGTTCAAAGCTGCCTTCTGAAACATCGGCTTCTCTGTATCCACAAAAAACGAAAAATTGGCCAACATAATAGGCCGATCCAAAAATAATAGGCCAACAATAATAGGCCAACATTAATAAAAAAGCGAAAACAAAAAACAAAGACAAAATGGTTGCTTGAGTATCACCATGCTGGTAGTAACAACGACTTCTTTTAAGCAGACTGCTTACTCATCCATCATCAGATCATTTTTAAGGCTAAGCAGTCTCGGAGGTAACCGCTTCAGGTCATCCAAACCCATTACAACTTTCTGAATAAAATTGAATGTATATGTCAATTTCTTGGGATACTGTAGATGTAGTGCATAAATCAAGCCAAAAAGCAAAATGAATGTCTCTGTTAACTGTGCTATAGTATATCACATACCACAATCTCTCCCTCAAGAACTATAGAATGTATTGCAGGAACAAACTTCACAAGGGAGACTGTATCATTCGAGACAGTGAGAACCAGGGGCGTTGCTAGGCACAAAGCTTTACTGGGGCACTGGCCCCCTAGTGCATATGCCCCTCCTTCCATACACAAATACAGACAAGCACACTGCCCCACCCTGATACATAACTACCAAAATTACCAGTTGAGATATTAATGAGTATAAGAGCATATTTGTTTTAACAAACATGAACATTTTCAACATTGCAGCTATAAAAAATAAGACATCACCAACTTTGACAAATAAAAAGTTTCCTTATACACATTCTGAAGTAATCATTAATTCCTAGGTTACAGAGTTTTAGTTCAGGGGAAAGATTAACTCAACCCGAACTAAGTTTTTCTTTTATTTTTTGAGCATTAAAGTTTACCTCCTATTTTTCATTTTTGCAAAGCGGTCAATCACTAGACTGTGACTCAGCTTAGAAAGTTCTTCCTTTTCAACTGATAAAATAGCCAGATGATGGAGCCTGTCTTGTCCCATTGTGCACCTCAGCCAAATGTGGATCCTTCTCAACACACTGAATGACCTTTCACAACTCCAGCTGTTAATTGTGATTGTGAGGGAGGTCTAGATGACCTGCATTAGTGTGGGGAACATGGTGTTATCAAGCAAGTTGAAAACACACTGCATATCCTTGATGACAAGGCTTTCTTTTCAACCAGGAAAATCTTTCAAACCATTTTGAATTAAATTAAAGTTTTTTTTACTCCAAATTTGTCCTGGGGATAGTGGGACAACTTCACTTGTTTAGGACCATCATGCTTTCCCCCTAAGTCACTAATGTCTCCTTCTTGTTTGTGGACGCTGGTTGTTGCTCCCTCATCACCTTCATGGTCCTGTCCCTCCTGTCTCTCACCTGTCTCTCTCCTGTATCTCCTGTCTCTTGCCTGTCAGTCTCGCCTCCTCCTCCCTTTCCTACTCCAGCACCTTCATTCTCATTCTCTACAGCAAACATTAAAAAACGTAAATTTATTAGTGACATGCGCTGACGTGGGGGCGCTATTACATCCTCAATTTGGAGTTAACGACAAACTTGCTGCGCATTTGAGTAGAAATATACGTCTTCTCCCGTTGGAATTATCTAAATTGATGCATTAAAAAAATGTATCACTGTTGCAAATATTCATGAGATTTATACTGGGGCACAGCTCATTTATACTGGGGCACGTGCCCCAGTAAATGGGGTCTGGCGAAGCCGATGGTGAGAACAGCTACAGTTGTATCCGAGAGGTCTGGCAGGTCAATGTCTTCTGCCTAAAGATGACATGACAGTAATTAGTTAATGAGTAGAGCAGTGAATGAAAAACACTACATGTGTATTTAATATGAAACACCAGTGAATGAAAACTTCAGGTAAAATTCCCAAATATGACATTCTTGGAGAATTACTGTAGTACAGTGTGATTTAATAGCTTTTCTGGTGGCTAGGACGAGGGTTGTGGTTGTTGTCTTTTGGCAGTAACAGAGGGTTAAATAGAAAAAAAATATATTTATAGAGATACACAAACTAAGAAAAAGAAAGAGTAAAAGAGTACACACAGTTGAATCTAGGGCTGCAACTAACGATTATTTTAAAAATCGATGAATCGGCCGATTATTTTTTCGATTAATCAATGAATCGGACAAAAAATATTTTTTATATTAACCTCTTTATTCCAAAATAAACATTTTAGACAGAACAAACAAGCACACAAGTACAGGTTGCTCATTAACTGTACTGGTGCAATATGAAAAATAAATGTTTGTGTTAAAACTACGCAAACTTACATGAGAAATGTAGCTGTACATCCACAAAATATAGGCTACTTCGTTTCATAAAGCGCAAAAAAAGGCATTTTTGTTTTTAAAAGCCCCTAAGGGGTTAAAACAATAGGTCCCCCCATTTCAACAAATGAGTTTTTTTAGACTAGAAGAGTTCTGCCTTTTAAGACAGGAAAGTATAGCAGTTAAAGTTGCTACTTGAGAAAATACTGAACCATAGAGATAAAAATAGCCTGTGATTCAAATTATAAATTGTATTTGGAATAAAAATGAGAGAACTAGGGGTGCTAAAAAACACATCCTCCAAAGACAGATATTTACATGGGAATGTGGCATATAATTAATTGACATATTACTGATCTTGCTGGATTTTATTCTGCTTTACTTCCATAAATTGCAGGATCTTCTTTACTTTATCTTTGCCAGAAGATTTAAACTTTAAAAGCCTTGCCCTCATAATTTGCAAGTTAATTTATTTATAAAGGCTGTTTTAATTATTGTGATCAACTTGTGCCGTCAATCCCGGCGCATGCGCGCTTCATTTGCAGTCTGGACTCTGAAACATCCTGCGGCTCTGACTGCAGCTCTGAGAGGGACTCCTGTGGGAGAACGGGGTTGAGATGGGGGAGGCGCCTCACGGCAGTGTAGGAACGATACATGCGTTCACGTAAGAGTCTCCAAAGGCCACCAGTGACACCGTAAAAAGTTGCCAGATTTGTCACTATTCACTTTTTTTTTTTTTTTATAGTCGCTGGAGGGGTCTGAAAAGTCGCTAAATATAGCGACAAAGTGGCACACTGGCACCTGCAGCGCTGGCTCGCTCTGCCGTAATTTTTTTTTCTTCCCCCGTTTCAGTCAAGTGGCAGTGATGACGGTGGCGGTGGATGACGCATTAATCGCGCGACACAACTAATCGATGATGAAATTCTTTGCCAACGCTTTTAAAAGTCGATTTTTATCGATTTTATCGATTCGTTGTTGCAGCCCTAGTTGAATCATAAACTTACATTCCAGGTCTTAAAAAATCCAGCAGCATCTTCACGCAGGAAGATAGGAAGTGCCTGCAGAGCAATTGTGCTTCTGCTGTTAACATTAACGTCTTCCTAGAAGAAAGAGGGATTGTGGGTAATGGGAAGACAGAATTGCAGAATAAGCAGAATATTAATCATATGCATATATTAAATAATACTATAGTACAAATTGTCATGAGGTAGGAAATGTTACATACAAGGAGATCATAGGTCCTGAAGATGTTTCTTAGCAATTCAGAAGTTTTGCCAGTGCGGGCCGCTTTCTCACGGTACATCATCATTAGCCGTGGCATGTACTTATCAAATGCAGAATAAAATGTACTCTTTAAATTCATATTTGTTATTCGATGGAATTCTGCACAAATCTGAAAATGCAAAAAGAAAATTGGTCACAATGACTTTAAGTTATATATTGCTGCAGCATGGCATCACTACCCATAGGTCAAATTATGCTAAAATCGTTGCACTTCCTCACAACTGGGTGTGTGGGTTAGACCACTTCCTGAGGGGTGGCTACACTGCTAAATATTATTGGCTGTAGAGCATGTCCGATTTTGATAACGGAAACTGCTACAGGTATCTTTAGTGAGGATAAGTCCGTTTCTTTAAAGCAACATTAAAGCACTTTTATTTGTTTATCCAACACCTACTTTGCAAATAACAATGTCCACAGATAGGGTAGAGTATGTTGCATGATTTTATGAAAGTATGATGTATTGCGACATCGAAGCAAATAATCAAATGAGTAGTTTCTTACGTCTGATGAGTGCCACTAAGATATTCTCATTAGAGAGCAGTAGCCAAACTTAGATATTGTATTTTCATGGCCTAGTTTACCAGACAGGATGTTTACATAAATCTGTTTTAAGGCTTATTTGCACAGATAAGATTTTTTAGGTATTGTTAAAGAAAAATGATTATTTTTAGACTTTATTACAGTTAATCTTATGGCATGTGTAAACACTCTCACTTGAACATATTTCTTAATTTTGAACAAGGCTGTGTTAATGATTTAAAACTACTAATGGGTAAGTATTTAGAGCACAGGCCATAAAATGAGTATCTCCTGGGGGCGAACATTATTTAAGCCTGCAGGAGAGATTTCTGCTTGGTTTACAGAAGGTCAAAAGTCTTCCAGAATAAACAACCAGGGATGGTGAGGCCCCCCGCATTCCACAAGCTGTCTGTGAGAGCTTATCTTGTGTTTTATGACCCTGGGAATTCTAGATGCCAGGACAAGCTTTCCGCCTTTTCTTGTTAAAATAAAGAAGCAAATGACCCCAGATGTTTGCAGTAAATTAGGTGAAGCTCAGTGTCAGAGATGGCTCCTGGTTGGAGGACCGAGGGCCAGTCCTTTTTGAATGGATTAGATACAAGAGGATAAAGCTTTCTAAATAGAACTAAAAAATCAGATTTTGCTCTTGCAAACTCTCCAAAGATGTCTTGTACGTCTTTGCTTTCTTTCCTCCTATGTCAGGTAATGGAATGTATGTCTCTGTTGTTCTGCAGTTTCTGGTGTAGGTTTGTGCATTGTCTTATTTCTAAAGTGTATGCATTGTCTTATATTGGATTAAACTCTGTAATTCTGTGACGTCAACACGCAATGTTGGTTTTATTACCAAACGCAGCTCGCCGAGTGGACCTGGGGAAGGGAAGAATCAGAAGCCAATCTTTTTCCAAAGTTAACTATGTTAGAATATTTTCTTCCTTTACAATTGGGGGCTCGTGCCGGTTCTGGAGTCTCGGCGGGCGGCTGTTTTGTCCTGATTGATCCGTTTCGGCCCGACGCTTCGGTGTGGTAAGACAGTATTAGATTATTTTTTTAGTTGTCTGAAGCGCCGTGTGTCGTCGGACCGGGGCTGATTTGCTGTGTGCGGCCTCACAGAATTCAGAAGCTGCAGAGGTAGATAGGATCCCTCCTAAATGAGTCGGTTGTTTAAGGATTTGAATAAATACACATTACAGGGAACTGTGGCTAGTTCAAACAGAGCCTTTACGTTAACTCTGACTTAAGCTGGGTTTTTTAAAAGAAGGTTTTATTGATTGATTAATTAATTAATTGATTAATTAATAAAGATTAATTTATTCTTTTTACTCTGAGGAGCAATGCCTGGGCCTCTAGAAAAAGTATTTTGGAAATTTGTGTATTGGTTAGTTTTGGCTTGTATCAGCCGGAGATTTCGACTCATCTCCAGTGGACTTATAATTATTTGGGTTAATTGGATCGAGTTGTATCACTCATGGAAAAGGACTAATAGCAGGTTAATTGGACCGAGTTGTATCACTCGTGGGAAATAAAGGACTAATAGCAGGTTGGATCACCTTTCTTTGGCACCCTTAAGCGGGTTGCTTATAGTATAAAGGACTAAAATAAATTATTTGATTTAATACGGGTTCAATCGCTCTCCCCAGCTGAAAAAGAAAAAACCTTTTGTCACTGGGCGGATTGAGTGATCGAATAAACTAAATTGAGGCTTATTTTCGCCTCGAGCTTGACCCAGCTCTGAAGTGTAGGACTGAGAAGTTGAAATGAGAATAAAAGGGATTTGTAAAATTGAAATTGGACAATTAAAAGATGCGTCATACATTCTTTTAGCCGGCACCTGACGTTTTCTTTTCTTTTTTTTCTGTCTTTTCTTGACTGAACTACAACGTTGTCTGTGTTTCTGTGTTTTGTAAGTTTCTTTGTGTTTGTGTGCGTGCTTGGCTGCGGGTTGATCTATTGCTGTGTCTGTCTCCCCCGTTATACTGTAGCCTATGTCCCACCACGCGCTGCTGTCTATTCGTCTGTCTGTGTCTGAATTGTGCTGAGATTGTGCGGAAGTGATTTGTGTTTCAAGATTGTGTTCTGAAATATTGTTAAATATTTTTGCTGGATGTTGTATTACTAACTTTCTGTTAAAATGTGCTTCTGTGGGACAGAGGTGTCTCCGTTTTGGATGCAAGTTTTGTTTCACAGCGGGGGGACTGATTGACCCCCCTTATTTGCATTTTGGGAGTGCTTCAGTTCTGTGCTATTTCCAGCTCACGCTTTCAGGATTCTTGGATTTTGATGTGAATTGCTTTAGGACTGTGTTTTGTGTTGAAATGAAAAGTACAAAATAACAGATTTACAGATGTTTTTACTTTCTCAGTAAGTGAAATGTGTGGCATCAGTTCCAGGCTGGAGCACTGGAATGATCCAATTGTTTTTTTATGATATTGTAACATTGACAATCACTTCAATTTCTAGGTTTCCTGACACAGGAGGGAACACCCTCATTGATTGGAACAAGAGAACAAAAATGAGAACATATGGATGTTTTTCTGCGTAACAGTGTTTTCTACACTGTTAATGTGGGACATGTTGAAACACTAATGAATGACTTTGTTTCTTGTAGGACGATCTTCGTGTGCAGCCCATTTCGCATATTACATGACCACATGAACGGTTTTTGGGTTTTCCTACAGGGGGTCTAGGTAGCCATTTAATAACAGTGGGCTATCATGAAATACGGTTGTGTGTATAATTTGGAGTTTTTAAAAAGGTTCACTCAAAACTGAACAATATTAGAACTATTGGATAATAATGTCTTTTTATTATTTTTTTCAACCATGGTGTTATAATATTTGTGTTTAAGACTTTCACAGGACGAATTTTGGTTTGAAATCTGGGGTAACATCCTGCATCTTTCTTACAATGGGGTGTTGATGAGTGCTTGAGTGTGAATGAGAGTGAATGTGTAGGCTGATGGCCTTTGATGGGTTTTAGGATGCTCTATGTAAATATGACCTCAGTTTAGTGTGTAGCTGTGTGATATTTTTCTTATTTTAAACTATTTAGGTACACTGAAGGTTTTGTTTCATAAATATGTTTTTATTACTGCTTTAAGGGACAATTTTAAGGTAATGACGATTTCATATTTTGGTGTCACAATCTGGTTGAAGCTGAATCATCTGCTTGTGCAGTGAAATTAATATGAAACGAGAATTCAGCCTTGGCTTAAAGCAGATAGATGTAGTTAATTGGAAATTGTGTTATCCACTTTGACTAACAACACTAACAAACTAACCTAAATTCTAACTAAATAAACTTGGTTTATATTTCATATGGGTGACTGATTGGACATGTTGAAATTTTAGCATAATGGGGGTAAGTTCTTCCATTTTTGTTTTTCCACCTCTAAATTGTTTTTCTTTTGGAAATAAGAAAACACAGGGGGATGTTATAAAGATAAGACATTACAGATGGAACTTTGAAATTTACATAATCTCAGTCTAGTTTGAATACTAGATGGAAGATTTGGAGAAATGGTGGAACATCTTATGATATTTTGGTTTTTCAGCAAATTATTATATAAAAGTGACATAGATTCCAAATTGTTTTGAAAATGAGAATTTTATTATATCAACAGGGGGAGAAGCAGAAGTAGACCCTAATTCCTGGTAAATTCTTGGATATGGTTAATGGTAAATTAGTTAATCAATAATTTTGATTTTTTCGATTCAACAATAGTGAATTATGGATTTCTTTAATGTAGAGTCATATGGCCTTCCTGCTTTACTACAATATGGTGTATGTGATATAGAAGCTTCTACTAAATTAGATTTGATCATCTCAAATTGAACGGTTTCAAATAACATCTATGCCATGTCTATTTACATTTAAAATTGTTGATAGATTTCTGAATCACTGCTGACTTTGATTATATACAGTTGGGTGTAAATTGTTAATTTTGAGGAAAATTTTGGTTAAAACTGCTATGGAATTCAAATAAAATGTAAATAATTTCTGAAATTTTAAAATAGGACTTTGTCTTGAAGCGTGGGACAATGATAAGGATGTTTGGTATTTAGTAGAACAATATGCAATTCATAATTATTTGACCAAGGGCAATTCCATCACAACTTTTATAAGTATCAGTACTTGGACATTCTAGAGTTTGTTCTAATTCTTTAATGAGTTCGTGAGGTTGTGATTTTAGAATTTGTAGTTGATATTTGGCACAAGCAGAGTGAATGTCATCGAGGTATTGACGTTTATTGATTTTGAACAGTAAGTGTCATTATTTTCTTAATTCTGGCACATCCGATCGTGGACTATTTTAACAAATTTCTATCTATTCTTTTTGCAGTTCAGGATTTGGGGCAGTTGGCCGTTTGTGCTATAAAAACAACAAATCTAGCGCCACACGGGAGGATGCATCACAAGATAAATTTTATTTATGATAGTGAAAGTAACAAAATGTGGCAAATATAAGTTTTGCTTTTTAATTACTTTGTATTATTTTTCTCTGGCAGTTCTCCTTCCTTCTGACTTGATGGCAATCTTGGGGGAAGGGTCTTTTGAGCTCAGAGATCATGGGAAGATGTATTTGAAGGGATCTTCTTGATTACCGCATCAGGCCGCTGTTGTTGCTGAACAAAGACATGATGATGCTGAACTAGGCCCATCTTCTGCTGGACTGTTGTATGAAAGCCGAACGCTGTTGAGCGATTACGAAGGTCAGTGAAAGCGAACTGTTCTCCTGCTGTACATGAGGATGCTGCACGTGATTGCAAAGTGCTGCTCATAGGACCTGGCAACAGATGTCTCCTTTGACTGTTGCTTTTCATGCCTGGCTGAAAACAAAAGGGACTCAAGCGTTATCTGGGGGAGTCTTCTATGGCTGGGAATCAGCAGTGAGTCGGGACCACAAAGATCATAGACAAACCCGGACGGGGGCTTCAGTAGATGACTGGTCTGCTGGTTTCTATGTCCTGCTCTGTCGACCACGAAAGGCTGACCAAAGTTCATCAAAGCGGGACTGTATCCAGATGTTTCTGCACTGCTGGAATGACTGCTTCTCTAGACACGTTCTGATTCAGCAGATAAAGAATTGGGGCATGGCAAGTCGCTCAGCGGTGGTCCTGTTGTGTGTTCTCATGTTTGATCCTGGATTCTCACCTCTGATCATGTGACCTGGGCGCCAAGGCCCACTCCTGGGGTTCCCTTCAGTCTGCAGGTTGGAGACGAAATGGGTGCCAACACAACTTGGTAGTGGTGAATAAGTTATTTTCTTTAAATTTTTGTAGTGTGTGATGCCATTGTTCTCTTCTTATTTTAGATATAGCACTGAGGCGCCCTGTTTTCTTCACGTCCTGCAGCCCTGCAGTGTAATTCTAGGTGTTGAGGACAACCCCATCTCCTGGGGTCAGAGGTTTTACGATGCAGTTAGGGGTTGGTGTGCACCAACTGTTACGACACTGCATTCCTCCATGATTCACTCTGTTTGTCTCACAAAATGCTAGTGTGTCTTTTTCCCTTCCTGCCTGAAAAGAATGGGCAGGGACTAATGATTGCAATTACATTTTTTTAACTATAGCTGAATTGCATTGTGTGTTACGCTTCATCTACTAAGGAAGATGATCTAAATTTTTATTTGCATAGTACAGTGGCTACCATTCAGTAAAACTAAATTTAAATTTAAATGGAATTTGAAATTAAGGTGTTAAAGTGGATTGGGTGTCTATAGACTGACTTACTGAGCAAATGACACCAAGTTCTGTGTTGATTTCATAAATTTAATCAAACATTAAATTCTTTGATTGAGGTGTGCAGATTGTAACAGTAACTGGGACACCATGTTTGAATTGCATCCAACTGTGTTACATGAGGCTAAAGTTAGTGGTGATAGCGGATTTCATCTCAATGAGTTGTATAGGATTTTTATTGTATTCTATGACAGAACATTTGTTCTGTTATAGAAACAGGGGGACATGAATGGAATTGATCTGATAGGCAAATTTTTAGTTTGGATCTCTGCATTTACTTTTCGGAAAAAGAGGTTATTGAAGTTAAATCAAAATACATTAAATGTTTTACGGTGTATTACCAGCATTAAAGATGAGCTAACTATTTGGATATGAAATAAGTAAAATGTATAAATTGAATATACTAAACAAAATATTGACTATCAAATAATTTACATAAAATAGTGTTCTTAAACTAAGGAAGGTGATCATTGGATTGTTGTATCTCTATTCATATGTTTTAAAATAAGTTGTTTAACTAAGACATCCAGGAAGGTCTAAACTAAAGATTTACATCATTTAATAAATTTAGCTGTATTGAATCTCTCTCCAAAACTGAAAAGGCATTGATAATTGATAAACAATATAAAAAGGGTAATACATTATTCAATTAAATATTTTATAAATAGGTTTTCAAATGAATAAATGGATCAAAGGTAAAAAAGGTTGAAATTTTTGGGATTTAAAATATGATTGGAATAAAGTAGGTCATTTTTGATATTTAGTGACTCATGTAAAGCAGGCTGATCATTCTTTAAGGTTTTAAAAAATAGAAAATATGATGATTGAAATTAAATTGGTCTAAATTGGAGATTTACAAATTAACAGTTATGGAACTGCTTCTAAAATACAGTTAAGTTTTGGGTTTAACATGATAGGAAACTTTCATTTCTCATGTAGGCCTTATATAAAAAGAGGGTCAAAGGATTGATAAAATACAACTCCAAAGTAGCAGATTTATAATACAAAAGGAAGACAGTGAAGCTGTCATAAAGTGTAGGATCAATCATTAACCAATCAACAGGGTTCTCTCCATATGAGCTCCAGACAGGACGGATGTTTCCAGGACCTGCTACCCGCATTCCAGGATGGAAAGGTAAGCTTGCACATTTATCTCATAAAGATTTTTTCAATGAGTTACAGGTCCTGGCAGCAGAATTTACAAAATACCAGACGACACAGGAACGTCCAGGCTCGGGATCAGTTCGGGAATCGACTGGGTGCGCCTGATGGTCATCAAAAGAAAGTGGTCTGAACCTCGCTTCGCCAGACCATACCGAGTCGTGGAGAGTACATCTCATGCTGTCCGTCTACAAGAGAGAAGGAGACACGTGGTTCCATTGGAGTCAGTGCACATCAGCTGAGGAGCCACGGCGCACGCTGCAGGGCATACAGGAGAATCTACAGTCTCAACCTGCGGTCGAGGAGTGTCTGAGGGCCATCACAGCGCGGAGGAGGATCTGCATTTCCGGGCAGAAGTCTGCCAAAACCACTTCATTTTCCTGAATTACAAGGCTTAAAAGGCCCAGACAGGCACAATAATCCTGTTCCGGTGTCCTTCCATTGAGAAAAGGAGATTGCACCCTCTCCTTAAACTCACTGTTAAATTGGCATAATACTCCAATTTTCAGTGAGCAACGGACACTCAGGTGAAAACCTGAGGTTTACAACCGAGGAGGAACACGTGAAGGATCCAGCTACAAGATCATCATTAACTTATCTTCTCTTTATTGCGTGTTTTCGTTTTTTGCGAACTCTTCAAGAACATTCGTTTCTTTTTGCGCGTATTTTTGGATCGTTTCCTGACGAAGAATTCATATTCATTTTTGAAAGACTATCGAAGGAGCATAGAGACGAACTCTAACTTCTTATTGTTGAATTGTGAAAAAAAGAAAAAAAGGTCTTTTGTAATTTTTATGTGTTTATGATGTATTTTTTTATGTTGTTATTGTTTTGTATTGACAAATTGTAATTTTTGTGGCGAGTATTGTCTTTTGAGTCTGCTGAGCATTTTTTGGTAATTTCGAGATATCTTGCTTTGGTTTTCTAATTTTATACTTGGGCTAATATTTCTATTGTGTGTTTTCTTCTATTGACATAACTGAGTTTTATGATTTTTCATGTTTGATAAGTGAAATGTATTTTTAGTTTAGTTTTTACTGGTTAAAATTTTGTGGTTCATCAGGTGAGTATTAAATTGTTGGACAGCGCAAGATACATTTGATAAGTTTAGATTATGGAGTTCAGCTTTAGACACATGACCTGGCAGTGGACCTAGGAGGTGCTGTTTAAAAAGGGGACTGTTATAAAATTGGGCTAATGTTTTAGTTTTTTAGTATACTAAATAGTTTTTTGGTTCCTCTATTAGAAGGCTTAATCATTTTATTTGTGAGGTCTGTATGTCTCAGACCTCAAAACGGGGACTGTTAAAGAAAAATGATTATTTTTAGACTTTATTACAGTTAATCTTATGGCATGTGTAAACACTCTCACTTGAACATATTTCTTAATTTTGAACAAGGCTGTGTTAATGATTTAAAACTACTAATGGGTAAGTATTTAGAGCACAGGCCATAAAATGAGTATCTCCTGGGGGCGAACATTATTTAAGCCTGCAGGAGAGATTTCTGCTTGGTTTACAGAAGGTCAAAAGTCTTCCAGAATAAACAACCAGGGATGGTGAGGCCCCCGCATTCCACAAGCTGTCTGTGAGAGCTTATCTTGTGTTTTATGACCCTGGGAATTCTAGATGCCAGGACAAGCTTTCCGCCTTTTCTTGTTAAAATAAAGAAGCAAATGACCCCAGATGTTTGCAGTAAATTAGGTGAAGCTCAGTGTCAGAGATGGCTCCTGGTTGGAGGACCGAGGGCCAGCCCTTTTTGAATGGATTAGATACAAGAGGATAAAGCTTTCTAAATAGAACTAAAAAATCAGATTTTGCTCTTGCAAACTCTCCAAAGATGTCTTGTACGTCTTTGCTTTCTTTCCTCCTATGTCAGGTAATGGAATGTATGTCTCTGTTGTTCTGCAGTTTCTGGTGTAGGTTTGTGCATTGTCTTATTTCTAAAGTGTATGCATTGTCTTATATTGGATTAAACTCTGTAATTCTGTGACGTCAACACGCAATGTTGGTTTTATTACCAAACGCAGCTCGCCGAGTGGACCTGGGGAAGGGAAGAATCAGAAGCCAATCTTTTTCCAAAGTTAACTATGTTAGAATATTTTCTTCCTTTACAGTATGGAGGAACAGCTCTTCCATATATAAAAATAAATACATAAATAAATACATGCTCAATAAATAAATAAGCATTCAATTAATTACCCCCCAAAATACAATGAATAAATATGAAGGTAGAAATTAAATTATACAGTGAGACATAAATGTATATATATTAATTAGCTTCTTTATTTTTTCACCTTTTTGTAAACAGTTTTATTTGTTACTTGAATCGACTGTTTAATTGAGGTCTGAAGAAGTTTTCTCTAAGGGAGACCCTAAAGAAATCAGATGCCTTTTGTAGGGTTTTGTTTTCCCTAGAGATGTCCATTGAATGCAAACTCACAGCCATGTCTCGATGTGTAGAACAATACACAGTACCGTATTTTCACGACCATAAGGCGCACCGGACTAAAAGGCGCAGTCTCAGTTATGTGTCCCATTTCTGTATTTAACACACACATAAGGCGCACCGGACTATAGGGCGCGTTTTTTATATACAGGTACATGTCCTCTACTACCTTTAAATACCTCTACTGCATATTTAAAAATACAGCGGGGGCAAAACTGAGTATGACTGTGCTTTATTCATGTATTTATTACAAAGTATTAATCAAACCTGGCAGCTGGCCGTGAGACAGACACATCGCAGATGACACAGCGCTGTGATCACTCCTAAATTAACTTAAAATCCTGAAACCTGCCGACGGAATATGTTCGCTTTTATTGCCGGTATCCTGGTGCCTGCAGTTTAAATTATTTAGATGAAAAACACCTGCCAGCAGCCGCGGTGAGGCTGCTGTTGAAGGGATTTACTGTCGGTGCACCGCTGGTATGTGGGGGTCTGAGCGGCTCCGACAGAAATAGATAATCTGGATGAACTGACTGCAATTATTAAGTTTTCAGGTGGACTTTCTCACTTAAAAACATATTAAAACTACTTTATTCACACTGATCACAGCAAATATAGCTGCAAGATTTAGATTATTTAGATGAAAAAACACCTGCCAGCCACCGCGGTGAAGAGGAGGAGACCCGCCCAGAGGCTGCTGTTGAATTAAGTTTTCAGGGAGAAAAATACAGCGGGAGCAAAACTGAGTATGATTGTGCTTTATTCATGTATTTATTACAAAGTATTAATCAAACCCATCAAAGTCATCCTCTGTTTCTGAATAAAACAGCTGCGCTAAATCAGACATGCCAGTTTCCCATTCTTCGCTGTCATTCACTTTCCGTGCAGCGCAGCTCCTCAGAAATAATGCCGGCTTTTGCAAAAGCTTGAACAACAGAGCCAGCAGACACTTTAGTCCAAGCATCTACAATCCATCCGCAAACAGTGGCGTAACTTGCCCGGCGCTGCCTTCCACTTATCCTGAAACTGTGGTCTCCGTCTGTCATCCATCGCTCCCACGCCGCTCGCAGCCTTACTTTGAACCCCCGGGATAACGGCGAGCACAGCGTTCATTTGATTCACCTTTTTTTCACATCGGCTGTGAGATGGGCACGCAGCAATGGTGATGCGTGGAAAAAACCACCTAGTCTTCTCAGATACACCTGCCTCAGCCACGCATCCACCCAGCCTTTTTCATTTAATATTATATGTCATCAGAGCGCTGTGTCTGTCTCGCTGTCAGCTCCCAGATCTGCTTCTCTGATTGGTTGATGCGGCGCGTCCAGCAGCAAAACTTCAATTTTTCCATCTCGAGCAGCAGCAGCGCGTTGGCGGCGCTTCAGATGCTTAAACGCTCCCGACGTGCTGCACCAAAACGCGCTGCGGGACCTTTTGCTGCACCTATACGTGCGTCAACCATTGACTTTGCATGTAAACTCGCTGCTTCTGCTGCACCTGCTGGGTCCGGTTCACACCGATGTCGAGCGGTTGAACAGCGAGCACAGCGTTAATTTGTTTCCCCATGTTTTTCACATCAGCTGTGAGATGGGCACGCATGGAGTTACATATTAAAAGCGATGGTGAGGGGTGGAAAAAAAAAACACCTGGTCTCCTTACATTCAGCCACTCTTTCATCATCTCCTCAATGAGGTGGTCTCAAAAGTAGCAGTTACAACACACATAGGGCGCACCGCACCAAAGGGCGCACCGCACATTTTGAGGGAAAAAAAAGACGTTTAAGTGCGCCTTATAGTCGTGAAAATACGGTACCTTTCATTTGGTACTAATAACAGCAGATTGTTTATTTTTACTGTGTCTACTAGTAAATACTTTAGTTTTTTTTTAACTATGCTGATCATAAAACAATTTTTACACTGTGTTATATCATTGGCTGATCTTTAATAAATATTTTAACCAGTGTATCACTCATTTTGAATTGATATTAGGTTGGTAAAACGTTAAGTAGCTTCTGATGTAGTTAAGCTACTGTTAACATATTAGTGTAACTTAGCTTGCTAGATTTCTTTAGGTGGTAGCTTCTGTGTAGTGAAGCTTAATTTATTGTTGAGTAACTGATAGCTTAGCTCACTACACTGGACAAGTAGCTAGCCCAACACTGCCTATCAGAATCAGACACATTGATAGTGATCATGCTAAGCTAGGCTATTGTCGGCAAGTTTGGATACAGCTTGGCTGCCTATCTCATAGGCTCAAGTTATCAAACATTGCTTCGGCGTCTGGCTGGCTATAACTTTCGCGGCCAAAGTAGTAGGCTTAACACCAGAAACGGATGATAAAAGATATTTTGTAGTGCTAAAACCATACGGTTTGTCTGTCCTGTTTTCCACTAAAGTAGCGCAAAAGGCTAGCTGGCTCACAGCTGAGACAACGAACTTTAGTTAACTCGCAAAAACAGCTGAGGTCTGCCCGCTGGAAGACGACAAACAAATAAATAAACAAAGTAGCCTACAAGCGCGTTCTTACCTTTTGTGCAGAGTCACAGGCTACGGTTTGCAGCCTGATGTTGTTGATGATCTCCTCAATGTTGTTGTCTGCCTACATCCGAGTGCACAGCAGTCCTTACAAACAACTAGTCGTACGATGTCAAATTGTAACAGATTACATTCACCACAATCGATCATAGACTAGTTCTACGGAACCCCGAATAATTCATAATTAAATAAATTAAAAAGTTTATAAAATAAATACCATTTTGATCAATAACACACAAATATATTAAAGAATAAAAATATATATTTCATAATAACATTACCTTGTTTTTATTTCATGACCATATTATATATTTGTTTGTTATTTATCAAAATTGTATTTATTTCATAATTTTTTATTTATTCATTTAATTATGAATCATTTGGGGTTCCATATAGTTCATCCACCATTCATTTGGGATATTCGATTTTTTGTATTTTTTTATATTGGTTTGTTAGGTTAATTGCCATGTTGATATGAACCTATCCAATGAACTGGCACGTCATTATTACGTCAGACGTAAATTCAATCCACTTTTGAAAGGAATTAGTTTAGGGGTCAGTTCTACTCATATACTAAGAGTTAATCTTGTCAAAATAATCAATAACTGGGTAACCAGTTGAGTGAACTTAAAACATTTGTGGTGCCTGAACAATATTGCAGCTTTGAGTACAGCTCTGCAATTGTATTGAGTTTATAGCACTGTTGGGGAATACAGTGTGGGTACATATTATTTATAGAATATTGATTCAAAAACTTGTTGTTGCATTTATTATCTCTAATGTCCACCTGCTCAAATTCAATCTTATGGAGACAAACAATTGCAATTGCAAACAATTTATAGGTGCATTACCGCCACCTTCCAGAATGGAGCGACGCGAGCTCTTCTCGCGAGTCCTTCCGTATAACAATGACGTCGTATGTGATTGGAGGAGCCTGATGAGCCTTCAGCCCCATCGTCCAATCACGTGTGAGCTTTTGTGCACTACGACTACTCGCGAGACCAGCATATTAGCAGACATGTTTGTGTTACTATACTCAGAAGAACTTCATCTCCAGTTACCGTGTTTGTATTTTGTTGTTACGTGAACAATGGCTGCACGACGTCTCGCGTTCAACTCGCCTCCAACTGCTCTTAGTCCACAACTTTCGGCCAGCCCGCAGACTGACGAGAAGAAACTGCTGATTGCTATCAGCGGACTGTCTCGTCAGCTTACCTAGCATACTGCCGACATGAATGAGCGCCTCACTCAGCTGGAGAATTCGATGCACTCCAGGTTGCCGTCCATAGAGGACAAGATGACGGCTCTGCAGTCAAGCAACTTTGCGGGATATACGAACTCGAGGAAGAGAAGACGGGTGCACAACGCCACGCTAGCGGTAAATATATGTTTGATTACTGGTAGCTATGCTAAAAGCAGCCTAGCTTAGCTAGGCAAGCTAAAGACAACCTAGCCTAGCTAGGTAAGCTAAAAGCAGCCTAGCCTAAAGCTTTATTAAAGTGTATTTTTTGTGATTCACAGGAAGCAGTATGCCGTCTTAACAACTCGGAGACTAATTGTAGGCGCTATGAACCGGAGCAGGGGTAAGGTTTAAAGAATATGCTTTCATTCTGCGGTAAAAGGACATGGATACGGATAAATACCGACCATAGCTGTACTTTTTTTTTTTTTTCACAGACTACAGTCGCCTCACAATGAGGCGGTGACCTCCTATTTGCTCGGAGCCATCTCGGCAAGTCCAGATTTGCACGATGTTGATAAAGACGACATTGTGTGTAAGTGACTTGTTTTAATGTTTTCTCCTTCCTTGTTACTGTGACTTGCGTTTGATTTTTTTTTTTTTATTCATACCACTCTCATTTAATTGTTTTCCAGCTGCCTGTAAGACGTATTATGAGACGGTACGCAGGAGCTTCAGATAGACGCTGCTAGCCAACACGCTGCTTGCGTAGGCTGCCAGGCAATCTGCTCGGAGTCGGGCCAGAAGAAAGAGGGTAAGACTTTATTTGGTGACTATTTTTCAGGTGCATTGATAGATGTGTTGTGTCCATATGCAGTGCGCTGATTCTTTGTTTTTTTTTCAGCTGCTGAAAGCGAGGCAGAGTGTGCTAGCAGATGAGGAAGTGGAACTCTGGAAGTCCGCCACCGTCGACCTCATGTCCGACGAAGAAGATGGTGTCGTCAGCGGTGTCTCTGGATGGATTGTACGGTCGCCGCCATTTCGTAGGCCGGATCTCACTGAACTCTGTGTTAAGCTGCAGTCCCGGTTAGAAGCGATGCCGAAGTACAGGGCCACGCACAGTAGGCGTCTGCACATCGGACCTGCCTCGGAGGGAATGCTGCCTGTTACCTCCAACCCCGAGGAAGCAAACGGACCGTTCACGGAGTTGTAATTCTCAGATACGCATGTGTTTGGATACGCGTTGTATATAGTTGTGTATGTGTTTTAATAAAGCTCTTTCTTTGCATAAACAGCTTCCTGGCAAATCTTCATTTCCTGTATAAATTCATTCATGTCCTTGATGGTAGCATAATAATTGTGTAGTAGTGTAGGATAACATAAATACACAGCATATGAATGAATAAATATATGAATGAATAAATATATGAATGAATAAATATATATATATGAATGAATAAATATATATATATATATATATGAATAAAAATATATATATGAATAAATATATATATATGTAAATATATATATATATGCCAACCAATCACGAGCGACTTTACTTGTTTAAAAAGAAGTGGTTCCGTCCAATACTCAGTAAGAAAATTAAAGCCTGGCGTGGCCACGTGTGGTTTTGCTGCCAATCACGAGCGATTTCATTTGTTTGAGAATAGTGGTTTCAGCCAATACTGAGAAGGTTATTCAAGCCAGACATGGCCAGCCGCACGGGTTTGCTGCATTCATATGCTAATTAGGGCCATTAGTACAGCTGATCGATCTCCACATACGTCATGGTACGTTTCCGACAATTTGTGGCACGACAAACGCGGACAAGCACGGGTTGCAAATTGTCGGAAACTGACGAAAATCAGGCAGATCTGCGGGAGTTTACGGGGGTTTACGGGGACGAAAATCTCACTTTTCATGCAGTGCCAGTTCTGTTAGCTCTACGCCTGCTGAAGACACAGACGTCCATCCCAGTGAACACTGGGACGTAACTCAACGGTAAAGTAAATTATTCTTATTTTAAACATTGCGTATATTAGCTGCAACATATGAATCAAGATGCTATGACCGAAAAAAAATGTATTGACAGATGAACGTTCAAGCTGATGTACAACTAACTGGCCGGCATAAAAAAAACGGAAAAACACAGATTTTAAGACAGAATTTTTTTTAAATAGAAATTTTCAAAATTTTTGGACAATATAGTCTGATAAATGTACATTTATATACAAGTTTAAGCCAGAATGATTTGACATTTAAATATGACTTCCCTACGACTTTAAAGGAAACCTTGCCTTTGTTTCAAAAAAGTTAATATAGGTGAATGTGAGATGATCTTGGCGCTGATGACTGGCTCGATTGCTCATTCCATTCACCTGCCTAGCTCCGTCCATTTTCTCATTACCATTCATCTGATCCACCTGCTCCAGCCTCTATTTAATCAGCCCTCAAATGAGGCATTAGGGCCAGATTATTCTCTAGCCAGTGGTGAGAGTGTTCCAGTGTTACCTTAGTGTTTCTGATAACCTGATTGTGACCTTTTCTGCCCCTCAACCACAGAGCCTGCCTGTTCCCTGTTCTGATCTGTTTCCCTGATCTGTCTTTGGACTCTTGCTGGATTCTGCCTGTTGCACTTATATGCATGCTTCAATCTATCTATCTATCTATCTATCTATCTATCTATCTATCTATCTATCTATCTATCTATCTATCTATCTATCTATCTATCTATCTATCTATCTATCTATCTATCTATCTATCTATCTATCTATCTATCTATCTATCTATCTATCTATCTATCTATCTATTCAAATGCTGAAACCCTACCGCTGTTTTTCTAAGAGAGAAAGCTACAAGATAAGGAATCACTTATCAACAAAATCTGTATGTATACAGATTTAGATAATTTCTTGTCCTGGAAGTTCACTCCTGGTTTCATCCTTCATTTATCATTGTTTTCCCTACAGAGAGTGCTATGGTCGCACCCTACATATATTCCAGCACACTGGACCTCACTGTTAGTGATAATAGCATCTATCTGGTATTTGCACAGCTGCCTGTTATGTAGATAAACCCAAAGTGTAAATCTCCTGTGAAACAGTGTCAGACTCCAAACTGGTGCTTTATTCTCTAAAGTTACTTCATGACTGGGCTGGTTTTTACTTTTTTTTTTTTTTGTTCTAAATCAATAGAGCGATTGGGCAAACATTACAAACAGCAGCTCTCTTTAGACAGACAGATAAAAAACATTAAAGAAGGATTGTTTTCACCTGCTCTGCAATTAGTGAGCTCACTGCAATGGAAATAGTTACCCGACCCAGGGACTGTATTAATCCATCTGATCAGCTGTAACATGTATTTCTTCTCTGCTATTGCATCAAATATATTTGTTATTTGTAAAAACATGATCAAAAAATGAAACCTAAAAAAGTTTAGAATACAAAACCATATATCACATGCAGAATGTTTTTTCTTCTTAAAAACATAAAGGCAAACACAAAGCTTGCTTATTGTGACCCTTTTAGCTTTTTATGTATCAGTCAACTAGTCTTTACTGGTTTATGAGAAACAGAAGGTCTAGTTTTATAGTGTTTTTAAGATGTTATCAAATAACTATAATATACTTCTGACCAGTACTGTATAGTGTCACAGTCCTTATTTTTAAGTGCTACTATAATGACACTCAATGACCCCCATTTACCAGAATGTCGAGGTCTCTCAAAGAATTTTTTTAGCTCAAATGCAATATGGCCATTTGTCCATTTGCTTCACTCCTTACCTACACAAACCTACAATAAATCTTTAATTTCTCACTCAGACATGACTTGTAATTTTGTTATGCTTCAAACCAGAAGTAATTCAACTAACAAAACAAACTCCCACAGATTCAGCAGAGTGCCTCCAGTGTGTCCTTGCGCAAACAAGTCCATTCTGTTTTGATTGCTTGTTAAGGGTAACTCCATCCCTCCACCCATCACCCATCCAGCACCTCTTGTAAATTCTCTTGCTTCAAGGCCAGGCAAGTGCAATAGCAGTTTAAAGGGAAGCAGCTGAACATTCTCTGTGAATGAATAGCTGACATCCAGGTTCTGTTGCACACACACACACACACACACACACACACACACACACACCTACTCTCATCTGGCTACGTTTGAGTGAGGAGTGAGTATAGACTCGTAATGACCTCCATTAATTTTTTGTCCTTTTCAAGCCTACGTATGCCCTAACCCTAAAATATAACCCGAAATCAAACCTTTATCAGTGCTTAGCTTACCTTAACCCTAACCGTATTTACACCTAAACCCTAAACCTGTTAGCAAAATTGCTCAGGAGGATCTCCTAAAATGTCCTCAATTTGTAAAAATATCCTCAATTCAAAGGTTAATAACAGAAACACAGAAACTGGTCCTCACTATTATTCTAAAACAGGAGCACCCAAATAAAAAAAATTGCACAGCTGTCCACAATCCTTTCTCCATTGACTTACATTCCTTTCCAATTCACTTCTCTGGTCAATTCTATACCTTCACCCTAAAGCTACACCTTGTCCTAAACTTCATCCCGAAGCAAGAAGAAAAAAATTTCCCATTGGGACCTGTTGACTGGTTCCCACAAGTACCTTTATGTCCCAACAAAGTAGTAGAGAATTCACCTAATACTGCCCCCACAGGTAACAAAAACTTGGCAATATCCTCTACATACATACACACACACACACCCCTTGCTCACACTAGCTCCGGTGCGGTTACCGAGCCGACGGAGACCGCAACTCCCGCACACCCCCTCTCACACCGCCCTTTTGACTACGGTGCGGTGCGGCTCTGCGGCTCCGGCAACAGGTCCGGAGATTTAACAGAAGTTCACTTGAGTTCACGTAACTTCACGCGATAACACGGCCCAAATAAGGATATTTGCGAGAGCTTGTTGCGGAGGTTCTCCGGCACGCCGCAAGGATAGCTTTCTTGCGGAATTTTCTGCAGCGCCGGAGTGTCTCGGTAACCGCAGCCGGACAGCTCAGCAGCCGGTGAGAGAGGTTTACGTCTTTTTAATGACTTGGAATCACTGAGGCGCCGCACCCACCGCACCGCAACGGTAAGACCGGAGTCGGTGTGAGCCTGGGGACACACACCGTCATACAGTGTGGTCCCGTAGACTGACACCTGGAGATGACATTTTAAACTATCAGGGAGACAGCTGGACATACCTGTTTAGTCTGTTGGTGTGTGTACGTTGTAGAATGTTATTTATGTTTTTGGTGGGAGTGTTGAATTAACTGAGTGCTTTTTTTTGACTTTGTGAGACAACTTTATATCAATGTGATATTAATGTGTTCTACACTTCTATACGCAATATATCTCTTTTCATGTAGGTGAAGATTGTCATCAAGGTCATACACATTTCAAAAAGGTTTTGTTTTTACCTTTTTTTTTTTGGAATAACTCTTTTCATACATGCCAAACCCCACACACAAATAAGGCTCATACAAGGCACACACCTTTATCCATTCTTCTCTGAACACATACTTATCAAATTAAATAAAGTCAGCACTTTGCAGTCAGTCAGTTGCAGGGAAATAATACACCATGTCATTTAGTACTGATGGGATGGGGCCTCTATAAATAGTCATTTCCTGCTTGGCTTTAATTAAGTACTGCTACTGTCAGCTGTCAAAGAACACAATTATCAAGCAGACCCATTTAGCAAACTAACCCGTTCCCTGTGTCTCTTTCAGTTTATCCCTCTGTGGCTCTGTCATTCTGCTTAGTGCACTGTCTGTTTTAAAGCCCATCGTTCCATCCCCATTATCCCATTTCACTGCCTCTTTGTCTTTCTTCATGCTAATGTTGATGCGCCTGAGAGTGTTTACCTTGTTTTTACCTTCTTTTTTTCTCTCATGGATGTCTTATTTTGTTTGCTTTTCTTGTTTCTGCTACTCTGATGCAAGTTTTATTTCTCTGACAACTTAATTCATCTACCTGATTTTCAAACTGGAATCCTCACAGTATTGCAGCTTCTTAAAGATTTCTTTACTTTTTCACTACCGTCTAGCCCACCAAGACACCAAGTGCCACCACTTCTGTGTGGGCATGTAAACTCTGTTTTCTGTGTATACGTGCATGACCGTCATTGCTGTGTTTACTTTAAAAGCTCTGGTGCAGTTGCGAACGGAGCTGCACTTTCTGTCTCAATCTGAAAGCTCTGAAGCATGTTATTCGCCTTGTGCAGAAACTCAGAGCCAAAGAGGGACCAGGGAGAGGAAAGGAAGAAAAAGCATAGGGGGGAGGGGGAGATAGAGTGTGCACAAGGCCAAGAGATGGAGACGGTAAGAGAGGATAGAGAAGCAGACAGGAGGACACTGCAAGGACAGTGCAGTGGGAAGAGAGTGGAGTAGGAGGAGGGAAAATGCAGTCGAGATATAAAAAAATGGAAGAAATACACCAATAACCATGCACACAAGTAAGAAAACTGGTATACAGATTTCAGGCTCAACTTTCCATTTCCATATTTTGATATATAATCAGTTTTTAATCCCAAAACATTTTCAGAAACACACCAGTCTGCTTTTTCATTGAAATCTGATTCAGTTGATGTCTTAAACACATGCAAAAGAAAAACTAAAGGTACCTTGTTTCTAAATAGAATGTTATACATACATTGCATTTCTCTATAAAGCATCGACATTTCTTAAACTTTTCACCCATTGTATGAGAAAGACAAACACCAATAAGTAAAGTTAATAAAAATGCGGTTTTCAAATTGGTTCACAAAAGAAAAAAGGGTTTCCTTCCTGTATTTAGAATAAACATTGATTACAATTAGAACAGCGAGTCTTTTACAGTAACTCTCTATGTGCATGCAGAGATCCCCTTTGCTGATCTATGTCAAACGAAACATATTAATGCATCTATATGATTTGATTTAAATCAGTCAACCACATATCTTGTCTTCCACTGCAGTCTTGTCTTTTGTGTCTGGTTTTGTTTGGGACCTGTTGCAGCAGCTTTTATGTCAAAACAAAATGAAAATATCCCCACACTATGAGGTTTCTACTATATTTAACTGTTCAAATAGTGTGACCAGGTTGATTAAAGTCTGTTTTTTGTAACTCACATTTTTCAAAATCTTTGCATGAAGATGAAAATGTTTAAAACTTTGCCTCATTTGATCAAAGCTCTTTCTCCCATGTCTTTGTTTCTGTTAACCCATGGGACTTTAACCTCTGAATGGTGGTGAATGGTTTTCTTTATGCAATGACTGTTTTCTTGCTGCACTTTCATAATTGGCAAAATCGGGCAGTACATAGAGCAATGTCTTGCCTTCAACAGATTTTAAGCCATGGATACATTTTTCAGTGATACCACTGAAAATTTGGGCTACTTCTCTGATTAATGGTCTTGTTGCCATAATGACATAAACTTTCAATTTTTTAAGTATGGTTTTAAAACAGTGCTTCATAAGAAGTTTAAAACCATTGGATTTGCTTTTAGATTCTGGACCCTGCATTAAACTTTTACAAAACTTATATATAATATGTTGTAATATGTTGAATGTGTTGTTTTCCTCAATTTTTGTAATTTTGTTTTTTATTCTTATTCATATTCCAACAATTAAAGCCCCAATGTGTAAGAATTACAACCACCTAGTGGTACACAGAGTAAATTACAAACTGCCGAGAAGCGCTTTTCTGGTGCTTCACATAGTGGAATATTAATACTAGTTAAAATGTGGAGTATCATAAATATGGTAATGTTAACGTCAACAGCTGAGGAGGTACAAAATGATATATAATTCTGTTTTTTTTTTATATCATAATATTATCTACATATCAGATATTTTAGCATTCGAATACTTGCAGTTATAGTGATTAAATCTTGAATAATTTGGTATTAGTTTGGTGTATTCTTTCTGACAGGAGCAAAGACATCAACCATCATCACACTAGACAAATACCCTAAAAAAAACCCAAAAAAAACAACAACATCTAAACATATGGAAAATCTCTCAGAAAATATTGCTTAAAGAAGCGTACGGTTGCCTGCTGGTATGACTTGTGTGAAGAAAACATCATCTGATAACTGTTGCAATGGAGCTTGTCCAGTGTAGACAAACAAACAAACTTGCTATCTCTGCAGGGAGGACAGAGAAGTTGCTGGAATGTGCTGCTCTTTTTCTAACATAACAGCAAACAAAACTTTAATGTCATACTGACAAAAAATGACCTGTCCAGATTAACATCTGCAAACTCCACATCCATTTTGAAGCGTTGCTACGTCATGTATTGTCTCCACATGGTGAAGGCTGGACTCTTGTTTTCAGTTGGTTATCACTTCTTTTTCTTTTCTTGGTTACTTTCTCCTCCCTCTAGCTGGGCAAACACTGCTTCAACAGAAATCAAGAAGCAGAATGTCATCTTTGCATGTGTTATACTTCTTCTCTGACAACAAATCAAAACTCTTAAGGCTAAACATCTAGCACCCTAACCAAAGCTTTAATTTTTGCTTTAATATTATTAGGCATTGGCAGAGTATGAATATATGAGAGCAATTCTTGAATTGTGCTCATAAAAACAACATTAGTCATGCATTGTCCCTTTAAGACCTTTACAAAATAATAGGAGCTTTTGTTTTGTGAAAAAAAGTGTTTTTAAAAGTGTTTTTCTTCAATGAAAGGACATCAGATAAACAAAATTCTGTGCATTAAGGCTTACAGAGGTATTTACAAAAGTCATGCCACATCTTATAACTTAAGATGATGTGCCAACATTTACAGAGTGGTTTAGTCTTTTAAAAAAATCTCTGTCATACACACACACAAAGACATGAACACATGTACATGAGATGAGAAAGTCCAATTATCAGCTAGCATTCCTCTCTCAGGGTAATTTAATGTATTGGGTGAGAGCTTCTCATTTATGTTTGGTATTACACTCTCTCTGCTTTACACTCCCTTTAATAAGCTCTAACTTTGCTGCACAAACCATTAGACTGCATTCATGAGCATACACTATGAGATGCAAAGGCCCACCTACGCATGCAGATAAACATTTAAAATAAATTTAGCTTAGCTTTTATTTCTTTTCCCTATTAAAGCAGAAATGTTGTGAATGCCTCATGCTCACACTTGAATGCAAAAGTTTACTTCCTCCCTTAAGCTTACTCACCCTAAAATGCTAAACTCCCTTATTTTACCTCACATTATTGTTCATTAAATATTGCACTTGTTTTGATGCTTGGCTGTTTTCCCACTCTATAATTCATTTCTTCGTCAGAATTTTCATCAGGCATTATGTTTAGCGTTATGGAAATTTCTGTAATTACTATTCATTATGTTGTTTCATGACTCTGAGTGTTTTAAATGTACATGTGTTTGTGCATGGATGTGGTGAGCGAGTGATCTGCCTGTGTGCATGTGGAAGCTGTTTAATTCAGAAGGTCTAAGCAGATGCAGTAAATATGTGCATGTCAGATGGCTTCTGTAAGTGCATGTGCACATTTCTGTGCTCTTGCATATTTCTTCAACTCGTGTCGTGACTTTCCATCAGTGACAGAAAGGCAGAGTGTGTGCTGAGACTATCGATGGAGCATCTGAGAGACGAAATTATAGCTGTGTCATATGCTTCACTTCCCATTTCATAAACCTACTGCATAAGCATCCAACTCTCTCAAGTTTCTAACGGAAAAATATACATGACATTAGTCTCTAGTGAGTTAGTTTTCAAATAATAACGATGAAAATATGTAAGCAATGACCAAGCAAAGTCCAGGCACTTAGGCCATGAGCATTTTGTTGACCTTCACTGTGCTCTTCAAAATGAACCACATGAATAAATTAGACTGTTTTTGTGAGTAATGTCAATTACTACAGCTGAGCTAGATGCAAAATTTGGAGAGAGAATAAATTGGTTTAGATAATGTTATTAATTACAACTTCACAACAGATGGTGCAATAACATATTGTTGCCAAAAAATTACTAATTTACTTACTAATTTCTAGATAAAAATCTTTTCATACATCACTGGCCTAAATAAGTTATTATTAATAAAATCAACGACATGCTTTATGGTTGCAATTTGTCCAAACCAGAGTTTCTGAGGACAACCCTAATGTGGTGTTCAGTTCCAACTGCTTAGAAAGGAGATAGCTATAGGCTGCCCTGAAAGTCGCCTTAAGTCACAAAATAATGTGGAGAGTTACATACTGGCTGTCAATGTATCTAATTGTTACATACCCCTT